>NC_084839.1:18875000-20290000 GCF_033115175.1 Lepus europaeus
CTGAGACTATTCTGTGATGTGCTTCATGTATCTTCTCTGGACATCCATGCCTCCCTAGTCTGAGCTTAACTTTCTGTGACTGGAGTTGATGGAAACTGAAGCGCAGAGGCAATTAACATCTTGCAAACCACAGTACACTGGAAACCCACCCATGGCACATCTGGAGAGACTTGCATTATTTAGAGTCTTTATCCTCCCCTACTGTCTCTAAAGTCGTAAAGCACGCAGAGCAGCTGTCTCTTAGACTTTTCAACTGATTAGATGCTGTCTTTTTATTCTCTAATTGGGACATGAAAGTCACCTTTTCTTTCCCTGCAGATTAGAGGCATCCCCTAGACAGGCCCTAGGTCTAGCATTTCTTTAACTGCCTGCTGACAGCAGTGAGCTTGTGCCACAAGCAGCTAGGTTGACATCGGCTGCTTGATTAGTTAATAGATAGATAAAGCATAAATTAAAATATGTGTGTTAGTTATGGGGACTTCTTTTCTAATTTTTCCAAAAGAAATGGCAGGTATTCATAATCTGATATCTTTCCCATCCTTTTCTGGTTGCGATTGCCTCAAAAGCAGTTGTTGAGGCAAGGATGTGGTTGTAGGCACTTTCTTTAGGTTGTTATTCTAGGAAGCATCCATGTGGGAGAGGTAAAGGTGTCAGAGAATGGCGAAAAACCAATCCAGGGTACATTAACAAATAGGTTACCACGGAGGGCTGAATATCTTGGGGGAATATTTAAGGAACTGATTAGAATGCAATTGAATATTATGTACCCAGAAGATAGACACCAAGGTGCACATCTGTTGATTCCTACCCTTTACTGATTAAGAATTGACTTTGGAGAGGTGAAATCTGTAGCTATGTGACTCCAGGAGCCTAGCAACAGAGAGAGAGAGAGAGAGAGAGAGAGAGAGAGAGAGAGAGAGAGAGAGAGAAGCTGAGTGCTGTGTATTTTCAGAGCAGACAATTTTTTGCATGCTACAGTACATTCCAGTAATTATGGATGGACACACAGGTGAGCTGAGGGTCTATAGAAGGCTCATTGATGGAATCTACTACTCACCATTCCAATAACAAATAAAGGAGAAATGGTCAATGTTTACAACAATCCAAGGTGTGGAGAGATAGAAAAGAATATCTTAAAATCCATGTAGTTCCAGACCCTAGATTTTGCACACTGTGGACTCTGTCTCTCCCCAGGGTGTCTGCCTTAGTCATCTTTGAATAATTAAAATGGAGAAAAATGGAGAATAAACAAAGCACCTTTGGAAATAGTCAAGTAAGTTTGATCAGTACACCTGTCTTTTCTTCCAGAAAATCTTGTTTTGAAAACCTACATCGAAACCAGATGTGTCTTGGTCTCCTTTCACAGAGCCAGCTTGGTGAAATACAAGAGGTAGGATAGTGGTTAAAACTCAGTACTCTGGCCCAGACTGCCTGGGCTTCAAGGCCAGTTCTACTTCTTAGTAGCAGCATTACCTGAAATGTGCTTAACTTTTCTGTTTCTTTGTTTTTTCAAATGCTCAATGAAAATAACAGCAGTAATGATCCCCATAGATTATGTGAGCCCACGCATATATACATGTCTTTGGCCAATGCCTGACACGTATTAAGTGTGTCACAACTATTTGTTTCAATCACTATGATGTATTCTCCATGAAATCAAGAGGTTTCCTTTGTTTTGCTCATTGCTTTTTCTGAAGAACACAGAATACCACTGAGCACATAATAATACCAAAATTTTTTGCTTAGTGCATGGGAATATCTCTTGCAAGTCTCTGAGCCTCTGTAGTGTCTCTTGTAATTTAGAAATAGCAGCATGCGTCTTATAGCGTTCATCATTTTGCTGTAATGACTGGATAGGCTGCTGTCTGCCTTAAGCCCTTTAGCAAAATCTCAGAGGCCAATAAATGGGGAGCTTTGCAACCTTTGTCTTGGTTACTTTTATTAGAAAGGATGGCCCAGGAGAGAAAGTGTTAACCAGGATGTCCTCGAGATACAGAGTGCTTATGAAGAAAAAACCTATTTTTCAATTTGCAAAAATGATTAGCTAGGATCCTACTGAGTTCACTGCACAGGCCACTGATAGTTTTAATTTGTGCCAATAGGATGGAGGGATGGACTTTAATGAGGATCTGTGTTGTCTAATCATGGGCAATGTTAGAGGAAGTGGCAGAGTGGGTAGGGAGGGTGAAAGATAATTGGGGGATTCAGATGATGGGGCTGTTTCTCGGGGATATGAGGATGTCTCGCTCCCTTCCCAACTAGAGTTCTATTATGCTGGTGGGCATGGGGGTAGGGTATCATAATTACCAGAGATGCAGATAGCATGAGGATTCCAAACACACACCCCAGAGCCAGACAGTCTGGGTTTGCATATTACTGTGAACTTCAGATTCTATGTCCTCATTTGCAAACCATGGAAAACAATTATATTTATGTCACAGGATTGTTGTGATTATTAAGTGTAATAACACTAGAGCTTAGAATAATACCTGCCTGCATCAAGTTTTCAATAAAGTTTTTATAAGTTTGTGAAAAAATTTGGTTACAAATATCCATCCGTCTGGAGAAATTGCGCATTGCTTAGCCCTAGAAAATAACTTCCTTCAATACAGTAGCCTCTATGTTTTGAATTTCTCAATCTTATGGAAGAGGGCATGGGGGTGTGTTGTGACAGAAGCCTCCTATTTTTATATAGTCTTGCACCACATATATTAGTTGAGAACCGTGCTATGTTTATAGTGGAGAAGTCTGTAATGAGTGCCATGCAGGTGCAATAACAGTATACAGATTTGAATCATCAAGGAGATTTCAAGGAGTGATTTCAAATTAAGCCCCAGTCCTAGACTGCTTCCTGCCAACCTTTCTCTACATACATTCATGACAATCACAGGGTGATTATATGTACTGGAGCAGCCCAAGTGTTCTTACCTTCTGAGTTTCAGAGTGAATATTTGTAACCTGAAGACAAGGCTCATCAGTTTCAGGAGAGATTCAAAAAACTTTCAGATTTTGCTGTACCCCACCAGACCTCAGGTGTAAGGTCATGGTTGCATTTAAATGGTTGGCTCATGCCATAATCTAAAGACGATTTAGGGTAGCAGAGCAGGACAGGTACAGTGCAAAGGTTGGAATAAGAGGAGTATGTTGTAAGGAGCAGAAAATATTAATAAATTTTCTGAAATTTTACTAGATTTATATATATATATATGTATATATATATCCATGTGTACACACAAGCACATATGTATATGCATTTCATTTGAAAGAGAACCAGTAGACTCACAGAAATATAAGAGTCACAAATTTTTAAAGGCCACTTCCTTAAAGAACAAGTAAAATACTTTCCTTTCCTTCATCTAGGCATTAAGTTTGGAAGGTGACATAATTCCTGGTCTAATCTCTCTCTCTCTCTCTCTCTCTCTGTATGTGTGTGTGTGTGTGTGATATATATATATATATATATCAGATAATCACAGTATGTCAAACAATGCTGCAAGGGCCAAGTCTCTGAAAGTAAGGGAAAGGTTCAGGGGATTGAATAAATAGAACAAAAAGAGTTTTTTGGAACGAAAATTCCCAAAGGTATTCTCCAAACGCATTCTCCAAACGCAACCTGGAGCTTGGTGGTTCTCTGCATCTGAAGTAATCACAGGAGAGCCCATCACCTGCTCAGAGCTTGCTCACTTAGACCCCTAGCTCAGGAGCTATAAGCCCCATACATCTCAGGGAAATATCCCCCCACTCAGAGGCCTTTATCCTTCAGGGTTCTGAGTCTTCCTTTGAGGACACTTCAATTCATTTGCTCTGGAGACAGGAGTGAAAAAAATATAAAACAATCTTCTGAAATGCATCCAGGAAACATATTGTTGTGCAAGCTAATTAGGTTTTGAAAAAGCAGTACTCTAATCAAGATTTCTATATACTGTGCATGGCCTAATTATAGCAACAATAATACCCTGGATTTACAAAGAACCTTTCAATATGTAACTGTGCAATTATTTCAATTATTCACCAAATAGCCTTAGGAAAGAAAAAGAGGTAGATGAAGAAGCTGAGGTTTGCAGGGGCCAGGGTAGCATACATTATTTTCACAGTTGGAGCTGGAGTCTTGATCCTATTGAATCCTCAGGGTCTAAAGCCCTGGTTGCTTACTTCATTAATGTTTACAAAAGAAAAAGAAAAAATATGATAAAGCTAGGGATTATGATAACCTTGATTATTTTGTTGCTGACTAAAATATTTTAGGTATGTAGTCCTGCATATGTTTAAGTGTTAATTATTTCTAGAATGAATGAATAAATTAAGGAATGACCCAGTCAATGATTTAGATGGACATTTTGACAAGTGAAGCCAATACAAAAGTAGTGGTCCAAGTGTCTAGGCAACACATGTCAAGTGTAAAGCAGTCATGAATGATTCATGTCCACGACTGATATGGTCAGAAGGATTTCTTGGAAGAATCTCAAAGAAGACAGTACCATGAGACAGGAAATAGAATTTTTTTTTTTTTTTTGTATTTTTAAGGTTACAAAGAACAGATTATAAGCAGAGAATATGAGAAAATGAAGGAAAATGATGAGGCATAGAGTAGCACTTAATGATAGTAATACTTAGAAATCTATTTTTTCTTAAAGGACACCAATTTAATGATTTTATGTTTAGAGTGTGTAGTACCAGTAACTTCCAGGATAGTTCAAGGAGATACATGTTTAGTGGAGTGTTTTATCCAGTTTACATTCGGCAGGTCTTATAGTAGTTTCTTTCATTATTCCCAGTCCTATGATAATTATGATTTTGAGGTGACTCAGCAGTTTATTTAAGTAAGAGAGAGAGAGAGAGAGAGCGAGCATGAGCATGAACTAGCTCTCATCTGCTATTCCCCGCAACTCCCCTCCAAGTGCCTGCAGCTGCCATGGCTGTACTGGGGTATGGCTGGGCCAAAGTTGAGAGCAGGGGACATAGTCTCGATCCAGTATGTGGGTAGCAGGAACTCAATTATCTCATCACCTGATGCCTTAGTAGGAAGCTGGAGTCGGGAGCTAGAAACAGGAATTGGATTCAGGTACTGCAATGGGGGACAGAAGTTTCCTAACTCCCTAGGCTAAATGCCTACCCTCAACCTAGCCTTTTTTATTAAACAGAGTACAGTAGGGATACAGGATCTCCATTTTTTTATTCCAGTTAAAGCCCACACTTGCAGGAAGATTTCTCTTGTTTGACGTTATTAGGTGCTTTTTTTTTTCGTTCCCTGAGACAGCATCACATGAGAGTATATTGGTGATTGTGGAGCCAAATACTTGGATTAAATATTAACCTAGATATAAAGTCAGCAAAAAATAGTACAGATACAAAAGTTGAATGTTCAAAATTGACACAATGACAACAACAAGGACCAGAAAACTTCATACAGAAGTCTGTGTACCTGTGTCCTTTTGAGACAAGTGGATGAATATGCACACTAGGCAAAGCATGGGGTATGCTTCAGAGAAGCAAAATAGTGCGCTGATTAGATCAGACATAGTCAGCTACTGTACGTTACAAGGTACAGATGTATGTGTCAAGTAGATCCATTAGGAAATTACTATTCTTCCTAGTGCCTGTTCTCTATGGCATTCCAACACAAATATTATTTTCCCTGGGTCATTAATTAAAAAAAAAACCCACTTTTGTATTTTCCACACAGAGTATCGATTTTCTGGTTATATTCCTATGTTCTCAATCTGTGAAGTGCTATTTTTAACCTGTGCAAAAATAAAGAAAATATACCCCTTTGTAGTTATCTATCCATAATCAAGTAAGAAGACAAATGAAATCTATGACACAGATGAAAAATTGCCAGGAAATTTCAATAGAGATACTCTGTTGTAGAATGAAAATGCCAGCAGAGAAAACTGTTCATACATAGAGTGACTCTGAGAATGATTGATGGGTCAGCTTCCAAGATATTTGAGACTCTGTAAATGATTCAGAAAATAAATTGCAAATGAGTACAATTTTATGGATTTGGAACTTGCAAAGTAAGCTTTGATTTTTGACTGTTCATAAATGCCAAGAAATAAAATTTTAAATTGTAAACAATTCATGATACCAAAGGATTTTCCTCCAATTAAACTCATAGCTCTGTATTTTGCTCTGCTAGATAGATACATCCCTTGTAAGTTGTTCTGTGACATTTGACTTAAGGCAAGTGATGCAAGGTAATCGTGGGCAGAAAGGCTGCCAAAAGGGAGAAGCAATGTGATCAATAGGCTTCTTTTGTTGTTGGCAAACACTGTCAGGGGATGATCAGCATCAGAGCTTGGAGCCAGAGGAAGCTAATAAGATGAGTGGCATGTTTCCCACAATATGCTCTAAGTATTTATGTGCTGTTCAAAGCGAGATCTGTAAACACGATGAGGACAAAGAGAATACAACATTATTGATGATATCCTCCTGATTTATGTTTACAGCATCTGTGGATAATAACTCCATTTGTCAGAGAGACCCTCATGAATACTAATTTGGGGCAGCATTCCAACCATGACCGGACTGGCTTTGGGTGATAGCCTTCCATTATATATTTTGCTGGAGCTATGGTACACGGAGTGTTAATCTCTACAGAAACACACTGGATTAAGGAGACTTGAGATACAGCAATTGTGCAGAAGTTTTTCGTTGCCCAATAGGTCATATTTAACAAAATTAGAAGCTGCACAATATCCTTGAAGTCAAGTTTGATTCCTGAAAGTGATTCTGAGTTTAATTCTAAATATCTCTAAATCGAAAAGAATAAACTTAATGGCAACTTTGGCTTTGGAAGAAAAATGACAACAAAATAATGCCTTTGAATTTCGTTACTGTAAGTAGAAATAATTGATCATATTTTCTCCTACTGTTTGCTATGGTCTACTTTTTTGACTGTTAGATATGACATCTTAGATCCTAGGAACATACACACTATAGAGATGATACAGAATCAGTGGGTCATTGGAAAAGGTGAAATTAACCACTGGATATCTTCTTGTGAATTCACCAAAAGGTGTACATTGTGCTTGAAATTTTAGGTAGCCTGGTTCTGAAAATTTACCTGTGTTTCGAAAGGTTGATCTCTGTTAGAAATGGTTTGACAACAGTATGCATTTTTTCACTAAAATGTGTCTTTCCTGACATCAGATGGTGCTGCCTCTTGCCAATCCTACCTGCTAGAGGTGGTCCCTCTGCACATGGCCTTGCCCTGTTATCTGGTTCATGATTGCATGAGTGTAGCACACTGATCGTGTTAGATAGAGGAGAGGGAAAATGTGTAGCACTGTGGACTGGGAGGAGGTCACCCTATAGGTGTCACCCAAAGAGGAAGCCAACATTCCAGATGCAAGAGTCTACTGGAAAGTTAAAGGGCTCTCTATTCACAAAGGAAACACATTGTTTATGCTCCATTTTGTACATGACAACCACCAGCTCACCCGATAGTTATTTTAGATAACATATAAGACGTTTGTAAACATTGTTTTTCATGAGTTTTGCATGATGACTTTTTCTCAACTAAGGTTTCTATCAGTTCTCTCCACAAAAAAAAATCATATCCAAAATATTCAAAAATCTTTGTCTTTTTTTTTTTATTCATTGACTACATCACCCTTATCAACAATCTATACCTCCTTCTCTGGCTCCCCTGCTTACTTGCTGAGATCACTCCAGACAACCATAAATGCTCAGTTTTCTTGTTGGTATCTTTCTATTGGGAATTTTAGTTTTTAATACGGAAAATGAGGGCCACATATAAGCATTATATGTTGTCTCTTAACCGGGTTTTTAAATCCCAATGAATGTAAATCAATATGCATTTGCATGATAGTTACAGAAATCCAACCTCAAGTGGGATTATTTAAAATTTCAACTCTCACTGGAGAATATCAGGAAAACCCACTGCTGAGCATACCCCATCCAGGCCCGAGTTTGTACTGATTTTATTTGGAAAACTAATCCTCAGTGTATCTCTACCGGGAAAACTATGCTCAGAAAACATGAGGAACTTTTCATGATGCTGAATTGAGTGATGTTGAGCCAAACTGTGAGATATGTCACTTCCTGTTTGTTGTTGAAATGACCTTCAGTCATAATGAAATGACATCTCAAGGATCTTGATTGGAATCCTTCCTGAAGAGAGAAATCTTATTAGCTCTTTTATGCAAAGACTCACTCATTTTTTTACTAACTTCCCTATCACATTTCTTCTTTCTAGTCCAACTTAAGGACACCTGTTGTGGCAGGTACCGTTAAACACTGACTTTATCATTTCTGTCTCAATCCTGATTCATTCAGTTGGCTGGAGGGCATCTGAAATTTGTTCACAGCTGCCACAGCTGATATTACCTCAATGGAATGAGTTCAACTAACAGCTAAGAGCTGGAGAGGTAGAGATGTTAACCCAAAGTGGCATAACTGTCCACAATTGCTAATATCTCAGAAAACCAATCTATTCCAATTTCAGAACCAACAACAGTCCTGTTCGTGTCTTTTCCTGACCCTAAATTACAATGTAATTGAGTCAAAATCCCAGAGACTTGGGTAGCACATTGAGAAGAGAAAAATGAGGGTAACACTGGCTTTCTGTTGAACTTTATAGACTTTATCTGACCCTGACTGAGAAAAAAATGATATATTATTGTCTTCCTGGGGTTTGTGTTAAGTCAGGTGTGGAAATAGCAATAGAAACATGATCTTTCTTGCCTCCAACAGTTTCTGAGCTGGGAATGGGTCCCTGAAACCTAACTCTGTATTCATCGCCTCAACCTTCTCTTTAAAACATGTATTACATTGAGAAGGGTGAGTGGTCCACAGGTTACTCATAACTTCCAATTTTAGAGATTGAAAGGAACTTAAGGGTTTAGTTCAACCACACACCAGGGATGGGAATCCCTTTCATAGCATTTATAATGTAAGAAATGTTCAAATCTCTGAGAATGACCAGTGACAGAACTTATTTCCTTAAAAAAATCAGCTATACTCAGGACATTTTCAAACATTTTACTCCTTTTAATATCAATTTTGATCCATTTCAGTGATAGATTGCAGCTGATTTGTAAAGAGAGAACGTTTTTAGTTGTGAGACGATTACTATATGTAATCCTAATTGGGAAGACATTTGAAATTTTTCTCGAGGTTTTCTTAGTATACAATTGCAGATTGGAGAAGATTCTAGGGTATACAAGAGGGATATGGGCCATATTTTGAGGGGTTAAGACAAAATGGAAGAAAAAGATTCATGTTCTTAAAAATCTGCCCAAAAGAAGTGATACTAAACACTGTAAGGCTGTTCAATATGTTCGATCCCAATAAAGCCATATGTCTCTTAAGACTTTCTGAGCATAGTTGCTGTGTGTTATCACAAATGGTATTATTTCTCATGGCTTTACTGAATCCTGGTAGAGGCTTGGTCCATGGCTTCAGAGAGAAATATTACTCTGCATTAGCAAATTAATTGGATAGTCCTATGTATGCTGGGACCTATAGACCATCTCCAACTGGGAGCCAAAGATGGGTTTTGAACATTCCAATTCCTGTTTTCAATCAATCATTGTATGTATTCAATTCTCTTTATTCTCCAATCTCCCATAGAAATGAATGATTCCAAGACATAGGCCACATAGACTGTAATGATTTCACTTTGGGTCAAGCCCACTGGAACATTAATCATGCCTGAAGGCTAAGTAAGGTATCTGCTAATGCAAATGGTTTTTAAAGTTCCATTTCATAAAGTTCTACTTCTGTGAATTAAAGAGAGCCTATGATGAGAACATGGATCAGTGTGGTCAACTCTGTTCCCCCAAACCTCATTTTCACCCTATCTCTCTTTTGAATACTCTTACTCATTATTTATTATTCATTTATCTCCAAATTTAAAAAGCATACTTACATATGTATCCCTCCACACACACTTCCAATGTCAAAAATCTCTCAATACTGTTGCTTCTACCAACCACTTTCTGTTTTTCTTCCTCTTTATGAAATCATATTTCTTTTTTTTTTTTGGTGGTGAAATAATTTTATTTCACAGTTGTCTTTAAAATTGTAAAGACACTATTTTCTTCATATAAAAACATTAGTATAGATACCTACAATGTCTACAAAATGATTATACAGACCCCCTTAAAGAAAAATGCACCCATTATATGGTTTCAATGAGGTTGCCCAGAAAAAACTCACATTTGGGCTGATTCCTAAACATATACTCCTACCACTTTCATCTTTTGGTTCAAAGTATAGATTATTTTCATCAGTATGTGTTCCTGTACTCTTACATATTTGAAAACACACATATAGACTGTCTTGTCACTCAGTGTTCCATTGGCTCATCAGCCTTCTCTGCAGGTTCATCGGCAGGCTGAGCAGGCTGTGCTTTCCTCTGTGGTCTTTCTTCAAGACCTTCCAGGAATGGAGATACATCATCATCATCATAAATTGTAAACTCCAAGTCTTTCCCAACAATTCCAATGGAAACATTCTTTGTAGTTAGGTCCTGTGTTTCGTAACCAGTATGACAATGATGTCACTGTTTGGAGTCCTCAGGGCAGGATTCATCAAATTGAATATGCAATGGAAGCTGTTAAGCAAGGTTCAGCCACAGTTGGTCTGAAATCAAAAACCCATGCAGTTTTGGTTGCATTGAAGAGGGCACAGTCAGAGCTTGCAGCTCATCAGAAAAAAATTCTCCATGTTGACAACCATATTGGTATTTCAATTGCGGGGCTTACTGCTGATGCTAGGCTGTTATGTAATTTTATGCGCCAGGAATGTTTGGATTCCAGATTTGTATTTGACAGACCACTTCCGGTGTCTCGTCTTGTATCTCTAATTGGAAGCAAGACCCAGATACCAACACAAAGGTATGGCCGGAGACCCTATGGTGTTGGACTGCTTATTGCTGGATATGATGATATGGGCCCTCACATTTTCCAAACCTGTCCATCTGCTAACTATTTTGACTGCAGAGCTATGTCCATTGGAGCCCGTTCTCAATCAGCTCGTACTTACTTGGAAAGACATATGTCTGAGTTTATGGAGTGCAATTTAAATGAACTGGTTAAACATGGCCTGCGTGCATTAATAAATCATATTTCTTAAAAACAAGAAAATCTGTGCACTGACACTTTACAATTCCTCACCTCACCATCTATGCTTCCTGGTGATAGGTGGTATGTGTGTTAAGGGTAGGGTAATAGCACTAAAATTGGAATAATAGCTAAAAATGGAAATGTATTATGCAAAAGAGTAGGTGGTTTGAAGCTGCAAATAGTTATAGAAGTGTGCCTCTTTTATTTGCACAAAGTAGTTATTAGTATGATCACTACTGATTTAGTATTTTGCATGCTGGAAAAGTACAGGAAATTCAAAGTCCTCTTCTAGAGCTAATTATCTGGGAAAATTAAACTAGTGGACCTTACAGTGTTTATTTATTTATTTAATATTCTATTGTCTGGGAGCCTGCACTGTGGCTTAGTAGGCTAAGCCTCTGCCTGCAGTGCTGGCATCCCATATGAGCCCTAGTCTAAGTCCTGGCTGATACTCTTCAGATCTACTACTCTGCTATGACCTGAGGAAGCAGTAGGAGATGACCTGAATCCCTGGGTCCCTACACCCACATGGGAGACCCAGAGGAGGCTCCTGGCCCCTGGCTTCGGATCAGCCCAGTGCTGACCATTGTAGCCATTTGGGGGAGTCAACCAGCAGATGGAATACCTTTCTCTCTGTTTCTCCCTCCCTCTGTCTATAACTCAACCTCTCAAATAAATAAAAAAATTTTTTTAAAATATTCTGTTGTCTGCTACTTTATCTGAGCTGTAGCACTCAGGTTCCCAAGGCAGCTGTGACTTTTGATAGACTTTGGCCAGTGAGGACAACAGAACCAGGTCCATGAATTTGCCCTTGTGTCACCCTACAGGTCCCTGATCATTGCCAGGCTTTTTTGTTGTTCTGTCCTTTATGTAAACTTTTGTATCTTTCACAAAATCTTTTCTTGCCTTTCTTCATTTTATACCAACCCATAAACTTAATGGGAAACCCAAGTTTTTAGGTGGAGAAATTGGTGTCGATTTCTCATCTAGAGCTGTGGTGCTATTTCTAAAAGCTTTGTTTTGTCGTATCAAAAGTTATGCATGTGATCCTTGCGATGGACAGAGATCAAAGAATATATGACTTCCTTTCTGTTTTTATTTAGTTGAATGACTATGTGTGGGGGAGAGGGGAGTGAGGGAGAGGGAGAGAAAGAGACAAAGATGCTAGTTCATTACCCAAATCCCCACAACATCTAGGGCTGGGCCAGGCCAAAGCCAGGAGCCCAGAACTCCATTCACATTTCCCCTGTTGGTGTCAGGGAATCAAGCAATTGAGCCACCATTTGCTGCTTCCCAGAATACATGTCATCAAGAAGCTGGATCCAAAGCAGTGGTAGGACTCCATCCAAAGAATTCTAATATGGGATGTAGGTGTCCCAAGAGATAATTTAATCTACTGTACCATAGTGCCTACCTCCAAATATAAGCAAGAATACTCATCCATCTGCTGACCCAGTTATTAAGAGAAAATATACATTTATATATATATATATGTATATATAATATAAAAAGTGATTTTCCCATTCTTTGGAGTTCATTTTATGACTTAGGAAATTCAGATGATAAAGTGATCAAATTAAAAAGCACATGTGACTTCTAATCATTTCTTTGAGTATATTTTTTATTTCATAAAATGCATTCAAAAGTCAATAAATGCTGTAAGAGAAATAGAGAAGCAGATATTAACAAGTGACATGGATACATGTGTGATTTAACTTATGTATTTGATAGTAATTCGATAATGCTTGATGCTGCCCAACTAAGTGCTCAGTTATGGTGAAGAATCAACTTAGGTAATTGAAGAGGAAATAGAGTTTATAGATTCTTAGATGGTTTATACAATTGTGGGCAAGGAGAAAAATTATTCTAGGATTAATTCATGAGAGTACATAATTGATTATTCTGCTACATCAGGACATATTCCTATTGAATTGAGGATCCATTGAGGCAACTCCCAGCTCAGAATCTGGCATTTCCCTTATAGTCTGGACCAAAAAAATGGGTGCTCCACAGTCTATACCCCTCTTTCTTAATCCCAAATCCAACCTCCTGCTTGGACTTCTGACTGATAGGAGTACATTGTTTCAGATATAAAAATTAAGTTTTGGAAAACAGTTTTTAGTTTCAGCCTTGATGCTGTAGAAATATATGGTAGTAATAGATGGTATGCTATGAACATAAATCATCTGCTAATAGCTCAAGGAAGACAAGGCATTTACATAAATTAACAGTTCTGATGTCCATATGAGAAAAATAAAGAGAAAGAAAATACATTTTTAAAAAGTTTATTTAGTTACTTGAAAGAGTTGCAGAGAGAAAGAGTGAGAACAAGAGCAAGAATGAGAGCGAGAGAGAGAAAGTTAGTCTCCCATCCACAATTCACGCCCCAAATGGCCACAATGGCCAGAGCTGAGCTGATCTGAAGCCAGGAGCCAGAAGCTTTCTCCAGGTCTCCCATGTGGGAACAGGAGCCCAAGCACTAGGGCCATCTTCCGCTGCTTTCCCAGGCCACAGCAGAGAGCTGGATCAGAAGTGGAGCAGCTGGGACTCGGGCTACGGCCCATATGGGATGCCAGCACTGCAAGCGATGGCTTTTACCTGCTATGCCACAGTGCCAGCTCCAAGAAAATTGATTTTAATGTATCATTTAATCTTTCCAAAACCATTGTTTTTACATAATTGTGTATTATTCACATGTAGTAGGTCTTAACTAAAACTAGCTATATTTCATGCATTAAACACAGGTATATAATTACCCAGTATTTATATTTTATACATATGCTCAGGGGAACATTTCCACTAAGTTCCTCTAAGCTTGATGATTTTCCTGTCTTTAAGAATGTCTCTTAATACTACCACTTTCTCTACATGTACATATACTCTCTGTTGACCTGTTGTAGAATCTCCAAGTCCTTAACATTGAGGACTGTGTTGATAATCAACATGAACTTTATACACTAACATGCCCAAAATAAGCATTCAGGATCTGTATTTACTGCATAATTGATTGAATTCAGTGATGGATAAATGAATGAATAAAAAGAACAGTGGGAATTGGCTATTAGTATTATTCTAAATTAAGATGTTAAATTAGTAACCTGACAGAGGGAAAACCAATTCCTCTAACTTCATAAAATTCTTGCTGCTTTTTGTTGCCAATTCCAGACAGACATAATGCAAATGATTTGCACAATATATATGAATTTGATTTCTGCAGGTGTAGAGCCTACAACTAAACTGAAAAACATTAAAAATGAGATTTTCAGGGTAGGATTCAGGTTTCTGAATATCTGAGTTGATTATGATAGTTGAGGGGTAATTTGTTTCAAATGGCTTAACAAAGGCTGCTGATTTTTTTTGTGACTTGTCAAATATAGCACCCGATAATAATAGAATTACTAAAAGATGGTATATTGGATAATTTTCTTGCTTATTGATAGACACATAGTAATTATCATTAAGGAGTTAGAGCCATATCTGACATGATTCTCTATTTCATACACAGACCTCTGAACCTAGAAAGTGTCACTGACTCTAAAGGTACCTTAAGACTCATGCTACTTCCTAGTGATTGACAATTCAGCTTATTGATATTTTTATGCCTGTATAAATACAGGAACACACAGTAATGCTTAATATCTTACAAGATTTTCTTTATAAGGTGAAAAAATACTCCACAATAAAGTTACAAGAGTGGAAGACCTTGAATGACTTTTCTAAGTCTAAGAGTTTGCAGTTTGCAGCTCCAATCACAGCCAAATTAACAGCATGACCCAGATATTTAGGCAAACAGACTTTCCATCATGTCCACTGGGAACAATCAAACCATTCTTGGTATTTTTTTATTAAGAAAGCACAATGCAGTCTTGAGATATTGGAAGCAGATGCACATTAAGAATAGGATACATAATATTTATGTTCTTTATAGCTCAATGAAAAGAACTTTACTGGAAAAGCAAATGAATTACCTTATAATACAGACATGGATATTTTCACATGCCTGACACCATGTTGGTTGGTGGGCACGACGTTGACACTAAGGTGTGATCCCTGACCTCAAGGAGAAAACAATCTAAAGAGGGAATCACAGAAATATATAGATAATATAGGGAGCGTAGAATATTATCAAGGTATAAATATAATTCTATAGTATCCACGATAAAAATTGGGATCTTGACAGATTTTGCTGAGTAGCTGCCATGTAAGCTGGGTGTCAATGAATGGGTGAGATTTGGCTGGTGAAATTGCATAAAAATGTTTAAGAGATAGTATACAGTGAATGAAAAGACTTCTTGGGGGTATTATTAAACACTTTGTATACAAGGAGACAAAAAACTTTTGGTATTAATGGAGGTAGTGTTCCTAGATTAAAGGTGGAGAGGTTTGGAGAGAGAAAAGGAGAGATAAGCAAAGATGGCCCAAAAAACTGGATGGAGTCTACGATATTTTCTTACATGATATTCCAAATCCCTTCTCCCTATGTTCTGTTAAAGATGTTGCAGAAAATATTAATAAGCCTTGAAATAAAATAAGTACCTGATTTCTATAGTCAACTAATTTGAGACCCTCTAGAGAAATGAGGTAAGTATGATTTCTTCAATGTAAAATTCCCCAGATAGTTTTATAGGCTAGTATTTTATATATATATATATATAAATTGTATATATATAATTGCATATATATAAATATATATGTATATATATATAATTGCATATATATAAATGCATATATAATTGTATATATGCATACACACACACACACACACACATATATATAAAATGAATCTTAAGTGGGACAAATACAAAAAGCATTTTCTTCTTACCACAAAATATTTCTGAGCATATTAAGAATCAAACAGTGCTAGGGTATCATAGAGTACTTTGTAGGAAATACTTTTCAGTAGACCATAAGGAATCATCTCTACCCACCCATCCAAGTATCTGTCATCTAAATTCTGTCAACAATATACAAAATACATGTGTGTAAAGAGATTAATTTTCATTCCATTGTAATTTCCAAAGTCTATATTTTCTGTCAAGCACTACTTCTGTGAATAACTTAAGCAGTTATAAGAACCACCCAAAAATTCATGTTTAAGTCAGTTGTGAAAATATGGGATAAAGGGCATTGTTACTGCAGCTCTCTGAGTAAGATTTATGACTTAGGGGCTGGTGCTGTGGCTCACTTGGTTAATCCTCTGCCTGCAGTGTCAGCATCCCATATGGGCGGCTGGGTTCTAGTCATGGTTGCCCCTCTTCCAGTCCAGCTCTCTGCTGTGGCCTGGGAGGGTAGTGGAGGATGGCCCAAGTGCTTGGGCCCCTGTACCTGCATGGGAGACCAGGAAGAAGCTCCTGGCTCCTGGCTTCAGATCACGCAGTGCCGCCCATGGTGGCCATTTGGGGAGTGAACCAATGGAAGGAAAACCTTTCTCTTGGTCTCTCTCTCACTGTCTATAACTCTACTTGTCAAAAAAAAAATCTATCTCCAGTTCTGCCCTTCAAATAAATAAATAAATATTAAAAAAAAAGATCTATGTTAAGAGAGGAGATGACTGATGGAGGAAAGGCCTGGATGAAAAGACAGTGAATTGGTTAAAAATGCAAGACACATGGTTAGGCTCTTCTCAGAAAGCAGGGATTCTCTTCCTTACACAACACTGAAGGAAGCAAACTCATGATCAATAATTCTGTGATCTTTTGGTCTATTGCTTTTTAGTCCAGTAGGATCTTTCCTGGCCTCATTTAGAGGGTACAGAGAGATAACACCTGGACTATTGAAGCTGCTTTGAAGAATTCTGAGAAAGAAGTTAGACATAAAAAGCCTGCTTTAAAATAGATGACTACTGACTAAATAGTTCTTGCAACAGAAAGTTGGCAAGAGAATGAAATATGATGCTCAAAGTGCAATTTGTCTGATTTGTAACTTGTTGAAAGATTATATCCAGAATGTGATCATTCATTCTTTCGTTTGCTAGCCATTAATTGATTGGCAAGGGAAATGAACAAGTGGTTCACAAAGGACATACTCTAATGAGGCAAAGTCATGTAGAAAAAGTTTTACCTCTCTGTCAGCTGCACAGCGCACACTCTAGGTGAAGTCTGTTGTATTCTACCCCACCTGCACCACTGTTATTCCCCACTCCCCAAAAATTCAATCTCAGGGAAGAAAGAGCTTTGCTGATGGACAGGAACATACCTAGGTGACAGTTTGGCCATAGCATTATGAACAATTTTTTTTTTTGTAACAAAGAGACTAGAGGTTATTTAAAGATTATAGATCTTGGGAATGTTATGGCTGATGCATTGTTATGTCTCTGGAACTGAATCCCAGTAGGAAAGTGTCACTATTCAAGTGAGAACAAGTAAGGGGAAAAAAATCTATTTTTAAAAGTACTTAAATTTACCTCAAGACTATGAAAAAAAAATCTTTAGTGCATAAATTCACCAGGGGCAGAATTTCTATGTAAGACTAACAAGAAAAATCTGCCTTTACATGGCCTTGCCCTTGAAACCATTGTCTCCTTTGTGGGCTTATCAGACAGTAGTTGTCTGGTCTCAGTAAGCAATGAATAAGGACTCAAGGATTCAGGGCACTCTTTCTTATTATTAATCCCCAAAATGCAAATTAAAACAGCAAGATATCTTTTTGGTCTATTGAATTGGCAAATATTTAAAATAAAGATATTATGCAATGTTGATGAAGGTGTAGGGGCATAGATACGCTCATGGTGCTGGTAGGAGTGTAAATTAGCTCATTTTGAAGAGTGATTTGACAAGCTGTATCAAAAGCTTAAAAAAACCCATGAGGCATTCCACTTCTAAGAATTTATCCTAATAGGATAATTCTAGGTGTGTTCAAAGATTTATCTATATGCATATTCATTGGAACATTGTTTAATCGAAGAAAAATTGGAAGTAAGCTAAATAATAGAGAAATTTTGGAATAAATTGTGTTATATCTTTAGAATGAAGTATGTTGAGTCTTTTGAAATGCTGCTATAAAACAATGACAAGGGGAGAATAGAAAAGGGATGGGGAGATAATGAGAGACTTAAGAAACAAATCAACCAAATTCCACATAAGACTTTGAATGCTGATTTAACAAACCAGCTATAAAATAATCATTTATGAAGCAATCAGGGAGATTTATACAGTGGTTGAATATTTGATTATGTTAAGGAATTATTTAAAATAATTTAGGGTGATAATGACATTGTGGCATTTTGCCATTTAAAAAAATCCTCATCTTCTATAAATGAATACTTAAGTGTTTTCAAGTGTAACGATAGAATGGCTGGAATCTGTTATAAAAGAAGCCAATATGAGGAGCAGTAAAGTCCTGGGATATATAAGGGTAACTGAACCAGTTCGTGAGAGGCAGGCGTTTGGTGCAGTAGGAAAGATGTTGCTTGGGGTGCCTACATCTAAGAGTGCCTGAGTGTAAGTCCCAGCCTTGCTCCCCAGTCCAGTTTCCTGCTAATATGCATTAGCAGGTGATGCCTCAGGTAGTTGGTCACCCACATGGGAGACCGGGTGAGTTTCTGGCTCCTGGCTTTGTCCTGGCCCAAGACCAGTTAACAGTGGCATTTTTGCATTGGCTCAGCAGTTGGGAGAATGAGCTCACTCACTCGCTCTCTCTTTCTCTCTCTCTGCCTTTCAAATATATAAAGATAAATACATTTTATTTTGTCCCAAATTAAATCATGTAATTTAAAAAATATCAGTATGATTTACTTTAAATATTTGCTGCAGGATTATCATATTTATTTGAAAGAGAGGGATATCCTTTTTATTTTTATTTTATTAATCATAATTAAGTATTAATATAAAGAGAACAGATTTAAAGTAGTTCACAGATACAATTCCCCTTTCTTCCTCCCTTCCACCTCTCTTTCTTTCCTTTTTTTGTAAAATGGTAGATTTCTTAAATATCCTCTATATATTAACTACCACAAATAAGAGAAAACATGAAATATTTGGTATTTTTGGGGGGGTCTAGCTCATCTCACATGAAAATGATCTCCAGTTGAATCTGTTTTATTGCAAATGTCAGAATTCCATTCTTGGTGGCTGAGTAATATTCCATCATGTATATCACTACATCTAGAAATGACATTTCTTTCCCCAGAATGAGTGAAGGATTTAACATGCCAATGGGCATACATAGGTTTGGTGTATTTTTGAGGGATACAAATAATAGCACACTTGTGCCTGTAGGGTCCAGGAGAACAAGGTCTTACCTGCAACATTGTGTTGTCATGCTAAGATGGACAAGCCATCATGCTACTTATTTGAGCTAATAAGAGCTCTTATTAATTGTTTAATCATTGTTTCTATAAAATTACCTTGTTAAAATCATAGAAATTGCATGTACATGTAAAATAGATTACACTCAATTTCCTTCCATCTGCATTTAACTCTTCATAATCATTTAGTCATTGAGCTCTCCTTATATATCTCTTCCTAAAGTATTGGCTACTACCTATTTGAACTTCATTTTCCCTAAATCACAAAACATATTCCTAGAAGTATATACAGCATTTAGCTAATTTAAGAATAAATTCTACAATATACAGTTTATGTAAAATTCCTTAGCTCAGTGTCCAGCTGTCTTCCATTCCCTCTTTCCCATCCTCCTTTCATCCATTTGTTTCTTCCTTTCTCCTATATTTCCTGTGATCTTTCTTTTCTTCTGTTCTTTTATGACAACAATTAGTCTCTAGATTTGTTTTGCCATACAATAACTGGATATATGGTTATTTTTAAAAATATGAAACCAATGAAAAAGCATTATACTCAACAAATGGAATGAAGAACATTTACTGTAGAAGAAAATTAACTAGATTTTCTCCCCATGTAATGTACCAAAAGGAATTCCAAATATCTGGAGTTGAATGCAAAAGAGTTAGATATTTAAAAATATTAGTACTGCAAAATATTGCAATACTGATGGAAATAAAGGGAATTTAAGAGCCGACTAAAGAGAATTGTTATTAAAAATTGCAAAATGTCTATGTAGACTTTTAACAGCAGAATATTCTGGATGCTCAGTTATTTGGAACACCAGTCTTAAGAAATTTTTCCTCCAGGATTTGAAAGTTTGCAAAAGATGTTTGTATTCCAACCCGTCTTCTAAAATGGCAGTCTATCCAGAACTGTTCGCAGAGCTTTAGTGTCATTCAAGATAGTTAATTTAAGGCCGTGATTCAAAAGATCTGCTTCATTCATATGGCCAAAAATACCATCCAAGGATTCTATGAATAAATCTCTCCTTCAGAAATGCATAAAAATGGGCTTTCCCTTCAGTCACAAAAAACGAAAAATTTTCTTAAAGTTAAATGAAGTAGTCTCACTATTGTGTTTACTGGATAATAGATTTCCGTTGGTTTTGTGAATGCAAGTCTTTGCATAGGCACTTATAGCTTAAGCCTCTGGCTTTGATAAACGTATCTGTCTTCATGACTTAAGACGCTAATTCTACTAGGACTATGGTAGAGGTTTTGCTGATCCTGAATACTGAAATATGAAGCCATGAATGAAGGTTAGTTATAACGCTCTGTCCATTACCACCATAATACTATCGCATTGCTATCAAGAACTAAAGTTAAGGGCCAGTGGTTTAAACTGCCACTTGTGATTCCAGAATGCTATATTAGAGTGCCTTTTCAAGTTCTGGCTGCTCCACTTCTCATCAGGTTTCCCGCTACTGTGCCTCAAAAGGCAGTGGAGGATGTCCCATGTTTTGGGGTCCCTGCCACACATGTGGGAGATGGAGTTCCTGGCTCCTGGATTTGGCCTGGCCTGGTCTTTGATGTTATGGCCATTTGGGGAATGAAGCCAAGGATGGAAGATCTCTCTCTCTCTCTCTCTCTCTCTCTCTCTCTCTCTTTCTCCCTTTTTCTCTCTGTAACTTGGCCTTACAAATAAGTAAATAAATAAATCTGAACAAAAAAGACCCAATAGTACCTTTTAGACTAATCACCTTTTCAAAGTGCATTCATCTGTTAAATCAAATATTTAAGAAAAACTGAATTAAGCACCACTGTTAAAAAATATGAACATTCGATGGTCAAGTAGGGTCAGCAACATTGCAGGCAGAACTGTAAATTTCTTGTTAGAGATGCCCCCTGCCTTGACCTGGCCAGCTCTCCTCCCAGGCCAGCCAAGTAATGAAAGTCAACAGAGTGCCTTCCCCTAGGAGGTTCACACCTCCCTTAGGATATACCCCATGTGAAGAGATAGATAGGTCTAGGCCTCTTAACTTACAAGGTCTAAAGCCCACCAGATTATTATCAAGCCCCTTCTATCAGGTTCTATTTGCCTCTCACTCAGAAAACTTAATTGTAGCTTAGTCAGCACCTTTCTTAGCTCCTCTAATAATGACTCTGTCCTTTGTTCTAGACCCTGTCTAGCGCACTTGGGCCTCATTCCTTTGTAATCATAACCTCTACTCTACCACCAATGGCTCTACACCCAACCTGTGTGTACTGATGGTCCTCTTCCCCACTTAATGCTGTATAATTGTTCAAACCTGGTAAATGCCACTCTTAGGATCACTGGTTACTATCCTCACTCTGTCTTTTATGACCTTGTCTAAATATGATCAGAGTCGGCAAACTTGGAAGGCTTCCATAGCCTTGGAAACTCATGACGACAGCCTAGGGTGGTTACTGGCGCCATAAACTAGAGTGTCAATTTGTTGGGTCAACGACAGGAGCCACTGTGCACTTGCTCCTCATGTGGGATCTCTGTCCTTAATGTGCTGTACATTTTGATTTAATGCTATAACTAGTACTCAAACAGTATGTTTCACTTTGTGTTTCTATGTGGGTGCAAACTGTTGAAATCTTTATACTAAATTGATCTTCTGTATATAAAGAGAATTGAAAATGAATCTTGATGTGAATGGAAGGGGAGAGGGAGCGGGAGAGGGGAGGGTTGCAGGTGGGAGGGAAGTTATGGGAGGGGGAAGCCATTGTAATCCATAAGCTGTACACTGGAAATTTATGTTCATTAAATAAAAGTTTAAAAAAAAAGAAAAAAAAAATGAACATTCACAATTGGCCATAGACTTAGCTTTACAGAGGTCTTTATTTTTTTGCTCTCTCTCTTCTCTCTCTCTGTGGCTCTGACTTTGAAGTAAATAATAATATAAAATATGAATATAAAATCTTTAAAATACAACTATTCTATTTGTACCCAAATAAGTGTATTTTTTCTACTAGTAAAATTTGGGTGATAAGAATTATGTTCTGTGAGATCTATGCAGTTTTCAAAAGGACTTCTTATGAAATGAATGCTAAAAGCTTGTTGCTCTGAGAACCATTCCTACTTGTATGTCTGTTGGTTTCAGACAGTGTGGCTGCTCATCCTCAGGTGTCTCCTACACAGGTATAGTTGATGTTCCTGATTCTAACAGTGCGGGGAGAGCTAACTCAATGGTCTTCACTCTTACCATAGAAAACCATCTCCAAAATTTCCTGTAAACCCCAATATCCCTGTATCTGGCTTGAGAGTGTAATAAGAGATGTTACCAACCATTTCAAGACAGAACTTTTGTGTTGTGGCAATTTGAGTTTCAGTATACTCCACACCCTTAAAATCCAGGTTTAAAAAAGATGTGAACTAACTGCTTTCTTTTCTGGGTGAAAGAAAGTACATCATGTCAACTTTATTAGCTCTGTGCTTCTCTCTCAATTTTAGCACATTAAAATTAAAAAACAAATAAGAATAATGAGTCTAAGTTGTCTCAACATGAAGAATGTAATCTTAAACCATATTGTTTATTGTAAAATGTTCATCAATATCATATTTTTATTAACAATATTTTTATTTAATTAAGTTATACAGGTTTCATTTATACAGACTTGGAACTTAGTGGCACTCCCCCCTACCCTCCCTCCCAAACCTGCTCCAACCCTTCCTCCTTCCCTCTCTCGGATTTCCACTCTTAATTTTACAATGATCTATTTTCAGTATACTTAATGATCATATAATCAACCCTACTCTAAGTAAAAGAGTTCAACAAATAGTATGAAGAGAAAGAAAGCAAAACAACCATATTTTTATAGAGAGATGTCTTTTTTGAATACCCAAATATGGAGACTCCTCCAACTCACTGACATTGTACTTTTTTACAAAACATGTTACAAACAAAACATGTCGAGTTTCAGTTCAAGACTCTTAGATCCTAGATGGCTGTTTAAGAAAATATTTTATTTTCAATTTATTTGAAGGCAGAGAGAGACAGACAGATAGACAGACAGTGAGAGATCTTCATTGAACTGGTTCCCTCTCCAAATATCCACAATATCCAAGGCTGTGTTGGCTGAAGCTAATAGCTGAGAACTCTATTTGGGTCTCTCATGTGGGTAGAAGGAACCCAAGTTTATTTTTTTAACATTTTTTGGTTTATTTGAAAGGCAGAGTTACAGAGAGACAGAGCAAGAGACAGATCTTTCATCCACTGGTTCATTAACCAAATGGCCCCAGTTGGCCAGGGTTGAGCAAGGCTGAACCCAGGAGCCTGAATCAACATCTGTATCTCCTGGATGGGTGAGAGGGGTCCAAGCACTCGAGCCATTCCTGTTGCTTTCCCAGGCGCATTAGCAGGTATCAGGAGAGCAGCCAGAACTTGAACCGGTGTTCAGATGGGATGCACCTGCTGCACCATAACACCACGCCCCCAAGGGATGCAAACACTTGAGCCATCATCTGATGCCTACCAGGCTGCACATCAGCAGGAAACTGGATCAGAAACAGAGTAGCTGGGACTTGCACCGGACACTTTGACATGTGTGGCAGACATCACCAGAGGTAGCATAACTGCTGTGTTAAATACCAGCTACCTGGGCGGCTTTGATGGAACATTATTCTGGCATCTGATTCACAGCTTAGCACATGACCTGAAACAGAGTACACATTAGTGAGTGTTTCCTAATTGAGTCAAACCATGTCAAAAAGATGTCATGAGGAGAGGGATCTAACCATGCTCATGAGGGCAGCTTAGTCCTTCATGTTCTCAGTTATTTGAAAACTCTGAAAATGCATAGAAAATGAAAATAAAAATAAGACTCAGATTCAGTGAAATGATTATGCAAAGAAAACCTATACTCCAAGTCATTAAGTACTTTAAAAATTGTTTTGATGTACTTGCCAGAGAGAGAGAAGGAGAGAGCACAGTCATCCATCTATTGATTTACTCCACAAAACGCCTGCAGCAGCTGAGGCTGAGCCGCTCTGAAGCCAGGGTCCAAGGACTCAGTCCCGCCTCTCACATTTTGGTGGCAGGTAGTGCACCAGATCTCTCTCTCAGGGTGTGCATTCGTAGGAAGCTGGATTTGTAAATGGAGCTGGGAAGCAAGTCCACACATTCCAACATGGCGTGGGGAATCTTAGCCACCAGGCCAGAAGCTCACTCTTCATTAAGTATTTTTACAGGGATTGAGACCAAAAGAGCTGAACCACGCCCTTCACATGGGAAGGGGAGGTGATGGAGTGAAGGCAAGACACAGGGTGGGAGGAGGTCGTCAGTGGGAAGATTTCAGAAATCTCCAGAAAGGATTCACTTTTAGAAAGAGGATCCCAAGCTTTGCTTATTGTAACAGGCTTTTATTTCCAGGTAACATGTCTGTGGAAGACTTAATTCTGAATAGAGATATAGATATTACTGGAAACGAATTGTTTTTTCTATTCTATTCTGCTTTATCAAAAAAGTAAAACATTTAAATTGTGCTACAGAAATTCAGATGTTGTCTTGCGATCTTTAAACAATAAATGATTTCCCCTTAAAAAAAAAAAAAGAAAAAAAAGAAAGAGGATCCCAACCTAAGCTGAACTACTCTGAGAAAGGCTGAACTCAGATGAGTTACAGTGTTGCAGAAAGTACAAGAAGTGACTTACAGCACCATTACAATAACACGGATGTGCTATAAATGAAGGTGTCATTTAAAATGCAGAGCTGCGGGGCTGCACTTGTGTTACAGAGCTTTGATCTGCTGCTTGGGGGTAGCAGCATTCCATATTGGAGCAGCTGTTTAGGTCCCAGTCGCTCTGCTTCGGATCCAGCTTCCTGCTAACATGCATGGGTAAAAAGTGGGACATGGCCCAAGTAATTAGGCCTCTGCTACTCACAGGGGAAACCCAGATGGAGTTTTGGCTCTTAGCATTGGCCGGGCCCAGCCCTGGCTATTGTGGCCATTTGGGGAGTGAATCGGCAGATGGAAGATTTCCCCCAACACCTCTTTCTCTGTCTCTCTCTGTCTCTCTTCAACTGCCTGCCACTCTGTCTTTCAAATAAATAAATCTTAAAAAACATTCAGAGTTGTAACTTTCAGTGACTGAAACTGGTATTAGAATATTAAATGAGGCCAGTTCCATGACTCACTAGGCTAATCCTCCACCTGTGGTGCCGGTACCCCGGGTTCTAGTCCCGGTTGGGGCACCAGATTCTGTCCCAGTTGCTCCTCTTCCAGTCTAGCTCTCTGCTGTGGCCCGGGAAAGCAGTGGAGGATGGCCCGAGTGCTTGGGCCCTGCACCCGCATGGGAGACCAGGAGCACCTGGCTCCTGGCTTCGGATCTGCGCAGTGCACTGGCCGTAGCGGCCATTTGAGGGGTAAACCAACGGAAGGAAGACCTTTCTCTCTGTCTCTCTCTCTCTCACTGTCTAACTCTGCCTGTCAAGAAAAAAAAAAAAAAAGAATAAATGAGACTAAGTAGATCATGGGATGAACAGAAGTCCTAAGTGAAGTAGATTCTAAGATGCAGAGACATAACAACACAGAGGCAACTAGTTTAGAAGAAGGTTATTTCTGTGGAAGCCAATATATGTTGCCCTTTCTCTCCCTGCTTTATCCCTCATCTCTTGAAAGTAGCTGGCTCAGTGAAAATCGTGGTATTTCAATTTAGAGGAACCAGTTTAACCACTATACAAATATGTCTTAAGAGGAAATATGCAAAATAGCAAAAAATTCTCTATCAGAAAAAAAAAAGGGTAAAATGTAACCAGAAAATGGAAAGAAATTTGTTTAATATTCAAATAAGAATCTTAAAAGACCAAAGATACAATTACTACTATGAGGGAAGATACTCAGCAGAAGTAACGAACTCTGGGGAGACAAGGCTTAAGGATAAAAAAATAACAGAAGAGTTGAAATGAATACTAGAATATGGGATGGGGGAACAAACAAAATGTAAGGAACAAAGGTAATAATTCAAGGAGTCAGAAGGATAAGGACTGCAAAGCTACAGAGAAGCAGAGGCAGACAGAGCGGGGAAGAGAGAGAAAGAGGAAGGAGAGAGAGATCTTCCATCCAGTGGTTCATTCCAAAATGGTCACAATGACCAGAGTTGGGCTCATCCGAAGCTAGGAGCCTGGAGCTTCTTCCAGGTTTCCCACGTGGCTGCAGGGGTCCTAGCACTTGAACCATCTTCTACTGCTTTCCCAGGCCATAGCGGAGAGCTAGATCAGAAGTGGAGCAGCTGGGACTCAAACCAGCACTCATATGGGATACCAGCATTGCAGGCAGTGGCATTACCCACCAATTCACAGTGCTGGCCCCTTTCTGATATTTCAATGATAAAAAAATGCAAGGAAGATTCAAGTCACTTGACGAATCCCAGGACTCAGGTGTGAGTAGCCTACACAGAGGAACACAAGAAGGCATGATTAACTCATGGTCACCAATGTTATAGCATAACCCAGTCTGCTATTTGGTCCTGTCATTGAGGCTGTAATCCACTGGGCACAAAGGTTATGGCTCTGTGCCTTAGGTCTGTATGCAGGAAAGCTTCTTCAGATGTAGTCCCTTTGGTGTAGCTACTGTTGATCCAGAGAGCCATGAACAAAAAGGTAAGATCGCTACCCTTTCTTTTCCAACAAATGCCACAATGAATGGTTAAATGGAAACAGTACATTCAGAAAAAAAGAGGCCAGGAGAAGGAGGAAAGGGAGGAGGAAGGCAATGCCATTATGTTCTTAGAATTGCATCTACAAATCATATTGAAGCTGTTAAAAATGAATTAAAATTAATTTTTTAACTTTTATTTAATGAATATAAATTTCCAGTGTACAGCTTATGGATTACAATGGCTTCCCCCTCCCATAACTTCCCTCCCACCTGCAACCCTCCCCTTTCCCGCTCCTTCTCCCCTTCCATTCACATCAAGATTCATTTTCAATTCTCTTTATATACAGAAGATCAATTTAGTATAAAGATTTCAACAGTTTGCACCCACATAGAAACACAAAGTGAAACATACTGTTTGAGTACTAGTTATAGCATTAAATCAAAATGTACAGCACATTAAGGACAGAGATCCCACATGAGGAGCAAGTGCACAGTGGCTCCTGTCGTTGACCCAACAAATTGACACTCTAGTTTATGGCGCCAGTAACCATCCTAGGCTGTCGTCATGAGTTTCCAAGGCTATGGAAGCCTTCCAAGTTTGCCGACTCTGATCATATTTAGACAACGTCATAAAAGAGTGAGGATAGTAACCAGTGATCCTAAGAGTGGCATTTACCAGGTTTGAACAATTATACAGCATTAAGTGGGGAAGAGGACCATCAGTACACACAGGTTGGGTGTAGAGCCATTGGTGGTAGAGTAGAGGTTATGATTATAAAAGAATGAGGCCCAAGTACGCTAGACAGGATCTAGAACAAAGGACAGAGTCATTATTAGAGGAGCTAAGAAAGGTGCTGTCTAAGCTACAATTAAGTTTTCTGAGTGAGAGGCAAATAGAACCTGATAGAAGGGGCTTGATAATAATCTGGTGGGCTTTAGGCCTTGTAAGTTAAGAGGCCCAGACCTATCTATCTCTTCACATGGGGTATATCCTAAGGGAGGTGTGAACCTCCTAGGGGAAGGCACTCTGTTGACTTTCATTACTTGGCTGGCCTGGGAGGAGAGCTGGCCAGGTCAAGGCAGGGGGCATCTCTAACAAGAAATTTACAGTTCTGCCTGCAATGTTGCTGACCCTACTTGACCATCCCCTCAGCTGCAGTGGTCACTTTGGAAGTTGGGCTGAGTGAAGGGCTTTTCAGCTTAGAGCCAATAAGATCTGTGGCTCTGACCTGGGCATCCTTCGACTCCAGGGCAGGTCCATTTCCAGTGATCCAACTCTTGGCAGAGCTGCCAGGGCTCTTCACAAGCTGACTTCTGCTGAAGCCCAGGCTTACCACATTGAAAGCCACTGCAGTGGACTGGCCTGTTGGGTCTCCTTGAGGGCAGATCACTGTACAGATCAGCCATTAATAGGCCTGCCACCCATTGCTTCTGATGCCTAGCTTTCTTTTCCTCCTGGTTTGTGTTAAAGCAGACCAGAGGATGCAAGTCAAGGGAGTGCCCAAGTCCCATCTCTAATCTTCATCTTCGGCCAGCACCGTGGCTCAACAGGCTAATCCTCCGCCTAGTGGTGCCGGCACACCGGGTTCTAGTCCCGGTTCGGGCGCCGGATTCTGTCCCGGTTGCCACTCTTCCAGGCCAGCTCTCTGCTGTGGCCCAGGAGTGCAGTGGAGGATGGCCCAAGTGGTTGGGTCCTGCACCCCATGGGAGACCAGGATAAGCACCTGGCTCCTGCCTTCGGAACAACGTGGTGCACCGGCCGCAGCGCGCCAGCCGCAGTGGCCATTGGAGGGTGAACCAATGGCAAAAGGAAGACCTTTCTCTCTGCCTCTCTCTCTCACTAGCCACTCTGCCTGTCAAAAAGTAAAAAAAAAAAAAAAAAAAAAAAAATTTAAAAATCACATTGGCATTCTGCAATAGCCCCCCCCCCCCCATAGATATCCCATGTAAAAAAGTGGAAGAGTTGGAAATTGGCAGCAATCATTGATTATTAAAATTCTGCAATTTAGCTGATCACATATTGTCAGGACTTCCTCCATGGGGGCAGGTAGTGCTCCTTTAGTGAAGGTAAGTTCTGCTCCCTTGGAGTGGTTTCCTAACCCATTGCTGCCCACAAATCTCTGATCTTTACTGAAGGCTCTTGTCTTAGTCCTCATAGAGATATTGCTTTTTCTCTAAGAAATAATTGAGTAGCTTTGTTAACATCCTGTTTCTGAATATGAAGAGGTGGCGGCCCATGGACTTCTTTTGTTTTACACCATGTCTCCTTTTTAGTCCAAACTGATACAAGTACCTTAAAAAATTCTATTTATGTCCCACGACTATGACCAGGCTTCTTTCTGTCTCAAGGTGACACCAACAGCCCCTTTTAAGGTAGACGGCAACGTACAGTGGATGTGACATGATGCTGTGGGATAATGCTTCTGCAGTCTCTAGTTGCTCTTTTATCTAGCTTACAAAGTCTATTAGAAATCATGTAAAGATTTCCTGAGAATTAAAACGGAGTTTACATCCATATCCTTGGTTTGATCTCTTTCTCAAAACCATTTATTATAATGAGGATATTTTGCCATGTGGGAAGACTAGAAATGGGAAGTCATTTTATTTTCTAGCCAGAAATGTCTGCTTCTTCTTTACCTTGCAAACTGAACAGTCCTCTTCTTAGCTTATCTCTGTTCCTATGCCTTGCCATATTTACCTAAAAGAAGCCAGTTGGCACATTCAACAGTCTGCCAGGAAATCTCCCTAGCAAGATCCACCAGTTTCCTATGCAAAATTCCGTATTCTGTGTAGTGGCATGTGACAGGTTTGCCAAATGTGCTGCCATTATAAAATATGGACAGCCATGTGTCCTGCCACTAATAACTTCCTCGACCCATTTCCAGCCACTGCCAACAGTGTTATCTGCCATTCCTTCAGTGTTTGCCAGCACCCCCCTTGCACTTCTCAAGCCTCCATCTGCTGACCAGTTTCCAAGCCAATGCCACCTGGGTGGGGTTTTGTTGCAGTCACACCACACTTGCTGGTAATAATTTCATGTCTTAACACAACTACATGATGTCTGTTTTAATGAGGAGATGCTATCATCTTGATGAAACTCCTGGAGGATCAGTTTATCCAAAAGAAACTTCAGCCAGAATACTTGTGGGGACCATTGAATATACGTAGTGGTGATGATGGTGAACAAAAATATCAAAATCAGCTATGTCACATGCTCTGACAAAGCAGGAATGGAAAAGGAATAAAAGTACACTGAAAAATGTGAAAAGTGGAGAAAGTAAATATTCTCCTGTGCCTCACCTAAAAACCACAGTTATGCATTGTGTATTAATCAAGCCACAAGCAACCAAGCATATTTATCAACACAGGGGAAAGACTGAGACGTCATTCTGCAGTTTAAAATCAGATACAGAAGGAGATGCATAGAAGAGAATTCAAGTTCATTACTGCTCAGAGTGAGGAGTGAGTAGGTGCTGCCTAATAGGAAGGAGGGGGAACTATGACATAAAGGAATACACTAATCATTACAATCTAAAATACTAATCCTTAAAAATATCAGAAGAACTACAAAAAATATAAAGAAAACATACATAAATATAAGCAGAAAAGTAACAAAATAACAGGACATTTAAAGGAAACATGTATGTTATATTAGTAAATATAAATAAGCGTAACTCAGTTACTTAGAGGAAAAGGATTCAGCACCAGACCATGAAACAGGGGTGGGCACTTGGTAGAGAAGTTAGGCCACCACTTAGGGTGCCTGTGTACCATATTGAAGTGTCTGGGTTCATGTCCTGACTGCTTCTGCATGAAGCTTCCTGTTAATGTCTGCCCAGGTATGCAGCAGGTAAGGGTTTCAATGTTTGGGTCCCTGCTACACACATGGAAGACATGAACTGAATTCCAAGCTCCTGGATTCAGCCTGACCCAACTCTAGCTGTTGTGAGTACTTGGGGTATGAACTAGAGGGCGGAAGATCTTTCTCTATCCCTGTTTCTCTCTCTGACTCTATTTTAAATAAATAAAAATATATAAAAAAAATCTAAAGATCTGAAATAAAGAATCTTGAAGTAAAACTTGAATCTGATTTGTATGAGACACCCTCTAAACAAAGTGACTCAAAAAATCCAAACTAAGCAAACAAAATGTTTTTTGGGGTAACACTATCCCAGATGAATGCAAACACAAAGTAGGCGTCTTGATCTTAATTTCAGAAAAGAGAGCAGAACTGCAAATCTGAGCTGCACTCTTTGCACTGTTCTCAGATGAAGACAGAACAACTGGACAAAGCCCAGGTAAGAATATGATATTCTGGGCCAGTATAATGCCGTGAATTAAGCTGCTGCCTGCCATGAGGACATCCATATGGGAGTACTCGTTTGAGTCCCAGCTGCTCTGCTTCCCATTCAGTTCCCTGCTAATGCCCCTGGGAAGGCAGCAGAAGAGTACTGGGACCCCTGCCTCCCAGTGGGAGTCCAGGCTGGAGTTCCGGGCTCCTCCCTGTGGCCTGGCCCACACCTGGCTGCTGCAGCCATTTGAGGAGTGAATCAGCATACAGAAGAGCTCTTTCTTTGGATTCCCCACACTTTCTGTTGCTTTGCATTCCAAGTAAACAAATAAGTAAATAAATGAATCCTTTTCTAAAGGAGCATAATACTCTTTGACAGTATAAACAGTATAAATAAGAAGAAAAATGGGAGTAATTACTTCAAAAATTGAGACAATGCTCATGTGGTATCGAAAAATATTCTCTAAAAAGACTACAAATCTAAAAGTATGAAATGAGATTAAAAGTAGTAAGTATATAATTTTAATATAATAATGTTAACAAGATATAAAAATACCTAGGGTTAAGAAAAGTTTCTTAAATACTCTTGAATTAAATATTTTTTAAAGCTACAGTTAGATTTGAGAATTTCTGGAAAGCAACAATTTAACTACCTATGAGACAGTTAAAACAGAGTTTAGAGGAAAATTCATAGCCCTGAATCCAAAAGAAATTATGTATAAATAAATTAAACAACTGATTTGATTATGCATGTTAAGGAACTACATGACTTCACATTATTTTTTATGTGATTACAACTTTAAGTTTAATGAAATAAAATTCAAAATCCAATCAAAGTAGACTGGCCTGAGTTAGAAATCAGTGGGCCTGAAGAATTTTATAGGAAAGTCAAAAGACTGCATGTTTGTTTTGCTTGTCTATTGCTGAATGAGCCAGAATTAATTTCAAATATTCTCTAATTCTCCTTCTTAATTAAAATCCTGCTTTGGGATTAGACTTTAATAATTCAGAGGCAAGTCAAGTCCTTAAACTTATTATAGGAAATCAAATACAGTATGTGGAGATAATGTATACATGCTCAAATATCATGAAGTGTTTAACTCTGCTTTGTATACTAGGTAGATTTTCAATGGGAAAATGTCTAGTTAAAAATGAACATTTTTTTTTCCTTTTTATGTGAAAAGTAGTCAATCCTTACTGGACATTCTGGCAGTGACCCCCACCTACCCTACATTATTAATGAACTTACTGTTTTAATACTGAGAAGCAGGGTATTCCCTACAGCTCCATGGGTGGTCCTGGTGTTTGGTCTCCCCAGGTGGAGATGCTCATTCTTTTCCCAGCAGTATTTTCCTCTCTGTCCAAATCATTTCCTGTCTTAATAGAATCTTCATTTTTTTCTTTTTTCCAAGGAATCTTCTCAGAATATTTGAGGATATACTTACCGGTTTATTTCTTGATGTTCTACTATTTTCAGTTTTTTTTTTTCTTATTTATGTTGTTTATTTGAAAGGCAGAGTATAGAGAAATAGAGAGAGATCTCCCACAAGCTGGTTCATTCCCGAATAGTTATGTGTCTGGGCCTGGCTGAAGATGAAAGCTAGGAATCCAGTCTGGGTCACAGGTGGCAGGGACCCAGTACTTGAGTCAGTAGCTGCTGCCTCCCATGGTGCAAATTGGCTGGAAGCTAGCTGGGCTCAAACCTAGGCACTCTGATATGGATGAGAACTTCCCAAGTCATGCCCTAACCACTGCACCATATGCCTGCCACTGCCCCTGGGTCTGTACTTCATAATTAGTGCCACAAATTCTGCCCTTTATGCTGTGCTATCAGACCAAGCCATGCCCATATCCAGGGCAGCTAGTGAAACAAAGTTATGTCTGCTGAAGGTTTTTGCAAATGGTCACCCATGTGATCTGAAGATCTACTGGGAGTGATTTCTCCATTGGATGGTAAACAGTGTTTCCCTGATTTGTTTAGAAATGCATTCCTGGTTTAGGGGCTATAATATATTAAGGATTCCCTTTTATTGGTCATTTGCTCCCTCACAGTGAAGAAGACTGGGAAGTTTCAACAGCATAGCTATTTAGTAATCTGGAAATTGCCGTGCAAAGTGAAGAGAGAGAAAATAGAGAAAATAAAGAGTACAGATAGGGAATCTGAGACAGTAGTGAGATATTAATTGGCCTTTAACAATTTCAAAAATTTTCATCCCTTCTTTCGATGAACCAGAACATTCCTATGTAGAACAAATATACCCAAAGATTATACCTATTTCAGTATTATGTAATCTTAGGTACATAGAAGTTTCTAAGCATATGACTGTATTTCTATTGTATTTTATAATGTGAAATACATTTAGATTTCCCAAAATAAAATATTACAAACAGCATTTTAGGTAATTGGTTATTGTTTAAAAAATTTTATATTAAGAAACATACTATTTAGGAAAAAAATGTAGTGTTTGAGGAAGTTTCTGAGGGATGGCACATGTCATTATCCATGCAGGTAAGATTCATTTCATGACTTTATGGTGCTAAAAAGGACTCTTTTAACTTTATATTTAAGATGTTTACTTATTTCAAATGCAGAGAGAGAAAGGAGGGTCAATTTTCCATCTGCCTGAAACAGCCTGGCCTGGTCCAGGCCAAAGCAGGGAGCAGAGAACTCAGCATGAGTCTCCCAGACGGGTGGCAGGGACCCGGGTCCTTGGTCCATTGACAGCTGCCTTCCAGGATGAGCTGCAACAGAAAGCTGGAATCAAGAGCACAGCTGGGACTCAGCACCAGGCACTGTGATACGGGGTGTGGGTGTCCTGGCAGCTCCTGCAGTGCTAGGCCCAACCACTGTTCAGTTAGGAAAGTGTGATGGTGATGTGTTGGATTGTACATTTCTAGAATATTTGCAGTTTATGTAATGTGACTGAAAAGAACATTGGTAATAAATTATTAATGATAGTTTTCTGTGACAATTCAAGTGCCAACCCCTTAGTTCTGGTTGATATTGTCAGGATCATCCAGCTAAGATTTTTTTATTTTATTTTGTTCTATTACATTATGATTTTTAATTTTTTTTAGGTTTTCATGTTCAGGGCTTTCTTTAAAAATCCCAAAACTGTCCTGAGACCAACTAGAATAGGCTACAAATGACACTTATTTTCCGAAGTTTTTTTGTCACAAAGTTTAACAGAAAAAAAGGCATTAAAATTTCATTAAATGATTATACTATTCATTATACATATGAATAAATTTATCCATTTCATTATTTACTTATAAATAAGTATTTATATGTTTGAAAGGCAGAGTTACAAAGAGAGAGGGAGAGGCATAGAGAGAGAAAAATCTTCCATCTGCTGGTTCACTCCAAAAATGGCTACAATGGCCAGTGCTGGGCCAGGCTGAAGCCAGGAGCCCGGAGCTTCTTTTAGGGCTCCCACTTGAGCAGCAGGGGCTCAAGCACTTGGGTCATTCTGATCATTTTCCCAGGCCATTAACAGGGAGCTGGATAGGAAGTGGAGATATGAACCTGGACCCATATTGGATGCTGATGTTTTAGACAATGGCTTTATTAGCTATGCTAGAATGCCAGGCCTGTGACTAAATTTAGTATCTACGTAATACTTATGGTTAATCACATTATGTTCCACATTTTTCAGCCTTTGTTAACCTATATATACATAGAACCTATGCAATTTTAATAGTTGTATGCTTGAATAAAGTACATCTTTAAAAAAAAGATTTTATTTATTTATTTGAGAGGTAGAGTTACAGACAGTGAGAAGGAGAGTCAGAGAGAAAGGTCTGCCTTCTGGTGGTTAACTCCCAAAATGGCTGCAACGGCTGGAGCTGTGCCCATCTGAAGCCAAGAGCCAGTGCTTCCTCCCGGTCTCCCATGTGGGTTCAGGGGTCCAAGGACTTGGGCCATCTTTTACTGCTTTCCCAGGCCACAGCAGAGAGCTGGATTGGAAGAGGAGCAGCTGGGACTAGAACTGGCGCCCATATGGGATGCTGGCACTGCAGGCAGAAAATTAACCTACTATGCTATGGCACCAGCCCCTGAATAAAATATATCTTTAATGTGATTTATATTTACAGTATTTATAATATGTTGGAAAGTGTACTTCAAAGTCAAATATAACTACTCTTTCTTGTCATATTATTTCATATTTCCTTTCATTTGCCAGTCTCAGATTTGAAAACATCTAAAAATGGACCAATATAATTTACATAATGAGAATTACAATCTCTACATCTGATATAGATCAGGAATAATTTGTATATAATTTTAATATGATTGAAATATTAGGAGAAAAACAAGGAGAAAATATGGAAGAAACCAGATTTGTTTCCAATTAAACTAAATCATAATTAGTTACTGTCATTTTTCACCAGGAAGCCTATATTTTGCACAAAGATTCAAGGCCAAGATCTCAGTTCTCAAATGTGGGTGTTTCCTTAAGGCAAGTGGAAGAGTGTAGGAATATAGGAATATTAATAGCCGCTTCTCCTAGCAGTATTTAGAAATTGTCCCCAGAAGAACAACTCCCTGGAGAACTAAGACTTGCCTTGGGATTTAGGGTAGTGTTCTTGTAGGCAGGAAGGGCTCAGCCTGGACTAGAGTGAGCTGGAGTCCTCCAGGTCAACAACGCTCAACGGTTTTGAGGAAGAAGCTGAAACAGTATAGAACATGGAGGCTCTGGAAAAGGTTTCTGGGAGAGAAACAGAAAGAAAGGAGAGACATGGCCAAAGCAACACTTCCAGACATAGCCATCTCCTGGCTTCCCAGGGCTCTTCCTCCCTCTTTGGCAATGCTCACGTCCACCTCTGTAGTCCTTAGCACACTGCAGTGCACGTTCAGGCCTCTGCCCCTCCTCTAAGAGGACGTGCTCTCTAAAGTGCAGGCCACGTCATAAACACCAAGCACAAAGGCTACACGGAGAGGGGCCCGGAACTGCCCACGGAGATGCAGGAGCCTTTCTTCGACTCTTCCTCTTCCGTGTTGCTATGTGTTCTGTGAAAGGGCCTCAGAATTCTGGAGTTTCAGATCCAGGGGATGCAATTTGAAAGACGGAGGAAAATGTGACATACAGCTCTCTCTCGCTGTGACTAGTGGCTTTGACTCCAGGAAGAACTGAAACAAAGTTTAAGTTCATGAGTGGTCTACAGGGAGGTATTTAAAGAATGCTGCTATATTACACAAGTAACCCACCACTGTTCTTGGACAGGTTCTCTGAGAATATTCTTGGCACCTCGCACATACTGGGTTCTCCCTGCATCATAGAGGACTAAAGTCCATTACAGAGTTCTGTGACTGTAGTTTTTTCCGTTCTTCTGTGTGTGTGTGTGTGCGTGCATGTGTGGTAATAGTAGTAGTCTCTGTAAACCTGCTACTGCTCTTTGTATTGCGTTTCTGTGCTATTATATCAGAGTTAGCTCAGTGCAGTTAGTAATAGTTGTCAAGATAGAATTACTCTTTAGAAGGCTTTGTTTTTCTCTTAACCTTCCTGTTCACATCAACTATTTCCACAGCTAATGAATTTTAAACTGTGAAAATTGCTTTGATCAATTATGTATTTAGGTTTTTCATAAACATGCTGATTTTATTACTTATAGAAATGATTAAGAACAGATTTGTGTAGGATTTCTCTTGTACTATTCCCAAGTGAATTCTTATATTTGCAGATTGTCCTATTTACTGATTTTTATGAGTATCTTGCAGATATTTTTATTTTCATGAAATAAATAATGATGTATTTTTTAAAAAATTCCCCAGCACACTGATATCTATGCTGACAAATAATGGTTAGAAATTCAGCAAATTCTATTTCAAGATAAATAGGGAATTCTATACCTACCCCTAGACATCGCAAATGGTACTCAGGGGTGCCTGTAGGTGGCAGCAAGAATGTTGCAAATTGAACCTACAAAATAATACCAACAGCATAATTAAAACGAAAGGACAAATTAAAAATAGCTTCATTGCCATGTTCAAAGTACTGTATATTTAGCTTTAGGCAACAGATTTATTTTAAAGACAAAAAAAGAGCAGACATAACGTGCATCTGGGAAGAGAATAAGATCACCTTAAAACACAAAGGGTAACAGACAATACCCACTGCTGGATTTAGGAAGCAAGCAATAAGAGGTTCTATAAATGATACAATTGGCATGGCATTGAGGGGGGCTCGCAGGAACATGGCAAAAGCTTGATGTTCCAATCTGTGTTTTGCCTTACGTCATTTCAGTTCCATTTTTTAAGAGCAATCAATTCAGTATGCTGCTTGCACACAGACCACAGGTTTGCGTTACTCAGTACATTTTAGAAAAAAATGAATCTTGATGCAAATGGAAGGGGAGAGGGAGCGGGAGAGGGGAGGGTTGCAGGTGGGAGGGAAGTTATGGGAGGGGGAAGCCATTGTAATCCATAAGCCGTACACTGGAAATTTATATTCATTAAATAAAAGTTAAAAAAAAAAACAAAGAAAAATCAAGTTCAGTATGAAGAAACAGATTACCTCGCTCTACTGTCTCACCTCAATTTTAGTTGTCAGTATTGTCCATTGTTTGAAGCCAGAAGGAAAGAGCCCTCACGTTCTATGAAGTGTCAGGAATGGCACAGTCTCTGAATGAGGAGAGACCCACAGAGCCTCAGCCTTCCATGTCCATTGGCCAAGTTGAGTTCCCTGAGAAGGTAGATGTGGGCTAAGCAGGGAGGTGAACTCGTAACTGCTAACTTCAGAGATGCATCAGGTTAGCATGTAGGGAACCTGACTTGGGCAGTGGTAAAGCAGGATTAAAATGTGTAGGAAACCAACTCTGGAAAAAACAAATACACTAAGCACCACAGCCAGGAGGTATCATTGTTCCAAAGAACACTAACTAATGAGCCCACATATTTGCATCATAGTGTAGGTGATGTGGGCTAATTAAGCACTCCTTTCTTAGAAGAACACCTTTGTCCATGAAGAAAGAATGCCCTCTTCCAAGAAATGCAAGGATGACTTCCCTGCAGCTTGGGGAACACGGGGCACAGGTTCTGTGAAATGACCGCACCTTCTATGCTAACTGCTGATGTCACTCTCTAGACTGCAATCCCAGAGGTCTGTTGCATCAGACAGAGAGTAGCTGCTTGCTCACAATGCGTGGCACGCGTGAAGCTTTTCTTACTTGACATTCAGCAGTTTTGGAGTATTCGTGAATGCAATAGAGAGAACAAGTAGTACCTCTAGTGAACTCTGGAAATGAGTGAGGGAGAGATCGGGCAGATGGTGTTGATTGACATGTACTCCATATGTCCTCTCCCCTTTTCCTCTTGGTCAAAAGAGCTAAGCATAGTGGTGTCATCCCTTTCTCTTCATCCGAGCCTGCTAGGTCACTCTATTCTAATAAAATCCTTGCTGGTTTGATGATGTGTATTGAAAATCAGGATTAGAGGATTGACAAGTTATATAAAAAATGAAAAAGATTGAAAGGGAGACTCAGGTGGAATGATTTATTTTCTTCATATAACTAGACTTGACACACAGAGGGTAAAAATGGTAAACTAACCCAGAATTCTGTTTAGAATATCAGAGTGCACAGGCACACAGACATATATGCACACACAAGGGAATTTCAAAAAGTCCATGGAAATTGAACTTAATAATAATAATATCTTCTATGAACATTTTGAAGACTCGTGTGTGTGTGTGTATTTCTGTCTATATAGGGTGGGTATACACACACACACATACACACACACACACCCCACCACCACCACCACCACCTCCAAGATAACAGACTAGAAAACAAAAGAATGGAGGCAACTTGCCCTCCTTTGTTCCCACATGAACATTATTCAGCAAACGTCAAATATGCTGGTTGGAAAGGACAATCAAAGCATCTTAGTCTGTCTGGGCTGCTGTAACAAAAGGTAATAAATAGAGTAGGGGAGCTGCTGAGCAATGGAAATCTGTCTCTCACAATTCAGGAGCCAGGAAGTTCAAAATCAAACACTGGGCCGACGGTGCATCTGATGAGGGCACATAGCGGGTCACCTTCTCTTTGGCCCACATGGTAGACGGCATAAGGGGCTCTCTAGGGTCTTCTTGGTAGGGGCAGTCATCGTATTAATGGGGTCTCCCTCCTCTTGGCTGAATGCCTCCCAAAGGCCTTACCTTCTATATCACATTGCACTTTAGGATTTCAGCCCTTGAACTTTTTGTCAGTGCAGGGTAATAGGAATATTCAGTTTACAGCACAAGCATATGCTGGCTTCATCAAAAGGAAAGATTTCTCTTTTTTTCTAATTCATAGAAGAACTTATAAAAGATTAATGTTATTTCTTCCATAAATGTTTGTAAGAATTGACGTGGGTATCCTTTGAACCTGAGGTCTGAATCATGGGAAAGGTGTTTTATTGGACAACCTTGCAAATAAATGTAACACAATTCCAAAAAAAATGCACAATCATGAATCCTGAATTTCATCACAGGGAGCAAAAGATTCAGTGGGTGCATGGCCTTGGCTCTATACAAAATAGTGCTATCAGAGTTTAATTTCTGAAAATATCAGTTAAGGTAGGGTTGGAGGAATAGGCTGGGGCCAAATTCCAGCTGAAGTTTTGTAGGGGAAGTTGCTAGGCAGATGCCAAGTAGACAGAAAGCCCAGAAGGTATGAGAGAGGATTAAGTTTGAAGAGTTCAGCCAGGAGCTCTGAGCTGGCACCGGCAGGATTGAAGAAAGAGCAGGTGGAGAGCAAGCGAGGGGGCTCAGAACAATCACAGCAAACAGCTCTGGGCAAAGGCAGCATTGCTTTATCAAGTGGTGGGTGGCGGCTGCCTGAAAAGACCAGATCCCCCTCTCTAAGCAGCAAACACATTAACGTCACATGTTGAGCGTTGAATTTCATCCACTTTGGGGAACTGTGGAATTGCATTTCTACCTTGGCACACCCTCCTATTTTTGACACAGAGTGATTTGATATAAATTGTCATCTCCTGGAGACAATCCGACAACAAACACTGCTAATCATTTCATTCTGAATTGCGCCTGGATGGAGGAGAGTAATTAGACACATGCCTGTTGGAGGCTTCACGTTATGAAGCGAACGGGAATTTGCTTTGAAGGGAGAAACAATTAGAGATGGAGATTTACAGAAGACTGGAAGAGGCAGGGGGTCTCTTATGTTTTATTTCCTAAAGCCAAAAAATTCCTGTAAAATCCCTACTTAACTCACATTCTTAACCAAGAGATAAAGCCTTTTGAAGAAAAGGCATACCTTAAAATCAATCCACATGGCATTGGTAGGATCAAAGAAGAGATAATGCTCCAAGGACCGTGCTGCTTGAATTGTTGACCCAAGTAGACCCTGGCTCACTTGCAGGAGTGAAACTTGCATGAAAGTATATCCAGCATCCTTTCTCCTTCCCTACATGGATGTGCTGTGAGGTCAGAGAACAGGATTTCTTTTGTGGCTGACCCTGGGAACTTTCCAGATCCCAGAGTTTTATTCTAAGGAAAATGCTCAGAGGTGCCATTGTGTCCACATTACAATCGACATGTTAGGTTCACAGACATGGGATAATGATGGTTCAAGGGAGCCATCATTTGGGAAAATGCTTAACTGTGTTTTCCCCCTAGATAAGGTAGAAGCTGTCTCCGAGGAAGCAAGGTTTGTGCACATGGAGATGGAGCACTTCCTCTCCTGTTCTTAGGCATGAATGCATGGGTGATACAAGTGAGTATCCCCAAACATGCTTTACATTGAAACCCTATTAACCAATATCCTTTCATAAAATTGTGTGACCCCAGGGATGGTTGGCCACAGGATTTTTGTGTGTTCTTTGAACTCAGAAATCATGCTTTGTTTTTATATCCAAAGGATGATTTAGAAGCACTCAAGGACCCCAAATTCCTGGCATTACCATTTTCTTAAGGTATATTTTTGTGTTGAGTCTCCATTCTGAATGATAAGAGCATTATTGCATTATTGCAATGGTTGCATTTCTTGCCTTTAGTATTCCTGGGCATCCTTGAGGGGAAGCTCAGAGTCTGGAGTGCTACCTGTCACCTTGTGCTCTTGTTTGATGATATCTCTGCTCTCCAATTAGTTCAGGTCTGGTGGTCTCTGAACTGCTTCTGTTATACTTCGTCCCAATACCTGGAGAGAGGTATGATGATGTACTCCCAAGTATTTACTATTAAAAACTCTTATATTTAATTTCTAATTTGTGAAGATTTTAAAAAGGAATTAAAATGCAGAAAAGATCTTAAAAATAAGTATCATTAGATGTACTAGCTCCTAGAACTTGTCATCCTCTCCTCTTCACAGGGACCTCAACTCTAATTTCTATCATATGAGCCATGGAGATGTTCTTGAATATACCACTTCCTCGTATTATAGTTCCCTTTTTATCTCCATGCCCAATTCCAAGGTCCTCTGCTCTGGGCAGCCACATATTTGTAGTACTCCTCCCTTACCCTCTTGAAGCTAGTTAATGTTTAGCACATTTATTTCCTATATCTTCTGTATCTCAGTCTTATGATGTTTTAGGGTCATTCTTTTTGCTTATCTCCAAAGACCATTAAAATAATTTCCTAAACAAAAGGAGAATAAAGTTAAAGAACAATTCTGTTTTCACATCTCAAACAATAATAGGCACAAACATTACAGTAGCTTTAAACAGAATAACTTTTCATCTCTTTTGATTAATATCAATAATGAGCATATTAACAAATCCCTATAATTCTAGCTGTATCCTTCATAATACTATTCTTTCACTTTGAAGTTGTCAGCTTCCTTTCCATCTTTTTATTTAATTCTTTTATCTGGCTCAAAACACAAACAATGGCCATTGATAGGCATAGACTAGGGAGTGCCGCAACACGCCTGCTGCAGCAGCCACTAGGGGGTGAACCAACAGAAAAGGAAGACCTTTCTCTCTGTCTCTCACTAAAAAAAAAAAAAAAAAAAAAAAAAAAAAAAAAAAAAAAAAAAATAAAATAAAATTTAAAAAATACATGCAACTTTTCTGGATTGTGAGAGGTTTGGAACAGAATGGGACTGTAGAGAAGAATGTTCAGCATGCTGTCTTCCTACAATATTCTGCCATCAGTTTATGCTCACACAAATATAAACTCCTGCCCTGAGAGATTTGTTTGTGTTGTGATTTCCTAATGATACTCCTGTGGGCTCCTCCTATTTCTGCTGTGCCTGTGTGTACTTCTGTTGTTGTATTTACCATGCAGTATTAACATTGTCCTACCCAAGCCCATCTTTCACTGGGTTGTGAAGCTTTCCTGTTACACTTGAGTTGTTATTCATGTTTTAATTTTTCAAAATGGCTTATTCATTGCCACCCCTCAAAACTTTTTATTGAACTGAACATATTCTTGCTGTTAAGAGGCTTATTTTACACAAGGGACTTAGAATCTACAATGACATTTCTTATCAAGTTCTGAATTTTTCTTCTGGAATATAACCTAACTACTTGAATCTAAGAGATTTGTACTTAGATCTTCAAGATAAACCTTTCATAGAGAATTTCAGGAATATAACAATAACGTGACCTTCCTTCTCTTCCCTTATTTATCTTACTGATCCCCTCTTTTATGTTCCTTTGTACAGGGATTTGGCACAAAGCTTATCATATAATAGGTTTATAAATTAGATTATATCTGGAAGTTCCTATTGATGTGATATTAAATGATTTGCAAGTAAATCTTCCAGGCATCTGTATTCAGTTTGGTTAAGATTTCAATTCAATTAAGCTCACAAAAATTCTTTTGGATTCTATTATATGATAAGCTTTGTTCCAAATTTGTGTACAGACGTCAACTTCTTATTGTTAGGGTGTGTTTATATCTGTATCTATATTTATGTCCATATCTATAACATCATTAGATAGGCAGATTCACATATTTATTTCATGACTTTGATACAAATACTTTGAAATTTCATTGTGTAATTTTTCTTAGTCTTTTCCTAAATTGCGTGCCTTATGTAGCTAAAATCCATTAGAGGATTTACTATATATCAATTTAACTATCATTATCTATGTTAATGGACACCTTGTGGCCTCAAGAGCTTAATACATAAAAATGTACTTCTTGATGATTTAAAGCCCAGTCAGTGACTTTATTTGCATTGAGGATCAGTGATGTCTGTCAAGTCATTCAGAAGCCTGGTTTAAAAAAGTCTTCTGGTTTGATATGTGATCAAAGAATTTAAGATGTTGGGGGAGGGCAGGCAGAATGAGAGAGAGAGGAGTTCATATCATATATGAAATGTGGCCTTTCTTATTGCATGGGTATGAAGGGAGCATACATCATTTCTCTCAGGTAGATGGGAAGTGGAAGATGGCAGCTGGCTGCAAGGGAAGCTGGGAAATGTAGTCTAGTCATGTGCAACAAGGGACAGCCTCAGGTTTCATTGAGCGCACTGCAGGAGCGAAGACTGTATGAGTGGTGTGGTTACATTTGGCCAAGGGTACAGACTGTACGAGTGGTGTGGTTACATCTGGCCAAGGGCAAAGACTGTACGAGTGGTGTGGTTACGTCTGGCCAAGGGCACAGACTGTACGAGTGGTGTGGTTACGTCTGGCCAAGGGCACAGACTGTACGAGTGGTGTGGTTACGTCTGGCCAAGGGCAAAGACTGTACGAGTGGTGTGGTTACATCTGGCCAAGGGCACAGACTGTACGAGTGGTGTGGTTACGTCTGGCCAAGGGCACAGACTGTATGAGTGGTGTGGTTACATCTGGCCAAGGGCAAAGACTGTACGAGTGGTGTGGTTACGTCTGGCCAAGGGCACAGACTGTACGAGTGGTGTGGTTACATCTGGCCAAGGGCACAGACTGTACGAGTGGTGTGGTTACATTTGGCCAAGAGCAAAGACTGTATGAGTGGTGTGGTTACGTCTGGCCAAGGGCACAGACTGTATGTGTGGTTCAGGCACAACTTCTGTTTTTCTCTACTAACTTGGAGTCTCATCTACATTTGTTTTAATAAAAATGTCCTAATCAGGCCAGCTTGGGGAAATTGACCAGACTAATACATACAAAGTCAGAGTGAAAATGGATACTTACTCAGCAGGTGGCTCTCCTCAAATTCTCCGAGCTCCAATGATCAGTATATGAGAATGTATTTTCTCTTATTAGCCTCTGTAACGAGCTACCAGTCAACAAGGATGCAATGTACCAGTTTTTTTTTTCTTTTCCTTTAGCTTAATGAGGAAAGAGAGAGAAATTATTCTGTTGATGCTATAACCATTAGCCAAATGCAAAGTTTTTCCAGGATAAATTGAAGAAGACAGGAGGAGGTGGTGGTGACTGGTGATTTTCTAAGCTTTCCTTTGTTTACCCTAGATTTTAATAAAGCAAATAAAAGTCATGGTGAGATATTGATAGAGAAGTGCCTAAATGATGAACATAGCACTTGAAGAATTAGGAATTAGGGAGATTAAATGTGTGCACGTTTTCCTGGCAGAGAAGACCTGATTTTATTTCTCCTGCTCTGTGGTTGCAATGCTTGGTGATATGAATGGATCAAGCTTGGGTTTGGTGTTTAAAACATAATTAGATTTGGAGCTGTAATTTGCTCCTTGCAAATACTATGCCTTTGGGTAGTGACCTACATTTCTTCTGCCTCAATTTCTATATCTATTACATCAGAATAACTATACTTGTGTGTACTATATTTACATAACAAAATTGTTTTAAGTATTATACACAATAAGACAGAGCATCTAGCAGGCACCTGCTTCTCAGTAAGTACTCTGAAAATGCTAGTCCTTTTTGGCTGGAGAATACGGAACAGAGCATCTTTCTTAAAAATACTGTATATGAAATAAAAAATGTGGACTATGAAATTTCTGTTTTGTCGACATGTATTGAAGCAGTACCATATCCTGCAGTACTCCACCCTCAGTGATACCAAAGCAGTGTGTATATAGTCATCCCTTGTTATCCATGGGGGATTAGTTCCAGGATTCTTGAAGGATAGAAGACCTATGAATCCTCAGTTCCTTTATAGAAAATCTTAGTATAATATGGTGGTATAAAAGTTTGAGGAAAAATGGAATTAAAACTCAGAAGCTTCTGCACAACAAAGGAAACAACCGATAGAGTGAAGAGACACCCAACAGAATAGGAAAAATTCTTTCAAGCAAGTTACCTCGCAAAGGATTAATATTCAGAATATGTCAGGAACGCATAAAATTCCACAACAAAAATATAACTAATCCAGTTAAGAAACAGGCAAGGGACTTGAATACCCATTTCTCAAAAGAAGAAATAAAGATGTCCAATCCTTAATGTCATAGGCCATCAGGGAAATGCAAATGAAAACCACAGTGAAGTATCCCATCAGCTCTGTTAGAATGGCTATTTTCAAAATGACAGAAAGTAACCAATGCTGATGAGAATGTGGAGAAAGGGAACTCAAATATTGATGGCGGGGATTTAAATTAATCTATTCACTGTGGAAAACAGAATGGCTATTTCTTTAAAAACTAGAAATAGATCTGCCGTATAATCCAGCAATCCCACTACTGGGTTTATGCCCAACAGACATAAGCTTATTGTATCAAAGAGATACTCACTCTACCATGTTTACTGTAGAGCTGTTCACAACAGCGAAGATTTGGAATTAACCAGTGTGCTCACAATCAGATAAGTGAATAAGGAAAATGTGATATATATACACACACATACACGTATACACACACACACTGGAATATTATTCAACCTTAAAAAATGATATTCTGTTCTGTCATTTTCAGTAAAATGGTTGAAACTGGAGGACACCATTCAAGTGAAAAAAAAACACAGAAAGACAAATAACACATTTTTCTTCATATGTTGGGGCTTAACAATAATTCATTCTGAACAAATAATGTAGATTTCTACAGGCTTGGAGGTGAGCGATGGACAGGGTGAGTTTGGATTAAAAAATGAGCAAGTTTAGTGTTGTTTATTAGTTATGTCAAATGTATAATATTAATAAGATATTAAAAGTAAACCATAAAGTAAATATTTATATATGTGATGAGAAATGAAAAAAAGACAAGTTTATGTTGTGAAAAAAAAAATTGAATTGTAAGTATCAATTTTTTTATAATAAGCATTTTCCATGAACTTTATGAAGACCCCATATATGCATGGAGTTCAATGTTTTTTGCACCAAAACAAACATCTTTTAATTTCATTTTCCATAAACAGTTTGGAGTATCAGTGTTTTTTTCTTATAACCTACAGACATCCCTTCATACATTATAAATCATGTCTAGATTACTTATACTGACCAACATAAATACTATGTAGATATTATACTGTATAATTTAGAGGGTAATGACAAAAACAGTATAAGTTTAAAAAGACATAAGTTCTTTTCAAATATTTTCAACCTTAGTTGATTGAATCAGTGGATGTAGAACCCTTAGATCCAGAGTGCTGACCGTAATTTTTTGGGGGTCTCATTTCATTTACAATTTACTCTTAGAATATTGTGTCTCTATAACTATTCTCTTCTTTATTTATTCCTTAGTCCATCAAGGACCAAGTGCCAACCTTATATTTTAATGCCAACCACTGAGTTAGACATGATAGGAGTCAAGAATACAAATGTTAGTGTCCATTTTACTGAGTTTATATTACGTTTTGTTCAACTCTTCCTGGAATGTGCACTGGTTCCATCATATCTGGTTGAAGGAATTGCATTTATGTTCAAACTATGAGGACAAAGTGGGTGGAAATGGATAGAACATCTGAGCATACTTCCTCAGTCTCCTCCATCAAACCCAGACTTTGCTGAAAGGGAACAAGGGTTAGATCATCAAGCCTCCTAAATTGGCCCCAGTGCAGAAAAGTTGCAGTCTTGGCCCCACTGCATCTTGTCATAGCTCCCTAGGAGATAGGCACACGTTCCTGAGTTAGCCTGCTGTGGACACTACAGCAATTACTTTTCAAAATTGTGTGTGTGTGCATGTGTGTGTGTGTGTGTGAGAGAGAGAGAGAGAGAGAGAGAGAGAGAGAGGTTGATTGATTGGTTTTCCATTCATTGGTTCACTCCCAAAATGTCTCCAATGGCCAGGGCTGGGCCAGGTCAAAGCCAGGAGTCTGGAAGTCAATCAGGGTTTCCCAAGTGGGCACCAGAGATCCAAGTACTTGAGCCACCACCTGCTACATTCTAAGGTGTACTTTATCAGGAAGCTGTATCAAAAGCAGAGGAACCAGCACTTACACCAGGACTCTGACATGGGACGTGGGTGTTCCAAGAGGTAGAGTAATCTGCTGTACCCCAATGCACATCCCAGCAATTATGTTTTATATCACTATTTTGAAAAAAGTAAAAATTCCAAAGTGAGCCAAGGAATGCCCTTCATAAACAGGGCGGCCCATTAGGAAAACATGTGAAGCGAGTTCTAATGAATCTTTCTACTAAAATACAAAAAAACTACAAAAAACAAAACAAAAAAAAAACAAAAAAAAAAACACCAAACCATCATTTTACTTAGCTTGAAGGTGGCATTTTGAATGTATCTGTGAAAGCCACTCATACCTGTGTGCTGTTTGATCTGGTTTTGAAGTACATCTCCACAGATACCAGTATGAGAACAGCCTAGAAATCATGTTGGCAAATAGAAAACAAAGAAATCTCAGAGGTGAACCCAGGCTTTGCTCAGGCTCAGGCAGTAACAGTGGAATATTTATATTTTTGAAGTTAATTTAAAAAAAAAAACTGCTGGTTTGCACATTAATTTGTAGTTTCTGTCCTTTTTCTGCACCACATGCACCAGATTTGGTAATTAACTTTTTAAGCCGAGTTCAGCAATTTATTGGGCTTAGTTTGCAGTCCAGAAACTGATCGCGTACCCACCCTGACAAGACGGTTTTAATGAGTCTGAAACCAGGAGCAAGAGCTTTGGATGAGCTCACACTGCAACCTGAGGCCCCAAGCCAGTTGCTGGAAATTATTCCAAATGGACCCTAGTCTGCCACCTGCAGCACAGTTCCCCCACACATCCCCCTCCCAGAGGCTGGATGGTGCCACAGCACGGAAATAGCCTCAGAAGATTGTATTTTAATTGCATTTTAGGAGGAAAAAATGTGCAGCTCTGTAATATTTACCACTCTGTTCAAATGGACAAACCCTACATCATATTGTTGCAATTACAAAGGTCAGAAGACTCTCTGTCCTCAGGCCATCTGATGGTGCAGAGAAACAGCAGTTCTGAGCACATAATGAACACCACAATCTCCATCTTGGTGGTGGAGAAACCCCTTCTCCTGGTAAAGGTGTTCTACTGAGACGCTGTGATAGTAGAATACAGCTTTCAAAGCAACCACCGCCATGCGCATTGTTCCCTGGGCAGAGTCCTTTCCTGGCCTTCTTTGTAATAAGACAAAGGCATGTTTGACAGAAAAGATAGGTTTTCAGGAGGGAAGACACCACTGGGATGTGCACCAAGGTGCCCAAACAATCACTGCCTTTGCCTGCAGCTTTTAGCAGCTTGTAATGGATGGGGAAAAAAAATCAGAAAGATAAAGCAAGATACACTGACAAGTTTCAGGATATCAGTTTTCCCTGTGACTTGACTCTCTAAGAACAAAATCACTACAAATTGGGCAGAACTTGTTCTGAATCCAGGGCTACCTTTAGGGGACTGAAACCTTCACCTGACAGCCTCACCAGAGATGCACTCCGCCTTCCCACTCAGCGGCTGAGGGGTTGGAAGGTAAGGTAAGAGATGGGGAAAATAGAGACAAAGAAAGTTGCTTGCGTCAGTTTGCACAGTCTGGGGCCCAGAATCTATTCTTTATTCAAGAAAATGGGTAAATTGTCTCCAAGGCAGTTATTGAACCTATGTGCATTGAGTCTGGTACAAAGCATAGTCAGCAAATGGGCAAAGTATCACCTCTGGTCTACAAGGCAGATAGTACCTGATCCAGCGAACCACTTATAACAGGAGCTTTGATAATTGTTACAAATGATGCAACAAATATGATGCTGTTACTGGATGATGAAGGTGATCTTGGTTCTTGCCTCACATTGAAAATTTTCCACATGGACAGGGACAATGAACAAAGAGAGTGTTATTGAAGTGAGAACCTCCTGCTGCAGCAGTCAGGAAGTGGGCTCCAAAGGGAGAAGTTACCCAGGGGAGGGCTTGGGTCTGGTCTCTTTTATGCACAAAAGTGACTACTGAGATTTAGCCAGTCATCCAGTCAGAGGGCTGAGATAACAACCAATCAGAGACAGGGATACAAGAAAAAAACCATCAAAGGACTGGAATTGGTAATCCTGTCTAGCCTCGTCTCATGATAAAACTAAATGTTGCTAAAGGCAACCTCTACAAAGAAGCAAGAGCTTTGCCCACCCTTAGAGGTTCTCTGCCCATTTTCTCATTCCAGCAGGGACCATGGCTGCCCATTAGCCTTCTAACTGCTCACAATGGGAACACCTGCTCTTGGGGTCAGGTAAGGCTCAACACTGTGAGTTGGCATGATCAATCAGTCTGGTTGCAACAAAGTCTTGAAGGGTAGGTAGAATTTAGGAGACATGACCCTACAGTAGGGGTAATGGAGCAAGCCAAGATATAGATGTGAATTGAATGTGGCATAGGTTAGGATGGCAAAGTTACTTCTGGCCCATTTGGGTGGCTCTTTTCCTTTGCCTTATTCTCCTAGCAAAGTATTCCCAATTTTATACCATTCTAACCTCTTGCCTGCTAGTCTGACTATGAAAAAGCATTCTTGGTTTTGTGTTCCCACAGCACTCCATTCACTACTACATTTTTCTGTGTAATATTAGAAGTGTTTGTTTATGTCTTCTCATGCGACTGAGAATTTCAAGGGAGGATCTGAGGTTCATTCATCTATATTTTTGTGATCTTCTACAGTGTGAAGGAATTTTAGGCAACTGCCTGGATGTCCTTTGCTCACAATTTCTTGATGTTAACGTCTTTGGCTTCTGCATATCTGCCTGCCTCCTTCTCTCTCTGCTTCTTGCTCTTTAATAAAAATTCCTCCAAAAAACATGCTCTCCAAACTGCAAAGTTCCCAGTGCAGGCCTACCCTCCAGACTCCATATGACTCAGGATCTGTGTCTATAAATTCATGTAGATTTGATGTTAGATTGCAATAGGTACTTACAATTAAATGAGCTCACAAGCTTGTATAGAGCCTACTTTAAAAATAAAATGTTCAGGAATGCATGGCTTGGTTTCCCTTTTTCTATACTGATATACTTGGGCTTTTGGCCCTAAATATGGAAATTTATGCATTTCTAAATGTTAGCTTTCACCTCTTTGGCTTATAACATCATAAGCTTCCAAAATGATATTGAATCTTGATTTTATTTTTGTTTTGTTTGATTTTTAATTGACACAAAATACTTTTACATATTTATGGGATACATTGTGATGTGTTTTGTGTATGTGTATGAAACCTCAGTTGTCATATTTAGTGATGAGAATACTCAAAATTCTAGCATAGTTGTTTTTTTAAAATATTTATCTGAAAGGCAGAGATAAAGAGAGAAGAGGGGAGAGAGAGAGAGAGAGAGAGAGAGACAGAGACACTCCAACATGGGTACAGAGGGCCAAGCGCTGGGGCCATCTTCCACTGCTTTACCAAGTGCATTATCAGGCAGCTGGATTGGAGGCAAAGCAGCTGGTACTCGAACCAGCAACCATGTAGGATGCCGACACTGCAGGCAAATGCTTAACCTTCTATGCCACAGCATCGGCCCTTCACAACTGTTTTTAAATCTATTACAAATTACCAGTAGGTAACCATCCCCACACTACTGAACAATAGAACATCAGAACTTCTGCTAACCTCTCCTAACATTCTGTTTTTGGTAGCCTCTATACTCTCTACTGGAATGAAGTCATTATATATGTGTGTATAAATACAAATATATGTATATATGTATATATATTCCCTATTATCTATATGAGTGAGATATGCAGTATATTTCTGATGTCTGGCCTATTATGCTCAACAGAATGTCTTCCAGTTTCATCCATGCCATTAATAATGCTAAGTACTACTTTCCAACTTTACTAGGATTCTATTTGACAAACATATGCTACATGTTTTTTGTCTCTTTCCAAAAATCCATTGATATGTTTTCTGGTTCATCTCCCATGCTCCAGAGATTGTCAATTTTTTAAAAAAATCAAGAAAAGTATTTTCATATGTTTAATAAAATATTCATATTAGAAATGATAAAATATTGATACAATAAATAACTTTAGTGAATCAATAATACTGAAAGGTCATTTAGCTTTGGGGCCTTTGTTAAAACATCTAAATTTCTAAACCTTTGTGTATTTCCTGCAAAATGAATTTGTGTTAAATGGAATGGTTGCTAGAGCTCTATTTAGTCCTAAAATTTTATATTCTAAAATTAGCAGCTATGGACAGCCAGGAAATCCTTCATACCTTACTTGCTATCCATAGTACAGGGATCTGCATTGGCATGGAACTGGGTCCACATTAAGATCCATTTCCTTTGAGAATGTTTGTTAGAACTGCTGTCTCCTTTCTACAGAGAGCAGAGGAAATGCTACCCCTCAGTCTGGGCAGACATGCCAATCAGAAAGACCATTTGGGGATTTGATGCAAAGTTATTTCTGGTTGATGACTTCACATGCCAGAACTCTCACTGATATTTTTAAATCCCGGCAATAAAGTTCCAGTAGCAGAAATCGCAAGATGAATTACACATGCTTATGGAGCTGTCTCTGACACACTTCAGGGTTTCCATCCATCTTCATCATCCCAGCACTCCATGTTGCAGCGAATCACTGGGGATTAGGAATGAGAAGAAAAGAATGATCTCACACCAAAAGTGGCGAAGATCAGAGGTTAAATGTATTGTTTTTCTAATTGGAAGCAGAAGAAAGTTTCTAAATCATCTGCAACCGTTATTTTCCCTTCAATTCCCGTAGGCTTCAGTTGATGGATGATTTTCTAAAGCATTTCCTTTGGAGTCGCCTTTTGGTTTACTGAAAAGCACTAATTGTTTTTCACCGTTATGTATAAAAATACAGCGTTCTCAACTCACCACTCTGTATCGAGGCTTAGGAAAATATTGTTCTCCAGGCACTGTCTAATCTGAGGAAATGTGCTTTTATAAAGTGCTCTCACAGCAGAGCTGTCCTTATTTAAGCAATCATTAGGAACCATTTATGTATGTTAGCAAAATCAGGTTGATTATTCACATCCTATAAGTCAGCAGGAGGAGCAAATGAAAATCCACAGCCACATCTTTAACCCTTCCGTGACCAGTGATTCACAACCTGTTGTGCTTGTGTGTTTATTACTCACCTTGGGAGTGACCGGCCTTGCCTCAGGCCATATTTCTTTTGGAGTGGGGAAACAGAATGTGTAAATTGAAGCAGCTTCTTCCTCCCTCCACAGCCTACCTCTCCAAGTGCAGCTGCTTTTCTTCTCTGACTGTTTGGATTCTAGGACATTCAGAAAGCTCTGCCTCCTAACAGGCCAGGCCAAGGTGTGTTCAAAGGATACCTTGTCCTCTTCAGCTACTCAGCTCAAGGCTCAAGATTTGGGTTCATTGCTTACTCATTTTCTTCTGTCTTTTTGCTCAGCAGGTGTTGAGGTCCTTTCTCTCCAGGATATGGTATGAGGGAATGGGGAGGGAAGTTACATAGGAATAGGAGAGCTGGAATTTCTTCCTGTCTTGCATTATAAATTTATCTCCTTACCTGTCTATTTAATATGCCCACTTTCCCATGGTGCATCTGTGTCTGGGGAGCTTCTTCAGCGTCTCCCACATTGGTGCAGGGACCTAAGCTCTTGGGGCATTTCTAATGTTTTCCCAGATGCATTAGCAGGGAGCTGGATCAGAAGTGGAGCAGCCAGGACTTGAACTGGCGCCCATATGGGATGCTGGTGCTGCAGGCCGGGGCTTTAACCCACTTTGCCACAGCACCAGCCCTGGCATACTCTTGACTGTTGCCAGCATTTGAGGAGTGAACCAGTTGATGGACTATCTCTGTCCCACTGCCTTTCAAATTAATAAATAATTACATAAATATTTAATAATCAAAAACAACACCAATAAAATTATGTTTGAGATATTAATTAAAATGGCAATAGAGAAAACTACAGTAGCTCTGTAAATTAGAAAGAGTGACCTGCAGGTAATTTAAATTCCATTGAACACTTAGAGCATGGTCTGATCTCATTGAAGAAAGGAAATAAGAGCTGTTCACAGTCTTCACTGGCTGCAGCATGCCCAGAGAATTTCTTAAAAACCATGCTCTTTGTGCCCTTAGCATTCATCATGTTGCATATCTGTCTGTCTGTCTATCTATCCAATTTATGCTTCTCTTCATTAATATAATAAGTTTATATACACATTCCTGATATTTTCTTTAGAAACATTTCTGATGTACTTAAAACTTTCACTATTTTCGGATGTAATATTTGTTAATTTAATAGGTTTATGTTGATACAGCTTTTCTAGAATTGAATATTTCATTTAGTTTCAATCATTCATATTTAATGAAAATATAATTAAGTAAATGAATTTTGCTCTTTATAAAGTTTCAACTAGACGTGTCAGTGACTAAATAACTACAATGAGATTACTATGATACATAATAATTTTAATAACTTGTAACAGGAGCTTTGATATACTTTTTATGGTTTAGTATTTCTTTTTTAATAAATTATTTACAAAAAGAGAGCAGATTTCAGGTATTTCATACAAAAATTTTTTTTTAGTTTTTTCATTTGTTTACTTAAATTGAATTTTAGGTTTAGATATAGTTTAGATCCAAAGATTTGTTATCAAAGGTTATGTTCTTATTTCCAGGTGATTAGTTTTCTCCATCTTTTGGTGGTAAATATTTGGTTTTATTATATTATGAATAGAAAATTTATTAATAATATTTTGCTTGTAAGAGTATTTAGACACTATTATATAAGTGACAAATTTGGTATCTCTTTGACTTAATGTGTTAATCACATTATGTGAATACTATATGCATCATTTTGATCTAACTGAGTTGTAAGAAAGGTACTGATATCTGTTTTCCACTAAGACTATGTTTCTTTTTCTTTATACTGACTGTATTTCTGTCTTTTCTTATGCTCTTTGGAGTAAATTCAGAACCCATGTGAATTTATTGTGAATTAATTATATGGTAAATAATTTCCTTTTTCAGAGTTAATGAATTTTGCATTATCTTCTTGTTTTAAGATCACTATCTCTTCTAGTGTCTAATGAGTATCTATGCATGTATTTCCCCCGTTGGCTCCTGTCTTCATTACTTTCCTTGCTTATTAGTTTGATTTTGGTGTGACTCTTGTAAAAACTGTAAATTTAGTTCTTTTTTGATCGAGTTTTGTCCTTAATTAGTAGGACTCAACTTCTCATTTATTTTGAAAATAGACATGGTCATTTTATTTGTTCAGCCATCTTGTTTTGAGGAAAAACCGCTATTAAACTTTATCTAGCAAATTGCACAGATCATAAGTAAAAATCTCAGTGACCTCAGAGTGAAGGTATGCATGGAACTACCACCCAGGGTAAGATGCATTGCTTATTGGAGCTGGCTTCAAAGCAGGTCTTGGTACTTAATTCCTCGGAATGTAACCATTCAGACTATACAGTTGGTTCCTCTTATTGAAGTGTATATAAAATTGGTTATACATACATAATTATATCCCACTTTTTTGTTGTTTTTGAGAAGTTCATCCATAGTATTGCAAGAAGCACATTTGTATTTTCATTGCTATATAATATTTAATTGAGCATCACACAACATATTTATACATTCTGTCCATGGTCATACATTTGCGTTTTATCCAGTTTGGAGTTACAGTTAATAGCACTAGTATAAACACTACTGTATATATCTTTCAGTGAACATTTATTTTGGTGTAAATGTAAAATGAATGGCCTTATCATAGAGCATAGGACAGATACATGAATATATATTCATATATATGCATTGATATACATGCATTCATACAGAAACACACACATATTGGGGGTGAGGAGAGAGGCGATTTTAGAATGCTGGCTAATTTTTTATTGAATTCTTGACACTGCATATTTTCTCAGATACAGTTTACCATATTCTGCTCCAAGCGTGACTACGAATGTATCATCTTCTTCCCTTATTCCAATCAGACACTGCATGTGCTGGGTTGAAGGGTCCCATCTTTACAAATACTCCTTGGCTGCAGCTCTTGAGGGAACCCAGCTGAAACCTGGGATGCTGTCCAGAGCCTCTGTTCCTCTCAGGCCCTCAGCTTCACCTTTCTCTCAAGAGTACACAAGGTCAGCTGTGGATCTCAGCGGATTTCTGTTCAGTCTCAGGTTCTGCACTGCATGGCTTGAAATCCGGTCAACACCTCGTGAAGGGTGAATGTCTCTGCACCTCCCTGTTCTCTGGAAGCCTGGCCTCTCACATCCTGCATACCTGGAAATCCCAACTCCAGAGATGCTCTCTCCTGGTCTGCCTGTTCGTTGAGTCTCTTACTTGTGGCGCTCTGTGTGCCAGCCTTTTTCTTCCAAGAATTATCAGACTCTGAAGAGGAAAGTAGCGTACAGAATTCTGGGCTTATTCTCTCTGCTTTTCCCTATTCTTGGATCCTTGTGTGCTGATGGTGCCATCAACTTACATGTTTTCATGTAAACAACTTTTGTGTGTATTATGGCCAAGTTTCTTGTTGTTCTATGCTTTCCAAAAGAAGTTTCCTTTATCTTTTTCCTTTGGTTTAAATTTTGTTTTCCCTTTCAACCTGAAAATTACATGTCATATTAGTAGTGGCAACTTCTTTTATGTTTTAAATACCAATACTTGAGCTTATATTTCTATATTTGCTAGTGTTAAGGAAAAAGAATATTTATAGAACATTACCCTTCTTAATCTCTCAAAATCTCTTGGTATTCTTCCATTGCCTTTAAAACTATATCAATTGATTTTCTTTTATTTTTTTTCCTTTAAAGGTAAGATTTGTTTTCTCCACCTGGCTGCTTATAAAATAGCTTTCCTTTAAACATTAAAATTTCACCAGTTTTGCATGGATCTGGGTTTTCTTCCTCTTACTTGACTATTCCTACACTGCGCATTGCCTATGCTCATCTGCTTGTCAATTTAGGACATTAAGGCATCGTATGTGTGCGAAGATTTATGTCTAAAGCTGGCTCATTTTTAATTTAAATGAATCATCATACTTCACAAGCTAATTCCCTCCCAGTTATGGTCAGGGATAGCAAATGAGGAAATGAAAAAAAAAATTAAGTGGAAAGATGTGAAAGCAATCTCAGAATTAGTCCCTCCTCCGAGGGCCTTGTGAACTATTTTTGCAAATACAGCAAGTCTTTAGTTGCCTGCTTTATGCATTTACCTCTTACTTGAGAAACAGAGCCCTCATCTCTCTAGCCACTGATGTAGCCATGTGACACTGCCATTCCATGAAGGTTTAACTGAAGTTTTCTGGATGTTCTGGGGAGGTGTTGGCATTGCAGAATCAATGTTGTTGAATGTAATTGGTGTAGTTGACTCTACCTGATTCCCACCCTGACACAGCCATGGAGTACGAGTAGCAGTGGCTGTCCTGAGCCTTTCATATATCCATTGTAAGAGAAGTGTGAGGGGTCGGTGCTATGGTGCACTAGGTTATTCCTCCGCCTGCGGCCTCAGCACCCCATGTGGACCTCGGTTCGAGTCCCAGCTGCTCTGCTTCTGATACCGTTCTCTGCTGTGGCCTGGGAAAGCCCTTTCTCTCTGTCTCTCCCTGTCACTGTCTGTAATGTGAACAAATGCACGGAGCCAGTCCTAGAAATGTGCTTCTATACAAATGCCAGCAGCCTTTCACCTACAGACTGTATGATTTAAGAGAAGTAGGCCTCTACTGGTTGAAGCCACAGTAAATCAAGTCTTCAGTATGTGTGGCTGAACAGGGAGACAGGTGACAAAGGTGAGACGGCTGTGCCTTTCCTGGGATTCCTCATATGCAGGGCAGTGTTTACGTGTCTCTATGGAAAAAGCCTGGCTATGAAGGCTTCTGTCCATTCTGTATTTCTAACTACATGCAGTTAACTGGGCAGCAAACTTAGAAACAGGAACTGGGGAACACCTTCTATGGGATACCGCAAAAAAAAAAAAAAAAAAAAAAAATCTGCCTTTGGAATCATTCAGTAGAATACATTGAGAGATCTTTCTTTTCCTTAATGAATCACCAGAGTGAGACACAAATGGTCAGACCTGCTAGAGAGTATGTCTCCAGATGGTTTCATTACGGAACACAAGCAAACACTAGTATATAAAAATGGAGAAATTAAATTCAGGAAAATAAATGAATAGAAGAACTCAATAATCTCTGGGATTTAATCCCACCCCCAGCACTATTTAATCCTTGATCCCAGAACTGATAGCACAAGAAAAATCAGTTTTAAGTACTAAACTATGCAATTAGATTAATTTTGCCTTAATTTTTGGGGACTATTAGTCTGCAAGGAACTCCAATATATGCAATATATGTATTGATCAGATCCCTTTAAATTGTAAGTGAAGGAAATCCACACCGAGCTAGCGTAAGCACCAAGAGAGATTTCTTGACCCCCATAATATCAAAAAGAAAATGTTCATGGCTGAGATAGATGGGAGTCAAGGACTGAACACTTCCGGGAGTTATTTCCCAAGCCTTCTGCCACATACCTTCTCACCAACACTTCTCTGTGTATCATTGTTTCACTTTCCAGGATCCTCGGTGCCTATTGCCTGGTTCTTGGTTAGACCCCGGCACCTGAAAAATTTCTGCAAGCCATTTTTATGATGGTCAGAAGGTGGATAAAGCTTCAGGTGCTTTGAAGTTAACACATGATAGGTTTGCTGCTCACGTTGTCAGCAGGTGGCAGTAGTCAGACTGCAGCTCCTCCAGCACCTGCTGGATCCCCTTTCTTTTGAGCCTCACCAAGCCTTGAATCATTTATATGTTTAGTTCCTTAAAGAAGGGCACTACCTTTTTCTGTACGTCACAGCTGAAGGCATAGATGCAGGGAGTAATTGGCCAGGAGTCCCATTTATTGGCTTGGGTTCCAGTATACCCCAGTGTTCCTATTTGTCCCTTCTCCCTGCAGCTTCAAATCCAATTTGGCTTCCTGACTCCCTGCCGCATGTGTTTCAGAAGGTAGAATTATACGCAAAAGCAACAGCCGTAGATTGTTTAACCAAATTGCAACTTCCTATAATCAATCCCTTAATCTATATCATTGCAAGTGCTTCCAATTCTGTAATTGAACCCTGACTGGGAAATTGTTCCTATGAAAGGTTATAAAAAATGTTTTACTTTTAATGTTTGTTGAATGAATGAATGAATGAATGTGATAAATGATGTTATTCTTGGTTCACAACACTCACTTATTTACTTACCCACTTCTAATACATCCTCCTATCTGTCCATTCATCCTTTATCCATGTGTATGACTAAGTACCGTTTTTTAAATATCCATGAAAGCAACTGTAATCATCTGCAGGACTCTCTTATCCACGCACCTGCTCTCTAGTGGAAGATGACAGCAGAACTGGGTCAATAACATTTTACATCTGACTTCTACCAGGGAGAGGGGGACTAGCTTTTCCAGCTGAAAGTACTGGAGAGTTTTAGGTTGATGAAAAGTAATTACCGGGGCAATGAAGCAGCATGAAGTGCTATAAATGGCTGCATTAGAACACTGATTGGGAGTCGGCTAATTTCTCAGGGGATTTTTTTTTTCTGCGAACTCTCGCTGAAATCTAACCAAATTTAGGACGGTTTTCTTCCCTTCCTCCAAACAATATCCTTCTTACAAATCTTTTATTTATCCAATTCTCTGTATCTCTTGTCAAAGTAGATATATACTTGATGAGATTTATCCACGCATATCCTGCTTAACTCTTTCTCACACCATCATTGCAAGTGATGGCACTGATGCCTGGGCCTTCATTCTGTTCACCACTGGACTGGAACCCATGCAGAAGCTCTGGTAAGGCTCAAGGTCACGGCCGACGAGAGAGGAGAGTCAGTCAGCTTCAGTCTCTCTGACCTTTGCGCCAAGTCTCGTTCACTCTTCTTTCAGTCTTTGAGCCGCTGCCTGCTGCCAGGCACAGTGGAATAACGTTCCTACCCTTGAATACCCTCCCACATTTTCTTCCGAGATCTCTCCTCCATCCTGTGGCTCTTGATAGCTCTCTCTGACTTTCAGGCACACACCTTTGAGTAAAACTGCCAGAAGCAAATGTCATCCTTTGCCTTTTATCAATAGTCTTTCAGAGTTTGCACAAGTGACTTGCTTCTCAACTGCTGCTGAGCAGTGGAGAGCGAACAGGAGGCTTTGACGTGGAAAGAGTGTTTCAGTGGCAGACAGACTCAACTCTCTGAAACACGATTCCCTGGGCGTGCTGCCTGTGAAGCTTGTGCTAAGCATGGAAATGAAGTTGTGGCAAGCTGATAACAGTTCTTTCTGGGGGAAAGAAGAGGAAGGAGAAATAATGACTTTGCCGAATTACATAGTCGTTAAGTAAACAAGAAAGCTCTCTTTGTGGAACACATGAAAAAGACTTGCTCCTTGAACTCATGATACCTACAGCCTAGAACGAAAGATGGGAATCGACTCTAAAGATAATTAGATAAAATAGTTACCAGTTATAGGATGTTCTAAGCAGGTGAAGAGGGAGTGAACGGGAGGCAGAGGAGGAAAAATTGGGCTGTTTTCATCAGTTTCCGTGCTTGGTTTCTCTAAGGAGGTCGAGTTTATCTGAGGCATGACAAATAAGCAGTGATACAAAGAACATTAGTCTTGAGTGTTCCTTGTCTTCCCTTTCTTGAGGTTGGGGAGGGGCTGTATAATGTTGTTTCTTCCAGAGCTTTCGACCTGGCTGAGTGCTCCATCTTCTTCCCCATCTGCTAGGCCAGCTGCTCACAGCCAGAGATCTGTAACTAAGTGTGAATTCTATTTTTCCAAAGAGACAACAATCTTTATCGTTAATGATGTACATACTGTGGACCTACTGTGCACAAGTCACTGAGCTGGCACATTGATCAATGCATCAGGGATAGAAAAGGCAGAATCCAAGCACAGGTAATGACCTTGATACACATGAGCGAGAAAAGGAGCCAGAATGTCTTTAAGAAGTTAAAATCTAAGACTTTTTACCACTAATGAAGAAAACAAAGTGCTTTCTTAAGACATCACCATTCACTTGGAAATGTGATAAAATATACAACATCAACATGGATTTATGGTTACACAATGAGTAGCCCTTTCAGCTCAATAAATGTAAATGAACTGACTGTGCTGCACTTACCATAGTAGAAACCTGAAACACCAGCATATTAAAGATGAAGCCTATGCCTTTGATGAACTTTAATATAGATGAAATTTATTAATGGCAATTCATTCAACAAAAGTGCAACATTACACTTATTGTGGCTTTTCTTGGAAACTTTCCAATTCACGCAGACATTTACTTTCTGTGATGTCTCTGCATATTCTTCTCATGCTCCCTGTACTTTTTCACTTCAAAGTTAAATTATGGTTCGGAATCCCGAGTGTTACAAAGCAGTGTGCGTGCTGTGACATTCATTGCCTGAACACAATAGGCATTTTCAGCAGAAAATACTGAACAAATAGAAAGTCAGCAAGAAGGGAAATAAGGTGTTTATTAGAGAAAAAGAAAGCAGATCAGTGAAAAGTAGCACCATCTGAACCACTCCTTACATATCCTCTACTCACACCACGTATCTACATGTAAGCAGACACCCATGTGCACATCCACAAACACAGCTGTGATCCCCTTCAGGCAGCTGGTCCTCTGTAGATCTTACTGATGAATATGGGATGTTGACTGCTTTGCTGTCCATGACTTTGGAGATGGCCACTGCTAGTTTGGAACCCCAATTCTGTTGAGTATCATTCAGAGAACAGTGTGTCCCCTCTGCCTGTTTTCTGACAGTAGCACCTTGCCGACAGAAATAGAGTGAGGAAGAGCACTTGGCCCACACTTACTGTGCGTTAAATGGTTGGCCAATACAGTAGGTGAAAAGAGAGGTGCACTCTGGGAAGATGATAGACTAAGTTACCCATGAAATTCATCAAAACAAATATTTGGAGAAGTTACATACAATTTAACCAGGTGACTATTCAGATATTGTAAGTACATAAATGAACTCCTAAAAAAAAGTGAATCCTGGGAATTCCATCCAGAAGCAAAGATGGAACTGAAGGGGGGGAAATGAGCATAGAGCTGATGGTTTGGCCATTCAGGGCAAGGGATGCAAGTGGCAGCCATAAAGCTGAGGACAGGTGTTTGGGCTTTTGAAACCTCTAATGAAAGGCTGTGAAGACTAAAGTCTTGAGAAATAGGGAATGCATATGAAGCCCCCTTTATAGGCCCAGCCACTCTTATAGGCTTCATTCTTTATAAAATTGTAAAAAAAAAAAAAAGAAAAAAAAAAATCCCAACCCGGGTGTGTGCTGCTGCTGAGCAGGATAAACCTGCCATTGGGAAGACTGCATCCCACATCAGAATGGCTGGGATCAAGTCTCGCCTCCGCCTCTGCTTCTGATCCAGCTTCCTGCTAATGCCTACTGGGAAGAAGCAAGTGATGGCCCAAGTTTGACAAACAAAAATCAATAAATAAAAATTATAGAAAAATGTTAAACTCATTTTATGAAAAATAAACAGCAACTACATAAGAAAAAGACAAACAAGTACCACACACCCCTGAAATTGAGGGTGAATGAGGAAAAACAAAGAAGATGAAGATTAATAAAATCTGGGGCTGTAGGTGCCTTCTCTTACTCCATTACTATGGTCAAGTAAGCCATCCCCACCCCAAAAGATCTGATGGTTTATTCCATAAGAAGAATATAAAGAATGGACTCTGAAATGAGGGAGCCCAGCCACAGTCATGGAATGAAAAGGATCCTGTACCTACAAATGCTGAGCTTGAATCCCCAGGGCTCCTCTTCAACCCTGGCTTCCAGAAACGTAGAGGCCTTCCGTTTCCCGGCAGAAGGTGGAGGGGCCTTCCCCCAAGACACCACACAACCCAAGAGCAAAGGCCTGATGATAACACGGGGTGGGGTGGGGCGCTGATTACCAGTGTACTCGACCCAGATCACCCTATGTGAATTTGAAGTTGATGCCATATCCTTCGTGACCAGTGCTTCTGATCAGGCTTATAGTTCTCCATCCTTTACTCTTCATTAATAGAGGACATCGAGAAGCCACTCAGCAGGAAGCAAAAGCATTTAATAAACAGAAACAGGCAACTTGGAGGAAATGAGGCAATAGAAGAAGTGGGGGAAAAAAGGTAAGCTAATATCTATATCCTGAAAGAGATATGAGAGAATATTATATCCTGTAAATGAGAATAAATTGCAATTGATATGATATGGGGTTAAAAATAAACCAAAATAAATTATGTCTATTTTAAATAGATATTCATTATCACTATAGAAATAATTAGTTAATAAATTAATTCCATAAACCAGTTTTGAAAAATGGATGAAGTAGAATGCAAGTAAAAATATGGTGAGCAACTAAGTTAGTAAACATGTGGCTAATGCATTTGTATTGGTATTTTAAAAATAAGAATGAAATTAATTTCTTTTGATATAATAAAGTGAAATTACATTACTGGAAAATGATCATAAGAAAGCAAGGAGGTTGATCAGAGTTGAAACATTCTAAGATCTGCATTCCATTAGGAGGGTAATGATGTGGTTAACTTTAAATTTTGTAAGCATGCCTGCTACACAACAGGAAAGAAAGAATAAAGGATATACTGATGTAACTTTTAAGTTAGTAGATGAGAACAAAGAAACTAAAAACAAGTAGTACAGTGGAGAGAGGAAATTGAGGCGAGACTGATGCGAAGGGAAATCATGGTAAATACAGACCATAAATAGGATGGCATAATTTCCAAAAACAAACACATATATACAGTCAATTTTATGTGTTAAAATCACATGTAAAGAGGCAAAAACAAAATATCAGGAATGTGCACAATCATAAAAAGCATCAATTAACATTAATGTAAGATAGGATCACATTTATTACATTTATAAAAAATAAGCAAATTTGATAAAACTAAATGCTGGGAAGATTGCGTGGAATTGGGTATCTTCAAGTATATGAAAATGAAAGGACACACTCATTTTGCAGAGTAATTTGACAGCCTGCTATAGATAAAATGTATACCTGATACCCCACCTGTCCCTGCTACTCCAAAAGTATGTTCTCTAGAGAAATGATACATTCACATAATATATATTACCATACTATTTACTGCAGAAATTTTCATAGCCAAAAAAGTGGAAACAATCTAACTGGTCCACAGTAACATAAGTTAATGTGTGAGCTGATTTGTTCATATGTTGGAATGCTCCATTAGTGTCATTCAAATACGTGTCCTGTATTTCTATGAACCAACAGAAACGTAATGTGGGGTTTGGGAGTGGTGAAAATGTGGATAACATTTTAATGTATGCCACACAACAGTATATATATTATTCTTAGAATGTATATTCGTGTAATCACAGATCTGTGTATATATATTATATAGCATATATTGTATATCAGGTAGCGTCATGTGTCCCTTCACCATGCAGATGTGTCCCAAGAAATGCATCATGACGTGATTTCATGCTGTGCAGACATCACAGAGTACAATTAAACAAACACAAAGTTTATGAGGCTGCTATTGGTGTAACATAGTGAATTGTTTTACAGTAAACATTTTTTTTTATAAGTTGAAGGTGTATACTCTGAAGTAATGGAAAAAGAATAATCTAGTAAATACATCAATTTATTCCAGCAGCATCACCAATACTTAAGTAATGTGTTGTTGCTTCAACTTCAGGCTACAGTGTCACTAGATGACGGCAGTTCTTCAGCTCCATCATAGTCTGATCATTGAGTATGAGGTATGTCATTACCTGAATCATTGTTATGTAGGTTGTAACTATATAATGTTTATAAATGTATAAAAAAGTAAAGGTCTTTAACAATGAATGATACACATCTTATCCATAGGAGCCTCATTATATCTGGCAAGGGATAAGGGGAAGGAAAGGGATGAGAAGGTAGGCATTTTCTTTTACAGCAAAAAGAAGAGCAAAGCCAATTGGCAGGATATACATGTCTTTTTCATTTTAGTATTAATGTTCAAATGACTGATATAATTTCCATATTTTTGAAATAATTCATTATTTGAAATTAAAAAGTAAATAAGTGGATGAAAAAGGAGACAGGTGTATGGAATTGGCATTCCGTGAATCGTGTAAATATTATAGTAAGCCTATTTATCACACTGTTTCACAATAGAGTAATTAAAATTGCAACTGTCTAATAACACTTCCTTTGTACCTCACTCTACATAACAGCAGAAACTGTCTCTATATAAATAACTTAGAAAGCTTAGTGTAGATGCTATCAGCAAACAACCAATTACTCCTGGAATTTAGAATTTGGAGACACAAAGGGTTTACTGAGTATGATCTGGGATTCTCTCCTAATATGTAAGTGAAGAGACACTTGAAGATGAATCTCTGTTAATATCACTTTTTCATTTATTGGTGGCTTATTTTCCAAAAAAGCACATTTTAAAATATTCTGAATGAGAGTATACTCAGTTTGAATGTGCTCAGTTTAAATTCTCAGTTTGAAGTTACCAAGCTTTGCCTGATGCAGCTGTCTGAAACAGCAACCAGAGGAATGAAAGTTCTTGGATTTGTGTTCAGTGTGTGCTATAGAAAACAAGACACACGCACTCACCAGTAGTTTGCAGTTTAGTACCACTCTTTTCAACCCTAACTGCAAACTGAAAATCTTGGGGAAATCTGTGTGTGTGTGTGCATGCATGTGCTTTCAGACAATTAAAAGCTGGTAGAAGTTCCTCTAACTGCCTCTGAATACAGCCACTGCATCCTACAACTCCAAGGTTGTCATTCATCCCAGGGGCTTTGGCAATGGCTCTGCAGAGGTGTGGTGTGCATTGCCAGTCTTTGCAGACACAGATATTGGTACTATATAAAGAATGGACAATGTTGGATGAGTTATCTCAATTATGTCACATATTTAATAGATAAAAGAAATAGGAGCCGGCACTGTGAGGTAGAGGGTAAAGCCGCCACCTGTGGTGCCGGCATCCCATATGAGCCCGGTTCAAGTCCCAGCTGTTCCACTTCCAATCCAGCTCTCTGCTGCAGCCTGGAAGAGCAGTAGAGGATGGCCCATGTCCTTAGGCCCTGAACCCACATCGGAGACCTGGAGGAAGCTCCTTGCTTCTGGCTTCAGATTGGCGCAGTTCCAGCTGTTGCAGCCAACTGGGGAGTGGCAGCAGGTGGAAGACCTCTCTCTCTGCCTCTGCCTCTCTGTAACTTTGCATTTCAAACAAATGAATAAAACCTTAAAAAGAAAGAAAACAAATAGATTAAAAAAGAGAGAAAGAAGAACATAAAGGGAGAAAGACAAAAAGAAATGTGAGAGGAAGTGAAGATGATGGGGGAAAAAATAGAGTCAGAGGAGAGGAAGAATAGGAACAGTGCTTCCATTTATTTTATTATCTATACAATATTCTTCCTCCCTAGAATAATCTAAAATTCATCCAGGACTGGGGAATGTTAATGTATTACACTAGGAAGCAAGTCAGAACTGGCAGGAGAAGTGGACAGTATGCATTAAGGCTGTCTTCAGTTATCCTGAATATGCCTCTCTATATGATTTTATCAAGCTGAGATGCTATATTAGAGGCTGCTTCACAGACTGTGAATCATTCTTTAGCATTACATAGGGTCCTGGGGAATAAGGGAGCATCTACTTCATATTCTAGCTTCTAAGTGAGACAAGTGTTCAAACACCCCCAGGGCAGTGACTTTTCTTTCAGGCCTTACAATTCTACCATGAATCCTTCCCTCTCATGCTGCTGGGACCGTGCAGAGAATAACAAGAACATGAAGATGAAACCAGGGGCTTCTGCCAGAAACACTGCTTCTTCCCACACAACCTTAGGGAACGAGGTTCCTGCCTTCTAGTCTGTCTCTTCTTCCTCCCAACCCATCATTCTCTCTCTGCCTGCATTCCATAGATCGACCTTTGAAATCCTTCTGGCATAGTCAGTCTCCATTCCTCTCATCCTCGTTTCTGTTTTGTGGCTTTCAAAGGCCTGTGTGTCTTGAAACAAGAGTAGCTCCTGAGGTTTTGGTTCCTTGTAGAAGCCATCAGAAAGGCACGAGTGTTTACTTGCTTGCTGGGGCATTGCTGACCCAATGAATGACCTGTTGGTTTTAGGTCAGAAAGGTTCCCTTTCATCCCTTCTCTCCTCCCGTCCATCCCCTCTCATCCCCTCCATTAACCATCCCCTCCTCTCTCCTGTTGGGTATGAAATGGGTAGTGTGGAGTGGGGATAATTAATTGAGTGCCAATTCTCTATTCAGGGGCAACATCTATGCCTGCACTGGGTGCCCCCTACACATCCCCAGGAGCTCCATTCACATAGTTCCTGGTGTGAATGACACTCCTAGAGTTATGGGATGAGGTCACCATGTTTAGAAGCTGTTGTAGGAGTTTCTACCAGCTATTAATTTTCTGCAAGCGTGTCTAGAAAATTCATACCTTGTATTCTCATATTTTTTCCTATTCATAGCTTTTTAAAGGGTCAAATAGTCAAATATAAATACTAGCCTTTGTCTTTCCAAAGAACTTGAAGTGATATATTCTCATTCCAAGTTAGATTCTTGTAACAATAGACTATAAAGACTAAAAAAACCTTGGAGATCATCTGACATATTCTCCTTACTTTATAAATAAAGACATTTTATAACTTGCAATGAATATCACTTTTTTAAGTTGTAAAATCACAGTGTCTGGGACCGATATGCCCTTTTCTCACTGGGGTATTGTGCCATTATATTAGATGTAGGTTTATAGGCAATTTTGAAATCTTAGTATAAAAGCTATAATATGGAAGTAAAACCATTTCTCTCTGAAACAAGAAATAGCAATATGATGAGTCCCCATTACTATAGAGGCAGTTTAATCTGGAAGGTGTGTCTTAACTTATTTTACATTGGATTAACACTGAACCTAGATTCCCTACAATTTCTTTTTAAGTGTTAAGAACTGACCCTAATTTTGCCTAGATACTTCATTAATATTCATTTGTATATAATTGCCTTAATTTCAGTGATAATGACTTCAGCTACCAACTGTTTGATTGATGGGTCTTGCATCTTCTCTGGGAAGGAACTAAGATATAAAAATCACACCATTCATGCATGCCTGGTATTTTTAGCTGCCTTTAATTACTAACCAGCTAAATAAGCATGCAAACCACGCTGTGATTGATAGGATCTCTTGGTTGAAGTGATTTTTTTCCCTCAGAATTTGGAAGATGCTTGAATCAATTGAGTCCTAAAAATAACCACTGAGAGCTGAATCTTCCAGAATCAGGATGTTCTTGCATAAAAGCATCTAGCATGAAGAAGGGATTAACCTGTAATCTTTAAGACATTCTACTGGAGAAAGGAGCAAGAGAAGGTTCTCACTGAATGCAATAGCATGGGCAAGAAAAGCCTTCAACATGAAAAAAGACATGAAAAATCACATCATTCCAGAAACAAAAGTATACAAGAGCTTCAAGTTAATTGGGGGTAGGGGTTTGGGGAAGGAGCAAGACAGAACATACACAATGTGCAATTCAGCACTATGATGTATGGCTATACATTATATATGTTATCCCAGAACTGGGTCTGCCCTGAGTGGATGACAGAATTTGCCATGCCATAACCCAACACTGATGAGTAAAATTTTGTGAAAGAAGTCTAACACAAGAGCCTTTGGGAATATCTCTTGTGATACAAAAACAAAAATGCTGTCAAACTAATCATACAAGAGCATCAATCACATAACAAGAACCACTTAAGCAAGACCCACCAAGAAGATAACATAATAGGTATAGGCATTTGGCTTAGCAGCCAAGATGCCCACATCCCACATCAGAGTGCCTAGGCACCTGGCTGTATTTCCTGACTCCAGTCTCCTGATAATGTCCTCCCTGGGAGGTAGCAGGTGATGGTTCAAGTAATTCATTTCCTACCACCCATAGTGGAGACCCAGATTAAATTCCTGGCTCCTGTCCTCTGGCCTCATGGACATTTGGGGGTAAAAAAGTAGACAGGAGCTGTTTCTCCCTATCTCTCTCATGCACAAGTAAATAATTTTTTTTTTAAAATTACACAGTAAATCTGGAGAAGGCTTTCCTAGCCAAGAATCTACTTAGCTAGGAAGTGTTTCCAGACACTTGCTTTGTTAATAATAAACAGCAGCATCCAAAGGAAACATGGTAATTAGAATGCTGCCACCCCCAGAAAGTGTTTTTCCAGTATTGAATATCTAGCACCTGATAGACTGAGAAGTTGGCTTTTGGTACCTTCTTCTGCATTCTTTTATGTTATCTCTCTGTGGTCTGATTCTTGTTTTTCAGTGACAGCACACTCTCTTCCCTCCTCTCTCTCATTTCTTGGCTAAAATCCTAGACTCCACTGTTGTATCCAAGTCAAAAATATCCAAAATAAACTACACACCATAATATTCTTTCCTTCAGCCATTCAAAACTCCTGTCCACATGGTGCTTTTAAAAAAGTTACAAGGGAAGCAGTCTGACTATTTAAATTTACAATGGCTGTTTTTTTCTTCTTTGGCAATGTTATTTGGACTTTCAAAGAAAATATTTTTAAGACTTATAAATCTACAATGGATCAGTTTAGAAGACATAAAAGATAAGACAGATAAATGATTTTAAAATCACTTTTTTTTCCTTACATGCATCACCCAAGTGATTCCACTGGGTAAAGCAGGGAAGGAGAAACACAGGGAGAAGAAAGCTCTGCCTGAACTATTGGTCTCCATTTAATAGTTATCCACTGTTCACTTTCACAAGGCTGTGGCTGTTAGTTGGCCTTCAGAGGGACTTTGCTAAAGACTGGTAACTAAAAATATTGAGCAGGTATTAAAGATGTTGTTGCTCTTTCCAGGAATGGGCTCTATTGCAATGTCATGCATTGACTGCCTTCTCATCCCTGATTCTGTAGAGTGGAGAGAGATGACTTTTTCCTAAGATCCTATGCGATTTGCCTTTTTCCTTTGGTGGTAGAGAAAAGGGTTAACAACATAAAAACAAATGGGAAAAAAAGGAATATGGCATTTCTAATAATCTGCATGTATGTATTTCAAGTTTTGGTTCCAAGGAAGCTGACCCATTGAAGCAGTCTCAGGACCTACTCATTTTCTATATAGAAAAAAGGATTCTCCCAGAGAACTTCGGCCAGTGGCTTTGTTACTACTTTCTCTGACTCCTTGCCCTTTTAACTGGTTTTCTTTGCTTTATGTTCTGCAAATAGCCCTCTTCTCTCCTTTCTCTGTAGCTTATACAGGAAAACAAACAAAAACAAACACAAAATGGTGAGATGCTGCATTTTAGAGAGTCTGAAAACCATGTGGGAGAGAAGGGAAGCTGCGATTATGTTAACATATGGAGAAAAGTGAGCTGCTAATGTACTTGGTTTCCTTTATTTATATTCTTCCTTCTGTTCCAAATAGCCTTACTGGGCTGTGAGCACCTGATGACACTCTCACACTGTGCCAAGGTGTGTTCTTCCTGGAACCAGCCCTGGATTATGCCAGCATTTTTAAGTGACAAATAAAAATGGGAAATTAGATTCCACAGCTAGGGTCTGTTGTCTCTATCAGCTCAGAGCTGGTTAAGTCAGGGATCTTTCAGCCCTGCTCTGCTATGGAGGACAGAGGTTCCCTCTTCATCACAGTCAAGGCTCCCTGCCTTGATTCTCTTGTTTATGCTTGATAGTCAGTAGCATCTGCCTCAACTGCAGGTCACCAGGAAAGCCTAACTTATTCCCACAGTGATGCTCAAAACGAGGCGACTGCTACATTGAAAAGAAGAGCTGTAGATATTAGGAGAAAAAAGTGAACGATATGGCATGTGCTCAGTGAAGATTTGCAGAATAAATGAATGTCATCTGATGGTCTTGCTAGAGGTAGGTTGAATGGGGTTTGTTAAGCAGAGAAAAGTAGAGGCAACTACAGAAGAAATAAAAGGCATTCCATTGCAAAATGCCTGCATACATCACCTCATTTAATACTTGAAACAAACCAATTAAGGTTGATTTCTTATTCTCATTTTACATGGGAAAAATTGAGTCTTAAAAATCAGTCATATTGTTAGGTACTGATAGAGGCGGGTTGTGAATGTATTTTTATCTGTCACTGCTGTGGTGTCTACGCAGACGGAGCCTATTCACAGCCTGCCTTTTACTCGTTCTAAAATTCTTTCTCTTCATCTTTATGTTAGAGCTCTTTCTATACATGTATCCAGGTGCAGCTGAAAAATCAATTGCTTATGAAGCTTTTCCTGATTCTCCAATCATTCATGACCCAATTTAATCTTTTTTTTTTAAGATTTATTTATTTATTTGAAAGGCAGAGTTACAGAGACAGAGAGCTCTTCAATCTACTGGTTCACTCCCTAGATGGCTGCAACAGCCAGAGCTGGGCTGATTCAAATTCAGGAGCCAGGAGCTTCTTCTGGGTCTCCCACCCAGGTACAGGGGCCCAAGGACTTGGGTCATCTTCTACTGCTTTTCCAGGCCATAGCAGAGATCTGTATTTGAAGTGGAGCAGCTTCCAATGTGGGACTTGAACTTGGTGCCTATATGGGATGCCAGTACTATAGGCAGCAGCTTTACCTGCTATGACACAGCACTGGCCCCACATTTGAAAAACCGAGTTACAGAGAGAGAAGGAGATACACACACACACACACACACAGAGAGAGATAGCCCATTCACTGCTTCACCCCCAAAATAGCTGGAACAACTAGGCTTGGGTCAGGCCAAACCCAGGAGCCAAGAACTCCACCTGGATCTCCCACATGAATGTTGAAGGGGCTCGATACCAGGAGCATCCTCTGCTGCTTTCCCAGGCACATTAGCAGGGAGCTGGATTGAAAGAAGAGCAGCTGGGACTCAAACTGGCACTCACGTGGCATTCGGGCATCACAAGCAGCAGCTTAGCCTGCTTTGCCACAGCAAAGGCACCCAACTCCATCTCTTCTAAGTCACATGATCATTTGTGAACCATACCTGTCATCCGTGTCAGCCGCATTCTGCCTTGCATCAGCCATTCAGCTGTAGTGCTATCTTCCACAGTAGACGGTAGCTTCCCTGAGAAACCATGCTGTATCTCTCTTTGTCCCTATCTCTCTAGGAAGCCTACTATCAAGTTGTGCTAAGTATATGTTGAATTGAATCAGTGTAGGGAATCTTTGGAAATTTTATTATTGCTTACATTATTTGTTTATTTCATTTGTATATTTGAATATTCATAATCTGTTCCTCTGCGTTAAGTATAGTTCAGACACTTATCATGATCGGCTATGTCCATAAATTGGTAATACTCTTGAGAACGTAAGGAGACAATCACTTTTTCTAACTTTTGTGTTTATGAGGCTCATGCATCACATCTGTTGGTACTATGAGACAAGAAATGGGGCAGCCAGCCTGGAAGTGTTTTTAAACACTGTTTTGAATGGGCAAATAGCTGTTACAAGAGCTTCATGAAAGCACAGATAATATAGAACAGTGTTAATTATACTATTATCCCCTCTTATTTAAAATATACACTTTTACTCATTTAATGGTATTCTGAGCCAGCTGAGTAGGAGGACACATGAAGACTGTTGTCACCTATAAGGGAAGGTCATCTTGATAAAAGCATTCAAGTCCTTTTCCCCCATTTCCCAGCATCAGTTATGGAGACTAACAAATTACCTCCCTGTCCCCAGGAGAATCATTAACATAGAAGCAATATTACTCCATGGAGCGCCCTACTACACTAAAAGCTAAGCGAGTGTTTCACTCTCGCACACTGTATTCTTCCCCAGGGGAAGAAAGTTCATGTGAAATATCTTCTCCCAGTATTTCCACCTAGTAGCAGGCCATTGGCTACATATGACCCAGGGACTGAGTGTGGATGACCAAGGACTATCAGCTGAAGAGCCTCTGTGATGGAAGATAGGATTGCAGTCAGGTATAACTTGCAGTGATTGAAGTCGTATTTGCGATTCTTTCATATCTACCAGGATAACTATCCAGAACCTCCAGCATGTACAGTTCCTTGTCTTCCCAAGATATTTGTCATCGCTGAAAGCTGAGATCTTATCGAAGTCCAGTGAAGTACAATATATTTTTGGGGTTGCTTGCCCTTGTAGAGAATCACACTCCTTTACTTTTCTCATCAAATTTGGTTTCTTTTTGTTATGAAATTACTCATTTCCAAACTCCCACATCCTTCATTTGGCTCTCCTATGTTTACAATTTATACCCTGAGTTCTAGTTACTTGAATACACAGCTGAGTTTCGTTAAGTGTAGCCAGTAAGTGTAGCATCTGTTCTGAGTCATCTTTATTTCATTTATAGTTGATTTTAAGGTATACAGCAATGAAGAAAAAAATGAAAAGAAAAGAGGAAAAGAACAGAAAAAAGATGACTGAATGAAGCCTTTTAAAGTATCCTTTCCCCTGGACTTACTAGGCCTGGAAATGCAATATAGGAAAAGGCGTGCTAGAGCTGCAGCCCAGTGCTGCTAATTTCTAGTTTTGTTATTTTGGAACGTCGCTGAAAACCAGTTTTCTTCATAGAAAAATGGGTTTAATGAAACCCAAGTTGTGATTTTAATTAAAGACAACAAGCTTACAGCACCTTAGGAAGCACATAGGACATATGGTTAGCAGGCAGTCATGGTAACCATATTGTCTTAACCATTTCTCAATGAACCATGCTTCCTATTTGACCAGCTAATTGAGTTCAGCTTCTTAATTTTTTTTTCTAAAGCATACTCCACAAATAGAAGAACCTTTTCCATATTTTATCTCTAAAAAAATGAATCTTGCTCATATTTACATATTAAAAGCAAAATGATTCACTGGTCTCTCCACCCTTGCATTGGTTTGCCCATTAACATAAGTTGTTAGCAGAGGAAACTTTTGGTTTCCTCAAATAAATAAAACATGCTTTTCCCAAGCGATTATCTCAGGACAGTAGGTTAGTCAGTCTCTGTGCATGGTGTGTCCTTAATTTGGATCTGAATCTTTGTGTTACTTGGTTATTTTCCTAAGTAGTCCTGGCTTCACTTCTGGGTAGCATGATGACTGTAGTAGTTTCAGGAATCATGTCTGGTCCTAATAGTGTTGTGGGGTATGGTATACATTTTTCTTTCAGTATTGAGAAGGCCCCATAGACCGGCCTTCAAACCTTTGTGACTAGCGAGCGTTGTGTCATAAACCTCCAGGACCAGCCCTGACCAGGGGAAGGGGTGACCTTTATTAATGTGGACCACTTAGGCTGTGCACCTGTGGCATATGCTTTGTGAAGTAGAGAAAACCACAGGAAATGATACTGAGCAAACAACCAAAAGGACAACTCTAGTGGCTTTCAGAGTATCAAAATGACATTCTTCAACTTTGAAATGGGAATCCTTGGGTTTGGTGACATAATGGAAAATTCTGTATGGAATTACTAGATTGTTTTTAGTGATGAGGAAAATATGTATCTTTTTGTTTCTCTTTTATAAAAAAAAATCAGGCCGCTTGTGTTCCAAATATGTTTTCCCATTTTATAGACAAATGCCAGATCAGAACACGTATACATTATTTGCCTAATAGATGTAAGTGAGTAGAAGAAATTATTTATAAAATTAATTTACTAGTGGTTAAATGTTAAGTATCTTCTAACTCTACATTAATAGCAATTTTGAACTGGGGTTGATGTTGAAGATTTTTTACACTGCAAAGACAAAGGAACAGGCAGACCCATGAGTTTTCTTGTTTTGTGTTCTCCCCTAAAGTCTTTCTTTTTGCATATGTATGCCTATTTCCCATTTTACTCCACAGGATTTTAACACCCTCCCTGTTCAAAGGCATTGCCTGTTGTGGACTGAATGTTGTACCCTCTTGGTTCATGTACTGAAGGCTTAGCCTCCAGAGAGGCTGTGTTTGGAAATGGGGCCTCTAAGGAGCTCAAGTGGACTGAAGTCATCAGGTGGGGCCTAGATCTGATGGGATTTGTGTCCCTATAGGAAGAGACATCAGATATATATATATATATCCATTCATATGCATATTCAACTGTCTCTTCATGCAGGCACTAAGGAAAGACCATGTGAGGGAATACCAAGGATGTGATTGTTTATAATCTAGGAAAAGGCCTACACCAGAAACCAAATATCTTGGCACCTTGACCACAGACATTTTGCTTCCAGAGTTATGGCAAAATAAATTTCTGTTGTTTAAGCCACCCAGAAGATGTATTTTCTTACGGAATCCCAAGCAGATTAGCGCATGCACATGTCCCATTACAGCTAAAGAGGCTCATTAGTCAACCAATGCCAGAACAGGTGATCTGGGCTCAGCTAACCTAATGCTTAAGACCAAGGACCTTAAATTTGGAAGAAACAACAGAAACATCCAGAGGTAGTTGAGAAATCACCTACAGGACAGTGCAAGTGTTACAATTCTAACACCTGAGTTGTCAGGAGCAAGATCTTGGCTATTTCCTGCTGCCTTATATTTCTAGATTCCTACTCATTTCTGAGTCTGATTCTCCAAATTTTTAAGAAGTCCTTGAACTTCCATATGCCCTTTGCTACTGAAATGAACTGGATTTTATTTGTATGCTTGCATGCATGGATATTTTCTAATAAGATATTCTTCATAAATAAGAGGCTGGGGGGTATTTAGAACCAAAAGTTAATTATCACATAATTCCCACATTCATGTTGAGGATCTTAGGAATCATGACTAGTTTTTAGGCAACAACCCTGTGCCTCCTGAATTGGATCCAAATCACTTCTCCCCCTCATTCCCATGGAGTATTCTCATCAAAAATAAGTTCATAGCTTGAAGGCCTGGTGCTAAATTTATGGTACAAGAAGATGGGTATCTTGCATCAAATAGTTCTTTTAAAGCTATCCCTATTCTGGGAAAAACATAAAGCAAAGATCAAGAGATTCAGTTATTTTGTAACTTTGACAATAGTTTTCCCAAGTCTGTTCTTGGCAGAGGAGAAAAACATATTGGCTGGAGAATAGGAAGCCTGCTAGCTTTGCAGAGGGAAATAGTGTTTTGGTTCCTATTGAAATTTGTGTGCTGTGTTTGTAAACAAAGCAAACTTCCTATGTTTCATACTTTCCCTTTTTATATCCTGAAATAGAAATAGCTTGAAAAAATGTTTTTCCAACTTCCCCTCTGCGAAGGGCACCTTTATTACAATTGATGAACTTACTTACACTAGCACATTTTGCCACCTGAATTATACAGTTCTCACTAGTGCTCACTCGTGATCAGTTTCTTGTACCCATATGGTTAAATATTTTGTTTTTCAAAAGTAAAAACAAACAAATGAACAAAAACAATCTTGTGTAGGGAAAACAAAAAAAAAAATCTTTGCCCTGTGATAAATGCATTCAGTAAAAATTTATTTTGTTCCAGCTACATACAATTTCCTGTGCATATCTGTTACACAAAGGCTGGAGATTAGGGCAGAACAAGCTCTGATTTGTAGCATTTGCCAATGTCCATGATACAAATACTCATTGCTAATTTCAAAATATCAGTGTGACTTTGCTGTACCTGGAATTAGGAATAGATGCACACAATCTCTAGCACACCCCTGGAATTCCAGTTTGAGCGGAGAAAAATGGCACTTCAGTGGTAGTAGCAGATAATTTTTCAAAGAGGAAATAATTTTTCCAGAAAGAGTAAAAGCATATGGGAGGAGAAGTATGAACAAAATGAGGGAGCTGGAAGGAGGTGGTATGTGGCAGGGAATGGCTGGAATAGATGGTGAGTAGCAGGGAGCAGAGGGAAAGAAGGGAATTGGACAAAGACTTTGTTGGGAAAATGGTGGTGAGATAAGTAGCAGGAAGGACACAACTAAGGTAAAAAGTACTGCGTTGTTGTTGGAGATGTGGAGGTTCACATGCGTGAGGGCCTGCATGGATACCATCACGTGGATAGTAACTCTTGTATAATGGTTCTTGGGAAGGATACTGAGTAAACCCAGGGGTGAGGCATTGGACATTAATTTTTCCAAGGATCATCCCACCCATTTGCTTGTTAGTGTTTCCAGCTTCCCTCTGTTTGCATGAGGTTAAAACTGATACGTCTGTGAACGATGTCCATGCTCAAGTGCAAGGACCGTATTAGTACTTCTCAGCCTGCATTGTGACTCCAGCATGTGGATATTACCAGACGGATTTCACCAGGGGAAAAGCTGTGAATTCCCTTTTGGACCCAACCAACTGCCAGTGTCCCTGTAATGCAAGGCCAGTAACTGTGTGGAATCTCCAGATGGCAGGTGTTCATCAGCACGGCACACTCTGAGACACACAACTCCCTGAACGGGGACTTGTGCTTCCAGGTCCGGTTATTCTTTCTGTGTTGGAGACCCGTCTTCACTGAGGTAGAGCAGGGTAATGATGTTGATCGATGTGTCAGTGGAGCCCCTGCTTAGCCTTTCCCTGTTCTCCTTCGCTTGACTACATAGGAAGACATGAATAGCTGTAGGACACGATGCGTGTTCACTCTGCCTTTTCTCTTCCCTCTCCTTGCCATGCAGCACTAATGTTGGGCTGCTTCCTTATATTTTGTAATTGTAATGTTAGATGATGTCTTTGCATCTATATGTCTTTGCTGCTTTCCTGGAAGGGGTTTACTCCATTCGCCATACCCTCCTGTGGGCTCACAGGAAGGATCTAAGGATCAAAGGGGGATTAATTTCCCCCGCTTCAAAAAGCGGACTTGTCATTTTTAAGTTTTCCAACAATAAAGGGTCTTAACTAATAATGACTCGCTGTACAGAGCCCAGGTGACTTGACCTATAAAGATATAGGTATGGTGGGCCAGGGAGGACTGGGGTGAACCTAGAGTGGCAGCTCAGTAACAGCAGCAAATGTCTGTAAAATTGAGCTACCTCCCTTTGCATGCAATATGTCTATTTTGGAACATGGACTAAGATCACAAAAAAATGCATCAGATTTGTTTGAAGTCCATTTTTCACCGACTGTTATATGGGCTTCCAATATGTCAGGCATAGGAGAGAGACACGGACATCTTCTATCACAACTCCTTAGCTTGTGCAAGAGCTGTAGATTTTGTGGAGTGGAAGAACCACTGTACCTTGCAACTAGTTCCTGAAGCACTAACTAAACTCAGACTGAGATGACCATGACCAGTGAACTCGCCCTCAATGTCCTGCAGTTTACTGTGAAGGAAAGACCACTTGCCCTCCTCTGACAAGAGTCTCATCTCAGTCGTGTTTCCTTCTCTTTTAATACAAGTTCTTCCTACACAATGGGGATGGATTCCATTGTCTGGGTGGTTTTGTTGCACTCAGGAATGAGGTCTCTGGCCACTGAATCCCTCTGAGCCACATGCTACTTCCCATCCCAAAGACCACATGCTACTTCCATCATGTACTACTTGCTCCAAAGCTCTCTGCTTACATTTCTACCTCCTTCATGTGGGCAGGAAATGTGGCCCATTCATTTCTATACACCTAATACCAGGCATGGGGTGTGACAGACTTTTGGAGGCTCCATAACCACCAGTAAGTAACTAGATTGCCTTGTGGCTAGGGAAAAAAAGGAAACACTTAACAGATTGAGATTTTACCTTGCAGTGTGTCCACACCAGTCCTTCAGTCCCAGGCAGAGAATGGAAATAATGAATTAGAGGCTGAGCACCCCCTATCCAGGTCCAGGTAGTAGCAGTTCTCATTCAGGTCAGTAATTCTTCTCTCTCATGATCTCTCTGTTTCCTGGATGACTCCTCTCCTCTTAGCTGTGAGATTTTCTCTGGCCACCTGCCTCAGGTGCAGGCCCAGGGGTGTTTCAGGTTCTGTTGCTCATTCATATCTTGCTGATTCCATCATTAGCCCATCCTATGGACAAGTGTGAGGAAAGCTGGACCAAATACAGCAAGGAATACATAGGTATTTCCGAATGACAAAATGATTTGTCATTTCTGGCTTAGTCTTGCATTCTGACTCAATGGAAAATTTTGAAACCTTTACCTAATGCTACCTTCTCCATTTTAATGTGAATGGGAAATAAGCTTCAGAACTTCCCCTGCAGTTTTGAGGCCCTGTTATGCAGTCAGGGTGAGGCTTTGGACATGGTGATGTAAAAGCTTTTGAATATTTGTTTCTTCTTCTTCCCCAGCTGAGTAATTGCACAGCCACTTAACTCAGCCTCGGCACCTTCATCTTTCAAAGCCAATAATTACTTTCTTTTTATGGAATTCTATAGTTCCAGATTCTAAGAGCCTTTGATTCTAGCTCTTCTTCTACCATCATTATAATGAAGTCATGCTCTTCTTGAGCTGTGTAGGAAAATGTGTTTAATGCTATGAAGCTGACACCTCTGTAAGCTAAAGATACTGCTATTGTATTGCCTCAGGTACAGATTTATTAGATGGTCCAGGAAAATATGCTATGGCCTTTCATGTCTCAGACCAACCATAATTATGGTCTAACAAAGAGAAGTGCACAGTGCAGGTTTGTTTTGGCCAGGTGGAAGAGAAGCTAGAACTTTCATGCATCCTGTAGATGCTGGGGCCGGCGCTGTGGTGTAGTAGGCTAAGCCCCCGCCTGTAGTGCCGACATCCCATATGGGCATGAGTTCATGTCCTGGTTACTCCTCTTCTGATCCAGCTTTCTGCTTATGGCTTGGGAAACAGTGGAAGATGGCCCAAGTCCTTGCACTCACATGGCAGACCTGGAAGACCTAGCTTTGGATCAGCCCAGCTCCAGCCATTGTGGCCATTTCAGGAGTGAACCAATGGATGGAAGGCCTGTCCGTCTGTCCCTCTCTCTGTCTGTAACTCTGCATCTCAAATAAATAAATTAAATCTTAAAAAAAAAAAAAACTTGCTTATGTACCTCCATTTGAAGTTGCTGTTTCCACTGGGCTCCCAATCGCAAGCAGTATTTTTAATTCACAGAGTTAAATCCAGCTGAGTTTGAAATCTATTGCAACAAGTCACCAGAGGGAGATTTCTCTCTTTCAGAGGAGAAGCCAAGCACAGCGGTTCAATTAAACCAGCACTAAGTCCGTACTCCAAAAACTGCAGGGCCCGAGGGAAAGGCGTCAAGGGGAGAGTTATATGCTCATGCTCACCCCTCTTGGCTAGAAAAAGCATGGTGTTTTTGATGAGAAAATTGAAATGGAATGAGATCCAAGATGGCAGCCTCTGCCTCTTTCTCTATTAACCTCTAGGCTGGATTGCTGTGTACAAGGAAGGGTGACCAAGATGAATTAGGCCTTGAGTCTTAGTATATAGTTTCTCCAATGGAAGATGCTGATCTGAAAAGTTTGCTGATCCCTTCAAAAATGCCGAAGATTACAAAAATTATTAGGAAAGAGGTTTTCAGGCCAACCAAGGAAACCCAATATAAAAAAATTCCAAAATAATAATAAAAGCTTCCAGGATTTTAGAATAAATGAGAGATGAAATGGTAGAACTGCTAGGATAATTATTGGCTCTTGAATTAATGGTAATAATTACCTTAGCAAATTGCCATGTAACTGTTCAGTGAACAAGTTCATAATCTAATCCTACATTGTTCCCCCCCCCCCAATCAGTTTCTCTCTATTTTTATGCCTTGAGGATAAAGCTTCCTGCTTTGGAATAATTCTTTCTTTAATCCCTGCTAACCTAAGCCCTTGTTGTGCATAATGAGAGTAAAATGGTTGAAGGAAAGTATTTATTGAATGTCAATCCTGTGTCCTGCATAAAAGGATCCTGAACATATCATCCAGAAAGACCTGTCCCCACATGGTTGTGAAGGTGTCTGTTCTTTAAGCATTAAGGAAGTGTGGTCTTCGAAAATCCAGAGAAGGCAACTGATAGGAAGCAGAGCTCTTTCACTGCAGTGCAAGTACTAAGGCCAGGATTCCCCCCCGCCCCTCATCAACTCAAGGTACAGATTCCAGTTCAAGGATGTTTTCTTTATAGAAAAATAGACTTATTGACTTAATTCTCTCCTGGACACTTTATGATTATTTATGTTGTTATTGGAATTATTCTTTTGGTTTTGATGTGTTGTACTATTTTCTCAAAAGGCTTTTAAAGTTCTCTTTAAAGTTTTTTCTTTTTATTTGCAGTTGTCTTCATTTTTGTTTTAAGTATATAACCTTGATTCTATGTGTTTGGTCATCTGATCGATCATTCAACAGGAATTTACCAAGCTTAAGTTTGGTACCTAGGGGTGGGTGTTTTGTGTAGAGGTTAAGACTCCAGGTGGGATGCCTTCATCCCATATTGGGACAATTGAGTTTGATACCTGACCATGGCTCTTGATACTTAATTCCTGTTAATGAAGACCCTGGGAAGCAGCAGGTGAGGTTTCAAATAATTGGGTTCCTGCCACCCAGATGGGAGACCTGGATTGAGTTCCTGATTTGTCTCAATCTGGACAGCCCTAGTTATTATAGGCTTCAGGGAGGGAACAGTGGTTGGGAGATATCAGTCTCTCTGACTCTCCTTGTATGTGTGTGTATGTTTAGATGTATATATGTATATAAATATATATGCATATTCTATACATTATTATAGTTCAGCACAGGTACAAGACATATGGTTCAAATTGGTGTTCGCTTAGTGAAATACGAATATCTCTAATGGACAAACTTCTCATGTTTGGGTAGTAAGATGAACCTTATTGAGATAAGACCTCATTTGTTTTAGAATAATCTTCATGGCTTAATTGACAAATAAATAGATTAAAATGCTACTTTAAATAAAAAAAAAACAAGAATAAGAAGATAGGTACTTTTTATTAGGAGCTTACTCCAGTGCTACTGATATACATGAATAGAACTAATTTCAAAGTGACTATATGTGGTTGTGTCTGAAATTGGGCTGAATGCAAGGACTGTGTAAATGACTATAGATGCAGATGTTTAGGAAGTCATATAGCAAAGTAATTGGCACACAGTTAGCCCATAAATAGCTGCTGAATGAGTAAATGTATCAGGTAGTACTATGATACAGTTAAATACAAGAGCTCTGGAATCAAAGATGTTGTATGGCAGAGCCCTTGCTTTGTTTTTGGTGGGGACGTGAGCAAATTCCCCAGTCTCTGAGATTTGACTTGCTCATTCGCAGAATCACTGTGGTTATTTTACTTATTAAGTAAATTTTTTTTGTAGTGCGAATGGGCTAATGTATAAAAACATTTGGTAACTTGCATGGACGTTGTAAACACACAGTTAGTATAAGTTATTGCTATTTTAATTTTACTACCATAAGTATTTACAGAACAGGAGGTTTGAGGGTATACATATTGGTGAAAGTATACACAGAGCTGGAGGAAGAGGTATATAAGCAGAGTAGTATGGAACTATATGTGAATAGAAAAGTGCTAATGGGAAGGTAGGTAATCATATCAGTCATAAATTGGGAAAGAAGCAAAGCTTCTTCTCATTTAAATATTGAAGAACACTTTACTTAGTAACATTGGTTTTGGAGAAAAGCTTCTTAACACTAAACCACAATAATGGCACCAAGTGTGGGCTCACCAGTCTACCAACATCTGGCCCTACCCCTTTAACCAGTGATGAATATCGTAAGGCATCTTCCCTGAATTAACGAAGTAGCTGCCCACAGGGGATGGGATCATTAATTTGGGCGTTCTTTGTCCTGAGGCCATTTCAGCTTCTTGAATGTGTTGTAAAGAGCAGCAGTCATTCTGACAGATACTGTTTTACCCATATTTGCTATATAGCTGTAGACTTGCAGGTCCTTTAGACAGCTGTAAACTTCGTGTACTGTAATTCTAAACAAGTTTCTTATCTTTTTACCACAAGAGAACCCTCAACTGAAAATTAATTTAGGGAAATTGAAAGTCCCTTTTCTGTGTTCACCTGTTTATAAATGATAAGGTCCATAAACAATAGTTTTAATAATTCGGTCCTTTGCCCAGGAGCAGCAGTTTATGATCCCAGGCACCATCTCATAGCCACATGAGCTGATCCTTCATTTCAAGCCAACACTCACTTTCTGTGATGAAATGCAAGGGCTCATCCCAATTTAACACATGACTTCCTTCATATGGAACGTGAGACCCGGAATATCTGCTACCGACCTGGGCTGTGAGTGTTCCTCTCTCCACTAGACCGCAAGGGAGAAAATTAAATGGGGAAAGATGTTGTGCTCACTCTTATTTTCTAAAATAATTTAAATATTGCTTTTAAAAATCTCATTTCATGGAATGGATATTGATATGAGCTGAAATGGGCCATAGGCAAAAGAACCAAGAAAAATAGCCCTCAAGAGACACAATAAAGCCCAAGATAGATGAATATGAATGATTAAAACAAGACAAAAAGTACCTTCATATCTTCCTTTATGAAAGTCGAGACCCAAATGAATCAATATTTTACTAATAAGGCACATCTCCAAGTTCTCACACATCAAATTTTCATTATAGCTGGCAAGCCCTGGAAGAGTTGCCTGTGTTTTGATTTCCTTTACCTATCTGTTTTTTCCTTCCATGTCCTCTGCCTTGGAACAGGTGACATAACAATTCCTGTGCCCAGTTCATGTTGGCCCAGTCGTCTCTGGAGATTCTTTTCCCTCCATTTAGGACAGACCTGGCTAGCTCCTATAAGGGCATTCTCCCTGGTTTCCATCAGAGCGTGGTTTGGCTCTTGAACAGGATTACATAACACTTGGTTTCCAGATGAGGGAAAAATAGCCCATGAGTTTATTTGGGAAAAGCACAGCGTGGGCCAGTTTGACATGCATCATTTTGAACAAATCCAGAAACACTCTCTGGGCTCACAAGGAGGTGTCCTTACCCATGGACCTACAGAAGATATCCACTGATTAAACTCACCATTGATGAAAACAGCCGTTCTGCAATTTTGCTACCAAAGCTCTCTAAATCAGAATGTTTGTCTTTGGAAGAAAACCATTCTGCTAGTGTTATGTTTCTGCCAATTTTATTTTTTAAATTATCTTCTGAGAAGCAATCAGTGTAATTTTTCTTAACAAAAGATAAAAATCACATACTGTTCTCAATAGAAGCAAAAATTCACTTGAATATATTAAACATTCATTCATGATAGAATTTTAAGACCTGTACAAATATAAGGAGGATTCTTTGACCTGATAAAAATTCATCTATCACAACTATCTGCAGCTGCCATTATATATAATATAAAAGAATAAATGTCTCTCCCACTGATATCAGGATCCAAGCAGGGATTTTTACTCTCTTTGTATTCATCATTGTATTAGCAGTCCTAGCCAGCATAATAAGGAAAGAAAAATAAAACACAGAAAACTCCAGTCTATAGGAAACTTCCTAGAATAAATGAGTTTTGCAAGATTACAACAAAGAAGATGTAGAAAATAAATTATATTCTTATATATTAATAATGAACTACTGGAATTCAAATGGAAAAAATATTCACAGTAACAGCAGAAATAAAATATGTATAAATATAACAGTAAATAAGCAACCAATATACTTCAGTCTACAAAATTACGGAAGAAACCAAAGAAGCACTAATTGTGTCATTTTGAGCCGTCACTGACTCTCCCTTGTTCTCAGAAACCTAAGTTTAAAAGTTTTGAAGTCCCCTGCAATGCCACAGATACACAACTGCTTTCATACAGCAGCGAAAGCTGACAATGAAAGTCAACGTTTACTGATCACTTATTTTATGAGCAGCTCTCTGCTAAGTTGCTAATGTGCAATATCTAATTCAATCATGACAAGAATTCCAAACCACTGATATGGTTATTACTCCCAACCATATAGTAAGTAATTGAGGCTGAGATTATACAATATAATAAAAATTATACTGTAATACGACCAGGAATCATCCCCATATATTTCCAGTCTTGTGTGCCAAGATCTTACTGTACACTATCTTTCTGGTGAGGTGGGCTGGCAGGAGAAGGAATAAGGCCTTTTAAATCACAAACAGATGGATCATTGTATTTGGTGTCAATTAGCATTCATCTTCCTGTTGACACACCGGTTTGGGAACCACTATCAGTTTCTATATTCTGCATTATCGCCTGAAAGAGATATCATGATGTTTATATGTGCCTTTTTGTGCGGTCTTTCTATTATAAAATGTTTTTATTTATTTGAGAGGGAGGGAGAGACAAAACAGAGACAGTGACACCTTCAATAGCCTGGGCTGAGCCACGGCCAGAGGCAGGACTTAGGAACGCTATAAATCCAGGCTTCCCCGTGAGGGTGGCAGAGACCCAATTGCTTGAGCCATCACCAGCTGCCTTCGAGAATCTGTGTTGGCAGGAACCTGGGGTCAGGAGGTAAAGCCAGGAATTGTTTCCGTGTGCTCTGATGTGGGATGCAGGCATCCTACCTTCTGTGCAAAATTCCTGCTCCCCTTATGTAGCTTTGGTGTCCTCTTTTTTATCAAGTGGCTGACTCACTGGTTGTGCAAAATTCTCTCAATCTACATTCCTTCTAGATTATTAGGGTTGAAAGGAACTGGAGTCATCTCTTCTCCCAGCAATACGGGAACTGAGCCTGTCGGTGGAATGGGAATCTTCTGGACGGCCAGCCATCCTTTCTCCCTGGTATAGTTCTAAAGCCGCACAAACCTCCAGCTGCGTTTGAGTCTGCTAAACAACATACACAGCTCGGTGGATGCTCCTGACCCCCGTATTTATTGTTCCTGGCTCTGTGTTTGCAGCTTGTTTCCCAGCCTTAAAATGCAAAGTGTGCTGTATCTAGAAAGTGACAAGGGAAGATTTTTATCCATTTGCTGTGTCTGGTGTGATACCACAAGCACTGTGTTTTATACTTAAAACACAAGCCAGTTTTATATAAAAATGCACGCAAGTAGAAAACTTGGGCCTCTGGAAGCTGTTTGATGAATGCATCCGGGTAGGCAATTAAGAAAGGGACAAGATAATGCAGGGAAATTATATTTCTCTGGTTTTGCACAAGATTCAGTGCCTTGCCCTGCTAATATATCAGCTACTTCTATCCTTGTGCCACATTGGAATTTTCCTTTTTGAAATTTATGGGTGCACATTGGCTATGTATCACTGCTCTTATTTAATTTCATGGCAAACACAAGCACATCCACACTCCCCTCTAAGCTGCACCTTGCTGCAAACAACAAATCGAAGAAACATATGCCTTCTCTTGGAGGATAAGGCAGGGGATAAACATTGTTCCAAAGGAAGGGAGGTTTCCAAAGATGCCTCTTTCCGGAGCACACACAGGAGACATGAAATCCACTAACACTTCCTGAGCTACTATGGGGTTCATTGTAGCTCTGGTCATTGGAGGGTTCCTCAAAACATGGTTTCTCTAGTTATGCTAATGCACAAAACATCCCCAGAAGACGAGAACTGATCTAGAAATCCATCTCCCTTTCAACTGCAGCATATGTTTGCACTTGTGCAAGTCTACTCTCTATCTTCCAGTCTGTAGGGGTCTCATGAGACCCATACTTTAGAGTTGATACTAATGCTTGTCTGACTGCGTGGAAATACCCTTTTCCTTATTCTTTATCACCATCCTCAAACTATTTCTGACATTCCCACTTGCAATGGTCTGAATGCATACGGTTCCTCCAACATTTGTACGGTGGCATTCCAACATAGAAGGTGATGGATTAGCAGGTGAGGACATCTGGAGGTGATTAGGTCACTAGTTGAGCCCTCTTTAATGGGTTAGCTTTGCTATAAAAGCGTCTATAAGGAATTGCTGCATCCCTTCCTCTACATGAGAATACAGCAGAAAGTGACACCTATGTCTAGAAAGAAGGAGCTTACTGGACATCTAGCTTACTGGTGAGCCTGTGTTCAACTCTGTAGCTTCCAGAACTTTGGTAAATGAATTTCTGTTGTCTATAAGCTACCCAATTGATGGCATTCTGGTTATAGCAATCCATGGTATTTCAAAACTTTGTATCTCAGTTTCAAGGATCCACACTAATACTTAACAACTTTGTTCTCTGAGAGTTGGGAACATTCAAATGAACAACAGGCGATGATAAGCATTGATAAGAGCTAACATTTATAAGCATATCTTTTAATTTATTTTCATTTTATTTGAAAGGGAGGGATGGAGAGGGAAAGGAAAACAGAGAGAGAGAAGGAGGGGCGGAGAGAGAGAGAAGGAGGGGCGGGGAGAGAGAGCTATCTTCAGTCTGCTGTTCATTCTTCAAATGCCTGCAACAGCCTGGAATGGGCTTGGTTGAAGCTAGAAGCTCAAAACTCTATCCAGGTCTTACACGTGGGTGGTAGTTATCCAAGTAATTGTGTTGTCATCTGCTGCCAGACAGGAAGCTATAAGAAGTGGAGGGGCTGAGACTTGAACTTGGGAAAAGGGCGTTCCAAGTGATGTTATAATTGCTGTGCCAAACACCTGCCCCAAGCATCTATTTATACAAAAGTGTTTAAATATGTTTAAGGTGCATTATCACATTTAACCCACAAAACAACCTTATGTGTTAATCACTCCTAGTGCCCCCATTATATAGTTCAAGAAATTGATACTTAAAGAGAATAAATTACTTATAAAAGGTCACCAATATATTAAGTAACTGAGTAAGGCTCTAGTCAGAGTCTTTCTGACTGAACACTGTGCTTAGTCCACAACTAAACCAGTAATCCCCAGAGACTGTCAGATCCTTAGCACTAATTATTGTCTGTTCTAAATTGGACTTTCAGCATCTGATAGGATCAGAAGAAATGGAACACAAAATGGAAAGTTCTGATGGGTATGGGAAAAGGAAATTGCAAGTTCTCAGACGTTTGCTTTAACGTGATTTGATATTCCATATCTGAAGTATAAAGCAACTAGAGGAGTCTAATCAGAGACAACAAAAAGAAACAGTGATGTGCTGAGGGAAAGGGCACGGACTATGCAGGCATTGAGTTTGAGATTGTCTTTTCCTTTTTTTTTCTCAGAAATTTATTGATATGAAAGGCAGATTTATAAAGAGGGAGTTGCAGAGAGAGAGAGAGAGAGAGAGAGAGAGAGATTGATTGATTGATTAAGACTGATTTTCTGGGCCGGCGCTGCAGCTCATTAGGCTAATCCTCCGCCTGCGGTGCCAGCACCCCAGGTTCTAGTCCCGGTTGGGGCACTGGATTCCATCCTGGCTGCTCCTCTTCCAGTCTAGCTCTCTGCTGTGGCCTGGGAGTGCAGTGGAGGATGGCCCAAGTGCTTGGGCCCTGCACCAGCATGGGAGACCAGGAGAAGCACCTGGCTCCTGGCTTTGGATCGGCGTTGTGCACCGGCTGCAGCACACTGGCTGTAGCGGCCACGGGGGGGTGAACCAACAGAAAAAGGAAGACCTTTCTCTCTCTCTCTCTCTCACTGTCCACTCTGCCTGTCACCAAAAAAAAAAAAAAAAAAAAAAAAAAAAGACTGATTTTCCATCCTGCTAGTTCACTCCCCAAATAACTATAACAGCCAGTGCCAGGTCAGGCTGATGCCAGGATCCAGTGCCAGACCAGTCTGAAGCCAGGAGTCAGGAGCTGCTTCTTCCTGGTCTGCCTCATGGATTCAGGGCCCAAGCACTTGGGGCATCCTCCACTGCCTTCCCAGGCAAATTAGCAGGGAGCTGCATTGGAATTGGAGCAACCAGGACTGGAATTAGTGCCCATATAGGATGCCAACAGTGCAGGAAGCTGCTTTACCCACTAGACCACAATGCTGGCCCAGAGATTGGTCTTTTCCAACAGTTTCCCATCAGCATATCTGACCTGAGAAGAGATTCTACATATCATGTCCCCTGGAGCGTGGGTGCTATGGTTTGAATATTGAGGTCCCTCCAAATAATTATTTTTTAAAACATTGATTCATTTATTTGAAAGTCAGAATTACAGAGAAGGAGAGACACAGAGATATCTTCCATCTTCTGGTTCACTCCCCAGATGGCCAGAACAGCGAAGGCTGGGCCCAATGAAGCCAGAAGCCAGGAGATTCATCCGTGTCTCCCAGTGGGTGGCAGGGGCCCAGGAACTTGGGTCATGCTCTGCTGCCTTTTCCAGACTGTTAGCAGGGAGCTGGAATGAAGTCGGAACAGCTGGAGATAGAATCGGTGCCAATAGAGGACACCGGTATCACGGGCAAGCAGCTTTACCCACTAGCCATATTGCCAGAACCGGGTCCCTCCACAATTGATGTTGAGACTTAATCTCCAACACAGAAGTATTGAGACTTGCTGGACTTTAGGAAGACAGTTGAGTCATAAGGGCAGATTCTTCACCAATAGAATTAAAAGCCCTTGCACAAAGGGTGAGTGAACTATCTAGGCTCTTTTTTTCTTCACCCCTTCTGCTCTATTTGAAGACACAATGATTATTCCTTCTTCCATGTGAAGACATAGCAAGAAAGCACCCTCTTGTAAGTGGACTGAGAGTCCTTGGCAGACGCGAAGTCGGCAATGCTCTTGATTCTGGATTCTTCAGCATCTAGAACTGTGAGAGATACATATTTATTATTTATAAATGATTCAGTTTCGGGAATTTTGTTGTATCCATAGGAACATTGCAAGAACATTGCAAGGAACAATTGCAAGATAATGGGGAATAGCATTTTTCTTGTATTTACTGTTGATGGTCAAAATACTTAACAGCATATATAGCACCTTCTATGACATAGACCCTGGTGGCCTTGTCATGGACTAGGGGCTGGGCTGGGAGTGAGGAAGGGAGCTTGGACAGTGATCACTCTCATACCAAATGGGATGATGTTCTGTATTTACGCCTTTTTAGTTAGTGATCCTCAGGCAAGTTTACATGTTTCTTAAAGATTTAAGTAACATTTTATATGGGATATAGTCTACTTCTAGAATGCAGCTATGGTTTGGGAAATAGTATTTTCATTAATACTTAGGATAATCATATATTACTAATGATTTCCTGGAAATCAACCACTTCAATCTAGTTATTATGGAAAGTGTGGTGAGCAGCTACCTTGTTCCATTGAATGTTTCTCTATCTGTGAAAAGATGCTTGTGCTCCAAGATTCTCTCCCAGCATCATCTCCTTCAGGAAGTCTGTCCAGCTATGCTGTATCTCACTACTCCTGCCTCATCACAGGTGCCTCCCATTGGTTCCAGGCTCATCACTGCCTTGGTACATTTTCTAGATAACTCTCTTTCTAGGTTGTGAAGTCTTTGGAAATCAGAAACAGCAACTTTTCTTTTGGAATTTGTTATTGAAACACTCTACATAATGACTAGACTCAATATATATTAGGGGAATGAATGAATAAATTAAAATAAATTATTTAAAAAGCACTCCTATGTGATCTTTACATGAATCTTGTAAACAGTCAAAACATTTTTAGTTTCATACTATTAAATACCTTAGACCCAGATAAAAAAAATTATTTTTTGGATTGAGTAAGATGGAGAAATACCAGCTTCCCGAGTCAAGAGTATAACCTTAGACACATTTCCCAGTCCTGTACTCCTGCAGTTCTATTTTGCTACCATGTAAGTTGTCTGAAATTTGAGTTTTCTGCTGCAATAATACTCTCCTGATCTGCAATAATATCTTGAGCCAGCCATAGGTCCTTGATGCCATGAAGCAGTAATTATTGCAACATAAAAAATAAAAGTGTGCTCTGTGTTTTGGAGGCTTGCTCCCTGTTATTAATTCAGGTGCTGAAGGTTGTGACACTTGTCATCTGAAAGATAATTTTCCTCAGATTTAATAATCGCAGTTAAGTCTCAGATTTGATTTTAATTTCAGACCTTGATGTCATGAAGTATTAATTATCTCCATTACCTACTGATAATATTCCTGAAAACATGCACATGTTTGATTGGCAGGAATTTTTATTAATTTACAAGGATGAACTCAATTAGAAAAGCTCATTTACTGGCACAATTCCACTTAGATACCTGCAATTTTCAATGGAGCAAAATCCTAGCCAAGTCACAACTGCAACCATGGAGAGTTGGGTCATGTAAGCGGGGTGGCCACAGTTGGCCTATTGGCAGGAAGTGACTGACATACATTTCAATGTCTGATCTACCCTATTTTGCTTCAAAATGAGTGAAAAAAAACCTCTGGGACTAATTAAGATTCTTACAGCAAAGTAACAAGAGAGATTTTCCATGTCTACTTGGCTTTTTCTCCCCCTCCATTTCAATGCCTAGGGTTTTTCTTGGGGCTGGCATAGTCACACCTCATTTAAGGAACTACATTTGCTTCCACGGTGCTTTAATCACACACGGTGTTAAGGAAAAAAAAAACCCTGATGAATGTTAATATTTTATGTTAAGTGAATTGGTTTCTCCTAGCTACGCACCATATAGCCTAGAAAGGAAAGACTGCATCAATGAAATGTCACACTGTCATTTGACAGGGTAGGAACTTTGGGATTTGAGAAAGCCAGCCCAGCTCATTTACCCTGTCCCATGTGTCACTTACAGGAGTAACATAGTTTGACGTGTATAAATTCCTCCCGATGAAATTAATATTTATGAAATTAAGGAAAAGTGTTTTAGCTTGAGCCGGATTCTCCAATACAAGGATATGGTATACATTGTTTCTTGACCCTCATCCTGAAGTAGATCTTTGCTAAATGACTATGCAAGAATAGGGCATTCAAGGTCCACATCAGCTGAGAAAACTCTATGTGTAAGCTTGTGGAATAACAATGCAAAATATTAAAATTAAACAATACGAACAATGCCTTTTACTGACTGTATATTCCCTCTCGAAGGAGAGTAGCTGCACCATGTGCCTACCCAGAGCCAAGCCAAACAACCCCAGACAGTGCTCAGGAAGAAGAAAAAAAATCCAACTTTGCTCCATCATCTGCAGGGCTAGAGTAAACAACGCCATCCTAGAAAACCTTAAATCCATTTAGAAGGCAGAATGATTGTGATTTAGAACTGAGGCAAATAACATATCTTTACCTGAAATGTGTTCTTCTGAACCACTTTCGCCTCTGCTGTGATAAAAGGAGCCAAATCCTTTTTTGTGCAAAGGTAACTACATAGGCTTTGCAAAAAATGCATATGATTAGAGTCTTTTCCAAGCACCTTTAAAGATATTTAAAAGAGAGTGCTGGAAACAGAGTCCCTGAGCACACCCTGAGCACAGAGATGCTCTCTCCTCCCATACCTCCCTGCTGTCTATCTGTGCCCTCCTGGTTAAGCTATTTTTGGGGTCTATCGGATACTGGTTGTTCTGGTTAAATGTTTCTATCTCCTCTGAAAGTCATGCTAAAATTTAAAGGCCAGTGTGACTGCATGAAGAGGTGGGCCTTTTAGAAGGTGATTATGCCTTGAGGGCTCTGTCCCCATGGACAGGATTAGTGCCTTACAAAAGGGCTGCAGGCAACCAAGGAGACCCTTTGGCTCTTCTGCCTTTGACCATGTAAGGACATAATGTTCTCCTCTTCTGCCATGTGAGAACTCACCAGGAAGGTTCTCACCGGATACCAAATGCTGGTGGTTCATGTGGGACTTCTCAGTTTCCGGAACTGTGACCCATGCATTTTTGTGACATATTAGTTAGTCTCTAGTCTTTTGTTATAGCAGCAGGCATGAACTAAGATACAGGTAAAAAATGATCTTGGATTTAGTGGTCACCCCACGAAAATACCCATGACTTGGGTAAGACACCAGATCATCATTAAAAATTTTCATAAAACCAAAAATTGGAGAATCTCGAGATGAATTTATCCTGCAGAGATCTCACTCAATTTCTGCTGATTTCAGGAAGGAATAGATGGTATTATTGCTTTTTAAAAATTGTATGTATATATATATATGTATATATATAATTGCTTTTTAAAAATTGTGTATATATATATATATATATATATATATATATTGAAGGGCACAATTACAGAGAAAGTAAAGGAGAGGGACAGAGATATGTTCTATCCACTGGTTCACTTCCAAATGGCTGCAATGGCCAGGGCTGGCCAGGCCAAAACTAGGAGCCTGGAACTCCATCTGGGTCTCCAGTATGGGTGCAGTACCCAAGGACCTGGGCCATCCTCCACTGCTTTCCCAGGCTATTAGCAAGGAGCTGCTTTGGAAGTAGAGCAGCCAGGACTTCACCTGGCACCCATATGGGATGCCAGCATTTCAGGCAGCAGTTTCACCCTCTATGCCACAATGCTGGTCTTGGATGAAATGGAATTAGAATGACAGAATTCTTTGCTGCCTATGGAGACTAGGAGAACAGAAGGAAAATGGGTGAAAGGGGGGGATTATCTACACGATTTGTAAAGAAATAGCCTTGTTCTTTCTGCCCCCTTGGCCCATAGGGACACTGATGAATGAGGAACCTTTTACCAACAGACTGGTTGTTCCAGAAGTGGGTTCTACACAGACTTATATCTGTGGGAAGTTAATAAATACTGTAAGAAAAAAAAATATCCACATGTTTATATAAAGTGGTCAATAAGATAAATGTTTTACCCTTGCAGGTGTATTAATGTCTTAGTTTTTTGTTGTTTTGACTATCCAAGAAGGATAAACTGCATGCATATCTTCCTAAATTACTACAATTATAGATGACTTGTAATTGGTTCAATGGCTTATTAAATGTCACACTGGTTACAATGCCATTTTCACAAAACTTAGGAATTTCTTTTTTCCTTGGATTAAGAGTATGCAAATAATTTAAGTTGTATTTATTAGTCCATTTGCTATAGTTATTCAGATAATGTATAATGATGCAGTATTATATGACAAAAATTATATAAAATATAGATTAGTGCTTCACAATCTCTGTGAAGAAAATATATACATAAAACTAAGATTTGGTGGCTTGTGAGAGCTTAATTACTGATAACATTAGGCAAATGGAAAACTCTATCTTGACCCTCTAAAGCAGACCTGATTCGACACAATGCTGTTGGCCTGAGTTTCAGTCATCAAGTTTCAGTCTCCTTGAGCCTTCTTCCCCTTCCTGCTGAATTGGATAATCTCTACTGCTTTACAGATCCAGTCTATTAGCATGGTCCTGATACATGCTTCCTTGGAGTCTAGTCAGTCTGTGCTCAGATAATTAAATTTGGTTCCATCCTTTGAATCTATCTTTGTCCTTAGATTTCATGTTGGCAATATCCCAACTTTGGTCCACATATGCTCTCCTACATTGGTTCTTGTCTGGTAGAAGTGTAATATACGCCATGTATATGATATTAAACTTTCTAATAACTATTAAAAAGTAAAAAGAAATAAGTGAGATTAGTTAAGCAATATATTATATTTAATTCAAAATATCCAAAAATATTATCACCTCAACATGTAATCATCTAAAATTAATATGACATCTCATATTCTATTATTATATACTGTCTTAAAAAAACCAATCTATATCTTATACTTACAATAAGTCTGAATTTAGACAAGTCACATTTCTAGTGCTCAATGGCCATGTGACTAGTGTCCACTTTAATGGGAACAAAACTTTAGAACAACAGTTTCTGAAGGTAGTCCCTGGACTGGCAATATTAGAATCATCTGTAAATTCTTTATTTTAATTTTTGACTGCCTACAAAAATGTGAAAACCACTCCTCCAGAAATATTTGAAAACTCATTGTAGGTGAGGTACCTTGGGGTGGGTTTATGCAGAAGAATCATTTCTATACCATAATGCCTCAAAAAGAAACTTCACAGTAAATAGCACTGCTCTTTTATCAATTTAAGAAAAACAAATGGAATGATGTATTTTTTTTTCTTTTCATTTTAAGGATCTTTTACTCATAATTTTTAAATGTTGGTGCTTAAAACATTGGTGTGCATTTCGAATGAGTATGTCCATCTCATTTGTGGAAAGCAAGTGAAATCCAGTTACAGGGCTAACATGTGGAGGGCTGGGCATGTGAGGCAGACGTGTGTGGATTTTGTCCTGCAGAGATATCATGATACCATTTCTGCTCCAGTTGATGGTTTTTTGCTCTTTGCCTGACACCAACTCCCTTAGAGGGGCAAATCCTCTCTAGGGAAATGCAAATAGCTTTGTTTTCTTTCGGATAATTGCTTATTTTGAATAATGTATGCTGTGCGTAAATGAGTGGAGAAACAGTGTGCAAACATGCCTTTCTTCAATTGCCTCCTACTTGGGCAGCAGAACAGCAGTGCTGGGCTGGACAGGCCTACTCTGCAACAGAAGTCCTGTTAGTCCCCACACTGGCACGCTATCATTGCTACCACTCTGTAGCACTGCTGGGCTTGGAACAGCCGGCTTCAAACCACTGCCTTGTTTACTAAATGGAAACAGCAAATAATTTCACGGTGGTGTAGACAGCATGAAAATGCAGCTCAATATCCATAAATCCTGCTTTGAATGTGCTGAGCCCTGTCCAGTTGGAAGTTGCAGTCACCGCAGGAAAAGGAGATGAAACTTGTGCAAGAGAAATCCGTATCTAGCTTTAATCTGTAGTCCCAGAGAAGAATGTGGTGTGTGATGTGGGCCATGTGAGTAAGGACAGACATATTAATTAAAATCAGCAGGCACAAAGAGGAGGGAACACAGGTTCTAAGGCCAACTACTCCCTTGGTCTGGGGATCAGGCTAACCACGCTCTTAATAGATAAACCATCTGCAAGACTGGGAGCCTCAGGCCAAGAGTAGGTTAAGTCCATCCTCTTCTCCACACTTGTTTCTCATTAGGTATTCTCTATGAAAATATACATAATTGTGGGAGCATTCCAGAGGTTTAGATGAAAGCCCTGAAAGTGAGAAGGAAAGAGATGTGAGGGTTAAGGGCAACCAGCTGGGATGAGAAGGAAGAAGCCCAATGCTGATGAACAGCTGAAGTCTGGGCAGCTGATCTAACTCGGTTTCGGATCTTTGCATCTGCACAATTTTCAGCATACAGGCTGTTTCAGGTGTCCCTAAAGGAAAATAATTTAAAGGAAAGACTTTTAGTCCACATAAAATACACATGCACAGATACCACACATGTACCCTTAAAAAAGACAGCCTGCTATCTATACTGAATCAATATTCCCATATTGGATGAAGTTTGCTGGTTATTTTATCGGACTGGATGGAATTATTATGAAGACTGTGGGTCAGTTTTGCTGGAGAATTTTTGAGTGGCTGTGGACAGGCTGATCGCACAGACGTCATCGTCATATGGCATTGGTGGTGGTGACTGTTGCACGGTTGACTCTTCTTAGGCAATCACACCCACTGAACGCTGCAGTTTAATCAGCCTAATGCTGTAAATCAATGGACTTGGAAGGTCTTTCTTGGAAAAGTAACATCCAGTTGGTGGGCTTGACCAATGTTGTAAGTAAGTAGGTAGTTATGGATCAACAGGATACTCTCATGTCCTTGCCTTGCAGAATCTCATGAACTATGTGCTGTGGCCACCAGACAGTGTGGACAGACCACTGATAGGGAAGAGTTTCCCCCGTCACTCCTTTAGGCTATTCTGTGTTTATTCGGGATAGTTCATAAAAACAATTTTTAAAGTTTTTACATAATATAAGCACAATAATTTGCCTGTGGTTACTAAGTTCAAAATCACACATTAATATGTGTTTATTTCTCATTTGCACAACTTTGGATAAGTTGTTTTGTGTGTGGAATATTCCAGGATCATCAACAACTTAATTGGCAAAAATTTCACAAAAGGTTATTAGGATACCTTACTCGTACCTGAATCTGTCTGGGTTACCATAACAAAATGCCACAGAAAGGGTGACCTAGGAGGCAGATAATTATTTCCCTGTAACTCTGGAATCTAGAAATCTGAGATCAAGGCATCATTATTGTCAGTTTCTAGTAAGGGCTCTTTTCCTGGCTTGCGATAGCTGCCTTCTACCTGTGTCCTCACATGGCCTTTCCTCAGTGCCTGCACATGGACAGAAAGAAAGTGAACTCTCCAGTGTACCTGTTAATAGGGATATCAATCCTATCAGATCAGGGTTCTACCCTAATGACCTCCTCCAACTGTAGTTACTTCTCTGGGGGTCTCTTTAGAAATATATCACATTGAGGTGATGGCTTCACTATCTGGATTTTGGGGAAAGTCACAGATACCTGGTTTGTAACAGAATATATCCATATGTTGGGGAAGGGGAAAGAGCTTGTTCTAGCATCATATTGTGAGGGTTATTTTAAAAGCTCATGGAAAATATGTATTCTGGGATAAACTATGCATGGTTTTCAATTTTTTTTGGTGCCACATAAGTTTATTCTTCTTAAGAAAATATTTATTTATTTGAAAGCCAGAGAGACAGGGAGATACAGAGAGAGAGAGAGAGAGAAAAGATCTTTCATGTACTGCTTCACACCTCAAATGGCTTTAACAGAAAGGCCTGGGCCAGGCTAAAGCCAGGAACTTCAGTGAGATCTCCCATGGGGATGGCAGGGACCCGAGTAATTGGGCCATCTTCTGCTGCTTTACCAGGCACAATAGGAGGAAGCTGGATTGGGAACAGAGCAGCCAGGACTCTAACTGGCACTCTGATGTAGGATGTTGAGGTCACAGATGTTGGCATAGCCTGCTACATCACAATTCTGGCCTCTTAAACTTACTTTTTAACTTCATTCACAATGAACTTTTTTGAGAACCCTCATATGAGGAATAAATTTTAGAATAGGGTTATTCAATGGAGTGAAGATCAGAAATAGTCATCAGTGCCTTGGTTTCACAAATCTAAATGATAGAGTGTAAGGACATGACATCTGCCAACTATGGGAAGTCATTTCTATGGGAGAAGGCTGCACTTGACCACACAGCACAGACTGGATTTCAGAGTTTCTGTCCCCTGTGTCTTGGGATCACATTATTGATCAAATAAGCCTTGCTAGGAGAAGCAACATTAAGCCCTAGCAAGTCTGCAATACTAATCATCAGGGAATGGATTAAAGCCAACACATGAAGATTAAAAGAGAGCATTATCATTCTTAGGGATTCTTGGGTAAATTACAAAATTCAATTTAAAGGGAGTCAAAGGCTGATTGTCATATACCTAATGGTTACTGAACACTCATCTTCGAAGGTAAAATTCTAAGAACTAGAATTTTTATTGCAGTAGAAGGCCTTTACCTTACCTCCAAAGGACAAAGTGAGTTATGCATGTCCAAATTGCGTTGTCTAGTTCACAAACCCAAGCATTTGTCTGAATTCTGATGTTGGTCTAGGAAAAATGATGTCTCATTTACACAGCAAAGGGAAACAGTGAGGGTCTCTGAGAAGACTGGTGTTATTGGCTAGCGTGGGTGCAATAGACAAAAAAGAGATGTATCTAGCAGTGAGACATGATGGATTCTAGGGGAGAAATGCCTTTATTTAGAAGGTGCTCACTTTCTGCAAAAAGGCTAGCTTAAGCATCTGAGTTAATGTACTGTAAGCTGTTAAACTATTTCCTAAATAAAGGGAGTGCACAAATGGCACATTGATTGTTTTTGGTTGGCGTATTGTATATTTTGGGTTACAGCTTGTTTGTGATCAAAAGCAAACAGTAGCAAAGTGATGAATTTGCCTATGTGTGATATGGATCTTCAACAAGGGAATCAAAAAACATTTACACCGTAGACGTGAGCACTCCCAACACAGTGTACTCTGCCTTTCCAATTTCATTCTACTGTGATGGAAGCGAGAAAAAAATTCTATAACATCAATGTGCACTTAATTGTCAGAGGGAAATAAAATTACAAACTTTAGTAATACCATAAAAATCTGTGCTGTTATGCAAGAACCTAAAATTATATGCTCTCTAAAGGGAAATCATTATACTAGAGGGACTTACAACAGCTTTCTAAACAGAGCTGCATAATGTCACAGTTAGAAGCAGTTACTTCTGGTTGAAAGGAACTAAAAACAAAACAAAATGAAAAACAATCATTGTCAGATTGCAAGGATGAATAGGTTCAAGGTGACTTCGGGTCATTCTGTTGTTTTGAGTCTGGAGTTTGGGATGTCAGGATAATTTGCTTTATAAGTATAAATTTAAACTGTGTCCTTTTACTTGACTTGAACTCCAATTAGCACATTCTTTTACATTCGAATAGGTGGTTTAGTCTTTTGTTTAATAAAAAAAGCCACAATTTGATTCTCTTAAAGTTGGCTGCAACTTAGGGGGGAAATAGAGAGAAACAATATGAATAATTAGCTCATTTAATTTGGGTGAGTTTCCTAAGGGTTAGAGCCCCATGTCTTCTCAGTGAAGAAATGCAAGAAGAAGGGCACTAGGTTTTGTTAATGGATCCTCTGACTTAAATTTTCAGTTCTAAACATAGTAAGGAAAGAAGCTGTAAGATGACCTAGTCTGTGTCTCTGAGTGTAGGAGAATATCAATGTAGTTCCAAGTTACTGTTTTGGATTTCTCATCTCCCTGCACTTGTCTAAGGTGACTCTTTAGCATTTGATTCAGACGCTATTCCAGCCAGCTAAAGCAGCAGAGTGAGCTCAGCTGTGCAGCTCAAGAATCTGGGCACCACCACTGATTGCTCAGGGGCAGCTCCGGGACCCTGAGATTGTTACCTGGAGTTGTCTGAGAGCAAGGCTGCTTTATTCCAGGCTCCTCACGTAGTGCAAACATTCTGTTCCCATCATCCATCGCTGTGTAGTTAAGTGGAAAGGGAATCACTTTGATCAGATACCCTGGATTCTAAGACTGACTCCCATTTGCTCACTATGTGATGCTTCATAGAGTCCTAAATAGGCATTCTCTGCCTGGGTTTTCTCCTCTGTGAATGGGGATAATATCTACTTCATGATTTTGTTAGAATTAAGAAAAACACTCATTTCTTTCCTTTTTCATGGCAGCAGATTAGATTCTGTGGGCAATTAAAAATTACCAGAAGGGAGAGACTCAGTTCTGGCAAAAGTGAGTAGAAAGAGAGTGCTAAATATCAGCAGCCAATATGCTTAAGGTCAGGCTGACGTGGAATGACAAGGGAGCAGATTTTGTATAAGCATTCCTATGCAATATTTGGGACAGAGAGATGATAAAAAAAAGTTCTTTCTCTGAGATTCAAATTTAGCTGGAGGTCTGTACGTGCCATGAAAATGTGGCAAAAACGGTGACTGTCTCAGTGAAGGTCACCAAGCAAGACTGATGGGAGTGGAAACCCTGATAGCTGGTCGTCTCTGAGTTGGAAAAGCAGGAGGTAGGGTGGTACTTACTGAGGCTCTTGAATGAGGCTTAGCTAATCACTATGATCTGTTAGCAGTTAGCTATATCAATCATTGATGACTGCTTAAAGATCATGCTATTGCATGATATTCAGACAGAAATTAATTGTTAGTAAAAGATTACTGGTGGTGATTTCTTATACCCAGTCACGTGATGTATGGTGAGATATTTGTGGCACAGGAAAACCCTGCACACGCAGGATTTGCTCAGGAAATGAAACTTGAGGGGAAGAAGGTACTGAGTCCTAGGGCAGCAGTGGGAGGCACTGGGCAGAGAGGATCTCAGCAAGGCAGGTGCTGGGGGATTCCAGATGCTCTGGGCCTCAGAAAGCCTGCCCAGGTCGGATAGCCACTTCCTGAACGAGGCGAAGCCTACCCTAAGTCTTGTGCTGGGAGCTGGGCTCGCTCGCTCGCTTGCTCTCTCTTTTTCTCTCTCTTTCTCTAATGTAAAGCACACTCTGAATGCCATGTTGGATCATCCAGGACCTTCTTATTTTGAAAGCAATGTGCTTGTTGGATTTCTGCTAATGTAACTCCCATCTGAGTCTGTGCCCTCAAGAGGTACTGGTTTTAGTGGCCAGAGAGCCTGGATGTCTTTCAGACATTGGGTTCCCGTTGCAGGACAGAGTATACATCTTTCTCTGTGTGGAATACTCATTATGTTTTGCTTTTCTTATGGATGTGGATTTCATTATTTTTATTTGCAATTTTTTGCTTTCAAGTGCATTTGACTGTTTCTTCTCTTACGTGTTAGTCATATTGTCTTATCCTCTCTTTTATCTGTTCATATCTTTGTTCATATTTTGTCTGGGACTACTGATGGAATACCGTCTTCATTATTTTAAACATGATGCCTGTCTACTCCCTATTGTTTTGTTTTTCTGTCTTAATTGTACAAAGAGGTGTCTTTCAGTGAACAGATCATTATTTCTACATGTCTGTTAATGTTCCTGTATTGTGTTGGCTTTTGATACATTTTTATATTTTTCTCCTTATTCCTCAGTATCAGAATAACTTTTGAATACTTTTTCCTATTTTCCTAGATTTTTTTCCCTTGTATTTAGAATTTTAACCCATCTGAACTCCAGCTTTCTATATTTATGTGATTCAAGTTGGGGTCTCTGAGTTATCTTCCTCCCATGTGCTCATTACATCATTACTTTCAACAATATGCTCTTTCCAGTTTTATTATTCATCAATTGTTCATACTACTTCTGAGATTTTACTTAACCAATTGGCTTATTTGTTCCTGTCTGCATATCAGGCCGTTTTTAATTATGATGGCCTTGTGTTAATAAGTGATAGAGCAAATGTTCTCTTTTGATTTTATTTGGCAAGAAGAAAATAGTTCATGAGCTATTCTTATAAATATTTTTAAACTTCTTTTTATTAATTTTACTTATTTGAAAGGTCAAGTGAGAGAGAGGAAGTGACAGTGATAGAAAAGAGATGTTCCATCTGCTAGTTCACTCCTCAGATCACATCAAATGCGGGAACTGTACCAGGCCACAGCTAGGAACCCTGAAGTTTATCCAGATCTCATATGTCGAAGCAAAGACCCTACTGTTTGGGCCTCTTCCATGGCTATCTCAGGTACATTATCAGGGAGCTGGTGGAAAAGCAAAGCATCAGGGACTTGAACTGGAGCTGTGAGATGGGATGCTGGTGTCACCAAGTGATGGCTTGATCCACTGTGCCATACGCTGGCCCTGCTGATAGAAATTTTAAAAAATAAGATGACAAGTCTTCCTCCAAAAATAAAACAAAAACTAATCAGACTTTATTATTTATATCTCAATTTGATAAGTTTTCTACTTTTTTGGAAGCATATGCATGAAATAGGAATTAAGACTTTCATAGAAGAATGGTGAAGTTAACCTATAAAACCATTGAACTTGAAACTTTGAGGAGAATGACCTTTATTTACTATTTAGTTATTTATTGCCTGTCATTTGTTAGTTTATACTTTTTTTTTCCAACTTTGATATGTATTCTAGAAATTTATTTCATTAGGTTGTTTTCACTACATTATGAATTTATTGCATCAGTTTTTATCTTTCGTGATTTTGCTCTTTTCAATATAAATTTTAAAATATATATCCATTTTTCTTGAATTATTAGACAAGAATTATGTATTGATGTTTTTCAAAAGCAAATTAGGCATTACTTGCCTTGACTGTGTTTCTGCATTCACTTTCATTAAAATTTGTCCTTAACTATCTTCTTTCTGATTTATTTGATTTTACTCTGAAGCCTATTTCAAACTTCTTGAGTTTATATCTTCACTATTTTTTTTTTTGTAACTTTATTTATTTGAAAGGCAGAGAGAAAGAGAGCAAGAGCACGTTCATCTGCTGGCTTGCTCCCCAAACATCCTCAAATATAGGGGACTGGGCCAGGGCCAGAGCCTCACATGGTGAATGTAATCCAGGTCTTCCATGAGGGTGGCAGGAACCCAATCACCTGAGCCGTATGCAGTGCTTCCTGGGGTCTGCACTGGTATGAAGCTGTAGTCAGGAGCTGGGGTTGGGAATTGAACTCACACACTCTGATGTAGGATATGGGGCAACTGCTAGGCTCAGTGCCTACCTATTTATATATGCATTTAATTTTAGCTAATTTTTATTTTACTTTACATTTTTGAAATTTATACAAAAGGCAACATACAGAGAGAGACAAAGAGCCATCTTCTATCTGCTGATTCATACCCCCAAAAGCCTGTAACAGCCAAGGCTGAGCCAGGTTGAAGCCAGATTCCTGAAACACAGTCTGGCTCTCACACGTGGGTGACCGGACGTGGTTTGCAACTTGCTGCCTTCTAGGATAGACTTTAGGAAGAAGCTGGATGGGGAGGCAAAGTGTCAGAACTTGAAGTAGGCACTCTGATATGAGGTGTGGGAGTCCAAGCAATGTCTCAATGACCATGCCAAACACCAGCCTCCCCCCCTAATTTTTAAATGTGTCTTTCCTAGAATAGGCCATCAAAGAAGGAGGTACCTTTCTCTGAAGGGAGGAGAGAACTTCCATTTTGACTATGGCCTTGTCTAAAAAAGATTGGAGCTGGCGAACTCAAGAGGCTTCCATAGCCTTGGCAGCTCATGACAAGAGCCTCGGGTGATCACTGACGTCATAAATAAGAGTGTCAGTTGTTAAATCGACAACATGAGTCACTATGCACTTACTCCCCATGTAGGATCTCTGTCCTTAATGTGTTGTACTATGAGAATTCATGGTAAAACAAGTCTTCAAAGAGTACTTTATACTTTGTGTGTCTGTGTGGGTGCAAACTCTTTAAATCTTTACTTAGTATAGAGTTGATCTTCTGTATTTAAAGATAATTAAAAATGAATATTATTGAAGAGTGGCATGGGAGAAGGAATAGGAGATGGGGTGGTTTGTGGGTGAGAGAGTGGTTATGGGGGGAAAAACTGCTACAATCCAAAAGTTGTGATTTTGAAATTGATATTTATTAAATAAAATTTTTCTAAAAATTATCTTTCTTGATTATTTTAATTATATCTATATATAAATTGGATTTCAATAGTTTTACATTTATTTTTAATTATTCAGTTCTGTTTCTCATGATATTTTATTTACAAATGTATGGAATTCATACAGATGTCTTTTGTTACTATTTTTTTCTTTTTGTGCTTGCACTTTGGTGATAGCAGAGTTGAGGTAGCACTGCTTTCTTTCTTTTTTCTCCTTTCCTCACTCTCTCTTTCTTTTTTTTTTTAATTAAACTTTTATTTAATGAATACAAATTTCCAAAGTACAGCTTATGGGTTACAATGGCTTCCCCCTCCCAAAACTTCCCTCCCACCCACAACCCTCCCCTTTCCCGCTCCCTCTCCCCTTCCAATCACATCATGATTCATTTTCAATTCTCTTTATATACAAAAGATCAGTTTAGTATATATTAGGTAACGATTTCAACAGTTTGCCCCCATATAGCAACACAAAGTGAAAAAAAAAAATACTGTTGGAGTACTAGTTATAGCATTAAATCAAAATGTACAGCACATTAAAGACAGAGATCCTACATAATATTTTTTTAAAAATTAATTAATTTTCTATGCCATTTCCAATTTAACACCAGGTGTTTTTTTTTTTCATTTCCAATTATCTTTATATATAGAAGATCGATTCAGTATATAATTAGTAAAGATCTCATCAGTTTGTACCCACGCAGAACCACAAAGTGTAAAAATACTGTTTCAATACTAGTTATAGAATCACTGCACATTAGACAACACATTAAGGACAGTTCCCACATGGGATGTAAGTACACAATGACTTTTGTTGCTGACTTAACAATTTGACACTCCTGTTCATGGCGTCAGTAATCTCCCTAGGCTCTAGCCATGAGTTGCCATGGCTATGGAAGCCTTTAGAGTTCGCTGACTTTGATCTTATTCCGATAGGGTCACAGTCAAAGTGGAAGTTCTCTCCTCCCTTCAGAGAAAGGTACCTCCTTCTTTGATGGCCCCGTTCTTTCCACTGGGATCTCACTCACAGAGATCTTTCATTTAGGTCTTCTTCTTTTTTTCTTTTCCATGGTATCTTGGCTTTCCATGCCTACAATACTCTCATGGGCTCTTCAGCCAGATCTGAATGCCTTAAGGGCTGATTCTGAGGCCAGAGTGTTGTTTAGGACATCTGCCATTCTATGAGTCTGCTGTGTATCCCACTTCCCATGTTGGATCTTTCTCTCCCTTTTTGATTCTATCAGTTAGTATTAGTAGACATTTGTCTTGTTTGTGTGATCCCTTTGATTCTTAGACCCATCCGAGCCATCGAATGTGAACTGAAATTGATCACTTGGACTAGTGAGATGGCATTGGTACATGCCACCTTGATGGGATTGTATTGGAATCCCCTGGCACATTTCTAACTCCACCATTTGTGGCAAGTCTGATTGTGCATGTCCCAAATTGTACATCTCCTCCCTCTCTTTTTCCACTCTGAAATTTAACAGGGATCACTTTTCAGTTAAAATTTAAACACCTAAGAATAATTGTGTGTTAATTACAGAGTTCAACCACTAGTACTAGAACAACAACAACAACAACAAATACTAAAAAGGATAAAGTATTACATTGTACATCTAAAGTCAGGACAAGAGCTGATCAGGTCATTGTTTCTTATAGTGTCCATTTCACTTCAACAGGTTTCCCCTTTGGTGCTCAGTTGTCGCCGATCAGGAAAAACAAATGATATTTGTCTCTTTGGGACTGGCTTAATTCACTCAGCATGATGTTTTCCAGATTCCTTCATCTTGTTGCAAATGACTGGGTTTCATTGTTCCTTACTGCTGTGTAGTATTCTATGGAGTACATGTCCCATAATTTCTTTATCCAGTCTACTGTTGATGGGTATTTGGGTTGGTTCCAGGTCTTAGCTATTGTGAATTGAGCTGCAATAAACATTAATGTGCAGATGGCTTTTTTATTAGCCAAATTAATTTCCTTTGGGTAAATTCCAAAGAGTGGGATGGCTGGGTTGTATGGTAGGGTTATGTTCAGGTTTCTGAGGAATCTCCAGACTGACTTCCATAGTGGCTTAACCAGTTTGCATTCCCACCAACAGTGGGTTATTGTCCCTTTTTCCCCACATCCTTGCCAGCATCTATTGTTGGTAGATTTCTGGATGTGAGCCATTCTCACAGGGGTGAGGTGAAACCTTATTGTGGTTTTGATTTGCATTTCTCTGATTGCTAGTGATCTTGAACATTTTTTCATGTGTCTGTTGGCCATTTGGATTTCCTCTTTGGAAAGATGTCTATTGAGGTCCTTGGCCCATCTCTTAAGTGGGTTGTTTGTTCTGTTGTTGTGGATTTTCTTGATTTCTTTGTAGATTCTGGTTATCAACCCTTTCTCTCTTTCTTGATCACTTCCTTTTCTCCTAGAATTACTTATTTTAATAATAGATTGTATGTGGCTTACTTTTTAAATGATTAATTTTCTAAATGGTTTATATATACAAAAAGAATATTTTGTTTGCTTTTTGAGTGTAAAAGACTCAATTTATCCAATAGATTAACTGAATCATTTTATTATTCTATTTTCTATATTTCTTTTTACTTTGCCTCTTATATGTATCCATTTCTGAGAGTAGTATGACAAAATATATAGTATCAGTTGATAGTTTATCCACTTAAAAATTATTTATTTGAAAGATAAAGTTACAGAGAAAGAGGGAGAGACAGATAAAGAGAAAGAGAAGTCATCCATCTGGTGCTTTGCTACTCAGATGGCTGCAATGGCCAAAGGTGAGCCAGGCTGAAGCAGCCATCTAGAATCCCTTTAGGGTCTCCCACGTGTTTGGCAAGGGGCTCATTGTATTCCCAGGTGCATTAGCAGGAAGCTGGATCAGAAGTAAAGCAGTTAGGATGGGGACTGGCATTCGTATAGGATGCTGGCATTGTAGGTGGGGCCTTAACCTGCTGTGTCACGATGCCAGCCCTGATAATTTATTCATTTTTATCTTTAGTTAGGCTTTTATATATTTTGATGCTGTATTATTGTAGTCATAAGGGTGCATGGTGGTTTTGTTTTCTTGCTAAATTGTACTCTTTGCCTTTATAATCAACTCTTTGAGACTATGGATGTTTTGTTTTCAAATTAGATGTTGCTAGAAGTTAAGAATACTCCAGATATCTTTTGGTTAATTTTGGCTTTACATAAGGGGCAGAAACTTGGTGCAGAGATTAAGAGCTTGCCTGAGATTTGAGTTTCATCACTGATCCTAGAGCCAACTTCCTGCTGGTGTGCACCCTGGGAAGAAGCAAGTGATGGCTCAAGTACCTGGGTCCCACCCCCAAGGAGACCCAGATTGGGTTCCCAGCTGGTTATTTGGGGAGTGAACCAATAAATGAGAATTTCTCTCTCTCTTCCTCTCTATCCCCTCCTCTCTGTCCCACCCCAGCTTCCAGTTTCTTTCTGCCCTCAAATAAATTAATTATAATTATTTATATGGCATATTTTCCATCTTTTATTTCAGTTATTATTTTAAAGTATTACGGATTTTATGTTTTTGTTTTTTTAAAATAATCCAGTTTCAACTGCTCTCTTCATTTTGTTTAACCTAGTTATAATTAAATTAGAATTTCCTTCTGTTACTTAATATTTATGTTTAACATCTTTGTTTTTGTTTACATTTTTTTCTTCAGTTTTTTTCCTTGCTTCTGTTAAGTTTGTTCTGTTGAAATTACACTTTCTACTTTCACATTCATTATCTTCTTACGAAAATTCTTCTAATTATTATTTCCATGTTGACTTTTAAGTCCATTATTATCAATATCTTTTCTCTAACAAGACAGAAAGTTGATCATATGCTCAGGTCACTTTGATCTTTTCTCCCATTTCAAACTTACAGTGAATTTTTGCAATGGATATAATGCAAAATGTAAAGTAATACTTTCTTCAGCTATATTAAGTTAAAGAGGCAAATACAATTTTTGCTAAAATCGTTAATCATTCTTTTCATATGGGTTGCAAGGATTCACCTGGATATATTTTACTTTCATTTGAATGACTGTCTTGAGTTTGTTAATAAGTATTATGTGGCTAGTTTTACAAGATCAGCATACTTGATATATGTGATAGCATTGTTATTCACCCTCTTCTCTGAATGGCAATTGAAACAAATAATTCTTGAATTTGATGTTAATCTCATTTAACTCCATTATAGATGATGTACATTTTTGGCAAATATTTATGAATGTCTGATATTGTTGATTTGCTTAAGTGAACATGCTTCCATGTCTATAGCCTGTTTGCCACTTTCTGGGTACTTCCAAACTGGGGTCATTAGTTGCTTGAGCAATCTGAAGTCAGGAGCTTCTTTCAGGTCTCCCACATGGGTGCAGGGTCCCAAACACGGCCATCTTCTACTGCTTTCTCAGGCCATAGCAGAGAGCTGTATCTGAAGAGGAGAAGCTAGAACTAGAACCAGTGCCCATAGGGATGCCAGTGCCCATAGGATTAACCTACTGCACCACAGTGCTGGCTCCTTTGTGAATTCTTGATCTTGCTTTATATTATTAACACCTTCCCTCCTAGCTTAGAGATATTTACTTATTTATTTTGATATTCTTATTCCATCTGTTGCAGTGAGTATGCTTCATAGGGCTGTTTGCTGTGTACTCTTCCTTGTAGAGTCACAGAGCTTTACAGGTATCTGAAAAATTGGCAAGCTAGTTCACATTTGGTTGATAATGACCACATTTTTGATAATGTCTATATACAAATTTGAGATCCCTTTGGGTGTATAAGGAGGGAGGCAGTAAGTCTCAAGATTGAAGACCGTAGGCTCCTGTAGAGGACACACTTTAGTTGACCTCAACTAAGCCATATTTCTGTATAATCCCTACTCTTTCGGTACAATAAGAACTTATGACTTGCTTCTAACTAGTAGATCATGGAAAAGGTGATGAAGTGATTTCCACCCCCTGTGAGGACATTTTAGAGTGTATTACTACATCTTAGAAGACTGGAGGGAGAGATCTGCCAGTCTTTTTCATTTTACTTTATTTTATTTTTATTTTTTTTTCATTTTTAATTTAAGGTAAACAAACTTCATGAAACTTATATATACAGATTTAGGAACATAGTGATACTTCCTACCTGACCTTCCCTTGCATCCACATTCCCATGCCTTCCTCTCTTATTCCCTGTCTTACTTTTTACAATGATCTACTTACAGCTTATTTTATACAAAGATTATCCCTACACTAAGGTCCCTTTTCAAATGTTAGTTGCTTGTATATGCATGGGTTAATTTCTGGAGTTTATATTCTGTTCCCTTGTTCTATATGTCTATTTTTATGTCAGCACTAAGCTGTTTTTGTTATAGCTGCACTGTAGACTGCTTGAAATCTGGTATTGTCATGCGTCTGGCGTTGTTTTTGCTGTTTAAGATTACTTTAGCTATTCAGGGTCTCTAGTGTTTTCATATAAATTTTAGCATAATTTTTCTAAATCTAAGAAGAATGTCCTTGGTATTTTGATTGGGATTACATTGAATCTGTAAATTGCTTTTAGTAGTATGGATATTTTGATAATATTAATTTTTCCATTCCAATTATCTTCTTCTATTTCTTTCTCTAATGTTTTATAATTTTCATTTTAGAGATCTTTCACCTTGTTGGTTTATTCCAAGGTATTTAATTTCTTGTAGCTATTGTGAATGAGATTGATCTTAGAAGTTCTTTCCCACCCATGCATTGTCTGTGAAACAAAGGCTATTGATTTTTTTGTGTTAATTTTATATTTGGTCACTGTACCAAACTCTTTTGTGAGTTTGGAAATAGTCTTTTAGTGGAATCTTTTGGTTTCCCTATATATAGAATTATGTTATCTGCAAATAGGGATAATGTGATTTTCTCCTTTCCAATTTGTATTCCTTTGATTATTTTTTTCTTATCTAATGGCTCTGGCTAAAGCTTCCAAGACCATAATAAGTAGCAATGGTGAAAGTGGGCATCTTTGTCTGGTTTTGGATCTGAGTGGAAATGCTTCCTAATTTTCCCCATTCAGTAAGTTGCTGGCTGTGGGTTATCAAAAGTTGCCTTGATTGTATTAAGGAATGTTCCTTGTATGCCATATTTGCTTAAGGATTTTTTTTTTTAATCAGGAAAGGATGTTATATTTTATCAAATGCATTCTCTGCATCTATTGAGATCATTGTATATTTTTATTCTTCAATTTGTTAATGTGATGTATCACATTTATTGATTTTCATATGTTGATCTGCATACCAGGGATAAATCCTGCTTGGACCAAGTGAATGATCTTCCTGCTGTAATGCTGGATTTGGTTAGCTAGTATTTTGTTGAGCATATTTGCATCTATGTTCATCATGGGTATTGGTCTACGGTCCTCTTTCTCTGTTGTATCTTTTTCTGCTTTAGGAATGAAGGTGATACTGGGAAGGATTCCACCCCTTTCAATTGCTTTGAATAGCTTGAGAAGAATTGGAATTAGCTCTTTTTATTATTTATTTATTTGAAAGGCAAAGTTACAGAGAGGCAGAGGCAAAGAGAGAGAGAGGTCTTCCATCTGCTGTTTCACTCCCCAGATGGACACAACTGCCAGAGCTGAGCTGATCAAAAGCCAGGAACCAGGAGCTTCTTCTGGGTCTCCCACATTGGAGCAGAGGCCCAATGATTTTTGCCATCTTCTACTGCTTTCTCAGGCCATAGCAGAGAGCTTGATCAGAAGTGAAGTAGGAGGGACTTGAACCAGTACCCATATGGGATGCTGGTATTGCAGGCAGTGGCTTTATCTGCTATGCCTCAGTGCTGGTCCTGGACTTAGCTCTTCTTTAAAAGTCTTTTAGCATTCAGCAGTGAAACCATCTGATCCTGGACTTTCCTTTGTTGGGGTGCACTTTATTATTGATTAAATCTCTGCCTTAGTTATTGATTTGTTATGTTTTCTACATCCCCATGACTCAATTTTTGTTGATTGTCTGTATCCAGGAAACCATTTCTTCTACATATTCCAATATGTTGGCATATAACTCTTTGTAGTAATTCTTGATGATTATTCATTTTTCTGTGGAATACATTGTTACATCTCCTTTTTCATCTCTTATTTTATTAATTTAGGACTTCTCCCTCTTTTTTTGGATAGTTGCATCAATGGTGTATCAATTTTGTTTGTTCTTTAACAAAAACCCAGCTATTTATTTCACTGATCTTTTGTAGCTTTTTTGTTTCAATTTAGTTTATTTCTTCTATAATTTTAATTATTTCTTTCCTCCTATTAATTTTGGGTTTGGTTTTTTGTTGTTTCTCTAGGTCCTTGGGATGCATTGATAGCTCATTTATTTGATGCCTTTCCAATTTCCTGATGTAGGCACCAACTGCTAACAGCTTCCCTCTTAACACTGCTTTTCTATATCCCATAAATTATGATATGTTGTATTTTCATCTTCATTCACTTCCAGAAGTTTTTTTTTAAATTTTTTATTTTAATTTCTATGACACACTGTTCATGCAGAAGCATGTTATTCAGTCTCCATGTGTTTGCATATGTTCTAGAGATTCTTGAGTTGTTAATTTTCAGATTCTTTCCATTGTGGCCAGAGAAGACACATGGTATTATTTTGATTTTTTTGAATTTGCTGAGACTTGGTTTATAGCCTAGCATATGACCTATCCAAGAGAAAGTTCCGTGCACTGATGAAAATAATGTGTATTCTGCAACTGTGAGATGAAAGGTTCTGTAGCTATCAGTTAGGTCCATTTGGTCCATAGTGTCCATTAGCTCTGTTGTTTCTTTGTTGATTATCTGTCCTTTGATGAGAAGTCCCCTATTACTATTGGAGTTTAAGTCTCCCTTTAAATCCATTAACATTTCTTTTAAATAATCAGGTGTCCTGGAATTGAGTGCTTATACATTTATTATAGTTATATCTTCCTCTTAAATTGATTCATTAATCATTACATAGTACACTTCATTGTCTCTTTGAACAGTTTGTATGTTAAAGTCTATTTGGTCTGGTATTAGGATGGCTACATCTGCTTATTATTGCTTTCTGTTGGCAAGGAATAGCTTTTTATGTCCTTTCTCTTTCAGTCTGCATGTATCTTTGTTGGTGAGGTGTGTTTCATGTAGGCAGCAAATAGATGGGTCTTGTTTTTTTAATCCATTCACCCACTCTTCTGCTGTCACATTGTTTCATAATGATGACTAGATTTCTGTGTTTCTGTCTGTACCACATCCTACCACATCCTAAAGCATCATTTGTAATACTGGACAATTGGTGACAATTTTTTTCAATTTCTGTTTTTAACGGAAGATCTGTATTTCACCTTCATTCATAAATGAGAGCTTTGTAGGGTACAGTATTCTGGGTTGACAGTTTTTTTTTCTTTTAAGACTTGGACTATGACTCTCTCCATTCTCTCCTAACCTATACAGTTTTTTTTTTTTTTTTTTTTTTTTTGGACAGGTAGAGAGAGAGAGAGACAGAGAGAAAGGTCTTTCTTTTTCCGTTGGTTCACCCCCCAAGTGGCCACTACAGCTGGCAGATCTTTTCTGGTCATGTCTATTAGGAGTTCTGTGTGCCTTGTGTACTTGGACGTCTCATTCTTTCTCCAAATTAGAGAAGCTTTCTGTAATCATTTCAGTGAATAGGCTTTCTAATCCATGCCCTCTTTCCACACCTTTGGGAACTACAAGGACCCATATGTTGTGTCATTTGATAGTATGCCATAAATCCTGAACATTGTTTTTAATTTTTCTTTTTAAATTTATTTTTTGTGTGTATGGCCTGACTGAAGTAGTTCAGAAGATTTTTATTTGAGCTCAAACATCCTTTCCTCTACTTCACCATGTACACCACATTTGCTGTTAAGGCTTTCCAATGTATTTTTTATTTGACATTGTACTTTTCATTTCTATTATTTCAGTTTGATTTCTCCTCAAAATGTCATTTAGTGGAACAAATTTTCCTTCAAGTTATGTATAGATTTCTCTAACTTATGAATTTGCTTCTTGTTACTTCTAAGTAATTCCATGATTAATGTTTTGAATTCCTTTTCATGCATTTCATCAACCTCTTCGTGTTCACCTTCTAATATTGAAGTGTTCTGTTTTTTGGTAGGGGGTGGTCATGTTGTCCTCCTTATTTTGTATTAGCAGACACTAGTCTTGTTTATGTGATCCCTTTGACTCTTAATCCTATCATTATGATCAATTATGAACCGAAACTGATCACTTTGACTAGTGAGATGGCATTGGTACATGCCACCTTGATGGGATTGAATTGGAATCCCCTGGCACGTTTCTAACTCTACCATTTGGGTCAAGTCTGATTGAGTATGTGCCAAACTGTGCATCTCCTCCCTCTCTTATTCCCACTCTTCTTTTTAACAGAGATCACTTTTCAGTTAAATTTAAACACCTAGAATAATTGTGTGTTAATTAAAGAGTTCAACCAATAGTATTAAGTAGAACAACAATAAAAATACTAAAAAGGATGAAGTATTAAGTTGTTCCCTGACAGTCAGGACAAGGGCTGATCAAGTCATTGTTTCTCATAGTGTCCAATTCACTTCAACAGGTTTCCTTTTTGGTGCATGGTTAGTTGTCGCCGATCAGGGAGAACATGATATTTGTCTCTTTGGGACTGGCTTATTTCACTCAGCATGGTATTTTCTATTATTTCATAACTTTCTGATGCTAAGTTCTTAGAGCTGAGTAATTTACTTTTAACCTTATCAACTCTTTTAATTATCCATTTTCTCTTGTTATATATTTATATTTTATTTTAAGTAAATATAAAATTTGATTCTCTTTATAACTACTTCTTGCTGATTAGTTACATATTCTACTCTCTTCATATATATAATATGTTTTTAAAATGTTTAACTTTGTATAATATTTACTCAGAATCATGGAGTATGTATTGTTTTATATATTGGCATTATATTGCAATGAGTGTATCTTGATGATTTTTTTTTCTTTAAGCTGCTTTACCTTAGCCAGTCAAGTTTACCAGTAGGCAAGAGCTTCTGCTCCCTCCTACTGAATTTAGTGCTGCTTAATGTCCCTGTAACACTTTTTGCAGTGTCACCAACAGGCTTTCCTTCTTAGGAGAGTCTTGGTACTTTTCTAAGAATTCCTATCTCTTGGTTATGGCTACCTGCACTTGGGATTTGGAAGAGATGGTGGGGAGCAGGCATTTGACTTGGGGTTTAAGATGCCCATGTCCTAAATTCTGATGTAGATACTGGGAGGCTATGCTAATGACTCCAGTAGTTGGGTCCCTGCCATCCTTGTGAGAAACCTAGCTATGACCCTAGCTTGGGACCAATGTTAGCACTTATGCAGTGGATTGGCTTATGGGAGCAATCTCATAAAATCTCTCTTTCTCTCTCCCCTGCCTCTCAAAAATAAATACATAATAGAAGAGAAGGGGAAAATACTAGCTACTATTTCTCAGAGCATTTTTTCTACTTCTCATCCAGCCCAGCTTCTGATCTACATCGCTGGTATCTTAGGAGAACAGGAAAACATTTAGCATAATTTGTGAAACCCCAGTAATAAGGTTGGAACTAGGTTTTGTGACATATTAAGAGATTTTTGACAATTTTTCTCACCTTCACTGTGACTCAATGTGCTTGCAGGATAAAAAGGGAAATAATAGTTACTCACTGTTAGAATTGCTGTGATATTTAAAACAGTGCCTAAGCAGATTAGAGCCTAATATACATTATTTATTTATTTATTTATTTTTTATTTTTTTGACAGGCAGAGTGGACAGTGAGAGAGAGACAGAGAGAAAGGTCTTCCTTTGCCGTTGGTTCACCCTCCAATGGCTGGCGCGGCCGGCGCGCTGCGGCCGGCGCATTGCGCTGATCCGAAGGCAGGAGCCAGGTGCTTCTCCTGGTCTCCCATGGGGTGCAGGGCCCAAGCACTTGGGCCATCCTCCACTGCCTTCCCAGGCCACAGCAGAGAGCTGGCCTGGAAGAGGGGCAACCGGGACAGAATCCGGTGCCCCGACCGGGACTAGAACCCAGTGTGCCAGCGCCGCTAGGTGGAGGATTAGCCTGTTGAGCATCGGCGCCGGCTCCCTAATATACATTAGCCATCATTACATTTAGAATGTCCAGTACCTGTACATATCAAATAAACACCATTTGTTACAAATATCTGCCCTACTTACCCATAGAGTCCTACGTGAATTCATGCACAAGTTACATTTAAAGACATGCCAACATTTAAAATCTCCAATAGCTTCCATGCTTCCACTCATGATCTATGCCTCCAGCCATCGTAAAAACATGGACATTTTTCTTTTGGAGCTGTTCAGGAAAGAATAAGATTTCAAATTTTGTTAGAGTGGAAAATATACTCAAAACTTGTGGTAACTGTAGTATTATGGAATTTATCCACTAACTTCATATTATAATTCTGCCCCATCTGCAATGTGTGAACCCCAATTTTTTTGTTGTATATAGCATTCCAGAGGCTACAAAGAAGCTTTGCGTTTGTTATCATAATTGATCTTGCCTGATTAGTTACAAAGTTAATAAATTCTTACTGAATCTGTTTATATTCTTTTATTTATTTGAAAGGCAGAGTTGCAAAGAGAGGGAGAGGGAGAAAGAGAAAGAGAGAACTTCTAACTGCTGGATCATTCCCCAAGTGGCTGCAATGACTGGAGCAGAGATAGGCACAAGCCAGGAGCCAGGATCCTCATCCAGGTCTCCTATGTGGGTGAGGGGACAAGCACTTGGGCCATCCTCTACAGGTTTTCTTGACCTACCAGCAGAGAGCTTGATCAAAAGTAAAGCAACTGGGACTTGAACAGGCAGATATATGGGATGCTGGCATTGAAGGCAGCAGCTTAACCTGCTGTGCCACATCACTGGCCCCCACTGAATCTATTTTTAAATTAATTAGTTTATTTTATGAAAGAGAGACTACCAGCCGGCGCCGTGGCTCAACAGGCTAATCCTCTGCCTTGCGGCGCCGGCACACCGGGTTCTAGTCCAGGTCGGGGCAGCAGATTCTGTCCCGGTTGCCCCTCTTCCAGGCCAGCTCTCTGCTATGGCCCGGGAAGGCAGTGGAGGATGGCCCAAGTCCTTGGGCCCTGCACCCCATGGGAGACCAGGAGAAGCACCTGGCTTCAAGCTTCGGATCAGTGCAATGCGCTGGCCGCAGTGGCCATTGGAGGGTGAACCAACAGCAAAAAGAAAGACCTTTCTCTCTGTCTTTTTCTCTCTCACTATGCACTCTGCCTGTCAAAAATTTAAAAAAAAAAAAAAAAAAGAGAGAGAGAGAGAGACTACCGGTAGATAGAGAAATCTCCCATATACCGGTTCACACCTGAAATGCTGTCAATACTCAAGACTGGGCCAGGGAGAAGCCAATCTGTCTCCCACATAAGTGGCAGGGACATAGCTACTTTTCCCATCATGTGCTGCTTCCTAGGGTCCATATTATCAGGAAGATAGATTGGAAATGGAGCCAGGAATCAAACCTAGGTACTCTGGTATAAAATGTGTGCATGTTAACTACTTCGCCAAATATGCACCCCAGAACCTGTTTTTAAGGAGAAGCAAATTCTTAGAGTGGAGAAATGAACAAAATCAGGCAGCTTGTATGTGGTGGTCACACAAGAAAAGCTCAGATGTCCTGACTTCGCATGAAATGCATGTATCTCCTCCTCCACTGTCAGCAGAGGGACACCAAGAAATGTCGGTGTAGATAAACCTGAGTGCAAAATTTGATGTTTATTGTTTGATCCCATTCCATCACCATTGGTGCCTGGGATTGATCTGTCACTTGCCTTTTCTATAAAGAGAGATCTCAGTGCTAAATTATTTACCTTTAGTTGGATGTGCTTTGTGCAGGGCAGTAATAATGGAGATGGCCATCACAAAGAGCATCTGGTTTGAGATTTGTTTCCTGTAGTTTATGCTCTGAGCAACATACCTAAAGATGCATGTCCTGCTGTGAGATATTCACAATAAGCTTTCTAGTATTTTATTGTGGATTCTATGATCTGACGCCTAAGTTTGTGCTCAAATGATAAAGTCATTACTCTGATGATTCTTTAAAGCTAAGCCATTCTACTACCCTCACATAGATTAACCCTCTAGGTTTTATAAACATTATGGATATTAGAGTATACTGTCCCTTTACTGAAAAAGTGGGATGTGTTCATATTCTGAGAAAACATGTCAGTAGATATTGGTAAATATGTGCTGAACACTAATTCTGCCTAGTCCTATGCCAAGCATTGTAGAAAAGAACAAAAAGAGACTAACACATAAGAAGCAATTAGCAAATGTGGTTATGCTAAATATAAAAGGAAGTCAGAGCAGTCACCACACTGATTCCCTCATTACCTAGACAACAACTAGTCACATGAAGTTATCAATGAATACTTGCAGAATCAAGGCAGTGAAGGCATATAATTGTTGCTAGGTCAGTCTTGCTGGAATAGATAGGATTTTTAGATATTTGAAGTGTGAACAGGGGAGACGGCAGGCATCCTAAGTGAGGTACAGCAATAGAAAGAAGAGAAAAGTTTAGAGAGGAGGAAGGTGAAAAATGTGGGCAGAATATCACACATTACCAGAATATAGACATTGTATAAAGCTCTATTAAATTTAACAATAGTGGCATAATAACTTTGTGGAATCTGTAAGCCATACATACTCTACTTTGAGTTTTGAATAAATGACTAAGCCCTTTCATGCTGACAAAATATGGTCATTTCTTTTTCATCTTTGAAAACTCAAACTCATTCTTTTTATAGCAAGGTGTATACACTATTGGAAAAGATTTATTTTCCTTCTACCCCCTGGATATTCTATTAGATATGTTGAATGGCTTACTTTGGAGAAAACTGGCATGAAATGATATATAGCTACCAGCTATTTCTTAAGCCTAATAACTAACACACCCAGGGCCACCTTATATTTAACATTGTAAGAATGATTCTTCTTACTAAGGGCATGGTGCCTCTGGTGGCTCCTGGAAGGGTAGATAGTGGAAAACAGGTTGCAATGTTCTGCTCTGAGGACAGCTTGTTTATTTATGGAGGGGCACTAGTTGGAATAAGAAGCTGAACAATGTGAATTGGAATTGTTCTAGTTAAGGTAATTTCAGTTTAGTTCATCTTGATGAACAAATGAGCAAATGTCCATGACCTGGGTCCAACAGAGACCTGCTCTAATTATAGCAGAGGTGACTTTGAGTTCATATGCCCCTGGCATAGAAAACTGTTGGAAGATTGCAGGTGTTCAGAGTGCCTCATAACATCAAGCGAGGTTGAAGCACAGCACGGAGTTTAAGTATAAGAAGAAACAATGGTCTTTTAATTGTGATGCCTGATATTGTTGACATACAATTTTATCTCTTTGGAAGTTTAGAAGGAGAGCCACATGCAGGCAGCCTTCAAAACTGATAAAATTAGTCCATTATGAATGCAAATGGAGTTTAGGATTGCACTTAATCACTATTAGACAAACATTGAGAAAATCAGAGTTTATTTCATTTGGCCTTTTAAGATTCTGTATAATACTTATTCTCAAATCCCAGTATTGCCTACTTTAACTTATCTCACTTCAAAGAATACCTTATCTTAGTGATGAGCAATGGGGTCTAAGGGGTCTCTGCCTGAATTAGGTGATTTTATCTTCAAAGTTTGTACATGAAGCTAGATAAAAGCCATCAAGGTACTGAGGTGTCATAGGAATTGTTCAGGGTAAGAGAAAACTTTAAGGGGAGCAGGGTAGCTCTAGCTAGGAAAGCTCCTTGAACATTTCAGCTAAATCCCTCTGGTTTATTCATTTTAGCAAACTGGATTTTTTGGACGATTTCAACAGGAGAAATGTATCTTTGCCAAAATATAAAAAAGAAGAAAGTGCTATTGTGGAACCATCTGTTAATTTTCAAACTTTGTGAGTTCAGTCATCCAGTGGCTCCATTGTCTAATGTATAATTTTTTATTTGGAAAAAAAACCCACTATGTTTGGCAATATTTAAGAAGTTTATGTAGACTTTACAAAGATAACCTAAATAGCTGAGTTCAAGGAATCCTGAAAGTGGCATTATTAACTTGGGGTGCATTGCCAAGCATGGAGTAACAATATGCAGAGATGGAGGGTGGGTGCATCTTCTCTCCAGGCTTTCCTGTAACATCCTCCTATCGCAGTTTACACTGAGAATTTACCCAGTCTGGTCTTTGGTTTTTCTCCATCCTGAGTCCTGAATAAGGTTGGCTCAGGGCCTGGAAGCTATGCAATTTTTCTTGTTCTGGCAACCTAGGAAGAGAAGGTATTTTGTAACTTAGCTCAGTTGTTTCCTAATGTTTGGGGAGAAATATGTCTTCTTGTAAATTTGCTTAAAGTTGAACAGAAACATAGTTTTTCAATGTACAGAATGCCTATTCCATATTCATACTAGATTTGCATTTGAGACCAAAAGCAATACAATGATCTTGTTCCCTGATAATTCTCAAGCTCAAAAATTAGTGCCAGGCACACTCCCAGTGGAATTCCAAGGAAAATTGGATTTTCATAACTAGGGGGAAACATAATAAATCCTTCAGCGTAGAAAGAAAAGATTTATGCTACCTATTTACCTTTATTGTATGTCCTGGAGAATAATCATCTCTGACATTTGTAAACTACCCTTCATGCAATAGCCTGGAAGGTCTTGCTCATTCGAGAGCTGCTCTCTGAATGTCACTTCTCTACTGAATGACATATTATTGTCCCACAGTTTGAGAACAGGGCCTTTAAATGGGAGGGAACAGTATGGTGAACTTAAAGCAAAAACTGACAACATCCTCTAGGAGATGAAATTTTGGTTCTGAGAGTTCTTGTGCATAGGAGCTATACCACCAGTCTGCATGGTTGATTGGGAGAGTGTGTTTTGCAATGCAGTTGCTCTCTAGGGAAATTATTAAGCATGCCTTTGGGTCATTCCAAGCCTTTAGGAACAGTCTCCTGCAAACTTGGTTGAGGTGAATTTCACTGTTGCTGGTAGGAGACCAACAGTCTATGGTTTACTATGGAGCAAGAATTTCTTGAAATCCTAACTGCTTCTTGAACATGAAATCACATGTGGTAACACTTCTATTTTGGGAGCAGCTTCCCATGTGGTGAATACAAATGACAACAACCATTGTCCTAGCTTATTGATGGTACCACACCGTCCTGAGAAACTACAGATATGGAAATTAAGGGAATATTGCTTAATATTACTATTAATAAATTACATGCTAGAATGATGATGGCAGGAGCTCGCCAAATTGAGGTACCCGAATATGTAAGTACAAAGATGATTCATATTCTTAAGAAGTCATTCTTACTTTTAAGTTATTATAATAAAAGATGTCCAATTATATTTTCCCATCTCACTTTTGATTACACTGACTTACCTATATATTTTCAAAATTCAAAATTTAAGTTAAAAATAAAATAAAAATATTTCCTCCTTACGTTTCTTTAAGTGAACGACCAGAATAGAATTATCTACTTTCAGTTTCTCATTTTTCACTCTGAAGCTCCTGAGATGACAAAACTATTCTGTATTGCCTGTGGTTTCAGTGTATAAAGAAAGAGTCATTTTTCATCTTTCACTCAAATTCTCAAACTTTTTAAGGGAGAAAAGTCACACTTCTCTTCCTTTGGAAACAGCACTCTTTAGGGATATCTACCATTTCTTCAAAATGTGAAATGTACCTGCTTTTATCCCCTCCTTAAAATTACCAGGTAGGAGTTGTCCAAATGCCCACCAATATTTGATTGGACGCTTTATAAATATACTCTAACACATTATATTTCTATAGTACAATGAACCCCAAGATATTATAATTTAACAAAAAATTTAAAAGCATGTTTATAAAATTAAAATTGAATCATGCCAATTAACAAAACTTAAGAGAGTTGTAATATTTTAACTTAAGGTCAACCAATTATTTTCCAGTTGTTTGAAAGCAGTTTTAAAATTATAGTTACTATTTTAAAATTCTTCCTATAAAGACAGGTCAAATAACATAGTTTTCTTTGACTTTTCTACATTTGGAATTTAAAAAGAACTTAGCCAAAATTTTAAAATCCTTTGCAATAACTGTCTGATTATAGATTCTTTTTTGTCTGTTTCCAATACTGTATTAATAGTATTTATGTAGTTGAAAGTAAGAATCTTTTCTATAAGGCAAGAAAAGTTATAAGGAAATAACTGATATTAGTTTCATTTCTTACATCTCACTGAAGCATATATTTGAAGCACTGACACTCCCACTGAAATACCTGTAGCTAGATTAGATAAAATATCCATTTCAATAAAACATTAATGAGATTCCAAAGCTTTCCTCTTGTTTGAAACTTGAGTCTGGGGTCTCAAAAAAATGGCCAGAATTTTAAACTCAGGTGATACTTAAGGTCTTGGAAAGTGAAGTCAACTTTGGGGTAAAGAGCTCATTTACACCCGATAGTAATGAATGTATACTGAGTAAATTAATGTATTCATTCCATTATTTTTTTGTGCAAATATAGTCATCTGCTTTAGGTTTGAGTGCTAAGGTTTTGATAATGGCAAAAGTACCAAAATGGAGAAAAAAGACAATTCTCCTCTTAATACATTAATGACCTAAAGCATAAGATGGAAGTGTAAACATCTAATTAAATTCCAATGTAAATAAGTTCCCTATCTGGTTGATACAGAGTAACACTTGGATTAACCCTTCAAATATTGAGAAGTCATAAAAACGTGTTTTTCAAAACATTGGAAATCAGACAACAAGTGGTGGTAAAATGTGAGAGGTATAAAAATGACTCAACTCAAAATTCTAGAGATCAACACTACAATATTTGAGATGAAAAAACACTGGATGAGGTAATGGCAGATTAGACCTGTACAACGTAAAATGAGTGAAGCTGAAAGTGCAGTAACAAATGCTATCCAAAAATAAAACAGAAAAGAATTTAAAAAATAAAAAATATGTGATCTGTGTTAATGTTTCATAATATGCATGTAATTGGAATCAATAAAAGAGAAAAGTATAGTGGCAGAATAAATAATAAATAGTGGGATAAAATTTCACAATATAATTAAAACTAAATGTATAAACTTGAAGTTCAGAGAACCCAGGTATAAGGAAATAAAGAAAATATCATCAGAATGTATATAGTCAGGCTGGCGCTGTGGCTCAATAGGCTAATCCTCCGCCTTGCGGCGCCGGCACACCGGGTTCTAGTCCTGGTCTGGGCACCGGATTCTGTCCTGGTTGCCCCTCTTCCAGGCCAGCTCTCTGCTGTGGCCTGGGAGTGCAGTGGAGGATGGCCCAAGTCCTTGGGCCCTGTACCTGCATGGGAGACCAGGAGAAGCACCTGGCTCCTGCCTGCAGATCAGCACGGTGCACCGGCTGCGGCGGCCATTGGAGAGTGAACCAATGGCAAAGGAAGACCTTTCTCTCTGCATCTGTCTCTCACTGTCCACTCTGCCTGTCAAAAATAAATAAATAAATAAATAAATAAATAAATAAATAAATAAAAATAATAAAAAAAGAATGCATTATAGTCAGATTGCTCATAGTGAAAAAAATTAAAAATTCTAAAAGCAGTCAAAAGGAAAAATACTGTTGATGAAAGAAAAAATACAAATAAGACAGCAGATTTTTGTTCAACAGTAAAGAAAGATGAAAATTTTGGTTTGAAAAATTAAGGAAAAATAAGTACTATTCTAGACATAATAAAGGTGACAGAAAGTACCATTACTACACTCACATTATAGAAGTGGTAAAAGATGTCCTTCAAGCAGAAGAAGAAATGAAAGAAGAGGAATAAAGGACATGTAAAAATACCAAGACAGGGACTAGTAGATGAGATCTATCCTATTTTAAAGTGGAATGAAGTTTGAGAGTGGGAGTATAAATACAGTATTCTAAGTTGTTACATTTGTGTGAAGTAGTACAGTGTGTGAAGGTAGTCTATAATAAATCAAGGCTACTAACAATCCTAAAACAACCAGTAAAAAACAACAAAAAAGCAACAAAAGTCTTAGATTTAGCAAACCAATGTTGAAAAATATATAATCTTAAAATTATGCAATTAATCAATAAGGCAAAAAGGAAAAACAATGAGGTGAGACAAATAGAAGTCAAATAACAAGAATATAAAGTTAACTATATACAATTCACATTAATTATAAATTGCCTAAAATTATAATTAAAAAGACTGTAACTTGACTAAAAAAATCAATGGCCATAGGCAATGCCCTTTAAATAAAATGAGATTAAGTTAAAAACAAAAGTTATATGAATATTAAGCAAAATGAAACTGAAATGACTATATTAATATCAGATAAAGTAGAATGTGATATATATATATATATATACATTATGATTTATGTATTTATTTCAAAGATATAATGACAGAAATAAAAAGAGGTAAAGACAGAGAGAGGAAGAAAAATTGATCTTCCAAACTCCAGTCACTCTCCAATTCGTTACAAGAGCCACTGTTAGCCAGACCAAAGCCAGGAGTCAGAAACTCCATTCTGATCACCTACAAGGGTGGCAGGGACTCCAACAGCATCTGCTGCTTCCCAGGCACATGAGCAAAGAGCTGGGTAGAGAGTGGAGTAGTTGGCAGACTCCATCCTACACTCTTGTATGGAATATGTACATGTGTACAAATGGTTGTGCCACAATACCAATCCACCAAATATATATCTTTAGGCAAAAAGGTTATTTCATAATGATAAAGTTTTTCAATTAATTGAGAGGCTATCACAGTTCCAGATATTAATGGTGAAAACAACAGAACTTGAAAATCCATGTAACAAGCTTCATAGAACTAAATGAAGAAGGAAAGAAGACATAATTATATTCTGATATGCCAATACTCCCATGCAAATAATAGATATTTAAGTACAAGGGAAACTATTAAGAATATGAAAAAATTGAATAGTACAACCAGTCTAGCAAATCTTACTGAAATTCATCAAATATCCCACCAGACAATAGGAGAATACACATTCTTTTCAAGATTACCTGGAACATTTACCAGGAAAAAACATTCTGGCCTAAAACTGATCTCAATAAATTATAAAGGATGCAAATCAAATGAAGTGTGTTCTCTGACCACAAGGGAATTAAATTAGAAATTATTCATAGATATATTGCCAGAAAATCCACAAATATTTGGAAACACAATGTCATACTTCAGATAATCTATAACAAAGAAGCAGCAAGGAGAAATTAGAGCAATTTTGGGAGCAGATATTTGACTCTCATCCTGTACTGATTCCATGAGGCAGCATTGATGGCTCAAGTAACTAAGTTTCTGCCAACCACGTGGGACATCTGGATAGAGGTCCTGACTCCTGGCTTTGGCATTAGGAGAATGAACCAGTAGGTGGCACCTGTCTGTCTCTGACTCCCTTTCAAATAATCAATAAAAGTAAACATTTAAATCTAAATAAACATGAAAATTAATATGTATCAAGATTTATAAGATGAAACTCAAATAATAGTTAAGAGGAAATGTACAGCTTTTATGCCTGTACTAGAAAACAAGAAATGTATGAAGTAAATGACCTCAATTTCAACCTTAAGAAACTAGAAAATGAGGAGCAAATTAAGCACAAAATATATAAAATAAATGAAAGCTTAAATGTTAGAACATAAACCACTAGATTAGAAAACAGAAAAAATAGAGAAAGTCATTAAAACCAAAATCTGGTTCTTTGAAAAGACAAATAAAATTAAGGCACCTTTAACCAAACTAATCAGAAAAGAGAAAAAAGAAAGCAAACACAATTATCCATACTGGAATACAGAAAGATGGCATTGGCAGTGACTTCACATATGTTAAAATGTTAATAAGAAAATATGAGTAAGTTCATGTTTCTACAAATTAGAAGATATGGAAAAAAATCCTTGAATGACTCACTGGAAAATCTGACTCAAAAATAGAACAGCTCTACATTGAATGCACTTATGTAGTTTCTAGTAAACAAATCTCACACAGAACATTCTACACCCAGATGGCTTCATTGGTGAATTCTACTGAACTATGAAAGAAACAATAATAATCCAATAAGACACTTCTAAAAATATTGAAGAAAGGAAATTCTTTCCAACTCAGGTTTTGAGACCAGCATCACTCAGGTATAAAAGGCAAATAACAATTTTTAGAGAAAGTTCAATTTTCTCATATCATAGACACAAAATTACAAATAACATGCTAGCATACAGAATTCTACAATATGTAAAATGAATAAAATACCATAATCAATTGGAATTTAGTAATTCAGAGTTGGTTTTACTCTAATTAAAACACACACACAGAGAGAGAGAGAGAGAACAGAGGATTTTTAGGGCAGTGAAAATTCTATGCATGGTACTATAATGATGGATGCATGTCACACATTTGTCTAAACTCATACAATGCACAATACTAAGAGTGAACCCTTATGTAAACCATGAACTTTGGGTGATTATCATTACCAATGTAAGTTCCTTAAGTGTAACAAATGTATGGTAAGTCAGCTAGGGAATATGGATAATTTATATTCTTACCAATGGTGTGCAATGGTCCCTTTTTCTTAGCATCCTTGGAAGCATCTGTTTCTTTTATTTTTATGTTAATAACCAGTCTAAGGGGGCTGACATGATGCCCTATTGTGGTCTTGATTCACACTTTCCTGATGATTAGTAATACTGGACATTGTTACATGTATCTGTTGGTCATTTGTATGTCTTCCTTTGAGAAATGACTGCTTAGATATACTGTCCATTTGTAGTTGGATTATTTATTGTTTTAGCTAGTGAGATGATACAGTTGCTTTTGGTTATTAAGCCTATGTCAGAACTTCAAGATACAAAGTCAGTATGCAAAAGGGAGTAGCATTTTTATGCACAACAACTAATTATCTGGGAAGACAGAAAAGAAATCATGAAAGCAATCCCATTTCAAATAGCTATTGAAAACAAAATACCTGGAAATAAATTTAACAAAAGAGGTATAAGGACTCTAGAATGAGAACTAGAAATAAATGATGAAAATTTGAAGAGGAAACAGAAATAGAAAGATGTCCTTTGTTCATGGATTGTAAGAATCAATAGCATTAAAATTCCCATACCATTCAAAGTGATATATAGATCAAATGGTATACCTAATAAAACACTTGTGATGACATTTTCACAGAATTAAAAAATCACTAAAATTTGTATAAAACTCAGTATATGCTGAGCAGTGAAAACAATTAGAGCAAGGCAAGAAGAATTGAACTGTCTGAGAATGAAATCTATGGCAATGGTATAATAATTAAAGCAGCATGGTTTGGCATAAAGACATACACAGACCAATGGAAAATAATAGAGAAGCTAGAAGTAAACTCACTCATCTACAACCAACTAATCTTTGACAAAGGTGCTAAGAACATGAACTGGAATTAAAATAAATAAAATAATAATAAATAAACTAAAACCCCAGCAAGTTATTTTATGGATAAAAACAAACTGATTATAACAAATACTCATAAGTGCCAAAAGACCCAGGATAGGCAACACAATATTGAAGGAGAAAAACAAAGTTTCAAGACTGATACTACCTAGCTTCAAAGCCTTCAAAAATCTACAATAATCTAAACAGGATAATATTTGTGAAGCAGATAAAATTAATAATATAACAGAATAATAATACAATAGAAGAGATATAGCTTAGATGTAGACCAACATGAATATAGACAGCTGACTTCAGAAAAAAAAGCAAAGACCAAAAAAAAAAAAAAAAAAAAAAAACCAAAAACCAGGAATCTGGGTATAAACTTTACATCCTTCACAAAATTTAACTCAAAATGGAACATAGATCTAAATCTAGAATGAAAAACTATAAAGTTTGAAGGAAATAACAAAAGAGAAACTCTAGCGGACCCTGGTACAGCTAGGGTTTTAAAGATACAACACTAAAGCTATTGTCCATTATTGAAATAATGGATAGGAGGAATTTCAATAAAAGTAAAACTGTTCTGTGAAAGAGGTTGTCAAAAGAATGAGAAGACAAGGCACACACTAGGAGCAACTATTTGCAGAAGATACAGTTCATAAAGGACTTTCATCCAAGAAAGACAAAGAAGTCTTAAAATTCAACAATGAGAAGACAACAACAAAAAAGGAGGGGCAGAGACCTTCAGGGACATGTTACCAAGATGGTATTCTGAAGGCAGATATGTAAATGAACACTAGGTGTCTTATATGATCACAGAGTTGCAAATAGAAACAATACAATACACTAGGTGTCTGTTAGAATGGCAGACTGTGGAAACTGCAGACATCAAAGGTCAGTAAGCACACACTACAAGTTACCCTCATTCATTGCTGGTGAGAATGCAGAATGCTCAGGCATTTGGGAAGAAGGTTAGGGGTTTGTTTGTTTACAAAACTTAACAATCTTCTTATAGGACCCAGCAATCAGATTCCTTATTATTTACTCAGAGGAGCTGAAATGTGTCCACATAAAAATCTGCACATTATAATTGTCAAAAAATGAAAGCCACAGAGATGTCTTTCATTAAAGGAACCTATACATAAATTGTGGTACATCTAGACAGTGGAAAGTATTTAGTGCTGAAAAGAAATGACCTTCCCAGACGTTAAAAGACATAGAGTAGGCCGGCGCTGCAGCTCACTAGGCTAATCCTCTGCCTGCGGCGCTGGCACCCGGGTTCTAGTCCCGGTCGGGGTGCCAGATTCTGTCCTGGTTGCTCCTCTTCCAGTTCTCTGCTGTGACCCGGGAAGGCAGTGGAGGATGGCCCAGGTCCTTGGGACCTACACCCACATGGAGACCAGGAGGAAGCACCTGGCTCCTGGCTTCAGATCGACACAACGCACTGACTGTGGTGTCCACTTGTGGGGTGACTGTGGTGGCCACTTGTGGGGGTGAACCAATGGAAGGAGACCTTTCTCTCTGTCTCTCTCTCTCACTGTCTAACTCTGCCTGTCAAAAAAAAGACATAGAGTAAACTGAAATACATAGTTACAATAGGCCATTTTTATGTAATTTTTACTCAGCTTCACTTTTTTTACTTAGCTTTACTTTTTCTTAAGTCATTTTTACTGAGTCTATTGCTTTTCTTACCCAGGCCTGTGAACTCAGGCTTATTGAGGTACTAGCCTTTGGTTTGTATTTCACTGGATCACTACTGTCACTCTCAATGCTTCTAGGAGTATGGCTTACTCAAGCTCAGCTCTAAGTCCAGAGAAACCTCTCTGGCAGCGGGGCTGCTGTCTTCGTGGACTGTCTCCTGCTGGCAGCAGTACCATGCTGACCAATCTGGGAGCACAGTGGGGTTGGCTCCAGCAGCACCTAGTGTTCTTCATCCCTATTGACTCTTTCACTGCATTTCCCCAAGATTCAGGACCTTTTTCCTCATATATAACTTTTCTCAATGTTATCATTTTCTTGTGTAGGGAGAGCATTTGCTGAGCTTCTGGATTTACCAAATCGGGTATCTGCTCCTCTGGTGTTTTAAGTAGCAGGACTAGAAATCGTGAATGAGGAAAGTTGCTCTAGAAGATGCCAGCATTTAAAACTGAATTTTTAGAAGTACTACTTTGTAGGTTGTTTTTGCCAACATTTACTCTGGTTGAATGGATAAATATCATATCAATTTTTAATTCTTAGAGCTATATGAAGAACTTCTTTTTTCTGGGATTGTTGAAGGGGAATTATATTTTTCCTGATACAAGACTTCTATGTAAAATAGTTTGATCATCCATTGCACTTCCAACCACCAGAGAAGATCCTTAGAGTATTCAACATGCAAGGCTTCCCCCCAGTCTCTAAGGAAACAATTGTCAGGATCTCTTTCTTTCCATGTCAGCGTCAATCTGTCTTTCCTGGAGCTAATTCAGTTCCTAGTCAGGAAATATGTCTTTTTTGTTGTACGTAGTCTTTCTAGGGACACTTCCAAAGATTTATGAGTTCAATCATTCTTTTGTGTCAGTATCTTAGGCTCATACTCAGTTTTTCTCTCTTGGGAAATGCTAGTTATTATATTTTTAAACATTCAGTACTTCCAGAAACTGACTAGGAAAAACTTAGTTTAACACATATGGCTGTATTAAAATTGCTGAAATTTTTAGTCCACAACATTCTTGCAGATGCTTCACAATAACAAGCTGTGTTTCCATCCTTACGTACTGTACATCCTCATGGATGTGCACAGGGATATTGCTTCCAAGTACCGATGCTTTGAAAGGTACAGCCTTTTCTTAACTGGCGCAGACTTCTTAGTCTCCAGTTTGTCTCAATGTGCCTTTGTATCTTTCCCTCCCTGATACCATTATTGCTGCCACATCACTTGGACTCATCATTGTACTATCCAGAAATTTTGTTTGTAGATTTTCTAGTTTCATCTATTATTTCTTTCTGACTCTTCAGCTGACATGACATGATTATAGCTAACATTAAAAAATAGCTGTGAATCATAGGCAAACAGGGGTGTCATTTTATTTTTTTATACTGTGTTTAATTTAGACAGTAAACTACAAATAGAAAACAAAAAGAAACAGGACATGAGGTTTGTATTCCTGTATTTACAGCATCTAATTTCTTGTAGTCTAGAAGCAGCAGTTTTATAATAATCCCTCATCTTTTCCTTAAAAGGGAAAAAAAGGGCAGAGTTGGTGAACACACAGGAACACATATGTACTTAACACACATTAATTACAGATATGATACATTGGACAACTAAGACTATAAAGAAGCCATAAAACCATACTCAAATGTTGTGGCAAATGTCATATCCTTGTATTTGCATCCATCCTAATCTGGTCATTTTGGAATCTTGTCTCATAACAGCCCTATCTTTATGATGAAAGTGGCAAATCTTCATCTATTATTCATAATTTTATATTTTTCTGGTGAATGTTTTCTTCAGCTAAGTAATTCCATTGCTTTAAAGGGAGGAGGAAGGTTTTTTTTTTTTAAACTGTACTTCTAAATAACTAAATAGATATTCATGGAGTGACTTATTAGTTGAATCCATTAATTACAGATGAATAGAAAGATCCAGATGAGATAGAGAGGAAAAGGTTTTCTTATTTTTCCAGAGTTTTGTATGAGGCCAATTCAGCTTGGGATGGCAGATTTTATATTTAGTGTTGGCTAAGGATGTATAGGTCAGACTTATATTCTTTTTGGTATTATTAAGAAATGAATACTGCAGAGACCATTCGTTTTCTTAATTCCCAGAGCTATAGGAACAATAAACAAAACTAAAATCTACAAAAAAAATCCATAGCAATATTTTCAATTTCTTTGTACTGCAAAAGTGGTGATAACTTATAGTGAACTCAGATTTAACACACACACAAGCATTTACACAGCATTTACACATTTACAAGCATTTACACATTCAACATTTGAGTATGGTTTTATGGCTTCTTTATAGTCTTAGTTGTCCAATGTATCATATCTGTAATTAATGTGTGTTAAGTAGGTATGTGTTCCTGTGTGTTCACCAACTCTGCCCTTTTTTTCCCTTTTAAGGAAAAGATGAGGGATTATTATAAAACTGCAGAGACCATTCGTTTTCTTAATTTCCAGAGCTATAGGAACAATAAACAAAACTAAAATCTACAAAAAAAATCCATAGCAATATTTTCAATTTCTTTGTACTGCAAAAGTGGTGATAACTTATAGTGAACTCAGATTTAACACACACACAGCATTTACACAGAGACACAAAACAAATTCCCCCCAGGGAAATATTTATTGATTCCCCAGCGGTCTCTCACAATCAAATTCTATAGGCTTTTCTTAAGAAAGTTGAATCTGTCTTACTGAAGCCTGGCACAGTTTCCTCTTTCAGTGAGCAATGAGGAGTTTAGATAAGTTTGGTGTAAACAGCATGAGGTTGCATTTCAGACAATTTGGTTGAAAGTTTTAATGACTGGCTTCATATAGAATTGCATGGGCAATTCACTTCATCTCTCTGAAACTTTGGATCCTTATCTTCACGTAGAGAATAATATTCACTGATTCAATGTTCTGAGGATTGTATTAGATACTGTGTGTGAGATGCTCGTTCTCGCTTGGTCCTTGTGGTGGTGGATGCCAGAGATGACTGGTCTTTTGTTGTTTTGTTTTGCTTTCTATCACTGATAGAAAATTGAGTCCCTGAGAAGGAAGAGCTTTCAAGATGTAATAAACCAGCTTTCAGCCCACAAGAAAGGTAAAGAGAGCTATTATATAAAAAGATGACCACCGTACTGCCTGACCTACATGGCTAACGAGGGCATGAATAAGCCACTCATGATTTCAGGAGAGGAATAAATGGGGACTGGATTTCCTGTCCTAAAGATGTGCTGCATCTCAGCATCTCCCAATGTAATCACATGTCCTAGAGCCTAGCACATTCTTTTAAAAGATTTATTTACTGGAAAGGCAGAGAAACAGAGACAGAGACAGAGAGAGGGAGAGTGGGAAGGTGAGAGGGGAAGGGGAAAAGGAAAGGGGGAGGGAGAGAGAAAAGCCTTCCCAAATTGCTTCATTCTCCAAGTAGCTGCAATGGCCAGTGTTGAACCAGGCACAAGCCAGAAACCAGGAACTGCATCCAGGTCTCTGAACAGAGGTGGCAGAAAACCAAGCAACTGGGCCATCATCTGCGGCCTTCCCAGGCACGTTAGGAGGAAGCTGGTTCAGAAGCTGTGCACTCAGGTCAGGAACCGTCGCTCTGAGATGGAATGGTGGTGTTGCCATCAGCAGCTTAACTCACGGAGGCGCCCTGTCAGCACCATAAGCCTCATGCATTCTGAGGAACCCAGAGGAGTGCAGCCATACTCCTTTTCCTTCCATTTTCCACAGCTGGCCCTCTCATTGTTGAGACAGTTTTCTGGATGGTGATTTAAACGTGTGATAAGCAGTAGATGAGTCCTCATAGGGCAATCTTAAAAATTTATTTATTCATTTATTTGAAAGGCAGACTAACGGGGTGGGGTGGGGTGGATGGAGAGACAGACCTTCCAGTCACTGCTTCAATCTCCAAATGCCTCCAAAATCAGGCCTGATCCAGGCAGAAATCAAGAGCCAGGAATTCCATTCAGGTCTCCAACATAAAGGACAAGAACTCAAGTCCTTGGGACATCGACTTCTGCCTCTCAGGTGTATTAGCAGGATGCTGGGTCAGAACTAGAGGTGAGATTCTATCACAGGCTCTCCAGTATGGGATTCGGGCATCCCTGGTGGTAGCTTAATCTTAGGGCAATTCTGACTGATAGCCTACTTCATGTTAATTTAGGACAATAGTATGTCCGGCTGCGGACATACAATAGTATGTTCAGGCTGCAGGAGAAGTCTGCAATCAGTACATAGCAGATGGCAGCACCATGGAAGTGCTAGCCATAACTGCTTAAAATAAATAGACTTAAAATATACACAAACTATGCTTTTCCCTGTGTTATTCCAAAGCTGTTGAGTGTTTCGATAACAGAAATTATCTATCAGTTTCTCCCACAGATATGTAAAAGCCATTATTATTACAACTTGATGGAGCAAGGAATCTGGTAAAGACACCATTCTAGGTTCTGAGAAAGACAGTGGAAATAGGGAAGACTTACAAAGACATCTGTACAACTAGGTTGTACCAATGACTCAGTCTTGATTATGTTCAGTGCTTAATAGAATATTTTATACATCACAGACCTTCAGTAACATTTGAAATTAAGCGAAATAGTTTATTTATACTATCATAATGGATATATTAGTGTTTTCTCTCCAAATAAAGAAAAACATAGCATTCATTTTATATTCCTAGTTCATCATATATATATGATGTTCAATAAAACTTTTTGTTTGACTATTTTTATTTGAGGACATATATCACCTTGAAAAGATTACTATGGAAATGTTCATTTTTAGTTCGGACTCTTGTGGAGCCACAGCCAAGGGTAGTTTCTTGGTTTCTACAAGAGTTAGATTCTAAGAGCCTTGGATCTTTGTTTATCACTAATCTGCAGTAAAAATTATTTTGGTGTATTTTTCTATATATTTTTCTTTGTAAAAATCATGAAAATAAACTCTTATTGAAGCCAGTCCTTAAATCATGTACCTATCACATAGAGTTATTTATCTTTCAGAAAGCAAAGAAAATGTAAAGTGAATAACTCAATCAATAACTGATTAACTGAATTCTAATCACTGGGGGTAAGGCGAGTTGTCTTGCTTTCAATTTAGTTGTACTTTCATATATACACTGGGTGTGAATGGGAAAGGGACAAAAGGAATAAATCTCACACACCAGAAACAAGGAAGATTGAACTGGAGATGTGGAAGCAGTAGTGTGCCCACATATTAATATGGCAATGAGGGCTTTTTGCAGTAGTCTGGAGAAGTAAATGCCAGAATCCTTTAAAATCTTTGTAGAATTCGTAGTCAATATAGTTTAAATTCCTCATTCTGCTCTTCTTTCTCCTTTGTCAGAATTAAGTTTATACTCAGTCTCCCCTCAGAAAGACTGTGATGGAATAAGGGACATATATCCCTACCTTTAGATGATAATAATTTTAATTTTCACTGATCATCTACTATGAGTCAGCACCAGGCATGCATACTCTTTATAGAAATTCAAAGTCTGTTTGGAGTAGCAGAGGAAAATCTTGGGCTTATTAGACAAAATATGATAAAGACTGGTTTGTAGCAGAAGAGAACATAGAAGGATATGTATGAATTTGTATGAGAAAGGAGTAAAGAGGGCTGGTTCTTAGCCCAATTATGGGTTTGATTAAAGAGTTTTGAGAGTAATGGTAACTCCAGGTGTTAGCCAGGTAAGCATGGGAAAAGAAGAGTATTCCTGGCAGTACATTAGCATGTACAATTTAGGACACTGAGTGGGGAGTGGATCTATTTCTTTATTTTTTTTTAACTTTTATTTAATGAATATAAATTTCCAAAGTACAGCTTATGGATTACAATGGCTCCCCTCCCCCCCCATAATTTCCCTCCCACCTGCAATCCACCTCTTTCCCGTTCCCTCTCCCCTTCCATTCGATCTATTTCTTTCTCCCTAACATTTTAAATTAAATGTTGGAAGATGCATGTGAATATTTATAACAATGTAGGTAACATAGCAGTAAGAACTCTGTGTGCTCCATTATATTTAAACAGTGGCAGTTACTTTTGAATTCCATTGTGTTCCACCTCATCCTGAGACCAAGAGCGAGTGCAAGGGTGCACTCTCCCATCTGCTGGTTCACTCCTCAAATGCCCACAATGCCTGGAATTGGGACAAGGTTCATTTTGGGAGTCAGAAAATCCAGGTCCACCAAGGGGGTGGCAGGAACCCATTTCTTGAGCCATCACTGCTACCTCCCAGGATCTGCATTATCACAAAGCTGAAGTCAGGAGACTGAGTCCACAATGAAGCCCAGATACACTGATATGAGATACGGTGGTCTTAACCATTAGACCCAATAATTGCCTCCGTTTGATTTTCTTTCCTCCCTTTTTTATATTACCACAATATATTCCTATATCTTACAAATACAAAATTTAACTTCCCATGTATTTGAAAATTTATATAAATGGAGGCACATATTTGCTGTTTTTTTCTGATTTTTTTTTTAGTTTTTAATTTATCTCTATTGTTGCATTGTGTGTATGGATGTGTATTTAGCTAGTTACCTAACACCCCGCCCCCAGCACGTGCACTCACACACACACACATTTTAATAGTATGTCAATTTATATTTTTTCCACAATGAGAATGTCACATATAATTACATACAGTACTGCTGAGAATATTTTAGGACAGGTTTCTTGGTGTGCACATACAAGAGTTTTTCCTAGGTCGTATGTGTTCAGGTAGAATTTTGCCTCAAATATTTGTGCATGTACTAGGTAATGCCAAATAGTTGTTTAGACTGGTCAAACCTGTTTATGTCCCATACCTAGAGTATGTGCAAGAGTGTTAGTAGCAAATTGGTCTTTTGTTTTCCTGAGCGTGTATTTATTACACTTCATTTTTGAAAGATACTTGTATCTTCATCATGTATACAACTCTGCTGTTACTGCCTATCAAACTGTGAATGTTATGTCACTCTACTGCACTTCCCATTGTTGCAGTTGAGAAATCAGCTATCATTTGAATAATTATTCCTCCGTAAGGGCTCTGTCTTTTTCCTAGTACTATTTCTAGTCATCTCCTTGTCTTTGGCATTTGACAGTTCACTATAGTACAAAGTAGGCATGTGATTTGCCCGGCTGTAGATTTTTAACTGTTAACAGTTCTATAAACTTCTTCCTTCATGTCTTGAAATATAGCTCCTTAGACTTCTTATCTATTATCATTCTAGAATCAAATTAAATGTATATGAGATATCCTCTGTTTTCATGACTCCTAACATAATTCATTTCCCATTTCTTGGTGCTACATTTTGGTTAACTTCAAAAGTAACTTCTTCAATCATGCTTTATCTGCTTTTAACTTTTATATAGTTCTCAAAGTTTCTAATGTTACTGATTTTATTTTGGGAAGACATATTTTGTTCTTTTTTAAGAATACCCCTGGCATTTTATATTTTCTTACATTTAAATTTCCTTTTGGGTATATTAAGCATTCTCGTTCTATGTTCAACATCTCATCCTTCCAACAATTAAATATTTACACATCTGATTCTGAGATTTGTTGTATCTGTGTGCTCTCATTCATGACGCCTCTATGTTTTGTAATTTTTAACTATTATGACATAATTTAAAAACTATCTTTTAAAAATTCTTTGAGGCCATGGTTGAAGTAAGGTTCTGACTCAGATAGCTTGTGTTTGCTTTTATGGGTGCCTGGAGTATCATCAAACTGAGGTCTTTGATTACCTAATGTGCTGTAATACAGAAAATAAAATTTTTGTAAATGGTAAAGTTCATAACAAGGTCAACAAACAAACGTATTAGAAGAGGTCATGGTGTGAGGAAAATCTGTCACATTATCCTGCAGGTATTCAAGGCTTCTAAGCATTTAGAAAGAAAAATAAATGGCAATTTTTATTTATGTTGTAGGTCAATTTTCTTGGTGAGTGTGTGGATGGTGGATTTAAGATAAAGTGAAGTCACAGGAATGATCAATTAGATGACTGTTGACTGCAGTATTTCAGGCAAGAAATAAAGAAACCTGAACTAAGGCTGCAGACCTCAAAAAGTAAGGAGAAAGAATTTGGGAAATATCAGTAAGTGAATTTGCTAGTGGATTGAAGGAAAAAATGGAAAAAAATAGATCATATGAAGTTTAGGTGATTCCCACATTCCTGGCGTGAGTCAGTGGCTACATTCTCTAGTCAATCACAAAGACTAGAAGCATAGGGAAGATTTTGGTCCTCCTCTGACATTTTTCTTTTGGTTAATTTTGGCCTTTGAGGCATGTTTGGAACATTGGAATGTTGTGCCTGGCATTGCTTGTTTACTTTTCTGAAGTTTCAATATGTGAAAGGTGCTGTTTTGTCAGTTTGATGCTCAGGGGCCTGATCAGGGATGCAGACTGAGTTTTGGAAGATATCAAAATAAACATTAGAAATGAAACAAGAGTTTTATAGAGTTGACTAATGAACAATTCTTGAGAGATGCACCATTTAAATGACAAAGTCATGGGGGTGATAATATTTTACTAGTCAATGAAGTGGAAATCTGAGAAGGAAAAGTGGTAGAATATTAAGTGCAGATAGAAAAAAATGACAGAACAGTTGATGCTATGGAAATATTCATTTTGAAAACTAAAGAAGGAAATAAATGTGCACAATATAAAATAATTTATTGTTAAGACATTGAATCATACAAGCTATGAAAATATTCTTTGTAGATATGAAGCTTATTGGTAACTTTAGTGCAAACACTGAATGGATTGGTCTGGCTTGAGAATCTGGTGTGTATCGACAACCAAATACAGCAGAACAGATAGAAACAATTGGAAATTCAGTTGAAGGTGGAATAAGAAGGAAAGATGATTAGCCTGAGGTTTTAAAACAGTGTTGGGTAGATTTTCAAACAATGTGAAGATCTGAATATTTATAAGCTTTTGTGGGAAGATCCTTAAAGTAGGCTAGTAGTAGGTAAAGAAAAAAGAGAAAAAAATGGAATGATATTTAAGATGGGAAAGGATGAGTTCAAGAACACAGGTTGGGGTGGATAAGAAATAGAAAACATCTAAAATACATTTTTTTTTTTTTTTAGAAAAGAGAAGAGTACTGAGGAAGTTTATACCTGATTGATTCTACATAATTCACACTAATAAGTGGCACATAACCTCTTTCAATATCATAATCCATAATCTTTTTTTGAAAAATAACTAATACCTTTGACCTCATACAGTATGCCATTCTGTGTAAATATGTTGTATTTATGAAATATATTGGTCATGTAAATAGAATGATTATCTCATTGAGCTTCATACCATCTGTATGAGGCTCATTCCACTCTTTTCCATCTCTTCTTCTCCTTCTCTTTTACATCATAAAATAACTGAAGTACAGAAATTTTCAATAAATTCCCCAATTCTGCAATTAGTAAGAGGAGCAGTCAGATAATCTTTCCTTCCTGAATCAAGATGACTTAGAACAGGGAAAAAAGTTTATTTGTGCCCCCAGATCTTAGGGATTTTCTGGATTTTAGTAGAGTCCACAGATCATGACTCTTGGAAGTGGGTGTCCGCTTGTTACCACTGTGGGTTTTTTGTTTGTTTGTTTTGTTTTGTTCTAATTTTTAGCTCTTTGAGGGCCAAAAGGAATCTGATCACTCTGGAGGGGAAATGCTGGGATGAAACAACAGGAAGATAGGATTTATGTGTGGATTCTATTAAAAGGATCCATGAAAGAGTGGGCGAGAACAACATACAATAAAAATAGAAACTTCAAGATACTAAATGCTGGTGGATATGTAAAATGCCATTTTTAAAGAATGAATAATAAATTATATGTTTGCCTCCCACATACAGATGGTATAAACGTTTTAATTACTGAGAAGTTGATGTAGCAAATTTTTAAAAAGATGTTTGAATAAAGAAATTATGTGTCATTTCACCATCTCAGTAAAGCAATTGCTTTCATATTCTCTGTGTGTTAAACATTGCCTACTTGTATTAAGGTAATGACAAACATTTTCATATAGAAATTAATACCATTTTCATGAGTTTATCGTACCTCATCAAGTAAATATAAGTTTAGTTTTAGGCACTGTGACTATTTCTTTTTCTTTCTTTTTTGTTTCTACTGTAGCTAACAATGTAATGAACATGTTGATTAATATAACTTTCTGTTTCTGTTAAGTAATTTCCTTAGGATAAATGCTCACAAACGAATCATTAGGTGAAGGGAAATTAATGCCTTCGTGTTTTTGCCACAAGCTGATCGATTTGTAACATTTCATTTTCCATTCCCCTAATTTTATGTGTTTTCATCTTTTAGTGCCAGTTGGGAAAACACTCCCTTGTTCTCATACTTTTTGGAGAGGCCAGAAGAACTAATGTGTTGTTACAAGGAATTTATGAAACTAGTGCAGAAGCAGAGATGAAACTAGAAGAGGCAGAACCTTTGTAAAACAATCTGTGTTGTCACTCTGCCATATATCATTCCTTTGTGATTGTCCTCCCTGACACACATTCACCCTTCCTTCCAGTAACCAGTGCTATAGGCATGTGAATGGAGTGGCAGAGGCTCCACTTTAGCTCCCAAGCCTTGATAGAGAGCAGGTTCTCATTGTTCAGCTAGAAGCAAGTGGATGACTCAGGAAACAGGTGAAGCAATGTTTCCTTAGGATTATCCTTTTTGATATAATTATTTTGCTTGGAAATCTTGTAATATATTCTACCATTATTCCTTTGTGCTCCTTTGGAACTCCTTTTTTGAAAAGCTAAATGCAAACCAGTAACTCCATGTAACAGAAGCTCACCCACCAATCCTGTTTTCTCTTTTTCCCATGGTATCATCCATACTCATTCTCACCAGCTGTCTGACTGAATGTACACAATCCACTGGAGGACATAAAGAGGGCCTATGTATATGGTTGCCACACAGATGGAAGGAATCAGGATTTTACCTGATGAAAAGCCAGTTAGCCTGCAATGTGGGTGGGAATGTGACTCCATTATGTTAAGCTTCAGAGGTTAGGAGTTCGGTACTTTCCCAGCTGGTGTTTATGACCTTGACTGATAACCTGTTATACAATGAATCCACAGAACTTTGTGGAATACTTCACAAAGTTTATCCCCAGACTGGAAGGTTGAAGCTAATCTTTAATGAGCTCAGAATCTGGGACTGAGTTCAGCTTTGTTGCTGTGAGTAGTGAAGATCCAGAATTATAAGCAAAATGAAGTTGTCATTTATTTCCAAATTACCTGTAGGATTCCGAATACAAACTCATAATTCTGCTTAGGTCAGAGGGCTTGGCAGCCTTGCCATCAGAAATACAATTCTCTTCTTCTTGGTGGGTTTTGTCTTTTAGTGTCATTAGTTTTCAGCACAGGTACATGGACAAAGGGAGTAGGTGCTCAGTGTGGACATGAAATCACTGTATCACTGGAACATGGATAATCATCTGAATTCTACAACTTTAATGCCTTGAGAGATAAAAGCCTGTGGGATCTCCCACGTGTGGTTATTCAGATGTTACTCTGTAGAGAGCCACCTCACATGAGAGATAGCTGCCTAAGGTGATTAGGCAAGACTTTAATTTTATTTAAATGTGTGAACATTTTTAATAAGGCTCTGGAGGTATTATGAAGTTTGCAGAACCTTCCTATTTTAAAAAATGTTTTAGTTTGCTTGATAACACATAGAAAAGCCCTTACTGTGATTAGCATTTGAATAGCAGGATCATCTTAATACCCTTGTTATTAATATGACAGATTTTATTTTCCCAAAGGTGACAATTGAACCCAATTCTCAGATCAGTTAATCCACATATTTATGTAAATTGAACTTTTCTACCTTGTAATTTGGTTGTGGAGTACACTGGATTTCCTCCTGCCCTGTGGGGCTGTGCACCACTTCCAATCCCTGAGTTCCTGGCCTGCTTTCTCCGGGATCTCTCCCTGAGTTCTGAGGCTGGCCCACATGCTGTATGCTGGCACTGGAGAGTCTATGATCTCATTTGAGGGCCCTTGCTGCTCCGGGAAGCTGAAGCTGCTGCTGAACCACATGCTTCAGGTGGGTCCAATCTACTTTAAGTGAATGATGAACTCTGAGCACTCACAGGTGCCTTTACAGAGAAGTAGAACCAGAGGGAAAAGAAAGGTGAAGTGAGCATTTTCTTTTCTTTTTCTTTTTCTTTTTTTTTTTTACTTAAATCTGTGTCTGGTTGTTAGACTCTCATAATCCTTCTCTATGAATATATCACAATTTCTTTTCCTTCCTAAGAGTTGTTTCTGCTTAATTCTGTGACCTTTAGCTTCATTCTTGTATTGGTGAGAGTTATGTTAGTTTCTGCACTGGCTATATTCCAGAATAACTGGACGCCAACTCCATGGGACCTGAGTTAGCATTGTGTGCTGAGCCACAGCTCAAGTAGCATGTCCTGCCTCCTGGAAAAGTCACCATTCCACATGTGACTATCAGCTTTGTTTAGAAGCCACAGGGAGTGAGCATTCACCTCTGAGTACTTAAATCCTGGCAGTTCATATGCATCAGACATACAACTGGAAAAAAATCAGACTTGGGAAAAGTAACACAGTCTCTTTCATTGCGAATGGTTTTGATGCCTTAGCCATTCATTGAAGCCAACTCTTTCTTCCTGTAACCAGTATCTGCTCTTCAGCAATTTTTTTTTTACTGTATTTCTTTTTTACTTATTGACCAACAGTAATTGTACATATTTATGGGGTATAATATTCTGATACTTGCATACATTTGAATGATATTAGGATAATTAGGATAATTAGCATCCATTGTTTCATATATTCAAGGTTTCTTTGTAGTGTGAACATTCAGAAGTCTTTCTTCTAGCTATTTAGAAAAGTACAGTATGTTATTACTGTTATTACCCTACTGCGCAATAGAATACCAAAAGGATTGTTTTTACAATAGGAAAAGAAAATACTTTATAAATCAATAAAGTAAACCTTTCTGAGGTTTGACTTATCTATCCATCTATATATATTCTTTGAGGAGTTAAGTTTGGAGAAAAACCAATGGTGTGTCTTTTGCGAGTCCTTAGACATTACTATAGCTTATGATGCATATATGATGTCCTCCACTTAATGCATTAAAGTGAGATAGATCTTTTTTTTTCTTTTTTCTTTTTTTCTTTTTTTTTTTTTTTAAATTTTTGACAGGCAGAGTGGACAGTGAGAGAGAGAGACAGAGAGAAAGGTCTTCCTTTTGCCGTTGGTTCACCCTCCAATGGCCGCCGCGGTAGCGCGCTGCGGCCGGCGCACCGCGCTGTTCCGATGGCAGGAGCCAGGTGCTTCTCCTGGTCTCCCATGGGGTGCAGGGCCCAAGCACTTGGGCCATCCTCCACTGCACTCCCGGGCCACAGCAGAGAGCTGGCCTGGAAGAGGGGCAACCGGGACAGGATCAGTGCCCCGACCGGGACTAGAACCCGGTGTGCCGGCGCCGCAAGGCGGAGGATTAGCCTAGTGAGCCGCGGCGCCGGCCGAGATAGATCTTTGAAATCGAGTTTTACTCTGATAATCCAACTCTTTTGAAGAGAGAGGTCCTGTATGGGAAGTTAATGCTAAGGGACTCCTGTTGTTAATTCAACAATTAACACTCTTATGTATGATGTCAGTGATCAGCCCAGGCTCTTGACATGAGCTGCCTAGGCTGTGGAAGCCTTTTGAATCCACTGACTCCTTCTGAATTTAGACAAGGCTATGGGCAAAGAGGAAGTTCTCTCTTCCATTCAGAGTAAAGTACATCCTTCTTTGATGACCACTTCTTTCTGTTGGAGTTCATTTCTCCAGGCTTTGTAGCTAACCTCTTTTATGTGTACAGATGCTCTTCTGAAGAGGTTATGTCCTAATAAGCCCATAGTAAATTGAAAGTATCTTAAATGGAAGTTGCAGTTAATAAACCTAATGCAGTGAATACAATAGCTTACCAATATAGCACCCTGTAAACATTGTTTACCCTTGGTGATCACCTGGATGACTGAGAGTGCCCTCTGTCCAGTATCCTGAGAAAGGGTCCTGTTACCTTGCCAGCATGGAAAAGATCAAAAGTCAGAATATGGAATATGGTGTCTACTGAAGGTATGTTGCTTTTGCACCATCATAAAAGTTGACACATCTTAAGTTGAACTTTCTAAAGTTGGAGGCATTCTGTCTGGTGATTAGGTTTATTAGCCCTGAGGGAGTTCAACCCTATTCTTCAAACCTATTTTTCTTCCCTTGATTTGCCTGAATTTTACTCACTGTTCAAAGCTTAAATCAAATCCTACATCCAAACCAGTTTATAAATGTCCCTAAACTCCATGACAAGAGGAGTTCAGCTGCTATTTAGACATTTATAAGGAAGAAAAAGCACAGCACATCCAAGTTATAGATTTCCTCTTACTGCATCTGGAATCTGGACAATATTATTTTTTAAAAGATTTATTTATTAGAAAAAGAGAAAGGTCTTCCATCTGCTGGTTCACTCCTCAAATGACCACAACAGCCAGAGCTGAGCTGATCCAAAGGCAGGAGCCACGAGTCTTCTGGGTCTCCTGTGTGGGTGCAGGGACCCAAGGACTGGGCCATCCTCTGCAGCTTTCCCAGGCACAGTAGCAGGGAGCTAGATCAGAAGTGGAGCAGCCAGGACTTGAACCGACACCCAAATGGGATACTGGTGCTGCATGCTAAGGCTTTAACTCACTATGCCACAGCGCCAACCCCCTGGACAATATTTTTTAAAAAGCAATTAAAGTATATTATGGTACAAGATGAATACAGGGCAAGAAATTAATTACATAACAGAAAACATGGAATCTCATTCCTTCTCAGTCACTCACAAGATATGTGAATTTGGAAAACTTAATTCCCCTCATTACATTTCAGTTTTATTTTTCTTCAAAAGAGAATGTTATATAAAGTAAATCTCTGTCATATAAACTTGCTATCATAAAACTGAATTTGATATAATTTTAGAGTTATGTCATATTTTATCAGATTTTGTATAAATATTACAGTGAGTCCTTCAAACATAGTAAACATAAAAAGTCATTGGTTGATGCACATTATAAAAGTATACTCCACAATTAGGTATGTGTGGACTGCATTTGGATATCAATCTCATTATTTTACAACAACATCATGTATTCTTCCTTTAAATATGTGACACATTACCTATTAGATTGATATCAAGCATGTTTTCTTCATGCATTTTCTTTCTTTTTAAAAATTCTATTTATTTTAGAAGAAGAGGGGGAGAGGAGAAGTGAGAGAGAGGAGGAGGTAGGGAGAGGGAGTTACAGAGGGAGGGAGAAAAGGACTGGAGACTGAAATCTCCCATGTGAGTGACCCCAGGAACTAATCCACTTGCTTCATTACTTGCTGCCTCCCAGGGTATGCAGTAGCAGGAAGCTAGAATGGAATCAGATGCGAAGCTAGGACTCAGACCCATATAGCACCTATTATGTTGGCATCAAGTATCTTTTCTTCACTTGCTTTTTAAAAGTTTTTATTTATTTGAGAGAGAGTAAGAGAGAGGGTAGGAGAGAAGGGGAAGAAGTTAGGGAGAGAGAGTTAAAGAAGGAGGGAAGGAGGAAGGAACTGGGAACTCAATTCAAATCTCCCATGTGAGTAGGAACTCAAGTATGTGATTTATTAGCTACTGTCTCTTAGGATGTGCATTAGCATGATGCTAGAGTGGACACAGACCCTGCAGTCTGATAGGGGATGCAGGTAACCCAACTGGTGGCTTAGCCACCAGGGCAAATGCATACATCATAATTTTTTTCAACAGGTGTTTTCTTGTTATGCATACATATCAAATGCTAGTATACATAAATGTAAAATTGAAAACAATCTTCACAAGTGGTGTAAAATTTTTATGGTAGTGGGTAGATCTGGGGTTTTTCAAAGAGAATGGTAAATATCCTTCCAAAACTATAAACAAGGACTTGTACCCAATACAGGATAGTACTGAGAACTTCTGTCACTTTGAATGTTTCAGGGATTGAGAGCTGGTGGCTGCACTTTCCAGTGTCCCTAAGAGTTGTTAAGTCTCCATGAGAATGGAAAAGTAGGACTGTTGGTGCAGAGATGTGGAGAACTGAGAGAAATGAAAAGTATTTGCAGTAAAGTTTTGATAAAATGACCTGTGCAAACAGCCAGCAGCATTCTGCTGGGCATTTGCAGAAGCAGGTAGATAGAGCTTTCATACATTAAAGAAAGGAGAAATTCTTTCTTCTGTGGTGGTATGAAGGGTGAGTGAGATGGCCCTTTGCAGGCTAGAGGGATGGGATCATAGCCTCCTGCTGACAATGATTGCTAACAGGTTGGAGCTTTTGTCACGTCCCACTGCCAGCATGCACCCTATTGCTGACAAAACCACTGACCTTTGGTAGACTTGATTCTCTAAAATAATGAGAGGCCAGAAGCAAGTATATTTGCATAATGTAAAGAGTATAATGTAAAGAGTATATGTGTTACTGCCAGAGAAGAATGTCATGTATAATAAAAATGCTAAGTATGCTGTCCGTCCTAACTAAATGCATAACCCTGGGGTCATTCAGAACCAACATGCAAACCCTCAGAGCATAATTTGGTTGCGATATGGTGGAGTTTTTAGTCTTAGAAATCTCAAAACCCTTCTTGCTATAGAGGAGGGAATGTGATGGATACAGTGTGGAATTTGTAGTTAGAAAGCAAATTCTGCTTCCATTCTTGTGTATTGTGATCCTTGACATAAGTTCTTCTTCTTTCTGAGCCTCGGCTCTCAATATGTAAAATGGGGACAATGTTGCTAAGGGGACTTAATTATATAATAGTCTAAGTCATTTTAAAATGATGCCCTGTATATTTTTAAAATCATTAATGTCACAAAATCAAATACTGGTTGTTTTGCTCCTGGTTCTTTGAGAAGCAAACACAAAGAAGGGTGTAATAGCACAAGTATTTTACCAGGTGCAAATGCCTGTGTGGGAGGAAACAGGTGAGGCTGGAAGAGGTGACAGACCCTAATGCAAGAGTAGCCTGAGTGAAGGAATGAGGAACGAAGTTTGGATGAATATTTCATAGGCTGCTGTGCAGTGTATGTTTTGGCAAAACTGACAGTGAGTCTTCAAGCCCAGAGGGCTATCAAGGGAGTTGTGAAACTCTGGAGAAGGTATATGCATAGTATCTCTACAAAACTGGATCATCGGCTGGGAGAGGCATGAGTGTTGTGCCAGTGTAGCAAGGTCTCCCTGTTGTTGGGAGTCTGAAAAGAGCTTTTTCATGGCTGCCACATATATTATACCTGCAATGAACTTTCTTAGAAGAATCAACCTGGATGATGTCGACTGACCAGTCATGATTAGGTGTAGATTACAATGACAGGCAGACAGAACCATTGTTATAAAGATTACAAGGTCATGTTAGCCTAACCATGTTCAAGCCACATATCAGTGTGGCCGGAGCATAGCATATAAGAGGAAAATCATGTGAGGTGATGCCATGGAGTTAGTCAGAAATCAGATGATGTAGAGCTTAATAGGTCAAACAAAAATGTGGGTTTGGTTTCTTAGGCATAAAATGCAAAAATTGTTAGTGTGTTTTTTAGCCTGATCCTATTTAATTTTTAAAAGGTTAATCTGCCTAAATTGTTAGAAATGCTTTGTAGAGACAAAAATTGAAAAAAAGGAAGTGTGTTGGAAGATATAGTCCAGGTGAGAGAAGATTAATAATAACTAGGACAGTGATAGTGATAGAGAAGTGGAAGGGACTTAACTGATGTCAACTGTTTTGGAAGTTGAGTCAACAGGGCTTTCTGAAAGACTGGATGTGGGGAGGAGGAAGTCACCATTTAGGGGTTATGGATCTATCTTTGGTTTTAGGAACTCTATAGATAGAATTGTATTTACTTAAAGCAGAAGAGTTAGTGGAAACAAACTTTCAGTGGGGAAATCAAGATTCTGAGTTGGATATAACTTGACATATAGTCAAGTAATATATATAAAGAAAAATAGATAAATGGTTGAAAATAGATAATGAGATATGGAGATATGATTTTGGGAATAATTCTCAAATAGCAAATTTTTAATTGTGTGATCTTAGATAAGATTATGTATAGAATCTTATTTTTTTAACTTATTTTTTTAACTGGAGAATGAAAGATATTCTAAATCCAAGTCTTAGGATGCTCAAACTTTTAGAAATTTGGAAGAATTGGAAAAAATAGAAAAATATATTATGAGGGGACAGCAAATGGAGAAGAATCAAAATACTGTAGTGTTATGGAAATCTATGGAAAACCCTATTTCAAGAAAAAGGGAGAGGTCGGTAATAATCCACAGCACTGAGGAGTCAAGTAAAAATAAGTAAAAATTGACTACTACCCTCTGGTTTATATATTCCATGTTTGGTTGAGGGCCATGGTGCTATCATATATAGTGAAGCCAGAACTCACATGTGTTAAGTACATACGCATATATTTATGTTAAGTCATTATCTACTCATTCATGTATGCCATCAGGGATCATTCTGTGTTAATCTCACTGAAGTCTTAGTGTCATTTCTTCAGTTATATTGGAAACTCTAAGAAGCAGCAAAACAAGTATGTACACCTGCTGAATCTATCAGCATCTGACACAGCACTCAAAGATGCTTGGAGTTTCTGTTCTGGCTTGTTAAGAGTTCCATAAGGTGGTGATAAATCAAGAAGCAATGTAAGTAAAAAGAACAACAGCCAATCATTGCTACATTGTTTAACCCCCGTGGGTGTTTCTTCTCACCTAGGGGAAGAAATATATGTGTATCTTCCCTTTTTTCTTCAAGTGAGTTCACAGGACAAGTTTGAAAGAAGCAAAAGTTATTTGAGAAAACTGAAATATTTGACTATTTAATGGCAAAGTTTTATTTATTTTTTAAAAATTCATGTAATAAATATAAATTTCCAAAGTACAACTTTTGAATTATAGCAGTTTTCCCCCCCATAACCTCCCTCCCACCTGCAAGCATCCCATCTCCCACTCTCTCTCCCATCCCATTCATATCAAGATTCATTTTCAATGATCTTTATATGCAGAAGATCAACTTAGTATATACTAAGTAAAGATTTCAACAGGCTGCACCCACAAAGACACACCAAGTATAGAGTACTATTTGGGTAGTAGTTTTACCGTTAATTCACATAGTACAACATATTAAGGACAGAGGTCCGACATGGGGAGCAGGTGCACAGCGACTCCCGTTGTTGATTTAACTGACACTCTTATTTATGATGTTAGTGATCACCCGAGGCTCTTGTCATGAGCTTCCAAGGCTATGGTAAAGCCTCTTGAGTTCACCAACTCCAATCTTGTTTAGACAAGGCCATAGTCAAAGTGGAAATTCCCTCCTCCCTTCAGAGAAAGGTACTGCCTTCTTTGATGGCCTGTTCTTTCCATTAGGTCTTTTTTTTTTTTTTTTTTTTTTTTTTTTTTTGCCACAGTGTCTTGGCTTTCCATGTCTGTGAAACTCATGGGCCATGCTGAGTGAAATGAGCCAGTCCCAAAGGGACAAATATCATATGTTCTCCTTGATCAGTGACAACTACCTGAGCACCTAAAAGGAAACCTGTTGAAGAGAAATGGACACTATGAGAAACAATGTCTTAATCAGCCCTCCTCCTAACTGTGGAGGAACAACTTACTATTTTATTCCTCTTAGTATTTTTTTGTTCTACTTAATACCATTGGTTGAACACTTTAATTAACACACAAATATTCTTAGTCATTTAAATTTAAAAGTGATCCCTATTAAATATAAGAGTGTGAATAAGAGAGGGAAGAGAGGTGCAGTTTGGCACATGCTCACTCAGACTTATCCCTAATGGTAGAGCTAGAAATGTGCCAGGGGATTCCAATTCAATCCCATCAAGGTGGCATGTACCAATGCCATCTTACTTGTTAAAGTGATCAGTTTAAGTTCATAATTGATCAAAAAGATAGGATTAAGTGTCAAAGGGATTACATAAATAAGACCAGTGTCTGCAAATAATGATTGATAGAATTAAAAAGGAGAGAAGGATCCTTCATGGGAGGCAGGATACACAGCAGACTCATAGAATGACAAATGCCCTAAACACCACACTGGCCTCAGAATGTTTAATTTCTGTTTATTAAAACAGAATATTGGAATATAAAAAGGAGCATAAATTGTGACTAAGTATGATCATTAGATATATATTTTCTTTTTCATGGTTCAGTTCACTGTGATATAGGAGAGGGGAGAGCTGAGGGCTATGTCACCAGCCTTCCCGATTGCCCCACCTTTTCCTTCAGCCTCACTCTCACCCCCTTGTTCTTTGGGAAATAAAACCCAAAAGGCCCAACATGACTGCTGACCACCATGTCCACACAATGACCCATAATAATTTAACAAAATTACCAGGTTGACATTCCTACTTACATCTTATACTCAATGCATAATATTTCTGAGATTCCTAAAACAGAAAACATTGAAGGATACTCAAATTAATAGAACTCTATTTCTAGAAAACCACATCACAAACAATATCTTCTACGAATATTCTATTCCTCTACACACTTGATATCATAAAAAAAGGGATGACCCCAACAGTCACTGGAAACAGCTCACTCTTGAGCATGTCTGAACTTCTTTTATGCTTTGCTAACAGGAAATAATATTTCCCTACTAACATTTACTTACATCTCATTCTTGAGTTTTTCTTGTGTTAGAGACAAGAACGTGGGCCAAGCCATCCAACAATAACTTGACCTGCAATGCTTATAATATCAGATTTTCATAACTGAGTCATCTTGCCAGTCATAAACCTATAATTATGATTCTTTAAAGCTAGTATATATAAAAAGTGTAATGTGTATTTTCTGTTGAATAGCAGATGCAGATCATGTATCTATCAGTACAATGATATGACATTCAAGATGAATCATTTTCTTCTCCATATGCAGATATGTCTTATTATGTGCCAGGAAAACTCAGGTGTAAATGCTGACCGGTGTTTTATTTACATTACTATCATTTGGTATCTGAAACAGGTGTTAGTGGCTTTGGAAATGAAGGATACATCATCTGTGTTGCCATACTTCATTGATTTTGAGAGAGCTAGGACCTGAGGGAGTTTGGCCTGGAGAAAACACTGATGGCATGTGAACTGTCAATAAATATTTGATGTGCTGTCATGTGGAACAGGAAGCAGGCTTGCTCTGTTTGGCTCCATCAGGCAGAACCAGGACTAATATATGGGAATTACATGGAGGCAGATGTGAACTCAAGATTAGAAAGAACTTTCTAACAGTTAGAATTGTTGAAATTGAAGAGCACAAACTTGAGACGAGAAGACTTCCTTTTAATGATGTTTTAGAAGAGTTATCATTTTGTGTATATGCTTGGAGTAGGTGATCTCCAATGCATCTTATAGATTAAAGTAACTGAAATCTTTTATGGTTCATGTAAGAATGAAGGTACACAAGTTGAAGGGGGGGCAATGCTTTTCCACATTTCTCTCTTATTTCACGTGCATATGCCTGTCATTGTCACTATTTTGAAGTACCTTGAAAAATGTTGTCTACAACTGAAGTGATCAGGGTCTACACATAAGGACTGAGATGTCCTCAGAAGTTACTATCTTTGGCCAAATGTATTATTTGAATTCCTTTGTTCATTCATTCTTATCTCTTCTTATCTCTTCTTATCTCTTCTCTAAACCCATTTCCTTTTACTCCCCTCCCTATCAAAATTTTCAAAAATGGCATGCTCTCTATCACTCAATTTTTATGGTCAAAAACATTCCCTGTACTTCTAAATGTATTACTAGATCTCTCTTCTGTATCCTACTGTAAAAAAAATATAGCTCTCTATATCTTTGCCTTTTATTCTTTCAAAGTGAGAAATACTTAATTCTCACAACACATTTGTCATATTTGAAGAGATGAGCTATTTTCTTTCCTCCTTTTACATGATTCTCATTTCATATCATTTTTTCAATTTTTTTAAAGTTTTCATCATGCCTATTGTCACCCTATAAACTCAGCAATATTATCTACCAACTTTCCCATTCAACTCTACTGTTCAGTCTAGCTGAAATCTTTCTCAAGGTTCTGACTTGCCTTTATGTGGAGAGCAACTAATGACCATTTAAACAATGATTCCATTTCCTTTGCAAATATACCCAGTAATAGAGTTGCTAGATCATATGGTAGTTCTATTTTAAAAATTTTTGAGGAAACTGAATAATATTTCCATAACAGCTATACATTCCCTCCAACAGTGTGAAAGCATTTCCTTTTCTCTGCATTCTCTCAAACACTTACCTGTTAAGATTGATATTATTATAAAGACAAAAGGTATGAGGTGATATCTCATACCTTTTAATTTGGAATTCCCTCATAATCTGCAAGTTTGTGCATTTAAAATATATATGCTGGCCATTTACTTGTCTTCTTTTGTGAAATCTTCACTCAAGTCTTTATATAACTTTTATTTTAATTTGTTTAAAGAACTTTTGTTTTAAAATATTTAGCATTTTCCCTATTCAACTCATGTAAATGTTATATACATACACATATAATTTTTCTTGAAATTGGAGATTTTAATATCACATATCATGGGATACATGACAAGCATCATACAGTGAGGAAAGATGGTTGTATTATTATGTTATGGCATAATTCAGTGAAGACAACACTTATAACTACCTGTATACCAGATAATGATAATGCTGTGAGGAGTGCTTCCCATGTTGTACATTCACTCCTTTTTATTTCTATTATTATTACCAGGTACTTGATCCTATTTATATGATCTCTTTAACACTTCATCCTATCTATATGTTCACTTTAAGACTTATTATGTTCACTTTAACAATTAAGATGGCATTTTGACTACCGAGTTTAATGGGATTTAGAGTCACGTGACAAGCTTTTAACTGTACCCTTAGAAGTAAATCAGAAGGACTGTATGCAGAACTATACAGCTTTACAGTTACAAACTTCCTCCTCCATCTCTTATCCTCCCTCTTATTTTTTACTGAAATCTATTTCAATATGCATGACTTTATATACCTATGATTTACTCTATGGTAAGTTAAGAGTTCAACATATAGAATGGAGAAGAGAAAAATAAATAAAAAATTAAAATAAATTCCTTGACAGTCAAGACAAGGGCTGTTCAAGTCATTGCTGCTCAAAGTGGCAATTTTACTTCTACAGCTTTCTTTTTAAGTGGGATATTAGTTCTTACAGATCAAGGAGAACATATAGCATTTGTCCCTTTGGGACTGGCTTATTTCACCAAGTATGAAGTTTTCCAGATTGATCCATTTTGTTGCAAATGACCCGATATCATTTCATTTGCTGCTGTGTGGTATTCCATAGTGTACCTATCCCATAATTTCTTTATCCAGTCTACTGTTGATGGGCAGGTCTTAGCTATTGTGAATTGAGCTGCAATAAACATGGGGGTGCAGACAGCTCTTTTGTTTACTGATTTCATTTCCCTTGGGTAAATTCCCAGGAGTGGGTAGCTGGGTCATATGGTAGGTAGGTCTGTATTCAGATTTTTGAGGTGTTTCCTTACTATCTTCCATAGTGGCTTTACCAGTTTATATTTCCAACAACAGTGGATTAGGGTACCTTTTCCCCTTTATCCTCTCCAGAAGTTGTTTGCTGATTTTGGTATGTGAGCCATGATAACTGGGGTAAGGTGAAACCCCATTGTGGTTTTGATTTCCATTTCCCTGACAACTAGTGATCCTGAAATTTTTTTCATGTGTCTATTGGCCATTTGAATTTTCTCTTTTGAAAAATGTCTGTTTAAGTCCTTTTCCCATCTTTTAACTGGGTTGTTTGTTTTTTTGTTGTGGAGTTTCTTGATCTCTTTGTAGATTCTGTTTAGTAATCATTTAACTGCTGTGTAGTTTGAAAATAATTTCTCCAATTCTTTCAGATGCCTCTTCACTTTCCTTGCTGTTTCTCTTCCCATATAGAAGCTTATCAGTTTGAAGTAATCCCATTTGTTAATTTTGGCTTTGACTGCCTTGGCCTCTGGGATCTTTTCCAAGAATTCTTTGCCTGTGCCAATATCTTTCAGGATTTCCACAGAATTCTCAATTACTTTGATGGTGTCGGGTCATAGATTTAGATCTTTAAGCCATGTGGAGTGGATTTTTGTGTAAGGTATAAGGTAGGAGTCTTGCTTCATTATTCTGCATGTGAAAATCTACTTTTCCCAGAACATTTATTGAAGAGACTGTCCTTGCTCCAGTGATTGGTTTTTAGCTCCTTGGTTGTAGATGTTTGGATTGATTTCTGGTGTTTATATTCTTTTTTTAAAAAATATTTTATTTATTTATTTGAGAGATAGAGTTATAGTGAGAAGGAGAGACAGGGAGAAAAGTCTTCTATCTGCTGGTTCACTTGCCCAATGGCCACTGCAGCCAGACCTGCACCAATCCAAAGCCAGGAGCAGGAACCTCCTCCAGTTTCCCACACGGATTCAGGGGTCCAAGGACTTTGAGCAGTCTTCTACTTCTTTCCCCAGCTATCGCAGAGAGCTGGATTGGAAGAAGAGCAGACAGGACTAGAATAGGTGTCCACATGGGATGCCAGCGCAGCAGGTGGAGGACTAACCCACTGTATCACAACGCTGGTCCCAAGTGTTTACATTCAGTTCCATTGGTCTATCCATCTACTTTTGAACCAGTATCAGGCTGTTTTGATTATAACAGTCTTATAGTATGTCTTGAAATCTGGTATTGTGATGCCTCTGGCTTTGTTTTTGTTGTACAAGATTGCTTTAGCTATTCGAGGTCTCATCTGCCTCCATGTGAATTTAAGCATCATTTTCTCTAGATCTGAGAAGAATATCTTTGGTATTTTGATTGGTATTGTGTTGAATCTGTAAATTGCTTTTAGAATAATGGACATTTTGATGATATTAATTCTTCCAATCCATTAACATGGAAGATATTTCTATTTTTTGGGTATCTTCTTCTATTTCTTTCTTTAAAGTTTTGTAATTCTGATTGTAGAGATTGTTGAAATCATTGGTTAAATTTATTCCAACTTATTTGATTTTTTTGTAGCTAGTATAAATGGATTGATCTTAGAAGTTTTTTCTCAGCCATGGCATTGTCTGTGTATACAAAGACTATTGATTTTTGTGTGTTGACTTTATATCCTGTTACTTTCCCAAACTCTTACATGAATTACAATAGTCTCTTAGTGGAGTCTTTTGGATCCCCTATATATAGAATCATGTCATCTGCAAATAAGGATAGTTTGATTTCCTCATTCCCAATTTGTATCCATTTGATTTCTTTTTCTTTCCTAATAGCTCTGGCTAAATCTTCCAGGACTATATTGAATAGCAATGGTGACAGTGGGAATCCCTCTCTGGTACCAGAATTCAGTGGAAATACTTTCATCTTTTTCCCATTCTATAGGAGGCTGGCCAGAATTGTGTTGAGGATTTTTGCATCTATGTTCATCAGGAAATTTGTCTGCAGTTCTCTTTCTCTGTTGATTTTTTTCTGTGTTTAGGAATTAAGGTAATGCTGGTTTCATAAAAAAGCATTTGGGAGGATTCCCTCCCTTTCAATTGTTTTGAATAACTTAAGAAGAATTGGAGTTAGTTCTTTTTTAAATGTCTGATAGAAGTCAGCAGTGAATCCATCTGGTCCTGGGCTTTTCTTTCTTGGGAGGGTCTTTATTATTGATTGAATTTCTGTTTTGGTTATTGGTCTGTTTAGGTTTTATATGTCTTCATGGCTCACTTGAATGTCTTCATGGCTCAATTGAGGTAGGTTGTATGTGCCCAGGAATCTATCCATTTCTTATAGTTTTCCCAGTTTATTGTCATATAGCTCTTTCTAGTGGTTTCTGATGATTCTTTTTATTTCTGTGGTATCTGTTACATTTCCTTTATCATCTCTAATTTTATTGATTTGGGTCTTCTCTTGCCTGTTTTTGTTTAGGTGGGCCAATGGTTTGCCAATTTTGTTTATCTTTTATATTTTTTTCTTGGTTTCGATTTTGTTGATTTCTTCTCAATTTTAATTATTTCTTTTCTTCTATATTGTGGTTTTGCTATTGTTTTTCTAGATCCTTGAGTTGCACTGATAGCTCATTTATTTGGTGCCTTTCATTTTATTGATGCAGGTACCCATTGTTATAAACTTTCCTTTTAACACTGCTTTTGCTGTATCCAACAAATTTTGGTCTGTTGTTATTGTCATCTTCACTTGTTTACAGAAATTTGATTTTTCTTTTGATTTCTTCTGTGACTCACTGTTCATTCAGAAACATGTTCATTCTTCATGAATTTGCATATGATGTAGAGATTCTTGAGTTATTGATTTCCAGCTTCATTGCATTGTGGTCTGAGAAGATACATGGCATGATTTTGATTATTTTGAATTTGCTGAGACTCACTTTATGGCCTAGCATTTTATCAATCTTAGAAAAATTTCCATACACTTGAGAGAAAAATGTGTACTCTCTGGTTTTAGGGTGGAATTTTCTTAGGTATCTTCTAGGTCTATTTGGACTATGGTGTTGATTAACTGTTGTTTCCTTGTTGATTTTCTGTATGGTTGATGTGTTCATTGCTGAAAGTGAGGTATTAAAGTCACCCCATTACTGTTGTATTTGAGTCTATGTCTCCCTTTAATCCCTTAACAATTCTTTTAAATAACCAGGTGCCTGGCTTTTAGGTGCACATACATTTATATTAGTAACATCTTTTTGTTGAATTGATCCTTTAGTCATTAGGTACTATCCTTCATAAATGAGAGTTTTGCAGGGTACAGTATTTGGGTTGACAGTTTTTTTCACTTAGGACTTGGAATATGTTTTGCCATTGTTGCTTGCCTGTAGAGTTTGTGATGAGAAGTCAGGAGTGAGTCCTCTGAATGTGATTTGTCGCTTCTCTCTGGCACTTTTTAAGACCTGTTATTTTTGTTTCACTGAGGTGCATTAGGCTACAATGTGTCATGGTGAAGTTCTTTTCTGATCTTGTGTATTGGGAGTTCTGTATATTTCTTAAACTTGGGTGTTTCTTTCTCCAGATCTGGGAGATTCACTATTGTTATATCATAACGAAGGTCTTCTAATCCTTTCTCTCTTTTCACAACTTCTAGAATTCCTAGGATCCATTAAGTTGGGTTGATAGAATCTTGTAAATCTCCAACTGTGATTTTTAATTTTCTAATTTCTTCTTCTTATATTTTGTCTGAGTGTATTATTTCCAGAAATTTGTCTTCTAGTTCTGATATTCTTTCTTATGTCTCATCCATTCTATTGCTAATACTTTCCACTGCATTTTTATTTGATGTATTGAATTCTTCATTTCCAGTATTTCATTCTGACTTCTCTTTAAAATATCAGATTCTTGGGATCACTTTTCATTTAGATCATGAATTTGTTTCTGATTGATTCTATGTAATCTATTAATTTTCTGAATTCCTTTTCTGAAATATCCTTGATCTCTTCTTCTTCAGCCTCTATTATTGAGGAGTTTATCATTCCTTTGGAGAGTTCATGGAGTCTTCCTTATTCTTATTAAAATTTGTTCCTTTTATCTTTGGCATTTCTGGTTGATTTTATCTTTAATTTCTGATTTTTGCCTGTGGCCCAGTTTCCCTCTGCTATGAGCTTCTAATGTGTCTGTGCCTTGTTAGTAGAAGCATGCAGGTCCATATTCTGGAGCCTTGTTTAGTTCTAGATCATGATGGAGGCAGGTACCAGGGCATTGGTGCACTGAGCCCTGCCTACTGCGGCCAGGTTTGCTTCTCACTGGTGCATGAAATGCGCTCAGGTTTTCGCTGTTTAGGACTACTCCTTGTTTTACAGCTTGCCTGGTGGGGAGGTAATCACTCTGAAATGTGATCCTCATTCCCAGGTGGGGGGGTGTTGTGAAGTTGATGGTGTGTGTATGGGAGGCAAATGCTGCAGCCCCAGCTTACTCCCAAAAATGTAAACAATCACTATGGTTTCTCCTCACCGGCTGTAGGTCCAGTTGAGGGGAGGGAGGAGACAGAGGTGGACCATGGGGTGCTCAACCACTCTGCTTGCTCCCCTATTATTTTTTGCTCCCCTATCATTTCTCCTCCTTCCTGCTTGGAACTTCAAGCTCAGTTAACCAAGCTTCCCCGCCTATAGCTATCTGCAGCTCCGTGGACTCTTACCTGGTTCACTGGGGGTGGCAGTGCCAATCTCCTCATTCAATTTCTCCACTGTACCCCGCCACTTCTCCTTCCTCTTTGCTCCCTTGGTGTGGACCTGAGCAGTCTCTGGGGGATTCCTGGGATGCTCTGCACGGACTTCTTGCTGTTCTGTCACCGGCTTGTATCCCTTCTGCTTATTAACTATCTATTTTTTCCCTGTGTGACTCGGAATGTCCTGTTGCTAAACCACCATCTTGGGTCCCCAGAGGTACTTCTTTACATATGCAGATACCAACATAAAGCTGAAACTATCACTAACAAATAGAGAACCATGAGCAAAATCGATAGTAATTGACTCTAAAAAGTGGCTATTAAAATTTGCTTGATAAAGAAGTAAAGTGGGCCAGTGCCATGGCTCATGTGGTTAATCCTCCACCTGTGGTGCTGGCATCCCATATGGGCACCAGGTTCTAGTCCCAGTTGCTCCTCTTCCAGCCCAGCTCTCTGCTGTGGCCCAGATATGGCCCAAGTCATTGGGCCCCTGTACCCATGTGGGAGACCAGGAAGAAATGCCTAGCTCCTGGCTTCGGATCAGTGTATTTCCGGCCATGGTGGCTATTTGGGGGGTAGACCAATGGAGGGAAGACCTTTGTCTCTCTCTCTTACTATCTATCTGTCAAATAAATGAAAAAAAATAAAGAAGTATTTTTTTTTAAAAAAATATTTATTTGAAAGGCAAAGTTACAGAGAGAAAGAGATCTTCCATCCACTGTTTACTCAAATGGCCTCAATGCCAGAGCTGAGCTGATCTGAAGCCAGGAGTCAGGAGTTTCTTCTGGGTCCCCCACGTGGATATAGGATCCCAAAGACTAGAGCCATCTTCCACTGTTTTCCCAGGTGCATAATCAGAGAGCTACATTGGAAGAGGAGCAGCTGGTACATGAACCAGTTCCCATATGGGATGCTGGCATGGTAGGTTGTGGCTTAAGCTGCTGCACCACCACGCATGCCTCTAAAAATAATCTTAAAGAAACTCAGTGGAATAAAAAGGCACCCAGACTGACAACTGCAATGCATTACAAATACAATACATGAGCAAAATTAAATTTCAGCTGAATGATAGAAACTACAAAATGAGAATGAAGAGAATTAGGCAAGAGAGAGAAATCAAAGTGATAGAAATTGGAAAGAAGGAAGTCAAATTATCCCTGTTTGCAGATAATGTGATCCTATATGTAGAGCAAACAAAAGACTCCACTAAGAGGTTGTTGGAACTCATAAGAGAGTTGGTAAAGTTGCAGAATATAAAATCAGTAAACAAAAATCAATAGCCATACAATGCCATGTGTGACAAAGAACCTGTAAGATCAGTTCCATTCATGATAGCTACAAAAAATTTAAATACCTTAGAATGAATTTAATAAGAAGGTAAAGGAACTCTACAATGAAAATTACAAAACAATAAAAAAGGAAAAATAAGAAGACACAAAAAATGGAAAAAATCTTCCCTGTGTGTGGATTGGAAGAATTAACATCATAAAAATGTCAAAACTACCAAAAACAATTTGCAGAGTCAATGCAATCACAATCAAAATACTAATGCCACTCTTCTCAGATCTAGAAAGAAATGATGCTAAAATTCATATGGAAACAAGACACCCTGAATAGATAAAGCAATCTTAAACAATAAAAACAAAGCCAGAGGCTTCACAATATCAGTTTTCAAGACATACTACAGGGCTGTTATAGTGAAGAGACTGGTACTGGAACAAAAATAGACATGTAAACCAATGGAACAGAATAGAAATGCCAGAAATCAATCCACACCTAACTAATTTTTGACAAAGGAGCTAAAAATCAATCCCTGGAGAAAGGTCAATCTTTTCAACAAATGGTGCTGGAAAGTTGGATCTCCACATGCGAAAGTATGAACAAGACCCTTACCTTACAGCTGATGCAAAATTCAACAAAAATGCATCAAGGATATAAATCCATGACCTGATACCATGGAATTACTAGAGGAAAAAAAATTTGGGAAACTGTCAGACATAGGTCTAAGTAAAGACTTCTTGTAAAAGACCCCAGAGGCACAGAAAATAAAAGCAAAAATAGACAAATAGGATTACATGAAGCTAATAAACTTCTGCACTACAGAGGAAATACTCAACAAAGTGAAGAGGCAACTGACAGAATGGGAGGAAATATTAGCAAACTATACAACTTATAAAGCATTAATATCCAGAATCTATAAAAAGCTCAAAAAACTCAGCAACAATAAATCAAACAATCCAGTTGAGAAATGGGCAAAAGATTTGAACAAGTATTTTTCAAAAGATGAAATTCAAATGGACAACAGACACATGAAACAATGTTCACATTCACTAGTCATCAGGGAAATCAAATAAAAACCACAATAAGGTTTCAATTCACCCCATTCAGAATGCCTAGCATACAGAAATTAAAAAACAATAAGTAATGGCAAGGATGCAGGGAAAAAGATACCCTAACCCACTGTTGGTGGAATGTAAACTAATACAGCCATTGTGGAAGACAGTGTGGATATTCCTCAGAAATCTGAAAATAGATCTCTCATAAGACCCAGCCATCATACTCTGGGAATTTACCCAAATGAAAGGAAATCAGCATATGAAAGGGTCAGCTGTAGTCCCATATTTATTGCAGCTCAATTCACAAGAGCTAAGATCTGCAATTAATCCAGTTGTCCATCAACTGACTGGATAAAGAAAATGTGGTATATATACACTATGGAATACTATTCAGCTATATAATAGAATGAAATCCTACCTTCCACAACAAAATGTAAGTAATAGAAGTCATTATTCCTAGTGAAATAAACCAGTCCTAAAAAGAAAAAAGATCATGTTTTCCCTGATCTGTAATACAGGAAAAAATGTAAGGTATATGAGCAAAATTGACATATTGATATCTGATTATTATTTATAGCCTTTGTCTCTACTATTGAGGAACAATTTTTTTTTCTTACTGTTTGTTGAATTCTTTATTTAGTGGAGGTTTAAGTATATGATTCTAAAATAATCAGAATGAATGTATATCATTGTAAAAATTAAAAGGTAAGAAAGGAAGGAGTAGGGAGAATGAAGTCATGGGAGGGAGGGTAGGATAGGAAGTATCACTAAATCTGTATGAGTATATCCCTAATTCTATATATATGCAATAAATGAAATTTATTCAGCTTATATAAATAAAAATTATAAAGAGTGAAATTCTGGAGGTACAGACTATAGAAAGAAATGAAAATTTGATACAATGCTTCAATGACCTGTACATTAAAGGAAAAGGAATGTAAGTCATTGCTTATTTCCAATTAAAGGAGCAAATCTAAATCAATCAATTAATCAAAAGTTTGAGGATTGTGTAACACCATCAATCAAGCAATACAAGAATTTAATGCATCTCAAGGAGAGCAAAGATTTAGAAAGTGGAAGCAAGTTTAAAGAAATAATAAAAGAAAGCTCAAATCTGAAAATCAAAATACACATCTATGTCCATGAAGAATGAAGAACTTCAAACTAATTAAATATAAAGAGCTCTTCACTAAAACATATTGTCATCAAATCTTCAACAATCAAAAGCAAAGAGAATTTTTAAAGCAGTAAGAGAAAGACAACTTGTCAGATACAAAGGATCCCTCATCCTAATAGGATTATCAGCAGATTTCTCACCAGACCAAGAGAGTCGGTAGGAACAACCAAACTACTGAAATAATTTTTTTTATAAAACTGTCAGCCAAGATACTATCACTGGCAAGACTCTCCTTCATAAATGAAGCAGAGATACCAATGTGCCAAATAGAACTTCTAAAATGTTTTGTAATTGGAAATGAAAGGACTCCAAGATAAATGAAACACTTAAAAGTATAATATGGGGCCAGTGCCTGTGGCAACGGCATTCCATATGGGTACCGAATTGAGTCCTGGCTGCTCCACTTCCTATCCAGATCCCTGCTAATGTTCCTGGGAAAGCAGAAGATTTCTCAAGTACCTGGGACCCTGCACCCACATGGGAAACCTGGATGAAGCGGCTGGCTCCTGCCTTCAAATTCGTCTAGCTCCAGCCAGCAGTAACAACAATTTCAGTAGTGGATCAGCTGATGCAAGTTCGTTCTCTCTCTCTCTCTCTCTAACTCTGCCTTTCAAACAAATTAAAAAAATCTTTAAAAAGTATAATAATAATTACAAAGGTAAGGACATAGCAGAGTTCAGAATTTTCTAAAACTAATGGTGGCACATAAATCATGTTCAACTCTGGCACAGAGTTAAACAACAAAAATATTAAAAATCATTATAGAATTAAAAATCATTAAGAATTTATTGATAAAAGTGTATGAATGATATAAATTTTGACATCAAGAACATTAAATGTGGGTGGAAAAGTTAAAGTACAGAAATTTATGTATGACTGTATGTAAGTTTTATTATCTTAAAGTAGACTGTTATAACTCTAAGAAGTTTTGTGTAAACCTGATGGTGATCACAAAGGAAAAATTTGTAGACAGATTAAAGATGGGAAGGTAATTGAATCATTTAAATATAGAAATCATCATATCATAAGGGAATAGGGCTAGAAAGAAAGAAATGTCTGTAAAACAGACAGAAACATATTAACAAAATAGCAGTAATGAGTCTCTACCATGTTTTTTTTCTACTGAAAATATTATGAAAACTTATTACAGAATCCATACATGCTAACAGTATTATGTTTTTCAGGTGTTGTAAAACTTGTTCTGTACACTTATGGGCCACATGACTTTTGTTATCATCATTCAATCAACATTGTAACACAAAGTAGTCACAAGAAAGGGAACTTATACCTGCTGTTGGTGTGTATGTTAATTAGTATAGCCACTATGGAAAACAGTTTGGATATTTCTTAAAAAGTTAGAAGTAAAACTGTCATATATCCACCAATGCCATTATTGGATATATATCCAGAAAATATGAAATCATCATGTCAAAGAGGTATTTGCTCCACCTTGTATACTGCAGGACCATTCACAATACCAAAGACATGAAGCAACCAAGGTGTCCATTATGAGAAGAATGAATAAATAGAATGTAGAATACGTACACAATGAATACTCTTCAGCCATAAAAAAATGAAATTATGTTACTTGCAGCAAAAATGGATGACATTGGAAGGCGTAATGGTAAGTAAAATAATGCAGACACAAAAAGACAAATAAAATACTTCCTCCCAACACGTGGAGCTACAAAAACAAAAATAAAAGCAAAAAGTCAATCTAAACACAGGATGTTGATTATTAGAGACCGGGTAAGGTGAGATTGATGGCCTTCTCATACCAAAAATAAGGGAAGCTGAGTGTAATTCATTGTGACAGATTTAATAATGAGATGTTAGCAATTGGAGAAATCTGGGTGTGGCTTATGGGTTGTGACAAATATATGATAGGAATATAAGATGTTAACATAGTGGAGGCTGGTGCGGGGTATATGGGAATTCTTTTACTGCTTCACAATTTTTGTACTGTAAATTTAAAACTAGTCTGAAATGCAAAGATTCAAAAAGCAGTCATAGACAATACACAAACAAGTGAATGTGATTTTATTCCAAGAAAACTAAACTAAAAAGGACATTGGACAAATTTGGCTTTGCATGTCATATTTTTAATCCCTGATCCAAACCATCCTTGGATAGGTTTCTATAATCTCACATTTGTCTTGATATCTCTTTATATGTCTAGGAGTTTTGATGATATGCCAGACATTGTGTAGACAAAAACCTTAAGGCTTTCCTATGATTATATTTTTCTACAGCAATTATTTCCTTTTTAAAAAATGTTGTTTGGGGATAAAGTAAGGGCCTGATTTCTTAGTGCAATTGAAGTGTTAGCTTATTACATTTTATTTCAATTTAGAAATTCAACCTATGCTTACCTCTGTTCCTATGAATTTATTCTCCTTAAATACCTTATTAAAAACCCCAGTGATATGTTTCCCTTTGGCCTTGAAATCTATAGATTCTTTTATCAGCTTCAGTAATTTACAGCCCATATTTTAGACTCTGACCTGAAACAGCTTCAAAATCTGCAAAATGACTTGATGAGCAGAATGGCATTGTTTGAGGTAGGCACCCTCCTATGAAAGATCTTTTTCTTTCCCCTAAGTAAAATGAGATGTGTATGATTTCATTTTGTCTTTGAAACTGTCAATCTTACCTATCCAGTGTCCATGCAGTTCTAATATTCAGTAAACATGTGTGAAGAAAGCAATCCATGCATTTGAATCTTCTTTGTTTCCAATGTGGTTTTCTATCCTGCTGTCACTACTAAAAGCTTTTCTCATTACTCTTTCCTACAGTAAAGTCACTCATCTTGGCACAATACTAGGTAGATGCCCAGAACAGCCAAATTCTCTCAGGAAACTAAATGAATGGTGACCATCAATTTATTTAAAGATAACTCTACACACTGGAATACTATGTCAACTAATTCTTGATGTATTCACATTTATTGATATCATTAAATGTATAATTTATATATGTATACATATAAGCATATATAATTACATGTATAGAGAATTTCTTAAGTCCATAAAACAAACATATACCTTTATGTGGTTAGGAATTTTATTGCCTAATTTTTATACTTAAATTTTTGACCTAAAAGATGTGACTCCTTTACATTGACTATTGAAATTTTTATTTGGAAAGTTTAACTCAATCAGTTTTATATATCCAAACATTTTAGTCATGCTAGCCTAGTGAGCAAAAACAGAAGATCCTATAAATTGCTATGTATTAATTACTGATTTAGTATTTTATCACATTAATATTTGAGAGTTACTGAATGAAATTGTAGGGTATCTTGATTAACAGACTGAATCCATTTGTGCTTTCATGAACTTTAAGCTTTGATGAAGTGAAAAAAATCATTATTTTTCCTATTTTTATTCAGTCTGTAAATTGTCTCTCCTTGTCTTTGGCTCAGGCTGTCTCTAGATCCTACATCCTTTTCTAGTGATTTATGAGACATTTGAAGTTTTCATAAATTTTTATATTTCTATTCTTTGTTGGGATTATTCTGAAAAAGTTCTCTTTGCTAAGATTTAAAAAAGCCAGGCACCTATATTCATTGCTGACACTGTTATGCTTAAATCTTGTAATTTAATAGTTAGGTATAATTGTGGTAGTGACCCAAATTTCTCTCCTTATCCAAATAGCTAACTAATTATCTCAACATAGTGCCTTAAATGTATTAATTTTATTCACTGATTTGAAATGCCTTTATTACTACCAAGTATTAAAAGTGGACGTGTACTCAGATGTTATTACGGAGCCTATTCTCTATTTTGAGGTCTTTAAAATATATTTTAATGACCATAGATTTATAATGCATTTTAATAACTGGAAACTTTGATTTTTTTTTTCTTTTTGGTCAAGTTATTAAAATACGTAGGAGTTTTTTGAATCGCATGAGATTTGGGTTTAGAGTGACAGATTCATATAGAGATAATAAGGATAACGGGGAGAGGAAATATCTCAAGAGTAATTCAATTAATATTTTAAAGTGAACATTGGTAAAGCAATCAGGTGTGAAAGTGAATGATCTGTATGACTGGAGATAAAACTGGAACAGTAAGCTAAGGTGATAGAATGAAGAACCTTGTTGGGCCATTTGTCAGATAACTCAATGCTGTTTGCTCTAAAAAATTTTCTCAAATCTCTGTGGCCCTAACACAATAAAAATTTAATCTTCATTCATGAAAAGCCACTGTGTCTCAAATGTCTGGTCCTGAGGGCTCTCGTGTATTACTGAACTTGGCTATCCCTGTGTCACTTTTTTTCTGATCCACCTTAGGGTCTTTCATCTGCTCAGATATGGTAAGGGAGTGAGAGTCTGGAGGAATTCATGGGAAATTTTAGGAGTCAGGGATAGTAAGGGCACACAATTTTATTTTTATAAAGATTTATTTCTTTGAGGGAGAGAGAAAGGGAAGAAAAAAAGAGAGAGAGAGTGAGAGATCTATTGATCTTTCATTAACTAGTTCACTCCCCAAAAGCCCATAACATACAGGACCAGGTCAGGAACCCAGAACTCCATCCTGGTCTACCAGTTGGGTGACACAGATTCAAGTACTTGGGCTACCTTCCCAGAGGTATAAGCAGGAAGCTGGATTGGAAGCAGAGTAGCAGAGAGTGGCAGTGAGTCTAACCTCATTCTGATATGGGATGCAGACATCTCAAATGGCTGCAAAGCCCACAGGGTTGCAATGCCTTCTCCCCATTTCTGATTTTTTAATTTTTATTTGTTTTTAAATTATATAGTATTATATATTACTATTATTATATATAAATAAATTTTTCATATCTTTCACACTAAATTACTAAATGCTAGGGTCCTGCCACCTAATAGTACAGTGTTGTTTGACAGAAAAAAATCATCAGATGTTTGTTAGCTTAATGAATTAACACTGAGCATAATATTGTTATTGAGCATGGTATTGAAGAAGGCAGGCATACAGGCTACATTGATTAGATTTATGAACTGGAAGACCACACCTCCACCACTCCTCTGTGTGGCCTCATTCCCTTACCTGGCCACACCTGGGTGCCCACCAGCCAATCAGGTTAATTAACCACTCCCTTTTGGAAGTGGGTTAAAAGCCAGGACACAGTGTGGCCTGGCCCATCTCTTCTTCCCTGGCCTCTTGCCAGGAGGGGGCTTGCTGTAGCCCTGTGCCTCCAGGGTGCATGGCCTTCGGGTCATGTGCTCTAGGCTTCCTGGCCTAGATGCTCATCCATGTAACTGGTTCCTGGTGCTCGGTATGAACCCCTATTTACCTCTCTCTCTTAAATAAAACTCTCACTCTCCTATGCATCTTTCTCACTAAACAAAAGCCTAAAACGTACCATGCTGCCTCATTTATCTGTGCCGGTATTTAGAATTCTCTAAATATTAGGCAAGAACCTTGGACTTATTAATATTGGGGATTTATTAATAAGCATCTGGTGAAATTGTATGGCACTTCTGAGGAACTTTAAAGGGCCACATTTCAGTGTAAATTTTAGGGGGTTGTGTCTGATTTCAGTATTATGATTTTTTTTAACAGATCCTGATATCAGGCTCAATGAAGGCTCGATAAATTGCAAAATTTGGACTAAAAAGTTAATTTGGGAAATAATCTTTAATAAATCTCAACAAGAAACGTAAATGGTCTTAAAAATGTAGAGCTGAAACGGCAGGTTTAGAATCAATAAAGTTTTTAGAGATTGAGTAAAAAGCGATTTTTCACCCATTGGTGATAATGAAGGAAGGCCCTTTGAGTTCCAGTTTGTAGGACGACCTGCCTTTGATAATGTTGATAATGTAGAGGAATATAGGAAGCTGAACAGATTTCAGTGGAAAAGTAGAATAATGTGCACATTGTGGAACAAGCTGTGCTCAAGGTACCCGTAGAATAATGTGCCATAGTTTCTATGATCTTCACGTTGTGAAGTCTGTGTGGTTCTTTGTAAATGGTAGGGGGCCTATTATAATAGTGACTTGTAATATATTTCTTCTGCTTTAGAATGAAAAGCCTCCTCGTATTTTAAAATATAAAATTATGAAAGTCTGAAGTCCAGAGCTATCCTATAGACCAGTGCCCCTTTAAAGGGTTGAGATAAACAAAGCAGGGGTTACGAAGCAGGCTGAGTCATATACAGCCCTCGGTTGCCTCCCAACTCTCACATCCAGTCCTTTAGGACTAGAAGGGGGGGCCTTATGTTGTACCTCAATATTTCTATTCTGAATTCACCTAAATTATTCAGGAATTTGTTATGTATAGATCCAGAAGAAGATTTTGGTCTAAGGAATGCCAGATGGACAAAAGTGATAGGTGTTAGAGGAAAAACAGGAAATTGCATTTTCTTATTCTTGCATTTTCACCTGAGGGTACTTGATATGCAGTAAACAAGCTCTCTCTGCATTTTACACCTTTCTACTCAGGGTGGGAGAACCAGGCTATCCAGGTGATAAGTTTTGAGAAAAGAGACCCAAGTCTGAATGAGCAAATTTCAACACTGCTCTTTCGTTTCATGCAGTTTCTATTGGTCTCAGATCTTCCTGCTTTCCTTGCCTGCTATGAGGTGGCTTCTTACGTCAGGCTCTTTCTCCTTTAGGGAGGCCTGAGACTGAACCTGACATGAGGGATAGGAAGAGTGAAGGGGCTGATACTGAGGAGTACCCACAAGCCTATTTGTTTAGTCATTGTCCAGAGGCCACATTCTCTAAGCAGCTCCATCAGAAATAGAATTGTCACTTTGATAATAATTTTCTTGATCTCACTTTTCATTGATTCCAAAGTCAGAGGAAGGACTATAGTTGGCAGAATTCTAGGATGATCTCCAAGAATTTCTATCCCCCCTTCCCCTGGTGTACATACCTTTCCTCATATATGGGACTTCAAATAGGATGGATAGGATGGATCTGATTGGGTTTATGCAGTGTACCTTAGATAGGAAGATAATTCACAGGGGCATGACATAGTCACATGAAAGCAAGTACTTTTTGCCTAAGTTGTTGCAGAAAAGAAAACTAGAGATTCAAATTGTAAGAAAGACCAAATACTCCACTGCTGGCTTGCAGGTGAAGGGGTCTGTTTATCAAAGCATGCATATGGCATCTGGGAATTGATCGCCCTCAGTTGGCAGCCAGGAAGGAAACTGTAACCTCAGTCCCATAACAGTGAGTAAATGAGTTAGGCCAACAGCGTTCAGAAGGAGATTCACTCCGTTATCCTTTGTATGAAAAACTCAGCCAAAACGTGTTGTTGATTTCAGCTTTGAGGTATCTTTGGCAAAAAGAAAACCCATACAAACCTTCTAACATTTAGAACTGTGACCTAATAAATGCTATTTTAAACTTCTCATTTATACATGTGTAGTTTAAAAACTTGGGGAAAATTCTGGAACAATAGAGACACAGGATAATTTTTTTAAATATCTTTAAGCTCTCACATCAAGACAGACATAGAAGTTGAAAAGTGAAACAGAAGACTCATCAACAACATTTATAACAAAACTAAGTGCAGATGTTGTTTTGGCATAGTGATTCACTGTTAGATGTGCTCACATACCATACCAGAGCACCTGGGATTGGGTCACCGTTCTACCCTCCATTCCAGCTTTCTGGGAATGCGCACCCTGGGAGGCAGCAGGTGATGACTCAAGAGGTTTGTGCTTGCCACCCTTACGGTTACCCAGATTGAGTTCCAGGCTTCAGCCTGGCCTAACTCAGACTATTGTGGGAATTTACAGAGTGAACTAGTGAATAGGAGATCTCTCTGTCTCTTTCTTTCTCCCCCTTTCCCCAATCTTTCTGCTTTTCCAGTAATAAAATAAATTTTTAAGAAAACAACGTTAACAAGACAATTCCCTGGGAACTATAGATATAAGTGATAGGAACAAAATCATAGCAGAAAAACCCATCTGGTTTCTGCATCTGTTAAGGAAAGAGGCAGGCATTGAGCTGTGGCAGGTTAAGTCATAGCTTGTGATGCCTGCATTCCATATCAGAGTGCCTGTTTGCATCCTGGCTGCTCTGCTTCCAACCCAGCTCCCTGCTAATACACACGGGAAAACAGAAGATAGTTCAAGTAGTTGGGCCCTAGTCACCCATGTAGGAAACCTGGATGTAGATTCTAACACCTGGCTTCAGCCTGTTCTAGACTTGGCTGTTGAAGCCATTTGGGGAATGGACTAGTGAATGGAAGATCTCATTCTCTCTCTGTTACTTTGCCTTTCAAATACATAAATCTTAAATAAAGGAAGAAGGGAGATAGCAACTGGGCTTTTGATAGTGACAAGGTCTATTTGACAAGTGAAAACTTATCAGTGGACCCTAAAAAGGCAGGGTGACCCTCATTCCTCCTATCCTGTCGGGGTGGGAGAAGGCCAGAGTGCTTCCAACTGTTTTTCTCATCCACTGCAGAATATGTTCACAGGTACCTTTAATCTAGAACTTACTGTTCCTCAAGTATGGAACTGTTATTTATTTATTTATTTGATAACACCCTTCCATTTTTTCTGTTATTTCTATCCATACTTAATGGATTAATCTAATTCTCTCACCCCTTTTTAATTACTTTTTGCTTTGTCTTTTATCATGTATTTTAGCATTATGTGCAAAACTGCTATTTATTTTTTCAGTTGGTTTCATATTTTTGATTTCCAAGAACACCTAATTTTTATTGAGTATCAAACCTACTCATATGCATGTCTTACCTTCTCTTTATTCCCTTAGGTTATTATATATGATTTATTGTTGTTGCCCTTGTTCTTTTGTATTCTTTGTTCTATGAACATTCTTCATTTTCTCTGAGTTCCTTTTATGAGTTTCACTGTAGAAATTTGGTAGATTTAGAAAAACAATAAAAATAACCCCTTCATTCCTACATAAATTCAGATATGACTGAGAAATAAAATATAGGAGGCAGATAAATGGAGATCAAAGTGACCTTTTAAAAATCTTTAGTTTCATTTTTATTTGAAAGTAGAGATAAAGATGTGGACAGAGGGATTTTCTATCTATTGGTTTACTCTCCAAATGCCAACACCAGCCATGACTGGGCCAGGTCAAAGCCAGTCACACAGAACTCCATCCAGGTCTCCTGTGTGGGTTGTAGACCCTATTACTTTACCCCTCATCTGCTGTCTCCCATAGTGCACATTAGCAGGAAGCTGGATTGGAAACAGTGCAGGGACATGAACCATGCATTCTGACACGGTCAAGTTGAGGTTTTTTAAGAGCTTCATCTATAATTTAAAATATGTTAATTTGATTTAAAAAGTTAAATAGCAAGCACCTGTTAATAAAGGTGTTAAATAATAAATAAAATTGACTTGCATCATTGAGTTGACATTTTGGGACAGAATTGTGATAAATGTATGTGTTCAGCCTGCCACATATAACTACAGGTTTGAGCTGAACTTTAGAGAAGACTATTTTCCCCTAACCCCCAAAGCTTGGGGAGATGATGGCACTCTCTCAGAGCTCATTTCTGCATAGATTACATTTATATGAAGCATACTTGCTGTTTATGTCTATTGCTTGCTTCTTATCAAAATTATTGTCCCTTTATAGGTAGGCTCCAAGTCTTCAGAAAATATTTCCTTGAAGGAAAGGTTTGGAACGACCAAAATTGTTATCCTTGTAAAAAGGAGTTGTGGGATGAGGGTGGTAACAGTAAAATCTCACTATTTGTTGCCTGTATATTGATGAAATATATTTATGATTAAAATGAAATGCATTTAAGATAATTAAAAAATAATAAATTTATCATTATGAACTTTTTTTGCATTAAAACACAGACAAGAAAGGAAGAAGGGAGAGATTGAAAAAGAACTTCTTGATATTACAGACTAGCCTTAGGTACCTCAACACTGTCATCAGCAGTGATTATATTGATGATGTCAGCAATGATAACGGTGATCAAAACACTAACTGCCATCGGTTTTGCTTGGATTCGAATATTATTTGGATTTTTCTGCTCACCTACCCAATGCCTCACCTTTTCTATGAGTTCTAACTAAGCTTTCCTCAAGTTTCTTTGCCAAATAGCAATGTAGTTCATACATTCAACCTTAAGATGTAACAAAATTCAGTGCAAAAGCCTGGCTTATGTAACTTTGAATTCAGACCTTGACAACCAGACAAGATTTATCTCATGCATATGTATTAATTTTAAGTGCTTTTCTGTAACAGTCATTTGACATTTAATATACCATAATTGTATTATTAAATTTAAATGCATATTTGCAATTCTAAAAGCACTACTGAACTTTATGGGTGAAAAAATACCTTCTCCTTCACCTTGCTTCCTTAGCATCCCCCAACTCTTCTCGAAGCTTTATCTTCCCTGCTACCTTCACCGCCGCCCCCATCTCTGATTCTCTGCTCACTTTCTTTTCCATTTCTTAACAGTTTCTCTTCTGCTCTCCTTGCAATCCACATGCACTCACTCAGGTGCATCTTTCTCCTGTGTGGAAATGTCCATTGCTCCTGCATCTGCAGTCAGGCCCTCACGCTGTCAAATCCATCACTCACCTGTGGAGCAGTTCAAAGGTGTTGCAGTGACTTTTGCTCATCCCCCATGAGCATTCTTCATGGTCCCAGGAAGCACTTTTCAAACTTCAAAGTGACTGTCACTGAAGAAGTCTCCATCAGTAGTAATGAGCCCCTGATGATAATACTTTCAGGAAAGGAAGAAAAGGATTATAGAGGACATGAAGTTGTAAAGAGAAAGGACTTGTACAAACTCCGAGACTCCCCCTTTCTTCCGAACATAGCATCTCTCTCTCTCTAATGTCGAATCAAAAAGTACTTCTAGATTCTAACTTTCCACTGAAAAACTCTTTACTTTGACTTATTCTAATACCAAGCATGAATGAGTTTTAGACTTTGTTAATCCAATGCCACCATTTTTACCAGAAAGGAAAGAGAGACTCAAATAAGTCTTGGGTCACTTGACACTAGGACTCTGTTCTATGACTCCCCTATTACTGTCCCCACTCATTCCAATACCTTCATTCTCATACAATTCTTTGGCACATGTGCTTCTGTGCTGTGACTGTAGCCTTTGTGCACTTCCATATGTTGTTTGCACTGCCAGGAGCAACCTTTCCCCATTGCAGGTGAGGCCAAAGTGTTCTTTAATATGAAGCACTGCATTGCTGGCTCCATCTTCCTCTACTATTCTCTTCCCTTGTTTGGTGTAGGTGACAATCTCCTGTGTTCTATCTGCAATGTGAATTTAGTTGTTTTGAAGGTAGTCACTTGATATTGAATTACCTATTAATTAATCAATTCTTGTGGACTATAAGCTCCTGCATGCCAGAGTCTGTGCATCATTCGACTTTCAGCTCCAAGCCCCTGTTACAGAGCCTGCCCCAGAAGGGTTTGAAACTGTGCGCTAAATTGAGAAATCAAAGCTGTTAACTCACACCTTTTCATAGGCCCCTTTCAGCACTACTAAGCTCATTGGTGAAGAATATGTTTCCCTGTGTGTTTCCTTGGCATCTGCTAGACTTTTTCCAGGTTTTATTCTCTCTCTTACCCGGAGCAGAATTCCCTTTTTCTTTTCCATTTCTTGACATCCTCTGATCTTCTCTCTGTGGATAATGTTCACTCACTCTCAGCTACTGCTTTGCTTTTCTAGAGGAGAAGCAGTTTCCATTCTATGTGGAAATGCCCAGTGCTTCTATTTACTGCAAAAAACAAAAACAAAAACAAAAAAAAAATTTCCTCCAATCAGTCCCTTCCACAGTCATATTTTTGATTCTTTCCTTCTCAAGAGAGAGATCATCCTGTTCTTTCCTGGTCCTCAGTCTTGGGAAGAATTGATTTCAAGAAGAGCTCAGATGCTTTGATTCTATTGATGCCTGTGACCCTCTACAAAAGCTACTCTAGAAAGATTCTCACAGGGCCACTGTTTGAAACAGTCATTATCTCTTTCTTGATCTGCCAAAATTCTTGACCTGTAGACATAAATGAAGAGGTAATAAATATATATATTACTGCTTTCCTCATTCAGTATAGAAATTTCCAATATTTATGTTTATTACAAAAGAGTTTTGACAATCAATCCCTCACACAGACATATCTTACCCTGTGGACAAGCTTTAGAATGTTACAGCGACCATCTTAATCCTGATTTTTTGCATTTGCAACATAGTATGAGAGAGAAGTTTTTCAACAGTTAAAGGTCCCTGCCATAAAAAATCCACGTTCCCTCCCAAGGGTGCCCCTCCTCAGAGGAGGATTATATTCCCCATCTGCCTTGCTTTGGCTCAAGAAATGTGTGTAGAGTGATAAGTGCCTCTTCTACGAGGATAGTTTCATTGTTTATCATGATTTATTCTCCTTTTGCTGCATGATTCAGAAGAGTCAAGATAGCTGTTGTTCCGTTAACATCATCTGGGGAATGAGGATGATATGGAACAGAACTCCAGCTGACCTACTACAAACATGCAGCGTGAACAAGAAATAGCCTTTTTAATGCAAGCCACTAGTATCATGGCTATAGCTGAGGCTGTCCTGACAAATACCGATGGGAAGAATACCAGAACACACTTTTATCTGACATGACAGGTGGGAACTGTGGTGCAATGCACTGCTCTTCAACGCGTGTGATGTTCTGTAGTCATGGAAATACCGTGATTATTCACTACAGTGTTTGATCAATGTGCTTGTGTAGCCATGCTGTTGGATGGCTGGAGCATTAGCAGGAGAAGCCCTGGAGACAAAACTGGACTCCTGTCTGTAGTCTCTACACCGATTCTCAAGAAAGGAAGACTACTATGCGATGACAGCTGATTTGAGAGAAAGAATAAAGAGCTTCAATATGAAACCAGGTCAATAATGATAGGTCCCAGGGAACTGCATAATTGCTGTCCAATTTGAAAATCAAGTTTTCATATAATTCATGTTATAATATGTTCTATACTTTCTTCTAGGAAAATAAAACAAGACGGATATCATATATCATTTCTCCAGTGGGTCAAGCATATAGAAAAATCTACAAAATGCCTAGAGTTTTAATGAAGCTTACAGAAGTGCATGCATGGCAGACTTACAAACAGTGATTAGAAAAGACAGGCTGACTTAACCTGACACTGAGCTTCAGAGATCAAGAATTGCAAAGACAAACTCACCTTGGGCACTCCATCTGAGATGGCATACTCTCCACAGGGTAAACTGTGCGTTGAAGCTAGAAAGACATTTATATTCTTCTTAAAATAGCAAAAGAGTTTGTCATTCAACTAGTAGCAGATTTTCTTTTTGCCTTTACACTTGCACATGAAAGCTGCCTTTATATGAGTGTCACCAGCCTGTCTTTTTATAAATCAGTGCTGCCTTGCCAAATAGATATGTGCATCGGTAAGACTGTCCTTTTTTGCATAAGTCTCATAAATCAACATCACTGAACAATTCCCAGCCTAGGTAGTCTTTTAGATTTAGAATTGAGGAACATAAAAAGAGATGTGGTTGAAAAATCTCTTAAGAAATTCTGTGTGTTTGTTTAAGAGAGTGAGAGTAAGAGAGAAATTGAGCCAGAGAAAAAGTTTCCCTCATTCAGATGCTCTGAGTTATTAGCCAGAAGGTGCAGCAATGCTTGCAGAAGTACAAAGATGGGTTTGCCTTTGTAGCTTTGTGAAGGTTTGCATTTTGTGACCCCTGGATGGCCTCCCATCTTTGATGTTGCCTCAAGTATTCCTGGACTCACTGGTCTCCCTTCAAATGTGTGCTTTTAAGAAAAAAAACATACTGGATATTTTGTCAAAAGAAAATGACCCCTGGATTAATTTTGATAAAAGTAATGGCAACATTAACTTATTGAGTGCCTACTTTGTGCTGGGCACTTTCTAAACGCTTTGCTTATAATGGTACCGTCATTCCTTATAGGACTCTATGGAGCTTTGTTAGTGAGTTATTTTTATAGGAAAGGAAACTGAGCATAGAGCTATTATTACATAACTTGGGCAAGACTGCACTGGTATTATGTAGAAGTGCAGGATTTGACTCACGCAGTACAGCTCCAGGACCCACATTTCTACAGTAGCAAAACTGCAATGTACCAATACCTACAGGCATTGTCAAAGTGAAAAATCAACCTTATAAGTAGGGCTCAGTTCTCTTTGATTGGGAGTGTGGCTATTCCTGCAACATGGTCTCAAATGTGGCAGTGTCCTTGATCTCACTTTAAAGTTCTTTGCAAGGTCAGTACTATGTGATGTAAAATCCCGGAAGGGATACAACGAGCCATGATTTTCAATAGGGATGCACAATGTACCCAAATGCAGTCTAATACTTACTGAAAAGATCAGTGCTGACTCAGGAGTGCTCCTAGAGGCTGACACTTTGATATTACAATGGTTCTGGGAACATATTCTGGGATGAGACTGTGTGCAAAGTGTACCGAATTGTCTAGCTGGCAAATGGCACATGGGGAAACAACTTCTCTCTTTAGCTTGTTTAGTTATCTGCAAAATAAGAGAGATAACTGGTGACATTGTTTATAACTGGTCCTTACACATCAACAAATGACAGCCATTATTAAATTTTGGCCTAAATGTTTGTTGCTGCATCCTTTGCACATGGGTTCCATATTGGAGGATTAGTTTCCAGAGCTTTACTGGAAGCCTTGTAGTGATGGAATGGAACATCACCAAATTCCCCAAGAAAATAATGATAAGGAAGATAACTTACATTTAAAAATTACTTAAAGAAAGCCTTTCTTCCCCATGATGTTTTTAGATAAATATTTTGTGTCAAGCTAGAAATGTACAACTCAGAAAAATATTGTAGAAGCTAGATGATTGTAAATCTTGGAAAGAATGAATACATTTGATATGGGTTACATTTGCACATAAGCTCAGAATGCCAAAGGCAGGTATATCCTGCAGATCCTGCCTGTTTCAGGAATAGGGAGGCTGTTCACAGGCTTGTCCTTGCCTCTCTCCAATTCCCTCCAATGCTAGAACATAGATTCTCTTCTAAGGACAGATGTGGATGGAGGAACTTTTAGTTGTATTGTAGAGGACAGAACCTTTACAACTGTACTCTTTCAGTCAGAATTTTCTTGGAGAAGGAAAGAGTATAAATGCTTTCAAAATATACCATGGGAATTCTAAGATAGACTTTGTTCCAGGTGAATGTCATTGTGCTTCAGAACCTTTGCTTACGAGTACAGACATAGGAGGTAGGTGCCCTAAGAACAGCAGGGTCTCGGAGTCACCCAGCAAATGAGCCCCATGGTCGTCTTTTTTATGCCAATGTTTCTAATTAAAGATAGCTAAATACATCAAAGTATATTGTACAGCTCACTTCCAGAAAAAAAAAAAGTCCCTGTTAAGAAACCATTATGGTTTTTATCAGCCATTAATAATTAATTGTCCTATGATATTTTTGCCTTGGTTACCAAAAAGCTAAATCCAAAGCATTGTTGCAACAATAGTTCAGATTTGTGGTATATTTTTATCCTCCTCCATTTGCATTGTTCTACTTATCTGTCTGTCATCAAGTAAGGTATTTTTATAAGATAATTCAAGTTGTTATATAATTTACTAAAAAGAAATAAAGATGGTTATTCCTTAAAAATGCATATACCAGATTACCTGGTACTTTTACATTTACTGCTCAGATTTCTCCCTTTTTCCTTTCCCCAGAGCCTTACAGGTGAATGCCCCTGGAGATGCCTTCCTACTCATCTTGTGATAATGACTTAGGATAAACATGAGTCCCAAAGGCCTCTGTCTAGCATTAAAATGGCTTTTTCTAGGAGCTCCATTTGAAAGGGCTCTGAGGTTATGCGCCATGTCATAGCTTTCCCCATATCAGGCCTGCAGATAGACATTACTGAGGAAGGAAGAAAGGGCCCCAGCACGTGGGGCCTGAGAAACCTGAGTGTCTAGGGAACAATCCAGATGAAAGGAGGGTAAGGGGTATTGTCAGTGTGCCAGCCAGGGGCCTGGGTTCACTGGGAGCTCAATGAAAGCAATGGTGAAAACACAGCCCCCTCACTGTGCCTCTGTCCTCCCACATGCCTTGGTAAACCCTGGACAGGGGGAGGAGGCCACGTTGTCCACTTTGTCTACCAGAATGTGCTCCGTGGTGTGAGGACCTCTCTCTGTCCCTTGCTCACTCTTTTCTTTTCTCTCAGCTCCTCCTCATTTCTTTTTCACAGTCTCCTGGGCATTCTTATGCTTTATGATTTTTTAATACTTTGAGATTTCAGTTTCATCTTGGCACATCCACGTTTTCAGCGAGAATTTTCTGTTTTGTTTTGTGATTTCCTCCAGTAGAGTTTGAAAGCAGCTGTGCTCTCAGCTTCTCTTTCCCCTGGCATATCCAATACAACCCCTCTCCACTAACCCCGGGTGCTCGGACTCATGCCCGAGTGCTACTCTGGGCCCCAGGCTCAGACTGCCTGAATCTGGCAGGTGTGAGGCCAGGATTCTGTGATGTACCTGCAAAACACAAGTCCCCATACCTCTTCCCTATTTCTGTGCCTCTCTGGGGGAACACTGGCAGCACTTTGCTCAGTTTCTGGGACAATCCAGGCAGCTCTCCATCACTGGAAAACACCAGATGGGATGGATGGAGGCAATTTTGCAGAAAGTGCTTTGCGAGAGGCTTCCTCAGTGGTCTTTCCAGCTGGAAGCAGAGCAGCCAGAAAGCACTGTGTTCTCAGCCCAGTTCCATTGCCTCAAGAGCTACAGATGGCTTCCCGGAGCACCTGAAGTCTGCGCTGCTTTCCTGGATAGAATAAGCTACAGACCGCACAAACTCTTTTGTCTTTTCACAGTGCAACTCCAACTCCAGTTTCTTTCTGCCATGAGAGTAAGAGCAGAGTAGGAAAGAGCCAGAAGGTAGGGAAATTAATGTTTAATGCTTGATGTTCCCTGGGCCTGGCCAGCTGCTCAGAAAAGGTGCATCGGGATATTTATAATGCTGCTTCCTGTGGGTACATGTAAGTAAGACTGAAAATGGCCAGGCCTCTTCCTCCGGAGAGATGGGGATTTGCTGGTTGAGGTTGGATTAATTGCATTATTCTTGCATAATACTGTAAGTGTAGCAGTTTATCTTTTCTTTTTAATTTTCTTACTTTTTGACTCTCATTCTCTTGCTTAGATCTATTAACATTAGCCAGTGATCAGATTGGCTGGGATCAGAGTATTGCCACAAAAGACATGGCCATTAAATATTTGCTGTTGCTTTTAATGTCTTCTATTTGATTTCCATTTTAGCTGAGCATTAGGGGCTGGGGATAAATGGCAGATCTGGCACAGAAAAAGTTTTAGAAGAATAAATAATCCTGGTACAGCTGTCAAAAAGGCAGACAGAAGTGATCTCTGATTTTGTAGAGCTACCTGTAGGAGGCCACCAGTGGTTACTTTGTGTTGGGCCTAGGAATATTCACTGTCAGTCAAGACTTCTCAATTGCTGCCTGTTGTCATGACAATTATGTAGAGAAACTAGAAATGTTTCTGATTGACATATGATTCGCATCTTTTTTCTTTTTCCTTCTTTGAATATCAAATTTGCAGAATCATGATCTCCATTTCCACTTTCCCTGTTTCCTAGGCTTGCTAAATACAGACAAGCAAAGGACAGACTCTATTTAAGAAGCCAAGAACCATCTCAGCCAAGGCCTGGCCTTCTATCCTTCACTGCAACTCAACTGCTGGGGCTAAGGAGTAGAACTGATTATCTGAAACTTGAGATTCTCAGAAGCTGAAGGCTAGAGGTTACACTGGAGCAAGCCAGCTTGGCAACAGCTGCACATCTTTCTTCAAGATGACTTACCACACAAAACCCATAGCCAGGATCATATTGAATATGGAAAACCTGGAAGAATTTCCATTAAGATCCAAAACTAGGCTCTCACAATTACTATTCAGTATAGTTCTGGATATTTTGCCATAGCCATTAGACAAGAAAAAGAAATCAAGAGAATACAAATGGGAAAGGAGGAAATAAAATTATCCCTATTATAGATGATATGATCCTATACATACATAGGAAAAACAAAAAATGCCACAAAGAGACTGTTGGAACTCATAACAAAGTTTGGCAAAGTTGCAGGATAGAAAGTCAATACACAAACAATGCCATGATGAGAAACAGCTTGTAAGATCAGTTCCATTCACAATAGCTACAAAAATTTTTAAATACCTTGGAATAAATTTAAACAAGGATGTGAAATATATGTATGATGCAAATTAAATAAAAAATAAAGAAATAGGATAAGACACTAAAACAATAGAAAAATCTTCCATATCCATGGATTGGAAGAATTAAAACCAAAATATCTATACTATGGAAAGCAATTTATAGATTCAATGTGACCCCAATCAAAATAACCAAAGAAATTCATCTCAGATCTGGAAAAAAACTGACCCCGGAATTTATGTGGAATCACAGGAGACCCCAAATAGCTAAAACAACCCTAAACAATAAAATAATGCCAGAAATATCACAATATCTGATTTCAAGACATATTATGGGGTATTTATAATCAAAACAGCTTAGTACTAGCACAAGAATAGACATATAGACCAATAGAGCAGACTAGAGACTGCAGAAAATAATCTATGCATCAACAACCAACCAATCTTTGACAAACAAGCTAAAATCACCTCCTGGGAAAAAGGACAGTATCTACAACAAATGGTGTTGGGACAGTTGGATCTCTGTTTTTTCTTTTTTGGTTTCTTTTGCAGAAGTATGAAACAAGACCCCTACCTTACAGCATATATAAAAATCAGCTCACAATGGATCAGGGATCTAAATCTAAGACCTGAAATCATCAAATTACTAGAGGAAAACATAGGGTAAGCACTTTAAGATATTGACACAGGCAAATAGCAGCAGCACAGGCGAAAATAGACAAATGGGATTACATCAAGCTGAGAAGATTCTGCACATAAAAGGAAACATGCAACAAAGCGAAGAGGCAACCAAGAGAATGGGAGAAAATATTTGCAAACTATACATCTGATAAAGAATTAATATCCAGAAAATATAAGGAGCCCAAGAAACTCAACAGCAAGAAAACAAACATTCCAGTTAAGAAATGGGCTAAGGATATGAACAGGAATTTTTCATAGGATGAAATACAAACAGCCAACAGACACATAAAAAGATGCCTCAGGTTCACTTGTCATCATTGAAATGCAAATAAAAATCACAATGAGGTTTCACCTCACTCCAGTTATAATGGCTACAATCCAAAAATCAAAATGAAACAAAATCTGGTGAGGATGTGGGGAAAATTCATCCTAATGCACTGTTGGTGAGAATATAAACTCTTTCAACCATCATGGACAATGGTATGGGGATTCTTCAGAAATCTGAAAATAGATCTACTGTATGACCCAGCCATTCCATTTCTGGGAAGTTACCCAAATGAAATAAAATACACATTTGCAAGAGTTGTCTGAACCCCTATGTTTATAGTAGCTCAACTCACAAGAGCTAAGATATGTTATCAACGCATATGTCCATCAACTGATGACTGGCTAAAGAAAGGGTGGTGTATATACATTATGGAATGCTACTCAGCCATAGAAGAGAAGAAAATCCTGTGTTTCACAACAAAATGGATGAAATTGGAGATAATTATGCTTAGTAAAATAAGCCAGTCTAAGTATGTCATTGTAAATATTAAAAGAAAGCTAAGAAAAGAAGGGAGAGAAAAGGGGGAATGGCTAAGTGAGAAAGTAAAGGGTAGGTGTGAGTATGTGAGTGAGGGGAGGGTAGGGAGGGAAGTATCATTATGCTCTTAAAACACAGGAGTGCTCTTAAAATATATGAATTTGCTCCATTTATATAAATAAAATTATTAAAAGTAAACAAAAAAACCTACTGTAGAGGGAGACAGATTTCTTATTTCTTATTCCTTCCATTACTTAGATAATGCCAGAGAATTTCGTTTATGGTGTCACATACAGCTCCAGTTGGTAGCCAGTCTGATGAAAAGTACAGGACAATCAGAGAATACGCAGGAGTGATCTAGAAATGGCTGTTGCACAATAAAGTGTCTTTATGTTAAAGGACTTGAAAATCATATGAATAGTTTTGTATTTGTTGATTCATTTTACTCCTGTATGAATCCTCAAGTATAAATAAGGAAACAGATCCTAAAACCTATCAGTTTCCTGTATAAGACCTTGAAGGGGAGCTACAGCCCTGGTGCTCATCCAGCAATTCAAGACGAGCTGACATCTCCCTCTGTATCCAAGGAGCTTTGGAAAGTGCAAACCAAAGCAGAGTGCATTTTTTGAGTCTAAGAGATCAGAGACAGATATGTGTAAATATGTATAAATAACAAACTGTGATAGGCAATGAAATTGTGCAATTTGATTATTGTTGTGCACTTGATGGTGATCTGATTCTTAAATATTATTTGATTTAATGCTTATTAATAACATCTTATCTTAGCATTAATACAAGGAAACTGATGCACTCAGACAAGTAATTTACTAAGGCCACAAAGTCAGTGCTTCACAGGGTCAGGATTCATCTCCAGGTCTAACTGTCTGCAAATTATATATTATCTTTTTAAAACCCAGCTTCTTCCAAATAATGTCTAATATTTAAGCAGTGCCTTGTCACTTATAAAACATGTTCACACACTCAGATGTATTTGACCCCATCACCTCTATTTGAGCCAGGTAAATTATAAATGAAGGGACTGATGTTCAAATAGTTAACTAATTTTAACAGATCACAGGTTCAGCAACTGGTAGAATTAAAACTCAATCAAATTTCACTTTTTGAATTTCTTTTACTATGTCACACTGCCTCCCTGATAAATAACATCAATAACCACCATTTATGGAGCAGTAAGGTCCTCCCAGATACTACTCAAAGTATTTCACTGGATTTCTCCCTCTTAACCTTCATAGCAAAACCAAGCAAAGCAGGTAGCATTATCATTACAATTTTCTAGACAAGAAATGTAAAGGATTTTTTTCAAGGTTACACAATTAACAGGTAGTAGGACTGGGATTTCACTCTAGATGTTCTGACTCTGACTTGTGGATCTACACTCTCATCACATCATGATAGCACATTTTCTCACACCTTGCCAACTTCCATGTACGTTTTGCTATGTGCTATAGAAAACACTACTGGTATGCAGTTCTGGGGGAGAATAGAAGAAGATATTGATTCCAGCTAAAGAGACCTTGGGAAGCCTTGTGAAGGAGTGACATTTGCGCTATGCCTTAAGAGATTAAGTATCTAAGGGACAGATATACTTAGTGACTTCTTTAAAATTTCATAAGATCTTCAAATACAGGTTTTCCTACACTTAGATTCAGACTATTTTCAAGAATGTTTACTATAGATCCATCTAGCTATTCATTTTCCTTTCCATGCACTTTATTTTCCTTTGCTTGAGTGATAAAGAAATAAAGATTCAGCCGGCGCCACGGCTCACTAGGCTAATCCTCTGCCTGCGGCACCGGCACACTGGGTTCTAGTCCTGGTCAGGGCGCCGGATTCTGTCCTGGTTGCTCATCTTCCAGTCCAGCTTTCTGCTGTGGCCCCAGAGTGCAGTGGAGGATGGCCCAAGTCCTTGAGCCCTGCACCCGCATGGGAGACCAAGAGGAAGCAGCTGGCTCCTGGCTTTGGATCAGTGTGGTGCGCCAGCCGCAGCGTGCCGGCCGCAGTGGCCATTGGAGGATGAACCAATGGCAAAGGAAGACCTTTCTCTCTGTCTCTCTCTCACTGTCCACTCTGCCTGTCCAAAAAAAAAAAAAAGAAAGAAATAAAGATTCAGAATTTGGAAGGACAAGAGCCTTAGATCCCCCAAAGATTATTTGTTAAAACATACTAGTGTCAGGAGCAGTGCTGTGGTGTAACGGGTTAAACTACTACCTGCAGTGCCAGCATCGAATATGGGTTCTTGTTAGAGTCCTATACTTACAAGCCAGTTCCTTGCTAACGTACCTGGGAAAGCAGCAGAAGATGGGCAAATCCTTTGGCCCCTGCCACTCACCTGAGAGGAAGCCCTGAAAGAAGCTCCTGGCTCTTGGCAATAGCCTGGCCTATCTCTGGCTACTGTGGCCATTTGAAGAATGAACCAGTTGATGGAAGATCTCTCTGCTCTCCTCTCTCTCTCTCTGTGCATGCATGTGTGTGTGTGTGTGTGTGTAACTCTGCCCTTCAAATGAATAAATAAATCTGTGTGTGTGTGTGTGTGTGTGATTCCATGCAGTTGAATACAAATGGTACAAATAGCAAGCAAATATTCATGTCCAAACTAAATCAGATCCTCTTGGTAATAAATATAGCTTACATTTTCTATATGAATATGTGGAATATAAAACACCCCAGTATATTAATCCAAGAGTGAGAAATGCCCTAGCAAGAGTTTCATTCATATGATAGAAAGCAGAAATGAAGCTTGACTGTCTAATTTTTAAAAGCTATATTTCCATATAGTTTTCAAACACATGTAAAACTCTTTTTCATATAACATAAATATAAGTTCTGAGTAGTTTTAATTAGTGATCTTGGAGACATGCTGCACCTGTTCCAATTCATCTGCAGAGATGAAAACCCCACACCCTTTTCTTTTGCTGACAAGTTAATAGACATTTCCAGCTCAAGCCAGCATGCAGAGCTCTGTTGCTTTCTCGTGACAGGTGAATAATAAAGCCACACAAGACCATGGCAAATTGTACGTGGAAAACCCTCAGTGAGTGTAAATTCCTGACCAATGAAGATCCATCCTCCCATTGTTCTGCAGGCCTGTGCATGGGTAGCTGATAAATCACTTTATTGTTATTAACAGCATGGTTTACATAGCATAAAACCCATCCATTTAAAGTGAACAATGAAATATTTTTAGTGTGTCTGCAGACTAGTGAAACTATCATTTCAATCTAATTTTAGAATATTTCTATCACCTTAAAAAGAAACCTTGGCCCATTTACAGTGACTCTCTATTCATAGAATCCCTCAGCTCTAGGCAATATTACATTGACTTATTTTTACTACACTTTAGTTGGGAGAATATTGACTCTTCCACATGCTCACTGCTTTGTGTATTAGGTCAGTGAATAATTGATTTTCATATTTATGCATTGGAGTAAATAAAATAGTATGGCTACTACATAGCTGCCCATATATGCATGTGTTTCACCACCTGTGTTCATACAGCCAGGCACATAGACAAAAAGAAAATGCAAGAAATTATTCAGGAAGAGAAGCAGAGGTTGGAAGTCAGCTTATACTGTGATATAAAAAGCTGTCAGCAAAGATATTTAAATGGGAAAAACAAGATGCATTTTACTGAGTAAAGAATACAGATGCAATTACAGGTAGGTTCTCATTATTCCACATTCTGTATTTTCAGTTACCCTACTCTCTAAAATTTATTTGTAACTCCAGAATCAATATTCATGGAGTACAGATATTCACAGATAGGGGCAGACCAGCAGAAAAAGAAATGTAATTCCCAATCACCTTCCCTGTTCCCACTCTAATCCATCAGGGGATCATTGTGCCTCCTTGTTTCAGCTCTCATACAGAGTGACCAAAGGATGCAGGAGGGGTAGTAAGGGCAGTGCTGTGAAAAGAGCTCAGGGTCAAGGACAACTGAATAGGATTTGCATACAATCCTCGTGCCTGTTAGTGGAAAACTTCAGGCAACTCACAATTTCTGAACATTATTTACTCTTTTGAAATAAAGAAATTAGAATCTACTGAGATGAGGTTTATTTAGAATTAACGATTTTAATCTCTAGGAGCACTGTTTCAGTATCAACTAGTTCAGTTTTCTTTGGGAACTGTATAGAACACAACTGTTATAAATAATGAGAGGCAAGTATTATGGGGATGATTAAGAGTGAGGCAGCAGGAACTTTCCTCATAGAACAGTTAAAGTTTACTTGGATATTTCTTTTATTTTACAAAATACCTAGCACTTTCCTCATGTCTTTTATGTCCCTTCTTAATATTCCACTGTTGAAGGTATAAGTCATTTTCAAAGTTCAAAAATAAAATACACGAGGCAAGTGTTTTCTCTAGGGGTTAAGGTGCCTGCATCCCACATTGAATTGCCTGGGTTCAACTCCTGGCTCCAGGCCCTCGCTTGCAGTCCTTGGGAGGCAGTAACAATGGCTCCAGTAGTTGAATCCTTACACCTGTGATGTGGGGGACTGGGATGGCATAACTACCTCCTGACTTCAGCCCAACCAAGTTCCAGCCCTTGCAGACCTTTGGGGGTGAACCGGTAGATGGATGTTCTCTCCCTCTGACTTGCTCCCTCTCTTTCTCTGCCTCTCAAATTCTAAAGATAAAAAGCAAGACATAAGAGAAGAAATCTTTGAAATTAAATCATGGGGACTTGCTTTACAATGGCTGTTAAAAATCTGACTGACAAGACTTAGACCCAGGATCTTCTACTTAGGAATAAGAGGCTCCTACCATACTTCACCTCTATTGTCTTCATAGCTGGCTCTCATGCTCGTGATTCTTGCCTCAAATACACAAGGTCTCTGCCAGCACCAAACTTCCTGGGAAGGAAGGAGAGGGGTAAGGGCTAGAAGCTGTATTCTTCAGAGTCTATGTCAGTCAGCTTTTCATTACCGTGGCAAATACCTGAGAGAAGCCGTTTATGAAGGAACTTTTATTTTGGCTCACATTTTTGGAGTACACAGTCCAAAATCAGCTACTTCCACTGGTTTGGTGTCCGATGAGGGTGATGGGGGGCACAGTGAGTACAGAGGACCCTATGGTGATCCTGCAAGCAGACTAGTTAGGTCCACCTTGGCTTGTATAGAGAATGGCCATTCCAGAGCAAGCCCCTAAGTAACTCAGGTCCATTAGGTCTACCTTCCTTTTTTTTTTTTTAAAGATCGATTGATCTATATGTCTATCTATATCAATTGATCTATCTATCTATCTGAAAGGTAGAGTAACAGAGAGAGAGAGAGAGGGAGAGGCAGAGAAAGATCTTCCATCTACTGGTTCCCTCCCCAAATGGCTGCAAAGGCTAGGGCTGTGCCAGGCTGAAGCCAGGAGCCAGGAGTGTTATCTGAGTCTGCCACATGGGTGCAGGGGCCTGAGGACTTGGGCCATCTGCTGCTGCTTTCTCAGGCACATTTATGAGGAGCTGGATCAGGAGTGGGGCAGCCAGGATTCGAACTGGTGCTCATATAGGATGCTGGAACTGCAGGCTGCTTCTCAGGCCTACCTTCAAATACCACAATTGGATCAAGACTCCTATCCATTCTCCATTAACATTAATCCATTAACCAAAAGACTTTGGGGACCAAGTTTTCAAAGACCTGGGGGAGGGGCACAAACTAAGATCAAACTATAGCACAGTTTGTCTTCTACAATCAATGTCAGGCAATAAACTTTTTGCCAGAAAAGATTCTAAGTGACTTCTTTGTTAGGGTATAAGGACTGTGATAACATATGGCAATAGTCTTTGGCATGGGAATTTTATTACAAGATTTGTGAAAAGTACTCTCACATTGCCTTAGGTTTCCTTTTAAAGCTAGAAATAGGCTAAATCACCATTCAAAACTTACTTGGATTAATTATAATCCGTAGGCTGGTTGGACATGATGCCAGCACAACTAGGAGTTCCTCAGTCATGAAGAAAAGGGAATGTGCACTGGATGCTCTGGTGACTAAATGGGATTGAACACCAGTTCTGGTACAAGGTGACTAGTGCTCCCTGAGCTTTCCTGATGTGCTGTCTGGTTATACTGCTCAACTGCAGAGTTATGCCCTGGGTTTAGCATCATGCCACAGTAGGAAAAGCTGGTTTTTGTGATTGGGATTCAACCGATCTTTCATTCCATTATAGCTCACGTAACTTCCATTAGGGCTATTCTGTGAAAATTTTATTCTTTAGAAAAATGTATCTCTATCATATAGATAAAAAGTTGAAGAATTATTTTTACAAATTGAATATCTTTTTGAAAATAAGAGGATGAGAACTTGGAAAACTTCATTAGGTTTCCTATGTGTATGCACAACCCTTGAGCCAAAGTAGGATCTAGAGGCTGCCCTATGACTACAACTGCATTAGTCCTAGATACCAGAATTTTCCAAGCAGATTTAGGGAAGTATTCCTGTCTTGTGTTAGGGTTCCTTTAAAAACCATTCAATATTTCATTAAAATAGAACATTTGTAAAGAAATTTTAAAAATTAGAATTAAATGCTTAGTTCTTGGATCTCTAATATTTTCAAATCATGCTCAAAAATGTTAATTTTGGGGGCTGGCACAGTGGTATAGTAGGTTAAGCCTCCGCCTATGGTACCAGCATCCCATATGTGTACCGGTTAGAATGCTGCCTTCTCTATTTCTGATCTAGCTCCCTGTGAATGGCCTGTGAAAGCAGTGGAAGATGGCTCAAGTTCTTGGGCCCCTGAACCAACATGGGTGACCTGGAAGAAGCTCCTGATTCCTGGCTTTGGATCAGCCTAGCTCTGGCTATTGTGGGCTATCTGGTGAGTCAACCAGTGGATGGAAGACCTCTCTCTCTCTGTCTCTCCGTCTCTCTGTAACTCTGCCTCTCAAATAAATAAATCTTTTTTAAAAAAAGTAATTTTAAAAAAATTGTCAATAACAGATCTCTAGTTATTTTTTAAAATATTTATCTATGCATTTGAAAGTCAGAGTTACAGAGAGGAAGAGAAAGAGAGATTTTCCATCTGCTGGTTCACTCCCCAAATGGCCACAACAACTGGAGATGGGTTGATCTGAAGCCAGGAACCAGGAGCTTCTTCAAGGTCTCCCTTGGGGATGCAGGGACACAAGCACTAGGCCATCATCCACTGCTTTTTCAGGCCACTAAGAGGGAGCTGGATCAGAAACGGAGCAGCCAGGACTTAAACTGGTGACCATATGGGATGTCGGTGCCGCAGGCAGAGGCTTTACCTACTAAGCCACAGCGCCAGCCCCAGATCTTCAGTTATTTTAAAAAATTTCTTTGAGAGTCACAGATTAAAATTTCAACTTGTGATATTAGTGATCAATGTCTCTTTGAAATTCTCATAAAAATACCAACAAAACTAGTTGAAATATGAAATCTATGAAATATATAAGCCATTCAAACTTATGGACAAAAATACCAATGCCAAATCATAAAAACAGTATTTACTATCATTGACTTGATTGTCTAGTTTGAAAAATATTGTGCTTTATATTTGGGCTGCCACGTGACTAAAACATGCAGTGTTCCAAGAAAAAAAGGTAACCAAAGCCTTTCAGCTGTTACACTGCATAGACCTTGCTTCAGATCAGAGAAAACTATTTCCATGACAAACTAAGTGCCACACCTCCTCACCCCCTTCAGCTTCACCTCATGGTGACTATTTCACTCCCTCTCCACTACGTGGTGACTATTTCCTGAGCCTAAAGAAATCATTTTATGGAATAATGTATCCAGAATATAAGAGGAGTTCGAGAAAATCAACAAGAACAAAAACAATCCAGTTAAGAAGTGGGAAAAATGATATGAGTAGATATTAAATTGGGAGAGGGAAAGAAAGAGAGAGAGATACAAATGTATAAATGACCAAAAAGAAACTTGGAAAAAATGCTCAGGATCACTAGTCATCAAGGAAGTGCAAATAGAAAGCACAACAATGTATCATCTCAGTGCAGTTATCATGGCTATCACCCCACAGTGAGAAACAGAAGCAAAATCAAACAAATGGTGGTGGGGTGACTGAAAACAGGGTACCCTAAAGCCATGCTCATGGGAACGAAAATAAGTATCTAAAATGGTATGCAGATTCCACAAAGAACTACAAAGTAACCCCTCTTGTGACCCAGCTATCCCACTTCTGGGAATATATCCAAAGGACATGAAGTGAGTGTATGAAACAATTACTTGCACTCTCATATTTACATTGAAGCCCAATTTACAATAACGAAGATGTGAATTCAACCTAGATGTCTATCAACCGGTAGTTGGATTAAGAAAAGGTACATGCACATGAAGGAATATTACTCAGCCATGAAAAGAATGAAATCTTAACATTCACAACAAAATGGATGGAACCAGGGATCATTATCTAAGTGAAATAAAGCAAATACAGAAAGACAAATACCCCATGTTTTCTCATATATGTAGAAGTTTATCAAAAAAAGTTAATTTATCACTCTGTATGTATATATATGAATATGCATATATTTACATTTGTATATATACACATACGTATATATACACACACAGAGGGAGAGAGAATAAAAGTTTGTTCCCATTATATTGTATTGATATATAGCTATAAACAAGTTTTTACTGAATTATACCACCTAAAAATAATACATAATTCTTTCTTTTTTTTTTGACAGAGTTAGTAAGAGAGAGAGAGAGAGAGAGAAAGGTCTTCCTTCCATTGGTTCACCCCCCCAAATGGCCACTATGGCTGGGTCACTGCACCAATACGAAGCCAGGAGCCAGGTGCTTCTTCTTGGTCTCCCATGCGGGTGCAGGGCCCAAGGACTTGGGCCATCCTTCACTGCCTTCCTGGGCCACAGCAGAGAGCTGGACTGGAAGAGGTGCAACCAGGATAGAACCTGGCACCCCAGTTGGGACTAGAACCTGGGGTACTGGTGCCGTAGGCGGAAGATTAGCAAAGTGAGCTGCGGTGCCGGCTAATAACATATAATTCTTTCCTCACTTTATGACAGAGTCATAAACCCTATGTGATATTAATATTATTTTTAGGAAAAAATAGTTATGTGTATGTGCACAGTCTCTATATATGAAGTGATTATGGCAAAATAGTAAAATTATTAAATCTTACAAATGCTAATATTAAATATTACAAAGAAAAAACACTTTTAAATTATAAAGAAGTGATTCTTAACTGGAGGGTGGTGGATTTCTACAACCTCCCCATCCCAGAAATATTTGGCAATGTCTGGATACATTTTTGACACAAGTGGAGTGAAACTCCTACCTATACTTACTACGGGCTCAGAAAGTAGATAAATATTACACAATGCACAGGGCCATTCCCACAACAAATAATTATCCACCCTCAATGCCAGTACAGCTGTTGAGATACCCTGCTCCAAAGGAAGGTTAGTAGTGGAAATAAGGGGTATTGGTCATTAGAAAAGACTCTATAGGAAATTGAATGGTAATGAGGTCAGATTAAAGAGCTCCCCACTCAAAGGGAAAATAGGAAAGTAAAAATGACTGGAAAGAAGAAATTCCATACAGGAGGCATGAGAACCAACGTATAGAAAAGAGTTGTATATAGAAGAGAAAATGGAGAAATAATGAGATGTATAATAGCTAAGAAGTTACCTGAACTGAAAGATCAATTGTGCCTATAGGTTAAAATGTCATTTTCCTGTTTGGAATAAGAAATGCTTACAAATCTAGATGTGAAAAAGGATAGCTTTCAACTGAAAACAAAAACAAAATGAAAAACCAAAACAACATCAAAGTGTTTTACTATTTCTCTTGTCCAAGGTAAAATGCTAAAACAAGCACCATATGGAGAAACAAGCAAAAATTCTAGAGAATTTAATGATATTTGTTCTTCCAATCCATGAACAAGAAATCTTTCCAATTTTTCGGTGTTCTTGATGCTTTTTTTTTAAAATCAGTGTTTTAATAATTTTCATTGTAGAGGTTTTTCACTTGTTCAATTTATTTCTAAATATTTAATGCTCTAGAATGGGATTTTTCTTCTTTTTAAAGATTTATTTTATTTATTCGAAAGGCAGGCAAGAGAGCAAGAGTGAGAGTGAGAGCAAGAGAAACGTTGGTATGCTGGTTCACTAACTCTGCAACAGCTAGGTCTGGGCCAGGCTGAAGCCAAGAGCCAGGGAGTCCATCCTGGTCTTCCAAGTCAGTGACAAGGGCCCATGTACTTGTGTTATTTTCCACTGCCTTCCCAGGTGCATTAGCAGGGAGCTGGATCAGGAGCTGAGCAGCTGGGACTCAGCTGGTATTCAGATAAGGCATCCAAGCATCACAAGAAGCAGCTTAATCTGTGTTACAACGTTGGCACCAAATAGGATTTCTTTCTTAATTTTCCTTTCAGCAAGATCATTATTGGTATATAAAAAATTCTAATATTCATGGATGTTAATTTTGTTTCCTGTGACTGCTCAACTGGTTTATCAGTTCTAACAGCTTTTTTGGTGGAGATCTTAGGATTTTCCATGTATAGAATCATGTCATCTATACACACAGATATTTTGATTTCCTCCTTTCTAATTTTAATGCCATTTCTTTCTTTCTCTTCCCTAGTTACCCTTGCTAATATTTTCAACACTATATTGAATAAAAATGGTGAAAGAAAATCTAGTAACCTTGTTCCTGCCCTGAGGGGAACTGCTTTCAGCTTTTCCCAATTCAGAATGATATTGGCTATGTCTTTGTCATACATAGTCGTTGTAATATTGAGGCATGCCCCTGTATACCTAATTTGTTGAAAAGTTTTATCATTAAGTGATGTTGAGTCTTATCAAATGCTTTTTGTATCTATTGAGATAATCACATGCTTTTTGTTTTTTACTCATATGATGTGACTTATTTTGCTTATTGATTTTTGAATATTGAACCATCTTTGTATCTGTGGAATAAATCTCATTTTATGATGATGTTGAATCATTTTGATGCAGTGTTGCATTTAGATTGTTAGTATTTCCTTGAGAGTTTTGCATCTATATTCATTAATAATACTGATCTGTAGTCTTCTTCATGTGCTGTGCCATTGTTTGGTTTTGGTAACTTAATATTGCTAGCATAATCAAAAAGTTTGGCAGAATTCCATCTTTTTCCATGTAGTTTGAGAAGTATATGACTTAGTTCCTTCCTAAGTGTTTTATAGAATTCAGTTGTAGTCTAAAGTCCTGGCCTTCTCTTTGATAGGAGACGTTTAATCACTGTGTCAATCTTTTTACTTCTTATGGGTCTGTTTATGTTTTCTATTTATCTTAATTTAATCTTTGTGGGTTGTATGTATCCAAGAATTGATTCCTTTCTTCAAGATTATCCAATATCTTAGCATATAGTTGTTCCTAATAGTATCTTATGATTGTTTGTATTTCTTTGATATCAGTTGTAATTTTCCCCTTTCCTATCTAATTCTGTTTGAATTTTTCTCTTTTTTCTTTGGTATTCTGGCTAGGTTTGTCTATTTTGTTTAACTTTAAAAGAACAAATGTTTGTCTCTTCTTTTTTGTGTTTCTTTTAATTTTCAATTTCATTCATTCTTGTTCTGATCCTTGTTTCTTGCCTCCTGCTAATTTGATAGTGAGAGGACATGAGTGATGTTGGAGTTTATAGCACCAAACATCCCATTCTCAGCCCTGGGAGATGTGAGGGCGACCTTGTCCAGTTTCCACCGTGAATGAATCCAGAGTATGCAGGGGATTTTACATTGTTAGTTGTGGGGCTGGAGTACCAGAGTGCAGGTGAGCTGTTCCCCGGGTGACTGGGTTGACTGTTAGTGAACGTATTCCCGGAGCTTCAGGAGAGAGGAGACCTTGCCTAGGACTCACAGGAAATGCATATATTATGCGGGGGATTGTGCACTGGCAACCATGGGCCTGCAACAGTGGAATGGAGATAGACACTTCTGCAGGTCCTAGTGGACAAGCTCAAGTTTTCCTGGGATTTTAGAGCCAACAGTCAGTTCCAGAGTTGCAGGATGCAGTGGAGACCTTATTCAGCTCCTCCATTTCACTGAGAGACAGGTTGGGGATTGTGCACGGGTAGACATGGGTCTAAAGCAGTGAAATACAGGTAGACCACCCTCCCTCCCCAGGTCCCACAAGGTGAACTCCACTGACTTTGTGGAATCGAGCTCCAACAATTCCAGTCCCGGCCCAGAGCAGGAGGACTTGAAGGGTACCTTACCTACATCACACAGGTGGATTGCAGATTATGCTAGGGATTGTACACTAGAAGGTGCAAGCCTGGTTCAGTGGGATACAGATTGGACATTCTTCTTTAGGTCCCACCAGCAAGCACAGGTGCCCTGGGACTTATTGAAGAGTCACAGGCCCATAGCCGCAGAATACAGTGGAGTCCATACCCAGGTTCCTCAGGGTGAACTCAGGGGGCTATGGAATACAGCTCCAACAATCCCAGTCTTAGAGCTGCCATACTCAGAGACTATCTGATTCAGGTCCCACACAGTGATCCTAGGTTATGTTGGGGAATGTGCAATAGCAGGTACAGACTTGGAGCAGAGAAATACAGATAAGGCCTTTCTCAGGCCCCATGGGGGAGTGCAGGTGTCTCTGCGACTTGCATAACCAATAGCCCCAGGCTCAGAGCTGCTGGAAACAGAGGATCAGCCTCAGTTCCCACAGGGAAAGCATGGCTCCCGTTGGGGCTTGTGACAAGTCCACCCAGCATGCTGTGCTAAAAGATGCAGAAAGGGGCCTCCTCGGGTCTTGTCCTCTGGACTTGTGAGACTTATGTATTGACTGCTGCTGGAGTCAAACCCCAAAAGACAGAGGGGAACTTTCTTAGATCACACAGAGTGAGCAATCGTGGCTTAGGAATTTGTGCCCCCCAATCTTGCAGCCGTGGGATGCAGACAGACCTACTCTTTGCCCTGGGAAATGCTATGGCTCCTTCTTGGGGGTTTCTTGAGCAGTGAGACTGTTTTCTGACCTTTAAGACAGAATGGAGTTTAAAATCAGCTGACTGCACACAGCAGCTCAGGTCTGGGAATTTGTGGATTGAGGGAACAATGTGGGTTACTTTTTCTGGTGCAAAGCATTCCCTGAAACCCCAGTCAATTTTATGGACTTGATCTAAAAGCATGTGAAGACTCTAGACTTGTTGGTAGGGTGGCTAATCTACAGCAATGGCAAGGGTAGTAAGGGACTTGCAGCTTATTTTTTCCCAGGAAGATGAAGTCATGCCCCTCCCCACCTTGTCACCAGCCAGGGAGCCAAGGTGGGAGCCATGGTGGGCTTTGTTCCCATCTCTCTTCTGGCTTTATAATCTCTGTGCTGTTGCAAGTTCCAATCACCTTTTACTGGAGTTTGTCCTCAATCTTTTGAAACTCAGTCTTTGCTTCGTGGTTCTGGTTCTCTGTGGCAGAGGTGAGTACAGGACCTCACTATTCAGCCAACCTGAAACTCTCTCTCCCAATATAGATTTTAAACATCATCTAAATCTAGATTTAAACAATAATGTTTTAGTCCTTAAAACTACCAAAGCAGCTTCAGTAAGTGATTTGGATGTTTAGTTGGATGAAAACACAGGATGTTGAAACAGAAAGTAATAATGAATGATAAAAATTAGGGGAAACCTGTTAAGTGAAATGGACACTATAAGCAACAATGAACTGATCAGCTCCTGTCCTGACTTTAGATGTACAATGTAATACTTTATCCTTTTTAGTATTTGTTGTTGTTGTTGTGGTTCTAGTACTATTGGTTGAACTCAGTAATTAACACACAATTATTCTTAGGTGTTTAAATTTTAACTGAAAAGTGATCCCTGTTAAATCTAAGAGTGGAAAAAGAGAGGGAGGAGATGAACAATTTGGAACATGCTCAATCGGACTGGCCGCAAATGGTGGAGTTAGAAATGTGCCAGGGGATTCCAACACAATCCCATCAAGATGGCATGTACCAATGCCATCGCACTAGTCCAAGAGATCAATTTCAGCTCACAATTGATAGCTCTGATAGGTCTAAGAGTCAAAGAGATCACACAAACAAGACAAGTAACTGCTAATACTAACTGATAGAATCAAAAAGGGAGAGAAAGATCCAACATGGGAAGTGGGATACACAGCAGACTCATAGAATGGCAGATGTCCTAAACAACACTCTGGCCTCAGAATCAGCCCTCAAGGCATTCAGATCTGGCTGAGGAGCCCATGAGAGTATAGCAGGCATGGAAAGCCAAGATATCATGGGAAAAAAAAAAAAAAAGACCTAAATGGATGATCTCTGTGAGTGAGATCCCAGTGGAAAGAACGGGGCCATCAAAGAAGGAGGTACCCTTCTCCGAAGGGAGGAGAGAACTTCCACTTTGACTATGACCCTATCGGAATAAGATCAAAGTCAGCGAACTCTAAAGGCTTCCATAGCCCTGGCAACTCATGACTAGAGCCTAGGGAGATTACTGACGCCATGAACAGGAGTGTCAAATTGTTAAATCAGCAACAGGAGTCACTGTGTACTTACACCCCATGTGGGATCTGTCCCTAATGTGTCGTCTAAAGCCAAGTGATGCTATAACTAGTACTGAAACAGTATTTTTATACTTTGCGTTTCTGTGTGGGCACAAACTGATGAGGTCTTTACTAATTATATACTGAAGTGATCTTCTGTATATAAAGAGAATTGGAAATGAAAAAAAAAACAACCTGGTGTTAAAATGGAAATGGCATAGAAAATTAATTAATTTGAAAAAAAAATTATGTAGGATCTCTGTCTTTAATGTGCTGTACATTGCTATTTAATGCTATAATTAGTAATCCAATGGTAGTTTTTTCACTTTAAGTTGCTATATGGGCAAAATGTTGAAATCTTTACCTAATATATACTAAACTGATCTTCTGTATACAAAGAGAATTGAAAATGAATCTTTACATGAATGGAAGGGGAAAGGGAGCGGGAAAGGGGAGGGTTGCGGGTGGGAGGGAAGTTATGGGAGGGGGAAGCCATTGTAACCCATAAGCTATACTTTGGAAATTTATATTCATTAAATAAAAGTTTAATAAAAAATTATTGAGGTTTTTATGGAAAAAGAATCTTAAATTTACTACTAAAATTGCTAAGTTGGTGCAAGAATCAGAATGCATGTTAACTGAATATAGTAATTATGCTTAAAGTAAAAAACAGAATTGACTAGAATTTAAGCATAAATATTAAATCAGCACCCATCAATGGGGAATCAATTAATAATCCAGGTTATTCCATTAAGAAAATAGGTATACAGAATACTTGGCAACTCATGATGACAGCCTAGGGTGGTTACTGGCACCATAAACTAGAATGTCAATTTGTTGGGTCAACAACAGGAGTCACTGTGCACTTGCTCCTCATGTGGGATCTCTGTCCTTAATGTGCTGTACATTTTGATTTAATGCTATAACTAGTACTCAAACAGTATGTTTCACTTTGTGTTTCTATGTGGGTGCAAACTGTTGAAATCTTTATACTAAATTGATCTTCTGTATATAAAGATAATTGAAAATGAATCTTGATGTGAATGGAAGGGGAGAGGGAGCGGGAGAGGGGAGGGTTGTAGGTGGGAGGGAAGTTATGGGAGGGGTAAGCCATTGTAATCCATAAGCTGTACTTTGGAAATTTATATTCATTAAATAAAAGTTAAAAAAAAAAGAAAATAGGCATACAGAATACCCTAAACTTATTATTTTTGTTATATAATTCATTAATATATATTCCACGTTTAAGGAAACTTTACAAAAATAAAAATACCTTCAAAATTACTAAACATATTTATAAAGCAAATGGCAAAGACATTACCACAATATATATTTTCACCTTGTAAAGAATTATTTAAAAATAAATTTGGAAAATGTCTCAATATAGAAATGGCTACTCAAAATGAACATTTTATAAAGGCTAAAAAATATGTTGAAATGATCAGTCTCACAAGTGATCAGTGATGCAAGTTAAAGCAACATTGCTTTTTCCCTCATCACATTGAAATGATTTTTAAAGTATGTTTCAATATTAAGATGAATAAACGTTATGAATGGTTTCCCAAATACCTAATGGGGGTATAAATTTGGATAACCCTACTGTAAGTTAATTTTTTAAAATTTACTAAAACCTTACTATAGATTTACCTTTTGCTACAAGAATTTCACTTTCAATATTGTATCTACATTTTTAAAAGAAGATGGGGGGGAAATATTTGTGTGAAATGATGATTATTCTATCAAAAATATATAATGATAACAATTCAAGTTTCTACCAATAGAGATTTGCAAAATACAGAATATTTCTACAAGGGACTGATATGCACTCACTGAAAGTCACATTATAGAAGGCTATCATTGTAATTGGTAAGGAAACGAGATTCAAAACTATTAAGCATTTTTATTTAGTACCTATGCATTCAGGAACATTCAGGAAAATATAAAACAAAATGATAAACACTTACCTGAGTCTGTGTGTGCATATATGCAGAGATAAGAATAAGAAGATATAGATTATGGATATATATCAGTACATGTAATGGTATTTAATCAATTTTAAGTCTGCATTCATGTTTATTAAACTTTTCTGCTTTAAAACCTTTCTCTTTTTAATTAGTATCCCACTGTTTTATAGTCAGAGAAAGGAAAATGAGATAAACAAAAACAAAATGTAAAAATGACCTTTGCACAGAGAGTAACTGCCTTTTCGCTGACAGCATTATATCCACCAAACATCCCAGCAAACATCTTCTGTAACACACTCTGGGGGAATTTAACAGGCATGTTGATGAGCATTTAATGACCAAATATTTATAAATTCTCATAACACCTCTGTAAAGTAGATAAGGAAGCACATCATTCCTTCAAAAGCAAAGCATAATCCGAAGTCCCGCCTGCACCAACCTTGTCAAGATTTTCAAATCTCCCCCTTGCCGCAAATGACAACAGTAGTGTTGTTCTTTTTCCCTAGTAATCATAATAAAATACCATAATAACCAAGAACAAGTTTGCCCAAGGGGAAATTGATTCACCTGCTTTTATGGTCCAAATTTGAATAGACCTATAGAAAGTCTCCACAGTCCATCTCCACCAATTCATTGATGTCGGATCTTACACCAAGCCCTATCATTCAATATGTAAATAAATGTCAAATAATTGCCTAGCACCTAGGTGATAGTTATACAGCAGTGATAAATAGCAGAAAAACAAAACCAGATTTATTGACTGCAGGGGGCTCATAACCCAGTTTTTTGAAGGTTAGCACCTCCAAAGGACCATGCGATGATATCTCTAAGTACTTAGTACCTTTTAAGTTCCCAAATCAACTCAGATATAAACCAGCACAATATGAATAAACACACATGCATTGCTGCAAATTAAAACTCACTCTTAAGCTGAGATGTGTTGCCCGGCTTCCTCTCCAGCTGTGGTCTGGGCTGCTTTCTGCGTCTCCAGTCAGTGGGTCTCCAGGCCTGAAGTTTCCATAGGTGAACTGTCCCACTTGGTAGCCTATAGCCTATGAAAATTAATTAAAATTCATTGCTCAGCCCCCGGTAGTTATACTCCAGGTGTTCTGTAGCCACATATTAGTGGCTTCTGTATTGGACAGCATAGCCATCCCTGTGAAAGTTCTTCTGGGCAACTCTGCTTAATAGTCTTACTGGGATTTTCATTTACTGTTTATTTTTAATAGATTTTTTTCCTAGCCTCCAACCCTATGTTTGCAGATCTTCTTATCTAGTTCATATTCTCAGACCTAGATTCTTCTCCAAATTCCTGAGTGTGTTGCTTATTTTGGAAACTTGGATGAGTACTGCTGAATGACCAAGATTCTGAGACTCACAAAGTCTTCATTTTTACTATGTTTTCTCCAGAACAAAGGTCAAATGGATACTGACTTCTGAAGTGGGGCTGAGTTTGCCATGCACAGGCCTTTTAGACTGTCTGACCCACACCTGATTTTAGACACCAACTACTATGTAGTAGTAGGCTCATCATCTTCCCACTGTCCCTCACCTCACTGTTGTCAGTCCTGTCCTGAACTCATTTCTTCCAAACAAGGAATTTCCTCATCTTTGAGCCTGATCCTCATTAACAACTTTTCTGATTCCAATTGTTTTCCTTCATTCTACACAATGCATTTTCTTTATATGAGGTTTCCTCTGGCTCCTTTCAAAGCATTTCTTTCCTGGTGAGCCTGATCCTCATGTATGCAGCCTCCCCTTTCAGAGGTGTTACTGTCAATCAACAGAAAGTACTCCTGATCTCTGCAATTTACCATCTTGCTCAACCTACAGAGTCACAGTCTTTCACATGAGTTTGCATGGACCTGTGGTGCACTGGTGGGAGGTTTTCTTTTGCTTTTTGCTTTCTTCAGGGTAACCCTCCTACTTCTCTTCTATTCCCAGTAACTTCTAACAAGCCTTGCACCTAAATCCTGAATCTTCACCCAATGACATAAGAACATCAGATTTCTTAAACACAGAATCTATATGAGACCATGTGCTACAATGAGAGAACAGACCAATAAAATGAAATATATAAGGAAATTGTTACCAAATTATGGCAAGACATTATTTGAAAAGGAAGGAAACCTGCCTTTCTATAGTAAGAGATCATCTTTAAAATGCATGTATATTTTAGGAGAAGAGAGTCACAAGTCGCAAATTTACTTCTGTCACAAAGGGGGGATTTCATAAATGGGAAAGGGCTAAAAAATACAAACAATACAGCTAACAATTACCAAAACAAGTGGCAAAGTTAATTATTTTCTGACATAGTTCTAGTATGCACATAATGATATTTTTGTCTTCTTTTAAAAAATATCTTATGGAAAACATGGTGGAGGCTAGAAAAACTTTGTAGCGCTTCTTTACTGAGTAGTTTGAACTGATCTAGTAAACTGGAAACATTCCCTAAGTATCCCCCACACAAAAAAATCATCAATCCATTTGAATTTTAGATTGATTTGGATGATTAGTAAGTTTTATGGCTTTAGAATGGTCTAGCCTGACCACCTCTTCATTTATCTCTTCATTTGCCTCTGAGTATTAGGAATACTTACTGGGAGATAAAACCTTCATTTTCATTTATTTATTTATTTCATTTATTCATTTATTTCATTTATTAAAGCAACTGGTGATGAAAAGTGCTAAGGAAAATAAAGCAGAGTAAACAGTGACAGTTGCTTCCACTCTGCTCAAGTGGGTAAGGCAATGACATATGAGCAGAGAGCAAGCAGCATGAGCTGGCCAACCACATGGGTGTTCTGGGAGGAAGGTCCCAGGCAGGGACACCCTCCCAGTGCAGAGGAGTGACATGCGCTGACTTCTGTTTTGTGAAATGGTTTCTCTGGCTTTTGTGTGAGCAATGGACTTGTAAGGAATATCAAGACCAAAGTAAAGACACCAGTCACACACAGTGCATCCTTAACTCCATGATTCAAAGCTACTGTTAAGTCTCAAATGTTCATTGTTGATGAGTCCTCTTGGCCCCTACATGAAGTCCAGTTTTCTTATCTACACCCCACCTCTGTTCTCAGGAATGTACAACTTCAGTGTATCTGTGTTTTTAGTGTTAAGGCTAAAACCTCAACCAGAAATTTTGTGGGGGGAACAAGAATTGCTCAACTTGATACTGTGTAGCCCTCAATTAAGAAGTCAAAGCAGTGCTCACTGGAAGCTGCAGCGATTGCTCTTGCCTTGCTGTTGGTATTTTTATGTCAGAAGGGTAACTCCAGCATGGCCTTCCTCTTATTGCCAAGAATAAAGCCCAATTTTTCCAAAGATCACAATATGGTCTTGTCAGTCAGCCAGTTTTGTGGCATTTGTGAGGAGCTGATACACACACACACATACATACGCACATACAAACACACACACTCCTGAAGACATTTGCCCTTTCCAACTAAATAGCCTTAAGACCATAAAAATTATATTTACAGCAACTTTTCTAATGAGTACAAGCATACATTTTCTTCCCGTAAATGACAGAAAGGTAAACACAGAAAAAAAAACACATTAGTTACCATTAGCAACTGTATCAAAATTTAAAAATTTTAAGTTATACTTGAAAAATTCTATATCTCTCTATATAATATTTTAATAATCATTTTCTCAGTATGAAGTCTCAAAGCAGCTTGATGGGAAGATCTAAAAATAGACATATTCTTTGCATAAAAATCAGTTGCAGTGGATTGGTTGTAAGCTGAGGAATCTTAAAACAGAGCTGGGAATAAGACACAAGTATGATTTGATCCTGCTTTTGCAAAGATGTTATTTTCTGCATTTTAATCCTTGAATGAATTGGTAATAATCCTGACTTAATTTAGTTCCTTTAATTTTTCTTTGATATATTGTTTTGACTTTAACCATTATAGTCTTTGACCTACAGATTACAAAAAAGATTTCGCCCTACACTTAACAGAGAGATTTAAGTCTAATGTTGACAAATCATCCATTATATTTTATGGTATACTCTGTCATCTGTGAATACATATAAGGATTTTAGTAATACAGGGATTTTAGCACTTCTATACCTTGAATTTATCATGGCTGAGGTAGTATCATTAAGTTGAATATTGTGTCCTTATGTGTTAGCTTACTTGTGCAAAAAAATATTTTTCTTGACATCTCAAATATGGGGACATAATAACTTATCATTCTCATGATATAATTAATATAGGTAATTTAATAACAACTTGTATCAACATATGATTTGGTATGTAATATACAGACAAATATGGGCTGTCTTGATGACACTCTAGTTCACATTGCTGTTATTAGGAGTATATAAAAAGTGGGAGATTAATGATGTTTGAGAATAGCTTATTGGCCTACATGTTTTATAAATGACTTCATGATTTGAGACTAATCTAGTCATGGAGATACATGTTGCCTTGAAACTTTGCCTTTGGAATAGTGCTTGCCTTATTTCCTTTTTTTTTAAAATTGAATATGTTGTTAATGAATCACAGTTGACATTACCTCTGCCACTTAAAATTGAGGTCAGAGACCATTATTCCTTAAATGAACCTTTAGGGACTGTTTATCTTTTAATGGTATTGTCAACAGCACTTTGTACTACATAAGGCTATGGAAAATAGCTTTCAGGATTAAATTCACATAGCTTGATTCATTCAGTAAAACAAAAACATGCTATATCATAATCAAATTCTTTCTACCTACTTGATTTTTCCAGAACTTATAAAACCTCATCTTAAAAGAGGTGTTGGCCGACGCCGTGGCTCACTAGGCTAATCCTCTGCCTTGCGGCACCGGCACACCGGGTTCTAGTCCCGGTCGAGGCACTGGATTCTGTCCCGGTTGCCCCTCTTCCAGGCCAGCTCTCTGCTGTGGCCCGGGAGTGCAGTGGAGGATGGCCCAAGTGCTTGGGCCCTGCACCCCATGGGAGACCAAGATAAGCACCTGGCTTCTGCCTTTGGATCAGCGCTGTGCGCCGGCCGCAGCGCGCCAGCCACGGTGGCCATTGGAGGGTGAACCAACGGCAAAGGAGGACCTTTCTCTCTGTCTCTCTCTCTCACTGTCCACTCTGCCTGTTAAAAACAAAAAATTAAAAAAAAAAAAGAGGTGTTCACTAGGGCACCTAGGCTAGAGGTGTTCAAGGAAATAAAAGAATCCCACTTCCATGGAGCACCTGACATACATTGAGGTAGTTGATTATACCGAACAGTAAATATTGGACATGGCACAGTGCATTGGTTATTGCTCCTCCTGTTTATGTGTTATCAACAACTCATAATCAGTTAACCCAATAGTACAACTCCCAAAAGCAAAGTTACTTCAATTAAAGAAAAAAGTTGTGAGAGGAGAGATAATTAAAATAAGGCACAAATCAGAGCCAAGCAAGTTGGCAGGATAGTGGATTCTGTCTGTTTGTCTTCTATGAAAAATTTTTCTATGATGATGAACCAATATGGAGCAATACTCTGGTGTTTTCACACTCCAAGATGCTCCATTTGTGTCTTTCCAGTATGAGGAAAGTGAATTGAGGAAGCTTGTTTCTGTGTGGGTTACGTGACTCAGGTCATCTGTTCCCTCCTGGACAATGTGGGATGAAGAGAACATGTCCCCAGAACAAAGTGGAAGTAGAAGCCTCTGAGACATCTGGTACTGAATTCTATTCAATCATTTCTTTTACACTGATTTCTGAAAATCCAATTCCCCAATAAATTACTTTCTTGTTGCAAACATTAGTTCTAGAACAGGATAGAACATAAGTTATTAAGGGGAATAGTGATACTGAGTTTCCATTCTTGCTACAATCTTGAAAGCACTTGGGTCTGTGTTTTTGAAGAGTAACTGACAAAATTGTATATTAAATATATTGTGGTGAGTCCCTATGTCTTGGAAATAAATTTATGCATTTTTGTAATATACAGTTGATGGATATGCCACTTTGTTTCAGTTTTCTAGGCAAGGCCATGGAATGTGTAAGTGGCACATTCATCAGGACAAATGAAATACAAAATGAACTCAATATTGAGCACATATTTTCACAAGATATTACTTATGTTTAGAATTATATTTTCATTAAAACCCCTTTAAGTTTAACAGGGATAATTTTACTTTTTTTATTTTTCAACGATGGAAAAACAAACTCCTAGAAAGTTAATGACTTTCCAAAATCACTGTACTGTGTTACACCCCACCATTTCATCTGTTGGAAGCTTTCCCCAGTGTGGCAAGGTGGAGGTTGCTCAACCTATAAGAGGCAGAGCATAACGGAAGGTGATTGGGTAATTCAGAATACTACCTTTGGAAAGTATTATTGTTGGTCTTGAATACTGAGTTAATTTCAATGAGAGTGGGAGTTATAAAGCAGAAACAATGCTATCCCTAGGTCTCTGGCCTCCTGTCTTGCCATGTGATTGCTCCTTCACATACTCTTGCCATGAGGTCATCTACCATACTTGTGATCCACCCAAAGATGCATTCCCTAGAGCCAGATAAATGTCAGCACCACAATCTTGAACTTTCAAGACTGAGAGATAAGTAAACCTCTTGTCTTTTTTTTTTTTTTTAATTTTTGACAGGCAGAGCGGACAGTGAGAGAGAGACAGAGAGAAAGGTCTTCCTTTTGCCGTTGGTTCACCCTCCAATGGCTGCCGCGGTAGGCGCGCTGCGGCCGGCGCACCGCGCTGTTCCGATGGCAGGAGCCAGGTGCTTCTCCTGGTCTCCCATGGGGTGCAGAGCCCAAACACTTGGGCCATCCTCCACTGCACTCCCTGGCCACAGCAGAGAGCTGGCCTGGAAGAGGGGCAACCGGGACAGGATCGGTGCCCCGACCGGGACTAGAACCCGGTGTGCCGGCGCCGCAAGGCGGAGGATTAGCCTGTTGAGCCACGGCGCCGCCCCTCTTGTCTTTATACATCATCTGTCTTCAAGTATTCTGTGACAACAGTAGAAAATGGACTCATACAAACACATAATTATTAAAAGACAGTAGACATCAGGATGCACTTTTCTCATTGCCATTAAATCCATCACTATTGTCTAGGAGACACTGGACCTTCATCTTAGCAGTTTGATTTTGCCATGTTGTTGTCTGAACCTGCTAAATTACTGTCTGCATTCTTTATATACATACTGGTGCTTAAGGAATGAATAGTCTGTGCTTCAAGCTTTAATTAATTGAAAGTAGCCAAATTTTTAGCCTAGTAGTCCTTCACCAGAGATGGACAATATAGATAAGGAGGTCGCTTCACATTTAAGGAACTGTCCAAATCCTGAACATTAAAATTATAGGCGATGGGCAGGACAGAGAGGATTAGATATTATAACTAGTCTCTTGTTTGACGTAATTCCAGCCACTGAAGATACGTTTAATCTCAAGCACAGATAAGATGACCAGTCTAGGAGTTGTAGTGCTTTTACAAAGTGACCACAAGTAGAAAACTGAGATCGAAGGCCAGTGGGGAGAAGGCATATCAGAGAAAATAGAGGGCTCTGACAGAGACTGTGTATGAGGACTTTGAACCAAAATGAGATAGATACTCAAGGAACCATGGGGATTTGTATCGATCACAGCTGGGTCTATCTGGACAGTAAAATGATTGATAATAGGGGCTGATATCAAAGGCACAGCAAATTAAGCTGCCACCCATGATGACAGAGTGCTGGTTCAAGTCTTGGTTTCTTCACTTCTGATCCAGTTCCCTGCTAATTCATCTGGAGAAGCAGTGGAAGATGGCCCACGTACGTGTGCCTCTGCTACACAAGTGGGAGACCTGGATGAGATGTCCTTGATGTTGGCTTTTGTTTCTCCTGTTTATCATAATTCTTTTTCACTTAGGGGGTGAATAAGATGAATGTGTTCCTTGCATATTGATGTCAACGACCTGCTGCTGTGGGCGGCAGCTTCAACATTGTTTTGTCCCTTTCTAAAATCTATTTGTAAACCACTGATTTACTTGGGACATTGTCCTCATAAACTTTTCATAAATATCAAGGATTTTGCCATTCCTCCATGCCAACTTCATCATACGTATGATGTTTATTCTTGTTTCAATTTTAGAATAATGTGTGCTGCTCGTTAAATTGATATTTTATCTTTCTCACTGCCTCAAACTAGATGCTGTTCAGATATATTACAACAATTTAGTGAAAGTTTATCTTGGTTCGAACATACTTGGAAATACTTGCATAATTTTAATAGTATGAATTTCCTATGAATTTTTAAAAGACCACCTATGTATTGCTTCTTCCAAATGGTTAAACCAACATCTAACATTGAGTAAATATCAGACAAACAAAAACCTAAGGACAAAGTGCCAAACAATGGAAATGTACTCTTAAAAACTGTTTAAGTTGAGAAAGGCAAAATATATAATAAAAAATTACTGAAAAACTGTTCCAGATTAAAGAAGAAGGACAAATAAAAGTTACATAACTCTGTTTAGATTGTGATCTGAAAAATAGTTGAAGGAAGATCATTGGAAAAATAGATGACATTGAAGTGTGTGCTGTGGTTTGGATAATACTATTGCATCTATTTTAATTTCCTAATTTTGACAACTATGCTATGATTACTTAACAGCATGTTTTTCTTGATACATAAACACTGACTATTTAGAGGTGAATAAACATGAAGTCATAAATTTACTATAAAGTGAACATTTCTATCAGAAAAATAATATGCATATGCACTTCTATAATATAGTAGGGATATAGAGAATAATACATGAAATTAGTTAGATTTTAAGTGTTTGGTTAATCTGAACAAAAGTTAGATGTGAGTTCATTATACTGTTCTCATTTCTTTGTAAATTTGAAATATCAAAATTTTAAAAATTAGAAATTATATTTCTGACTAATTCTATTATTATAAGGCATAAAAACTCTAACAAAACTGAAGAGTTAAAGTCCTGTGGAGAATAGATGCAAATAATATTAGCAAATTTAGGAATGTGTAATCCTTGTTCAGTTGGGTTGGAAAGACAGGAAAGTTTGTGATAAGACAATTTGTAGAGCACAACTTACAATGAGCTACCTTATTTATGTCTCAATAACTGGCACTATCAAGTCATATTTTCTTGAGTTGTAAAATAGGATCACAATAACTAACTTGCAAGTGTTTTTGAAGGTTTCAGCAAATAATGGATATTCAGCAATTGGGATTGTGCCTGCCTCATACAAAATGTTCAATGTTATTACCCATTTAATTCCCATACATATTGGTTTTCTCAGGTTTTCTCTTTTTGTGTAGGTGTAAGATTTCTCTAATTCCACCTCAAGGTCATGCAGCCTTGAGACCATGAAAACCTATTCATAAGACCCAGCCTAACATTTCATGACCTGTAAGATACAGTTCCTATCATAACCCTGAGGCAAAGAGACATAACACTTGAGAATTATGATAATAATGAACACTTTTCTTTGCATTTCAGAATAATTCAAATGTATAGTCAATGGATCCCAGTGGAAGCATATTTTTCTCTAATTTCTGCCTGAAGTCTTTGTACCACATTTCTCCCTTAGAACAAACATGGGAAAGTGTTCTGGGAAAAGGAGTATTTTAGTGAATCAATAAGTAGAATGTTTTCTTTAAAAGGGCTACAAATTCTTTCCATGTTTTTTTTTTCCTTAGAAACATGGATGCACATGTTTAGAATCTAATCAGCTAAATTAATAGACTCCAGTGGCGAAGAAGTGAATTGAGAACTAACATTTTGACATTTTTATATTACTTCCATAATGGACATGTCTAGTGCTTGATGATGTTTTAATTTTATTCTTCAAATGTAGTGAGCATTAGCACTGTGCTAAAAACTCAGGGGCACAGTGTTTAAGATGCTGCTTGGGATGCCTGTTATCTGTATCAGAGAGCCTGATTTTAAATCCTTCCTCCACATCTGACTCCAGCTACCTGTTAATACACACCCCAGGAGATAGCAAGTGATGGCTCATGTTGTAGGGTTACTACCACCCCTGGAGGAGATCTGTATCTGGCTGTTGCATATCTTTGGGGGAGTGAAGCAGTGTATGGAAGATTTCTGACTGTTGTCTGTCTATATCTGACTCTCTCTCTCTCTCCATATTTCCAATAATTTAAAAATGAAAATAAAAATGAGAGGTTGCTTTGTGAAGCATAAAAGCACTCCATTGCAAGTCATGGTATGTACAAGATACACCAAGCTACCTTGATAAGCTCATGGAAAATATTTAAAAAATAAGTGTTTTGGTGCAGTTTTTGAAATCCATGCATTTTTTCATAGTATCATTTCTGCAAACTTTTTGAAGAACAATCCTTTATATATTTTTGAACCATAAAAAATGCAGCATGATTTCTTTAAAAAAATGTGACTTACACTAAATGATATAGATAATCAAAAATTTGGCCAAAGAGTGCAACCACCAAAATTCATGTCCTAAGTGTCAAGGGGAGTGTGAGAGCTATGTGTTGCAGATTTACATGATGTAATATCATCTCTTTCTTCCCAGGTAGTTTCATCTGTGGCATTTTCAGATGTTTGCAGCTCTACAGCTGTATCTATAATAATCAAGTAGTATGTTCAAATAGTCTAGAATACTAATGATTAAGGGCCTCTCATTTCTGGATTCTTAGTTGACAAGTCTGTTATTGCTTAAACCACATCACTTAAAAGTGTGCGCAAAAATGAAAATGTCGCTTTCCTTTGCAGAGGCTTCCTGGTAAAAGTTGCCACTTTCTGACCATCAGTTTCAACCACTAGTCAATCAAATAGCAAGTTTTGGGGAAATAAAACTCAATCATGCATTTAATAAAGATTTGCTAAGTCAAATTGTCAGTTTTATTGGAGACAGAATGTAACATGGAAATAAAATTGGGTTTCTAGCCAGAATATTGAAGTTTAAATCCTAACTCTGCCACTCTCTACGTGTGTGGTCTTGCGTCTTGTCTGTTCATCCATAAAATGGGAGCAGTATCACCACCAGAAACCATCACACAAAATAGTTATGAATGTGAACTTAAGTGTGCACACTTTTCCTTTCTTAATTTTAAAGGCCTGTGTGTGTCTCAGAATACTTCCTTTATTTTTAGTAAACTTATATTCATCATGCTTTTCAGTACAAATGTTCGTTTACTTTAAAATTTTGCTATGTGTTTTAGGATGTCTGATATTTGTGACCAACACAAAGGTGAGCATAAAGAAATATTGCCACTATATTTTCAGAAAAGGGTCACACATACTCCCAGCTCCACTCTGAGCATCATTTAAGACTGAGAGTGAGATGGATCACAGACAGAGGAAAGAGACCCATCACACAGTGCTCTGAAGGAACAGCCACAGAGCTCCGAAAGCCGATCCCTCCCAACAAACTCCCAACAAAGAATCAATGTCTGTATGACTCTGTAGTGACTGTTGGTACTTGGGTCAAATGAAACCAGCTGTGCTGTTCTGATTCTTGTATCCTGAGCCAAGGCCAATTGAGTTTGGACTTGCTACATAAAAACAAGGCTAACTTGCTCTTAAAAGAAAGAACACTTTAACATAAGCCAAAGCAGGTAGGGTGTTATTCAAAAAAAGTTAATTTAGCCTCAAGATCCAGGATAGTGTTTGACACTGAGTTTTTCAAATAGGTTGCAAAAAGAATGGTTCTGGAAAAAAATGCTACTTAATGAGGTAATAAATATTGGGGAGTGATAAATGGATCCCCAAAGATATTCTCCTTTAAGGTGAGAGTTCTAGGTGACTCATGGCAAAGCACTCCAGAACATGCTTCTTGATTGTCAACCTAATGATCTTTTTTTTGACTGAGGAGATACAGCCTCATGACATTAACGATTCCTTTGCAATATGCAAGCGTATTTTTATTAAAGTAACATTGGAGGATTATGTCCTTGTAAACTCAAATTATTACATAGAGAAAAATAAAATATTATTGGGTTATTCAATATAGAAAACATTATATTGTTGCACCTAAATTCATAAATTCTTTCAATACCTTTCCTAATATTGCAGCATAAATCATTTCGTTTAAATCTTATGTATAAGCAATTTGTGGAGGGTATTACCAGAATGTTTGCACTGGATGAATGAAACACTCAGTTTTTTTTCATACACAGCAGAAATAACACCAGAAATGGCCAAAACAATAGAAATGAATTATATTATGTAAATATAAAGTTTCTGTATTTTACTGAGTTGCTATTGCACTGCTCTGAAACAGTCACAACAAAACTTTCATAAAAAGAAGTGATTTTTCAACTGAAGGGGTGATCAAAGAAGAATTACACATTAAGATCCAGCACTGTGGCACATAGTGTTAAGCATGTGCCTATAGTGCCAGCATACTGTTAAGTGCCGGCTGCACCACTTCCAATCTAGCTCCCTGCTAATGAGCCCAGGAAAGCAGTGGAAGATGGCCCAAGTCCTTGGGCCCTGCACCCACATGGGAGACTGTAGATGCTCCTGGCTCCTGGCTTTGGATTAGCCCAGCTCTGGTTGTTGCAGCCATTTGGGGAATGAACCAGTGGGTGGAAGATCTCTCTGTCTCTGTCTCTCTCTCCCTCTGTAATTTTGCTTTTCAAATTAAAAAAAATCTTAAAAAAGAATTGCAGAATAAGGCAAGGAAACAGGAATTAAAATCCAAATATAAACCACTTTAATACAGAACATTACTATGACAGCTAAGAGAGAGAGAGAGAAATGTCTTCCTTTTCCGTTGGTTCACCCCCCAAGTGGCTGCTAAGGCCTGTGTGCTGCACCAATCCGAAGCCTAGAGCCAGGTGCTTCCTCCTGGTCTCCCATGCAGGTGCAGGGCCCAAGTGCTTGGGCCATCCTTCACTGCCTTCACGGGCCACAGCAGAGAGCTGGACTGGAAGAGGAGCAACTGGGACAGAACTGGCGCCCCAACCGGGCCTAGAACCCCGGGGTGCCAGCGCCACAGTTGGACGATTAGCCTAGTGATCCGCAGCACTGGCCTGTTATCCTTCTTAAAAGTTATTTGTGGGATAGGCATATAGACAGAGGGAGAGAAAGCTCTCATTTGTTGGCATATACCCCAAATGCCCTTCAAGGCTGGGGATGGACTGGGTCAAAACCAGGAATCAGAAACTCAATCCAAGTCTCCTACATGGGTGTCAAGAAGCCAAATCATCTGAGCTGTAACTGCTGCCTCCCGGAACCTGCATTAACATGAAGCTAGATTTAGGAGTGGATCTAGTTTTTGAACCCTGGCATGCCAGTGTGGGATGCCAGTGTCCTAATCAATGGCTCGGCCAATAGACCAAGTGTCTGTCTCCTGAAACTTGTGTCATCTCAATGTTGGTGGTCAAGTAAGAACTTAGGAAGTGACATAAAATCAAGTGTGCCTGACTGAAAACTGCAGTTACAATGTGTATGCCAATTTGGGGCAGCTCAGACATCTGTCTGCTTTAAAAAGCAGCATCCAGATCAGGCCTCTTCTCTTAATTTCCAATGATCTATTTTCATTTACTGTATACTCAAAAGATTAATCCTACACTAATTAAGGTGCTCAACAGTAAGAAAAAAGGGGTGTCGAAGTACACGAGGCACACAGAACTCGTAATGGATATGACCAGAAAAGAGCTTCACGACACACTGTAGTCAAACTTCCAACAGTAAAGCATAAAGAAAAGATTCTAAAATGTGCACAAGAGAAACGCCAGGTTACTTTCAGATCATTGCTTATTTAATGTTTGCTTGAGAGGTGAGCTGGAAGCAGGACCTGGAAAAGAAGCTCCTACGAATAGAAAGAGGTAAATTACTATTGAACTAGCGCAATATTTAGCAAAATGTTTTCTATGGCTATGTACAAGAAGGGAACAGGTAATAGAGGAACAGACAGAGTCAAAGAATTTCCCTCTGAAACTGCATCAATCATCAAGTGCAAGCTCCATGGAAATAAGGAATCATCTAGGGAACAAAAAGGATGGATCAAGAGCTTCACAAAAGGAAATAAATTCCTGCTCTCTCTCTCTCTCGTGCTCTCCGTCCACCGTCCTACTGTTCCACCAGACAAGAGTTGAAATGGCAGAGATTAACATGGCACTTACTTGTGAAGTTCTCTACATTACTTGTCATTCAATAGCTTATTCTATAAGGGCCTTTAAACCACACATATGTTCTCTCTCTGTCTCTCGTTCTCTCTCTCTCTCTTTCTCTCTGGTCCAGAAAAATGAATTTTTCTTTAATTTTAAAAATAAACCATACAGTCAATTAATGGACATACTTGAAAAGATAGCTATCAGGGGTGTGGTGCATCTGGCCTGCGAGCCACCTAAGGCCTGTGAAATCATTTGTTCTGGCCCTGCCAAGGCAACTACAGTGGGAGTCAAAATTTAATTTAAAAATATTTGTTTTTATTTATTTGAAAGGCAGAGTTACAGAAAAGATGGTGGAAGGAGATATCTTCCATCTGTTGGTTCACTCCCTAATTGGCTGCAATTGCTAGAGCTGGAAGCCAAGAGCCCAGGAGATTCACCCTGGTTTCCCAGATGAGTGCAGAAGCCCAAGCACTTGGCTGTCTTCCACTGCTTTCCCAGGCACATTAGCAGGGAACTGGATTGGAAGTGGAGCAACCAGGACTTAAATTGGTGCCCAAATGGGATTGTCACAGGCAGTAGCTTTACTCACTATGCCACAGCTCCAACCCCTCAACATTTAATTTTGGACAATTTTTAGTTTTAATTTTGAATTTGATAATGGCCCATAAATGATGTTATAAATATCCAAATGGCCATCAGCAGAAATAATGTTTCCCCACCCAGGTAGATGAACAGAATTGTCAGAGCATGCTTTTAAGAGAATACTCATGAGGTTATTCTCACTTCTTGCCTCATAAAACCAGTGTACTCAGTTGCTTTATTCTAGTTAGTGTGCATTCTAGGTAAATTGTAATTGGAATACAGTGATATTCCTTGCATTTGATATCGAGCCTTTCATCTTATTGGACCAGACACTAGATACCACTAGATATGTAGTGATTCATGATTTAGCTGGCATGTTTCCTGTCAGATTATTTTTATATGAGGTGACATTCATATAACATAAAATTAGCCATTTTAAAGTGAACTGTTCATAGTAATTAATCTACTCAAAATGTCATGCACCCACCATGACTATTTGCAGTATGCTTTCAAGACTCTAAAAGGAAACTATATTTATTTAGAAGTTGCTCCATAATTTCTCTTATCCTCAGTCCATAGAATTAAACATTCTGTGTTTTCCCTCTATGGATAAATCTATTTTAGAATGTTCATATAATGGAATCATACAATGTATTTGGTTTCTTTCACTTAGCATAATGTGTTTGAGATTTATTTACATTGTGGCATTGTTCTTTTTAAATTCTTATCTATTCATTTTTATTTATTTGAGAGGGGAGGAGAGATAGAGTGAGGAAAAGAGACAGAGGTAAAGAGGGAGAAAGAGAGAGACAGAGTGATTGATTGATTGATTGATCTGCCATCTGCTGGTTCACTCCCCAAATGCCCACAACAGCTGAGATTGGGATGGGCTGAAGTCAGAAGCCTAGAGTTTAATACAGGTCTCTCATGTTTGTGGCAATCTTTTAACAACTTAAGCCATCACTTGCTGGACCCTAAATTGCAAATTATCAGGAGCAGAGCCGGGATTCAAACCCAGGCATTCCAATATGGGATGCAGCTATCCCAAGTAGTATGTAAACCACTAGGTCAAATACCAGACCCCATTGTAGTATTTTTCAAAACTTCATTCATATTTATGATTAAATAATATTATATTATTTGCATCTGGCACATATTTTTATACATACACACATTGGTGAACATTTTTACTGTTATATATATGTGTGTGTATGTGTTATATGTTATATATATTATTTTATATATATGTGAATAGTATTGCTTTTAATATACATTTTAATGTATATATTTGAATAACAGTTTTCAATTATTTGGGTTAAACTTCGAGGTAGAATAATGGAGTCATGGGGATTTTATATTTAACCTTTTGAGAAACTGCCAAACTGTTTTCCCTAGTGGATGAATTATCCAAATTGCCACTACCAATATATGAGGATTCTAATTTCTCTAAATCCTCTCATTTTCCATTTTTTAGTACAGTGATCACCATGGTGTGAGGTGATTCCTCATTGTGGTTTTGATTCACATTTTCCTAATGACTAATGATGTTGAGCATGGATACAAATGCCTGTAAGGCATATGAATAACTTGTTTGGAGAAATATTCATTCAAGTTCTTTGCTCATTTTCAATTAGGTTGTCTTTTTGTTGTTGAGGCATGAGAATTCTTTATATATTCTAGATGCAAGTCCCTTTTCAGATATAAATTGAAAGATAATGTTGCTGTGTATAGTGTTCTTAGTTGACAGCTTTTTTTGATCTTTCAGAATTTTAAGTATATCATTTCATTCATTTTTGGATGCCATGGATTCCGGTGAGAATCCAGTTGCTAAACTTATTGAGAATCCTTTGTATAAAAGGGATCAATTCTTTCTTGTTTCCTTCAGAATACTTTGTCTTTTAAAAGTTTGCTTGTAATGTGAAATTCTCTTTGAGCTTATGTTCCTCGGAATTTGCTAAGTTCTTCTAAGTGAGAATTTATGTACTTAATCAAATATGTGAGCTTTTGAGTTATTTCTTCAATTGTTGTCTCTACTCCTTGTCTGAGAATCCCATAACGTATGTACTGGTTCACTTGATGGTGTTCCACAAGTGGTTTAGTCACTCTTCATTTTCCTTTATAGAAAACAGAATAAAACCTACTGTTCATCAGATCAGATATTTTGATTGAATAATGTTCAAGTGTTTGTTGTTTTATCTGCCTATAAGTTGAACCTCTCACACTTCTTTTTTTTTTTTTTTTTTCATTGTATTGTACTTTTCAGCTCCACCATTTCTGCTTGGTCTCTTGTTAATTTATACTTCTTCATTGATATTTTCATTGTTATCATAGATGATTTTCTTGGTTTCCTTTAAGTTCTTCTCCATGGTTTTCCTTAGCTCATTGCATGTGCTTAAAATAATTGATTTAAAATCTTTGACTACTATGTCCAAGGCTTGGACTTCCTCAGTGACCTATTCTGTTGATATTTTAGCCCTGATAATAGGATATAGTATCTTTTTTTTCTTTTTCTTTTATTTTCTATTTTTTTTTGACAGGCAGAGTGGACAGTGAGAGAGAGAGAGAGATAGAGAGAAAGGTTTTCCTTTTGCTGTTGGTTCACCCTCCAATGGCTGCTGCGGCCAGCACGCTGCGACCGGCGTACCGTGCTGATCCAAAGGCAGGAGCCAGGTGCTTCTCCTGGTCTCCCATGGGGTGCAGGGCCCAATGACTTGGCCCATCCTCCACTGCACTCCTGGGCCACAGCAGAGAGCTGGACTGGAAGAGGGGCAACCGGCACAGAATCCGGTTCCCCAACCGGGACTAGAACCCGGTGTGCTGGTGCCACAAGGCAGAGAATTAGCCTATTGAGCCATAGCGCCAGCCAGATATAGTATCTCAATTCCTTGATCTCATAATTTTTTGTTGAGAACTGGAAATTTTAAATATTTTAATGTGGTGACCCTGGAAATAATATTTCTTCTCCTGGTTTGCTTTTGTTAATATTTGATGGATATAGTCATCCAATATTAAGATTTTTTTTCTATACTATTCTAGCAAATACTATATTCCTCACTGTGTATGGTCACCCATGTCTCTGTTCTTTCAGTGGTCAAACAGTGATTTGGAAAAGGCTTCCTTCAATGTGAAGAGTTATATAAATAAATAAATAAATAAATAAATAAATAAATAAATAAAATGTATGTTTGTCTCTGAGATAGAGATTCCTTTACCACTAAACCAGTCCACCTATGATTATGTCTTAATCTTCACCATGTACATATGGAATATTTTGATCTTTCTAAAACTTTTATGAGTGCACATATGGTCTTAATTTCCAGGATACAAAATATCCCCCCAAGCCATTATTTCTGCCAACTCTTTATTGCAATCTCTTCCTTCCTTGACTTTTATATTCATCTGCCATTTGTCTTATGCACTATCCTTTGATTTCATGTAGCAACAAACCATATATGTCTTTAAATATTTTGAGAGATGTCATTGCCATTTCAGCCCTGGGTATGAGCTGAGATGTAGGAGTGAAAACCAAAACTCATCTTTTGTGAGAGTCCCTCAGGGAATGACCAGATATTTCAGAAGCCACAATCACTGTATTGTAACAATAAGGTCAATATTAGACCATGTCATCTGTGGGTCACACCAGAAATTCTGGATGGGATTATCCCCACGGGTGAAAGAGTTGAAGGCACAGATGAAAATCCCTGATGTGTTTCTCTTTTCTAAGGAGAACACAAACATATAACACTGAATTTGATGCTTGGTTATGTGGGGCTTCTTAGGAATATTGCTAATGCTCAATCTAAATATGCTGTAAGGCAGCATGTCAAAAATGTAGACATATTTTTATTCAGAACTGAATTTGCAGTGTTAGATTTTTCAAAAAAATAATTTTAAAAATGACCACCCTAAGAAAATTAAATCTCTGCTTTTTCCTAAGTTAAACTGCTGGGGTCTGGACTAAAGGATTTCTATGATGGCAAAAAAATTTAAGCCAGGCCCATAAAACTTACAATTTTAATAACAATATACATTAGAAATAAACCTCAAAATTTAATAGCGGACATAAGAATCTCAGGATGTTGTCTTACATTTCATTTATATTCTTATAGAATATTAGGAACCCTATTTGACAAGCTGTTCAACTGCACAACTGAAAAGGAAAGGGAAAAAAAAAGCTGACTTCTTACTGAGGGCTGTTTTTTTTTTTTTTTCCCTAGCCATGTTCCCATCAGAGTGTGTAGTACTTGCAAAAAATAACAACTAATTATGTGGTCTCCGTTATAAATTTCCTACCATTATTTCAGATGAATATCCCTTGTTATCTTCAAAAGGTTATACAGCATTTGAAATTCAAAAGGAAGGTGTTACCTGCTATCTTGCATAAATCTCTAACAATTGCAAATGGAATATATTATCATCAGATCCGATTGCTTATATCCAATCTTGCCTCGTCCCAGCATTTGTAAAGGTAAATGCATGGTAACTTGCTTCTTATTTTCTTGGAATTCAAAATTGTGCATATAAATGAGAGTACCCCTGTTGTACAATTCCTTGCAGATTGTCTTTTTCCATTACTGTTCTAATACCAAGTACATCACACTGAATGGTGAGAAGGGCTGAAAAACTTTATTAACTGTAGCTGAAATACAATACACTCTTTTTAAATGGATGTGGGGAGAAACAAATATAAACTTTATCCTCAGTATTAAATATAGTCATGACAGGTACACAATACTTGCTTGAATGGTCCTGGATTCTGTATAATCATTTGTATCTATTGATTATTATGAATTTTTATGCTGAAATCTCTTGGTTTAAATTTTTCCAAAATGTAAAACCACTAGGACTGTAATTTGCATACTATTAACAATATATATAAGTAGATTAGAATTACCTAAATCAAGCTAGGAAACATTTCTTGATTATTTACCTTTTATCCATTACTGCACTAGGTGGTGAGTGGCAGGCGGAATGGAAGGCAAGTTGAGCCATAAGTTCACAGTTGAGTTGGAGCAAGAATGAGTTACCTTAAAATATCAATATCCTTTGGGTACAGCAAGAATAACCTGAAAGGTATTCATGATCAGAATCACTTTGGGAGATTTAAAACAGTAGATATTTCTGGCTGCACTGCAGTCATACCAACTCAAAATATCTCCAACTATTCCTGCAGGATGTGTGCTGTTAAAATATCCCCTGGATAATAATGATAACTGGTTAATTTGGGAACCATGAGATAACATAGGCTTCTACGTCCTCAGAAACTTTGGTAAGCTAGAATACTAGAGTTCAATTTGAGAAGTTAAAAAGGGAAAAACAATTGTGGGCTGATTAAGTGCATACATATTCAACTTTATCATGATTAAAACATGAGGCATTCTTTTTTAGTCCATTTCCAACCAAGTCCATGTAAATTTATGTTTTGGTAATATGGCTGTCACCCACAAGAGGGCTCCCCTGAAAATAAACTAATCTTAACTAAAATATGATAAAGATTGGCCTGTTTAGAACCATTTCAATGTTGCCTCACTGACAAACCCACTGGAAATATTTTCTGCATAGTTTGTGAATCCTATCTAAAAGGACTTCTGCTAAAGTATCAAGAAGATCAGTGATTTGTTCTGTAATTTTTAAACATAAGACCAGAGGAGATTATTGTTAAAACATATGGTAAGCTACCATATACAAGTATGGTAAATAGTAATGACACCATTTTTAATTTTTGAGTTTTTTTTTAAAGCATCAATTTATGTATCACTCTTTTGTTTCTTTTTATCTCTATACTAATGTCCTCAAGTGCTTAACCAGAGGATAGACAAGACATGTTGCATAAGGATATTGCTATTTATTTAAAGGTTTTATTGATTTATTTGAGAGAGAGAGAGTTATAGACATACAGAGGGACAGACAGAAAGTCTTCCATCTGCTGGTTCACTCCTCAACTGGCCACAATGGCTGGAGCTGGGTCAATCCGAACCTAGCTCCAGAAGCTGTTTCTGGGGCTCCCACATGGGTGCAGGGCACCAAGGACTTGGGCCATCTTCCACTGCTTTCCCAGGCCATGCCAGAAAGCTTGATCGGAAGAGGAGCAGCCAGGACTTGAACCAGCACCCATATGGGATGCTGGGACTGCAGGTAGAGATTTAGTCCACCATGTCATAGCACCAGCCCTGTGGGTGTTCTATTTTAACATTGCTCTAAATGACCTGGCTGAGGCACTGGTTAGGGCACTGCCATTTGGACTAATATATTTCAATTATATAAATTTGGTCCTTGTCCTGGATTCTTGAAAGCATCTTTCCTGTGTTTAATCTATTGGAAGTGTGAAGATGTGGGTCAGGAACTGTGTATCCAATTTTTGGGATCTTCATGGACAGACCATTTGGAAATCAAAGTTACAACTGTTTAATTTCACCTTTCCCCAATTTAACTGCTCTAGTGTATGCAGTAGGAAAATGAGTGTTTCTTCTACTATATTACCATTCAGCATGGTGTAGAACACCTCTGAAAACAGACGTACACATTGTTTGTCTTTATGCCCTAAGCCTCCACACACATCAATTCACCAGCAGATATCCATAGGGTATCTTGAAATTCAGTTCCGTTTTGACAATAACCAGAGCTGGTAAGGACCCAGTCCCATTTCAGATGCCAGTGGCAAGTTCCAGGCTGTGACCTGTATTTCTGATATGCCAGCTGTAAAATGGGAGGTTGTATTCCCCTTTGTTGGATTTGAATGTTTACTAGAGCAGCTCACAGAACTCAGGAAGTCACATTTGCTGGTTTGTTATAAAAGATATTGTAAATGGTGGAAATGAGTGACCCGATGAGGAGGGACAGAGGATATAATGAATGAAGTGGCATGTGGAGCTTTTGTGTCCTCTCAGAGTGACCTTCCCAGCAACTCCACGTATTCAACAACACAGAAACTCTCTAAACCCTATGCTTTCTGGTGTTTTGTTTTGTTTTGTGTTTGTGGAGGCTTCCTTTTGTAAGTATGATTTTATCATTGGCAATTGGTGGACAACTCAGCCTTCAGGCTCTCTACTGTAGGGGTGGGACTGAAGGCTCCAACACTCTAATCACAGGGTTGGTTCCCCTGACAATCAGTTAGCTCCCACCCTGAGACTCTAGGAGCCCTCAGCTAATTCATTATTTATACAAATCCACTTATCACTTCAGTTTCTAAGAGTTTTAGTATTTAGGTGCCCAGATACAGAGCAAAGACCAAATACGTACTTCTTATTATAAATCACAATGTCACAGCTCTCCAGTAACATTTTATTCAAGAAACATCCCTTGATCTGGGTAGCCTTAGGACAATATTTAAATTCATGTCACTGTAAGTATTCAGTATCTGCAAACAGGGGTTTCCTCAGAGCTAACCCAAAGATGTGTGCTCATATTCCAATACTGACTCTGCCTATGTGAGAGAAACTCCTGTACCTGTAGGCAGCAGTTTTGGAGTAAAATCTGACAGCAGACCCTTCAAGGCACCCATTCCTTCTGGTCCTTCACCCTGGATTTTACTGTACACATTAGACTTGCCCAACGCATTTTTATTGGGGGCTATGAGGGTCCTGTGTTAACAGCGGTGGTTACTCTCCTTGAAAGGCTGAAAGGAGATGTTGATTTGGGACTGGAATAATCTGAGTGCAGAAGAGCTGATCCTTTGGCCATAGCTGCTTATTTCCCAAGTCATTGGGTTACCCAGAGCAGAACTGACACTGAAACAGTCACTGAAGCTAATTCCTGTATCATTTGCATGGGCAAAGATGGTAATCTCCTAGCTTCTGGAAGCTCACATTATCAGCCAATGGATTAGTAAGCTGAATGGGGAAAGACGATAACTGAACTGTAGACACTCATTTAGAAGCCTATGGATACTGGGTAGCAATATATATTGATTATCTATTGTGGGATTCAAACTCTTAATCTGTTTTGCCAACACAGCAGCATGTAAAGCTGTTATCATGTTATTTACTATATATACACGACACAATATAGGGTAATGGTATCTCCCATCTCAGTCCTACAAGTATAGCTTAAGACCAGTTCTGGATCAAGTCTTATGATGGATTTAGCTGGGGAGTCAAAGTGAGTAGGATACTCTACATGCCCAAGAGAAGCAGAAAGGAAAGAATAGGTCTACGTAGAAAGATCAATGCAAACAGGACATAATTAACTATAGGTACTATTCAGAAGGCCAATATGGCCAGATAAGCCTGAGATTTTTTTCAAGCTTTAGGGATGAGACTTGAATGATAGGATTTTGTGTTTGGGTAGAAGTGGGGAGAGGAAGGGATTATGTGTAAAGTCATGATAATGGTCCCTACCATCATATACCACACTCCTTATGTGTTCATATTTCACACAAAATGCAGGCTGCCTTTCCTTGGTGCTTTAATTATCTAAAGAGAGCCTTCATCTCACAGGAAAATACACAGTTCTATCAGTCTTAAGATTGAGTCACAAGCCAAGTGTGGTAGGCAGAATTTTAAGATGGTCCCTTAGATTTCTATCTGCTACTGTTGCTCCTGTGACAATGAATACTTTATGTTATGATCCCAACAGGATTTGGCTCCAAACTCATGCAGACACTTAAACCCTAAAGCCTTATGTTAACAGTGGATTCATATTAGTTGAAGAAGAGTGAAGATTTTTATCTAATTATGGCATTTGGGAAGTGAATCTAGTGGAATGTTTATAGGTAAGTGAGGGCTTGCCCTCAGAACATAGTTCCTATGAGACAGTTATTTTGGCCATTTTGGCCCATTTTCCTGCACTGCTTCCTGACTTGCCATGTGATTGATCCTCCGCATACTCTCCATCATGCCAGCCTCCATCAGATGACAGAATAATGGAGCCACCGGATCTCACACTGGGAATCTCTAAAGCATAAGCCAAATAAACCCCCTTCTCTCCTAAGTTGCTGACTAATGCATTTAAAAATGGCAAAAAGCAGATATCCAGGAGGGTCTAATCTAACCATGTGAGCACTTTGAAAGCAAAGAGATTTCTCAGGCTGCAGGCAGAAGGGAAATCAGAGAGATTTTAAGGCTTAGAGGACTTAATACACTTTAGTTATTTGAAGATAGAGAAACCACATGAGAAAGAATTCACATGATGGAGATTGGAGGGCCCTAAGCTGGCTGCCAACAAGGGTGTCAGGCCTCAGTCCTACAAATCCGCACAACTCACTTATACAAAACAAGAACACATCTGCATGTCTAGAATTCAGTTCTTTCTCAGAGTCTCAGGCTAGAGCCCAGCCTGGCTGATTCCTTGTAATGTACCATCTGATGGCCAAATCATAAAGCTCAGTTAATCTTCCTGGATTTACAACTAATAGAACTGGAAGATAATAAATGAGGTTGACGAATGTCATGATTTTGTGGTAATTTGTAGTGCAGCTAATGTGCTATCTGGGGCTTCCTGTGCTTTGGAGGTAGCTTGTTCCTCCATGATTAATGTGGTAGAGGCTTGGTCCCCAGTGTGGTGATATGGGGCCAGTGGAAAGTAATCAGGTTTTGGCCAGAGCCATGGCTCAATAGGCTAATCCTCCACCTGCGGCACTGGCAAACCAGTTCTAGTCCTGGTCGGGGCACCGGATTCTGTCCCGGTTGCCCCTCTTCCAGGCCAGCTCTCTGCTGTGGCCAGGGAGTGCAGTGGAGGATGGCCCAAGTGCTTGGGCCCTGCACCCCATGGGAGACCAGGAGAAGCACCTGGCTCCTGACTTTGCATCAGCGCAGTGTGCCAGCCACAGCGGCCATTGGGGGGTGAACCAATGGCAAAGGAAGACATTTCTCTGTCTCTCTCTCACTGTCCACTCTGCCTGTCAAAAAAATGAAAATTAAAAAAAAAAAGAAAGTAATCAGGTCTTGGGGGTATCAATCTCAGAAAGGATTAATGCTGGCCTCCTGGGATTATTTCTGATGGCAGTGAGTTGTTATAAAAGGGCAAACCTGGCTTCCTCTCTGGCTTCCTGTTTCACCATGTGATCTCTCCCTATCACATGCACTCAGACCATGATACCATCCACCATATTACAATGCAGCCAAGGAGGCCCTTACCAAAGGCTGAACAGATAAGGTCATCTGATCTTGTAATTTCAGCTTCCAAAACTATGAGCTAAATGAATATCGTTGTAAGTTCTCAGCTTCAGACATGTTGTTATAGCAACGGAATGCAGTCTAAGACAGGGTGTACTTACACTGTGGCTAAATGTCCTATCATGGGTTTTTACATGTCAGTTCCTTTATATATACTTTCTTTTCTTTTTTCCTTTTTTTTTTTTTTTGACAGGCAGAGTGGACAGTGAGAGAGACAGACAGACAGAAAGGTCTTCCTTTGCCATTGGTTCACCCTCCAATGGCCGCAGTGGCTGGTGTGCTGCAGCCAGCGCACCGCGCTGATCCGAAGCCAGGAGCCAGGTGCTTATCCTGGTCTCCCATGGGGTGCAGGGCCCAAGCACTTGGGCCATCCTCCACTGCACTCCCGGGCCACACAGAGAGCTGGCCTGGAAGAGGGGCAGCCGGGACAGAATCTGGTGCCCTGACCGGGACTAGAACCAGGTTTGCCGGTGCCACAGGCGGAGGATTAGCCTATTGAGCCGCGGCGCCAGCCCTCCTTTATATATAGTTTCTAAGATTATGATGTCACCTAAAGAAGAGTGATTCCGTTTGGTGCACAGATAGTACTACTGACTCTCCATCACTAAATCGTGTTGGCCTCTACTGTGGAGGCAGACATTGCTGCAGAATCCTTCTCTCTCGCTGTCCTATCTCTGGAGACCATTAATGTACATAAAGGAGGTAGTTTTAAGAACTTCAGGAGAACACCCAAAGTCTATGACTTTAGATTCAGTTCTATAACATACATTTGCTCTTCAAAATCATTTAATAGGGCAGGCATCATGGAGCAGTAGGTTAAGCCTCCACTTGGGATGCCTCCATCCCATACTGCAGCGCCAGTTCAAGTCCTGACTACTCCATCCTTGAGATCCAGCTTCCTGCTAATGTACTTGGAGGCAGCAGATAATGGCCCAAGTACTTGGGTCCCTGTCACTCATGTGGGGGACCTGGTTGGAGTTCCCAGCTCCTGGCTCCTGGCTTTGGCATGGCCCAGCCATTGGTATTGTGGACATTTAGGTAGTGAACCAATAGATGGAAAATCAATTTCTCTCCTCCCCTCCCCTCCCTCCCCCTCCCCTCTCCTCCTTTATCCTGTCCTCTCCCTTGTCATCTGCCTTTCAGATAAATGAATCATTTTAAAAATATAATGCCTCAGTATTTTTAAATGTTTAGTGTCTATATTTTTGCATTCTGTATGACTGGCACATTTGCACTTCCTTCACTGGAAGAGTTGGTAATCCACATAGTTTGTTTCTATTCGACTTATTTTTATTCTGTAAAATACTTGAAGTAGTTTTGGGAGCCTGTGAGGACAGTTCCATAAATTTAATGTTTCCATAATAGACATTCCAGATGGCATAACCATTTAGGACAGGAAATGCAGAACCCTGCCACAAGAATTTGTGGAAGTCCTGCCATTATCTCAGGATATGGCTGGGATGTGGGCCAGATCCCCAAAGGCTCAGACTTCTGCTAATACTTCTTTTTCCTTGCCGGGCTGCCAGTGCTAAAGGAAACACTTTTATTTTCCCCATCAGAATGAAGACACACTGTCAGCCTGAAACTTTTTGTAGTCTTAGGAGTCTAGCGTAGTGCAGCTGCCTTTTGACTAGAGCTGGTTTATATGTCTTCAAACTCCTTTCTCTTTTCAGCTCCTGCAAAGTGTAACTCCTTCTCCCTTGTGATCATACTTCTGCCAGAAGAATGAACAAGCATCATTTTGAACTTTTGACCTGGTACTTTCTGTGCATTTCAACCTATCCCATGCAGGGAAGATGGCCTTTGCCATTGCTATCTTTCTTCTGCTCATCAACTGCATAGTATGATATCATGACTCCCCTCACAGTACTGTGGAGTGCACTTGACACAGCCCAGACAAGATGGTCACAAAGACATTTAGATTTCCTGATTAATTTCTGGGTATAGCATAGAACATTGCAAGTCCTCAGCCCCCTGAGGGTCTGTATTAAACATTTCTGGTCCACTGGGCTTTGCTCACAGTTGAGGCTCAGGAGACTCATGAAGAGACTCTCTGTCCATTTGTCAAAGCTGTTTTTGGAACAAGGTAGGAGTTGAGAGGTTAAAGGGCATCGTTTTTCTCTTTTCTGAGACACAAGGAGGGAATAGGCTGCTAGACAAAGGGACGTGCACAATCAGCCTTGTATTGCGAGGGACTGAGGTCGGGAGAGGGAGAAGAGCACTGAGAGCTCTGAGGCTGCTGAACCGGAGGAGGGGGCAGAGTGTAGCATCCTCATGCTGCTGAGCTGGAACACGTGACTACGCCAGGAGGGAAGGCAAGAGTTTATCTTCCTATTTTACAATGTGAAAATGGGGTTCAGAGAGATTGGTTTTGCTTCTTGAGGTTGTTAAGTAAGATAATATATGCTTATGGTAAGGAGGCACCTATTATTTTAGCTTCAGCTTTTCCTGATTCAACAAATTCAAGCCCAGCATTCAATCATATTAATGATTTATGAGGCTTTTTCTTTTGAACATATATTCACATTTCCCCCAATCTACCAAGAGGTCTCTGGGTTCATCACAACACTTATAAAATAGTATCAATTTAAGAGTTCAGACTCCTGTTGGTATCAGTGGAATTAACATAAGTTAGCAGCCCCCACAACTGATCTTAAAGATAGATTCATTTTTGGTTAGGCTATTTTCTGGAAGAATAGTTCCAGATTACTATTTTCATGATTTTGCTTCTGAATAGTTTCCTAGTCTTTGGACTCTCAAGTCAAATTGCAGCTCCTCTCCCATTATCAGAAATTCTCAAAACATTCTGCTATGTTAGTGAATAATTTTATAGCTTAAGACTCATCAGGTGTAAAATCAAGTACAGATTTTCAGTTAACAGTTGACAAACCCAGATAGGGAAGATATTGAAACAAACTATATCCCTGAAGGGCATTTTTAGGCAATTTAATCAGATTCTTATGTTCCAATATTAGTGGCTAACTAGGGAAAAAGTAACAAGCTGGCTATAAATTATCATTATTTTTTACCATCAACCTTGTTTCTTCCAGAGATTATGCAAAGGTAGAAAGAGTTGAGAGAGAAATTTAGTCTATGGGAAATTTATTTTGTCTATCAGATCCTATCTTCCTATTTATAAATTACAGCAGATACTATTAACCATAGAGAAAATTCCTAGGGATTAAATGAGCCTCTGTATATATAGCACTTTCCAAAGCATTCACTGTATATTCACTGTTCATTAAAAAAAAATAATCTATCACCTGAGTTCCCAGCCATGTCCAATCATCACATTAACAAACTTTGTGACACAACCATAGGAATATTTGGAGAAAAGGGGAATGAATCTGTGAATCACGGCAATTTTCCGTAAGTTTAGAGACAAGATAAGGACCAACACAGAAAAATAATGACCCTAGGTCAGTGTGTGCCCCATCTTTCCCAGTGTTCCTGTAAAAAGGGGGCTGTGTTTCCTTATCCAAAAAACACGATCCCTTGATGTGAAGAGAAAGTCACTCTGTGGATAACTTCTCTTTCCCAAGGGAACATCTGGCATTTGCCGTATTCTCTCAAGTCCTTCCGTGGTGAATTCTGCTCATCTTGCACAACTCGTGTGAAGCTCACAGTATACTCTCTGGGGTGTTCTTTAGCATATTCCTTTTAGCAGATGGTGTTTATCTTTTTATTGATTACAGAAAGAAGAAACGTGATTTGGGGATGATTCCAGGGGAAAGTATTTGTTACTAAAATATTTAATCATTCAGTTCCTCAACTAATGTTGAAATTCCTGAGCCTTCCCTTCATGAGCTAGCTCCCTGAGCAGACACTGCCTCAGAAAATGGAGACTCTCGATCCCTAGGTTTGGGACTTTCTGTAGTTTGGATGGCTCTTTCCTATGGCAATAAATCAGTTGTATAAAATCCAGGGTAAGCACCTATAAGCCTGGACTAGTTAATAATGTATATCAGCAATATAGGATGTTTTCGTTCTTGTTTTCTTGTTCTTCCTTTTCATTTTTCTCTTTTCTTTTTTATTAAGTTTTGTATGACTATTACTCTAGACCTGAGGACATTCACTAGTGCCCTACTCACTGGAATTGACCATTATAACATCAAACCGATGGGGAAGATACTTGAAGGCAATGGTCATTTCAAATATCTTTATTTTGCCTCCAAAAACAAGAATGTTTATGATACTTAAACCTGCCACTCACTCCCTTGAAAACCATTCATGGATATTCAGATGTGGCTTTTGGACAAGAAAGGGGGTGCTAGCAGAGTTGTTTTCATTGTATCTTTAGCTAGTGAGAATGGGAAAATGAAGAAACAAGAGAAATAATGATTATACCTTTGTATTTTTACTTTTCCTTGGAAATGGTTTGAGTTATTTCCAATTGTTAACTTCTAAATTTCCCACAACTTTATGAATAAGTGATGGAACTGAAGTGCAATAAGACTAAGTGATTTCCCAAGATTATAAAGTGGAGTAGGCAGTGCTGGGTTAGATGCCTGTTCTTGGATAAAATAAATGTTGTCTAAAAATAACTGCTTGGGGTGAACATTGTGGTGAAGTGTCTTTGGGAAGCATGCAACTCATATCAGAGTTTCTGGTTTGAGTTCCAGCTGCTCTGTGCTTCCAATTTGTGCCTGAGAGGTAGAGGATGATGGCCAAGTACTTGGGTTCCTCCTAGCTCTGTGGCAGACCTACAAGGAGTTTCTGGATTCTGTTTCCTGGTTTTGGCTTGGCCTAGCCACTGACTATGTGTGGATTTGGGGAAGGAAGATCTCCTATGAGTGCACGCGCTCTCTCTCCTCTCTCTCTATCCCTACTTACATGTGTACATACATAAAGCTTTAAAAACTTACTCCTTGGTCATGTGCAAACATGGAAAGTGATAATGATTCCCTATGAACATATCAACTGAGAAGACAAAATGTGGGGACTTCCAGCAAGATGGCAGAATAGGAAAGGAACACACTGACAGTCTGGGAAAAGTCAGTTTAATAAAAGTGGAGATACTGAAGGTTCAAGGAAGAGTTAGGGAAGAAACAGTAGAGGAAACTCGTCTGGAACTAGTGGTTCACGGTGGACCTAAGTGGAGGGCATGGGCACCCATGGCTTGGGACCCCAGCCACAGAATATACTCACCAGCGCTGGAAAGGGAGGTGAGGCGAAACCTTAGTAGCCCGAGACACAGGTGGGAAAGCAGAAGGAAGAGCCTAGAAGGAATGAGGCTTGAAGCCCCGTGGGGGAAAGTTCACCAGGCTAACTAGAGGAGAGAAAAAAAGAAGAAAAAAAAAGGTACTGGTATGGACATGAGTCTCTCTCTCCAATCACCTTTCAAAGGTGAGCAAGACAAAGAGCAGGTGCCATTTTGGACATATGTAAAAGCTGCGCCTGCCCTCAGCCAAGCAGAAAAACCTGGCATGAAATAACAGGAGGTTAGGACTAGTGAATGTGGGAACTAATGAACTGAGACTGTGAAAAAAAAAAAAAAAAGGTGGGTGAGTACTCTCCGGAGACTCTACAAACTCAGTAACCTTGGCAACCTGGTGGGAGACTGCAGGGGAATTTGAGCCCACACTGAGGGCAGCACAGATCCTTTGTGTGGTCCTTGGGACAGAGCAGATGAATATTATACCCACAGAAGCCAGAGATCAGAAACTAACTGCCTTCAATTCCGCTCAGCTGTGCGGAATTACTTCCCTTCTGAACAAAAAATAAATAAATAAATAAATAAAAATTTAAAAAAAGGGAGAGAGAAAGAGAGAGATTTACCATGCCTAACCTGGGTGTGTCACCTTTGGCACACCCTTAAGCCTGAAGAATCAAACAGAGCTCTCTGGCCACACCCATCACAAGCCTCTAAGGATCCATCAAAAGCAGACAGTCATGGTATAACAAGAAAAAACACCACAGTGAGGGAAGAAATCAAAGAATATCTCCACAATGCCAAGCAACAAACACAGAAACTGAGTAAACAAGGACAAGGAAGACATTATTATGCCCCCAAATGAACAAGACACCCAAATCCAAGATTATGAAGATGATGAGATAGAAGAAATGCAAGATACAGATTTCAAAAAATTTATGATAAGAACATTTAGAAGTTTTCAAAAACAAATTCTTGAACTACAGAAATCCTTACCGTATAGGATAGAAAATCTCTCTCATGAAAATGAAATATTAAGGAAGAATCAAAATGAAACGCAGAAACTAGTAAAACATGAAACTGTGATAGTGAAGAGAAATCATAATGAAATGAAGAATTCAATAGATCAAATGACAAACACATTAGAGAGCCTTAAAAACAGAGTCAGTGAAGCAGAAGAGAGAATATTGGACTTAGAAGACAGAGCACAGGAAAGTATACAGTCAAATCAAAGAAAAGAAGAGGAAATTAGAAATCTAAAAAATATTGTCGGGAATCTACAGGATACTATTAAAAAAACCGACATTTGAGTTCTAGGAGTTCCTGAAGGCATGGAGAGAGAGAAAGGATTAGAAGGCCTTTTTAGTGAGATACTAGCAGAGAACTTCCCGGGTTTGGAGGAGGGCAGAGACATCCTAGTACAGGAAGCTCATAGAACCTCTAGTAAACATGACCAAAAGAGATCCTCACCATGACATGTTGTAATCAAACTCACCACAGTGAAACATGAAGAAAATATTCTAAAATGTGCAAAAGAGAAACGTCAGATTATTCTCAGAGGATCTCCAATTAGACTCACAGCAGACTTCTCATCAGAAACCCTACAAGCTAGGAGGGAATGGCGAGACATAGCCCAGGTACTAAGAGAGAAAAACTGCCAGCCCAGAATATTATATCCTTCAAAGCTCTCATTTGTGAATGAAGGTGAAATAAAGACCTTTCATAGCAAACAGAAATTGAAAGAATTTGCTGCCACTCATCCAGCCCTGCAAAAGATGCTTAAAGATGTGTTACACACAGAAACACAGAAACACGGTCATCAATGTGAAAGAAGGTAAAGGAAGAAAACCTCACAGTAAAATATCACAGGAAGTTAAAGGCATATATTAGAAAATATCTTTGGGAAAATGGCAGGGCAAAGTTACTACTTATCAATAGTCACATTGGACATTAATGTCCTCAACTCTCCAGTTAAAAGACACAGATTGACTGAATGGATCAAGGAACAAAACCCATCTATTTGCTGCTTATAAGAAACACATCTTTCCGACAAAGATCCATACAGACTGAAAGTGAAAGGCTGGAAAAAGATATACCATGCCAACATAAATGAAAAAAAGAGTGGGCATAGCCATCTTAATATCAGACAACATAAACTTTACCACAAAAACTCTTAAGATAGACAAAGAGGGGCACTATATAATGATTGAGGGATCAATTCAACAGGAAGATGTAACAATTATCAATGTATATGCACATAATTACAGGGCACTGGTTTATTTAAAAGATATGTTAAGGGACTTAAAAGGAGACTTAGACTCCAATACAATAGTACTGGGGAACTTCAATACTCCACTCTCAGAAATAGACAGATCAACTGGACAGTAGATCAACAAGGAAACAATAGATTTAAATGACACTATAGCCAAAATGGATCTAACAGATATCTACAGAACTTTTCATTGTACACATAAAAAATTTACATTCTTCTCAGCAGTACATGGAACCTACTCTAGGATTGACCACATACTAGGCCATAAAGCAAGTCTCAGCAAATTCAAAAGAATTAGAATCATACGATGCAGCTTCTGAGACCATAGAGGAATGAAGTTGGAAATTAGCAACTCAGGAATCCCTATAGCATATGCAAACACATGGAGATTGAACAACATTCTCCTAAATGAACAATGGGTCATAGAAGAAATTAAAAGAGAAATCAAAAATTTTCTGGAAGTAAATGAGGATAACAGCACAACATACCAAAACTTATGCAATACAGCAAAAGCAGTGTTAAGAGGAAAGTTTATATCAATAGGTGCCTACATCAATAAATTGGAAAGGCACCAAATAAATGGCATTTCAATGCATCTCAAGGATCTAGAAAAAGTGCAGCAAACTGGACCCAAATCTAGTAGGAGAAGAGAGATAATTAAGATCAGAGAAGAAGTCAACAGGATTGAATAAAAAAAAAATACAAAAAATCAGCCAAATGAGGAGCTGGTTTTTTGAAAAAATAAAAAAAAAATTGACACCCCATTGGCCCAACTAACTAAAAAAAAAGAGAAAAGACCCAAATCAATAAAATCAGAGATGGGCCCCACATGGGAGACCAGGAGAAGCACCTGGCTCCGGGCTCTGATTAGTGCGGCCTCTGGGGGGTGAAGCAACAGAAAAGGAAGACCTTTCTCTCTGTCTCTCTCTCACTGTCCACTCTGCCTGTCAGAAATAAATAAATAAAAATAAATCAGAGATGAAAAAGGAAATGTAACAACAGATACCACAGAAATAAAAAGAATAATCAGAAATAACTACAAGGACTTATATGCCAGCAACCAGGAAATCTATCAGAAATGGCAATGCCACGGCTGAGAAAGAACTTCTAAGATCAATCCCATTCAAAATAGCTACGAAAACAATCAAATACCATGGAATAAGCTTAACCAAAGATATTAAAGATCTCTAAGATGAGAATTATAAAATCTTAAAGAAAGAAATAGAAGAGGGTATCAAAAAAATGGAAAAATCTTCCATACTCATGGATTGGAAGAATCAACATCCTCAAAATGTCCATTCTCCCAAAAGCAATTTATAGATTCAATGCAATACCAATGAAAATACCAAAGATATTCTACTCAGATCTGGAAAAAATGATGCTGAAATTCATGTGGAGACACGGGAGACCTCAAATAGCTAAAGGAATCTTGTACAACAGAAACAAAGTTGGAGGTATCACAATACCAGATTTCAGGACATACTACAGGGCAATTATAATCAAAACAGCATGGTACTGGTACAGAAACAGATGGATAGACCAATGGAACAGAATAGAGAAACCAGAGATCAATCCAAACATCTACAGCCAACTTATATTTGATCAAGGATCTAAAACCAATCCCTGGAGTAAGGACAGTCTATTCAATAAATGGAGCTGGGAAAACTGGATTTCCATGTGCAGAAGCATGAAGCAAGACCCCTACCTTTCACCTTACACAAAAATCCACTCAACATGGATTAAAGACCTAAATCTACGACCCAACACCATCAAAATATTAGAGAACATTGGAGAAACCCTGCAATATATAGGCACAGGCAAAGACTTCTTGGAAAAGACCCCGGAGGCACAGGGAGCCAAAGCCAAAATTAATGTTTGGGATTGAATCAAATTGACAAGTTTCTGTACTGCAAAAGAAACAGTCAGGAAAGTGAAGAGGCAACCAACAGAATGAGAGAAAATATTTGCAAACTATGCAACAGATAAAGGGTTAATAACCATAATCTACAAAGAAACCAAGAAACTCCACAGCAACAAAACAAGCAACCCACTTAAGAGATGGGCCATGGGCCGGCGCCGTGGCTTAACAGGCTAATCCTCCATCTTGCGGCGCTGGCACCCCAGATTCTAGTCCTGGTCAGGGCGCCCGATTCTGTCCCGGTTGCCCCTCTTCCAGGCCAGCTCTCTGCTATGGCCCGGGAAGGCAGTGGAGGATGGCCTAAGTCCTTGGGCCCTGCACCCACATGGGAGACCAGGAGAAACACCTGGTTCCTGGCTTCGGATCAGCACAATGTGCTGGCCGCAGCGGTCATTGGAGGGTGAACCAATGGCAAAAAGGAAGACCTTTCTCTCTGTCTCTCTCTCTCACTATCCACTCTGCCTGTCAAAAAAAAAAAAAAAGTTAAAAAAAAAAGAGATGGGCCAAGGACCTCAATAGACATTTTTCAAAAGAGGAAATCCAAATGGCCAACAGACACATGAAAAAATGTTCAGGATCACTAGCAATCAGGGAAATGCAAATCGAAACCACAATGAGGTTTCACCTCACCCAGGTTAGAATGGCTCACATACAGAAATCTACCAACAACAGATGCTGGAGAGAATATGGGGAAAAAGGGACACTAACCCACTGTTTGTGAGAATGCAAACTGGTAAAGCCACTAAGGAAGTCAGTCTGGAGATTCCTTAGAAACCTGAATATAACCCTACCATTCAACCAAGCCATCCCACTCCTTAGAATTTACCCAAAGGAAATTAAATTGGCAATCAAAAAGCTGTCTGCACATTAATGTTTATTGCAGCTCAATTCACAATAGCTAAGGCCTGGAGCCAACCCAAATGCCCATCAACAGTAGACTGGATAAAGAAATTATGGGACATGTACTCTATAGAACACTATACAGCAGTCAAAAACAATGAAATATGGGCATTTGCAACAAAATGGAGGAATCTGTAAAACATCATGCTGAGTGAAATAAGCCAGTCTCAGAGGGACAAACATCATATGTTCTCCCATGAGAGTATTTCAGGCAAGGATAGCCAAGACACCAAGACACTCTGGCAAACAAAACAAAACAACAAAAAAAACACTAAATGAAAGATCTCCACAAGTGAGATCCCAGTGGAAAGAACTGGCCATCAAAGGAGGTACCTTTCTCTGAAGGGAGGAGAGAACTTCCACTTTGACTATGACCTTGCCTAAATAAGATCAAAGTCGGCGAACTCAAAAGGCTTCCATAGCCTTGGCAACTCATGACAAGAGGCTAGGAGATTACTGACGCCATAAACAAGAGTGTCAATTTGTTAAGTCAACAATAGGAGTCACTGTGTATTTACATCCCATGTGAGATCTGTCCTTAATGTGTTGTTCAATATGAATTAATGCTATAACTAGTACTCAAACAGTATTTTACACTTTATATTCAGTGTGGGTGCAAACTATTGAAATCTTTACTTAATATATACTAAATTGATCTTTTGTATATAAAGATAATTGAAAATGAATCTTGATGTGAATGGAATGGGAGACGGAGTGGGAGAGGGGAGGGTTGCGGGTAGGAGGGAAGTTATGGGGGGAAGCCATTATAATCCATAAACTGTACTTTGGAAATTTATATTTACTAAATAAAAGTTTTAAAAAGACAAAATGTGAGCAAGAAAATAAGAGGTCTAACACAACTCGTGAGAACCCCTGTGTGATACAGAGTTTACATAAACTAACCAAGTCAAGGTCACCAGAAGATCAGGTACAGCCAGAACCCCTGCCCCTTTCACCAATAATGGTGCACAAAACCCAATACTTTCTTAGTGCTGTGATACATATTGTGCAGGATCTCCTGTTATTCACTTTGAGTTTATGAGCGGTAGCCATGAGACTCTTCCATGGATTCTCCATCATAAATTATAAGCTAATTTAGGCCAGGGTTATGCATTAGTCATCTCTTACCATCCCTTTCATCTGAATCCAGGATTATGCAATGTGCCATAATGGCACATATGACATTGTCACCAAATGGTAGATGACATGTTAAATGACTGTCACAGATTTGAGAATACAAAAGGTACTTTAACAGTTAATCATCTGGTTAAATCAAGGAGCATGGGATGGACACTGGGGAAATAACACTGGATTTGTGCAATGGTTGGGGTATGGTGTGAGTGTCTACCAAAGTTTTGTGTGCTATAGGCTTGGTTCTCCAGTGTGGTGGTGTTGACATGGTGAACCTTTAAGAGATGGGACTGCAGTTCAAGGTAGCTAGGTCTCAGAGTTGCCATCCTTGGAAGGGATTATTAGTGTTGGTCTTACAAAAATGAGTTGTCATGACAGCAGGTTGTTATAAAGCAAAACCACTCCATATGTTTTGTCCCTATGCCATATTGTGACACAAGCAGGGGACCTTCATGAAGAAATCAATACCATGTGTTCAGACACTAACAACAGCCACCAGAATCATGAACTCAATAACCAATTTTCTTTATAAAGTTCCCAGTCTAAGGTATTTGTTATAGCAACAAAAACCAGACTGAGACAATATCATTCACCAAAGTCTTCTACTGCTTATCTTGATTTATACCCAGAATTACAGTGAGATTTAGAGCTATAAAAATGGGCACAGTATATAAATATTTAAAGAAAACATGGAGAAAATAAGGTATAATGTGATTAATGGAGTTAATTATCTAATTATGTAATAATGGAGCATTATGTCAAAAGCACTTCATTAAAAAAAGAACAATTACCTATAATTAAATTTTAAATTTGATTGAAGAAAATTGAATTCATTAACAGTGTTCAGAAGCTCCCAGGATTATTTCCTTCTCCTGGTAATTCTGTTTCTTTAAGAGTGAATCTTCATTTCATTTGTAAACATTATTTTTGTATAACAATTATATTCTAGAAATTATATTCAACAAAAAACAGAGTTGGCATCAGAAATAAGAGAAATGATTATTGATGCAAGAAGAAGTGCTGGGGGTAGGAGCTGGGTTTCCTCATTAAGCTCATGTATATTTGTCATTTATGTCCTCTAAAATGAGGAAATATTGGGAAAAAACGTCAAACATTGCCCACTTATGAGAATATAGATAAATACTCAAGTAATCGCTGAAACAATTCAATGGCATAAAAAGAGTGGCTTATCTTTCAGTGAAAACACTATTGTGACAGTCCTATAAACTTAGCTGAGGTATGTCTATGCAGTTGAACTTTCTGATCCTTTTTTAGTTTCTAGGTTTCCTAGGAAGCTGTCTATCTGTAGTACATTGAACTGAATAATAGGTAAACATCGCATTTCCAGGTGAAGTATTGGGGGTACCCATCACCCCAAAAAGGGAAAGAAGGGTAGCTGGGTAGCTAACTTCACTCCTGACTCTTAGGGATGGCTTGGCCTCTGCATGACTCTCTGAGACTTCACCCACAGCAATGAGGCCAGCTCATCTCCATGTCCACCTCGCAGAGTTGCTCCAGCTATAAAATAGGCTATACGTATGGCACTGTTTCTTAGAAAACATGAGACAGTGTCCATGAACAAATTATCAGATCAATAAAGCCTAACCTCAGGGTTGCTTTGTCCTGGACACCAGGATACCACCTACCTGATTTGGTTCTTTTTCAAATACTTAAGACATGAGGTACATTTAATGTTTTTCATAATTCCAATTGCCATCAAGAAGTATTGATGGCGTAGGGAGAACATTGATTTTTCTGGTGGTGTTTACATGCATGCTTTCTGCAGCCATTAGTGGTCCTCATAGGATTGATAGCTTTTTGAACCATGTCAATGAGATTATTGATTCTTGGAAGGGCCCTAATCTAGGAAAACTTTTTAAATGCTTTCTATTGGCTTTTATTAACATATAATATAGCAACAGGACTGAAAAATTCAAGTATTGTGTGATTGCCTGGAAATCTCAAAGTAAAAATCAATGTAGCTAATCTATTTAATCAGTCATGAGACACACACACACACAACACATATATACACACACACAAACACAGTGTGGGGAAGTCAGTTAAGATTCATTATCAAGGAGGCAATTTTATGTGAATGTGCTTTGCTGTGCCAGCCAGTTTTCCACCCAATTTCTTCTCTTTGTATGTCCAGCCATCTTAGCCAGAACCTAAGCTTGCTAATCCTACTGAGGCTGTATTAGGGTCTCCTTGTGCCCCCATTTTATTTCCCTGCCTTGTCACATATAGGTTCATAACCTCTTCATTCTTCATGCTGAATTATTTTTTTCTGATAACCCTGGAGATTGGGAAATATTATTAATCAGATCTTTATAACTCATGAAGCATGCAACAACCAGCAGGCAAGAAATAGAAGCTGCAACGTCTTCACGAACACAAGCCTGGTTATGGTGTATCATATCCAAGGCACTGGAATGGAGAAATTTCTTGCAATAGTTTTTAAAAACCAAGATAATTAACATTTAAATGCCCAATGTGATAGTGAGCACACACAAACACAGTTTACTTATCACCAAATTAAACACCGAAAGAGTGACCCAAAATGTCTCATCCTGCCACACACTCTTTTAATTAACAGAAGCTTTTGAACCACATACCCTTAAGTAGTTATATATTATTTTTTAAAAAAGAATTGATACAGGCAAGATAAATTAAAATGTAGTGCAGACAATAATCTATTCACAGTGAGGAAAAATCTCCCAAGTAATAATTTTGGAATTCCTACTAAGTTATCAAAAGAAGAAAAAATCCAATTCCATTTTTCTTTACAAATCCATTTATCTTTAGTGCTATGGAAAACAATGAAATGTACTATTAAGGCGGATAAATCTAGGTGTCCCTTGGTGATAATAGAGACATGAGGGGAAATAAAACAGGGTGAGAAAATGGGATCACTTTTGTATCCAAATTTCGAAATGGATGGCTAAAGGGTAACCAGTGGTTATAATGCTCAGATATTCAAGAAATCCTATCGAGGCAATCTTTAATGTCTTAGGGAGTTAATCTGAGCTTTGGGTGTTCCATTAATAAAAAGATAGAAGGTGCCCACCAAGGAATGTATCTGCTTGTCAGGTAAGCCAAGGTCTTTGGAAGTTTTACCTAATAGGTGGACATATTCACAGGACACAAACGTCTACAGTTGTAACCATCTGGGCAAGATGTGATTAAAGGCTACCTGGACAGGGGACAGAAATTTTATCTATCTATAGCACTAAACGCTGTATACATACTCTCTCACATATATTTATGTGTATAGTTATGAACTACTAGATGTGAAGAGGAAGCACTAAGAAAACTGGGTTTTGCAGGTGGTTTGAATACCAGGTTTAGTACATGGCCACATTTGATGTCTTTCCCAAGGACATTCCACACCAACATCTCCACATAACAAAGGAAGTTCAAAGCGATATTGTCTCCTAACATTACAACCTTTTTTGCACAAGTATCAGCCACAAAGAGGCTAAAGGCAAATTTCAACTATGCTAGTGATTAGACCAGAAGCTTGGTCCTGGTAGCTCAGTCTAGGTTCTCATCCTCAGTACAAGAATTAGAGTATGATCTAGGTTACAGGTCATTACAGAAGAAGATAAGCAAAGTGAAAGTCAATGCTCAAGACAGAGTGTGAGCATGCTCAAGAGAGCTGCATTCCACAAGGTCTGAGACCTTCCCTTTATGAACTGGAGGAACAGGGAGTATGGAGGCTTGAGTATTGGAAAACCTGGAAATGTCATAGCATCAGGGACATGATGGAAGTAGGTGTGTCAGTCATAGTGATTTTACTATAATGACCTTATAATGAACTAAATAAAGGCCATTATGGAACACAATTGATAACCATGATGTTTTTCTTTTCTTTTCTTTTCTTTTTTTACAGGCAGAGTGGACAGTGAGAGAGAGAAACAGAGAGAAAGGTTTTCTTTTTTTCTGTTGGTTCACCCCCAGAGTGGCCGCTGCGGCTGGCGCACCGCACTGATCCGAAGCCAGGAGCCAGGTGCCTCTCCTGGTCTCCCATGCGGGTGCAGGGCCCAAGTACTTGGGCCATCTTCCACTGCACTCCCGGGCCACAGCAGAGAGCTGGCCTGGAAGAGGAGCAACCGGGACAGAATCCAGTGCCCCAACCAGGACTAGAACCTGGGGTGCTGGTGCCGTAGGCGGAGAAATAGCCTAGTGAGCCGTGGCGCCAGCCAATGGGTTCGATCTTGATCAGAGCTAGTTATAGGCAGTGAAACCAAACTAGCTGCAGTTTTCCATTGCACCAATAGCAGAAGGGGTATTTGGACGGCGCAGGCAGGGCTAACGTATAGGAAAGGCAACCTCAGTTCCTCCTGGCTAGCGGCCCCATGCCTGATTGGTTGTGTATGACATAGCCTACACACGACACACATTGAGAAGAGTGATGACTCTCTGGAATGATGAGACCACAGTGAATAAGCCTCTGAGAAGAGCTCCACCACTACCCCTGGATCTTTCCTCCTCTTCTTCCAAAATGCCTGAAATCCAATAATTAAAATAGCCCCCTTTTAAGTGGTACATGCTGCAACAGGGGGAACAGTTGGTATATTTTTCCCAAGTTGCCAACGTTACTCAATGCGAAAGTTCTCCCATTATGGAGACCGTGAAGACCAGGGAGAGTTCAGCCAGAGCAATGACCTGTGGGGTTCTTTATTTGCCTAAGCTAGAATTAATTGTTTAATAAGAATTAGTATAAGCACATTATGAAATCATTTGCAAATGTTCCTTGTCTCTGCTATTTCACATTTAATCCTCAAAACAACTTCATAAGTATTGTTTTACTCATTTTTCAGATGAAGCAGCTAAAATTTAGAGAAATGAGCTTTGTTTTAACCCCTCAGATCTCTGACAACAGAGACTAAATGGAACTCAAATATTTCGATTCTTAATCTAATTTTATTTTTAGTGATCCTATGAGTGTTGATCAAGAGACTGGCATTCGAGTTCTGGTGCTGATTTCAGATCATTGCCTGGTTAGAATCAGGTGCTTGCCCATGATTTGGTGGTTTCTGACCTTAACAGGAGTGACACAAGACAGAAAATCACTAAGGTTTTCTTTATTCTTTGTTTCCCAAATTTGCTTTTGGGTGTATATCGCCTTCTGAGCTCTAACCATTCAGAGTCAGATCTTTCTGAGAGCTATGGACATTCTCTAACAGGACTCCAGGACTTAAGGAGGCAAAGATCCTGTTGGATGCAGGACACTACCAGCTGGTCAAGGACTAGCCAGGAAATGTTAGATTTTAAATAAGCCTTGGAAATCTGCAGATCCTATGAGCAATTTATTTATGTACTTATTTATCAACTACTATTAATAAAAAATTGAGTAAGATATTTAACATCAGATATAGTATAAGAGATTCATAGTGAGTAAAACTCAGTGATTAAAAGTAATAAGATCTGTCATGCAATTCTGGATAAAATGCTACATGATTTTTATCCTTTTTTAATTTTTAAGGTACCATATTTTAAATTTATATAATAGTGAAAGGCTTAATGCTCCACTAAATAAAGATTTTAACAAGTAAAAAGACCATTGTTCAGCAGGAATATAGGCAATGGCTATAAATAATAATCAAATGAGCTTCCCATGATGGATCATTCTCTCCTTTTTAATTGACCACAAACACAATTAAATGTAACTATGTGAGGTGATGGATATGTTAATAAAATTCATTAATTGAAAAAAACTGTAGGTATGAGATACATGAAACTTGTTCCATTTACATAAATAAAAATTTTAATAAAAAATAGTCAAATGAAAAAAGTATCAATTTCACTCACACAGTAAGTTTTAAAAATATTGCAGATCATTAAAACTACAATAGTATATCATCCTTATTTTTATGTAAGTTTTGCCAGAAATTTAATTTGAATTATTGTTTGAATTAGATATACAGTTATCAGAGATGTTGTCCAATCAGATATAGATGTGGTACCAGAGACTCATAGGAGGAATGGTAACATATGTATATCCATGGAGAATATAGATGTCTATAGTGCACAGCACAGATTTAGACACCTCAAAATATGCCAGAAAATATATCAGTTATTTCTTACCATGATAAGAATTTTGTGGATTTACCTTATAGCCACTAACGAAATGTCTAGAAATGCCAAAAATAACGCACTGTTGTAATTTAAAACAATTTTCTTTGGCATTCATCCTGTTATCAATATTTGAGAAGTTTCTAAAGTCTAGCTCCTGTCTGCTTCTCCAAACAGACATAGATAATTTGACACAATGGGCACTATAAATTTTTCCACCCACTCAGGCTCAGTCACTCTAGAGTGCAACAACTCATACATACGTGATTTTGAGACCAATTGCTGAGTTGCTCTCAATAGTTAATTTGTCAATAAGAAAAATTTGCAAATAGGACAAACAATCAAGGGAATGTCCTGAAATAAGCCTCAAGCAAACACAGAACAGGAAAATATTTTAAAAACTTCAGACTTGAGGGGGAATTGTTAAAGATTGATTTTCACCAACACTGTCTTCTTTTCAAGTTCAGTACTTCTTTAAAAATATACAAAAACAAAACGACAACGTAACCAGATGTCTCAATGGTTTGGTATCACTGCTTTTAGCTGTTTGAAATCTTTTCAAGAAGACTGAGGACCGGGCCGGCGCTGTGGCTCACTAGGCTAATCCTCCGCCTTGCGGCGCCGGCACACCGGGTTCTAGTCCTGGTCGGGGAGCCGGATTCTGTCCCGGTTGCCCCTCTTCCAGGCCAGCTCTCTGCTGTGGCCAGGGAGTGCAGTGGAGGATGGCCCAAATGCTTGGGCCCTGCACCCCATGGGAGACTAGGATAAGCACCTGGCTCCTGCCATCGGATCAGTGTGCTGCACCGGCCCCAGCGCGCCAGCCACGGCGGCCTTTGGAGGGTGAACCAACGGCAAAGGAGACCTTTCTCTCTGTCTCTCTCTCTCACTGTCCACTCTGCCTGTCCAAAAAAAAAAAAAAAAAATACTGAGGACCAGACAAACTTGGAAATGGCCCAAAGTAAGTCAGAGGCTATAGAGTGGAGTCCTTTTACAAGTCAGGCATGCTGTGTTTGGCCAGCCCTTGCATCAGATGGTCTTCAAAATCTTCCGAGACTTTCCTCTTGCTCAGGATACTAGGGCCCTGAAGTCTGAGTCCACTCACTCCCACTGGTCCATAGAAGGATGACTCAATGAGTTTATTTTAGGAAAGAAAGGGATGTTACTATCCCAGCTTGAGGTCTTAAGTATGTGTGACATGGGGAGTAGACCCATCATTCTACTGATTTCTTAACTATTTCCTATCAATTAGCAACTTACGAATGCCCTATTATCTCAAAAGTTCCTATTTCTGGAAGGTGCATTGATACCAGGACAACCATGGATGGTACAGAGAACTTGAGCCAGCAAGAACCACAGAGGCAGAAGATACAGGAGGGTTATGAATAATTCAAATTTCAGTATTTCAATTTGTTCCTTGCCCAGGTAAGGAAAACAAACAAAATTATTTTGTTGATACAGTGTTCCCTCTCTAGCTGGAACTTAGTTTCTTGCCATTTTTTTTTTTATGTTAAGTTCTTGAAATGTTTTCTACTTTTGGTCCAATTTTCTCTCCTTCTATTCTGTATATCCCTCCATTTCCCAAATAATTGATTCATGAAAAAAACTCTTTTAAAGTCCATGGAGAAGGAAATTAAAAAATATATTTATTTGGGACAAAAAATTTGAATTCCATGTATAGGCTTTTCAAAATTCACATTTTACATGAACTTTTTGATGTCCTAATTTTTCCCAAGAATCATGCTAGATATGTAGAATCATGATACATGTAGAAACAGAATCTTCTGTTCTGAAGTGCATGTCTAGCCAATTTCTTGGTGAGAATGCTAGAGGATTCATAAAGCAGAATGCCAAAGTATAGAATATGGATTATGTTGGGAGCAGAGTGAAATGTCCTCATGGGACATACATAGATTTAGTCCTCAGTCCGGGAGATCCTGTTGAAACGCACCTCATTGATTCCAAAGAAAATATATTGCTAGTGCTGGTGCTTGTTTTGATATTATTCCCTTCTCCAGCTGGGGGTGGTCAGAGAGCCTCTCTAAAAGCCTCAGAGAAACAAGGACAAACTTTTCAGGCAATGAAAAGTTTGGGAATGCTGCAACATACCTATATCCTGAGATGTGTCTAGTGAAAACTTGTCTCCCTTTCCCAGTCTACTTGTCTCCAGAATGGTCACTGCTCTGAACTTTGTGTGAGCACACAGAGAAAGGTAAAGCTAAGACCACAAGGGTACCACTTTCCACACAACTTCATTTGCATTCTAGGGAGCAAGGGGTGACCACAAGTGAGTCAACAACAGACACAGGAAAAAATGCTCAGGATCACTAGCCATCAGGAAATGCAATTCAAAACCTCAGTGAGATTGTGCTTTGCCCCAGTTAGAATGGCTCTCCTAAAGAAACCAACAAACAACAAATGCTAGAGAGGATGTGGAGCAAAAGGGTCCCTAATCCACTGTTGGTGGGAATGTAAACTGGTACAGCCACTGTTGAAGACAGTATACAGATACACCAGAAATCTGAAAATAGATCTACCATATCACTCAGCCATCCTACTCCTAGGAATTTACCAATGGAAATGAAATCAGCATGTAAGAGTTATCTGTACTCTCATGTTTATTTTTTATTTTTATTTTTTTTTACCCCCATGTTTATTGCAGATTAGTTCACAATAGCTAAGATATGGAATCAACCCAGATGCCCACCAACTGATGACTGACAAAGAAAATATGATATATATACACTGATCTGTGGTAACTAATGGAGTACAAAAAATGTAATATATGTGGGTGACATTGACATTTTGAGAATCTATTATTTTTACAGCCCTAGTCTCTACTGTTGAGGAACAGTGTTTTTTTTTTTTCCTTAGTATTTGTTGAATTCTTTACTTAGTGGAGGGTTAATCTTATGACTATAACATAAAGGGAAAGTATGTCATTGTAAAAAAAAAAAAAGAATATAGGAGGAGGAGGGAGGGTAAGAGCACAGGGTGTAGGGAGGGTTGGCTTCAAATATCTCTATGCTCCCAAATCTGTGTATATGAAATACATGAAATTTGTTCACCTTATGTAAACTTTAAATGTTAAAATAGTCAAAATTTTAAAAAAGAAAAACAAAGCAAAAGAAGAATAGATTATATTTGCTTATGTTGAGGGGCTAACCATATTGAAGAATGCAATATTTAATATAGTACAAATACTAAATGACTGTGTTCCTTGGCTTGGCACAGATAAGCCACCAGAACTCTAAACCTAAGAGGCTATACCGCCACTCCACACAGCCACCCACGCGCCCCAGGGCCTGCTTGTGTCATTAAGGGCATATCCTTATAGTTTTCATTAGCATGGATAATAGTTTGCTAATATGTTTATTATATGATTTTCCAGTCTGCTTTATATTTTCTCTCTTGGTCTCTAATGATATTTACTGGGAATATCTTCAAGTCCAACTGAAATAAAACTTCATAAGATTCATTTCTCTTTAAGAACATTACTTATCCATATACTTATACTTACTCTCCACTTTCTATTTTTTAGAAAAAAATATTTACTTGAAAGAAGAAGAGAGAGAGAGAGAGAGAGAGAGAGAGAAAGGGAGAGAGAGAAAGAGAAAGTCTTCCATTCACTGGTTTACTCCCCAGATGGCCACAATGCACCAATCCGAAGCAGCACCCAGGTTTTCTGGGTCTCCCATGACAGTTCAGGGACCCAAGGACTTAAGCTACCTCCCACTGCTTTTCCAGGCCACAGCAGAGAGCTGGTTCAGAAGTGGAGCATCTGGGTCTCAAACTGGTACCCATATGGGATGCTGGCACTGCAGGCAGTGGCTCTACCCACTATGCCACAGCTCCAGCCCCCACTTTCTCTATTTTCATGTATTGATCTGACTGTATCCTTTTCTCCTCAGATTCTTTTTTTATAGCAGGAAAATGATGAATTTTGGGAAATCATTTTGCCTAACATGCCACAAGTCTTTTCACTGGCTCTTGAGGTATGCATTTTGCAGAATTACTCTCTAAGAAGTCAATATATCTGCTCAGTACCCAAGGGTGGATGCAATAAGCGGAGCTCTCAAAATGGTCAACACAGATAATATAAAGTGATTCCTTTATTTGATCACCGTTGATGTTTTATGCCCTGGCCTATGAACTTTGTGTGCTTTATCCCACTGAATCTTCACAATAACTCTGCCAGGTCAGTATTATCACTCGTATTTTATAGATAAAGAAATTAAAGAACATTTTTAAGACTACACAGTTGATAAGAAGTAGAATAAGTGTTTATACTCAGATCTGTCTTACTCCAAAACTCTTGTTTTTCTTCTGTGGGAATTGGTTTCTGCCCTTACATCTATAGTAATTGTGTAATTTTACCAGCTTGTGGGTCAACTGGAGAGCAGAGGCAAGGAAGAAGAGTGCAATGAGCTAAACATGGCTAAATGGACAGAACACTGCATATGCTCTTCTGTTTTGTAAAAGTAATCAAATGAATAGAACTTCAGACAACCAAGAGAACTTTGAGGGCTGGGTTTGCCAGAAATGAGGAAGGCTAAACAAAACCGGTTGAACATAGCTGATGTCTCTAAGAGAGGTATATGATTAAATATTTTAAAATTCTATTTATTTCTTTGAGAGACAGAAACAGAAATAGAAGGCAGAGAACTCTCATCCACTGGTTCATCTCCCAAAGGCCCACTAAAGATAGAGCTAGGCCAGGCCAAAGATGGAAACTCCAGCCCAAGCATCCTGCATGGGTTGCAGGGACTCAACCACTTGAACCAACCCCTTGTACCTCCCTGGGTGCACATTAGCAAGAAACTGGAGTCAGGATTAGAGCCTGGACTCGAATCCAAATACTCCATTGTGAGATGCGACCATCTCAAGCAGTCTCTTAACCACTAGACCAATACTCAAAGAATATGATTATTAAATGACCTAATGAAAGATTGTCGACAGAGAGATACTTGGTGATGATCATTGACTGTTTATTACACCCTGGAGCTTTGCAAGAGAGAATGTAGGCTTACCTTCAAATTTGAATGAAAAATACTTTAACATGCTTCACAGTTTTAAAAATACTAATCCTGGTGTTACTTTATCACTAATTGTGATAAATAAACATGGCTGAATTTTGGAATTATCTAGGGTGCTTCTAACAATATGTGAGCCCTGGCCATAATCTCTGTCAATTATATAAGAATTTCTGGGGATGAGACCCATGCATCAGTAACTGTGAAAGCACCCCAGCTGATTCATGATCCAGTGATAGATCTTTGCCTTTCAGTGGAGAGGGTGCACTGTGGTAAGGACTGTGACCTGGCACAGGAAAGAGACTTACTTGGGGGATTAAAAAACCCAGAAATGAACTAATTTGGACAAAGTTGACCTTGCTCAACATAGAATTCATGAAACATTGGTTCTAGGACATATTAATGATAATTAAATATATGAGAAACAGTGAGGATTGTCAAATATATTTGGTAATGGCTGGGTCAATCACACAGGAGTTTTCTTTTTCATGCTATTGTTTGTTTTTTGCTACCTTTTTAACCCTAGACCTCTTCAGAGTCTAAAATTCTTCCATTCATTATAACTATCTTAAAGAGAACTGAACATGTAGTGCTTTCTAAATTCATTTTGCTGTATGTATCTGAAGTAGTGTTTCATGGAACATATTCTAGGACATAACAACAAATCATCAGAAAATAACCATAGCTTATTGAGCTATAGGTAGTTTACATGATGCTTAAACATACTGGGTTGTTTGAATTTTTCCCAGACAATACAATGATTAGGTTCTAGCAGACCCATTTAAGGAAATTAATGCTTTTAGTGGTTAAATCATCTCCTCAAATTCATATGAAAAATGAAATTGATAGAATTCAAACAAGTCTCATGATTCTTGGCCCAATAACTTTTCTTTGTATTTACAGCTGCTGTCGATGTTTTCAACAAAGTCTTTTGTCATCTTGGGCCAGGTTAACCAGAAATTGTTATACTATGACCATAATGACCACTGCTACGTGCTTTATACTCTTTCAGGCAGTATCATGTTGGGGTTGAAGTTTTCCTTTGACAAATTCTCGATTATGTTTATGTGACTAAATATAGCAGGTGTGCATTGCAAAATAACTGGCAGCAATCTCCTTCAACACTGCTTTCACTCCCCATTAGCTCTGCACCTCCACCCAAACCTCATGTTGCTTACTTCCCTTATTCAGCACCCAAGAGATGTTAAATTCATAGGTGGTATCCTCAGAGAGGCAAGCTCTAGTGGCACTGACTTTCTTTTAATGATTGAATCACTGTGTAGGGTACTGTAGGAATATGTATGAAAGCTCAATTATATTTCCTGCCTCACTGAGTGAATGTCGGATAGAAAGATGGGCTCTGCCTACAGTGTAAAACATCACAGAGATCAAATCGGTTCCCCTGCATTTGCACATGGCTGATAATCAGCTCTCCACATAAACAGGCTGACAGATGAAGCCAGTTATCTTAAATAGGTGTCCGCATCTTGTTAGCATCCGTACCTGCTTTGACTCCACACTCCTAGCAACTGAGTAGCAAGCTGCACAGCCCAGAGACTCTCCTTCCCCTGGACAAGGCAGCGATGATTCCAAGAAAGAGGTAGCCCCACAGCAATGCATTTTTCTAGAATCACAACAGAATCAACTACCACCGTGAGCTGCTTTGTGAGATAACCAAAACTTACACTTCTAAGTGTCAATGCATTAAGCATGTTCAAGTTTCAGCTTGGAATCTCCTGAAATTTTTCAAGTTTATTTAATTTATTTCAAAGGCAAAGAGCCAGAGAAAGACAGATGGAGAGTGATATTCCATATGGTGGTTCACTGCCCAAATGTCCACAATAGCCAGGTGTGGGCCAGGATGGAGATAGGAGCCAGCAACTCAATCCAGGTCTCCCACATGGGTGGTAGGGACTCAACTACTTGAGCCATTCCCATTGGATCCCCAGTATACACAAACAGCAGCTGGAATCAGGCATGGAACTGGGTCTCAAACCCAGGCACTCTGATATAGGATGTGATCACCCCAACTGACATCTCAATTGCTATATCACATTCCCATCCCACAAAATGCATTCCTGAGGCAACACTCATCTACTCAGCCCTAACTGCATTCTAGACATTGTGACAATGGCAAGAGAAAAAAAGATAGAAAACTAAATGTTCCATGAATAACACTTTGGATTATTTCCTTTGGGTAAAGCACAGATTTTAATTAATGGGTCTTTTTGTTACCTCCATTCTGACAGCTCTGACGTTGATTGGTGAGGCTGGAGGAAAAGTGACCCTGAGATAAAAAATAAGGTGTTTTGTGGATATACTTCCATTCCTTCCACAAACATTCTGCAAGTACTAGTCATACTCATAACACACTTTAGTCATGGGCGATGCTATGTTGCATAAAATATCTTTTCTGTTAGTAGGAACAATATAAGCTGATCAAATCATGGTTAGAAGCATATATAGACGGCAGTGGGGACATCACAAACAGATCTGTATTTAAATAATCATATGTTTATGCAATATCCAGGTATTCTGTAGGGGCAGAATGGTACATTGCAAGTGGAATCAAATTAAGAGGGGGCACAGAACCTTCTGATATGTTCCTACTTAAATTAGTGCAGCTTCTTCTATTGCAGAAGGAACTGACATCATTTCTATTCAGTTGTGTGCTCACCAGCCTCCTTAATACAGCTTCAGGGATTAAATGTTTCCCCATAGACAATGCAGGTGTCACTTCTGAGAAACGTGCACACTCTGTTAACACTAAAGGTGGCAGCCAATTCTGGAACTATAATTGGAGCTTTTCTTCTCCATTCCAGTTGCATGATTTCTCTTTCTCTTCAGTGACTTCCCTAACTTTATAAATGAATACAAAGGCTCAGCCTCATGCTGCAGCAGCGATATTTGCTTAATCCCTTTAGCCATCTGTAAAGCAGGAGTAATGCACTCTATCAACTCATCAGTAGTGTGTGTGAGAGTGCAAGTGTGTGCGCGGGCATAATGCAGATAATACATCCAGAGAAGCCCACCTGAAAGCACATTTGTGTTTATTTAAAGATTTAAATAACACACGGCAAAGCCGTGGCTTTGGAGGCTAAAATAACCCTCAGAGCTGCTTATTCTCATTGTCCACTTGCACATGAACTTGGTCATTGCTCTTTAATTTTGACTCCAGGTTTATGATGACATATGCTTAAGAAAGCATACTATATGCAATTCTAGAATTTGCTTTAGCCACATTCAAATTCTACGTGGTGTTAACTCATTTGTTTTTCATTAAGTTCTTTATTAACAGCCAAATCCCTTGGTTATTACACTTCTCTGAACTTTCTTGTTAATCTTACTTACAAGTCACATAATGCCTGAATACATTTCTCTGAAATGTTGTTGAGATAAAAGGGCTGACAGTGACAGTAATTAACTTCTAAATAAATATTAAAATGAGAGGGCATTGTAAATACCCCTGGTGCAATGGATATATGACTAAGTCCCTAGGACATTCGGCAGCCAGTCTGTCTCCATTTGAGCTGAGGGCAACCCTGCCACTGGTTTGGGAGATGTTTATTCTGAGTTCTCAGCTGTAGCTAAAACACATATTTAACAGTTTGCTCTTCACACTGTGGGCCATTTGACTATATGTTCTCCTGTCCAATATTCTTCACGTACTTATATTTATTCCTAGGTAGGGACGAGATTCAATGGTTTTGTCTTCCCACCCCCACCCTATCGCAGAAGATTCTTACACAGAGCCTGCTGGAGGCTTGATTGGGACTCTGTGTTGGGTTGAGGTTCATTTGCTCACAAGATATTCATTGCAAATCTGTGAAACGAAAACTGTGAAAGTGCCACGCGATTGGCTGTGGCTCTCTTTGCCATACGAAAGCAGAACTCACACCCGTCCAAGTGTGAAGTCTGGCATCCGACTGACAGATTTGAAACACTGGCTCTGACCCTCATTAGAAGTTTCTTTGGGAAGATGACTTCATGTCTCCAAGTCTTAAATCCCTTGTAGGTGACATGTGGCAAAAAAGTTCTGCAATAGAGATGTTGCAATTACTAAATGGCATGATACAAGTAAGGTGATTTACGTGGGGCTGGGCACTTGTCAACCATCATCAGCTAGATCTCTGAGAGGTGGTGCTTTGGAAGAGCTTCCTGCAAGAGGTAAATACACCGTAATTTCAGTAACTTAGCTTTACTTGTTTATTTACATTTATTTCTCTAGCATGGGTGGGGAACTTTTTTCTGCCAGTGGCCACTGGGACATTTGTAACATCATTTTCAGGTCATACAAATTAACTATTTAAAAACTATCCTGCTGTACATTTGTTTGAGTTCCACAAGCACTTGCCTTGGTAGGGCTAGACCAAATGATTTTTGTCATGCTTAAAAGGTCCATGGGCTGGACATTCCCCACCCCTGCAACAGCAGTAGAGACAGTGATGTGGGCTAAAGCTCTATTTTTAAGAGTATTGTCTTTTACTCCCCAGGGACCATGCACAATTGCTTTCCTTTGACATTCCTCTACAAAGTGCACCCAGCTTCCGCAGGATAGGCTCAGCAGCTGGGTGCCCAGATCCATGTTTTTATTTATTTTTTCCCACATGGCAGTGGGTAGCTTGAAAAAATGAAATCTAAAATTCTGTTGGAAGAGGAAGTCAACTCACACAAGAAGATTGAACAAATATGAGAGCAAAAATGAAGAAAGTAAAGAAATTAAAATGTGGAAGATGAAGTCCAGGAGGAACAGGCTGATGGAGTGAATGGCCTCCTGGATGCCAGATGTATAACAACGGTTCGATATTCACATGTTTTTGGGTACACATTGAACTTCTCTGACCCTCCAAGTAAAACAGTTTAAGAGCAATGGTGTGTGTGAGTGTATGTGTGTGTGTGTGTGTTTATTTGAACATGGTGATGCTAAAAAATCAGTCAAATGGAATTGGCAAGAGGTTATAGAACCTCCTCTGCCTTATGTCATAGTTCACATGTAGATTCTCGAGGGAACTGAGATAGTAGTCTGTGAGAAGAGGCCCACTCACATGGAGAGAAAGCTGAGCTGACTATGAAGTCAAGCAGCCCCAGTGCTGGCATTGCCATCCATCCCTGTGTGAGAAGGAGGCAGCATTCTCAAGGATGTTACTGGAACAGTAGCAGCAGCATTCCCTGGCAATGTGTTAAGAATACAAATGTGCAAGCTTTACCTGAGACTTGTGGGATTAAGACATACTCAGTTGGAGACAAGAAAGCTCTTTGAACAACCACCCCCCCCCCACCATGAATTTCATGAACACAAACTTTTGAGAACCACACCACAGTAATGAGTACTGAGGGTTTTCCCTAATATGTTGGATATTTGCATTGAGTTTACAGGTCAGGTATTCTATTGACCCCCAAATGAGATGCTGCTTGGCATCAGAATTTTCCTTTCACTCTAGATCCCCACAACGGATGAAGTCACAAATAATCAGCAGCTCAGATTCTGAATGGCTTTGGTGGAAAACATATCATCAGGTTTTGGAGAATACCTCATTCCTCCCTTCAAGAGGATGGTGAGCACAACCTCGGGGGCCCCTATTACTAGCTATTGTCAGGGAGTGCTGGTTACACATGGAAAGAATTTCTTATTATCGCCTGCTTTTCACAGAGTTACCAGGAGCTATTTTTAAGTCATCAGGAAAACACAGCCCAATGGGATATTAAGGTTGGTACTTCCATATTTAGATCATATATCTATATTATAATCATTAGGCTTGTAGACTCGGGACTGAAACCAAGAGACTTTTTAAGAACATTTAACACAGACTGTGAATCCCTTTACCATCTAGAAAGAGCCAACAATCCTATAGCGGTACAATGAATGAATTTGGAAGATTGTATTGGGAAGATGAAAATAGGTAGATGGAGTTGCCTACTGGCTGTTTCTTCTGGAGTGAAATGTTTCTGTTTGAGTTGAAGGGACCTGTTTCACGCAAAAGGAAGTCAGTTTGGCACTTTTAATTCCATAACTCTTTTCTGTCTGTCCTTTCCTGGGATTTATTTCTCAACACATTTTCCAATCTTGTTTTTGTAAATGCAAACCGTTTCCTGGTTCTAAACTGTGGTTTTTATGTGCAATCATTGATAATTTTTCATTTTCCTCCAAACATTTTCCTTTACCCCGTGTCATATACCCTGTACCATTTTCCTTATTGCTGTTTCATTTAATCTTGTCAATCATTTATTCTGCAAATGCATTCCTCATGATAACATTACATGAAATGTCATTTCTGTGTTGATACTAGGGTAACCATCCTGGAAATATTTCTATTTCTCATTGACCTTCTCTCACAAATTACTCTTACATAATGCTAATTAATTTGTAATCAGCACTTTTGAAAGCAGAACTCCATCTATATCATGAAAATGCATTTGCAGAATAATTTTGCAATGACACACTTTCTTAATATAAGGAAATAAATGTGCTTAAACCCAAATTATGGAAATGCATCTTCAATGAAGTAGAAGCTTTCTTTCCAGTTCCTTTTTAATTTTTCTCAATTCTCTTTGCTCACTTTATACTTCCGCATCTACAAATAACTGTAAAGTAGCCCATTGTGTTTACACACACAATTAAAATCATTCATTCATTCTGCAACCTTGTATGTAGTGCTTCCTAAGGGATTATGAGCTGCAGAGCCAGGTGTGCCAAACAAGAAAAATGGGGGCACATTCTTGACCATCCTCTCCTGCTCCTCCTTTCTGCTCCCCCCCTTCCTTGCTTCTTTCCACCCAACCTCTCTGTTTCTTCATATACAAATAGTTATTTTATTGTGTATATGCACATTTAATGTTTTCAACAGAAATTGATACAAGTAATATAAGTATACATTGTGAAATGATTTCTACAGTCAAGCAAATTAACAATATCCATATGTTCACACATTACCTTTGTATGTGTGTGGGAAGAGCTCTTAGAATCTACTTTCTAAGCAAATTTCTAGTATACAACAGAGCATTAGCAGTAGTCTTCCTACTGTCTAATAGATCTCTAGATTCATTCCTTGTGCCTGATTACAATTTTGTACCATTTAACCAACATTTCCCTATCCTCCATCCGTCATCACTGGTAACCAACTTTCTGCTCTGTTTTTAATAATGATTTCAATTCTTTTAGATTTCACAAAAAATGAGATTATGTGGTATTTGTATTTCTGTGCCTGATTTACTTCATTTAGCTTTGCATGCTCAGTGTTCAGCCATGCTATTCCAAATGTCAGAATCTCCTTCCTTTCTAATGTTGAAGAATATTCCATTGTGACACCTGCATACACATTCTATTCCTGTTATATTATATTATATTAAATAGGCTTGTGGTATCAGGACTGAAATGAGATAGCCAAGATATTTTTTCAGAACATTGAACACAGTGTTTTCAATATATATAACATTTCTTTCCCCATTCATCTGTGGATGAACACAGATGCTCAGATGATTTCCTTGTCTTTGCTATTGTAAATAATGCTATAATGAACATGGGAGTACATATATGCCAATGAGGTGCTGATTTTGTTTCTGCATGCATACTCAGAAAAGAGATTTTTGGATCATGTAGTTCTATTTCACTTTTATTTCCTCTGTGAGCATAGGTGGTGACTGTCCTGTCAAGAGCTCATTTTTGCTCCTTGATTGTTGTCTGTGAACCCCACTTCCCCTGACCCTGGGGATCAGATATCACGGTTCACATGAGATGGCTTTGTGCATTAAGTTTTCACTTCTGCTTTCCTACTGGACATTTCTACTCAGAAGTAGAATCTCAAAATACACTCTGGATTTGTTATTTCCTCCATGTCCTTCCTTCGTTGTGCTTCTTACTTCAGTACATAGTAACATCAACAGGATCTAATGCTGCTTTCTTTACTTTCCCTAAACAATCCCATCTGGTCTTACTATAATTCTTAAATTAAGCAAGAAATCTAAGAGTTGTTCTTAACCTGACTGCTAATTACAAGGCACTTATTTTTCTTTCTAATAGATCATGTTTTCCCTCACCTGTTGGACTTCAGTCTCATCACTTTTCTCTTCCAGAATTAGCTTCTCCATAGTCAATATCCCCTTCCATTTTATTTACCCTGCCAAATCCTCCTCATTACAGGCTCAGTATTGCTTTCCATAGGAAGCTTCCCTGGATTAACTTTCCTCTTGAGGAAACCACTACTACGTGCCTTCACTGCTTCTTGGATTTCCCATCATAATTCCCAGTACTGATTGCTATTACTTATTTAAGCCTCCTTCTCCTGAACCTTAAGCTCCATGCAGTGAAGAAAATGTCCATCTTGCTGTGCAGTACCTAACATACTTCCCTGTAAGCATCTACTCCTCAAATGGAAGCAAGACATGGCTTCTCCCTTCAAGATATTTAATACAATTAATAAGGACAAATAACTCTGATATGAAGCAATATTTGGAAGCTGACCTGTAATAATACAGATAACACAGTGACCTTTATAAAGTGCTTAATCTGTTCCAGATTCTGTATTAAACCCTTCATATGTGAGCTCAGTCAGTTTTACAACAATCCTTTAAGGTTGTGGTATAACATTGCAATAATAATAGAAAATAGTGAAAGAAGGAAAGTGGAAAGGAAGAGAGGAAGGGACAATGGAGTTAGTATAATGGATCTATCATGTGCATGAAGGATGAGTTAAGTTTGGGCGTATGGAGTAAGAGAGAGCTTGTTGCTGTGGAGAAATGAAATACAGTGCATAAGAGGGAAGAAGCAAAGGCCCATTAGTAATGAGCAATGTACAAATAGCTCATATTCCAGCCCAGTTGCCTCACCTGAATTCAAGAAGTCTTAAATCAGACATCCAAGCACACTTTCCACATGGAAGATTCATGAGTATATGTCTCAACATGTCCAAAACTAACTCCTGATTTTTTTCCTTGCACCCCCACAAAACTATTCTACCCATAGTCACCCTTTTAAGTTATTGGTAAGTTCAATATTCCAATCACACTGAGCATGAAGTTTGGAATCCTGTTTAATTTCTCCCTTTCTCTCATAACTCATTTGCCATCCATGAGGACAAACTCTTGACTTTACCTTCAAAATAAACTTCGACCACTGCTGTCTTCTCAACGCTATGCTTCAATCTGAGTAGGGGATAACCTCTTAAAACTTTCCTCTAAACATCTAGCCAGGAAATAGGCACATTAAAAAAATCAGTCATCCTGTCTCATTCATTTGTTCAAAAACTTGCAGGGACACCCACTTTATTCAGCCTAAAAGTAATCATTCTGGTAGTAGCAAAATGGTCCTAAATAGTGAGTCTGGTATTTCAGTGATCTCATTTCCTATTGCCCTTAGCCTCTGTCACTCATCACTCAGCTTCAGTCACACAGGCTGCTTTTTTTTTTTTTTAAACTTATTTGACAGGTAGAGTTAGACAGTGAGAGAGAGAGACAGAGAGAATGGTCTTCCTTCCATTGGTTCACGCCCCAAATGGCTGCTATGGCCGGCGTGCTGTGCTGATCGGAAGCCAATCTGAAGCCAGAAGCCAGGTGCTTCCTCCTGGTCTCCCATCTGGGTGCAGGTGCTCAATACTTGGAACATCCTCTACTGCCTTCCCGGGCCACAGCAGAGAGCTGGACTGAAAGAGGAGCAGCCGGGACTAGAACCCGGTACCCATATGGGATGCGGGTGCCGCAGGTGGAGGATTAGCTAAGTGAGCCACAGCGCCAGCCCCTGGCTTCTTTATTGTTCTTCAAGCACAACCATCTCTTGACCTGAGCATATTTCCTTTTGAGATTCCCTATTAACAATTACAAGTCTTCTTTCCTTCAATCCTGATGTGAGATCTCTTCCTAACGGTGTCCATCTTACTCATTTTATTGAATGTTGACCTTCCCAATACCCTTGATCACTCTTAATATACTCTTTATTTTCTTACAATTGTTCAAATTGTAATATATCATTCCTCTTTTCTTGTGTCTTCCATCTATTTTCTGTTTTGTCCAGCTACATTGTAAGGCAGATATCTTTGACCAAGAATCAGGGCCAACTCTGTGGACCTGTATTAGGGCAATTGCAAAGGATCCTAGGCTCAGAAGGACCTTGTGTTTGGAGTTAAATATTTCTGGTTTCTGACTTGAAGTTCTTTATTTGCTATTATGCATCTTATCAGCCTCATTAGGTAGTTTTCTGTTGCTTGCTTCTCTCAGTACCACTCTGGGCCCTTCCTGGTCTTCCTTTACCCTGGGATTCTGATGACACTGAAATCTGTATTGCACAATTGCTCTCCGGTCTGATGGTGATCTGGAAATCAGGATGGTCCAGGTACAAGCCCAGAGAAGTCTCCAGGTGGTCAGGCAGCAGAGGTCTTGTCTTGTGTTGGTAATGCACAGTGTGTTCCTTAGGTGACTGGTCCCTTTCCTGCCCCTGGTTTAGGTACTAAAATGTTCATATTTTAAGCCGTTGTCTACATGTCTGTACTGAATTGGTACTTTGGGTCCATGGGATAGGGAGAGTGCAGGCCAGAATCCTGCATTATCATTTTGTACCGAGCGACATAGATTATATAGCAACAGCAAGCCCTTCTGTTAGAGTCACAGATAAATCCCATTTACCTAGATAGGCACTTTGCACCCAGTAGGTACTCAATAAATAGTGTTGATTGGATATATGCCAGAGTCAGAGCACACAAACCCTACTCACTTCAGATCCCTTAGACACAGAAAAGACACAGATTTGATATAGCAATACAGCTATGTTTTACGCTAGACTAGATTGAGATTTAATAACTCTAAGTAACAAGACAGTTATGGAATCTCCCCAAAATATTATTAGAATGCACATTTACCAGCAGGGAGGGGAGATTTCCATAGCAGAATTGGGAATAACTACTAGAAAACAGTAAGACTGTCTGAAGGCTGGACCTACACTGCTGAGCTGATGAACTAGTTAGAAAAAGAAGATTATCATGGTGAGTATGCTATGCCGAATAGCTTGAGATCAGAAGCTTAGAAAAAGTTAGGGGAATGAGAACATAGGGAAACTGAAAAATGAGGTAGAAATATAATGAGAAAAGAAAAGACAGGAAAGCCATGGTGAGAGACTTCACAGGAAAACAGCGGTCAACTTGAATGTTTTAGTGTGGCACAGGGCCCTGTGGGGATACTGCCTATATTCATTCCGACATTTCCAAAATAAAGAGCTTTCAGCCTGGAGTCAGGGTAGGACACTAATTGGTATCTAATATAGGGGAAATAATGATATTTTACTTTTCTCCAATCAACTTTTTCAATATTCCATGAATACACTCCAATAAGGGTAATGGAACCTAATAATTATGGTGGATAGATAAATTATTCCAAAATCCAGGGCAAAATTGTAGTTTAGATTTCAGGGACCTGTCATCAAAAATGGCTTCCTTTTATCCAATTCAAGTGTGGAATTAAAAAAGACTGAAGGAGCAGCCTCTGGGTTTGTGGGCATCAACCAACCCAAGTTGTAGCTATGAAACTTTGGTTGGTGTGTATAGATTTGTGTATATATACATACAGATAGATACAGATATAGTTACGTATATATGTGCACATAGTATATATAGTGTACATATACATATGTGTGTGTGTATATATTGTGTGGTTGAAGTGTATGTATGTACATGTATTTGGCATTAATTTGTTTTGAACTTTGTGTACTCTTCAAAGAAGCTCTTTAGGAATCTTGGTAACATCTTTGCTAGCTGCCCATCTTAAGAGGAATTAACATGAATTAAGATGAGCATTTGCTGGTCAATGGCCTAATCCCCAGGGTGCCTACTAAGGGTCCTATTATTTCTATCATGTTTCCATCAGCAGTGCTCAGATTGCCTGTTACTTTAAGAATTAGCAGTTATTCAAATTTTTGCAGCATCCTTCTGTCATAGCCAGGAGATATTCCTCTGAGCTAGTCATTTCTCCTTAAAACTAAAATAAAATATATCTATTTTCAGACAATAGAAGAGGCAGCAGAAGACCCACAGCTAAAACTAAAGTAATTTTGATATTTCAAGATAAACATTTCAGCTAAAGAGATCACGGAAAAGATTTCAACATCTGAGCAGAACCAAGAAAGACTGCCTGTTTCCATTCTAAGAACACTCTGTGTTTGGATATAAATAAGTCAGAAAAACATGAACCCATCATCCTGTTAGTGTCAAGTATCAGGGACCCCAAAAGGCCATGAATTTTGAGCTCATAATAACTCTGTCTTATTGATCAAAATGATTTACATGAATTATTTCAGTCTCCAAAATAGGGACCCCTTTTACACTGAAACCACTTTTATATTTTCACAAAAATCTCAATACCTTCTAAACTTCGCTATAGCTTATATATATATATAGTTTATGTTTACACTATAGAAAACTTGCAATTTTCCTTCTATTAATGTATAATTTTATGTTATTATTTACATAATGGAGAAAGCCATTTAAAATATGTCACCAGGGGTAGGTACTTGGCACAGCAGTTAAGACAGTAATCCATATTGAAGAGCTTGGCTGTGAATCTCCACTCCACGCTGATTCCATTCCCCTGCTAGTGCATTTCCTGAGAGGGAGCAGGGGATGGTTCAAATAGTAGAGTTCCTGCTACACGTGTGAAACTTTGAATTGAGTTTCCAGCTCCTGGCTTCCATCAGGCCCAACCCCAGATGTGGCCAGCATCTGGGGAATGAACTAGAGGATCGAAGATTTCTTTGTGTCACTGTTTGTCTTTCTTTCTCTGACTTTCAAATACATACAATAAATGAAATATATTACAAAAGGAAAAAAAAATCACAATAAAAATAAATGACAGAAAATAAAACTATTTGTACCAAAATTATGAAAATTAAAAGGTAATCATAATTCTAACAATTATTAAAGATTGTACAATTTATAATCAACTAAGAATAATTCTTAGTGACAAATATCTTTGAAGAAAATTAGATGACATTTCAAATATACCCAGTCAATTTCAATGCAAATTACAAAAAGATTTTTATGGACTTTGACAGAGTGTTCCTAAAATAATCTGAAGGAGAAAACGCTTATGAATAACCAAAACATAAAGTAGAGCAATAAATGTAAGCCCTACCAGATGCCAAAAGATATTGTTATCCACAATAATTATCTCTGCATAGTACCGTAAGGAAGTTGATCAACACAGAAACGGAGCAGGGCAGCAGTTCGACTTCATGTTTAAAATGTACCCCTGACAGCATGTAATATAAACTCAATTTAGAAACAAACCACAGAAACTGACAATTGTGAGAGAACTTTTACATAATTAGTTTATTAGTATATAGAAAATATTTAAATTTGTGATAAAGAGTAAATTAAAACAAATGTGGAATATATTTTCTTTAACATGTCAACACTTTAATAGAGATCAATAAATAAAATAAATCTATAAACTTCTTTGATATTTTTATATGTTAAGTGAAACAAATATGTCATTTTCATATAAAGAGAAATAAAAGATAGTACACCTTTTCTTAAAGTTAATTTGGCAACACATAGCAGTGGATTTTAACATATCTTTTTTATCTTTTTTTTTTTTAACTTGAAATGCAGAGAGAGAGAAAGAATTTCTATCTGGTGGTTCACTCTCTAAATGGCTTCAACAGCTGAGGCTTAACCAGACTGAATCCAGGAGCCTGGGATGCCTTCCAGGTCTCCGACATGGGTGGTAGGGGCTCAAGCGCTGCGGCCATGCTCCACTGCTTTCCCAGGTTCATCAGCAGGGAGATCATCCAAAGCAGACTCAAACTGGTGCCCAGATGGGATTCTGAATGTGGCTTAACCCACTGTACCACAACAGCAGCCCCTAGTTAGCGTACTTCTAATATACTGATTATTGACTCTGTAATTTTCCTTCTAGCAAAATTCCTAAACAATGAACATAAGTGTAGATAAAGAATTGTGAACAAAGATGTACTTTTTAATATTTAATCTTAGGAGATTGGTGAAGATATAAGGAATTTAGTTCATACTTGATACAGTTACACATAAACTCACAGATTTTCTGAAGGTAAATTAGGATGAAATATATGAAAGCCTAATGTTGCATAAACTCTATGATCTAGAAATTCCATTTCTAGGAATTTACCTTGAAAATATAGTTGTAAAACTACTTTAAGATCTATACACGAATAATAACTACAAATTTTATTTTATATAATGGTGAACAACTTGCTTTAAGCTGTCATGTAGTAGACATTTCAGAGCATACAGTCTCCATGACAAATGTTGTAGCACAAAAGCAGCTATACGTTATATGTAAATAAATGGGCATAACTGGGTTTTAATACACTTTGTTTTCAAGAACAGCCTATGATGGACTAATCCCTGCTTTATTTAATTACAATACTACCTACGTAAAATGCATTTTCTATATTTGCCAATAGGTGATCTATTCTTTCTTTTAAGCCTCTATTTAGTATATTAAATATGTTTCTATTTTTACCTAGTAGTGAAATTCTTAGATTATTTCAGGCAATGTTCAGTATTTGGGAAAAATGTTCCATCTTTCTTATGCATTTAGGAAAGTGATGCACATGGCATCTTCTCCTATGAATATTTCCTCAGTCCAAGATGCCCCAGATCCATGTTGAGCTTGGCTTTGGAGCCATCTGTGGGCATATGTTTGAATTGGTTTCATTTGCTCTAGTTATCCTTTACTGGATTACAAACTAGGACAGAACTTATTAACTTAAAACAAAAATTGAGGAACCGACATTGTGGTGTAGCAGGTAAAGCTGCCACCTGCAACTCCAGCATCCCAACTGCTCCACTTCCAATCCAGCTCCCTACTAATGGCCTGGGAAAAGCAGCAGAAGATGGTCCAAGTGTTTGGGCCCCTGCCACCCACATGGGAGACCCAGATGAAGCTCCTGGCTCCTAGCTTCCACCCGGCCTAGTGCTGGCTATTGTAGCCTTCTGTGGAGTGAACCAGCAGATAGATGATAGATACATAGATACATAGATAGATATAGATCTCTTTCGCTCTCTCTTTCTTTCTCTTTATGTAATTCTATCTTTCAAATAAATAAATAATCTTTAGACAAACCAGAAACTGGTATTTTCTTAGTTCCATGGATGGACTGGCTCAGCTGGGTGGTCCTGGTTTAAAATCTCTTAGGGTTGTAGATATTGTGTTGCAATCATCTCAGGAATTGTCTATTCAAGTGGATGACAGCAGCTACTGTCAATGGATAAAAACTCACTTTAGGCTGTCAAATGGACAGCTGCTACATGGCCTTGTCATTTGCCTTGGGCTTTTATGACACGGCAGTTGTATTTCAAGACAGGTCCATAGAAGCTTCAAGACATCTGATGACTTGCTCTCAGGGACCCTAGAACATCTCTTCTTAACATTCTATTGGTCCAGTAAGTTCTAAATTGAAGCCCGTATTCAGGAGGAGTAGAAGCATAGATGTACTTCTTGAAAGAGGAATGGCATGCATGGTCATGGAGAAAAGAATTAGATGGTAACTAGTCTGGAGACAGCTACTGGATTATTTATTGACATTCTGCTGACATCTATATCTTTAGTTGCTTAACATGTGAATCAATTTCTTCTCACTTAAGTTAAGGCCCAATGGTCTCTCCATGCTTACTCAGTGTTGTTCAACATTAGTTCATGTCCTGGATGATTCTGATTCTGTTTCCTTTCCTCCATCAGGCAAGCTGTCCCATATTAGTGCATCTTCAGCTGAATTGTAAGATCATCCTTCTCCTCCCACACTGTGTATAAGCCACAGGAGACTTAAAGGGAATCCAATGAAAGCAAATCATAATTCTCTTTCTGACCTTACAACGTCCTCCAATAACCACTCAATGATCCTTAATATTTTCACAGGAACAAGTGAGGGACAGATGACTCCTGAAATAGCATGTGTTTTTTTTTTTTTTAATTACAGAATGGGCAAAGCAGAAGAGAGAATATCGGATTTAGAAGACAGAGAACAGGAAAGGACACAGGCAAACCAAAGAAAAGAAGAGGAAATTAGAAATCTAAAAAATATTGTCGGGAATCTACAGGATACTATTAAAAAACTTAACATTCGGGTTCTAGGAGTTCCTGAAGGCATGGAGAGGGAGAAAGGATTAGAAGGCCTTTTTAGTGAGATACTAGCAGCAAGGTAAACAGTAAGTAGAAAAAACCTCCCTTTCAGACCAAAGGGAAAGAAAGTTTTAAAGTGAGAATATAATTTTCCTCATGGGCATTGCCTACCTTAGAAAAACTACTACAGAACATGCCTGTGACTATAGACTTGTAGTTCAGGCCACTGAAGATTAGAGATGGGAAACGGGCACTCCCTTGACTTGCATCCTCTGGTCTGCTTTAACACAAACCAGGAGGAAAAGAAAGCTCGGCATCAGAAGCAATGGGTGGCAGGCCTATTAATGGCTGATCTGTACAGTGATCTGCCCTCAAGGAGACCCAACAGGCCAGTCCACTGCAGTGGCTTTCAATGTGGTAAGCCTGGGCTTCAGTAGAAGTCAGCTTGTGAAGAGCCCTGGCAGCTCTGCCAAGAGTTGGATCACTGGAAATGGACCTGCCCTGGAGTCGAAGGATGCCCAGGTCAGAGCCACAGATCTTATTGGCTCTAAGCTGAAAAGCCCTTCACTCAGCCCAACTTCCAAAGTGACCACTGCAGCTGAGGGGCAGGCCAAGTAGGGTCAGCAACATTGCAGGCAGAACTGTAAATTTCTTGTTAGAGATGCCACCTGCCTTTACCTGGCCAGCTCTCCTCCCAGGCCAGCCAAGTAATGAAAGTCAACAGAGTGCCTTCCCCTAGGAGGTTCACACCTCCCTTAGGATGTACCCCATGTGAAGAGATAGATAGGTCTGGGCCTCTTAACTTACAAGGCCTAAAGCCCACCAGATTATTATCAAGCCCCTTCTATCAGGTTCTATTTGCCTCTCAATCAGAAAAATTACTTATAGCTTAGACAGCACCTTTCTTAGCTCCTCTAATAATGACTCTGTCCTTTGTTCTAGACCCTGTCTAGCGCACCTAGGCCTCATTCCTTTGTAATCATAACCTCTACTCTACCACCAATGACTCTACTCCCAACCTGTGTGTACTGATGGTCCTCTTCCCCACTTAATGCTGTATAATTGTTCAGACCTGGTTAATGCCACTCTTAGGATCATTGGTTACTATCCTCACCCTGTCTTTTATGACCTTGTCTAAATATGATCAGAGTCGGCAAACTTGGAAGGCTTTCATAGCCTTGGCAACTCATGACGACAGCCTAGGGTGGTTACTGGTGCCATAAACTAGAGTGTCAATTTGTTGGGTCAACAACAGGAGTCACTGTGCACTTGCTCCTCATGTGGGGTCTCTGTCCTTAATGTGCTGTACATTGTGATTTAATGCTATAACTGTACTCAAATAGTATGTTTCACTTTGTGTTTCTATGTGGGTGCAAACTGTTGAAATCTTTACTTAATATATACTAAATTGATCTTCTGAATATAAAGAGAATTGAAAATGAATCTTGATGTGAATGGAAGGGGAGAGGGAGCGGGAGAGGGGAGGGTTGTGGGTGGGAGGGAAGTTATGGGAGGGGGAAGTCATTGTAATCCATAAGCTGTACTTTGGAAATTTGTATTCATTAAATAAAGTTAAAAAATAAAAAAAATGAAAAAAAAATAAAATAAATAAAGGGTGAAATTCTTTGGTAAAAATTATAATTTTTTTAAAAAAATCACTATGACACATTTTTACCTGTCTGGGTTAAAATCTGATAAAGAAATGTTGAGGCACTCTGCTAAATAATCATTCATTCCATTGCCTTCCTGTCTTTCCTTTCTACAGTCTTCTGGAACAGAGTGATATATTCTCATTCTTCCAGAATGCTGCCTGGAGGGTAAGCTGTGGGCAGAGTAGGTGTGTCATCTCTGAACTAAGTGAGAGAATATATGGTCTCAGTCAGCCAAGCTTATTTTATGTTATGCCAAAGGAGTTTCAAGCAGTTTCTCTCTGCATTAAACATTGTTTTGAAGCCAACTGTCTAGGCAAAACCATCTTTATTTTATTGTTTTGGGACTATAGACCTCTTGGTTTAGACTCTGAGGTAGAAGGCTGAGATTGCATTAAGGAGAAAATTCTAAAAAAAAAAAAAAAGAAATATCCTAAAACAGAGGACTAATTAAATAAATGGTGGTATAATCACTTGATATTAGATTTAAAGATGTTAAAATGATTATTGACAACGAAGTAAAAATATGAATGATGTTAACTATTCAACCTGAAGTCTAAGAATCTACAATTGCAATGGAGTGACACATGTAATATGTATTTGTTCCATTTGTATTTTGTTCATTGATTCATATCTGTAACTTTTTACTCTTAATAGTATCTCTCTCAGTAATCTTACTTTCAAGACTTCAACTACTAATCCAGGAAGAAGTTTTCAAGATTCAGTCGCTGCTGACTGCTCTTGTGTGCTTCAAACTTTGTAACTATGTGCTGCAATTCCTTTTGAAAATCTCATCTCTCTGGCAAACTTGTGCCAAACCAAGGCTATCATCTTTCCATCAAGACTGACATCTCTTTGTTCTTTTCCTATTTCTCTCGATAGTAATCGATTTTCTTCATTTTCCAGCATGTATGTTATCTAATAGTTTTTGAGTCATCCGTTCTTCCTCTTAAATCCAAACTAGGTATCTGTATCACAGACACTGTCTCCCATCCTAACTCACTCTTCTTTTTTCTTGACAATAGAAATCTGCTTTTCTCCTTCTCTCGCCCTCCTTCCCTCCCTCCCTCCCTTTCTCCCTACTTCCTTCATTTCCCCATCTCTCTCTCTCTCTCTCTCTCTCTCTCTCTCTCTCTCTCTCAATATCAGAGATCACCCTCTCAAGTCTAAGATCAGAATCTTGATAATTCAAAGTTAATGGCATTAATTTCCCTCTCTCTGATCATGATTTTTTAAGAATGGGCATGCCATGCTATTTTTGACACCAAAAGCTGAGGGAATACCACTTTACGAATATTCTAGGAAATCATTCTTCATAAATAAAAAATGATACAATGAGGAAACATTTCTGTCTTTTTTTTTGTAAGGAGAGATGATACTTTATGTGGTGCAATATGAGCATGTTATACTTATAACCATCACAGTCATGTTGAGACTATGAAGGAACATGTCTGAGGACATAAGTAAAATTGCTAAGGATGAGATGGAGAAATGTGGAAGTAACCTGGGGCCTGAATTAACCCAAGCCTCAAGCCTTCTATACCACATAGCTGTGGTTTAATCCAACAATGTGTCCACACTTTTGATTACTATGTAGTCCCAAAGTTGTGGGAAGACTGCTAATAGTCAAACAACTTATTTCAAGCCTGGTGTTGCCATGTAAGTTGGGAGATATTGGCAACAACATGTATTTTCTATAGGTTTTTATACCTATGATTAGTAATAATTGTGCCCAAACATTTCATTGTTTTAAACAAAGGGCAGGCGAATATAAAATAACACTGAAAGCATCAAGTACCATACTAACATAAGATTAATAATTTATCTCATAAGTTAGATGATTTATTAAGTTGTATTTCTACTGACTTAACTCATTTTAAAAAAAATATTTATTTTATTTATTTGAAAGGCAGAGAAGTAGAGAGATTTTCTATCTACTGGTTCAATGCTCAAATGGCCACAACACATAGGGCTATGCCAGACCAAAGATATGAGCTGAGAGCTCAACATGAGTCTCTCCTATGGTTGGCATGGACCCAAATACTTGAGCCATCACTTGTTGCCACTCAGGGTGCACATAAACAGTAAGCTAGAATGGAGAGCAGAGCCAAGACACAAGCACACAAAGTCTGATTTGACGTGCTGTTGTCCTACATGAAAGCCAAATGTCTGTCTGTCCCATAATTAATCTTTTTTAGACATCTATTCTATCATGCTACATGGCTAGAGTCTAAATATTATCTCCAGATGCATTTTCTATGGTCTCTAATTTGCCCAGATTATAAGGATATCCTTTTTCAGAGATGTAGTTTAGATCTGAAGCATCCTTAACATAAAAGAACAAAAGAATAAAAGTAACTATGTGAGCTGATGGATATGTTACTTAACTGGACTGGGGTGACTATTTCACAATGTATGTGATATAAGGTTGTACAACTTAAATATATAAATATAATAATTGTAACATGTCAACAAAATTCAGAAGAGGATAAAAGAGAGAATTTGTATGTATTAATAGTCTTACTGGATAAGTATTGATATATCTGTCTATAAAATATAAAAAATTATTATCAGTTGCATTTGGAATATTTGGAAATAATGCTGACTATAGTTTACCCAATTAAAAAACCTATACTCTGAACAAAAAAATGTACAAAGTGAAATATTGTAGCAATTATTTACTAGCAAATCTCAGTAGTAGATTGCTATTAAATGAAAAAATAAAGCACTATGCTAAATAATTATTTCATTAGAAAGTAAATAAAACTGTAGTTGAAATACAATCTATCAATAAGAACTATGCAAAATTTTATGTCATGATTTTAGATGAGAAAAAGATATAACTAGGGTAAATTTTATAGTCTTATATTCTTTTATTTTAAAGCTTATAAAATCTTTAAATAACATGAAAATCACATTAAATCTTATCTATGTAGAAGTGAGTTTAAGAAAAATAATTTGATGAGCACAGTGAGAGAAATAAATTATAGCGTAAGTTATTTACTCAACAACTAAAATTTTAAAAGACCCACACAAAACATTATCAGTGAAATAAAAAGGAGAATGCATGCATCAGTTCTAGCATTATAAATGAGGAAGAGACTATTGCCATAGCTATAGGGACAACTTCAGATATGTGCACACACACACATGCACACACATGCACGCACACACAGCCCCAAATTTAAAATGTCAAAATAGAAGTATTTCACTGGGCCAGATGTAGCAAATTTCCTTGACTACAGCACTCAACCCAAACACATTAGCAAGCCTGAAAAGCTATCATATCATTTTTGAAAACCATTCAGAGGGCTAAAAACTAAAATAGAATGAAATAAACTCAATTGCAGCGACTGGGAAGCCTTTCCTAAAAAAGCAAGCATTTCTCTCATGCTCAACAATGCAGCAGGGGGAGCAATGTTTGAAGGAGTAAACTGGTGGAACATCGATCAGGTTTTCAGTTGACCTCAGGTGAACTGACATGGCACAACGGTGTAGATTCCCAGAAAGCCCAGCTACCAAGCAGCCATCCATCACTTTGCCAGCTCATTGTCAGGTGCCTCGTTTCTTGTGTAGGGGCGAGGAGTAGACGGGTCATCACTGTACTTCCCTGACAACTTTGTTGAACACATAAAATGGTCTAAAGAAAGTATTTTACATCAATGTACAGTATTTTGAAAAATGCAAAAACAGTAAAATGGGAAAATGTAACCTGAAAACTTAATAGTGATTAATATCTTTCTTCCCCTGCATGATTTGTTTCTGCAGTAAGTTTGTATTAGTTGTATTAGTTCCTTATGGGGCTGGTGCTGTGGCGCAGGGGGTTAGGCTGCTGCCTCTGGTGCTGGCATCTCATATGGGTTTAAGTTCCCACTGCTCCACTTACGATCCAGCTCTCTGCTAATGTGCCTAAGAAAAAAGCTGAAGATGGCCAGGTACTTGGGCCCCTAGAAGAAGTTCCTGGCTCCTGGCTTTGGAGAAGCCCAACTCTGGCTGCAGTGGCCATTTGGGGAGTGAATCCGCAAATGGAATCTCTCTCTCAGTCTCTCACTCTCTGTCTGTAAACTCTGCCTTTCAAATAATGAAATAAATCTTTAAAATGTGACTCTCTAATAAAATCATTATGATAATAAAAATGAAGATCTCAAGGAAAGAGTTGATATATTCTAACAGTATTTAATGAAGCTGTATAATTCAGTATTAGCCAAAACATAATAGTACACGTTATATTAATAGTTTGAAGAAGAAAGTATGTCTGGGCCGGCGCCGTGGCTCAACAGGCTAATCCTCCGCCTTGCGGCGCCGGCACACCGGGTTCTAGTCCCGGTCAGGGCACCGATCCTGTCCCGGTTGCCCCTCTTCCAGGCCAGCTCTCTGCTGTGGCCAGGGAGTGCAGTGGAGGATGGCCCAAGTGCTTGGGCCCTGCACCCCATGGGAGACCAGGAGAAGCACCTGGCTCCTGCCACCGGAACAGCGCGGTGCGCCGGCCGCAGCGCGCTACCGCGGCGGCCATTGGAGGATGAACCAACGGCAAAAGGAAGACCTTTCTCTCTGTCTCTCTCTCTCACTGTCCACTCTGCCTGTCAAAAATTTAAAAAAAAAAAAGAAAAGAAAAGAAAAGAAAGTATGTCTGTAATGACGAGTGGCTGAAAAGTCTCTTGATAAATTTGGGAGAAGTGTCTATTTCATCTTGTCCCCTCTGCTGCCCAGAAGTAAAATCTATGCTTTTCCAGAAGATGACCATGCACAAGGTATGGCTTCATTTGGATTGGATTTCCCTGGGACTCATTGAGGAAGTCGCCTATGAAAGGACAGTCTTAGTGCTAATCTCATGTGGTGAGCCACAGCAACATTATCCTTAAGAGAATAAGGAAGAGTGTGTAAAGTAAAAGCATGCATATGGGTAGGTGTGGAAGAAAACTTGGATTTTTCTACGATTCTTTCTTGGCCAAATTTGTTATGATGCTCTGGTCAGGGAGTGACACATGAAAGACAAGACTTAGGGCCAGCAGAGAACTTGGAGGCCTTTATAGAGCTTGCTTCTCTACTGAAAAGACAATATTTAGCTAACAATTTTCAGAAAATGTCAAAAAATATAATCTCCCTATTTAAAAATATTTATCAAAAACATTCAGAGATAGATATAATTAAAATTAAAAACCTAATAGGTAATTCAAAATAAGAATTATTATAAAATTGTGAGAGTAACGAAACTTTTTGTAACAACTAGATCAAATGTTAATGCTTTAAAGCTATTTAAAATGAAAGCATATATAATTCAATCTCTAAAGATAACATTTACAATAGATATACCAAAGGGAGTGATAACTGTACTCTATAAAACATTGTCAGAAATAAGTTAAACAGTGAGATCACCAAATAACCAAAGAAGAGATACATATTAAATATAAAAATATCCAACTTATTTAAAATATAAATTTCAGATTGGGACTACAGTGAGTTATACTGATATTAGCAAGATCTCAAAGACAAAGAAAAGGTAATCAACTGTACTGGTGAGGGTTTAAGGAAATTGATCATCTTTGTCACAGATGAGGCAATGTAAATTGGAAAATGATCTATGGAGTGAGATTTAGGATAGCGTATGTCAAAATCCTTAAAAATATGCATATCCTTTGATCCAGTCATTTCTCTGCTAGGAACTGATTTTTCCTTGAGGTATGTTTGCAAAGATAAAAATTCATGCAGCTTTGTTTATCATAGCATTTTTTAAAATGGAAAACAAGTGAACTGTTTACCAAAATGAGAACAGAATAAATACATTTAGATATATCCTGACTAAACAATAATATGAAACTATTAAAAGTTGTTTTCTATAAAAACTTAACTGTTAAGTAAAGATGTATGGCAGGGAGATATTAACCAAACAAAATACACAGTATAATCATTTAGGAGACTCTGGAGTCCAATGCCCAAGCCGAGATCCAAATTTTGCCTTTAATTATCTGTGTAATTTTGGGCAAGATATTTAACTTTTCTGACTCTCAGCTTTGTCATCTGAAAATGCAACAAAAGTAATAATTCCAACAAATTATTCTGAAATATAAATATATATAAATCATGCCTATTATGTTTTAAAAACAAAGTAAATCCCTGTTGTTACCAATCACTATTGTAAATACAATTTAAAATACTACTTTTATCATAATGCTCTTCCATATCAAGGACAGAGAGTGGTTTCTAAATGTGTAGAGATCAAATGTTAGCACCTCCACTTGGCAGAAAACACTCCCTCCTACTGATGGTGGATGGCACCTTTCTTGTGTGTAGACATATCCCAGTGCCTCTGGCTCTCTGGTTGTACTTTTCCCAGGTACTCCTGCTAGATATTGATCCTCCAGTACTTTTTCATACTTCTTGGATGTGTGTCACAAAGCTGTTCTTATCACTGGAGCAACATGCCTTTCCTCAATTTATCTGGACTATATCAGACCTACAACACATATGAGTTATCATCCTTTTCCCTCTCTGGTCATAGAAACTATCAACATAAAAATGTTGACATTAAATCCTAAATCATATTGTCTAGCTCATACCATATACACCTCTAGAGTTGTGGCTATCTGATTCCTTCCCCTAAACTCTAGCAGGGATGGACTTAATAACTTCTTCATGACTCCTCTTAGTACCTAACATATTCATCTTTTTTATAATTGCGTATGAAGATCTAGGAATACATTTGCAAAATAAATTTAAAGCATAGCAACACGTAAATGTGCATTCAGACTCATGAAATGCATGATTTAATCTGTGGGAGCATTAGCTTCTCAGAAAGAAATCTCTAAATGCTTCTATACTGATTTTCATAGACATGAAAAGCCAAAAATACACAATAGCAGGAATCAACTGGGGAATTTGTGAAATAAGATGCCTTCCTGAGATTTATGTCACACTGTTCCTGTCTCTACAGAATCCGTAGATTTTCTTTAGATACTGCAGAATCATGCTTTCACTCTCATATAAAAACTAAGGCAGAGGACATTTCAGGGGGAGACATGTAGTATGCATTAGTTCTTAAGTTGTCCAAAGACTTAGGAAATCACAGAATAGTCTGTTTGTACAGAACAAGTTTTTTCATCATCAGTTCAAATAATTTGAGATCCTTAGGTGGTTACAGGGATCCCGAGGACTTCACAGTCTAGCAACACCTGATCAACTCTCCAAAAAGAGTCCTTACATACCTCTCAGACTAACTGCAAATGACTTTCTATTTTTCCCAACCTGGTGAACAATATCAAATCACATTATGTTCATGTGGGAAGCAATGGGAAGGCAACTCTTTAGCTGTGAATTCAGAAGTTGGTCAAAAGTCTAATATTTTCACAAGCTATAGCATTTTGAGAAAATGAAGAAAATTGCATTTTTCTATTTTTCAAAAGACTCTAACAGCATCTTATATTGGATTTTTAAGATACCTAGGCTGCTGCTATGATGTTGAAGGAAGAAATCAAGGACATAGTGTTGAGGAATACAATATGGCATATTTCAAATAGGACAGCTGAGAACTTTACTACTTTTTGTAAATATAAAGATGGAAATAATAGGAGAAATACATACATAGGAAGACAGCATGGAAAAAATGCAGGTTACATAAAGCAGTATTCAATATAAACAGTGATTAAGGATTTATTCATTATCCTTCCAAACTTTTTGCTGAGCTCTGTCCTTGGTGCTGAACATTCAGTGGACAAGTCAGGGTTATTGGTCTCACAGAGCTTAGAATATAGCAGAGGAACGGTATCTTATGGTTTTGTTGGTCCATCAGGAATAAATGAGGAAGCACAAGAAGTACTAAAATGGGAATGTCTTTGGGTAAAAGTAAAACTGTCTTAGAATATTTTCACTTTTTATTTTAGAAGAAAAATGCCAGCTCCTCAAGGCTAAGTTCTATGGTGCCTTTGGTTCATTATTACCTTAGTTCCTGTCAGAGTCCTCTTCCTTGAAAGATACAAAATCCTATACCCATGTGAAGTCATTTTACTATCATATTTGCTGTGTTTACAGTATTAGACATTTAATGAGCATTTTTCAATGTAAGATCATGACATTCTCTGTCTTTCTCCAATCCATGTAATTGGCAGTGCTTTTTTTTTTTTATTAAACTTTTATTTAATGAATATAAATTTCCAAAGTATAGCTTGTGGGTTACAATGGCTTCCCCCCTCCCATAACTTCCCTCCCGCCCGCAACCCTCCCCCCTCCCGCTCCCTCTCCCCTTCCATTCATGTAAAGATTCATTTTCAATTCTCTTTGTATACAGAAGATCAATTTAGTATATATTAGGTAAAGGTTTCAACATTTTGCCCATATAGCAACATCGAGTGAAAAAACTACCATTGGATTACTAATTATAGCATTAAATAGCAATGTACAGCACATTAAAGACAGAGATCCTACATAATTTTTTTTTCAAAATAATTAATTTTCTATGCCATTTCCATTTTAACACCAGGTTGTTTTTTTTTTTTTCATTTCCAATTCTCTTTATATACAGAAGATCACTTCAGTATATAATTAGCAAAGACCTCATCAGTCTGCGCCCACACAGAAACGCAAAGTATAAAAATACTGTTTCAGTACCAGTCATAGCATCACTTGGCTTTAGACGACACATTAGGGACAGATCCCGCATGGGGTGTAAGTACACAGTGACTCCTGTTGCTGACTTAACAATTTGACACTCCTGTTCATGGCGTCAGTAATCTCCCTAGGCTCTAGTCATGAGTTGCCAGGGCTATGGAAGCCTTTAGAGTTCGCTGACTTTGGTCTTATTCAGATAGGGTCATAGTCAAAGTGGAGGTTCTCTCCTCCCTTCGGAGAAGGGTATCTCCTTCTTTGATGGCCCCGTTCTTTCCACTGGGATCTCACTCACAGAGATCATTCATTTAGGTCTTTTTTTTTTTTCCCATGATATCTTGGCTTTCCATGCCTGCTATACTCTCATGGGCTCTTCAGCCAGATCTGAATGCCTTGAGGAATTTAATTTGACAAATAAAAAAGCCATCTGCACATTAACGTTTATTGCAGCTCAATTCACAATAGCTAAGACCTGGAACCAACCCAAATGCCCATCAACAGTAGACTGGATAAAGAAATTATGGGACATGTACTCCATAGAATACTATACAGCAGTAAGAAACAACGAAACCCAGTCATTTGCAACAAGATGGAGCAATCTGGAAAACATCATGCTGAGTGAATTAAGCCAGTCCCAAACAGAAAAATATCATTTGTTTTCCCTGATCGATGACAACTGAGCGCCAAAGAGGAAACCTGTTAAGTGAAATGGACACTATAAGCAACAATGAACTGATCAGCTCCTGTCCTGACTTTAGATGTACAATGTAATACTTTATCCTTTTTAGTATTTGTTGTTGTTGTTGTTGTTCTAATACTATTGGTTGAACTCAGTAATTAACACACAATTATTCTCAGGTGTTTAAATCTTAACTGAAAAGTGATCCCTGTTAAATCTAAGAGTGGAAAAAGAGAGGGAGGAGATGAACAATTTGGAACATGCTCAATCGGACTGGCCGCAAATGGTGGAGTTAGAAATGTGCAGGGGATTCCAACACAATTCCATCAAGATGGCATGTACCAATGCCATCGCACTAGTCCAAGTGATCAATTTCAGCTCACAATTGATAGCTCTGATAGGTCTAAGAGTCAAAGAGATCACACAAACAAGACAAGTATCTGCTAATACTAACTGATAGAATCAAAAAGGGAGAGAAAGATCCAACATGGGAAGTGGGATACACAGCAGACTCATAGGATGGCAGATGTCCTAAACAACACTCCGGCAGTGCTTTTTATCCTCTCGTATATTCCAGATCTCCTGCACACTGGATACCAAACTGAACTCTGAGTGCCCATTTCAGAGTCTTCCTTTCAGTCCTCTCCTCCCCCCCCGCCCCCAACCATGATTACTTCTTGCTCCTGCTAAGCTTCTATAACACTGCAACATAACTATCTTGGGATTTCTTAAAAATTTTGTTTTAATTATTTGAAAGGCAAACACACACAAACAGAGACAGACAGAGAGAGATCTTCCATCTGCTGATTCACTCCCCAAATGCCTACTATAGATAGCTCTAGACCATGTTGAAGCCAGAAGCATGGAACTCAATCTGGGTCTCCCATATTGCTGACATGGACCCAAGTATTTCTGTCATTACATGCTGCCTCCCAGGGTATACATTAGCAGGCAGCTGGAATCAGAAATAGAACCATGACTCAAACCCAGGGGCTCTAGTATGGTATGCATGTATTCCAAGCTATGGCTTAACCAGTAAGCCAACTGTCTACCCCTATCCTCATGTTTTCTAATTGTTTAACAACTGTTTCTATTTTATTTGATAACTCTGCAATACAATACAATTAATATTTGAGCAATGTATTATATACTGTAAATAATTTTTACTTCTACTGAGAATACCTAAAATTCTTCCCTTAGATACCTCATGGATATAATCCAAAAATATATATCTGACATCATCTCCTGAGCAACCTATGTTCTTCTCATTCATAGCACTTATAAAATTAAACTTATTTTATTTTAAAAATAAGAGCCTAGCTACTTCTTACTTAGATTACTGTGATGATCATTACTTAAATCATCCATGCATAGATAATTACATTTTATTTAAATACTTCCTCAAAAATTCCTCTAAAACAAAGTTAATTTTATTTCACTTATAACTTACCTCCAATCACAAAATGCTCTTAACTTGCCTTATCATTTCTACAATCTCTTCCATTGCAAGATATAGAGAATATATTGCTAGATTCCAAAAATGTATCAACCTTAATGAAACTCAACTCCTACAAAAGCATATGTGGATAACTCAGTGTGGGAGATAAAAGCTTGAAGAGCAGTATCCCCACCATCATGTCTTTTTTGCACTACTGCTGTACATATGTTCTAAACTCTAAGGATAGTAAAGGTCATCTTGATTGTTACTTGGTTTATCCTGAAAATTTTCTCCAACTATTCTCATCCTGTGGTGAACCTACCCAGCATTATGGGTATTAAAAACATTTATACCCTTCAAACCCTAGTTTAAATCACACTTTCTTGATGATTATAGGCTTTGGTGAAAACAAATTTTAAAGGGAAAGAAGTAAAGAGCATAGTCTTTAGAAATACACAGACAAAGCAAATACTGGATCTACCATTTTACATTGTATTTGATTATGGACAAATTGCTTAAAATTGTGATATTGCTATAAGAGAAAATACTATATCTTTAGGATGAATATGATATTTTCACTTTGGAGTTATTAAAGTGACTATAAACCAGCATTTCATTGAAATAAGTGTGAAAATATATACTTGATGCTGAGTTTGAACTTTCCTAAAGTTTAGGGGATCACTGCTTAAAAAGCTACCAGAACTATGATAAAATTTAACCATTTACATTATCGTGATCCTTAGAAAACATTGTTCAGACAGAAAAAATATATTGTCATTCAATTTTATTGTGACTTGTAAATTTTCAAATGAGTTGTTGAGTGATCAAATTCATATTTCCACACCCACAAAAAACTGCCGACATAGATAATTTCTGGAGTCTCCAGGGGTATTTTATACCTGGAAACCCCTTCTTCCCACTCTCTAATGTAGACAACACATTATACATGTGTACTAGCACTGAAATACCAAATAAAGATCGTCACTTGTGACTGACAGTTGAAATGGCCAGGTAGTGGCCCTTAAATTAATCATAGGAGAAATACACTCATTGGGTTTTAGATTTTGACATGTTTATTCTGGCAAGGTACTAAATCCATGTTCCTTAGCCTCTCTTATTTACCTACATTAAAAAATTAAAGCATATGATAAAAACCCAGGCAGTAAAGAGTTTTCATCAGGATTAGGCACTGAAAATTTGGTAAATATTTATGCCTGTCCATTTACTCTCCAGCTAATCATCTTAGAAGATAAAGAGTTGGTTAAAGTTATGCCCCTACTCAATCATCTACTGCCATATAGCCACCCCTGCTCAATCTTTCAATTGAATAAGTTAAAAATTAAATACCTAAGGAAATACTGAACGACATCAATTTCTACTCACATACTAAAGGGTGATCTGAATTAAAAATTATTTCAGGGAGGCAGGATAGTGGTAACAGGTTAAGCTGCTTCCTTTGCTGCTGGCATCCTATATAGGTGCAAGATCCAGTCCTAGCTGCTCCACTTTTGATCCAACTCCCTGATATTGTTCCAAGGAAAGCAGCAGAAGATGACCTGGCTCCTTGTGCCCTTGCTACCCACATGGGAGAGCAGGAAGAAGCTCCTGGTTTGAGGCGCCTACCTGTCCCAGCCCTGGCCTTTGTGGCCATTTTGGGGGTGAACCAGTGGATGGAAGCTCTCTTTCTTTGTCTTTCCCTCTCTCTATAGCTTTTCCTTTCAAATAAAGAAATGCATCTCTTCAAAAATTTAGGAAATAGGAGAATTATCACCGTCAATGATGGCTCCTCAATAAAATTAAAACATACACACACACACACACACACTTGAAGAAATAAAACCTAAAATTAGGAAAACTGAAGGCATTCAAATTGCCAACATAATCCAAATTTAGCTATTTTTATCATCCTGTGGCCTTAGCTGGTTTTGTATTTGTCATTATTAAGCCTGGATATTCTCAAATTTAATATGAAAAAATAGTTTTAATTGTTTATATTTAATAATTTTCTATGCTTCAATTCCCCTGGAAATGTATCCAAATTGCTATTATTTTTCCAGGATTCCCTAAAAGTTTCTCCCTTGAATCTTTCTTATTTCCTAGAGTTTCCATGAAATTATTTGGTTTTGGTCACCTTTTTAAAATTTCAGTTAAATTTTAATGTGAAGAGAATTAAAAAAGAAATTGAGCTATTTTCAATCTTTATATAACTCCTCCAGTATATATTAATATTTTACTCAGGAAAAATAAATATTACTCCTAGGATATTACAATGATTAATGGTAAGTTCAATAGTTATTCTTATCTATGTGAAAAAACCTGCTCAGTAGAACACATCTTCTCCTAGTTAGTGTATCCTAAAAAAAAAAAAAAAAAAAAAAAAAAAAAAAAAAAAAAAAAAAAAATGCCGCAACAAACTCTTTTCAAAGCACAGACTGTAAATTCTTTATTTTTTAACAAAGATTTTTCTGCTTCATTCTGCTCTAAAAAGAGACCTGTATTTTTACAAGACTTGTAGTAACAGTAAATATGTATGAATATCAGGGCTGGCGCTGTGGCACAGCGGGATAACGCCCTGGCCTGAAGTGCTGGCATCCCATATGGCTGCTTCACTTCTGATCCAGCTCTCTGCTATGGCCTGGGAAAGTAGTAGAGAATGGCCCAAGCCCCTGCACCCACGTGGGAGACCCGGAGGAGGCTCCTGGCTCCTGGCTTCAGATCGGCACAGTTCTGGCCATTGAGGCCATTTAGGGAGTGAACCATCAGATGGAAACCTCTCTCTCCCTCTCTCTCCCTCTCTCTCCCCCTCTCTCTGCCTCTCCTCTCTCTGTGTAACTCTGACATTCAAATAAATAAATAAATCTTTAAAAAATACGTATGACTATCTTCCATAAATTTTTTGGTCAACTTACAATTTAAATATTCAATATTTATTGGCTCACAATTGAGTTGACAATAAGAAACAAAACACCATATTTAAAACAATGTATTTCAAATGTATTGCTAATTTTGGCAACAACTATTATACTGGTGTTATTTTCAAAAAATGTTTACCAAATAAGAGTAAACATAAGCTATATTGGGGCCGCTCTTTGGTGTACAAGGTTAACCTTCCACCTGTGGTGCCAGCATCCCATATGGGTGCCTGTTCAAGTCCCTGCTGCTCCACTTCCAATCCAGTTTCCTGTTAATGCACCTGGGGAAACAGCAGAGGATATCTCATGTGCTTGGTCCCCTGCACCCACATGGGAGAACTGGAGGAAATTCCTGGCTCCTGGCTTCAGCCTGGCCCAGCACCAACCATTGCGGCTATTTGGAGAATGAACCAATGGATGAAAGACCTCTCTCTGTGTCTTTCCCTGTCTTTCTCTGTAATTCTGCCTTTCAAAATAATAAAATACATCTCTGGAAAATATAAGCCATATTAAAACATCTGATTATACCGTAGTTAAATATGTTTTGTTATCTCTTCTGCATCCTACAAATGAAAATGCATATTAGTGTTATTGTCTAGTCCCACATATGTGAAAATAGCTGGGAATAAATAAATACTTACATACTAATTAGATACTCACCTCTAGCATATATTACACATATATTACAAATTACTATATGATTATATATATACCTGTATTATCTATATAACATGCATATTACATGTCCATATATGTGTATATATACAGGTACATGCTTTGTTTAACTTTCATTACAGTCACTGAAGCAGAATAGAACATTGTTCAGTTGTAGCATATCTCATCCCCTCCTCCTTTCCTGTGCTCTGAATTGTAGAGTTTAAAAGACCACATTTATCTATTTTTATTCCTTTACCAGCTGTATTTTTGTTATGCCCAAGCAGTAGAAGTAGTAGATTGAAGATAAAAAAATGTAGGGCTAAAATAGTATTTGTGAGCTGAGTTGAGGGATTAATTCTACTTTCTCATTTTCATTTCTCTAGTCCTGGGAAACAGTAGTTAGAAGAGTGCTTCTGGTTTCTGATCTCTAAGTAGCACAGTGATTTACTAATATTTCCTATAACCCTTCCCAACAACTTGTAAATATTTTTCTGCAATAAACTTTCTTCTCTCTCTCTCATACATACGTACATTATATATACATTCAAATATATGTATGTATGTATATATATATGAGGTATGTGTATTTATATATACATATAATATGTATGCTTATTAGTTGAAATAAGACATAAACTTGGATCAAGTTGTGAAGCTCCCTGCAGTGAGATATTAGTATACATGATTCCTTCTTCAACAGAGTCCATTTCACTTGGTCCACTTAAGGAAACCCTTGAAGGATTTGTTGTAGAGGTCAGTTGTAGAGACCAGGTGGGGCACGTGAAAGATTGCTCATCTTTATTTATACCCCTCTGGGATGATTTCTGGTGCACATCATCTCTCAAATATTGCCTTTTATCATTGCCTGGATACTGCTTACTTCTGTGCCTGTCCATGAGAGATGTGACCTTTACCTGGCTTTCACATCATCGGGAAGCTTGAAGGACGCAGACAAAAGTGATGTGCCCTTTGAAGTAGTATCTTTGCTAAAAGCAAGATTGGTTTCAGATGAGATGTCATAGTTTTCATGTGCAGCATTGCCTGCATGATCCAGTTTGTCACATTACTTCTTCTAGTGTGTGTCATGTTATGTTAGGTCATGCCATCACAGTTAACAACGAGACCTGTTATTACAAGAACAGATGCACATAGATTGCCACAGATTCAAAAAGCCCCTAGTCTCACACAGCTTTGGGAGACATTGAGCTGAGTCATATAGTATTAAGTCCATAGCCACCATACTAAATCTAGCATTTATTTCCAAGGGAAAAATGAACATCAATATTCTTGGAAAAATCATGAGACGACATTCCAGAGAAAACAATCCCATCAATACTAAAGTTTAATCCCCAGTGCCTTGTCATAGCAGCTACTCTTCCCATCCCACTCCTGACTCTTAGCAATGTCAAGCTTTTTGGATAGATTGTGCCTTTGTACTTCAACACTGGCAAAATTTTCAGGACGATCTTTACAGATTTCAATAAAAGCTCACACTTAAAAGATAAGATAAACTGGGCCTCACCACTCTGATTCATATTTAGAACCAGAACAAACATCTCTTTCAGTGGAAGACACATTCTCCAAATCAATGTCAGGAATTGCTAAATAAATCTGGAAGAATAGATTTTTTCTGACCTCATTTGAATGTCTAGACATTTGTGCATTATTGAATCTCAACCATCTGAAACATCAAGCCAATGTTTTCCCAAAACAAATTTAACCTGTAGATTAAGAATGCAATCAACAACTATAAAATCAGAGTTTCCATGCCAAGCTTGTTGGGAGAGAAGGAGCAGAAAATGAAAATGATCACTCAAAAACCTTCCAACTAGATGGAAAAGGAAAGGGAACATAGATAACCAGAGAATAATCACCAACTAACTTATTGGTGCTGATATTAGGGCAAGGAAAGTGCAAAGGAGGGAGAGCAGAAGTCAGAGACATTTAATGTGATTGGGAAAAGGACTAATTGCACATCTACTCAGATAATGTATATTTACATGGAAACATGTTTCACAATTGATATTTATCAATTTTCCTTCATTTGAATTTCAAACTAGTTTAGGCCTGCTTTATTCTTTCAGTAATTGCTATTAGATAGTATTTTAAAGAAAAATTACTGGATACAATGACCCACAGATAGAGTCTGTATCAGCATAGCTGGAATCCTCCTTTTGGTACTTGCAAGCAATAAATTGCAACAGGGATAGTCCAGGCAGAGGAACCTTTGGAGGGGTAAGGGTCCCGGCCTGTTGGAAATCTTCAGAAATAATTTCCTGTTTTTAACAAGTGTCTCCCCTAGTCATGAGGGAGAAAAATGCTATTTCCCTTCCAGCCCATATTTAACCATCATATTTGTGCATATGATTGCAGCTCTTCTGAAAGGACTCAGAATGAGCTGCCAGACTGCAAGGCATTGAATCGAAAGCCCCCTAACAGTTAAAGTGTCCATTAGCTCCTCCACACTTAGCATCCGTCACAGAGAAGAAGGGCTGGGAGCCCCGGGCGAATTTCTAACTAGCCTAATGAGGAGAGAGATTCTGGGAGCAGAAAAAGTTCATTTGCTGAATTTCCAGCAAGAAGTCACTTCAATATTGCTTCTAGGAAACACTGACAGCCTTTGTTGGTAAGAAATCATTATGCTGAGAAAGAAATGGGATATTGTTATATGAGGTTTTTAAAGAAAATTCATTTTGATAGATGTCTAACTGTGCATTCAATTAAATTTCCTTCTCTTTCTTAAAAAATAGATGTCAGGTAATTGTACTCAAGTTCCATAAGCTGAAAAGCGTTATCCTTTTCCTCTAGTTATTAAAATTTCTTTATCATTATGTGTCTTTCTTGTCTCCATCCTTTGACTGCGGGGGGCCCTCAATGAAAATACAAGGAGCCCTCCCATCCTTTCCTGTGGATGTGTGCATGCCTCCCAGAAGAATTAGTCAGGACTGCTCTCTCTGGGGGAAAATTGACTTCTGTATTTAAATTATGTAGGCTCAATGCTCCTGAAAACTGTTCTTAATAAATCTAGATGCTTAGTATTTGCTAGACACAAAGTCCCTTTGCAAATCACAAATCACCGTTACTGGCTATGAAACCCTGCTATTTCCCAACTATGGATCCTGCCATTTGGTGCTGGTCCCTTTGAAGATTCTAACAATGACCACTAACTGCTGTTCAAAAACTTCACCCCTTTCCACTCAAGCTCTTACTCTCATCGGATACATCATTTTAAAAGATGTCTTTGCAAATAATATTCTCTTACTGGTAAAATGTAGACCTTCCAAGTGTCTACACATCCGTCATCATGAACAACCAGCTTCTCTTGACAATTTAGTTTCCAATAGTGGCTCCCTCATATTCTTAATCAACTGCATACTGATGCTTTGAGTCATATGTATTCACCCTTCCATTTTCCCTTACATTAATCAAAGCTATTCACTGTATTCTAAGTCATTTACAGCAAGTCATGCACAATCCTCCCTTCAGAATATTGATCTCATGTGCCCACTCCTCTCACTGCCCATTTCCATCTAATTAATCCAGACTCTTATTATAGTTCGCCTTGGATATTTTAACAACCCATTATTTGGTTTTTCTAATATCCACTTGCTGTGCTCCAGATAACTCCACATTTCACAGCCATATTCATTTTGTTAAGGTAAACTTCAACTGCATCACTGCTCTCCCATAAAGCGTTCTTTGTTTCTCCTACAGTCTACTCAAGTTAACATATATTTTAGCAGGTAAAGCTTTCCAAACTGTATTTGACAGCAACATTCCAGTGTTTGCCCCATGCTTTCCATCAATATATGTTACATTTCTACAAAATACAGTGATGCACAGTCCTTATCATGTTCCTTACCACTTGAACTCTGTACCTCCACTCATATTCTCTATTTCAAGTGGAATGTCCTCTCCCTCCATTATTTTGCCTATTGAAGTCTTAATCTGCTTTTAGATTTCTTTTTGCATTCCAATCACCTCGTGAAATCTGTCCTGATACGCCAACCAAGCATGATTCCTCACTTCTCTGAGAAATAGTACTTAATAGCACTTTCTTGGCATGTCAAGTAGAATAAAATGAAGAGTAATAGTAGGTCTTGGTTTCCACACCAGTGAGATTTCCAAACGCTTTCTCTGCAACCCTCACCCTTTGTGAACAAAAGGTCTTGTGAGTAACAGAGGACATAAAAAGCTCCATTTCAGAATGTCTTAACTCAAGGGAATGAGATTTCAAAAAGGCCTAAGCGCCTTGGAGAGAAAATCACATCAGTTATGAGACCAAGTTCAGTGAGTCCAACCATTTCTCAACTTTCAATATGGTATCATATAGAAATGATGGCCAATTTGGATCTTTCATTTAGGGAAGTAATGACACTGAGGTTAAAATGTTACAGGAAGACTGTTTGTAAAATAGAGTTAACTTTAACTCATTTTCAATTTCCCCATATATAAATAATAACCTGTCTACTACCCTATAATTTTATTTTTAGTTTCCTATTTGTGCAATCCTTCTTTAAAGATTTATAAGTAAGCAGAGAACAATGACTGTGAGTGACTCATCTCTATGTCCTAAGTCTTTGAGGAGAGACAAGGAGAGGTATTTGATAAATATTTGCTGAAGTGAAGTCTCCCCTTGTCAAGCCACCCTTACATATCTGATATTAAGTCTTACTAATCCTTTATTTACAGGGCACTACAACTAATAAACCTTGTAACATTCCCATTTATTTTATAATGAGTACATAAATCAAAGTAGCATTAATTTCTCAAGCTCAAAGTAGAGAATTACTCTCAAATTGTTGTTGTAGTATATGCCTCCATTTGCAATGTCACATGTCTAGCACGAATAGAGACAGACTGAAGGAAATATATTTGGTGTTTAAACATAGTTTAGATTATTACTATATTTTTATATCTATTTTCAGATTAACAAGTTGAACAGAAGAGGGCAACTCACTGAGTTAAAGAGGTCATTATGAGAACTTCCAAACGGCTCCTTCCTGCAACAGACCCACAGACCTGGACAGTCTGAAGCCCCACCCCATCAATACCTTCAAATATCAAGGCAGATGTTTGTTGAATCCTGAAGGGTTTTGCCTCTGGAAACCTGTGACAACCATTGCACTGACAGTCTGCATATTCTAACAAAAGAACTAGCACCTTAATTTCTAAAATAGTTCAAAGTGTGATCTTAGAATTCTATGGCCACTCCCCTTCCCTTTTTATTGGTCTCTCAGTGATCCTTCTAGGGCTAATGTCCCTGAAGTCAGATTAATGGTGTCTGTGGCTTCCTCCCTGCTTTATCACTGGCATTTTCTAATGCAGTTTTTCTCCTGACCCCATCCATCAGTAAGCCCAACACACTTCACCTATCAGTTTTTACAAAAATTACTTTCTACTTGATTTAACTGCTATTCCAGATTTTAACAAAAAGGGATTGTTACAGATAAAACTTCTTCCAGAAATACTAGCCTCTGGCAACACTAACCGATTTTCCAGAAGAAAACACAAACGAACCGCTGAGTTCTGAAAAGTCATTTACTGGGGTTCCTCCATGTGTTTGCAGTAAGATTGGCTGGTCTACCAATGTTTCTTTCAAGACTTATCAATTTGCCCAAAACCCAAAGTGATTCAGGCTGTTGGTGACCACACACCTCACATCTCTAATATTGCTCACTATTTTAAAGTGTACAAACGGCAGGTGCTTTTAATCTCTGAATTCAGTCCTGGCAGGAGCTCTTACTAGAGCTGAATAGAAGCTGTAGTTGGATGCATTTCTAGAAACTGGTAACCCCAGACTTGTTCACTCTTTGTTTCTGCTTTTCTCCTCCATATGTCTCCTGGTTTCTAGAAGTGTTTTCTGTTGTCAGGTGTTCTTAGAACTCAGTGATTCCAATTATTTGGCTTTGATATACACTAAAGAGACTCCTGCCAACTTTCATTAAATCCATTAGTTTTATCTTTCAGTCAATAGATTGAGCATCCTCTGGATGCTGTTCCTGTTATGGATTTTAATCATTGTGATTAGATTATTGCTTCTGTTACAAAGTACAATATGTGTTAGTATAGCCACACATCAAAAACAAGTCTCATAATTTGTATAATTTTCAAAGGTTTTGAAGTTCTCCTCCACCCACCAGCCAGTTGTTCATCAAAACAAACATTTGAGACAAAGCAGCTGGAACTTTAGTGCAAGCAAATGGATGAAGGATCAGAAAAAATCAAGGAGCTTGCTCTAGGAACTGTGGATAATAAGTGGCATCTAAGATTTCACATCCAGATATTTTGTATGAGACTTTAGTACAGTGATTAAACATTAAAGTTAAATGAAATAAAATATGTATTCATTGAAAAATAAGCAAGGCTGACTTAAGAACGATATCTACCAATGCATCATAAGTCAATGTTGAGTGATTTGTAATGTTTGAATTAACGCTTGTGTGAAGAGGAAAAAAATGTAGACTTTGGAGATACATAAAAAACACTAAGATGAAGAGTGTTTAGTTTTAAGTTACACATTGAATTTAGTTCTAGTAGTGTTTTAGTTCATCTAACATTGTGCATCTACGTGGAATTCTTTATTAATTATAAAATATCCATATTAAAGAATATTTCTATTGCTAGGCACATTGACAATTTTTTGAGATTTTGATAAACTAGCAAGAAACCTATTTATGAAAATGAAAGATTCTAGATCCTATTGCCAGAACATTGCATTTTGGAGTAAGAAAAACATCTAACATTGAGATCATGTGTTATGAAAAATATAAAATACATCTCAGTATTTCAGGAAACCACTGGCTTCATCAGTGTGTGTCAGGGAATTAATTTTCAGTCGTACATCCCTGCTGATACATCTGAAACCTGAGAAAGTCCAATTTCCTTCCTTCATATGTGTCTAATAGAGTATGAATAGTTCAAGTGTCTGAACAAAATCAGGGGCTAAGCCACAGACTCACTTCCTCAGTAACAAGGAGGACAGTGACTTCACCGTGCTGCTGACACAGGGGCTCACATCTTCCTCTCCACAGGAAAGGTTTCACACCTGGGTGAAGTGTAAATTGCAGTCAGAAGAGAAGAGCCCAAAGGAAATAGGATGGACTACTGGGCACAGGATAGCTTTCTGTCCAACCTTTTACCTCTGCAAACCAGAGAAATGGCAAAATGCTTTAGGTTACTGGGGAAGAATCCTGCAGTTGCAGCTCCTGGTTGGCTAATTTTTCTCTCTTTTCAATCCTGACAGTGCCTCAGCTTTGTAGACTGGTCCAAAAAGGAAAACTTCCATTTAAGAGTTTAAAGCAAATAGAAAAGATTACATAAGCACCATCTAGGTCACCCCAAATTACCTACCAGTGAAACACCAAGGAGTGCAGGAAGGTAGCCTCAACTGGAGCACTTGTAATTCCAGGCAAGCCCACATCAGAATCACATGTAAGGTGGTTCCTCCATTAACTAGTCGTAACAGAGAATTTGTTATATGGCCTGCACATGCATTCTTCGAGAGTGAGCAACAAAGCCATGATTTTTAAGGTTTTCTTTAGTAACCAAAAATAATGAACAATGACATGGTCCATATCCCAACAGTGGCTACTTTTCCTCTTAATATTCAGGAGGGGATCACAAAGCATAGTCCTGGGACCAACTGTGTGGATTTTTTTAGAAAACTGTTAGATGTATAAGTTCCCAAACTTTACCCTAGACCACCTAAACTAGAAATCCTGGCTGGACCCAGGATTCTGTATCTTAAGAAACCCTGCAAGAAATTCTGATGTACACTGAATTTTCAGAGCTTCTCTTAAATTGGTGAGCATTGCTGAGAATTTGCTATAATATATCTTATATTTCCAGTGCATGCACATGTTACTGTATTTTCTATGAATGTAAAAGCACCTATCCTAAAAAGATTTTGCAAACACTAACAATGCAACCACAAGAAACAGAAATCACTGTTAAATAATGCTCTTCAAGAAAAAAGAAACCAAGAATCAAGCTCTGGGTTTGCCATTACATTATGACTATGGACAACCTAATTTTCCTAATCCTAGGTTTGCTCAAGTATAAAGTACTCATAATTAAAATGTTTCCATTGTAGGATTGTTCTGAGTATTAAAACTGGACATAGCTTAAAGGACAAGATATAGTGCCTTCTGGTAGTTTGTGTCCGACGTAGATATACCTACAAGAATTATCAAACAGGCTGGTGCCACGGCTCACTTGGCTAATCCTCTGTCTGCGGTGCTAGCACCCTGGGTTCTAATCCCAGTTGGGGTGCTGGATTCTGTCCTGGTTGCTCCTTTTCTAGTCCAGCTCTCTGCTGTGGCCTGGGAAGGCAGTGGAGGATGGCCCAAGTGCTTGGGCCCTGCACCCACATGGGAGACAAGGAGGAAGCACCTGGATCCTGGCTTCAGATCAGCACAGTGCCAGCCATAGCAGCCATTTGATGGGAGGGTGTGGACCAATGGAAGGAAGACCTTTCTCTCTGTCTCTCTCACTGTCTAACTCTACCTGTCAAAAAAATTTAAAAAAAGTATCAAACAGTTTTTTGCATGAATCTATGTGAATAATTGAGTTATGCAAACATTCTAGGCATACAGGTATCACTTTTAAAGTAAATTCTCATCAGATGGGTGCAGAGACTAAGAAATCATCTAAAGTAAGCATGAGAACTCAGATCTCAGATTGGTATATAAAATGGTATGTTGGCTTGACAAAACCTGGGTTCCTATGCTTCTGGCAAGTGAAGTTGAACAGTAACCCTTAATTCACTTACAACATGGATTGGAGTTACCTGTGAGCACCGGAAACTAGATTTCAGAAAAAAAAAAACAAAAAACAAAAACAAAAAACAAACAAACAAAAACTAACAACAACAATGGAGACATACAAAGGAGACTCATCAGTAGGAAAGTCTGGAAGACCACAACCAGATTATTGGGCAAAACTGAGCAACAAAACTTGGCACTATGTATCACCTCACACTAAAACTCATTCAGATGTTTCCAGCCAGCTGTGTGTGCCTAGGAGAAGCAAGCTGTCAGTGTACTTAGAAAGAAGTATGGCATTCAATGCTTTGACACTTTGGAGTGAAAGGAACCCTGCTCTGATTCGAAATTGAGCTCAACCAAGACACACTGTTGTACTCACTTTCTGGAATCAGCGTCAGCATGAAATGTGGCAGGGAGTAGCAATGAATATGAATGCAGAACCCTTACTTATCTGGGCATCTCCCAGAATGGGTAAAAATCTAGGATCTGAGAATTCAGGTAGAGTAATGGATAGAAACTAGAAGGGGCTGCTTAGCCTTGGAGAATATCTGAGAATTCTGCATGGATATCACCCTATAGAAGCCTGGATTGTCTGTAGTAAAGCAGGTGGAGACTTGGGACCAACGGATATCATGTGTAAATGGTGATGGATCAGTTTCTGTCTTCTCCATCAAGGTTTGAGGCAATCACATTATAGAATGAAGCAGCTACTCCAATCCAGAGAGCACAAGGCAACTATGGTATGAAACACAGAAATAATAACAGTGTCTGCTTTATAGGAGGACATTCTATATCTGTACTATATATTTGTGAGTTCTCATAATCCTAGATGGAAAAGTTTTCATTATATCCATCTTTGTTTTGTAGCTCATATTACATGTCAAAGACTAGACCATGATTATTGCATGTAAGTGGCAGTATCATGATTTGAACTCATTCAACAATCCATCCTCTTTAAATTCAATAACATCCCATTGATTCCTGAGAAAGTATAGAAGGTGCCTCAAGGTGGAGAGGGGGTTTCTGAGTGAGCCTTAGGACCACCAACCAGTGCCCCCTTTAGATAGAGCAACTCCTCTCTCTCTGTGTGTGTGTGTGCACGCATGCATGTGCATGTGTTCAAATAAACAAATAGATAAACCCTTTTATAAAAGTTACATAAAACCAAGACTGGCAGGTGTTCACAATCAGGTGAGATAGCTGTGCAGAAGCAGGAGGAACAACTAAGAGATGGTGTTTTAAACAGTGCTGTGCAGCCAACTGCTTTGTAGAGCAGTGGAGAGAATACTATTAATAGGAAAGACCAGGAATGGCTGAAAGAAGATGGGTGCAACAGGACCTTATAAACGAGAGTGATGCTGCTTACTGAGCAATGATTGGGGAAGTATTTGCCAAGCTTCTGGTCTCCAGTGGTTCAGGGACTTCTCAGTTACTATTCCTCTAATACCACAGTGGATCTCCAACAAACTCGACAACACGGCCTCAATTAGCTGTATTGACAGCACGACTATTGGATACTGCAACTTCTCAGAGAATATTCTAGGCCATTATCATATGCTTATTCCTTTCATCTTCACATCTGTCCTCAAAGACAGGTCCATTCTTATCATCATTTAATAGCTGAATGGATTGAGGGGCAGGGAGGTTTCATGAGTTACCCAAGGTCAGGTTTTAGCCGCACTGCTTTTATTACCAGAAACTTGGTTTATTTGAAGTTGTCTGGAGGTTACATATCCATTAGCCTGAACAAGCCCATGGTTCCTGTTTTTGATCTCTTTCCCATGGGTTTTCCAACTTTTTTTTTTTTTCTAAAGGCACAAAAGGGCTTTGTGAGGTGGGAGACTATGCGTGTGGTGTCTAAGACTTCAGAAAGTAATGTGCCACAGTGCAGGGGAGCAGCGCCCCTACCCAGATCACTATGTTCCTGGCACAATGTACAAAGAAAAATTAAAAAAAAAAAAACCACCAGAATCTGTTTTTTAAGCATATTCCCAGAAGGGCGTAACAAAAGATTTAGCGATGATTTTTTTAACTTCTCAAAAGAACTCACTTTATATAAGAGCAAATCATTTTTGGATTTATTTAATTGGCAGGTATCTTCATTGAGTTCTACTACTTGTAAAACAGAGGACTTTCCAAAGCCCTGACACAGCTCTACGTGCAGCTGTTCTGGTCTAGTTCACTTATTGCAAATCAAACACACACACACACACACACTCATACACACATATCAGATGGGGAAGAACTTAACCAAATCACATAGGATACTCCAATAAAAGAGCAAGACAGCTGTGCAAATTTAGCAGCAAATTCAGTAAAGTCCACTGGATTTTTTCAGTTATTTTAAACCTATTGCTGTTTTTGGCTGTAATATTCACAACAAAGAAGGTTCACCTTTTAAACACTCCTTCAATATATATTGATTTATTTTTAGTTTTGTCCAATTCTCAACTTATTTAAAAATAAAATGTTTGAAGTTATAAAACATTTATAGCATGATTAAATTGCTGAATTGATTTATTCTGTGGCCAAACACCTTGTTCATTATTAATGAACTGAGCAATTTATAAGAGAACGTTTGCCTCCTGACCTCCACGCATGTTCCCACTCCAGGACCAGGTGTGTGGTGAGGAGAGAAATGTGGATATCATCTATAGGTCCTCCCATAGTTACTGGAATATTTGAATCAGAGCTACAACAAGGGATATCAGAAGAAAATATTTTTAGAAATATAATTTTTGATAAATAATATGATTTTCTCTATAGTGCTTGCTGGAAATTGGAGTACAACAGGAATAAAAACATGAATCTTGAACCTTGTGAGTGTAGTATCTTGTGGGACAATCTAAATTTCAGACAACAGCAAGCCTATTATGAGTTTAAGTGAAACTCCTCTCTATTTTATGTCTATTTTTCTCTCTCTCTGTTTCTCTTTTTTTTTCAAAAGTGCTGTTTGATTCCACTGCCTTATCTTATGTATGTTTGCATCTCCAGTAACTTGATTATAGAAAGTACTGAAAAAATGTTTAGAAAAACAAAATCTGTCTCCTTACGATGCTCTGTAACAGAAATGTATAAGGCAATTTACTTTCATTAAAATTTGAGCAAGGCCAGGAATTGGAAAAATATGTGATGCATCATTGTTACTTAAGCATAATATAAGCAGAAATGCTTTTTTAGACTTTGCAGAGAGTAAGAAAAAAAGAGACCATGCTTGCTGTTAAATTGATTTGTCATTCAAACACCAATAAATCAATCACTTTTTTTTTCTTGGTGTGTGTGTGCGTGTATGTTGTGCGTATGTGTGAATCTAATATCCTATAAGGGCACTGTATAAAAAACATTGTCACAGACTCAGGTATCAGTCATGCAGATGTAAATAAGACCTAGTGTCTGCAGCCTTGAAAAGACAAACTTGAAATATATCAACAAATAATTAGCTACAGAAATAGTAGGTGATCTCTGTGAAAACAACAGCCAGAGATCCATGAATTACAAAGAATGGAGTTCCAGGGAACACTAAACCATGGACCAAACACTAATCTCAGTAATTGTGCTCCGAAATGATCCAATGGATGCATGCATGTCCACTTGAGAATTACTTTTTTCTATAATTTTCATAGTTTTATAATAGATTATTAATGGCAGCTACAGAAAATAAAATATTCTATGTTACTGTGTCCTGGGTAATATTGCAATTAGAGCAGTTAATTTATAATGCTTACGTATGCCATAATAATACCCATGAAAGAATAAACAAAATTAGAATCATTTCCAAAATTTCAGATACATCCAGTGCTTATTTTTACAGGTGAATGATTAAAATCTATAAACAAATACAGTATGCCCAAACTAATCTTGACTGTTAGATGCTGGGCTAGTACTAGTCACAACACTAAAATGGTCCCTCCCCTCCCCTTTCTGTATAAATGGTCCCTTCCAGTTCCTATCATTTTATCACTGTTACTGACCAAATGTGAGGTGGCTGTTGCATCTCAGGATAGTCATCTACTATTTGGGGTCTACTAATCACCTACCTCACACGAACCAAGGGAGTGTGTATTAACAGAATGAGCAAAGCATATCCAGGAATAATCTAGTTCAAATTAAAATGCTATTTTGTTGTTGTTCATCATTATGCTTGCTGAACATTGTGTCTTTACCAAAGGGATTGTGTGAGGCTTGTAATATTTATAAAAAGAACTGTAGCTACTCATCTTAGGGCTGTTTCAAAAGTATGTATTATTTATTTCCTGATCTACCCCCTCCAATGTTCAATATCTTTTAAGAATTGCAATTAATAAAACATTCCAATTTGAACAGTGTGGATTCTATTCACAAAACACTGTTATTCAGTCCAATTCGATGCAGACATCAACAGGGAGAAAACTTACCACCCCAAAATGCATAATCAACATCAGATATTTTGAATTAATGATTTGGGGGAGGAGGCTTATTAACGCCTTTGATTCATCCCTAAGTGGGACTTTTCGATTAAGTATGAAGAGATTCAGAAATAGAAGGGACTTTCATATTAAAAAATGGTGTGTCAAGTTCAGTTAAAGCTGTATTAAAGCCTTCCATTCAAGTTCTGTCAAGAAATCGTTATCTTTTTTTCCTTTTTCTCTGAGTTTTCTTTTTTTTAAAAAACTGAGATTTAATGTATTATTAATAGAAGAAAAAGAATAAGGAATTCTAGACAGTATTGTGTGGTGTCGCTGCAATTGTAGTTTTGAGTGGAAGCGCGTGGAGTTATTTCATCCATCTTTAATAAATGTGGGTGCGGGGGAATAGGATCAATGCTAATGTGAGCCAGGCTAGGCAGGTCAGAGCCACTGTCTCTCGGCGGGAGTTTCTCTTTAGAGCAAATTCACTCTGCCCTCATTTCATGAGATACATGCTACTGAATCCACACAAGTATTTAGTGTAGCTATGTTTCCGGCATCAAATGTCATTTTGCATTCTATTTAGAGATGGAACTGAAATGAAGCAACTGAGTTGGTGAGCAAATAGGCTGTTACAAAACGCCACATGTGTGCCCCTTTCTGCACTCTCTACATCAGGAGGGGTGAAAAGGTGCCTGACGAGAAGGCTACAGTCATCCACGTGGGATATACTGGCAGTGTGAACATTGCCAGTCTTGGAACATTAATGGTATGCTTAAAACGAAAACCTTCTAATTCCCTCTTCTCTGTCCTCAAAAGCCGGGGTGGAATAAGGGCCCACCTGCCCTTCATTCAACATTTAGAGAAACTTAGAATCTTAGAAAAACAGAAATTTAGTTTGTTCGATCACACAAAAACTGTGAGAGTGATCATTTTCCCTAGCATTTCAATTTCAAATGCCTTCAACTTCCCTCTATACATATCTTTTTGTTCTGAGGACCGAGCAGAGAGGCCTTCTGGTAGTCTGATGTTTTATCTAAAAATGCTACTATCAAAATATGTTTTTAAAATATAAGTCAAGGTTTAATATTTACAAAAAGAATTGAAAATCGCTTTCCTATGAAGTGCCTCATTTAGTATTCACAATAGCATGACTATTTATAAGTAGTGCCTATCTTTAACATAACCCAGTTGATACGTGATGGTAGTGGGTCATTTGTACAAGCTTTCATTGTCCATTAGTGGGGGAGGAAGGATTGAAACTTAACTCTTAGCCCCTCCACTCAGTTTCTCTAATGTTCTAGCTGCTTTTTGAGTTAATCTCCTCAAATTCTAAAATAAGTTTACATTAAAAATAAATATCCCTCATAGATCACAGATATGGCTTATGAGAAAACCTCAAAAAGTTTATGCATATTATAGAGGAAAAAGTAGGCCTGGACTTAAAAACTTGTTTCCATAAACATGAACTTACTTTTTAATTCCATTTTCCATGAACCTTTTTTTAAAATAGAAATTCAGAAGTATCTTTATTTTTTTTATCCAGAAACCTTATATTTGAGGTATACAAGCTTCCTAAAAATTTAAGATTGTAGTGATTCTTCCCACTCCACCCTCCCTTCCAGCTGCATTCTTAGCCTTCTTCCTCCCTCTCCTATTCCCATCCTTATTTTTTACTAAGATCTATTTTCAATTAATTTTATACACATAAGATTAACCCTACACTATGTAAAGAGTTCAAAAAATAGTGTAAAAAAACTGTTCAACAGTGGAGACAAGGGCTGTTCAGAGTCATTGCATGGCAAAGTGTCATACACTCAGACATGCAAACAGATAAGACACTCATCCATGTGAACAAAGACCTGGCAGGTTTATTATTTTTTTAAAAGCTGTGTCATGACTTCTGCAAAAGGGAGAATGGAGGCTTTACCTGTAGATCAATGCTATCTCACTAATTTTACCTGGTTTGTTTGCTAGATACTAACAACTCAGAGAAATGGCCTGGGGAAAAATCCATAGTTGGCAATAGATCTAGTTTTTATGTTCTTCTAAAACATCCATTTTGCAAAACGACTTTAATTCAAACATTCAACTTATTTTCTGCATTCAGACCTAGAGCATCTTCTATGACACTGAGGATTTAATGCAGCTGTGGTGAACTAGCACATTAGCTCCTGGCCAAAGCGGATGTGGTTGGACAGCAGTGCTGTGTGAAATCAATCACGGGCACAGCTGGGCCTCCCCAGAACTGTCAGCAAATGGAATGGAGTCAGTGCTGCTTTGGAGAATGTCTGCTGCAGAAGACAGGGCCTATCAGCAGGGGTGCATTAGGGCAGACTCCTGGCCTAATGTTAGGACCCCAAGTCACTGCCAGACCCCCAGAGATGGTCTCCGTCACCAGTGCTGGATGCCAGAGAGCTGCAGGGCTACTGCAGCACAAGAGCCAGTGTACAAGGTACGCGGAAATGCCTGGTGCTCTGCTCCACTTGGTCAAATTTGTTTCACTCTGTCACAAGGACAAGCCCATGAGGATCAGCAAAAGAAGGCTGTTCTCTTCATTGAGAGCTCTTCTTGCACTGGTTACGGCAAAGCCTCCTGTCTGCCGTGGGAACATGGCCCAAAGGACCTTGGAGCAGCACCAAAAGTAGAAGGAAGTCAAACCCATGGCATTGGAGCGATGCTGTCTTAGATAACCCGATTCAAAATAAATCAATCTCCAATTCTAGTGCTCTTTCTCATAAGGTACTGAAGAATCTGGTAGTGTGTAAAAGCCCAAGTAAATATTTATAGTCCATGTGATAACCCTGAGTCCTTTCTTTCTCCAAGCTAATTCTGTCCGAGAGATGTTTACAAGGAAGTAATATTGTTCCATCATCCCTTCCCAGTTTCTCAGGAACTGCCCCACTTAACCCATGCCTCTGATGCCACTTGCTTTTCCTCCTTGCCAGGCTACTCCTGGGCCCCGGGAAAATACTAAAGACACACATTCACTCATGCATCAACAAAACTGAGCATCAATTAATCTGTACTTTTAGGCTAGTGAGGAAGTCATTAATAATCTATGTTTTTCTCCTCCTTTCAAATGCCAAGCAGGGACCAACCAAATAGGCCTTGATTTTTGAGAGTGTTTTCTCAAGTGACTAAAATCATAGCAGACTAAAAAAAAATGAATAAATAAATAAAATCATAGCAAACTTATGGTGATGATAATGTTGCTATCAATTCTGCATAGTGATTTAACACAGTCAGCAAACTTATACAGTTGTACTTTTGTATCCTTAAGTTTTGCCTTTATGTAGTCTTCAATCCTGGGTGAAAAATATTTTAAATAAATACTTCTGCACATCTGTACTGAACATGTACGGACTTTTTCTTCTCATTGCCTAAACAATACAGTGCAATGACTATTTACAAAGCACTTACATTGTATTAGGTACTATCAATAATCTAGAGCTGATTTGACATATACAAGAGGATGGTGTGGATTATATGCAAATGCTACACTATGTTATTTAATGAATTTTAGCATCTGTGTATTTTGATATCCATAGGAGGTGCTGGAACCAATTCTTCATATACGCTGAAGGGAGGTTGCTGTTAGTTAGCAAGGGAAAAAAATAACCCAACCTCTCCTCTGGTTCTCTGAGCTCCTGCTGGTTCCTCCTAATGGCAAAATCCAAACAAAAGCAAGAGGCCAAGGGTTCCTCCTTGAAACATTTCTGAACTGTCTACCTCCTAGTGTTCAGACCAGGATGGTCAAGAGCGAAGAAGGGAAAACTGAGAATATCACACTGCACACATCTTTAAGGTGCTTAGAAAGCTCATGAAACTGGGCTGACTTCATAAATGTTCAAAAATCTGTGAATGCCTCAGATTTCAGTGGCTGAATTTCTGTTTCTGTGCTCACTAGAGGATTTCATCCAATCCCTTGTGTTTAAATACCCTAGGGATTCCCATAACTTCCAAGTTTGCCCTGACTTTTCTCTGGCCTCCAGCTGTGAACTTGACCCCTGACCTATTTCCCACAAGTTTTTACTCTATGCACCACCTCTGTGTTCATCAATCACTGCTTCTTCCACCACAATGTCATTCTTCCTATTGCTTAGGTCAAAAATCAGTGAATTGTCCACAGATTCTTCATTTCTCTCACTCCCCTCTTTCCCATTCATTTTCAACTCTACTTTCAGAATATACCCTAAAATTACATCTTCCCTCTGATTCAGTGACTTTACAGTGTCGGCCTCGATCCAGATAAATGCCACAGCCAGCAGAGCTATGGCTTCACACAGCAAAGGCTCTGAGTGTCTTCTTCACACTCCCTTGGCTTCCTGACCCATTCAGAATCCATAATCAACTCTTGATCCTGAGCCTTCAAGAAATCAACGTGATCCAGCACCTTCCTTTCTCTAAGATCTCCTTCTCTTTACTTTTCCCTGCACTCCTGCTCTGACCCCAATAGCCTCTCGCTGATTCCAGTTGCAGAGTTTTCCACTTGTTCCCTCTTATGTCTACTGCATGTTTCCCTAAAACTCCAGATCATTTACCTCACCCCTTCATTCACATATTCTCTCAAATGTTATCCTTGGGTCTTTTTTTTTTATTAAACTTTTATTTAATGAATATAAATTTCCAAAGTATAGCTTATAGGTTACAATGGCTTCCCCCCTCCCATAACTTCCCTCCCGCCCGCAACCCTCCCCTTTCCTGCTCCCTTTCCCCTTCCATTCATGTAAAGATTCATTTTCAATTCTCTTTGTATACAGAAGATCAGTTTAGTGTATATTAGGTAAAGATTTCAACATTTTGCCCATATAGCAACATCAAGTGAAAAAACTACCATTGGATTACTAATTATAGCATTAAATAGCAATGTACAGCACATTAAAGACAGAGATCCTACATAATTTTTTTTCAAATTAATTAATTTTCTATGCCATTTCCATTTTAACACCAGGTTGTTTTTTTTTTTTTCATTTCCAATTCTCTTTCTATACAAAAGATCACTTCAGTATATAATTAGCAAAGACCTCATCAGTCTGCGCCCACACAGAAACGCAAAGTATAAAAATACTGTTTCAGTACCAGTCATAGCATCCTTGGGTCTTTCTTAACCTCCTTTACCTAAAATGATTGTTTTTTCATACAATACTACTGACATCATGCATTACTATTTGAAATTGTCATGTCTGTCATGCTACATATGTATTTATTTAATGACCATTTCCAATCATAAGCTAGATCAAGAAATTTTTGTATTCTGTGTATCCACATAAGTTAGTACATAGTAACTAGTCTATATTAACTGAGTAAATGAAATACTTCAGCATGTTTAATAATTCATTTACTTATATATTTGCATATGTGGATATCATGTAAAATACATATTAAGGCACTTCTGTAGGAGTAGGCTGAAGCCCAGGCTTCAGTCTAGGTTCAGCCAGGTTCATATAACCTACCCCCACCCCCACCTTTATTCAAGAGAAGCAGAGAATACTGGAAAAATAACAAAAAGAACCAGATTATTATACAGAAATATGTGTCCTTTTTCATTTCTATGCACAATTTCATAATAATATCCTGCTGGAATGAAAGCTAAATAATTTCTATTGACATAAGATATACATTTATAATACAAAATACTCTGTTACAATAGTCTAGGATTAATAATAATATTGGCCAAATGTTGGTTTGTATGATTATAATTATTGAATAAAACTGGACCATAGATTTACATGAGCAACAATTAGGATTTGTGTGCATTTCTGGGAGGGCAAATGGCTCCACATGTGAGGCAGGAACAGTTGATTTGATTGTGAATACAGCCTTCAGAGAGATGTGTTGTGAGACCCAGATTTGAGCTCTACTTTGCTAAGCCCACACCACTCAAGTATGCCTGCTTCCCACTAAACCATTTTGCTCAATTCCATCTTCTGAGGTCATACTCAAGTGACACTTACCCAGAGATGGATTTGTTGACCCAGATGTGGCAATGAATTGCCTCTCTGAGTGTATCCACAGTATGCAGTTTGCATATCTTTGTGGCATTTATAACAGGAAATATATATTTACAGGTGTCTACCAATTAGCCAATTGACTATGAATTACTTGATTTCAGGGATATTGTAATTTTTATGATTTATTTTATTTATTTGTAATGTAGAGTTGAGAGAGTGAGAACGAGAGAGAGAGAGAGAGAGAGAGAGAGAATCTTTCACCCACTGGTTTACTCCCAAAACGGCAGCAATGGCTGGGACTTGCCAGACCAAAGCCAGGATCTTCACTGGAGTCTCTCTCACATGAACGCAGGGGCCCAAGTACATGAGACGAATTTTGCTACTTTCCCAGGCCATTAGCATGGAGTTGAGTTGGCAGAGCAGCTGGGCCTGAAAATGGTGCCCACATGAGACGCCAGCATTGCAGGCAGCAGGTTAACCCACTAGGCTATAATGCCAGCCCCAGGGACATTGTTTTATATTTCCCCAAACTCAAGAATACAGCCTCTTCCATCACAAATGCTTAAAAACACTTATCAAATAAATGAATAATTCCAGGAGTATGTTTTCTCAATGAAAATTAGTAAGTAGGGGGCTGTTGCCTTGGCTCACTTGGTTAATCCTCTGCCTACGGCACTGGCATCCCATATGGGCGCTGGGTTCTAGTCTCGGTTGCTCCTCTTCTAGTCCAGCTCTCCACTGTGGCCCTGGAGGGCAGTGGAGGATGGCCCAGGTGCTTGGGCCTTTGCACCCACATGAGAGACCAGGAAGAAGCACCTGGCTCTTGGCTTCAGATTGGTGCGGCACCAGCCATGTTGGCCATTTGGGGAGTGAACCAACGGAAGGAAGACATTTCTCTCTGTCTCTCTCTCACTGTCTATAACTCTACCTGCCAAATAAATAAAAAAAAAAGAAAAGAAAATTAGTAAGTATGAACTCGCTATCCTCCAGTTACAGATGGAAAAATCAATTTCATACAGGAATAGATCTCAACAATATCTGCTCTTCAAATGCAAGAGTTTACTTCAGAGGAAAGAGTAGGGTACTCATCCAGCAATATGTCCCATTTACCAGAATGCAGAGCCCTGACCCTGAGAATCATCAAGGAGTTTTTGAGGTCCCCAGATATCTATAACAAGGCAGTCAATATGTCAAGGCATGTTTATTAAAGAATGAAGACAACAGTTGATGATTTAGCTCTAGCCTTTTACTAGTTATTTCAACCAGATTAGTTTTCTTATTCTGTTTAAGGCTTCACTTCCTCATCTATAAAATGAGGACAGTATCCCTTAAACCACAGAGATTGTGCATGAAATAGATGAGAAAATTGCTGTGAATCGCCTTTTAAAAATAACTTTGTAAGCTAGGAAGTATACTGTGCACGTGGGAAGGATTGCCATTATGGAGAATAGACGTATCGGTCTGCCCAGAACAACTCCTCCCTCTTTCATAAATGAATCTTCCCTTTCAATATCCAGTGTTGCCTCTGACCTGCTGTGATACTGTAATTTACCTCTACCTCCTGTATTTGTTTTTCCTTTTGTTTGAAATAGGTGCTTGACCCATAATATTCCAAAGATTTTCCCTAGGAACTTGAAACCAAAATGAAAGAAAAGAGTATTTTGCTTCGACCAGCTGGAACAAAGGGCATTTATGTGTGCCTTGTGGGGGGAGGGGCGATATGGTGCAGTGGTTAAGTTACTGCTTGGTATGCCACCGCATCCCATCCTTTATCAGAGTACCTCGCTTTGAGTTCCCACTTTTTTGATCCAAACTCCTGCTAATGTGCAGGAGTTATACCTTTCTTCCTTTTGTTCTCTGTCTCTCTGCATTTCAAAAAAATTGAAGACAAAAACATATATACATGGGATGGCTCTGTGGCATAGCAGGTTAAGGCCCCAGTCTGCAGCACCTGCCTCCCATGTGGGCGCTGGTTTGAGTCCTGGCTGCTCCACTTCTGATCCAGCTCTCTAAAAGGGCTGTAGAGGATGGCCCAAGTCCTTGGGCCCCTGCATCCATGTGGGAGAGCGGGGGAAGCCCCTAGCTCCTGAATTAAGATGGGCACAGCTCCAGTGTTGCAGCCATCTGGGGAGTGAACCAGCAGATGGAAGACCTTTTTCTCTGCCTCTGCCTCTCTGTAGCTCTGCCTTTCAAATAAATAAATAAATAAATCTTTTTTAAAAAGAAACTTTTTAAAATGCATACATACATAACTGTGTAGCCTCATGACAGTTCCACCATGTGGGCCAAAGAGAAGAACAGAGAGATGATAGCAGAAAAGAAGGATGAAATGGTTAAAAAAAGTATAAAAAATGAAGATGGAGATAGAATATCTTAGGATAAGAACATTAGTTCGATCCTGGCTCCTGTTAATTCTGGTATTCTTTCCTCATTCTTTACTTTCCCAATCATTCATTTACTTTTCATTATTATGTATTCATAGGAGCCATGGGAGTTTTGACAATTGTTTGCACAAGGTTTTCTATCTAGGGAAATGCACAAATAAGTCAAAGCTCAGGAGCATCATGAAACAGGATCCATGTCCTTCTTTGAGCCACTGGATTTTATGTTCATGGAAACATATGAGCAGAAGTGCCCAGAACAGAAGAATGGTAGAGAATGAAATATGACTGCACTGGCTTATGGGGTTGAGCTATCGTTGGATAACTGTTTTCAATATGAATGAGTTAACAATCAGGTATTAAACACTTCTAAATAAACATAAGGGTTTTAAAAGAATGATATGGATAAACTAAGAAAATAATAGATCAATACCCTTCAAAAAGTTCCAGGAAGGCTTCTTGGAGGAAGTAATACTTGAGTTACAGTTTCAAAAAATGGTTAATAGTTAGTTGGGCTAATTAGAGCTTACACCAAAGAGAAATGCATGGGAGGCAGCAGGACAGAGTGACCTGTGTTGAACCATATGAGTGTGCAGGCAGCTATACTGGAATCATATCAGTGGACTGCAATGGGAGAAGATGGACATGTGTTTGCATATGTGCCTGGATAGACAGGAGCAGTAGATGCTTATAAGTGCGAGAGAAACAATGGGTGGCTTCATCTGAATTGTATCATCTTGCAAAGGTTGTAGAGAAAGTCTACTAGGAACTGGAACTCTGGGAGGTAGGGAGGGAGGGGCTCAAGAACAGAGCCCCAGATGATTGCTCACACCATACCTGCTGTCAACAGTAATCAAAGGTTATAGTGAAATTCTGAACCTGGAAGTTATCAGTTATGACTGAACAGATTCAAGAGAATGTGTAAAGTTACAACAAAGGATGGATTTCATGTTGGATGTGAGTAAAATGAAAAATTTTAAGAGGACTGCCAGCTTTCAGACTGGGAGACTGGATAAATAATGATGTCATTCAGTGAGCCAAGACACAAAAAGTCATATTTGGAGTACACGATAATGTGAATTTAAAATCTGTACTTTTAAATTTCTTGTAATGCATCCAATTAGAGCTGTTTATTAGCAATTTGTATATTGAAAACTAAAGCTCAGAAGACAAGGACTACAATTATAGGTGGCGTTAACCATTTAAGAGATGGTCAAAATTGCAAGCATGGACTAAATTCCTGGAAAACAAAGGGAATGGATGTACTCACTGTGGATCAAATCTTTAGTATAGCAGCAGTTAAGGCATGTACAAGAAAATACATACTGATGAAAAGGACATGTTCAAGGGTATTAAATTTATCAAGGTTTATTTGGATTAGATGTTCATTGCATTTACCAATTAGAAAGTTACTAAGATCTCAGCCAAACGATACCATCAGTGGAGCACTGGAGAGAGAAGCCAATTTATTTAGATTGCAAAGTGAAGGTGAGGTGAACAAATTAATCTAGTAAATGAAATATGCTATTTTTAGAAGACTGACTATAAACAACTATCAATAATGTTACAAACAGGTTTTAGGAGAACAGAGAATGTTCTGCTGGGCAACAATGACAGTGGTGCTGTTGGTGATTTCCAGCGTCCAGGACTAGTAGTAGCAGTCATGCCAACCGTAATGTTTAGTGCCCAGTATTCTGGAAGGTGGCAGCACCCTTACTATATCAGATCTGTTGGTGATTTTAAAATACTCTAGTCTACATTCCTGATACTGGCTCTCTACTCATCTGTCTTTTACGTCATCTGGAGTTCATTTGTTTGCAAATGGGTATCACAAATGACAGTTTGGTCTCTAGGATCTCGAGTAGTAAGTTTAATAGATGAATTTTTGATATGGGGACTCCAGATTCAGACTTGGAGATCTAATTAATAAAAAAAATGTGTGGGAGCTGGTACTGTGATTCAGTGAGTTAAGCCACTGTCTGCAGGGCTCACACCCCATATGGGCACCTGTTCAAGTTCCGGCTGCTCCACTTCCAATCTAGCTCTCTGCTAATGTGCCTGGGAAAGCAGTGGAAGATGGCCCAAGTGCTTTGGCTTTGAACCCACATGGGAGATCTATTGGAAGCTTTTGGCCCCTAGCTTCAGCTTGCCCAGCCCTGGCCTGTGGCCATTTGGGGAAAGAAACAGTGGATGGAAGATCTCTCTCTCCCTCTCCCTCTCCCTCTCCCTCTCCCTCTCCCTCTCCCTCTCCCTCTTTGTGTGTGTATGTAATTCTGATTCTCAAACAAATATACAAAGTATTTTTAAAAATAAATAAATGAAATAAATGGGTGGTTTCATTAGTCTGGCCTTTTTAACTACCTAACTAACCAACCAAATAATGAACAGACCTACTGACCCTGCTCTTGCTCCATGCTGTGAGGAGTATAGTAGAATAATATTTTTTTAAACTTTTATTTTTTATAAATTTTTTTAAAAATTGATTAATTTTCTATGCAATTTCCAATTAACACCAAGTTTTTTTTTTCATTTTCAATTATCTTTATATACAGAAGATCAATTCACTATATACTAAGTAAAGATTTCATCAGTTTGCACCCACACAGAAAAACAAAGTGTAAAAATACTGTTTCAGTACTAGTTATAGCATTACTTCACATTGGACAACACATTAAGGACAGATCCCACATGAGACGAAAGTACACAGTGATTCCTGTTGTTGATTTAACAATCTGACACTCTTGTTTATGGCGTCAGTAATCTCCCTAGGCTCTAGTTGAGTTGCCAAGGCTATGGAAGCCTTTTGAGTCTGCCGACTTCGATCTTATTCCGACAGGGTCATAGTCAAAGTGGAAGTTCTCTCCTCCCTTCAGAGAAAGGTACCTCCTTCTTTGATGGCCCCGTGCATAGTAGAATAATATTAAAGTTGCCTTATCAGTAGTTCATAGCAGAGTTGGGTAGATTAGCTCAAGCATGAGAAGAAATGATAATGGCCAATACTGTATATATTAAATAAGGACTTTCTCAAGACAGTAGATTTTCCTGTCCTTGAACCTCTCTACCATACAACCCAGGGTGGGTAGAACAACAATTTAAGGCCCAAAGACAAAAGTCGAGGACTCTCCACAATACTTGTTATTAAAGAGCCTCCTTGGAGCCACGTGGGTATTTTTGAAAAAGTTCCTTACCTTCTTAGAACTGACCTGACACCTATATTATGAATTTTCAATGAACCAAGAGGTATCAGCACAATCTTGAGAACTTTCAGGGTGCTTAGTCTTATTTCTGCTAATTTCTAAAATCTTAATGATTTAGCACAACAAAATTCAATTCTCTCTGAAAATCACTACAAGCTGGTAGGACTCTTTCATCTAGTGGTCCAGGATGCTCTGCTTTTGACATTTTCATCTCAACACATGGTCTTTGAGATAGTCACAGTATGGGAAAAGAAAATTGGAGGGTCATGTATTGTCTTTTAAATGCCTTGACTCCTAAGTAACACATGCCACTTATGCTCATGTTTTCTTGAAGAAAACTAGTAAGCTCTCCCTGCCAACTGTAAGGAGGTTGGGAAATATAAGGAGCCTCATGGAAAATCTCATTAACACTATTATTCCTTATATAGCATAGTTGAGGGTAAGCTAAGGTTTAAAATGCTTACAGAATACAGAACACTCATTTGCCCTTACAAGCCAGTATCCATCCGTTATTTTGGAAGTGCTATGGTCGCACCCTGTGTGGGGTGCTAAAGATAAAAATCACAAGTAGGGATTCTGTTGTAACATGTTTAATGCCCAAGACAGCACAGAAATCAAATGGGGTGAGATCTGCTTTGTTTATTCATTCATCTATCTGTTTATTATATAACCTATGGAGTAGAAAAATAGCTGCTGGTTAATTGTCTAATTACACTTCTTTCAGATCTGTGCTTAAATATTTCCTTCTTCATGAAGGATTCTTGATCATCTCTTAATATTGTACAATACTCAAGTATTCCTTCTGTTTGTCTCTATTTTTCTCCAAATGCTTAATACTATATATATATATATTTCTTGTCTATTGTTTTATTTCCCACAATGTATTGTAAGTTCAAAGAGGCCAATGTACTTTTGTTTTTTAATTCGGTGCTATTTTATAATTTCCTTAATAATAGTTGGAATATAGTATGCTCAATAAATATTTAGTGAAGTATATGAATGAAGACCATTTTGAAAAAATGAAGGTAGAAGTTATGAACTATATGATGGTAGGAGAGAACAGAACTTTCAAAGGTAAAGAGAGTAAAGTGAAGCTTGATGGCTCTACAGGATATCGGGCATGCTCATGTGCACAGAGGCTTTCTGGGGAGAGCAAAAGAACAAAGCATGGTATCAGCATCCTGATGTGTATGTCAGTAGATGGCTGAGAGATGGGGGATGAATCTAGGGAGAGGAAAATTATACTCTGCACCCTTAATAATTGCATAATTTGCTCTTAAGCTCTAGTGTGTGACATGAAATGACTGTATTTAAGTCAATCAGAAAGGTTCAAAAGACTCCCCCGCGTTCCACAGAGTGGGAATGCTGGGATGATGTGCAAACTTCCATGTTGCAGCCAGCAAATGTTTCAGGAACTCGTCAGAGGGTTGGTAAGCTCAAAGTAGAATGCAGGTTATAAATATGGTTTTGGTGTTATTGTTGTTTATTTCATTGTTTTTAAGAGATTCTCCTTGTGTAGATGAAGAATTTCAAGGAAACACCAATGAGTTGGTCAGAAATGATAAAACGTTAGCATCCTTCAAGAGCCAGTACAAATATTACCTTCTTCCCTGGTCATTTCACTTTCTGCCTCTAGGGCACAGCAGCACCCTCTACACATTTCTCTTTGGTATATAAGTGAATTTGTCAAAAGATAATTAACTGAATGCTTGGTGTGATGAGTGAATTATTTTTTAAAATATAGATATTTCAATTATAATGCATAACAGAAATGCATTGTTTTGCTAACAGTTTTCAATAAATTATCCTGCTTTTTATGATCCAGTACCTAGAACATAATGGCAACACTTTAAACTTAAATATGTGGGCAAAAATATCACTACTCTTATCTCCTTTGACAGTAGTGTTCCTAAATCAGAAGCCTGGATAGGAGCAGTCCAGAAGATGGCAACACATCGAAGAGTACCAAGAGATCTGTTCACTTTTTTATGATTTACTGCTCATAGACAGTAGATATGTATTAACTGGTTTTATTTTTGCACTAGAATTTTGGGGCCTTTGTGCAAGTGGTAGAAGTTAATTGGTAGCTAACTTGCTTTGCGGACAACTTTGGTATGCTTGAGGGACCCATCTTTGTCAATTGCCATATCTGTGACATACTTTACCATGACTGGGTTACTTACAGATTGTCATTACACTCCAGCAGCATTCTGCTCTGCCGTGTGCAGATAATGGGTTAGAAACTCGGGCTCTTCCTTTCTAACAACATTGATAGTTACTATGCATATGCAGTGTCTGTTTTTATGGTAGTACCAAAAGAGAAGGAACCCAAGAGAGACCACTCAACCATCTGAGCATTTTCTGTGAAAGTAGGACAAAGTGTTATGATTTCAAAGATGCTGTTAAGGGCATGCTGCTTACCAAGAGGCACTGAAGAGCACATCCATTAGACATGAACTTTTGTTAGATCTACTAGGAGGCTTCTCTCTGAAGCAGGTCAATAATGTTGTTTTCAGGCTGCTTTCTGCCTGACAGTAGTTACTTACAACAGGTTTGCTAAATCCCAAGGAACTGGGTTCTCCTGGGTGCACGGAGTCCAATTTTGAAAACACTTGACTGTTTTATTTCCAACTTCAATGCTGACTGGAGCCTGGGAAGAATTGATCCTCTCCTCGGGGTCTTCATCCTCTCATCTTTAAAAAGTAACTTTGTCACATGTGAAGTTAGGCTTAGTAGTTAAATCTCACTTTGATAATTTTGAAACCCAGGGAGCATATGATGGGGATAAATATGCAGAAAAGCTGGGTATGTCAAGGTTTCATGGTGTAGTATATGGGAATTTGGGTTTTTCAGGAATGTGTTCAGTGTTAACCATGCAGCATTCACTTCCTTGCTCCAGGCTCCAAAATATGGAATGGAATCCTGAGAAAGTGATATTTATATTTATCCATGTTCCCTATTTTACTTTATTGTCAAGGAATGATCATATATATATATATATATATATATATAATACACACACACATATATATATATATATATGAAACATTTTCACTATTAGAGCTTGCAGTATACAAGCTATTAAGCTGTGTACAGCTTAATTAAAAACAGTAACTTTGGTTGAAATATTTATTTGAAATATTACCCTTCAGCCTTTCTTTTTAAAAAGATGTAGGGGCCGGCACTTTGGTGCAGTGAGTAAAGCCGCTGCCTGAAGTGCCGACATCCTATATGGGCACTGATTCGAGTCCCAGCTGCTCCACTTCTGATCCAGCTCTCTGTTGTGGCCTGGGAAAGCAGTGGAAGATGGCCTAAGTACCTGGGTCCCTGCACCCGCCTGGGAGACTTAGAGGAAGCTCCTGGCTCCTGGCTTCAGATCAGTGCATTTCTGGCCATTGCAGCTTTCTGGGGAGTGAACCAGTGGATGGAAGACCTCTCTCTCTGCCTCTGCCTCTGACTCTCTCTGCCTCTCAAGCAAATAATTAAATCCTTAAGAAAATAAAAGAGGGTATAAAGTCTATGGTTTAAACTTTCTCAGTAACTAAGGATGCAAATTATGAACTTATACAAGTGTTATGCAGTGGTGAGGCAGCTGGGTCATTTGCATCCCTGCCCTGGGATCCATAAAAGCAGAGACCTAAGCATTTTCTTTATCTCACCCAAACAATTTGTTCATAATTTCTAGAAGATTTATGTGGATTTGTATGTCCATGAAGAAGTTGTCCTCTCTGCAAGAAGTCCATGTCCTAACCAGTGCACTCTGCCAAATGGCCTAGATAGCCATGCTTACGTTCTTGACGCATGTGCTAAAGAGGATCCATCCTCTACATCAACCCTCAGAATGCCACACACAAAATTCATGGAAAACAGATTTTGTATTACAAACATCTTGATGTTGAGCTACAGTAACAATTATCATCCTTGCTGACTTAAAAATGTTTTCTGTTAAATGAACTGAATTGCATGGTGGTTAATTGACTAGTGAAAATCCACATGTTAATTTTCCATGATCTTATATTTCCCTCATAAACCCCTTGAATGTTTGCTACAAATTTGCTGCCTTGGGATTGGGTATCATTAGTCACCTTGAAAGTTGCCATATTACCCATCATACCGAATAACCTAAACTGTATATAAACTTCCTTGGGCAGACACACACTGTAATATCCGAACCTGACATTTGAGACTTCATTTTTTTATCCAATTACTTTGTAACTGGAAAGAATAAAAGCAATTAGCAATGTGAAATGTAAAAGTAGTTAATAACCATAAACACACGTTAACCCCTTGAAAGGGCAGTCCCCTCTTTAGTCACTCACTTCCTACCAGACCCTCAATCTTGGTTATTATATTCTTTAAATTCCAAAACTGCAAACATGGCACTTACTCACAATATGATGTATTACCCAAACCCAAGCTCTGCTGAGCCCCTCTAGTTCATTGTTGATAAAGTGCCTGTGAGATCACCATTACATTTCAACAAGATACAAGGTTCCAGAGTATGAGCAAAGTAAAAACAATCTTGGCTGTAGGAAAGAAAGGAAAGAAAATGAATTGCCCTCCAAGTTTGAGCCCAGTACATTTGGCAAAATTAAATTAAAAAATACATTGGGAGTTATTGTGTAGAATGTCACATTTTGTGTGTTTTAAAATCCAAATGAAAAATTATGTTATCATACATGAAAAACCCTTTCCAAAAACATAAACCACAAAACTCCTTCTTTTCCAGTAGAATTCTAAGTTTTTTTCCCCATTATTATGAGGAACAAATGTGGTTGCAAATTAGTGAAATCCTTTAAGGTCCTGCACGTTGAAAAAGTTTGGAGACTGGAAATTTACCAGGAGAAAAGAGAAAAAAATTAAACTAGGGGGAGCCCAGTAGTAATATCCATAATACAAACAGAGAGTTGACCTTGAGAGGGGCAACCTAGGAGATGCCCCAGTAACATATGGATGTCAGTAATCACCCCTCTGGCCAGCATTGTAGTATACAGGGTAAAGCCACAGCATCCTGTATGGGCATGGTTCAAATCTCAGCTGCTCTACTTCCTATCCAGCTCTCTGCTAATGCTCCTAGGAAAGCAACAGCAGATGTCCCAAGTGCTTGGGCCCCTGGACCCATGAGCAAGAGCTAGATGAAATTCTTGGCTCCTGATTTCAGCCTAGCCAAGCCCTGGCTGTTGAGGCCATCTGGGGAATGAACCAGAGGATCAAGATATCTCTCTCTCTCTCTCTCTCTTATTCTGCCTTTCAAATAAATAAATATTATTTTTTTTAAAAAAAAATCATGCCTCACTACAAATTACTCTGAATTTCCTTAGCAGATTTTATGAACTGAGTGTTGTGTTTTTCAAATAGGTGGAAAATATTTTATCAACAGACATCATTTATATACTTACATTGGAAAAATAAAGCAAGCAAAAATATGCAGATATCAGTTGGTCACTGGGTTTCTTCTTATGTTAAGTACCTTAAGCAGTCAGTGGTATCCTCAGTGAATTTTCTGGGGGATGAAGCTTAGTGGAAAAGGGAGGCAAGCAGTTCAGTCCAGTGGGCAGAGGATAGGAATGGTAGTAAATAACTTGAGAAGGGAAAGGGGAGAAAAAGCAGAAAAGCAAAATACCCCCAACTCAAAGGATAGGTTTCTGAGTTATTTACACCAGCAACTGTACTGAGTAAATAGGTGTGACAGTTTGGTCCTAAAAGGAAGCTAGAGTTTACAATATGAATAGAGGGAGGGATGGAGGGAGGGAGGAAGGGAAGGATAGTGAGCAGGAGGGAGCGAGGGAGACAGACAGAAGGACTCTACTGCTTCATCTTGATTTGCCTTCTACTTTGTCCTTCCCTTAGTTGCTGATCATACTTGAGTTTAACTTCAGGATCCACATGAACGTATCAAAAAACCACTTTCTGGAGTCCAGCACATCTGTAATCAAATTCTAGTTTTTCTGCTGATCAGTTGGATGACCTTGAATAGTTCAAAACTCTAAGACTTATTTTTCTCATCTATAAAATAAATTTGACATCAGTCATCTGACAATTTAGTATATAGACTGAAAAAGGATTGATACTCGTTTGAGATATAATAATCTGATCTTTAACTTAGATATACTAGGAAAAAATCTGCCCACAAATGAATTTTATTGATACATGCAAATTATTTTAGTTATACAATTATCCTTATTTGTGGGTATAAATCATAGAGGATTCAATGATATCACTGAGTATCCAGGAAAGCAGTTTCTGAATTATTGATCTCCTAAGAGGTAAGTGTGTGTTGGGGTTTTGAGCATCAAGAACAAACACATGGAACCAAGTGAAGGCCCTGTAAGCACATTTTCTTGAGTATTACCCTTTCTTCATACTGACAGCCCTCTTTATTTTTAGAAACCTGGAACAAAATCTATGGGACCAGCATTGCGGCACAGTGGGTTAAGCCACTGCCTGCAATGCAAGCATCCCATGTGGGTGGCAGCTGGAGTCCTTGAGAGTCCACTTCCAATCCAGCTCTTTGCTAATGTGCCTGGAAAAACAGTGAAAACAGCCCAGGTCCTGAGTCCCTGAACCCACACTGGAGAGCCAGAGGAAGCTCCTGGATCCTGGCTTTGGCCAGGGAGTAAACCAGTGGATGAAAGAGCTCTCTCGCTCATGCTTACTCTCTTTCTCTCTCACTCTATCTGTCTCTATAACTGTAACTCTCAAATATATCTGTAAAAAATAGTGTTATGTGCTAGAATCCTGTTTCATCACAGGAAATGGCATGGCCGGCGATGGTAATCAAATCAGAGTTTGGATCTACTTGTACTCATTCAGGAAGCAGGGTTCTGCTTAAAAGTTTGAATGTTTAGCTTAATGTAAACCATGACTACCCCAGATTCACTGGCAAACACGTGGGCTGTCAGAGTTCTTCAACAGTATTACCTTATGGAGCAGTCAGTTGTGCGTAAGTCTCCAACTGTCACTGGCTTATTAACTCTAGTAGGTAAGATCTTATGGCACTACTTATTCACCTTAATGGCATTATCTTGTGTAACTCATGGCTCTTATGAAACAAATGCATCCCACCCTCCCTGCCTCACTTCCTTCCTTCCTCTACCAGCCTCAGAACTGGTCAATGTCTGCCATATCACTGTATGGTTTGGATCTAATTCTCCTTTTGGAAAAAAAAAATCTGTAATGGGATTATTTTTGGACACATTTACTACTGACAATATTGTGTACAATGTTAAGTCTTTGAGACATCTGGACTACATAAAACATATAGCTTCATGGTGAAGAAATAGATTAAAACAGAGATATTGTTGAAGGTCATTATGCAAATTAACACAAACACTCTGTCAGGAGGAAGGACAACAAAGGAAGAAGCCAAGGAAGGGAAGAAATTTGTGGAAGCTGAGAAATGTGCCATTGTCCTTTCTCACTCATTGTCCTGCTTTAAAATGTACAGGCCAGTCCGGTGCCGTGGCTCAACAGGCTAATCCTCCGCCTTGCGGCGCCGGCACACCGGGTTCTAGTCCCGGTTGGGGCACCGATCCTGTCCCGGTTGCCCCTCTTCCAGGCCAGCTCTCTGCTGTGGCCAGGGAGTGCAGTGGAGGATGGCCCAAGTGTTTGGGCTCTGCACCCCATGGGAGACCAGGATAAGCACCTGGCTCCTGCCATCGGATCAGCGCGGTGCACCGGCCGCAGCGCGCTACCACGGCGGCCATTGGAGGGTGAACCAACGGCAAAAGGAAGACCTTTCTCTCTGTCTCTCTCTCACTGTCCACTCTGCCTGTCAAAAAAAAAAAATGTACAGGCCAGTACATCAAGAAATTGGAAAGGCACCAAATAGATGAGCTTTCAAGTCATCTCAAGGATCTAGAAAATCTGCAGCAAACCAAACCCAAACCCAGTAGGAGAAGAGAAATAATTAAAATCAGAGAAGAAATCAACAGGATTGAATCCAAAAAAACATTACAAAAAATCAGCCAAACGAGGAGCTGGTTTTTTGAAAAAATAAACAAAATTGACACCCCATTGGCCCAACTAACTAAAAAAAGAAGAGAAAAGACTCAAATCAATAGGATCAGAGATGAAATGGGAAACGTAACAACAGACGCCACAGAAATAAAAAGAATCATCAGAAATTACTACAAGGACTTGTATGCCAGCAAACAGGGAAATCTATCAGAAATGGACAGATTCTTGGACACATACAACCTCCCTAAATTGAGCCAGGAAGACATAGAAAACCTAAACAGACCAATAACTGACACAGAAATTGAAACAGTAATAAAGGCCCTCCCAACAAAGAAAAGCCCAGGACCAGATGGATTCACTGCTGAGTTCTACCAGATATTTAGAGAAGAACTAACTCCAATTCTTCTCAAACTATTCAGAGCAATCGAAAAAGAGGGAATCCTCCCAAATTCTTTCTATGAAGCCACCATCACCTTAATTCCTAAGCCAGAAAGAGACGCAACATTGAAAGAGAATTACAGACCAATATCCCTGATGAACATAGATGCAAAAATCCTAAATAAAATTCTGGCCAATAGAATGCAACAACACATCAGAAAGATCATCCACCCAGACCAAGTGGGATTCATCCCCGGTATGCAGGGATGGTTCAACATTCGCAAAACAATCAACGTAATACACTACATTAACAGACTGCAGAAGAAAAACCATATGATTCTCTCAATAGACGCAGAGAAAGCATTTGATAAAATACAACACCCTTTCATGATGAAAACTCTAAGCAAACTGGGTATGGAAGGAACATTCCTTAATACAATCAAAGCAATATATGAAAAACCCACGGCCAACATCCTATTGAATGGGGAAAAGTTGGAAGCATTTCCACTGAAATCTGGTACCAGACAGGGATGCCCTCTCTCACCACTGCTATTCAACATAGTTCTGGAAGTTCTGGCCAGAGCTATTAGGCAAGAAAAAGAAATTAAAGGGATACAAATCGGGAAGGACGAACTCAAACTATCCCTCTTTGCAGATGATATGATTCTTTATTTAGGGGACCCAAAGAACTCTACTAAGAGACTGCTGGAACTCATCGAAGAGTTTGGCAAAGTAGCAGGATATAAAATCAATGCACAAAAATCAACAGCCTTTGTATACACAGGCAATGCCACGGCTGAGGAAGAACTTCTAAAATCAATCCCATTCACAATAGCTACAAAAACAATCAAATACCTTGGAATAAACTTAACCAAAGACGTTAAAGATCTCTACGATGAAAACTACAAAACCTTACAGAAAGAAATAGAAGAGGATACCAAAAAATGGAGAAATCTTCCATGCTCATGGATTGGAAGAATCAATATCATCAAAATGTCTATTCTCCCAAAAGCAATTTATACATTCAATGCAATACCCATCAAGATCCCGAAGACCTTCTTCTCAGATCTAGAAAAAATGATGCTGAAATTCATATGGAGACACAGAAGACCTCGAATAGCCAAAGCAATCCTGTACAACAAAAACAAAGCCGGAGGCATCACAATACCTGATTTTAGGACATACTACAGGGCAGTTGTTATCAAAACAGCATGGTACTGGTACAGAAACAGATGGATAGACCAATGGAACAGAATAGAAACACCAGAAATCAATCCAAACATCTACAGCCAACTTATATTTGACCAAAGATCCAAATCTAATCCCTGGAATAAGGACAGTCTATTCAATAAATGGTGCTGGGAAAATTGGATTTCCACGTGCAGAAGCTTGAAGCAAGACCCATACCTATCACCTTACACAAAAATTCACTCAACATGGATTAAAGACTTAAATCTACGACCCGAAACCATCAAATTATTAGAGAGCATTGGAGAAACCCTGCAAGATATAGGCACAGGCAAAGACTTCCTGGAAAATACTCCAACAGCACAGGCAGTCAAAACCAAAATTAACATTTGGGATTGCATCAAATTGAGAAGTTTCTGTACTTCAAAAGAAACAGTCAGGAAAGTGAAGAAGCAACCAACAGAATGGGAAAAAATATTCACAAACTATACTACAGATAAAGGATTGATAACCAGAATCTACAAAGAAATCAAGAAAATCCACAACAACAAAACAAACAACCCACTTAAGAGATGGGCCAAGGACCTCAATAGACATTTTTCGAAAGAGGAAATCCAAATGGCCAACAGACACATGAAAAAATGTTCAAGATCACTAGCAATCAGAGAAATGCAAATCAAAACCACAATGAGGTTCCATCTCACCCCGGTGAGAATGGCTCACATTCAGAAATCTACCAACAACAGATGCTGGAGAGGATGTGGGGAAAAAGGGACACTAACCCACTGTTGGTGGGAATGCAAACTGGTTAAGCCACTATGGAAGTCTGTCTGGAGATTCCTCAGAAACCTGAACATAACCCTACCATACAACCCAGCCATCCCACTCCTTGGAATTTACCCAAAGGAAATTAATTTGGCAAATAAAAAAGCCATCTGCACATTAATGTTTATTGCAGCTCAATTCACAATAGCTAAGACCTGGAACCAACCCAAATGCCCATCAACAGTAGACTGGATAAAGAAATTATGGGACATGTACTCCATAGAATACTATACAGCAGTAGGAAACAATGAAACCCAGTCATTTGCAACAAGATGGAGGAATCTGGAAAACATCATGCTGAGTGAATTAAGCCAGTCCCAAAGAGAAAAATATCATTTGTTTTCCCTGATCGGTGACAACTGAGCGCCAAAGGGGAAACCTGTTAAGTGAAATGGACACTATAAGCAACAATGAACTGATCAGCTCCTGTCCTGACTTTAGATGTACAATGTAATACTTTATCCTTTTTAGTATTTGTTGTTGTTGTTGTTGTTCTAGTACTATTGGTTGAACTCAGTAATTAACACACAATTATTCTTAGGTGTTTAAATTTTAACTGAAAAGTGATCCCTGTTAAATCTAAGAGTGGAAAAAGAGAGGGAGGAGATGAACAATTTGGAACATGCTCAATCGGACTGGCCGCAAATGGTGGAGTTAGAAATGTGCCAGGGGATTCCAACACAATCCCATCAAGATGGCATGTACCAATGCCATCGCACTAGTCCAAGTGATCAATTTCAGCTCACAATTGATAGCTCTGATAGGTCTAAGAGTCAAAGAGATCACACAAACAAGACAAGTATCTGCTAATACTAACTGATAGAATCAAAAAGGGAGAGAAAGATCCAACATGGGAAGTGGGATACACAGCAGACTCATAGGATGGCAGATGTCCTAAACAACACTCTGGCCTCAGAATCAGCCCTCAAGGCATTCAGATCTGGCTGAAGAGCCCATGAGAGTATAGCAGGCATGGAAAGCCAAGATATCATGGAAAAAAAAAAAAAAAGACCTAAATGAATGATCTCTGTGAGTGAGATCCCAGTGGAAAGAACGGGGCCATCAAAGAAGGAGGTACCCTTCTCCGAAGGGAGGAGAGAACCTCCACTTTGACTATGACCCTATCGGAATAAGATCAAAGTCAGCGAACTCTAAAGGCTTCCATAGCCCTGGCAACTCATGACTAGAGCCTAGGGAGATTACTGACGCCATGAACAGGAGTGTCAAATTGTTAAGTCAGCAACAGGAGTCACTGTGTACTTACACCCCATGTGGGATCTGTCCCTAATGTGTCGTCTAAAGCCAAGTGATGCTATGACTGGTACTGAAACAGTATTTTTATACTTTGCGTTTCTGTGTGGGCACAGACTGATGAGGTCTTTTCTAATTATATACTGAAGTGATCTTCTGTATATAAAGAGAATTGGAAATGAAAAAAAAAAAACAACCTGGTGTTAAAATGGAAATGGCATAGAAAATTAATTAATTTGAAAAAAAAAATTATGTAGGATCTCTGTCTTTAATGTGCTGTACATTGCTATTTAATGCTATAATTAGTAATCCAATGGTAGTTTTTTCACTTGATGTTGCTATATGGGCAAAATGTTGAAATCTTTACCTAATATATACTAAACTGATCTTCTGTATACAAAGAGAATTGAAAATGAATCTTTACATGAATGGAAGGGGAGAGGGAGCGGGAGGGGGGAGGGTTGCGGGTGGGAGGGAAGCTATGGGAGGGGGGAAGCCATTGTAACCCATGAGCTATACTTTGGAAATTTATATTCATTAAATAAAAGTTTAATTAAAAAAAAAAGAAAAGAAAAATGTAAAAAAAAAAAAAAGAAACCAGGAAAAAAAAAAATGTACAGGCCAGCTCTAGGGCAGAGCTTGTGTGTGTGTGTGTGTGTGTGTGAGCTCCTGCATACTGCTGGCATACTCTCATTCTGAATCTGAGGGGCAGCAGTATAGTTCCTACTGGGACAGTGGCAGATTTTCTGTTTGATTCTGAAGACCACAAGGAACTAGTAGTCTGGAGCACATGGACAGAAGATGTCCCCTCTCAATCCCCAGAGGCTTGGAGCTTAGTTCCCCTCAAGTCCTCAGCTGACTGGATGACAGTGTCTCAACCATGTTGGGGAACACAATTTGTTTTTCTGAGTCCATAATTCAAGTGTATACCCTCAGCCAGGAATATCCTGCCTAACACACTCACAATAATGTTTGGCCATAAGTCTGGGCACCCTGTGGCCCAGTGCAGTGGATATATAAAATTAACTCTCACTGTTACAAAGAGGCATGGACATCAATCAGCAGTGGATGACACAAATGATCTATATTCCAGGAAAAAACATGAATTTCCCTCCCTCAGAGGGCATTCTGTGCCAACACCATGAGTTTTGTTTGCCTTGGTTCACCATGCTATGAAACTGCCTGTTCTCTTTAATCCAATTTTTATTTCCACTTTTTCCTTTACAAATGGGGCCTGGATGTAAGGCTTTAGCTTGAAACATTCCAGTTTCTCATTTTTGGTCTTATTAATCTTTTGCTGACCACTCAGTGCCTATTGTGAGCCTCCAATGGAGATGACAAAAGCTGTCTCAGCAGCAGCATGTTAAAGGCCAAGGAGAAATGTCTCTGAAGTGTGATTTGAATGCTTTAGTTTTTCAGTTGCTATCTGTCAGGCTCTACTATTGCCTCTGCGTAAAGGTTCCATGGCATGGATATGGCTCATACTGGAGCAAGCGAGATGACGAGAGGAGACTAAACACGCATCTGAGCACGTTGTCATCATCCCGACTTCTGGGAAGTCCTTCCAGTCAGTCTTAGCAAAATAAGAGATAAATGAAGAGCTTCCTGAAGTCATTCAGATCATTTTATCCTGAATCGCAGAAGGTTAACACAGATGCTAGGAAGATGAAATGTGCTTGAACAAGCTAGAGATACGTTCTCCATGTCACTGCACAATTGTTTGACTGAACTCTGATGTTGCCAAATGCATTCTTCTAGGGTCAAATCTTTTTCTCTTTGAAACATGACCATATTTTTAAAACACTAATCTTTTACCCCATCTATCACTAGACCTTGTTCTATACTGTGATGTGACTTTAGGATGCCACAGATGTCCTTCTAGTAATGACATTGCCTAAGTAGGGAATCAAATGTTCATGCCAAGAACAGAGAGGCTAGGTTCCCACAGGTTAAAGAGATTTACTTCCAATTTAGGCTAATGCAATGAGATAGACTTCCAATGTTTTGATAACTATATTGTTGGTGATGGCATCATGATGCGATGTGTCAAGACAGAGCCTGCAATGTCATATGGGTGCCAATTTGAGCTCTGCCTGATCCACATCAGATCCAGCTCCTGCTAATAATGAGCTTTGGAAAGCAGCATAAGATGGCCACATCCTTGGCCCCTACCACCCATATAGGAGACCCGAATGAAGCTCCTATCTCCTGGCTTTGGCCTGGCCCATACCTGGCTGTTGTGGACATTTCATGAGTAAAGATCTGTCTATCATTCCCTCTTTCTTTCCGGCATTCAAATACATAAATCTTAAAAACACACACATACACACACACACAAAACTACATTGACAAGTTTTGAGAAAACAAAAGAAAATAAATTGAAAGAGCACAAAATCTGGATGATCTTAAAGAATGGCTTTCTCAAAGTTTCCAAGTTCAATATGATCACAGTCTTTTGAATAACCCTGTGCTGTACAAAAGTGCTGTGCTGAAGTCTTTGGCCCTTGCCTGCTAAGATGAAAAGACTAGCAGCACAGAGTCTGAAAAGTCTTCTCTAGCAATAGGCATTGGGAAAAATTGCTCTGATCACATCTACTTGGTCCCAGCTCCTTTCTAAAACTCCATTTGTATATTTAATTTTAAAATTGTGTCCTAAGTGTTGTCTTTTACCATGCTACTCATTCTCACTCAACTCTCCAAAATGATAACTCATGAGTTCAGGAATATTGTTTCTCTTTTTTCTATTTCCAGAATATAAAATGGTGTATGGGGCAAGGAAAGTTTACAGGAAATACATATAGATTAATTGACCAAAGCACATACAAATTGGGAAAAGAGTCACTAGCACTTTGAATTAGAGAACAATCAAGTGCAAGCAAATTCAGTCAGAGAAAGAAAAAGGCCAATTGGCCCAAGAACATCCAAAGCAAAGAGGAGCTGTCCCCAACGGTAGACGATGAGGATCTGTTCATGTTATCTCATTTGCACTTTCAGGGTGGCAGGGTTGAAAGTCAAGATGCAGTGGTGGAAAATGTTTAACTGCTGAGTTCTGAAAACTAATGTAATGAGTACAAATGGAGCATCTTCTGGTGGGCCTTTTACACATATTTTTTAGCACACATGGTGTGAATTTAAGAGCAATTCATCACTATGCAAGTATCCAACAGTACCAGGTGCAAGGGAAAATGGCAGAAAGTCTAGCAAGCTGAGGGGAGAAGCTCACTGCTTGCTTCCAAAATGAAGCTTGGATGCAATCTAGTGAAACAACACCATCCTGGTGACATAGGGTTAATTTTAAGGATGCACATTCAAACCGTGTAAGACAATGTAAATAAAATGAAGAGAAGAAATTGAAGCTAAAAGGGAGGGCAGGAGAGAGTAGGGGGTAAAAAGCCAGAGGAGGAAAGTTTGTGGATAAGGGCTCAGGGCATAAGTGGATAGGACTTTCTGCTGAAAGAAATGGAAATTGTATCTGAACTCTGAGAAAAAGAGGTACAGATAGTTATAAATATGCAACAGGTTTTTTTATCTTAGTGGGAGAGAGGAAGTATTTAAAGAAATTATTCATGAATTCTCAAATCCTGTTCAAGCAATAAAAAAGTAAATTTATCTGCAGAGAATAAAAGGATGTACTTAAGTAGGGTTTAAGACACCACTGTTGGGTGAAGGTAATGGTTTCTGATGTTCCACAGAACAGTAGGGTCACTATGGCCTGCGTTAAAGGAAACGGAAGGGCTAAATGCCTGGTGTAAAAGGAATGTTGTGTTTGTATATTGAATTGTTACACTATACCCTGCACAATGTACTAATTGAAATTTTAAAAATAAAGTAATAAAAATAAAATAATAATTGATAAGGAGGAGAACAATCCTCCCTATGAAGAAAAAAAACAAAAAAGAAAACAAACTATTGCTGAGAAATGCTATGGCTCTTACCATGGTAAATGGAAATGGAATGACTATGTCGCCCATAGGCATGACAATGTTTTCTTCAAAAGTTCTCAGTCTTCCAAATGGGCAAACCAAATCCAGATTGTAGCAACCGCCTAGGAGCAGTCTGCTGTTAGAAAAAGGCAGCAAATGGCAAGGGAGAGAAGTTCAGCTGCATCACTGCAATCAGCTGGTGACACATTCTCCTGGCCCTCTTCACTTTGAATTTGGAATAAGTAGTGCAGAATGACCAACCCCCAAACAGAATCTAGCCCTGGCTCTTGCAGGCATTTTGAAAATGAACCTGGGGAGAGATGATCTTCCTCTACCCATCCTGAAGTCACTCTGCCTTTCAAATAAATAAATAAACTTTAAAAAATAATAATTTTGTAGTACATTTATATTTTATATTCAGTATCCAAGTATTAGGTGAAATCCAGGAGTTTCCCATAAATATGCATTAGACTACAGACAGGCTGGCTAGGCAACTCGGCACCACAAATAAGGTGGGCTTCAGAATGGAAAGGTCACAAAGAGGCCTGCTCTGAGAGCATGAGAGAGCTGTGATGAGGAGACTATCAGGTTTGGAAGGTAACAGAATAACCCGCTTATACACTGCTTCAGATGATAACACCTAAAATGGATGAAGTTGTAGAATGAAATAGACCATAGCAAACTGTGAAAAAAATAGATAACAGAGATTAGCTGAGATTTGAAAATTAAAGTTGTAATGATTAAAAGGCTTTTCTTTTCTCTATTGAAAAAAAATATTGATCTAGGAAGTGAAACTACTCAGCAATATCACATTATACTCAGATTTACCAGTTCATCCTTTACCAAAACAATATGTAAAAGTATTTTCTTTATTCACTAAGCTCTCAAAAAATAGATTTAAAGTAACATTTCTGAAATGAATAGTGCCATACCTAATCAATTTTCAAATAACAAAAACTAGAATATAATTCCATTTATTCAAAGTTCAAGAAATATGAGCACATCCTCACCTATGTTGTAAGAAGTTAGCTCAGTAGTCACCCATAGATATAGGTAGTACTGACATGGCCCAAAATATGAGCTTTCTGAGCTGCTGAAATTTTTTTTTTTTCCCATGGTTTGAATGCTGGCTGCACGGATGTGTTCCTATTGTGAATGTACAAAGAGCTGTATCTATTTCTGAATAATATTTTAACAAAAACCTTTTAAAGATATAAATTTAAGAAGGGAGCTAACATTTGCCAAAATATTTATGTGCAGAAAAGTTTGCTACAGTCTTATCTATGGCACAATCTACACCCTGACACCATCATAGGCTCTAGCCCCCGCTGCCATTGCTGGAAGCCAGGTAGCCACACGGTCCAACCATCAGTGTCAAGCTCCACCCCTATCCTAATGGGATTCATTGCTCTTACTTCCCTGCCTACCCCCTGACAAAGTTTTAAAAGGACCTATTCCTTAACATGTGTCTGTCTGTCTGTCTGTCTCTCTTTCTCTCTGTCTTCTGACCTCTGTCTCTGTCTCTCTTATGCTCTCCTCTCTCTCTTTTTCCTTCTTCGCCCTTTCCCTCCAGTCTGTTGGGTTTCCCACAATAAACTATTTCCCTTAAAAGGAGAAAAAGAAAAAGACAACTTTGCTGCATATACTATAACAAAAAGTTCTGGCAAACTTATTAGGAAAAAGAAAACTCAAGAGGAGAATGGAAAAAAAGAACATTAACAAGCAATTCATAGAAGACATATGAATAGTTAATAAACATACTTTTAAGTTACTATGGATCTGGAAATGACATATTCAAAGAAGTAGTTAACACTCTTTATCTAACAGACTACCAAATGTTACGAATCAAATGGATGATACCATAACGGCCTTCCTTTATTGAGCCCATATCATGTGACAACATACTTTTCAATAGATTTTTTCTTGTAATCTTCATTTAATTTGTCATTTAATTGCTAATTGCCACCTTACAGAAAATATTAGTGATGTTCTCATATAATGATGGTAACGCTAAGCTTCAAGTCAGGCATCCTGACTCCAAAATTCATTATTTTAACTACCATTGAAGTTGCTTTAATGTTAGAACTCTGAATGCCAGTGATGAATACACTTATTCCTATATAAACGTTGATCAATTCATAGGAATAGCATGGGAATTTAAAAATATATTTATTCTATTACGAGGGTATTAAAGCTGCTACTTCAACACACTCTATTAGGCGACTAAGTACATCCTAAAGCTAACTTGAAAACTGCCGTGTGATGTTCTTTTTTAATTCATTGTAAATTAAAACAAAACCTATCATCAAATGGAATGAATTCATTTAATTGTACAACTGAAATGGGGGCAAATGTTGGGGTTATAAAGAAGATAGAATTCAGTCATAAATATTGAGAGTGTAGGGATGCTATCATTAACATATATTGATTAATTAAGTAGGAATAATAATGTCTTCATCTTTTATCACCAAAGATCAACTAAAATAAGGTGGCTCTGAGAACAAGAAAAACAGAGTGTAAAAAGATAAATTTTACCATTGCTTAATAAATATTTTAATCAAATAAAGCAAAGAAAATCATACATCAAGAAAGACAAAAATGAATAGTAAATTATCACCAAACATTAAGCCCAAAATATCAGTCATATATGTTCACATGTAGATTTACCAAAACTGCCAACTGGTAGAAATCAAAACCCCACAAGCCTCATACAAGAGACAAAATTGAGACAGGCATGTGGTCCAGCAATTAATGCCCTGATTAGGAAATCCTCATTCCATACTGCAGTGCCTGTGTTTTAGTCCCAGCTCTGCTGCTGTTTCTAGATTTTTGCTAATGCATACCGTTGGAGGCAGCAGGTGATGGCTGTAGAAGCTGGATTTCTGCCAATTATGGGATAGACCATAACTGAGTTCCTAGCTCCCAGCTTATATGTTTGCAGGCATTTAGGAAGTGAACTAGCAGATAGGAGCACGAGCTTACTCTGCTTCTTAAACATTTTTCAAAAGAAACTCATTTAAAAGAATGACTCAAAAAAGCTATCAAAAGTATTAAACTACGAGTTGGTAAACTGCCCTTCACCCACACAAAATAATATTTAACAATGGGATGTGAAGGAGTAGGGATGAGCCATAAGCCTCTGAGTCTTGGTCCTGAATCACATTGAGAACTTATGCAAGAGTATTGACGAGGCATATTACAGTGCTTGCTTAGGTAAAATTGTACTGAGCAGCTGGCTTGGACTCCAAGTGCTCTCCTGAATCCCTAAATTAATTTTACTTCTCAGGGGAGGTATCTGGAAACCATGGCCTTGTACAATTTGACACATTGAAAGCATATTTTATTAGAAGTCCTCATTGACATGGGGGAATGGGAGAGGTGGTCAAAAAGCAGACAGAAAGAGAGGGGGAAAATGCATGTACCCATGGTTCAGCACCAACAATGAACCCATTGTGAACAACAATGGTGACTTAAATTTGTAAAACAAGTTTATGTTTGAATGGCTTGATTATTCAGTGATAGGGAACTTTGGAAAGGGACTAGATTTGAAAGAGACACTATAAACCTAGTTTATATATATTGAATTTAAGATGTCTAAGATGACCCATAAATATGACTGCTATATGAAAAAGTTTGGAATTAAACCACAGTATATGATTTTATTCACTTCCCCTTTTCCCACTGTGGGATGGTTCTTAGCCATTTACTATGCATAAGATTCAGAATGTCATTTTTCCAATGTCACTTTTTGTAGTGTAATATTTAAATGACATCAGTGCTCACCATTAGTATTCTAATTCATGATTTTAGCTATATTTCTTGGATAGGTTTCCTTTTTCTGTTTCTGTTTTTCATTTCTCTTTGTTTACAACGTTTTTGAAGATTATCTCACAGGTAGTATAGTTTCCTAGCTTATCTCTCTTAGAGAACCTCTTCTTCTAACATTTGAACATGAAAGATAGCTTATCTTTTTCTATATTTTGGTCATGTATTATTTCCTGCTTATCTTGTAGATGTAGACCCCTTCATAAAAATTCAGTATTGAGAATTAGAAAGTGATTATGATAGATTTTTCACCTCAACAGACAGACTGTATTCTTTACTTGGATGAATGAAACATTTGTTCTCCATTCCTGATGTTAAATAATTTAATGTGAATATGTTGTATAGATGACTGTTATATATGATTTGTTCCTGCAAAAGGCACACCCTATATTTGCTCAGTCCATAAAATCCAAAATAATAATGAATTAACAAGATCATATCATTTCCCCCCAGGCTCAAGAAATACAGACAAAGTCATTGTGTCAATATTAGGAAACTTTAGGAGAAATGCAGGGAAATAAGCAAACACTCCTGATTGGCCAAAACAACTGGAAAACGTCGTGTTTGCTCTAATCAAGCTTTTTCTAAATCCTGTCTTTGTTTTCATATAGTATGGTTGACTCTTGCTCTCTCTCTTCTCGTGTTGGAATCCTTTATTTGCCTACTTCTCTGAGCAGCCAATTGAGGATGAGAGTACAATTCCTGTATTTTCTGTATCCTGAAGGGCATAAATGGGTTTGTACAAAAGAGCATGGGGCATGGGGGATAAAGAAATTAACGAAGGAGACAGACAACCTGTCTTAAAAGTGGTGAACTTTGAATTGTCTTCTGAACTCATTTAGATTGACCCTCTTCCCACTGAGCCTCAACACAGTAAGAGCCAAAGTTTCTATAAAAGGTAACCAACTATTCCATTCACTCACTAGTAACCTGCTAGAAGTCATTTCCAGCATGCCACTGAGAAACTGTTTTTTTATACATTAATATAAAATGTATAGTCAAGTAATTCTTTAAATTTCACAGAGAAATGCATTTACAGAAAAGAAACGAAAACTAGTTAAGATTTCAAAACCGTATCTGACACCAACAGGATTAAAAAAAGTTTCAGTAATTCAGACTTTTAAAATGTGATCAAATATACACTAGTTAAAAAATAAATGGGAGTCGTACTGAAGATGGCGGTATAACAGTGTGATGTTCGGAGTTGTGCAGAGAAAAATGAATGATTAGTGAGTAGAAGGGATACAAGCAGGCAGCGGAATCATGGGAATCATAGAAAGTTAGCACAGTGTGGCCCGGGAGTTCGCCAGAGTGTCTGGGTCCATGCCAGGGAAAACAGAGAGGTGCCTGAAGTGCAGAAAGGAAACAGCATGGAGACCCAGCGAGGAGACAGCCGCCACTCCCTCAGTGAACCAGGCAGCAGGCTGTGCACAAACCTGTGCACAAACCCATCAGTTGTGGGAGCCATCTCACAACATACCCCACCTGGGAATAAGGATCACAACAATGCAGAGTGACATCTCCCCCATCATGTGAGGTGCACAGCAACAAGCAGTCTCAGCAAATTAAAAAAAAAACGAAATCATGCCATGCATCGTCTCAGACCACAATGCAATGAAGCTGGAAATCAACAACTCAAGAATCTCTGCATCATATGCAAACACATGGAGAATGAATAACATGTTTCTGAATGAGCAGTGGGACATAGAAGAAATCAAAAGAGAAATCAAAAATTTTCTAAAAACAAGTGAAAATGACAACCAATTTATCCAAATTTGTGGAATACAGCAAAAGCAGTGCTAAGAGGTATGTTTATAGCGATTGTTTATAGCCTACATCAAGAAACTGAAAAAGGCACCAAAAAATGAACTCTCTATGTACCTCAAGGATCTATAAAAACAGCAGTGAACCAAACCCAAATCCAGTAGAAGGAAAAACATAAGTAAACTTAGAGAAGAAATCAACAAAATTGAAACAAAAAAATATAAAAGATCAGCAAAAAGAAGAGGTGCTTTTTTGAAAAAAAAAATAAACAAAATTGACACAACTTTGGCCCATCTAACCAAAAAAAGGAGAGAGAAGACTCAAATAAATAAAATTAGAGATGGTAATGGAAATGTAACAACAGATACAACAGAAATGAAAAGAATCATCAGAAACCAATACAAAGAGCTATATGCAAATAGACTTGGGAACCCAGAAGAAATGGATAGATTCCAGGACACATACAACTTGCCTAAATTGAGCCATGAAGACAAAGGAAACCTATACAGACCCATAACCAAGACAAAAATTGAATCAATAATAAACGCCCTCCCAACAAAAGAAGAGCCCAGGACTGGACAACTTCACTGCTGAATTCTGCTAGATATTTAAAGAAGAGCTAACCTCAGTCCTTCTCAAATTATTCAAAACAATTGAAAGGGAAGGAATCCTCCCAAATTATTTCTACGAAGCCAATATCATCTTAACTCCTAAACCTGAAAAAGACACAAAAGAGAAAGAAAATATAGACCAATCTCCCTGATGAACATAGATGCAAAAATACTTAACAAAATCCAGGCCAATCAAATCCAACTGCACATCAGAAAGATCATTCACCTGGACCAAGTGGGATTTATCCATGGTATGCAGGGATGTTTCAACAGCTGAAAATCAATCAATGTAATACATCACATTAACAAATTGAGGAACAAAAGCCATATGATTATCTCAATAGATGCAGAGAAAGCATTTGACAAAATACAACATCCTTTAGTGATGAAAACTCTAAGCAAATTTGGTTTAGAAGGAACATTCCTCAACACAATCAAGGTAATTTATGATAAACCCATGGCCAGCATCCTATTAAATGGGGGAAAAGTTGAAGGAAGTTCCACTGAAATCTGGCACCAGACAAGGATGCCTGCTCTCACCACTGCTATTCAATGTAGTCCTAGAAATTTTAGCCAGAGCTATTAGACAAGAAAAAGAAATCAAAGAGATACAAATAGGAAAGGAAGTAGTCAAACTATCCCTATTTGCAGATGACATGATCCCATATTTAGGGGATCCAAAAGACTCCACTAAGAGACTACTGGAACTCATAGAAGAGTTTGGTAAAGTAGCGTGATACAAAATCACTACACAGAAATCAACAGACTTTATAAACACAGAAAATGCCATGGCTGAGAAAGAACTTCTAAGATCAATCACATTCACAATCACCACAAAAACAATCAAGTACCTTGGAATAAATTTAACAAAGGATGTCAAAGATGTCTACGATGAGAATTACAAAACATTAAAGAAAGAAATAGTAGAAGATACAAAAAAATGGAAAATCTGCCAGGCTTATGGATTGGTAGAATCAATATCTTCAAAATTTCTATTCTTCCAAAAGTAATTTACAGATTCAATGTGAAACCAATCAAAATACCAAAGACATTCTCTCAGCTCTAGAAAAAAAGATGCTGGAAATGCATATGAAGGAACAGGAGACCATTAATAGCTAAAGCTATTTGGTTATTTTTATACAACAAAAATAAAGCCAGGGGCATCACAATAACAGACTTCAAGACATGCTATAGGGGAGTTATAATCAAAACAGCCTGGTACTGGTACAGAAACAGATGGTTAGGTCAATGGAAAAGAACAGAAACACCAGAGATCAATCCAAACATCTACAACCAACTTATATTTGACCAAGGAGCTAAAACCAATCCCTGCAGCAGGGACAGTCTCTTTAACAAATGATGCTCGGAAAACTGGATGTCCACATGTAGAAGTATGAAACAAGACCCGTGCCTTACACCTTACGCAAAAATCCACTCAACATGGATTAAAGATCTAAATCTATGCCATGACACCATCAAATTAATCGAGAACATTGGAGAAACCATTCAAGACATTAGCACAGGCAAAGAATTCCTGGAAAAGACCCCAGAGACACAGGTAGTCAAAGCCAAAATGAACAAAAGAGATTACATCAAATTGAAAAGCTTCTGTACAGCGAAAGAAACAATCAGGGAAGTGAAGAGGCAATCGACAGAATGAGTGAAATTATTTGCAAACTATGCAGCTGATAAAGTATTAATAACCAGAATCTACAAAGAGATCAAGAAACTCCATAGTAAGAAAACAAACTACCCAGTTAAGCGATGGGCCAAGGACCTTAACAGGCATTTTTCAAAAGAGGAAATCCAAATGGCCAACAGACACATGAAAAAATGTTCAGGATATCTAGCCATCAAGGAAATGCAAATCAAAACCACAATGAGGTTTCACCTCACCCAAGTTAGAGTGGCCCTCACATACAAATCAACAAACAACAAATGATGGAGGGCCAGTGCTGTGTCACAGTGGGTTAATGCTCTGGCCTGAAGCACTGGCATCCCATATGGGGACTGGTTCGAGATCCAGCTGCTCTACTTCTGATCCAGCTCCCTGCTATGGCCTGGGAAATCAGTAGAAGATGGCCCAAGTCTTTGGGCCCCTGCACCTGCATGGGAGACCTGGAAGAAGCTCCTGGTTCCTGGCTTCGGATCAGCACAGCTCCAGCTGTTGTGACCATTTGGGGAGTGAACCATCGGTTGGAAGACCTCTCTCTCTCAACCTCTTCTCTCTGTGTAACTCTGACTTTTAAATAAGAACAAATAAATCTTAAAAAAATGCTGGAGAGGATGTAGGGAAAAAGTCACCCAAACCCACTGTTGGTGGAAATGTAAACTAGTAAAGCCACTATGGAAAACAGTACGGAGATACCTCAAAAATCTAATATAGACCTACCGTATGATCTAGCCATTCCACTACTGGGAATTTACCTTAGGGAAATGAAATCAGTAAACAAAAGAGCTATCTGCACCTCCATACTTATTGCAGCTCAGTTCACAATAGCTAAGTCATGGAAGCAACCTAAATGCCCATCAACCGAAGACTGGTTAAATAAATTATGGGATATATGCACTATGGAATACTACACGGCCATAAAAAAGAATGAAACCTGGTCATTTACAACAAAATGGAGCAAGCTGGTAAACCTCATACTTAGTGAAATAGCCCAGTCCCAAAGAGACAAATACCATATGTTCTCCCTGATCTGGGAGAATTAATAGTGGTCCTAAAATGAAAGCTATTGAAGCGAATTGACACTTTCAGAATAAATGACTTGAATAGTCCTTGATCTGTCAAGGCACGGTTAATAATTTATACTTCATATTTTGTATATCCTTTTTTCTCTTTTTTCTTTCTTTCATTTCCTTTTCTCTTCTTCATACTATATGTTGAACTCTTCATGTAACAGAGTTAATCATATATATTTTAAGTCAATTGGATAATGATCCCAGTTAAAAACAAAAGGAGGAATAAGAGAGGGAGTAAATAGTCTATAACTGTAAAGCAGTATAGCTCTGTACATAGTCCTACAGACTTACCTCTAAGGGTACAGCCTAAAAACCTGACATGGGACTCCAAACCTATAAAAATCGGTGGTATAAATGCCATATTAACTGTTAAAATGATCATATTAAATGTTAAAGTCAACATATAGATAGGTTTAAGTGTAAAAGTGATCATATAAATAACATCAACTACCTGGTAATAATAATAGAATTAAAAATGAAGGAAAGTCTAATATGGGAAGCATTCCAGGCAGCAGACTCCTAGAATGACATTCACTGCAAATAATCCTCTGACAACAGAATCGACCCTTAATACTTCCTGGTCTGGCTGAAAGGCCTGTGAGATCATTTCATGTATGGAACGCCAAGACTCTGTGGCAACAAATATCCTACATGGAGGATCTCTGTGGAAAGAAAGGATCATCAAAGAAGGATATACTCTTCTCTGAAGAGAGGAGAGAACATCCACTTTGCTATGGCCGTGTCCAAACACCAATGCAAACTATGGTCACAAAAAGCTTCCATAGTCTTGGTAGCCCACGGCAAGAGCCTAGTGTGATCACTGACGTTGTAAATAGGAGTGTTAATTGTTAAAGGAACAACAGAAGTCATTGTGCAATTACTCCGCATGTAGGACCTCCATCCTTAATGAGTTGTACTATGAAAATCAACTGCAAATCTTGTTCTCAAACTGTACTCTATATGTTGTGTGTGTGCAGTGGTGCCAACTGTTGAAATCTATGCTTAACATGAAGTTGGTCCTCTGTCTATAAAATCAAACTAAAAATGAGATGGGAGAGGGAGACGGAGGTAGGATGGAAATTGGGGTAGGAGGGTGGATATGGGGAAAAGAACCACTAAATTCCTAAAGTTGTATCTATGAAAAAATGCATTCATTAAATAAAACTTAAAACAATGCAAATTTTTCCATGAAAAGCAAAATAAAAATAGGTAAAACATCTGTGGCAAAAAACCTGAAATTATCAGTGATTAATAATCAAACACAAAAAAGAAAGTTTTTACAAAATTAAAATACAAAATACTGCATAATATTTTAGAAGCATAAATGAGAACAGTAAAAGTATAACAAAACAAAAAAATGATATAAAAATAAAGTTGTATTAAATTAAAATATAATACGAATGGGTAAGAAACAATTGAGTTAATCACTTATATGTAATTTAAATAAGAAAGCAATGAGAAGCAAATATTTACACATACTAGTTTAGGTAGGTCAATGTTAAAGTAAGAGTAAGAGTATAAATTGGGACATATTTCCAGAAAGCATTTGGATGGTATGTGTTCACTGCTGATATGTTATTTCTTGTCCCAGAAATATCTCTGGAAATATATTTTGATGAGAATATACATTATTAATCAACAATGTTAAGAAGTATTTTTTTAACTTTTATATATTTTATATATAATATTATATTTATTTATATATAATTATATATCATAATACATAAGTATATATAATATAAAATATATAATATTTTATATGTATTTATTTTATATATAAATATAATATAATATATAATAAATACCCCTATTTATTATATATTTATATATTATAATATATAACATATAAATATAAAATATATAAATATATAATATAAAGTATATAATATTTCTAAAATACATAATATATATTTATATAAAATTATATAATATATAATATATAATATTATATATAAATATATTTACATTTTAATAAATATAAATTTCCAAAGAACAACTTTAAGATTATGGTGGCTTTTTCCCCCATAACCTCCTTCCTACCTGCAACCATCCTATCTCCCACTCCCTCTCCCATTCCATTCACATTAAAATTCATTTTCAATTATCTTTATATACAGAAGATTAATGTAGTAGACACTAAGTAAAGAGTCATCAGAAATTACTACAAAGAGTTGTAAGCCAGCAAACAGGGAAATCCATCAGAAATGGATAGATTCCTGGACATATACAACCTACCAAAATTGAACCAGGAAGACATAGAAAACCTAAACAGACCCAAACTGAGACAGAAATTGAATCAGTAATAAAGGCCCTCCCAACAAAGAAAAGCACAGGACCGGATGGATTCACTGCTGAATTCTACCAGACATTTAAAGAAGAAATAACTCCAATTCTCAAACTATTCAGAACAATCGAAAAGGAGGGAATCTTCGCAAATTCTTTCTATGAAGTCAGCATCACCTTAATTCCTAAACCTGAAAAAGATGCAGCATTGAAGGAGAATTACAGACCAATTTCCTGATGAACATAGATGCAAAAATACTCAATAAAATTCTGGCCAATAGAATGCAACAAAACATCAGAAAGATCATCCACCCAGACCAAGTAGAATTCATCCCTAGTATGCAGGGATGGTTCATCGTTCGCAAAACAATCAACGTGATACACCACATTAACAGACTGCAGAAGAAAAACCATATGATTATCTCAATAGATGCGGAGAAAGCATTTGATAAAATACAATACCCTTTCATGATGAAAATTCTAAACAAATTGGATATAGAAGGAACATTCCTCAACACAATCAAAGCAATTTATGAAAAACCTACGGCCAGCATCCTATTAAATGGGGAAAAGTTGGAAGCATTTCCACTGAGATCTGGTACCAGATAGGGATGCCCACTCTCACCACTGCTATTCAACATAGTTCTTGAAGTTTTAGCCAGAGCCATCAGGCAAGAAAAAGAAATTAAAGGGATACAAATTGGGGAGGAAGAAATCAAACTATCCCTCTTTGCAGATGATATGATTCTTTATTTAGGGGATCCAAAGAACTCTACTAAGAGACTATTGGAACTCATAGAAGAGTTTGGCAAAGTAGCAGGATATAAAATCAATGCACAAAAATCAACAGCCTTTGTATACATAGGCAATGCCACAACTGAGAAAGAACTTCTAAGGTTAATCCCATTCATAATAGCTACAAAAACAATCAAATACTTTGAAATAAACCTAATCAAGGACATCAAAGATCTCTACGATGAGAATTACAAAATCTTAAAGAAAGAAATAAAAGAGGATACTAAAAAATGGAAAAATTTTCCATGCTCCTGGATTGGAAGAATCAATGTCATCAAAATGTCCATTCTCCCAAAAGCAATTTATACATTCAATGCGATACTAATCAAAATACCAGACATTCATCTCATATTTGGAAAAAAAAATGATGCTGAAATTCATATGTAGGCACAGGAGACCTTGAATAGCTAAAGCAATCTTGTACAACAAAAACAAAGCCGGAGGCATCACAATACCAGATATCAGGACATACTACAGGGCAGTTGTTTTCAAAAAAAACATGGTACTGGTACAGAAACAGATGGATAGACCAATGGAACAGAATAGAAACACCAGAGATCAATCCAAACATCTACAACCAACTTATATGTGACCAAGGAGCTAAAACCAACCCCTGCAGCAGGGACAGCCTATTTAATAAATGGTGCTGGGAAAACTGGATTTCCACGTGCAGAAGCATGAAGCAAGACCCCTACCTTACTCCTTGCACAAAAATCCACTCAACATGGATTAAAGATCTAAATCTACGACCCAACACCATCAAATTAGTAAACATCGGATAAACCCTACAATATATAGGCACACGGAAAGACTTCTTGGAAAAGACCCCAGAGGCACAGGCAGTCAAAGCCAAAATTAACAATTGTGATTACATCAAATTGACAAGTTTTTGTGCTGCAAAAGAAATAGTCAAGAAAGTGAAGTGGCAACCAACTGAATGGGAAAAATATTTCCAAACTATGCAACCAATAAAGGATTAATAACCAGAATCTACAGAGATTGAGAAACTCCACAACAACAAAACAAACAACCCACTTAGGAGATAGGCCAATGAACAAAATACATTTTTCAAAAGAAGTATTAAAAAGGATTAAATTTGCTGAATTGAAGATTGTATTAGTCTGGTATTAATTTTTGAAGATTTGGCAGTCATTTAAAGTTGAAATAGACTTACAGGTATCAAGAAATCTATTGAACCTGTCCCCTTACTTTATAGCTTAACTAGAAATTTTAAATTATTTTAAGATAAAATATCTTTGAATAACCCTGTATTTATCTATAGGTAGTATTGAATATTTCCATTTTTCAAAGCTAATTGTAATCCTGAATTTACCATATTTACAGATTTTATATATCCTGTAATGAAATGAAAAATTTAGATAAAGCATAGAAAACAAATTATGAAATAAGAGGACTGTAGGGAGGTGGGTATGCTTAGAAAGGGTAACACCGGGGACCCCTGTTACATTGGTACTTAACAGAAGCATACACACACACACACACACACCAGTAACATTAAAAGTGGGAGAATTTGAGTAAAATTGGCAGACTGTGTTGTTTAATATCTGTTTGTGGATGTTATACTGCAATTTTGCAAAACATTAGCATTGTGGGAACTTGGGCAAAGAGCATGCATAGCCTCCCTGTATTATTTCACTGAAATTGAATTTACAATGATATCAGTAAAATCTCAGATGGAGACTTAATAAAATTTTATTTTATTTTATTTTATTTTGACAGGCAGAGTGGATAGTGAGAGAGAGAGAGACAGAGAGAAAGGTCTTCCTTTTTGCCGTTAGTTCACCCTCCAATGGCTGCTGCGGCCGGTGCATTGTGCTGATCCGAAACCAGGAGCCAGGTGCTTCTCCTGGTCTCCCATGCGGGTGCAGGGCCCAAGCACTTGGGCCATCCTCCACTACACTCCCGGGCCACAGCAGAGAGCTGGACTGGAAGAGGGGCAACCGGGATAGAATCCGGCACCCCAACCGGGACTAGAACCCGGTGTCCTGGCGCCTCAAGGCGGAGGATTAGCCTGTTAAGCCACGGCGCTGGCCAAGACTTAATAAAATTTTAAATAAACCCTACTAACATGCAAGCTAAGTAAAACAAAGTTGAGGCTCAAGATCCATTAAATTCTAGACCTTCCTTCCTGTCTGCTTTTTTACTGTTTATGCTGGCTCGTTACCGAATTTGGTTGTCCCAATGAGGAGTATGTGTAGAACTGGAACTGAAGAAAATGATGTAAAACTGTAAAGCTGGGGTGAGAGTTTGTTTCTTTAAGGTCATCATGGGACACTATTACTGTAGCTCTAATAACGATCTATCGGATGTCATGAGATCTATGAAATTAACAATGGTAGGCCAGCGCCGCGGCTCAATAGGCTAATCCTCTGCCTGCGGCGCCGGCACACTGGGTTCTAGTCCCAGTCGGGGTGCCGGTTTCTGTCCCGGTTGCTCCTCTTCCAGTCCAGCTCTCTGCTGTGGTCTAGGAGTGCAGTGGAGGATGGCCCAACTGCATGGGAGACCGGGAGAAGGCGCCTGGCTCCTGGCTTCGGATCAGCGTGGTGCACTGGCCGCAGCGGCCATTGCGGGGGTGAACCAATGGAAAAGGAAGACTTTTCTCTCTTTCTCTCTGTCTCACTGTCCATTCTGCCTGTCAAAAAAAAAAAAAATTAAAAAAGAAATTAACAGATGGCCTACAAATCAAACAGCACTTATTTTCTTGTTTATAGGTATACATACATAATTAAGATACGACCCTTGAATTCAATCTTTGTTTGGAAAATTTTCTGATAAGAAAGTAAAATATCCGCATAAGGAATAAGATATTATTTTGTGGGAAACAGACATGTATATTGGTTTTGTTCTATTGTTATTTGCTTTAAATTTTATTGCTTTGAGAGCATGTAGAGTATTCTTCTTTGTAAATCTAATGAAGACCAATAATAGAATTTCCACGAGAGAATGGGCCATGCACCGGCCCTTGCTACCTGATTTCTCTATCCACTCAACTGACTCCTCGAAGCATTAAATTGTAATTGTAATATTTGGCAACTTCTGGCTTTGATCTCTGGCCTGCAATTTGATTTCTGCCCTGAAGTCATTTAATTCCTGATTGCATTTTATTTAATAACCATCCTTGATCTTCCCTCATTTTATTTCTGATCACAATTCATTTGTTTTTTAAAAACTCATCCCAACTACAGGCAAAAGTTCAGTCTCAGGTGAACAAGTTTCCCCAAGCACATGGGATTTACCTTCCTATAGAACCTATATTAGAAGAAGGAGTAATGGTGGTTTTCTGTTCAGTCCATAAAATGTTGCTGATTCTGCCTTTGCTTTAGTTTATATGTTTTTATGCTGTCCTTACTATTGTCTAGGCTCTCTTCTTTATGGCCTCTGTTTAGTTCAAAGGAGATACATGAGTCCTTTTATACAATGAGTGTATCAATTACATCTTTTAGCATGAAGCTGACACCATTCACATAGAAAAGCATGCCTATCCCAACTGCTTCTTTTAACAGATAAACGTGAATGGAAAACATTGAACAGAAATTGATATTTTTAACCAAGAAAAAGTGTGTTATATAAGCTGAATCTGGCATCTTATCTACTTACTCTCAGATGCAATGACTAGGTTTATAGAGACAAACCCACTTCTGTAGCACAAAAGGATCAGAACTCAGCCTTTCCCACTACTTCAGCTCTGTGCTGCATCCCAGACTGCTCTGAAGGCATGGGTGTGTCCCCACTCTGATGCCTGGCATTTCTCAACACTCAGCTTCCACTGCTGGCCAGCCCTCAGCTGATAGTTCTGCCTAGCATCCAGTCAGTTCAATTTTGTGCGGTTTCCTCGGGCTTGCAGCCCTAAGGACATCTAGTTGAATTTTCCCACTCTCATCTCAGTGCAGAGCAGTAAGCACCTGCAGGTTACCTTTGCCATAGGACCAAAAGAGATTCCCACCCTGATCCACCCAGAGATATTCAGTTGCTCTACTAATCAACTAGGAACCCACTCTCATCTTGGGAGAACTATTATAAGTCTGATTGAGAAATAAAAAATAGTGTCAATGTGTCTACCAAAATGTTTATAAATTGAAGAGCCCTTAAATTGCACAGTCTTTTTGATAACAAAAATATCAGCAATCCAATGGTTAACCTGAATTTAACATTATGAATATTAACTGCAATCAGCTTGGGACCAATTAGAAATACTGAAGAATTAAAACAAATCAATTTCATTGAATTTACTTCAGATCATATGGCTGACAGCTAAGTGTTTTGTGATAGAGGTTTTTCTCTCCTCTTAATACAGCCAGTGAATCCGTTTTCCCCAAACTCAGTGCCTGCTGCAGCTGACAGGTCCCATGGATGAGGATTCCAGGAAGTACATTCCGGAGAGAATGAAAGGCAGAAAATAAACATCTACTGAGTGGAGATGCTGGTAGGTGCAATTTGTACTGCAAATAACAACCAAAAGTACTATACAGAAGCATCCACCCCTTCTAGCTCCATCACTTAATAATTACAGACAATGAGATACAGGATTCTTTGGGAACCCAAAATTAGGTAGTATTGGGAACCATATTCATAACTACCATTATTGATTTTGAGTGCAGAAAAGAATCACATCTGGCAATAGCTCTTCCCTCTAGAATAAAATGTTTTTAACTGTCTTCTTTGGGACCCACATATCTTCATAACTACACTGTTGTGATTTTTTTTTGTTATCATTGATGACATTAAGAGCAGCAACATTTCTGAGGATTATGACTCAATGACCCTTCTAATTGATGCCACATATGCAATTTTTATATAAGTGACATATAATTATGTTGTTATGGCATAGCAGGGGGAGCTGACCCCTGCATTGTTGTCATACCATGTGTGTACCAGTTCATGCCCTTGCTGCTGCACTTCTGATCCAACTTCCTGCTAATGCACCTGAGAAAGCATCAGAGGATGGCCCATGTTATTGGGCCCTTGCACCCATGTGGAAGACCCAGAAGAAGCTCCTGGCTTCACATCAGCTCAGCTCTGGCCATCCTGGCCATTTGGGAAGTGAACCAGAGGGTGGAAGACCAACCGACCTTCTCTCTCAGTCTTTACCATTCTGTAACTCTTTCAAGTAGACAAAATGAATTAACAATAAAATACAACTGCCTTTTGTGGAGCATGCATTCTACATTAGCTATATTCAGAAACCTCTTCCTTTTTTAAACGTAATAGTCACTAAAAGAAAAGAAAGAGATCCTAGAGATCTATGGCACTACATTCACATATAAAACTCTTTAATTACCCATAAAGTAAGCTGATTTTTAAGCTCAAAGACACAACAGAAGCTGTAATTATGACCGTGAGATTTAGAAGCAGACATAAATGAAATAAAGACAAGACTCCAGCATTTAGGAGCTATTTATAGCCTGGGGCAAGGCCTTAACTTTTCTGCTCTTCAGTTTCCTTATCTGCAAAATGATCGTGAGAATGCCATGCACAATACATGTTACGAAAAAAATGCATGCATTTCAGAAATCTGTGCACCAAAATAAACTTAGCTTTGAACTGCCTTTTCCATGAAGTTTTTGAACTCATTTCATTTATATCTCACAGAAGGATTTTATAGATGATGGAGGAAATGTGCTTCTCACAGTTGGCTCAGCATATGTCTTTATTGTATTATTTATTATCACTATGCCTTCTCACATACATTCGTTCTCTAAATATCTGATTGCTGCCCACAACATTATGGTGAGATGGTTAGTACCACCCTTTCAGATAGCAGTGGTATAAGTTCAGTACTTGAAGTATACAATTAACAGATCCTAAAACAGTCACACTTTGAAATAGGTGAAGGCCTTAACATAATTAGTGGCCTATTTCTGTGCCACCACCCATCAGGCCTAAGTGTATGCGGCTCTTAGGATTCAAAGTTAAATTAATTGAAATGAAATAATAGTAAAACTCCAATTCTTTGATTGTAATAGCTTCATTTCAAGTAATGAAAACTAGAGAAGTGGAGCCAGTGGCAATGGACTTGGACAGAAAAGATATGTGACATATCCCTCATCAAGAAAGTTCTATTAGACTGCATTAGAAACCTTTAATTGTTCCTTATTAAATTACAAGTAGCCAAGCAATCAATTATTCATTATATATGCCTCTAGGTGAAATTATATTTACTTCCTACTGTAACACCCTATTTTGATATAGAGAAGTAGAAGAAAACATGAAAGCACTGGGGGAAATCTTTCATATCTTTGCATTTCAAACCTATTCAACTCCAGTGCTTTGTGCACACACTCACTGAATATAAAATCGTGTCTGGAAGAACCTCCATGTTTCCCGATCTTACCACTGTAACTAGCACTCCACTGTTTGGTGTTACCCAAGGATATTGGTGTGAGCTAATCTCACTCATGAAGAAAATATATCAGCCTGAGAACAAATGCTCCTTTGTCAAGATGAAAAATCTATCTCAGGGAGCTTGGTAGGAGGAAGAGTGTCTGAAATGGTCCTCTTGCCCTTGTGTTGATCTCCCCTTCCCAATATATCAGGAACATCACAGACCTTGGAAGGCTCTAGATATTGTGCTCTGGTAAGAACAGAACTTACTGTCAGAAATGGACCGAATACCATTGCATGTGAACACATTCCCTCCTCACACCAAGAAAAAGTCAAACAAACAATAATGCCCAAAGAAGCCAGAAACTATTTGAACGGATCCTAGTCTCCAAATGAAGGCAAAACTCATCACTTCCCGGGTTAGAACAGCTGAGACCCATCAACCAACAGAAAACAATTTGTTCAGAGTGGAAGCTGTCACCAGCTATTACCACGTGGAACATGAAAAGCCGCTGCAGACCTCAGCTCCCCGATTCAGGCAGGCCTGCTCCCATTTCACTTGACAGCTGTGGACATCGGAATAATACAAAACATAACCTAATCAGCAGACTGTGAAAAACCTGAAAGCTAAAGACAGATGTTCCACCACCATCACCACCTTTCATATTTAATTATATTTATGTGGGGGAAAACAAGTGGGAAGTCATCTCCTTTTAAGAAGCCCTATTTTACTGTTAACTTAGTGATGGAGTAGGAACAGAGTTCTCAGTCAAACTGTGGTCCCCAAATAGCCTACATCCAAGTTCCAGTGGCCGATAAATCTATGCTGGATTGACCTGTACTTCAGGCAGTAACTTGCATCCTTTCTGTTATTTTCAGAGTTGTCTCATTCACCTTCACTGGTCTTGATTGGACTAGCCTGCCAGTGTCAAGGTTACATTCTATATTGACTGAATGTGGTTAACAAACATCAATCATTGCCAAACAGACTGAAGATATGTAAATGTTTTCCATCTAACTTGGAAAAAAGAAACTAAACACATATACTTTCCCTTTTCTGTTTTGAATCTACAAAATCTCAAAAAAAAAAAATCAGAAAGCAAAAAGGAAAACACCATATCATTCATTCCAGTGTCCAGTATTAGGACATGACTTATTATTACAAGTCAAGTGAACCAGAGTTACCCACCCAACGGATAGCAGGAAGATGAATCAAATGAGTGAAGGAGACTGTCTTAGTGTCCTCATCAGTTGTCCAAAGAAAAGTTTCTGGGATGGTGTCAAACCAAGAAATTCACACTTGACCCACAGGCCAGTTGCTTGCTGCCACTCAGGAACGTGGTTCAGATATGGAGTCAAACAGAGCTATAAATGGAGGACTTTACTGTCAAATCTGATTTTCAAACACTTGCAATTATTACCTTTTCCTCAATGTGGTCCATGATATAGAGGCCAAGTAAAACACATATATTTTCTAAATACAGACCCAATTTTGTAAGATTCAACATAAAAGAATTCAGAATTACAATTTTTACAAAATATCATTTCTCACAAGAGGTAAAAGAAAAAATATCTGGTTTCTAAAGGTAAGCAAGGATCAGTGAAATGGTCACTGGGCTAACATTGGGAAGACCAGTGTTCTGACCAGCTGTGTCATTTATAAGCAGAGTGACTTTTGGGCAAATTACATAACAGTCAGAGATTCCATTTAAACTGGGGTCTCACCTGCCTTCACTACTTCATGCTTTTTTTAAAAAAATATTCAACAATGAACATACTTTTTAAATTGCAAAGAGCTCTATTCCAAGAGACATTACCTACTGTTTATTTTTCAATGATCAATTAATAAAAATTATATTTCTTGGCCGGCGCCACGGCTCACTAGGCTAATCCTCCGCCTTGCGGCGCCGGCACACTAGGTTCTAATCCTGGTCAGGGCACCGATCCTGTCCCGGTTGCCCCTCTTCCAGGCCAGCTCTCTGCTGTGGCCTGGGAGTGCAGTGGAGGATGGCCCAAGTGCTTGGGCCCTGCACCCCATGGGAGACCAGGAGAAGCACCTGGCTCCTGCCACCGGATCAGCGCGGTGCGCTGGCCTCAGCACGCCTACTGTGGCGGCCATTGGAGGGTGAACCAACGGCAAAAGGAAGACCTTTCTCTCTGTCTCTCTCTCACTGTCCACTCTGCCTGTCAAAAAAAAAATTACATTTCTTATCATTCCTTCTGGGTGAATGGGTCACTTTTGAACACTAATATAAGTAATTCAAATCATACTGTAAGATTTGAAATAAAAATGCATATATATTCCTGCCATTTTTCTAAACAAATCCCATCATTTCTATAGAGATCAGTTTTTATGACGTAAAATATAATAATGGATACTCTCTCTTTATTAAGTGAATATTAGGAAGCTAAAACGTTAAAATATTTAGGAATTCACTATAGCAAAAATATAAGGTAGCATTTTCAACTTTGATGATTATTATTGAGTACTATTTTTCTTTCAAAGATGTCTGTTGTCCATGGAAAGGAAAAACAATCAATTGCTACATATCAATATTAGTATATGTAATGTGACTTGTCACATGGCTATCATATAATAAAAAGATACATTAAATATCTCTAACAGCTACATGAGATAGGCACTGTAGCCTTTCTATGACCCATATCTTCACTTTTGGTTTTCTGTATAGGGGTAACACAAGTTTATTGGAGACACTAACATATCTAGCTCTGAGCTTTATACTCTTACAGTGCTTTACAGGAAGAGATGGGCACAGGGCAGCTCACATTGTGCCCAAGAAACAAGGCCACTGTAGGGGTAGGGAGTCTGTAGGAAGCCTTTTCTTTGTGTATGGAAGGCAACAGGAGGTTGAAACTTTCATTCTGCTTATGTCTACCCTAGGCTGTTTGTGAAACTTTAGTGGAGGTGGTTTGGACAAGGAAAAGCAAAGGGAATTGTATAATGACTGTGGGAGACCATTTAAAAAGAAGAAATGAAAGTTGGCAGTTGATAGTAACTATGACTTGTTTATATCCAATCAGTTAGCTTTCTGATATTTGCAGCCAAATACATGTTGAACTCATGAAGGAGATATTCTTTATCCTTTCCAGTAATCAAATGTAAATGGAGATCAGTTCTATTTCATTCTAAACCCCATGTTGTTAAGTCCTAAGCTAAAAGGCACAGGAGCCCATGTGAACAATGCAATGAAAAGCCATGAATCTTTTCTGGAAAAAAAGCTTAGTCTTTCAGAAAATGGGGAATATGGAAAATCAATAAATCATTTCTGTAAGAACAGAAATGTTTATATAAAAATATTCCATAAATACTAAAAAGTCCAAAGGAAATTAAGTGCTTAGTGTTATTGATAGAGATTTAAAACTTCACAGATTCTGCTGGCCACAAAATATGATTATAGAACATTAACTAGCATATTTCCTAAATATCTTACTCTGGGAAAATCAATGACAGCCAAATATATTTCATGTTTCTCTCAAAAATGTCACAGATGACCCATTGTTTGTCTATTCTGCTAGATTCTCCTTGGAGATATTTCCAGTGGAGGTTTTTTTCTTGTTTGTTTAATTTTACAAATACAATGTCCAGGCAAAACACCAAAGTATCACCTCTTCAATCTTTCTTTTTTTTTTTTTTTTTTTTTGACAGGCAGAGTAGACAGTGAGAAAGAGAGAAAGGTCTTCCTTTTCCGTTGGTTCACCCCCTAATGGCGGCTGTGGCCGGTGTGCTGCGCGCACCTTGCTGATCCAAAGCCAGGAGCCAGGCGCCTTCTCCTGGTCTCCCATGAGAGTGCAGGGCCCAAGTACTTGGGCCATCCTCCACTGCACTCCTGGGCCACAGCAGAGCGCTGGACTGGGACAACCGGGACAGAATCCGGCACCCCGACCGGGACTAGAACCCAGTGTGCTGGCACCGCAGGTGGAGGATTAGCCTATTGAGCTGCAGCGCTGGCCTCTTCAATCTTTCTATGCAGGGAGTTCAAGAAGACTTGTGAGCTCTTTGTTCACATATTATAGAAGCTTTAAATGTACTTAGAAGAAGAAGATATGGGGGCATTAATTAAACTTGTAGGTAGGCTGAGAGTTGAAAGGAGACATGGAAATAAACTTGTGCCCTAAACACCCTCTGAGATTCTCAGTCACATTAACTCAATATGTATCATGTTTCACTTACTCTTCACAAAAATTTGGAAGAAGGGGATTGGCATTGTGATGCAGAAGATTTAGCCACCACCTATGTTGCTGATATCCATAGGAGCACTGGTTTGTGTCCAGGCTGCTCCACTTCCATCCAATCCAGTTCCCTGCTATTACTCCTGGCAATGCAGCGAAAGATGTCCCAAGTGCTTGGGACCCTGCCACCAACATAGGAGACCTTAGTAGAGTGCTAGGTTCCTGGCATTGAATTTGTCCAACCCCAGCTATTGTGTCTGCTTCAGGAATGAACTCAAGTGGATGGAAGATCTCTCTCTCTCTCCCCTTCTCTCTCCCTTTCTTTCTTTCTCTTCTCCCAACCCCCACCATATGTGTTGTGTGTGTATGTGTTTATGTGTGTGTTTCCCTTTCTCTCTGTAATATGCTTGTTAGATAAAATAAATAAACCTTTTAAAACATTGAGAGGCAGATATTATAACCTGAGTTTTACAAATGAAGTTTAGCATGGATAGGTTTTTGGTCCCAATTTACGCAACTCTGAAAAAGTGTATTAAAAATCCCATTATAGGTAGTCTGTATTCAGACCATTGTCTCAGCCCTTGGGGTCCACTCCACTTCCTTTTAGATCTCATGGCTTCCCAGAGATGGGTCAACTGCTACAGATGTCCACGAAGAATCAGAGATTCATGGGTACCCATTCTGAGAGTTGCCCAGTGAAATCACAAATGGTGAGAGATGTTAATTACAATAACGGATGTGCCTGTCAGACTGGTATTTTTAAATGAGCAAAACAGGTACATGTGCTAACACTCAGGCACCAGTCAGTGTAGCGTATAGTCAAAGCTCAGGCACTGCATTCATATGGGATTTGGATCTGAATCATGCTACTTCCTGACCATGTGAACTGAATCTTTAATTGAAAATCTTTTGGCTTCAGTTTTGTCATCATTAAATGTGAATAGTATTGATTCTGCCTTATAGGTTGGTTGAAATAATTAAGTTTGTGGAAGCTAAAAGTATTGATCTCACAGAAGAAGAGAGTAGAGTGATGAGTGGTGGTCACTAGAAATAAAGGAAAGGTAGAGAGGAGTGATGTAGGGACCAAACCACAGTTATATAGTGCTCCTTAGCACAACAGGGTTGCTATAATTTACAGTGATTCATGATTTTACAATAACTGGAAAAGAATCATCTGGGGGCTAGTATTGTGGCCTAGCAGGTAAACCCACTGCCTGCGAAGCCATCATCACAAATTGACCCTGGTCCCAGCGTTTCCACTTCCAATACAGCTCTTTTCTAATGGCCTGAGAAAGCAGTAGAAGATGGTCCAAGTGCTTGGGCCATTGCATCCATGTTGGTGACTTGGCAGAAGCCCCTGGCTTCAGATCAGTCCAGTTTTGGCAGTTGTAACTATCTAGGAAGTGAACCAGAGGATGGAATATTTCTCTGTCTCTCCCTGTCTCTGCAACTCTTTTCTTTTAAAAATTTATTTATTTATTTAAAAGGCAGAGTTACAGAAAGGCACAGGCAGAGAGAGAGAGAGGTCTTCCTTCCGCTGGTTCACTCCCCAAATGGCTCCAATGACTGGAGCTGTGCCAACCCAAAGCCAGGAGCCAGGAGCTTCTTCTAAGTCTCCCACATGGGTGCAGGGGTCCAAGGACTTGGGCCATCTTCTGCTTTCTCAGGCCATAGCAGAGAGCTGGATCAGAAGTGGAGCAGCCGGAACTCGAATCAGTGTCCATATGGGATGCCAGCACTGCATGTGGCAGCTTTACCTGCTACACCACAGCACTAGCCCCTTTTTGTAACTCTTGCAAATAAATTAATATGTCTTTAAGAAAAAAAGAATTATCTGAAAGTTCCCAACGCATAGAAACAATATTTATTGGAGGGCATAGAAATGCAAACTACTTAGATTTGATCATTTCACATTGTATGTATTTATAAATGATCATATTTATGAAAATGTTATGTGTTAATTAAAAATAAAATAAAAATGCATGGTAATTATATCTATTTTAAAGAGAAACCCAGGATATCATTGTGTTACTTGGTGTCTAAATACATTCTTAGATAGAGGGAAAGGTATGCAAATAAACAAGAATGAAATGAACTCTATAAGTATATACATCACAATCCATCTTGTCATAAATTGCTCTTGAGGAAATAAATTAGATTGATTCTAAATTAATGACTGAAGTTATATGGACCATGTGAATGAGCTACTCAGATGTAGATATTTATAGTACAAGCTACAAATTGTAATAGACAGTTTCGGTGGGTGACTGCTTTGGCCACAAGTGCTGTGGCAGAATTGTCCCTCTCCACCCCCACTAAGACCAGGCAGCCAGGTCAGAACTGCATAACCCCATCTTCCTTGCATGGCAGATCACACTACTGACCCAGTTTGACCAGAGAGATTGTGTCTCCCAGGAAACTGGAATTGGAACACAGAGAGTCTAGTCAATCTCTGTCAGACATTTGAACTGGGAAAATGTGCAGTAGTGGAGGTGGGGCAGTTCAGTACAGGTTGAAGCAGAAAAATAGAAAAGGCGGCGGGGGGGGCAATACTGCAGATGAATGCCGAACTCATTTCTGAAGCCAGGCAGCTGGCACCAAATAAGGACTCTGTTTTTCATTATTTATTCATTTAAATGACCTTAAAGGAGTAAGTTAAGTTCTCCCTACTGTTTGCTCTTAGACTGTGATGACTGAATGCATCAATATATGTAAGGTACTTGGAAGAGAGTGGGACCTGGTACACCCTTTTAATGTGACCTTTAATTATGACCATCCTTGCATTCCATTTTCCTATGCCTGTATCTACTTGTGCTGGGCTCTTCCCCTCAGTCAGCCAGTCAGGAATGCATACAGGAAACCTTGCGCCTGCATAACCTTCTAGTGTCTTGATCTGTTCCTATACAAGGGGACTTTGTGCTTTTGGATTCTCCAAAATATCCCTATATGCATCTAACAAACTATCTTTCCCGCTCCCCGTTAATGATAGCTTAATATCACGATCCCTTGTCAACACAAAGTCTCTGGGAAAGAAATATTAGTCTGTGCTGCCCTTTGGGAGAGTTGGTACAAACTGTTCCTGACGTTATGGTAAACAATGCAGTATTAATCCTACCCTGGCCGCCTGCACTGACCTCTGATGTCGAGGTTGTTATTGGATACGTATAGAAATTTGGCTGAGCTCTATCAGAACAGTAATAATCAGAGAGAGTGCCAGGCATGAGAGTGATATGAAACTCACAGATCATAAAGATGCCTCCAAATTATTATTATAATCTACATCTAAAATCATTTCTGTTTCATAGCTCCCTCTGGTAAAAAAATAAAACTCATAATTCAGTTAGGTAGTTTCTAGATGCAGTTGCTATTGAAAGAAACTCAAAACATATTCCCTAAGACCCCCTTATGGATAAGACTGACATAATCATAAAAAATAAAAATGCTATTAAATAGACTATAAATTTCAAAATGATTCAGAGATGCAATAACCAGCCAAAGATTTGAAGGAAACAATAAAAGCAAACAAAAACTAAATAGCCCCCCTCCCCCTGAAGTGATAATACCAAGGCCAAAAGATGTTGATCACCAAGCACCCACACCACAGCCTCGCTCAGGTAAAGACATCACGTTTTAGAGAGGGTGAAATAAAATCACATGTGCAGCAAACTGTGGAGTCCATAAATCATTAGGAATTTAAGTAAAATCATTCCAAAATAGATGCACTGTTTATACATAAAATAAATACACTTTGTGAGAACTAGAAGAAAATCCACGTTTGTAAAATATTTTAACACCTCCCATAAATCTAAATCGGAGATTACTTTGAAACTATGTGGTGATGTGCAAAGCATTGTAAAATGAGATTTTCGTGAAACAAGTAATAAAATCAATTAAGAAAGTTTAGTCTTCACTGTATAACCTAACTAAGCAAATAAAATCCAAAGTTTGTCCCTGGAGATGAGCTGATCATTGCATTCGCAGCACTATTATTAAAAGCATTTATTTCATTGTAGGTACTTTTCCATGCTACCCAGAAGTATGTATGCCTTGGCCAGAATTTATGACCAGTTATACAAGCTGAGCTGTATAGTTTTAACTGACTATTACAATACCTTTTCACACAAAGCTAGTGCGTTTGCATTATACACCAGTGTTGATCATGTGGCATCTACTTGCTCTACCCAATGTTGCATATCATGTTCCCAGGGTCCATGGTTCCCATTTAGTCTGTTTGGGAGGCACTGGGATTCCACTTCCAATTAAATCTCTCTATGACAGACAATGTATTCCCAAAGTGTGTGCCCATCCTCTTTTGTCCTTGCCCAGAATACCTTTACTTTCTTCAGACAACAGTGTGCCTAGACTCAAAGAATGAATTGTGCAGTCCAGTTCTCTTTTATCATATTTTTACTTTCTGTATTTGTCCACCACTGTGGGTGCCTACATAAGTCGTATCTGGGCAATGAGACACAAGATAAAGTCTTTGTGGTGAGAGGTATGTTCTGTTTCTAGGAAAATTTTACTACAGATGTTTTTGCCTTCACTATTTGCATTTTGCCTGAAACTACAGTAGCTATTATACCTGGGACAAGAGTGACAGTTGGGGATATTTGAGCAAAAAATGGAAAGCTCCAAAGTCCTTGATAGTCCAGTGGGCTGCTGAACCAATCCTGCAAATGCTACCCCCAAGAACTCAATAAATGAGCTATTAAATATCTACATTGTTTAAGTCCCTCTTCCCTTACTTGCTGTCAAATTCATCTTGTTAATTATTAATTCAACATCTTTCTCTGTCTTCCTCACAACTGTCATTGTCATGGGCTTGCAAAGAAGTCATCTTACCTTCAGATTGAAATTAAGCAATTATTCACACTCAATATGCATTAGCTGTTCTGTACTCTGCACTTTCTGGTACTCCTCATCAAGTCGTGTGATGTAGCTGCTCTAATTCTATACAGAGCAGCTTAAAGTACCGAATTCCTAAGCAAGTCAAACTGAAGTCACAAAACTGAAGTCACAAAACACACACACACAAAAATAGGAAGTGTGGGTTTTGAATCTGAGTTTGTGTTTGGAGTTCTGAGTCTAGCATTATTCCTTCCCCTCTCAGGTCCCATTGATATTGCAGGTGTCCAGGGTCAGGTCTCAACTGAATGTCATAAAGGGAAAAGGAAGTCTGAGTAAATGAATACCTCTAAAAGGGCTTCCTATAACCAGAGAAGAGGAATTATCTCTCCGTAGTTTTGGGGCATTGGTTTCAGGTGCCACTGAGAAGATCAAAATACACAAATGCTCAAGTATCTTATATAAAATGGTGTGCTATATGCATAAAACTTTTTCTGAATTCTATATAACTCAAATCATCTCTTGATTATTTCCATAAATATTTTATGCTGTATTGTGTAAGGAAAATGACAATGTCCATCAGAGATGTAATGTTTTTACAAATATTTTCAGTCCCTGGTTGGGTGAATCCATGGACACAAATCCCATGATAGAGGGCTGACTCTAAAATGCTTTTCCACTGAAATAATTCAGTCTGATGCAGAAGCTGTTGGGGTGGTAGCCCTAATATTGCATTGATATTCTTGCATTTTCACCTCAGGAAAGAAATTGTCATACAGAGACAGTCTTCTCTTTGGGCTGGCAAACATATATGAGGTTAAAAATGATTTTAAATCATGTTTATGTAGATGGAATTAAATTTGCCTATATCCTTTTACAATAGAATGCTACCTCCAGCTATGGTATCTATATGCTTGCCTATGCAGACAAAGCCCAGCTCACATGGGTTCCTGGTGTGTACTTTGCTGTGAAGGATTAAGATTCAGGGTTCAAGATGAATGTAACCATAGAAACATCTGGGAATGAGTAAGAAAAATGGTTGGGCCTCTGTGTCCTCTCAAAGACAAATGCAGACAGAGCCATGGTGGAGACTCCCTGAGATCAAAAGTGGGCAGAAACAGGAAAAAAGATGACAACAGGCTAGAGACAGGGACAAAGGCAAGATTCTGCTTGTCTCATTTGACCATGCCATGTGAGGAAAGAAGTAATCATTTTCTTGCACTTTGCAAGGACATATTCAGTATGAGATATAATAAATGAGGCTACTTAAATCCCAGAAATGACACAACTTGCCCCTCTGCCACTGCATTGGTTTTCACCTAGAGTTATCACCTCTACCTTAACGGCTGGGAAAGAGCAGAAGATGGTTCACACATGGTATATTTTCTGATACCTAAAACTCTACAATCAAATGTTTCATTTACTGGCCCACTTTCTACCTTTTTTTGTTGTTGTTAGATGACCACTGTGCTAGGATGCACACAAATAATATCTCATTTTAATTCTTATTTTATTGATAAAAAACATATTGAGAATTGGAAAGCTATAATGTCTTCCAGTGGCTGCTCAACCAGCAAGAGACATTGATGGGAGCTATCATCCTGGACCTTAGTCAGTTCATTCTCAGTAATCCTCACATGCTTTTGTTCTATCATAAACTTATTCTTCATCTTCAATTTTCTCTTCTGACCTTAAGTTCATATGCTCACTCCCAGCCAGTAAGAAAACTCCTGATCTGAGAAGGGAACACAGGGCAGAGGATCACTGGGGATGGAAGCAACTCTGCCCCCCACCCCCATCCAGATCTTAATAGCTCCATCTTGGGGATTTCTGGGGGGAAATTAGCCACTGAAAATCATTCTGTTTCTTTAGCTAGGAAATTACCTGAGGGAAAAGGTGCTGTTAAAATCTCATATTCCAAGGCATCAGATCATTCTTTTACCAAGAGAAAGGGCAACTGTAGGTGCCTCACATCATTATAGCAGCAATAACTACACTAGGTCCTAGAGCCACACATGTTTTAAAACATGTCAGAAGCCCTGCAGACTGCAGCAGGCATAGCAGTATTACTTGATCTTTCAAAACAAAAGAACAGTTGTAGGAAGGAAGAGGTGGGGACTTAAGTTCTGGGAAGACATAACTGCACAAGTGGCACCATAGAAAGAATTACCTGTTGTTGCATTTTCTATTAGGACAGGGATGTATTAAATATTTCTATTTCCCAGAAAACTGGTATGAGGAGGTGGGTGTCATAAATAACACCACTTCACAAATCCCCTCAGATCTGCACAGGGTTTTAGAAGTTCTCCCTGCACAGGTCTGCACTCCCACCAGGGATAAATCACTACCGAGCGCCATGTCCCCAACAGGGGGCTGTTAATTAGTTTTAAAGGCTCCTGTGGTTCTTCTAGTGCTTTAAGGAAGAACACAAACCCAGTAATATAGAAAAATACTTTTTTTATGGTCAGCACAGGCTGAGATTTTATTAGCTTCCCACGGCTGTATGAAAGTTAAGCTATATGCAAATGTGCAAAGAGAAGGCTGTTAAAATTGACTGGGATAAATGTGTTGTGTATCTTGCAGTTGGAATGTTGTAGAACTCCACTTAAATGGAAGGGGAAGGAGGCAAACCACTATGTGTGCTTTAGTCTGTAAGGCTGGGGCAGGGGAGCCCTGCTCTGCATCTCAAATTCATTCCTATTGGCATCCAGCCCAGCTCTGGTGTTGCCCTTTGTACTCTCAGAGAGCAAAACCTTTTCATTCTCAAAGGTAGTAGATGAGGGATATAAAGTCTGAGGGTTCTATCATTGTAGAATTGGCATACAGCTTAGAAAAGGGCATCTTCTCTTCCCTCCAATATTTTAAGTGAACAAAATGAGCTCCAATTTCAAAACTACACATATATATATATAATTTTAATTTAAAATGAAGTTTAAAAATAAATAACAAAAGCTCATGACAACAGTCTTTCATTACTGTTGATTCAAAACTGCAGAGACTGTGGAGATAGTTATCTATCAAGGTCATAAGCATACTGGATTTGATCCCACGTTTAACAAATATGCATTAATCATCTGCTGTGTACTAGAGATGGTTTTCTGAACATGCAAGGTGCTAAACAATCTTGGCCCTCAAAGGACTTATTTTACTTTTATTTATTATCATTTTGTTGAGGTTTAATTTAATACAATGAGGTACAGAGATCTTGAATGTGCATTTTGGTAGATTCTGAGTTTTTAAAAGGACCTATCCATAGGAATATGTCAAAGAAATGTATGTGTGTGTTTGTGTGTGACCTTTTCTTCTTGCTGTGATGAAATTGCTATCCCTATGAGGCTATACAATCCCAGAATTCTCCCACATCTCAATAAGATAGTATATAACATTCTGCAAATAGTAGATCATTGATATTTTCATGGCTTGGTTAGGTGACTATTTGCTCTGTGTCTAGGACAATAATGACACCACACAAGGGTATCACTGAATCTTCCCCCTATACATGTGCCACAAAACTTAAAATCGGTACAAACTCCCATTTTATAGAGATTACAGCTGAGTTACAGATAGTTTAACTGCCTGGTTATGTATGTGGCAGAAGAATACATCAAACCTTTATTTTCTGACTCAGTGGGTAACTTCCTTATCTTCAAACTGTGGAGCCTCAAGTGATAAGCTCAGCTTGTTTACAGGTTCATGCTTCTTTGTAAGTATCTAAAACTATGTCCTTGGCCATTATGTGGTCACATAGAGTAGCCCTAATACCTAAAACAACATAGTTGAGTTCCAGACTCTTTAGATTAAAAAATAAAAAGAAGAAAAACAAATAGATGGAATCATTCAAAAAGCTAAAATGTAGATAACTGAATGCCAGAAAAACAGCAACAATTCACCATTTAACCAGTAGATCAAGTAAGAGTATAAAATACACACCTCTGTTCCTAACTGCTCTACAGGCACCCCTCATTTCTAACCTTTTCCCTTGGCTAGTTTTCCTAATGACTCCTATTCCTGTTATACTCATCCTGCCTTTTCAAGCCTCAAAACATCCATCTCCAGATGTAGAGTTACATAATCTATCTCTTTAGAGAATGTCAGACAACTCAGAAAATTCAGTAATCCCATGTAAGAGAAAAAACATCTCCCTATTTTTTCCCCATCAATACACCAGTTTTTCCCTTTGTATATCCTCATGGGGAAATGGCTAAAATTTTCTAACCTGCTGGGCATTACAACTGATTCGTCCATATCATTTGCCATTTTTCTATTACTCGTTTAAGATTACGAAGCCATTTATGGTTAACAAATGATATTTCCAAATACTTAAACTTCCAAGAGAAGTTGCTTATTTTTATATCAGGTGTAGTATTTATTTAAAAATTTTTGTCCCCTGCCCCCAAATCACATGGTTATGAGGGATGGCCAATTCAAACAGAGGGAAAAAGGTGACACCTCTTAGGATCTGGACCAGGCTGGTCAGGGGCAGAGTTCAGTATAGCTGATGGGCATTTGGAGAGTGACATCCAAAGAATGGAGCAATTATCCCCAACCAAAGGGGAAGAGTTGCACATTTAGTAGATGCAGTAGGCAGAGCTAACTGTCTGGGTAATCAAGTTAATAAATGCAACATAGATACACCTGTTAAGTTATAATGTTTACAAATAAAATCTAAAAATCTAAAATTATACATAACTAAATGTTTCACTGACTTTCATGATAACTTGAAGGTTGTGGGCTCTCTCAGATAAAAAAGCAAGACAGTTAAAAGCTAAACTCAGAAATATATTTTGAAAAGATGATATGCAAAGAAATAATGTCATTAATAAGTAATGTGCCCTTGAAAACAAATAAAAAAAGTACTAACACAACAATAGACAAATGGACTATGAACATGAGCAAATGTTTTAAACGAGGAAATATAAATATAATATGGCTAATAAACATATGAAAGAGTGTTTAACTTCTCCTGAAAATAAGGAAAATGCATATTAAAATATGCAGATACTTTATTTGCTATCAAATTGTTTCAAGGTTGGTGATAGTGCAGTGAGGCAGACTTTTTCAAATGCTTCTATTAGGAGAATAAAATAACACAATATTCCTTGTAAATCAATTTGGCTCTGTGTTTCAAGATCATTAAACATACTTCTGTTTTGCCAAATGACTCCATTTCTCAGAATTTATATTAAGGAAAAAACTGTTTAGATGTTTAAAAAGATGCTCAATATATCTATAATAATGAAAAATAAAATGGAAACAGTCTACATATCAAATAGAAGATGGTCACCATTTCAGAATGCGATAGTTCTTCTTCCCAAATAATAATACAGAGATGAGAAAAATGGTCATGCTAAAATAGTGAATTATCAAAAAACAAAAACAAACAAGAAAAAATGACTTTTAAAAAACTATTAGCAGTGGTCAAGGAAAAAATGGTGGTTTTTGTTTGTTGGTTTTTTTTGTGGTTTTGTTTGGTTAAGAAGTTAATACAAATACTTCAGGGAACTTGGTTATTATGTTACAAACTTTTTAAATGCAGAGGAAATACAGCAAATGTACAGACTTGACAAATGCAATGCAATCTGTTCTGTAGTGAATAAGTTGCATGTTTAGACATGACTAAAATGTTGAATCTAGTTATCCGTAGAAAGTAATATATGCCCATAACCTTTGATAATTATATTGTGACTCATCTGTCTGGAACAAGGGCTATGCAAGATTCACATAATTGGGAAAGAAATCGAAAATACAAGAGTCAAGTACAGATGACTCATTCATGAGCCTGCCTAAGAACGCACAGCCAACCAGGCCCCCATCAGCCCTACAGTTCAAACAGCACATTTGTATGGAAAAGAAAAAGGCAATGCTTGTTCCTTTTGACATTGCACAACCATCTGAGGAAAATACACATTGGTTGTAAGTACAGAAGCAAACCATGCCCCTAGAATTGTAGTTTACAACTGGCACAACTACACTGCAACCCTAGACCCTGTGACCATAGCAAGTCAGATTTCTGTCACACTTCTGTGCCCCACACTCCCTTGCTCTCCTTAGTGGTATATGGGAAGTACATACCTGGAGGAGCAGGAAGTGTGATGTCTGAGCACATGGAGTGCTTCGGAGATCCTGTGACAGCAGGATATCACGGGCCTGTGGTAAACAGAATTGAAGCTGCAATTCAGAACTCGGCAATTAGAATGCACACTTTCATTAACCAATTTAGAACAAGGGGCAGCGTAGTGGTCCAGTAATATAAAGTATAGCTTGCATAACTGGTATCCCATACTACAGCCCCGGGTGGAGTCCCAGCTACTACTTTCCATCCATCTTCCTGCTAACGTTCCAGGAAAGGCAGAAGCATACGGCCCACATACTTGGATCCCTGACACCCATGTTGGAGAACCAGGTAGAGTTCCTGGCTCCTGGCTTCAGCCTGGTCCAGACCTGGCTATTGCAGACACTTGTGAAGTGAAGCAGTGTATGGGAGATGCCTCTCTCTCTCCCATCCCCTCCCCCTCTCTGTTACTCTGCCTTTCAAAACATCTTAGAATTAAATGAAGAAGAATAGTTTTGTGCTGAAAAAAAATTGGTACCTGGGAAACTGTTCTTCATTGTACCTTTCCCTGGTAAGGGAACAGAGGAGAAGAGCTAAGTCCTCACATTTTTTGGGAGCTGAGAATGAGCCAAGAGAAAAGAGGCTGACAAATGGTCCATAGTTAAAAATCTGAATCAAAAGTTCCCATTCCCCAAACGTTCCTAGATACCCCCAGGGAGCCACTTTCTGGTACTTCCTGTGTAGCTCTCCTTAATCTTGGTAAATACAGCCACAGAGCTAAGTATTTCAGTTTTAAGGAAAGGAGATAGGAGACTCCATTTCAGTGCACACGATTTGACCATGATTGAGAGTATGTTGATTGTGCCCTGGTTTCTGTAGGACTCATGAATTCCTGGGCAGTGGGTTGTAAGTTTTCCTGCCAATTGACCATGCCTAATACCCAGTAATTGGGAGTAGAGAAATTCATCCCTCATCTGCTTCCTTCTTGTAATAAAAATGCCAGGGTTTTGGAATTAGAGTGAAAACATGTACTGGTGCTAGTTTCATAAATAAAAAGTTAGAAGAAAGTCAATGCTAGAAACTCTCTCTGTGAGCATTGCTGGGCCGCTTGTACTTTTTTCCCTTACTCTATTTCATGGATTCAGAAATCAAAGGGTACCAGATGAAAAACTTTCTTTGGTCTGGATATTCACCTGTTAGCACAGATCTCATCTAAAAAAAGTATTTGCACAGATCCTATTTCTTTTTCTATGCTTATTTTTGATGTAAATGACTTGCTAGCATTGAACTTCATTAACTCTAAAATATGTAAGGCTTGTCTTTTTTTGTTTTCAACATTCAGAAGTGTTTCTTAAATTATAAAGACGTTATTTCTAGCAAGACTAAAGTCACAGCATGCAGGTGATTTGGGGCACAGTCACCTACTTTCCATCATTCCTTAAACTAACACTAAATGTAAAAGCAAATGCTACTGCACATTTTCCATATACATGAAGAAGACTCTTTTTTTCCAATTGCAAAGTTTTCTACCATAATATCATTCGGGTATTACTTTTATTTCCTTTTCAAAATTTTCTCATCTCTGCTTTTTTAAAATACACTTTAGAAACGTATAGGAGCACTTACTCCCTGAAGATACCTCAAAGAGAATGTTATTTTTCCAAAGCGTGAGGAGAAGACTGCATCAACAGGGGGCCTTACATTTTAGCATAGGTTGGGGGTGGCAGGGAAATCAGGGAAATGGAGTGAACTCATAAGATGGAGAGGCGGTTGTACAGTTTACACTTGTCAACACTTGGGCTTCACTTCTAATCTAACTTCAGTCCCTCCCATCTCCCACACTCTGATACAAATGACTTCCAACAGAGGAGCTCTGATGATGTGGCACTTTCTCTAAACCTCTAGGGGCTAGCATTGGCTGCCCGACTAACTGCCTGCATTCTTCAGACTAAAATCCAGTGCCTTCATGATCTTCCACTTCCAACCTATATTACTACCAATTAGAATTCGGAACAAAGCATTCTCACCAGCTGACTAGTTACTACTGGTTTTGAATACCAAATCAACATTTTATCCTCCTGAAAGCTGTTATACAGAGTAGCAGTTCCAAAAAGCAGAAATACACCAATGCACAGGGCAACCAGTTGGGTTATACAGAATCCAAAGAGATCATTCAATGTTTAGAGGCTTTCACAATGTTTGACTTCTAATTCCATTACGTTTTACAACACCTATGCATGCTTCAGGTGAATATGACAAGTGTCAACACCGTCTACTTTCAGTCTCTCGATGACTGTTAAAACGATGTATTGAGTATCTGTGCTGTTTCGGATTCTCGCTGAGCATTTACTTATTTAATGTGTATAGTGATTCAGTACGACAAGGCAGCCATTATTCTCATTTTGCAGATGAGAAAACACTGCACTAATTAGAGTAAATGAACTACAGAAGGACAATCATTATATCAACCAGGATTAAAGTTTAGGTTTGTTTTACTTCTTAGTCAAGTTGAGTTTCCTGGAAGAGGTGGTTTATACTTTAGATCAAATGGAATTCTATCAATCACTTAGATTTCTACATTTTTTGATAACTTACTTTCAGGCTTATCACTGAAAATTTTTTAAAATGCGTTTAATTTCAATATTGCAGCAGAAATCCGCCATATTTATACTGTTTATGAAAGCACCGGGAAATTTTAGGCAGCAGCAGAATACATATAAATTGCTGTTTTATCTCCTAACATTGACCCCAGTATGTACCTGGTGATTTAGGTCTCTTAAATGCATGATGAAAAACATGCCTGGGCTCAGGTTTGCACAAGTGTTTCTGGAGACTGAGAAATATGACAATTTGGATAAGGTCATCAGGAAAGCCATTCCTCAAGCAAGACCTCTGAATATTTATGCATAAAGTCTAGAACCAGGTGCCACATCTGGACTAAAATCTGGCAGAGAAGGATGTTCAGTTTGTTTCCTCAAGGAATTTAAACTCTGATCTTGTTGCATCTCCCAGTGCATTCCTTCTAGCCTACACCAAACCACCAATGATGTAAATAAAACATTCAGGATTCTTGCAGAAATGTGACTCCACTATCCTTCATGCAATAATGCAGCACTTTGTAACAAGCTTTATAATGAGGCTATGAATTAAAGTGATGCATGGTTTTTCTGAGGTACAATATGCATCACAACAGCCTTTATTAACAATTTAAAACCATATAATGTGCTTTATAAGCTAATAAAGTAGCTGCCTCTAAATGATTTATCAAATATGAATAATGCATCCAGAAATAACTTACAGGAACAGGGCCAGACTCCCTTGCTCCTCTGTTAGCTGGCTTTCTCCACAGATGACAATAAAGATACATGGGAGCTGGGTTACTGAGCTTGAGCCACTCAAACCAGCAGCCCCTGTTCTACCAGGAAGCCCGAGATCTTTCCAGAGACTTCCTGCCTAGCCTCCTGTTCCCTGAATTCCAGCCATTCTTTCTGCCTCTTTCCACTTCAGTCTCTGTATCTACCTTTTTATCCATCCTTCTCCCATTTCAGGGTCTTCCTCATTCTCTCATCATGCCTGCTTAGCTAGAAAGGTTAGGGGCTATCCAGACAGTTTCCATACAGGAGCAGACCTGTGTAGTAGATGAAACAGTAGACTGAGTAATCAGGGGAGAATGCCGAGGGCTTGTAGCCCAGAAGAGGATGATGTCTTATCCTTTCTCTAGACTATTAGGACAGCCACAGAAGAGTTTAAAACCTCCCAAATCCCTAAATACTACTAGATTTGTCTACTGAACACTTCCTTTTTTGAATTCTGACACATTATTCTAAGACTCAAAGCTTGTAGGATATCAGTCTAGGCTTCTTGGAGGAATTTTATTTTAGAAATACATAGACATATGTACAAAACTAAAAGCACAGTAGAGAAAGTTGCAAGGTACTATTGCTCCTATTTAACAAGGAAAACAAACTAGCTCTACAGATAATCATCAGATAGCCTTAAAAGATGTATTTCCAAAAATTATGAACATTTGCTGGGAAAATAGAGACCCAGGATTACCACAATATCTGCCATAGAACATGAGGAGATCGAACCCAATGTACGCAAGAACACTGACGAAACATTCAGCTTTCCACAAGTTTATGAAATCTATTTGTGAGCTAATCAATAGATTAGCATCCTCAATGGCCATAGTCAAAGAATGACTATATAATACAAAAAACACAATGAGCTTTGTGCCACAGGCAACACACAAGGCAGAAAAGCCGAGGCAAATCCCTCTTCACAAGTGTTTGTCAGTTGTATTCTGAAAGTTGGTAATAGGCAACAAGGAGATCTCTGGCAGCACAGAAAGTAGGGAATATGGTGGAATCTACTATATAAGAGGATTCCTTAGGAATCCAAAAAGCTTAGAGCTACTCTCTAAAGTGGAGGGAGAAGTCTCCTAGCTTTCTGAAAATGGCAGATAATATTGAAAGCATGAATATCTCATTTTGTAATGTCATTTATGTTTTAAAGAAAAGTAAAATGAAAAAAAAAAGAATTTATATCCTGAAGCCCTCAGTTTGATACCATAATAATGATAATAATAATAATATTTTTTAAAAATTTATTTGACAAGTAGAGTTAGACAGTGAGAAAGAGAGAGACAGAGATAAAGACCTTCCTTCTGTTGGTTCACCCTCAAAATGGCTGCTATGGCTGGCACGCTACACCGATCCAAAGCCAGGAGCCAGGTGCTTCTTCCTGGTCTCCCATGGGGTGCAGGGCCCAAGCACTTGGGCCATCCTCCACTGCCTTCCTGGGCCACAGCAGAGAGCTGGACTGGAAGAGGAGCAACTGGGACTAGAACCTTGGTGCCCATTTGGGATGCCAGCACCACAGGTGGAGGATTAACCAAGTGAGCCATGGCGCTGGCCCAATGGGTCCCCTAATAATAATAATAATAAAACAGTTCTCTGTAATATCTCTACTGTTTATGTTCCAAGAATTTTCAACGAAAAATCCTAATATGGCCCTCAAAAATCTGAAATCAGAGTGAACCAAATCAATCTAATCTGTAATAATACCCTGATTCTGGTCATCAAAATATCAAACTCACATATCACTTGCCCCCATGTAGCCCTATCAACAGAAATGTTATGTCATTCTTTCAAATTAGAGATATTTATCTTATTATATTGCTCTTTTTTTCACAAGACAGTTGACATTAAATAAAAATTTCAAGGCATGTGCTTGGTTCAGTAACACATGCACTAAAACTGGAATGATATAAGAGATTATCATGGTACCTGCAAAAAAATGACATAATATTCATGAAATGTCACACATTTTAAAACCGAAAAGGAGGAAGTCCTTAACTGTAAAGATTGCACAGTCTTGTGTGTAGAGAATCTCAAAGACTCCACAAGAATAAGTAAAATAAATAAATAATAAAGAAACTGTTCAAACTCTTGAATGGTTGTTTCAGTATGGTTGCAGAATGTAAGGTCAGTATACAAAAACCAATAGTGGTTTCTGCGTAGCAAAATTATATGTAGCAACATGGATTATCTTAAAAAGAAATTAACAAAACCAGCCAATTTACAACAGCAACAAAAACTGTCTATGGATAAATTTAACAAGGGAAATGGATTGCATATGCTATGAAAACTATTAAACACTTGTAAAAATTTGAAAAGGACACGGAAAGAGAGAGATCCTTTTTGTTCAGGAATTGAAAGAATCAATACAGTACTAATAGCTGTATCTTCAAAAGCTATCTATGGATTCAATGTGATCTCTATCAAAATACCAATGGTGCTCTTCACAGAACTAGAAAATATAATCCTAAAATTCATAGAGCTCTATAAAAATCCATGAATACTTACATCAATCTTGAGTAAAAGAAACAAAGACATGCATTGGATAGGAGTCTCCTTGATAAATGATGTGGGAAGAATTGGATGTCCATATTCAGAAGACTATAACTGGTACTCATGACTCACTATTTATAAAAATCATCCCAAAGCAATTGAAGACTTAAATATAACACCTGGAAGTATAAAATGATGGGAGGACAGCATGGGAGAAATGCTCTAAGACACTGAAATAGCAATGATATTTTGAATAGGAACTTAAAAGCACAGGGAACAGAAACAAAAACAAATATAATTACATAAAATTAAAAAGAATCTGCACAGCAAAAGAAACAATCAACAGAATGAAAAGAAAACCTACAGTATGGGAAACATTATTTTAAACCATACATATGGTAAGGATTTAATAGCCAGGTACTCAATTCAATAGCTAAAAAACAAAGAGCCTCATTTAAAAATGTGCAATAGGAATAGACATTTGATACAGCAGTGAGGATACAAATTGGGATGCCCACATCTCATTTCATTGAGCATGAGTATGAAGTTTTGCTCAGTTCTAATTCTAGCTTCCTGCAGTGTGCATCCTTGGAGGCAGCAGGGGATGGATCAAGTACTCGAATCTCTGCAAACAATGTAAGAGACCTAGATTGATTTCCTTGATCCAGGCATTCATTTAGAGAGGAAGCAAGATAATGGAATATCTTTCTCTTCTTTCCCTCCATCTCTTTCATAAATGCAATAAATATGTATTCTTAAAAGTTCACAGAAATGAGATTAAAAGGCAAGAAAAATAAATTTTAAAAGGACAAATAGATTAAAATAGGTATTTCTCATAAGAAGACATGCAAATGACCAGCATATATATGAAAGAATTTGCATGATTATTGGTCATCAGGGAAATGCAAATGAAAAGGATAAGGAGATATCTAACTTCCTCCAGCTGGAGGGCTCTTATTAAAAAGCAGAGAATTACAAGTGCTGACAAGCATGTGGGAAAAAGTGAATCCATGCACACTGTTGGAGGAAGTTTAAGTTAGTACATCCACAGTGTAAAACAGCATGGAGTTTCCTTAAAAATCAAAACTAGAACTACTCTCTGATCCAACAACCCTGCTACTGGGTAGGTACCCCAAAGAATTGAAACAGGTAAGTTGAAGAGACATCTACATACCCATGTTGGATACATCACCATTTATAATAGCCAAGATATTGAATCAAACTAAAGGTTAATCAACAAGTGAGTGAATAAAACAACGTTGTATACATGCCTAATAGAATACTATTTAGCCATGAAAAGGGTGAAATTCTGCAAACTACGGCAATGTATGTGATTGGCATATATACCAAGTAGAAGATTTCAGTCACATAAAGACAAATTCTGCATGATCTCTGACCATATGTGGAATCTAAGAAAGTTAATATCATCAATGGTGAGAGTAAAATGATGGTTACCAGAGGCTGCGGCATGACACAGTGAGGGAGAGGTGGAAACATTTTGGTCAATCAATACTAAGTTACAATAAATAAAAGAAAGAAGATCTGGTGTTCTGTTGTACAGTAGAGAGGTTGTATATAATAAAAATGTACCAGATATTTCAAAAATGCTATCATAGGATATCAAACTTTTTCACTACAAAGAAATGAAAGCATTAGAGAAGACTGATATGCTCACCACTATTAGAACATTAAACAGTATAGATATGCATTGAAAGATGACATGGTATTGATCTGGGAAAGTATAGCTGGCTGATCTGGAGGTCATAGACCACAAGCCCCACCCTATGTGATTCCACCCACCTACTTGTTATTCAGAACCTCCCTGTACCTGGTAACTACAGCGAAGGTGCACCTGAACACTCAGTCCCCTTCCAACCTCATAAGAGGCTGGTGATTGGGAGGAGCCTCTATTGTTTCCTCAGAGGCCAGGATAGGAAGAGGCACTGAAAGTGCCCTCTTTCACGGACCCCCCCTCCCCCTCTTCTCCTTCTGACCCACTCAACTTGCATGTGTATGTGTTTGCTTTCTCACTTTTTCAATAATCTATCACTCTGCACACTGTGCAAGTGCCTGTAATGAGAATGTTTCTGTAGGTGCAAGACAAGGACCTGAAATAGAAATTAAACTGCACCTCTGCCACTTCAGCACCCCATAAATATGTAAAAATTTTTGTGTCAACTACAAGATACAGTTTCAAAGCATACAATGGAGCAAGGAAATACAGTCACAGTTAAGAGGAGAAACACTCAAGAGACAGTCCAGATGGAATAAAAAAACAGGTACATTAGAATAAGTATAATGCATCTCCATTTTTGCCCATGGTAGAATGACTTCTACTAGACAAACTCTTTTACAATAACTATAAAAGAGAAGAGCATATGGTAGCCAAATGTTGTTCAAGCAGGAGAAAACAGGTAGCACAAGACTCTGAACCTGAAAGAATGAGAATTTATGAAATTATCTCCTTGTTCACTCAGTTCTCTGCATGGGAAAATTTGTCAGTTTGGGCAAAACTCACATAGCTCTAGAAGAGCAATCAAATGATAGTCTTTCATAAAAGTTAAGCAGCATATATCATAGCTTGTGACAATTTAAATGGGCCAAATATATGATATTGGGGAGGTAGGACTGGGAATAAAAAGATATAGAATTCATTGCACATTGCTCCTATCAGTCTATAGTTGAGAGACAGGTGGTCTATGTTCAGGAAGTTATAAAGCAAGGCAGTCAACTAAGATTTTAAAAAGGCCAATGAATAGATGGAAAGAACACACTTTAGTGTGAGATCTACCCTACACTCAGCCCAAAGACAACTAAAATAAAAATTTAACACGATCCCCAGATGAGATCAAGTTTGGAGATTATGTTCCAGAAGTTAGAAAAGCTAAGGAAAGTGGGAATTACACAAATCTGAGTCACAAAATTGAAAAGAAGGTAATAGATATAAGTAGTTAGCTTTTATTGGCACTACTTGCTGAGGCAAGAATAAATATTTTGCACAATTGAATAGAAAAAGATTTTGCACTGAATTATTAAGAAAAAGGCTCATATGGTCATGGTAAACCAGAGTTTTGGTAAAATGTTGAATAATAAGTAAAACAATCATGAATGTAAATATTCTTATTAAAATATTTTCAGGGGCTAGAGCTGTGGCATAGTGGGTAAAAGCCACCACCTGCAGTGCTGACATCCCATATGGATGCCAGTTCAAGATCTGGTGCTCTACTTCTTACCCAGTTCTCTGCTATGGCCTGGAAAAGTAGTCAGATGGCCCAACCCCTTGGGCTCCTGCACCCGCGTGGGAGACCTGTTAGAAACTTGGCTCCTGGCTCTGGATCGGCACATCTCTGGCTGTTGTGGCCAATTGGGGAGTGAACTAGCAGATGGAAGATCTCTCTCTCTCTCTCTCTCTCTCTCTCTCTCTTTCTTTCTTTCTTTCCTCTCTCTCTGTGTAACTCTGACTTTCAAATAAATAAATCTTTAAAAAAAAGATTTTCAAATACATGACACAAGTAAGTCAGCCAAATTGCAGAGTAGTCAGCTAACAATATTTTTCCCTATACAGAAACATTGGGATATAATTAGAAATGGTCAGAACCAATTCTGTCAGAACTGTAAACATATACATCTTCCAAGTACTAAATACTCTTCTCACTTGTTAACTGCAGTATTTCATAATAACAAAGATCTGCAATCCACCTAGATGTCCATAAATAAAAAGAAAAAAATGGGCAAAAATCCTCATAGAACAGTTGAAGATGGACAGCAGCCAAGCAAAATATAAATCAAGAAAATGACAAATGAAACACAGAAATAATTCCTACTGTTTATTTTTCTTATTTTCACTCTGTGTGGTGAGGATCATGAAGACAGCCACCCATGTTTCCAGGTTTGGAGCTAGAAAACTGCTGACAGAGGGAGCACAGCGGATCTTGTTCACAGATGACTGTTTCTATCTCCACTGACATGTCTGAGGGCTGCCTGCATGACTGATGCAAGTCATTATCTCTGTTTTATCTAAATCTGAACAATGGGAAGAAACATGATAAGCATTTTGAAAACTCTGTGAGGTGAAAGAAGAAATTGATGCTGCTTGGGAAAAAGTTTAACAGATGGTCTACAGTTTGAGATGAAAAGGGACAGGAAGGAAATTGGCATGTTCAAAGGTTTACATATACATTGGAAAGCCACACACATGCCAGTAGCCTCACAAAGCTGCTCAATAGAGCATGGGGCATCCTGTAAACGAAGACTAAGGCAGAGTTTTGAATGCTCTGGGTAAATGTCAAAGAGCACCCCAGCTCAGAGCCAATCCACCAAGACTGGACAAGGAATCCTGGTATTCAGCAAAGTCTCTGAAGGAAACTCTAACTGAACACATCATAGAAACAGAGACTATCGGTCATATATAACAAGCATTATGGCCTCTTATAAATTGTTTGGAAAGGTTACTTAACAGCTAAAGTTATCAAAAATAAGCAAGAATGATTTCCATATTATTATAAAAATTTGTTTTTCTCATTTGACGTGTAATATCTGATTTCCAGGTTTTAGGGGGAAAAGTAAGAAAAACACAAAGAAGTAGGAAAATATGATCCACTTAAAATACAGATATTTTATTTACTAAACAAAGATATTATATTAGCTGAATTAAATATGCTCAAAAATCTAAATAATAACTGAATATAACTATGTAACTACTAAATTGATATTTGTCCCTTTGGGACTGGCTTATTTCACTCAGCATAATGTTTTCCAGATTCCTCCATCTTGTTGCAAATAACCGGATTTCATTGTTTTTGACTGCTGTATAGTATTCTATAGAGGACATATCCCATAATTTCTTTATCCAGTCTACTGTTGATGGGCATTTAGGTTGATTCCAGGTCTTAGCTACTGTGAATTGAGCTGCAATAAACATTAAAGTGCAGACCGCTTTTTTGTTTCTCAATTTAATTTCTTTTGGGTAAATTCCAAGGAGTGGGATGGCTTGGTTGAATGGTAGGGTTATATTTCAGGTTTCTGAGGAATCTCCAGACTGACTTCCAAAGTGGCTTTACCAGTTTGCATTCCCACCAATAGTGGGTTAGTGTCCCTTTTTCCCCATATTCTCTCCAGCATCTGTTGTTGGTAGATTTCTGAATGTGAACCATTCTCACCGGGGTGAGGTGAAACCTCATTGTGGTTTTGATTTGCATTTCCCTGATGGCTAGTGATCTTAAACATTTTTTCATGTGTCTGTTGGCCATTTGGATTTCTTCTTTTGAAAAATGTCTATTTAGGTCCTTGGCCCATCTCTCAAGTGGGTTGTTTTGTTGTTCTGGAGTTTCTTGATCTCTTTGTAGATTCTGGTTATTAAACCTTTATCAGATGCATAGTTTGCAAATATTTTTTCCCATTTTGTTAGTTGTCTCTTCACTTTCCCGACTGTTTCTTTTGCAGTACAGAAACTTCTCAATTTGATGCAATCCCAATAGTTAATTTTGGCTTTGACTGCCTGTGCCTCCAGGGTCTTTTCCAGGGAGTCTTTGCCAGTGCCAATATCTTACAGGGTCTCTCCAATGTTCTCTAATAATTTGATGGTGTCGGGTCATAGATTTAGGTCTTTAATCCATGTTGAGTGGATTTTTGTGTAAGGTGAAAGGTAGGGGTCTTGCTTCATGCTTCTGCATGTGGAAATCCAGTTTTCCCAGCACCATTTATTAAATAGGCTGTCCTTGCTCCAGGAATTGGTTTTAGATCCTTGATCAAATATAAGTTGGCTGTAGATGTTTGGGTTGATTTATGGTGTTTCTGTTCTGTTCCATTGGTCTATCCATCTGTTTCTGTACCAGTACCATGCTGTTTTGATTATAACTGCCCTGTAGTATGTCCTGAAATCTGCTATTGTGATGCCTCCAGCTTTGTTTTTGTTGTACAAGATTGCTTTAGCTATTCGAGGTCTCCTGCATCTCCATATGAATTTCAGCATCATTTTTTCTAGATCTGAGAAGAATGTCTTTGGTATCTTGATTGGTATCGCATTGAATGTATAAATTGCTTTTGGGAGAATGGACATTTTGATGACATTGATTCTTCCAATCCATGAGCATGGAAGATTTTTCGATTTTTTGGTATCCTCTTCTATTTCTTTAAGGTTTTGTAGTTTTCGTCGTAGAGATCTTTAACGTCCTTGGTTAAGTTTATTCCAAGATATTTGATTGTTTTTGTAGCTATTGTGAATGGGATTGATCTTAGCAGTTCTTTCTCAGCCATGGCATTGTCTGTGTATACAAAGGCTGTTGATTTTTGTGCATTGATTTTATATCCTGCTACTTTGCCAAACTCTTCTATGAGTTCCAATAGTCTCTTAGTAGAGTTCTTTGGATCCCCTAAATAAAGAATCATATCATCTGCAAAGAGGGATAGTTTGATTTCTTCCTTCCCATTTTGTATCCCTTTAATTTCTTTTTCTTGCCTAATAGCTCTGGCTAAAACTTCAAGAACTATGTTGAATAGCAGTGGTGAGAGTGGGCATCCCTATCTGGTACCAGATCTCAGTGGAAATGCTTCCAACTTTTCCCCATTCAATAGGATGCTGGCTGTAGGTTTTTCATAAATTGCTTTGACTGTATTAAGGAATGTTCCTTCTACACCCAGTTTGCTTAGAATTTTCATCATGAAAGGGTATTTAATTTTATAGAATGCTTTCTCTGCATCTATTGGGATAATCATATGCTTTTTCTTTTGCAGTTTGTTAATGTGGTGTATCACATTGATTTATTTGCGAACATTGAACCATCCCTGCATACCAGGAATAAATCCCACTTGGTCTGGGTGGATGATTTTTCTGATGTGTTGTTGTATTCTGTTGGCGAGAATTTTATTGAGGATTTTTATGTCCATGTTCATCAGGGATATTGGTCTGTAATTCTCTTTCAATGCTCCATCTTTGTCTGTAGGGATTAAGGTGATGCTGGCTTCATAGAAAGAATTTGGGAGGATTCCATCTTTTTTTGACTATTCAGAATAGTTTGAGAAGAAATGGAGTTAGTTCTTCTTTAAATGTCTGGTAGAATTCAGCAGTGAATCCATCTGGTCCTGGGCTTTTCTTTGTTGGGAGGGCCTTTATTACTGTTTCAATTTCTGACTGAGTTATGGGTCTGTTTAGGTTTTCTATGTCTTCCTGGTTCAATTTTGGTAGGTTGTATGTGTCCAGGAATCTATCCATTTCTTTATGGTTCAGTTTAGGTAGATTGCATGTGTCCAGGAATCTATCCATTTCTGATAGATTTCCCTGTTTGCTGGCATACAACTCTTTGTAGTAATTTCTGATGATTCTTTTTATTTCTGTGGTGTCTGTTGTTACATTTCCTTTTTCATCTCTGATTTTATTGATTTGGGTCTTTTCTCTTCTTTTAGTTAGTTGAGCCAATGGTGTGTCAATTTTATTCATTTTTTCAAAAAACCAGCTCTTCACTTGGCTGATCTTTTGTAATATTTTTAATTCAATCCTGTTGATCTCTTCTCTGATTTTAATTATTTCTCTTCTCCTACTAGATTCGGGTCTGGTTTGCTACAGTTTTTCTAGATCTTTGAGATTAATTGAAAGCTCATTTATTTGGTGCCTTTCCAATTTCTTGATGTAGGCACCTATTGATATAAATTTTCCTCTCAACACTGCTTTTTCGTATCCCATAAGTTTTGATATGTTGTTGTTATCCTCATTTACTTCCAGAAAGTTTTTGATTTATCTTTTGATTTCTTCTATGACCCATTGTTCATTCAGGAGCATGTTGTTCAGTCTCCATGTGTTTGCATACTCTCTAGGGTTTCCTGAGTTGCTAATTTCCACCTTCATTCCGCTATGGTCTGAGAAGCTGCATGGTATGATTCTAATTCTTTTAAATTTGCTGAGACTTGCTTTATGGCCTAGTATGTGGTCAATCCTAGAGAAGGTTCCATGCACTGCTGAGAAGAATGTAAAAATCTTTAGATGTAGGATTGAAAGTTCTGAAAATATCTGTTAGATCCATTTGGGCAATAGTATCGATTAAATCTGCTGTTTCCTTGTTGATTTTCTGTCTGGCTGATCTATTTCTGAGAGTGAAGTATTGAAGTCCCCTAGTACTATTGTATTGGGGTCTAAGTCTCCCTTTAAGTCCCTTAACAAGTCTTTTAAATAAGCTGGTGCCCTGTAATTAGGTACATATACATTTATAATAGTTACATCTTCCTGTTGAATTGAACCCTTAATCATTATATAGTGTCCCTCTTTGCCTCTCTTAACAGTTTTTGTGTTAGTTTATTTTGTCTGAAAAATATGCTGCAAGGATTCAACAAAGTCAAGCATGAAAAATCCTTAACAGATTCAATTACAGAAGTACTGCCTAATCCAAAATGACCCAGGCTAAGCAGCAGCAGAAAAAAAAAAAAAGAATGAAAATTAGGGAAAAGGAACAGAGCCTAAGGAGCCTGGAGGACTCTACATAAATAAAGTCAGGAAGAGGCACAAAGAATATCTGTAGAAATAATAGCCAGAAACTTCGCACATTTGATGGAAGATACAAATCTACAGATCCAGAAACTTCCGTGAACTTCAAATAGGGATAAACTCCAAGACATTTCATTGAATTAAAATTTTTGAAATCCAACGAGAAAATCTTGAAAACATCAAGAAGTGAGGACCTCACTCAGGAGGGGTACTCAACTCAATTGTCTGATGTTTCATCAGGAACCCTGGTGACCACAAGCTAATAAAAGATCATGTTTAAAATGATGAAATAATAGAAAACAAGAGGAAGGTAACCAAGAATTCTATAAATGGAAAATTAATTCTTCTAAATGAAGGTGGAATTAAGGCGTTTCCAGATAAACAAATGCTGGGGAAGCTTGTTACAAATGAATCACCCTACCAGAAATCTAATAAGGAACTCATCAATTTGAAATCAAAGGATATTAGGCAGTAATGCAAAGCCCTTTGGAAAAGCAAATGTCTGAGGACAGCTTTCCATGAACACCCAAATTGTCTGTCTTTCTCTCTTATTTTGTCCTCAAACTACCAAATTTAGGGGCCCAACACTGTGGCTTAGTAGGCTAAGCATCCACCTGTGGCACCAGCATCCTATATGGGCACTGGTTCTAGTCCTAGCTGCTTCTCTTGTGATCTAGCTCTTTGCTTATGACCTGGGAAAACAGTCAGAGGTGGCCCAAATTCTTGAGCCCCTGCACCCATGTGGGAGACCAAAAGAAACTCTTGGCTCCTGGTTTAGATCAGCCCATCTTTAGCCATTTCTACCTCTAAAATAAATAAATAGTTAAGAAAAGAGTTGCAGATTGGTGCCTCCTCACATGGGGCACCAAGGATGTTAGGAAAAGAGGCAAAAAAGAGAGGAGGCAATTTACAAATTTACAGCCAGACTGAATTTATTCAGAGAAAATAAATTCATGGAGGTGGGTGCCCAACTGCCCAAGTACACATTGATGGAACACCCTGCAGAAGGCCCCAAAACCCAGGGTCCAGGCCTTTTGATATTTTAGGAGGGCTAGGGATGGGGTGGGGATAGGAGGCATCAGGCAGAGGGGAATTCCTGGAACTGGTCTTTTAAGTGTTCCAGCAACTGACCTTTCAGGTGGCTTTGGGGGATGGGGTATGAAGGCAATAGGGTATGAGAGGCAATTGAGATTCAAGGGCCAGGAATATAATCCAATGTTTATCTATCTTTTGTGCAATGAGCAAGAATGGCTGAAGCTTATGTCTTTATTCCATCACTGCAAACAAAATATGTATACCAAAATATGGGGTGCAGCAAAGGTAGTGCTCAGTAAAATTATAACTAAACACCTAGATCTCAAATCAGCCATCTAAGGATTAAGCTTAAGGAATTAGTGAAAGAAGAAACAAATTAAACTTAAAGCTAACAGAAAGAAAGGAATACCAAAAAATATGGTGGTGATAAGTGAAAAAAAAATTGTTTAGACAACAGAGAAAATCAATAAAAGCAAAAGATGATTCTTTGAAACATCTATAAAATTGAAAAAAAAAAGAATTAGTCACAAAAAACAGAAATACTCTCACAAATAACTAAAATCATAAATTAAAATTAGTATACTACTTTTGTCCTTACAAGGAGGATTATAAAAGAATGTTAGAAACACACATATTACTAAATCTCACTCAAAAAGAAAAAAGAAAAAGAAATCTGCCAACCTATTACAAGAGAATGAATCATTTTAATAAAAAAATTCTTGAAAAGGAAAATCTAAGACAAAATAGCTCCATGATGCATTCTTCACAATATTTAAATAACTAACATCAATCTTTGGCAAACTCTCTTGAAAATACAGAAGAGAAAGGACTATTTCCAAAGTCATTTTATGAAACCAGTATTACATGATAATAAAGTAACATAGAGACATCACAAGAAAAGAAAATGTCAGGCCCATATCCACTATGATTATAGAATCACAAATCCTCAAAAAAAAAAAAAACCCACTGACATTAAATTCAAAGTTATAGAACATTTTATTCAAAGAATATTAGGATAATTGGTTCAAAAACTAATCACTATTAATACCTAATAGTATTGTGAGGAGTCAATGTGTTAATAGGCAATCAGGGTGGTCCCAATAAAATCTGAGGTGTAAAATGTTTGCTTCCCTCCCCAAAGAACATTATCTTTAGCAATAACAAGATGTCCTTCTTCCTGGTGGAATCTCCAAATTTACCATGAGAATAGCAAGGGAATGGTGATTCCATCTTCCTGAGCTCAGTCTATTGTGAAAACAAGTTACATATCCCACACTTCCGCATGGATTTTAGTTTTGCCATGAGCAAGCCAGATAGGATAAAGGATTGTGTATCAGGTCCTTTGGGTTTTGTCCTTTCCTGGTAACTGAGTGCCACTCTGATGGTCAAGCTTCTATTTTCCTTCAAAACCGTATTTAAAAACCTAGTGCTACAGGTTCTCTGGGTTCATTCCCTCTCGTGGAAGCCCTCCTCCACGACACTCTGGCCGGATGACTTTTTTTTTTTTTTTTTTTTTTTGACAGGCAGAGTGGACAGTGAGAGAGAGACAGAAAGAAAGGTCTTCCTTTTGCCGTTGGTTCACCCTCCAATGGCCGCTGCGGCCGGCGTACCACGCTGATCCGAAGGCAGGAGCCAGGTGCTTCTCCTGGTCTCCCATGGGGTGCAGGGCCCAAGCACTTGGGCCGTCCTCCACTGCACTCCCTGGCCACAGCAGAGAAGAGGGGCAATCGGGACAGAATCCGGTGCCCCGACCAGGACTAGAACCCGGTGTGGATGTCTTTGATGCTAATAAATCTTTTTGAACCTCTCTGCTGTCCACATGGAAATTCTTCTTCCACGTGAGACAAAGAAATGAGGTAACAATAATTTTCTCCATTGCCATTTTCCCATAACAGTATGAAAGAAAATATTACCATCTTTCTTGATGGGAAAAGTAGATTTTATGAAATCTAAGACCCGTTTTCATGATAAAATATTCAGGAAACTAGGGTGAGAAGTGGAATTCCTCCAATTCATATGAAATTGAAAGGGACTCCAATGAGTAAAAATACTGAAAAACAGGACAAAGTTACGGTGCTGAGACTTTCCAATACTAATTCTTGATTGAAAACTCATTGAAATATTAAGGTCCTTGCATACTGATAGGTAGATACCAATGTAATAGAGTTGAGAGTTCATCAGTTTACCCTGTCTGTGGTCAACTGACTCTTGACTGGTGCCAAGACTATTCAATGGTGAAAGAATATTCTCTTCAATAGATGGTACAGGGCAGCTGGAATGAAGGCAGACCATTAACTTCAAACTACATACATAAATATTCTCTAAATGAAAGATTTAAACCTATACATAAACAAACACTAAAACCCATGGAAGAAAAACAAGAGTATACCATTATGAATTCAGATTTGGTAATATATGCTCATATATGACACAAAAAACATGCAAAAGGAAAAGGAATGGGACTTCATCCAAATTTTTAAAAAAATCTTGACTTTAAAAAGATCTATCAAAAAAGTGAAGAGGTAACCTGCAGAATAGAGAACCTACAGAAACTATAGAAAATATTTGTCGCTGGCACCATGGCTCAATAAGCTAATCCTATGCTTGCGGCACCAGCACACCAGGTTCTAGTCCCGGTGGGGGCACCAGATTCAGTCCTGATTGCTCCTCTTTCAGGCCAGCTCTCTGCTGTGGCCAGGGAGTGCAGTGGAGGATGGCCCAAGTGCTTGGGCCCTGCACCTGCATGGGAGACCAGGAGGAAGCACCTGGCTCCTGCCTTCGGTTCAGCGCGGTGCGCTGGCCACAGCACTCTGGCTGTAGCGGCCATTGGAGGGTGAACTAACAGAAAAAGGAAGACCTTTCTCTCTGTCTCTCTGTCTCACTGTCCACTCTGCCTGTCAAAGAAAATAAATAAATAAAAATAAAAATAAATAAAAGAAAAATAAATAAATTAAAAGAAAAATAAATTAAAAAATAAAAAATAACTTAAATTAAAAAAGAAAATATTTACCAATCATGTTTTTGCAAGGGTATATTTTATATATATCTAAAATAAAGAAAAAGCTCATAAAAAAGGATGCCAAAAACTTAAAAATAAGCAAAGTACTTGAAGAGACATTTCCTCAGGGGAGATTCTGAAAGGCCCAGAAGATACATGAAAATACCTTCAACATCAATAATCGTTAGGGAAATGGAAATGAAAACCACAATGATACACTTCAGCCAATGTGCAAATGTCACCATAATATTAAGGAAAATAAAAAACGTAAATAAGCATTGGTGAAGAGATAGGGAAACTGGAATACTTACACACCGCCAGTGAGAAGACAAAAGGATAAGGTTCTGAGCAAAGAAGTTTGGTGGTTACTCAGCAAGTTAAGGATAGAATTATCATATACACAATCCTGACACTTCAAGAATAATACAGAGATCCCTCAACTTACGATGTTACTACTTAAAATTTTTCATTTTTACAATACTGAATAAGGGGTACTGATTCAGTCGAAGCCACGCTTCAAATTTTGCACTGCAGTTTTTTCACAGGCAAACAGTACGTGTGCAAGTGGCTTCTGGTGACCCTGGGCAGCAGCAGGGAGCAATTCAGGCTCAAACAAGGGTAAGTTACAGACACCACTCAGCTATCCATGTTGGAAGGTCAGGTGCTGTAGTGCGCATTTTCAACTTGGAATATTTTCAATTTGGAGTAGATTTTTTGGAATGTAGTCACATCACAATTTGACGAGCATCTGATGCCAAAAGAGTTAAAACAGATACTCAAAGGACTGTATGTATGTGTATGTGTGTGTGTTCCTAACAGCGCTATTCAGGATAGCCAAAAGGTGGCTGAATGATTAAGTGATCTATGGAACACATACACACAAACATATACACTGCAAAATTATTCAACTATAAAGAGAATGACATACAGATATATCTTTCATTATGGAGGGACCTATAAAACATCATGTTTGGTGCAAGAATCAGACAAAAAGACTAATATTGCATAATTCCAAATTTGAACTGTGCAGAATAGACAAACTTAGACAAACTCATAGAGATGAAAAAAAATTTAATTACCAGATGCTGAGGAAGGGGTATATGGGGAGAACCTTTCTAATGGGTAAGAGACTTTAATATGGAGCAACAGCAATATTTTGGAACTAGATAGAGGTAGCAGTTGAACAACATATGAAAGCACTGAATTTCTCCATGTTCAACTTTATATTATGTTCTTTTCACCACAATAACCTAAAATACATGAGAAAAAATAAATACACCAAGGGGAAATAGAGAAATTATATAATAAAAGCATACAAAATTTATAGTCTCAATAATTCATAGAATATTTAGACCAAAAATCATTAAGGAAAAGGGTATAATAAAGGCAACTATCAACCAATCTGACAGACCTGGCATTTAGAGAACATTATAGCCTTACACTGAAGAATACACATTAATTTCAAGCAAGCATGAAACCTTAACTAAGATAAATCATATGCTGAGCTTAATAAATATTACATAATTAAAAGTAGCATAGCATATTTTCTGAACAAAATGTTACTCAATTAAGAATCAATAGCAATAAGATTATGAAGCAAATCCCCAAATATTGGAAAATTAAATCAAATAATCCATGGATAAAACATAAGTCACAAAGGAAATCAGAAAATGTTTAAGACTAAATGGTAATGAAAATACAGACTATAAAAATATGTGAAATGTAGCTAAGCATTAATTCAAATAGATTTTAACTTTAAATGCCCATGTTAGAACAGTGTAAAATTGTCTTATATTCTAAGACATAAAACAAGCAAAAGAATAAAGTAAATCCAAAGAAAGAACATTTAAATAATAAAAGCAAAATCAATTGAATACAAAATGGACAAATGATATAGAATTCAATGAAATTATGTTTCTCTACTAAAGTTGAATTGTTCAAAATCCAAGAGGACTAATCAAGTAAAAAAAAAAAAATACTAACTGTGCAGTCAGTGTTTGGCCTAGTAGTAAAGATGGCAGTGATGACGCCCGTGACCAACAATGGAATACTTGTATTTGATCCCTGATGCCACCTCCTGATTCTATTTTCCTGATAATGTAGACCCTTGGCGGCAGCAATGATAAATGAAGTAAATGGAGTGATTATGTCCCTTAACTTTCTGCTTGGGGGATTTGTGTTGCTTTCAGTTCTTGCCTCCCTATTTTAGACAAGCCCAGCCCTGGCCACTGTGGACATTTGAAAGTGAGCAAATAGATAGGAGCTCTCTTTACCTGTCTCTATGCTTTCCAAATAAATGTATTGTTTTAAAACTTTAAAAATAAAAAAGACAAACCCTCAGGGCTGGCACAGTGGTACAGGTGTTAAGCCACCACCTGACCTGCAATGCCAGCATCCCATATGAGCAATTGTTTGTGTTCCAGCTGCTCCATTTCTGATCCAGCTCCCTGAAAATGTACCTAGAAAATCAGTGGAAGGTGACCCAGGGATGTAGGCCCCTGTACCCATGTGGGAGACCTGGATGAAACTCTTGGCTACTATTATTGGCTGGTTCAGTTCTGGCTATTGCACCCTTGGGGAGTCAACTTGTGCATGGAAGATTTCTCATTCTCAATTTCTCTATCTCTTTCTCTGTCTCCTGCTCTCTATAACTGTCTTTCAAATGAATGAATAAATCTAAAACTCAGATTATCAATATTAGTATCAGAAAAAGAAAACACCACTATATATCTTAGAAACATTAGCCTGATAATGAGAGATTATAAACAGCCTAATGACAATAAAATCAACATTATTTATGAAAATAATGATTTTTTTCCTTCAAACATCTGATGCAAGTATAAAGTAAAAAATCTAAGTGACTCTATAACTTACTGAATCAGAGCCAGAAACATCGCCATAAAAAATTTTCTAGTTCTATATGAATTCATCCACATATTTCATTAAAAATTTAAGGGAGAGTAATAGCAATCCACCACAAGTTCTCTCAGGAAATAGATGAGAAAGGAGCAATTCCCAATTGGTTTTATGTGGCTAATATATGTTTTATGTAGCTAACATTGAAGAGAAATTTAAAAAATAATTACTGATCAGTATCTGATGTAAGTGTAACATTTCTTAAATGTTAGCAAACTAAATCCAGGAATATATAATAAATTTCATATATTATAACTAAGTGATCTTATCTCAAGAAGGCAAGGCAGATTCAACATAAATAAGTACTAGGCTTCTCCACATTTACATAATAAAGGTGAAATGTCAAATGATCATTCTAAAGGAGAAAGAAATAGCATGCAACAAACTAGAAATTCTAGCAAACTAGAAATGTAAGAAACAATGAAAACATCACTACTGATAGAATACATGTATAAAACTATACTTAATTAGGTTACTGTTTTATAACAAATAGGAAAATTTTGTATTCTCTGTTATTTACGAAATTATCAACATATTATAACATAGGAAAGAACCTAATGAGAGATGTGAAAGATCTCCCAGTCGAAAATTATTAAATTTTGGTGAGTGAAATTTAAGTCCTTAATTAATGGATGGATATTTCATGACTTCATGTTTCTGATTTTTGAATATTAAGATAACAATTATTATTAAATAACTAGATATAACTCAAATGTATATCAATAAAATATATAAAAGGTGATATATATTGAATTATTATAAAATTTTCTAGAGATGCAACCCAAATATATTAAAATTCTAAGAAGATTTTGTGGTGGTGATGAAGAAATTTATCAGTTTATTATAACGTTTATATGAAAAGAACATTAACTTTAATAGGCAAAAATAACAAATAGCAAAAGAAATAAATTGGAAGGCTTATACAAATAACTAGTAATACAGTGTAGCATCCTTGTATGATCAAAGAACTATAATCCACAATCATAAATATTCAGTTAATTGATTCTTGCGAAATGACAAATCAACTTAGAAAGAAAGAAAAATCCTTATAAAGAGAATATTGGTAAAACCTGAATTCCATTTCTAAAATATAAATGATGACCCCTACTTCACTCCAAACATAAAAATGTGTTTAAGATGATTCATTGATCAAAATATTGTAAAACATAATGCTAGAAAGATAGAACTTATAAACAAAAAATTCTAGGTGTTGTTATTACCTCAGTCTTAGAAAATTTCTTAAATAGAAAACAAATTTTGGCTGGCACCGCAGCTCTCTTGGCTGATCCTCCGCCTGCGGCGCCAGCACACCGGGTTCTAGTCCCAGTTGGGGCGCCGGATTCTGTCCTGGTTGCTCCTCTTCCAGTCCAGCTCTCTGCTGTGGCCTGGGAAGGCAGTGGAGGATGGCCCAAGTCCTTGGGCCCTGCACCCGCGTGGGAGACCAGGAGGAAGCACCTGGTTCTTGGCTTCGGATTGGCGCAGTGCACCGGCTATAGCAGCCATTTTGGGGGTGAACCAACGGAAAAGGAAGACCTTTCTCTCTGTCTCTCTCTCTCTCACTGTCTAACTCTGCCTGTCAAAAAAAATAATAATAATAAATAAATTTTAAAGCAGCACAGAGAAAAAAAGTTTTCTTGAAGATAAACTTTCTTCTCTTCAAGACAAAATTTTAAAAGTTTGACTATGACCTTGTCTAAATAAGATCAGAGTCGGCGAACTTAGAAGGCTTCCATAGCCTTGGCAATTTATGACAAGAGCCTAGGGAGATTACTGATGCCATAAACAAGAGTGTCAATTTGCTAAGTCAACAACAGGAGTCACTGTGCATTTACTCCCCATATAGGATCTCTGTCCTTAATGTGTTATGCAATGTGAATTAATGCTATAACTAGTACTCAAACAATATTTTACACTTTGTCTTTCTGTGTGGGTGCAAACTGTTGAAATCTTTACTCAATATATACTAAATTGATCTTCTGTATATAAAGATAATTGAAAATGAATCTTGATGTGAATGGAATGGGAGAGGGAGTGGGAAATGAGAGGGTTGTGGGTGGGAGGAAAGTTATGGGGGGGGGGGGGGCGGGGAAGTCACTGTAACCCATAAGCTGTACCTTGAAAATTTATATTTGTTAAATAAATTCAAAAAAGTTAAAATGTAAGCTACAGATACTAGTAATATTCACATAACATTTATTTCTTTAAAAAAAACTGCTAAACAAAATGTATAAAAACTGCAACGTAATAATAGTAAAATATCAGAACAAAATCTAAAGAAGAATGTACAAAAATATTTGAATGGATACTCTGTGAATGAAGGCACAAAATAGACAAATCACAACAGTATGGTCATCAAGAATAAAATTATAAACATAATGAGATATTCTTTCACATTTAGTACATATTTAGCTCAAAATAAAATAACAGAGCTATGGATTTCTATATATTGTTTTGCTACTGGGGGTCTAAAATGGCATAAACAATTTGGAGGACTGTAATAGTTTCTTATTAAGTAAAACACACATCAAGCTTACATATACTCTGTTCTAGTTAGTTCATATTTTGGTATTTTCCTAAGGTATACAAAAGCACATGTATCTGTAGAGGCATACACACATACACACATTCCTAATAAATTATCATCAGGAGCCATCTTCATAATGACCTCAAAGTAGAAATAACTCAAATGTCTATCAATAGAATATGTAGGCGTGTACTACATCCATGTGATAAAGTACTAGTCAGTGATGAACCAGAATGAATTACTCATAAGTGCAACAATATGAATGGAATAGAAAACAGTGTGTTTTCTAATGAAACAGGATATAGAAGGTTGGTGTACACAGGTAGTGATTGTGGCACAGATTAAGCTGCCGCTGTGGGTGCCCACATCCCGTACTGGAGTGTCAACTTCCTGGCTATTCCACTCTTTATCCCAGCGTCCAACCAATGTACCTAGGAAGGCAGCAGAAGATGGCCCAAGACTTGGGTTCCTGCCGCACACATGGGAGACCCAGATGTAGTGTTTAGCACTGACATTGCAGGCATTTGGTAACTTAACTAGCAGATAGAAGACATCTCTCTCTGCTTCCCACTCTCCCTCCTTTTCTCTCCCACTCTATCACTATACCTTTCAAATACATAAATCTTTAAAAGAATCCCAAACTGTGTAATTCTATTCATGAGACACTAACAGGACATTCTCAATGATGTGATTGCAGAGAATGTTGAATGGAGAAAATCACAACATGACATGACGCAAGTATTTTATATGTTGTTTGGATGGTTCTTATATGAATATAGAAAACTGTCAGAAATAATGGAGCCAAACTTCCAATACCTGTACCTTTCATTATATGTAAAATATAGCAAAGTAAAAATGAATCTGTCAAAAAAGAGTCACCATCATAATACATATAGAGATGACCATCTATAATTCTGGGAAAATCATTCCACATAGTGGGGAAGGGAGAGTTTGGGGGTCACAATATCTCCTTTAATCAAAATAACAGAACTTTTTAAACGATTGCTGCTGGCCATCCTGTAGTGATAGGGATAGGAATTGAATCACATCAGTCATCATTGACTAATGTGTTATCTACTTCATATAAAATAATAGAAATAAAAGCTGAAACAGTTTGCTTAATATCACAAAGCTAGTAAACACTGGACTCAGGAATTAAACCTCTGTAGGACCCCAGAATTCCTACCTTTAACCACTATTCTATTCTTCCATCCCTCCCTGGTATTCTTAATACAGGACAAATATGCTTGCAGTCCAATAAAACAGAGGCAAAAACACAGGAGGGTAAAATAATATTCTCCCAGGAATAATTAAAACTAAATTAAAACAAGAAAGTGCAAATTAAACAACAATGAGATACAAGGCAACACATTTCCAAGTGGCAAAAAATAGAAAAGTGCCATAATGCCAAGTGCTGGTGATTACATGGCCAGACAAGAACTCCAGTCCCTTGATTATGTTAATGTCCTCAGGTACTTTAGAAATTATCCTGGTGATTCTTCATAAGATTAGGATAGCCTATACCACATAATTACTTCCATTTCTGAGCACATACTGGGGGTACATTTCATCAGATATGTCCAAAATAATTGATTGCAATGATGTGTGTGTTTATTGTAAAAGAAGAGTTGTAGCATAATCTGTGGGACAATGGAAAATCTATATTACGAACCCAGTGGAATACATTGTGGAAGAAATAGTCCAGATATAAAACACTACAACAGGAGTAGACACAATGATGTAAGTTCTAAGATTAAAGATACATTGGTGGTGCATGCCTGTAGTCCCAGCTACTTGGGAGGCTGAGGTAAGCACTCCTGTGGTCACCTGATTTGAGCGCTGGTTAGTCAATGATGGGTAAGATCCCTTGGGGGACAACCTAAGACAGGCACAGCTGCATGCGGAGACCACATGGAAATGGGGTCAACAATGGTATGGCCAAGAATCATGCCTCTTGTTGCTCAAAAATAAACAAAAAGGGGGAAACATGGTGGAATGAGAAGGTGAGAAGGTCATGCCAAGACGGCCGTTGACAACAGAAACTGCCTGGAAACAGGCCATGATTGGTTGACTTAGGAAACCACCTGACAACAGAGCCTGACTGACAACATGTCGTGAATGGATGGCTTCAGAAACCACATGACAAAAGAGCTTGACTTACAACAGGCTATGATTGGATGGTTTCAGAAACTGCTTGGCAACAGAGCCTGACTGGCAACAGGCTGTGATTGGATGGCTTTGGAAACTGCCTGGCAACAGGCTGTGATTGGTTAAGGCATAGACTGCCCCTTGACTGGATTGGCTGCCTTGGATATATAAGCAGCTGTAGCAACTGAAATAAACGAGTCTGCAGGCTGCTTGCCTCAGGCCTGCTTTCACCCAACTCCCAGGATCTGTGTGGTGACTCCGCACCTCTTGCCCCCACCACGCTCCTCCTCTCAGGAATGAATCCACTACAGCACAATACCACATAAGCAAGTTATAACCATACATGCTGGGCTGGCAGTGTGGCACAGAAAATGAAGCCAGTACCTGTGATGCCAGCGTCCCATACAAGCACTGCTTGGAGTTTTGGCTGCTCTAGTTCTGCTAGCTTCCTTCTAATGGCTTGGGAAAAGCAACACAAGATGGCTCAAGTGTTCATGCCCCTGAACCCACATGGGAGACCTGAATAAGCTCCTGGTTCCTGGCTTCAGCCTGACCCATCATTGGTCATTGTGCCTGTCTGGGGAGTGAACATACAGATGAAAGGCACCTCTTTCTCAGTCTCTCCCTCTCCCTCTCCCTCTCCCTCTCCCTTTTCCTCTCCCTCTCTCTCTCCATAACTCTGCCTTTTGAATTAAAAATAACTAAATCTTTAAAAACAAGCAAATATGTTCAAATAAGAGTAGTATATAAGCTTAAATGCATTTTGATGGACATAAAAACTTGGTAATATGGAAGGGGAATAAGAATGCAAATAGAGACCAGAAACAGAAGAAAAAATAGAAGAAATAAATAGGGCCTTCTGCTGAACAGCAATAGTGCTAGCTAAAACACATGCAAAAACTAGATTTCATTTCTGGAGATTAAGAAAAACCATTGACAACACTCCAGGAAACAACTTTGATATTTAGCCTTGTATAAACATGTGGAGAGCAGCTCTGGAGGGTGAATCATACCTCAAATAATTGAAGCGAGTGTTTTTTTTTTTTTGTATGTGTATGTGTGTGTACACACACGTGCACATGTTGCAAATGTACATTTTGGAGCACTCTATCTTTGGACACAGAATGGAAAGCAACATGTTAATATTTGCTTCCCAATTTGAATTGCAGGTCCATCCAATCCCTGGAGATCCTTGATATCTAGGGTGCCAACAAAGTTTTGATTTAGATTACACTTTGCTGAAGCTTATCCAATCTTGCTCTATGGAAACAGCTATGTAGAGAAGGGAGTTAAATCTGAGTCATACTCCTTTCATTATGTAAATTGTTGAAGTGTGAAGTTCAGTTTCCATAAAGCCTCTGTTGTCATTGGCCTTTGACAGAGGATGCTGAGAGAATTGGCTGCACCTGCCCTCTGATCCTTTTCCCTGTGTGACTTCTGAGATGTATAAAGGACCTGCAAATAGCATCGTCCCAGCTTTCTATGACAGAATAAACAAAATCATCACATATTTAGAGACCAGAACATCCACATTCAATTTAGACACCACACTCTAGGCATTAACTAACCTAATTGTTGGTTTTATTTCCATTTTTTTAAATTCAGGATTTATGTCTTTGAATAGATGACAGTCTCATAAAATACTATTATCTGTATAAGGACAAATAAACAATAGTCTCTTGAGCGAATGAGTAAATTCGTGATCGAGCTCAGTATTTCATGACCTCTTTTATGGCACACATAAGATTCCATAGGTCAATTTTCTGTTACAGGACAGCAGGGGGTAAAAAAGAAAGAAAAGCTCAAGATAAAAGGAGAGAACAGTCTGTAAAACTGGGAGCATGAGAGCTCAGTACCTTAGGCAAGTTTTGAAATAGGAAAGTGCTAAATCATTCCCTAAAAACTCCAACTGGAAGCAATGATAGGTTCTCATCAAGAGGAGCACTAACTACTTTGAAGTAGCATTAGAGATTGTCTTGCATATGTTATCACTGTAGTTCATATTGATTCATTCTCTGTAGCTGAATTATCTTTAAAAAATTTATGGTGCATTTTTATGGCAATAGCCAATCATGCATATCATTAGTGTGCATAGCAAGAAGTTTAAGACAAGAGGAGACTGATGGCTTTTCAATTATTGATGTAAATGAATTACCAAGTATAGCTAGTTTAAGAAATGCAATAAAGAGCAAAAGTCAAATCTCTGGCTCTGTGCACACACACACAACCACACTAAACAAACTCATCTATCATTTTAGCAGTAGGTGAAGACTGCAATTACATTAGTTAAAATTTCAGACATTTCTGAAATTTTACAGCATGAAATTAATTTTAAACTATAAAACACATTGTCGTGGCATTTAAAGCATGAATACCCAGAACTTTAAATTTAGCAGATACTTCAGAAGTTATCCTTGCCAATACCTCGAGTGTGATGTAATAAGTCGTTGCTCAAATACTAGTTGTGTCTGGAGATGTTGATTAATACTGCTTATAGAATGGAAGTCACTTTATGAAGATTTTCTGGGTTCTGCTGGAAAAAATATTTATTCTCTCTAACTGTCCTATTTTTCATCTCTAAATGTAAATTGTTGTATTATTACCCCATGGGATTTTTTTAAAGACTCAAACCATGACACATAATACAAACTGGGTTCAGGTTATACCTGTTTGATATGTTTAGGTTAGTAGCATTCATTTCTATTTCAGTGTTATGGCCACAAATTTGTCTAAATCACCTTAAAGCATTGGAATGAGTCTCTATCTGCACACTCAGTTCAGCCCTCCATACTGCTTACTAACCCTTTCTTTTGCCCTTCGTCAGGTCTGTTTTCCATTGCTTTAATATCATTCCAAAATTCAGAACCATTCTCAAGTGGTTATCCAATCACTCATTTTTCAATAGTAGTCACTATTTGTACCTTGATCTTGAAGAAACTTGTGAGATTAGAGATGATATAACAACATCTCCAGCATCCATTAAAGCAAGTATCCTTATATCCTTTGCATCATTGTCCTTTTCCTTCCAGCCATAAATGACACCTGCTCAGAACCAAATAATGCTCTTATACAGGCTCTTCATATCTTCCCTTCCCCAATCTAAAACCAAATCTTGAGCAATATATTCACTTCTACAAAGTATCCCTTTCCTCATATCTAATATCAATGAGCATGTACACTTTAATATTACATCTAACCCTCACATTTGGCATAGCTCAAATGGAATCTAATTACTATATCCACAGGGAGTCTACCTTGTTACCCAAGCCATGTACTGTACGTCTTTTCTGAGATCTCCCTTTCCATATGACTGTTATTCAATCACAAAGCAATACCTCTCAAACTATCTCTTAAATGTCTTTACTTATTTCCAACTTAACAGCAAACTATCCTAATTCAGTTATCTCTGTCATGAGGACTTTTTTAATAGCACCATAGTTGGTCTTCTTGACTCCTGTCTTATCTAAGTTTCAATTTCCAATTCCACCTAGAGCATTATATTTAGAAAGTTCTTATCTGAAAACATTCAAGGGGCAAGCCTTTGATTGTCTTGCCCTGCTTATGTATTAAGCTGCACTTCTCTGAATTATCCTTGCTCTGACTATGATGCTGTCAGGCTAAGCTCCACGCAGTTCCACTTGGTTGCCCTCAGTAATCTTGAGCCATTTGTTTTCCTATCCCTTTACTGGTTCCCATTACTCATCTTTGATTCATCAATCTCCTGGAATCTTCCTTCCTTCCAGATTGGGTTGGATATCCCTCTTGTGTATTTTAAATATCCTTGAACTATAGTTTTCCCTTTCTTTGATTCTTTCTGGCTGTAGTGTGAGTTTTTGATGGATATCTAATTGGAGAACAAGTCATGGAATTTTTTTAGAAGAGATGGGCCTAAAATATATGACTAAAATATAAGTATACATACATATACACACACACACACATGTATTGAAGACTGTGTTTGGATTAAATCGCCCAATCCAGTATAGAATGATAAGGCATCTAGGAATAAAACCCTGAGGAATGATATCCACTACTTAGATTCCTTCGTATAAGACAATGGCCATGAAAAATCAGAAAAAGCAATTTTCAGGTGCACCTGAGATGTCAGGGCAACCAGAAAGGTGCAGAGGAAAGTGGAGATGTGGTTATAGAGCAGAGGGGTGTTAACGTGCTGAAGTAAGCTCACATTTGTAGGGCTACTGCGAATCCACAAAGAGAAATGTCTGTCTGAAAGTAATATGGGTGCCAACATATGAAAAGCAAAATCAAGGACATTGAAGTGTAGGATGATATTCAGATTTTGCAAATGCAGAGGCATCCTATTAGGATGAATTTGTCTCATGAAAAAGTGAATGTAAGAAACAAACAAAAATATCCATAAAAGCAAAAGTAGTAACATGTAATTAATAAGGTTAACAAAATACACAAAGGAATAGTTTGGTTCTTTTACGAATCCTTTATGTCTGATAAAATGCACTGACAAATCACAGTGTATGAAGTGTCAGTGTTAAATGACCTTTTGTTCTGAATTCTATCTCCTATCAAAGACTTGAGATAACTTGATTCATTAATACCATTGGGTTTATTTTTAAACAGGTTAAATCACTTGTTCTAAGAATGTGGTTCTGGGTCATTACACAGTAAATTTTAATAAATTAAAACTTCTGTCCTTTCCAAAAACAACACTTGGGTCAACAACTATGATTAAGTTGTCTATATTAATAAGCAGTTATCTCTAAGATAATTATAGCTTCCTCTAAATGATTTGTATAAATGGGAAATGTCTTTAAATACTTTCAAAGTTATTTATAGTTTCACCTTTGATATGTCCTGTGTGCACAAACATCTGTGCGTGGATACTCAGAGATTCTAACTCCAATATTTAATTCAACACCTTGTTCCATTTCTTTTTTCAATAATTAAGCAGTATAACATGCTGCTTAAGGACACAGTAGTTGGAGCAAATTATCTGGATTGGAATCCTTTCTATGTAGCATTTCCATTTGTCATGTTGTTAACCTTTCTCTGACTCAATTGCTCATTCATAAACTGGAGATCATAATAGTACCTGCAGGTTTTATTATAAAATTAATAAAGGAAATATTTTGTAAATCTGTTAGAAGAGGGTCTGAAATAGGATAGGCATGTCACAAATTAATTATAATTCCAACCATCTTAGTTCTTTTTCACTGATCAACATTGCTTGCATTATATCTCAGAACCGTCATTTCCTCTGTAACACAAATGTAATTAGACAGTAAAGAAGAAGGTAAAACAGGAAAGAGATCATTAAAAACAAGGATGGTGGGGCATAGTAGTTACGATGTCACTTGAATAGTCGATGTGCCATCATGTAACACCTGGGTTCAAGTCTTATCTCTGTTTTCAATTTTAACTTCCTGCTAAATCCATCCTGGGAGGTAGTAGGTGATGGCTCAAGTAGCTGAGTCCCTGTTACTCATATAGGAGACCCTGACTGTGTTCTGGACTCCTGGGTTCATTCCTGTGCAGCCCCAGCTGTTGTAGGCTTATGGAGATGGAACCAGCATCTAGAAAAACACACACTCTCTTTCTCTCTCCTTCTCCTTCCCTCCCTCCCTCTCACATATAAAATGAAAATAAATTTAAAAATAAAAATAAGCATAGAATCCTTAATTATAGATTATACAATGTAATACCATCATATTATTATTTATTTTCTTCTAACTCAGATAAAACATGGTTTTACACTCAAAATTTCTCTATTTCAAGTTATTAATTTCTATTATTGATGGAGACAAATTTTCCTTTTTAGCCAATGGTTTGGCAGACATGCCACACTCTTTATAAGAAAAATGGAAAACTGTCCATCTCATAGAGTCTAAGATAAATTGTCCAGTTGCAATGATATAGGAAAATCTTAGTACATCATGATTCAAATTCCTTGAGCTTTTATGTTATGTTGAATCCACAAATATTTGACAGCCCAGAAACTGGTTATAAGGCATGTGTGACTGAAGTAGGCAGGCATACAGGCCCAAACTGATCAGATTTGTGAGCTGGAAGACCACGCCTTTGCCACACCCCTGTGTGACTTTGCCCTACCTGATACCTTCGCCACACCCCCATGTGACATCAGGTTCTACCTGACCATACCTGAGCGCCCACCTAGCCACAAGCCACTCCTCTGTGGAAAACATATAAAAAGGCAAGCAGTGTCGCAAAAGGTGCTCTGCCTCTGCTTTGCCTCTGGTGATAAGCGGTGGATAGCAGCTCGAGGTGCTTGCTGCACTTGGCTTTGGCCTGCTCTCTGAGTGGTATGGATGCTACCCTAGTTTCCAGACTTTCCCCTCTCTCCTACCTGAACTAAAGCTCTCACTCTTTTATGCATCTTTCTCACTAAATAAAAGCTTAAAACGTACCATGCTGCCTCGTTTATCTGTGCCAGTATTTAGAATTCTTCTCTAAAAATTAGGCAAGAACCCTCTTGGGCATATTAATATCGGGGATTTAGTAATAAGCCCGTGGTGAAATCGTAAGGCACCTCAAATTCCAGTAGCACATGTGGCACCCCGGGTAGCATTTCTAGGGAACTTTAAGGGGCCACATTTCAGTGTAGAGTTTAGGGGGTCTTCTCCAATCTCATGACCAGAGGGAGGAGGCGCTATTGAGTCAGAGGCTAAGAAAGTCATTTGAAGACAAATTTGGATTTGACCCACTTTCCCATTTCCTAAACAGGTCAAATAAGGTAAAGCTTTAAAAGAAGCCATTATAATTAACATTTTAAATACCCATTTAAGGAGATTTGTGGATGGTGGGTTTAGGTATAGTTAATCTGCTTTCTACTGGTTAATAGAATACCAAAGACTCAGTAATTATAATGAACAGAAATGCATTTGGAACTGCATCTGTGGAGAGTCTTAATTCTGTGTCATCTCATAGAAGAAGGGCAAAAGAATGTACAAGAAAGGCGGGGGCGGGGTTGAGGGGGGAGAGATGGGTGGGGTAAAGTCATCTCTTTTGTTGGGAACACATTTCAGAAATAGTTAATGCTGCATAATCCATTCAGGAAAACTGAGCCCTCATGACCTAATCATTTCTCAAAGGTTTAACCTCCATATTGTTGTATTTGAGACTAAGCTGCTAATATCTGAACTTCAGGAAACACATTCAAGCCATAGCAAGGTATAAACAGGAGGTTATCACATAATAAAATGGGTTTAAATCCAAGAGTAGTTTAACACAAAGAAAATGAGGAGTGTTTTGTTTATAGTGAAGATAAACTCATATGTGAATGTCTGCTATAAATTAGAAGCATACTACTTTTATGAATTAGACTGTGTAATAAAATACTTTAGGATTAGGATAACATATAGAAAACTACCTAACATGTATACAGTGATAACATTCCAAAATTCACTCCTTTTGTATAACATCATGCATATCTTTTAAGGCATTGAACAAAATATATGAAAATAATCAAGGTTTAGTGTCCCTGCCTTCCCAGCGCCTTCCTAAGGTTTTCCCTGAGTTTGCAAGCCTCTTCAGAGACGGACCACAGTTCTGGGATTTAGGTCTCCACACTGTTTTCCACCGGATAAAAGTCCTGTGAAAAGTTCTAACTTCTTTTCTTTCCCACACAAGCTCATATTTAATGAGGACTGCATTTCTTGTTTAAATTCTAAAGTTTGTTTCTTGTTGAAAACAAGGGAACAGAAAACAAGCAATACTAAGTGCTGACAAGTCCTTGGAGGCATGCAGTTCTCTTGTTCTTTAAAAGCTCTCAGTAGCTTTTGTGGAATTACCAAGGTTCATTCCAGAGACACATAAAAAGAATACTTCTGTAGTACAATTCTATTCACCTTTAAAGAAAAAAAAATCAAGAAAGCAAAGAATCACTTAAAAGTCTAAATGTTTGATTCCAGGCAATATTTTCTTTATACTCCCCTCCAATCAATCTTGAAAACCTGTTTTAACTTTTAAAATACAAAATTAAACAGTATCAAAGCAAAAAAATCTTACCTAAAAATAGAATCTAATCATTGAAAACACGGTTAGAACACTGGGATGTGTGTGCCTGTGATTTATAACAAGAAAAAAATCAATGTCTGTGAAATTATTTGTTTATACTGTTGATATAACCTTCTTCGGGTCCTATAAAAATTTCATATAAAATGTTCTCATTTTCATACTATGAAATAATCAGGGCTGGTTTATGTAATTTAGGAACAAATATATGTTCATAGCTAGCACTTAATGGAGACATTTGATCTTTCAACTGGCCACGGCATGGATACTGCTTTCCAGAATTATCCAGAGTATTTTCATCCCTCATTGTCATCATTGGGCAACAAGGTGGGTCCTAGTGTAGTATATTGTGTACAAAACTTTCTTCACATCAGCTATGCACATGGCTCCAGAATCTAGATTACATCCTTCAATGCTGCACCTTCCTCTCCCATTCTCTTTAGCCTTCATGGTTCCTACAAGGGCAAAGTATAGTAAAATATCTCTGTTGTCCCAAAATTCCTCAATTAGGTTTTCTCCCTAAAGACTTCAGAACGCAATAAAAACTGGAATTCAATAAAAATTTGTAAGTGGTGACCTACAAAACCAGAAAGGTCTAAACACATTTACAGCACTCATATTTTTATTGAAAAATATGAAACACCTGTCTTTTTAGTTAACTCTCTTAATTTAGAACCCCCAAATTTATAAATATGGTTATTTCTAAGCTGTTAAATATTTTCCCACTATTGGTGAAGGGTATTTTGTTCTGTAATTAGGAATTTCATAGAAAGTTGCTGATTTCTTTATAGAATTTTTTTTTTTAGATTCACAGAAACATTGTTTAAAATACTGCAATTTCCATATACTGTGCATCTGGTGTCCTTCATTATTAAATCTTAAATTACTATGGTACATGTCTATAACTTACAAAATTTCCTTCATTTTTCTCTAATGTCTTTCTCTTCAGATCCTATATAGACACCAGATTACAGTTAATCCTCCATTTCCTGAGACTTTCCTTGATTTTGAAGACCTTGATCACTGTGAGGACCACAGATTGGGTATTTTGGAGATTTGGGTATTTGGAGAGTATTTTGTGATGTTTATTCATAATTAAACTCCAGTTGCACATTCTTTGGAGGAGGTTCACAAAGGTAAATGCGAGGTTCATCACTTTCTATTAAGGAAATATACTATCAACATGACTTACCAAAGTAAACTTATGTTAATCTAGATCCGCTCATTGATGAACCATTGTTAGGATTCCCCATCTCTTCACACTGTACTCTTAAAGGAAGCCACTATGCTGAGCCCACTGAGGAGGAGTTGGGGATATAGTCTACCTCCTCAAGGACAAAATACTTACATTAATAACTAGATAGCTTTTTCAATGGGAGATTGATTTTTTTCCTCATTGATTTACTTAGCCAATTATTTATATTACAATTGATATGTGAGTAATGATTTCATATTTTGGGTTATTATCCAATACTACTTCATGTATTTCAACACTCAATTTTTCTTCTTCTTCAGTTGGTTCCTTTGTTTCATCATGACGATTTTTAAAGATTTATTTATTTGAAAGTCAGAATTACACAGAGAGAGGAGAGGCAGGCAGAGAGAGAGAGAGAGAGAGAGAGAGAAAGGTCTTCCATCTGATGGTTCACTCCCCAATTGGTTGCCATGGCAGGAGATGCTCCAATCTGAAACCAGAAGCCAGGTGCCTCCTCCTGGTCTCCCATGTGGATGCAGGGGCCCAAGAACTTGGGCCGTCCTCCACTGCCTTCCCGGGCCACAGCAGAGAGTTGGACTGGAAGAGGAGCAACTGGGACTAGAACTGGCACCCATATGGGATGCCAGTGCTGCAGGCAGATGATTAACCAAGTGAGCCACGGTGCCAGCCCGCCATCATGACAATTTTTAAAAAATAGAAATTTAAAAAAACATAAAAGAAATTAAGTGTGATTTTTGAATAAACAAAATTGATAAACCAGTAACCATTAACCAATTAACCAAACTATGGTTTAAATCATTAAACCATTAACCAAACTAACCAAGAAAAAAGAAAAATCAATAAAATCAGAAATGACAAAAGAGAAATTATAATTGGTACTTCAGAAATACAATCATTAGGTGTTATTATGAACAAAAATATGCCAACGAACTAGAAAACCTAGAAGAAATGGGTAATATCTGTAAATATATAACTTACAATAACTGAATCACAAACACATAGACAAACTGAATATATAATAATCAAGGATGAGAGTGAGTCATTAATAGAGTCTTCCAACAACAACAACAAAAAAATCCCAAGACTAGAAGGTTTCTCTACTGAATTCCACCAAACTTTTAAGGAAGAACTAACACCAAATTTTCTCAAACTATTACAAATAATTGAAATGGAAGGAACCCATCCAAACTCATTCTGTAAGGGCCAGCATGATCTTAATTATAAAACCAAACAAGGATTTACGAAAAGAAAGAGAATTATGGACTAGTATTCATGATGAATCAAATGCAAAAATCCTCAACAACTTCTAGTAAATTGAATCCAACACATCAAAAAGAACATTCACCCTGACCAAGTGGGATTTATCCCAGAGGTGCAGAGATGGTTCAGTGTAGGCAAATAAATGACATGATGCATCACGTCAACAGAATGAAAGATAGACATCATGATTATCTCAATAGATGCAGAGAATTTGATAAAATATAACATTCCTTCATGAAAAACAAAAAATTTGGACAAAGTAGGCAAAGAAGGAACATATCAACCTATCACAACAGAATAAAGGCTGCATAGGAGAAGCCTATAGCCAATATCATAGTGAATGGGAAAAATCTTAAAGATTTTAAATAAGATCTGGAATCAGATCGGAATTAAACTCTTACCATTATTACTGGATAGATTTCAAAAAGCTTTAATCAAAGCCATTAGCATAGACAAAAATAAAGAAAAGGTATATGAACCAGAATAGAAGGAGTAAAATTATTCCTGTTTGCAGTTAACATGACTCTATATGTAGGGGAACCAGAGCACTCCAACAAGAGACTATTAGAACTAATAAGAGAAATTGATGAAGTTCCGGGATACCAAATGAACACACAAAAATTAGTAGCATTTCTATATACCAATGATCTTGCTGAGAAAGTAGTTATGATAACAATCCCATTCACAATAACTACAAAATATAAATGCTTTGGGATAAATTTTAAGAAGGGTAAAAAAAATCTATAATGAAAATTATGGGCTGGCATCATGGCACATTAGGCTAATCCTCCACCTGTGGCGCCAGCACCCCGGGTTCTAGTCCCGGTTGGGGTGCTGGATTTTGTCCTGGTTGCTCCTCTTCCAGGCCAGCTCTCTGCTGTGGCCTGGGAAGGCAGTGGAGGATGGCCCAAGTGCTTGGGCCCTGCACCTGAATGGGAGACCAGGAGAAGCACCTGGCTCATGCCTTCGGAACGGCGCTGCACACCGGCCACAGCGACCATTGTGAGGTAAACCAACGGAAAAGGAAGACTTTCTTTCTGTCTCTTTCTCTAACTCTGCCTGTCAAAAAAAAAAATTACAAAACACTAGTGAAAGAAATAGATGACACAAAAATAGTGGAAAAACCCCTTGAATTCACAGAATGCAAGAATTAATATTTTCAAAATGTGTATATTGTCTAAAAGAATTTATATACTCTATTCAATCCCCATCAAAATTAATGACATTCTTCACAAAACTAAAACAAATAATCTTATAATTCATATGGAAACAGAAAAGACTGCAAACAGTCAAAGAAATCTTAAAAAGTGAAATCAAAGTCAGAGGCATCACAATACCAGATTTCAAGACATACTACAGGGTTATTATATCCAAAACAGCATGGTACTAGCATAAAAATAGAAATGTAGGTCAACTGAATAGGCTAGAAACCCCAGAAATAAACCCACACATCTACCACCAACTTATCTTTGACAAATGTACTAAAAATATCCCCTTGAAGAGGCAGAATTTTCAATAAACAGTATTGGAAAAATTGGATTTGCACATGCAGACATTTGAAACAGAACACTTACCTTATGCACTATGAAATATCAACCCAAAAAGGACCAAAGATATAAATTTAAGACATGAAACTATCAAAGTGCTAGAGGAAAACATAGGTAAACACTCCAAGATATCAATGAGAATTTTGAAAATCATATAAATATATCAAATTAAATATAAACTTCCAACCCATAAAAGCATCAGGGCAAGATAGTGTCACTGGTGAATTCTGCCAATAATTAAGAAAGAAATGATATCAATTCTCCACAATCCTTTCCAGATAATGGAAGCATAGAGAAAATAAAAATCAATTGCCTTACTCTGGCATTACCCTAATATCAGATTAAAAAAATCTATTACAGAAAAGGAAATGATATACCAATATCTCTTATTAATACAGATATACCAGATTTAAGGACATACTACAGGGCAGTTATAATCAAAACAGCATGGTACTGGTACAGAAACAGATGGTTAGACCAATGGAAGAGCATTGAAACACCAGAAATTAATCCAAACATTTACAGCCAACTTATATTTGATCAAGTATCTAAAGCCAATTCCTGGTGCAAGGATAGTCTATTCAACAGGGCTGGGAAAACTGGATTTCCACATGCAGAAGCATGAAGCAAGACCCCTACCTTACACCTTACACAAAAATCCACTCAACATGGTTTAAAGATGTAAATCTATGACCCGACACCATCAAATTATTAGAGAACATTGGAGAAACCCTGCAAGATATAGGCACAGGCAAAGACTTCTTGGAAAAGACCCCGGAGGCACAGGCAGTCAAAGCCAAAATTAACATTTGGGATTACATCAAATTGAGAAGTTTCTGTACTGCAAAAGAAACAGTTGGGAAAGTGAAGAGACAACCAACAGAATGGGAAAAAAAATATTTGCAAACTATGCATCTGATAAAGGTTTAATAACCAGAATCTACAAAGCGATGAAGAAACTCCACAACAACAAAACAAACAACCCACTTGAGAGATGGGCCAAGGACCTCAATAGAGATTTTTCAAAAGAGGAAATCCAAATGGCCAACAGACACACAAAAAAATGTTCAGGATCACTAGCAATCAGGGAAATGCAAATCAAAACCACAATGAGGTTTCACTTCATCCTGGTTAGAAGGGCTTACATACAGGATTCTACCAACAACAGATGCTGGCGAGGTTGTAGCGAAAAAGGGACATTAACCCACTTTTGGTGGGAATGTAAACTAGTAAAGCCACTATGGAAGTCAGTTTGGAGATTCCTCAAAAACCTGAATATAATCCTACCATAAAACCAAGCCATCCCACTCCTTGGAATTCACCCAAAGGAAATTAAATTGGCAAATAAAAGAGCTGTCCGCATCTCAATGTTTATTGTAGCTCAATTCACAATTGCTAAGAAATAGAATCAACCTAAATGCCCATCAACAAAAGACTGGATAAAGAAATTATGGGATATGTCCTCTATAGAATACTATACAGCAGTAAAAAAAAAATGAAACCCAGTCATTTACAACAAAATGGAGTAATCTGGAAAACATGCTGAGTGAATTATGCCAGTCCCAAAGGGATATCATATGTTCTCCCTGATTGGTGACAACTAACCAAGCAACAAAAAGGAAACCTGTTGAATTGAAATGGACACTAAAAGAAGCAATGACTTGATCAGCCCTTGTCCTGACTGTCGGGGAACAACTTACTATTTTATTCCTTTTAGTATTTTTTTTTGTTCTACTAATACTATTGATTGAACTCTTTAATTAACACACAATTATTCTTAGGTATTTAAATTTAATTGAAAAGTGATCCCTGTTAAATACAAGAGTGGGAATAAGAGATGGAGGAGATGTACATTTTGGCACATTTCAGACTTACCCCTAATGGTAGAGTTAGAAATGTGCCAGGGGATCCAATTCAATCCCATCAAGGTGCCATGTACCAATGCCATCTCACTAGTCCAAGTGATCAGTTTCAGTTCATAATTGATTATAACGATAGGCTTAAGAGTCAAAGGGATCACATAAACAAGACAAGTGTCTGCAAATACTAACTGATAGAATTAAAAAGGAGAGAAGGATCCAACATGGGAAGCAGGATACACAGCAGACTCAGAATGGCAGATGTCCTAAACAGCACTCTGGCTTCAGAATCAGCCCTTAAGGCATTCGGATCTGGCTGAAGAGCCCATGAGAGTATTTCAGGCAAGGAAAGCAAAGAAACTGTGGAAAAAAAAAAAAAAACACCTAGATGAAAGATCTCTGTAAGTGAGATCCCAGTGGAAAGAATGGGCTATCAAAAGAGGAGGTAGTTTTCTCTGAAGGGAGAAGACAACTTCCACTTTGACTATGGCCTTGTCTAAATAAGATCAGAGTTGGTGTACTCAAGAGGTTTCCATAGCCTTGGCAGCTCATGACAAGAGCCTCAGGTGATTACTGATGTCATAAATAAGAGTGTCGGCCGGCGCCGTGGCTCAATAGGCTAATCCTCCGCCTTGCGGCGCCGGCACACCGGGTTCTAGTCCCAGTCGGGGCACCGATCCTGTCCCGGTTGCCCCTCTTCCAGGCCAGCTCTCTGCTGTGGCCAGGGAGTGCAGTGGTGGATGGCCCAGGTCCTTGGGCCCTGCACCCCATGGGAGACCAGGAGAAGCACCTGGCTCCTGCCATCGGAACAGCGCGGTGCGCCGGCCACAGCGCATCGGCCGCGGCGGCCATTGGAGGGTAAACCAACGGTAAAAGGAAGACCCTTCTCTCTGTCTCTCTCTCACTGTCCACTCTGTCTGTCAAAAAAAAAAAAAAAAAAAAAAAGGAGTGTCAATTGTTAAATCAACAACATGAGTCACTGTGCACTTACTCCCCATGTAGGACCTCTGTCCTTAATGTGTTGTACTATGTGTATTAACGGTATAACTAGCACTCACACAACACTTTATCCTTTGTGTTTCTGTGTGGGTGCTAATTGTTGAAATCTTTACTTAGTATATACTAAATTGATCTTCTGTATATAAAGACAATTGAAATGAATCTTGATGTGAATGGGATGGGAGACGAAATGGGAGATGGGATGGTTGTGGGTGGGAGGGAGGTTATGGGGGGAAAAAGCTGCTATAATCCAAAAGTTGTACTTTTGAAATTTATATTTATTAAATAAAAGTTTAAAAAATTCAGATGAAAATACTATCACCAAAATGTTAGCAAATAACATCTAAATCTACGTAAAAAGAATAATAAACTGAGACAATTAAATCTATCCCTGTTATGCAGGACTGATACAATATTTGAAGCTATTTGTCATCTATTTTTAGTTATAAAAACCACAGCACATTTTGCCTGGTGTCTCTGAAGGTTTTTCTTTTATTACTGAAGGCTAATAATTATTTTAAAACATACAGCAAGACACAACAGAGTAGCATTTTCAAGAAATATATTAAGAAGGAAACCTCTTGGCTACTATATCTAGGTATAGGATACTGATGGACAATGGGTCTTACTTCTAGAATAAGACCCAACTTTTCATTTACTTATCCAAAAAATGAAACTTACAAAAATAAAGAGAGTATATGTTTATGTTTAAGAAATATTTTGAAAACACTGATGGTCTTTTAGGTCTTTGCATTTTATGGCATTAGTTCTTAGATATTTTGAAGTAAAATAAAAAGAGGCCTTTCTAGTTCAGACATGTTTGGTGCACACTTTTATAGTTCGTAGTCTCTATCTCAAGTGATATTGAGTAGTGCGATCTCTTTGTCTAGCTAATGCCTTGCCATAAATAACAGGCAGAGACTGAGATTCTAAATGGTTGTTGGACAAATTTGGAACTTTAAAAGATTTTCTTAGAAGCTCTGGCCCATATATCAATGATTAGGTTGAGAGAATTGGTGATCAGCTGTTCAAATCAATGGAATATAAAAACTTGTCAAAAATACTATGGATCATATAATTTAAAAGCTCAGTATAAAACTTGGAAGCTAAGGATAGAACTTTATAAACTCTTGGGGTACAATTTTACAGATAAACTGTCAACATTTTACAAAGTGAAGCCAAATCAATTTGTATATATTTACCAACCAGAATCTTGATAAAAGCTGAGCATAATTCTTTTATAGTATAGAAAAAAGCACTGGCTGCATTTGGAACATTAACTATGTTTAGGTCTTCCTTTTTCCATTGGTTCACTCCCCAAGTGGCTGCTACGGGCGGCACATTGCGGCCGGCGCGCTGCATGGATCTGAAGCCAGGAGCCAGGTGCTTCCTCCTGGTCACCCATGTGGGTGCAGGGCCCAAGGACCTGGGTCATACTCCACTGCCTTCCCAGCCACAGCAGAGAGCTGGACTTGAAGAGGAGCAACTGGGACAGAATCTGGTGCCACATCCAGGACTAGAACCCTGGGTGCCAGCACCGCAGGCGGAGGATTAGCCTAGTGAGCCGCGGTGCCAGCCTGTAAGTGTTTTTTAAAACTAATCCACACATATTTGGGAAATCCATATCATTGAATATTAGGCTATTCTTGTGTTTAGTACTTTAGCTTTTTAAAGTATTTGTTTAACTTCTAAAAAGCTTGTACATTTTATGGGGTTATACTAGTTTCCTATAGTGATAGATAGAAAATGAACATTTTTTTTCTAGACTATTCTGAAAGTATTCCTGGTTATAGTAGTCTGAAGACCTTCCTTGGCTTCAATTTTTAAAAGATATTGAGAAAGTTTAGCTAGCAGTTAAAAAATATTAAATTGGACTCTTATGGGCTCTGCTCCAATTATTCTACATAAATCTTGGAGTTTTTTGCTTGTAGGGATTCAGAGACCATAGCTAATTCTTTGGTTATTTCTTGAATAATATATACTGTAAGTCTACTGACTCAGTCCAGCAATAATTTCATCATATGCGGAAAAAATTGGGGGGACTTCTAAAAATAGATCTGCTGCAGTAGATTTTACTTGGCAATTTCATTGGCAGTACTTTACCTATTAAATGTGAAGAATGCTTATCAAAAGAAATGTTCTCTTGTCATGGTTGCAAAGTATGAGACAAGTACATGGTACAAAAAGTAACCAGGACTGTTAGTATTCTTTCCATTTGGAGGTATTTGGGAATCAAAAGGATATGATATTCTATGCTAATGTGATTCATGGTAGATAAAATATAAATCCACATGAGATAAGAAGTATTGTTTTTGGAGTCTTATCTAAATTATGTATCTTTTTTTTTCTTTGTGAAACACATTATAATTTTGAGTAAGTACAGGAAGTAAAATAGTCATGCTCAAAACAAAAATTGCATGGATATAAAGAAACTATAATAAATATATTCATTGTAAGAGCATTCAACCTCACAATATAACCTCTAAATACATAATTATATTTCAAAAATACCTATATGTATATGTCTCAGAATATAAAAATAAATTCAATATACACATATGTATATACTTGGGCAATCAAGTTCATGGAAAATGGAATGAAAAGGTAAGTTTATTTTGATGTAAAGACTTGAAATCCATGCCACAAAAGTGAATTTTTGGGGCAGAGATTAAGACATCATTTGGGATATCTGTGTTACATACAGAAGGGCTCAGGTTACATTTCACCTCTATGTTCCATTGCAGCTTCCAGTTATTGAAAATGATGGCTCAAGTATTCAGGTCTCTGCCACCCATGTGGGCCAGGTTTGGGATCCACTGTACCACTTCCAAATTAACTCCGTGGGCCAGGTTTGGGATCCACTGTACCACTTCCAAATTAACTCCCTGCATAGTGCATCTGGGAAGGCAGGCAAGGTGGCCCAAGTGCTTGGGACTCTGCTTTCCATGGGGGAGACCCAGATGGAGTTCAGGACTCCTGGATTTGCCCTGGCCCAGCCCAAATCATCACAACCTTTTAAGAAGTGAATCAATGTAATCTTGTCTTTCAAATAAATAAATATTCAATAAAATTTAGTAAGAATGAACAGTCTTTTCAACAAATGTTGCTGAACCACACATAAGAAATGAAAAAGAAAAATATATTTTTAAATTACAATATGCATATATATTAATTCAAAATAGACTACTATTCTAAATTTAAGCACCAAAACTAAAAACTAAAAGAAAGATGTATGGGAGAAAATCTTCGCAAACCTAAATTGGAGTTTGGAAAAAGAAGTATTTAAGTACAACCTCAAAAGCATGAATCATAAAAAAAGACAAATTGGACTTCAGTAAAATACAAGCAAAATTACATGTAAAATGATATATAACAGAAGTAAAAATGCAATTCATACATTGAGAAGAAAATATTTGCAAACCATGTATCTTATGAGATTGGTATTCAAAGTATACAAAGAATATTGACAGGGCAAGAGCAAACAACATAATTAAAAATAAGTAAAATATTTAATATATATTTCATTAAATAAGGAATATGTATGGCTGAAAGGAATATGAAAAGATTTTTAGAATAATTGTTTATTAGAGTAACAAAAGTCAAAGCCATAGAGAATTTTCACTGATTTCACCATAAAAAGTAATATTTAAAGAGATGTACATTTTATTTATCCTGATTTGGACATTATACAATGTATATTTGTACTAAAACATCACAGGATACCCCGTAAAAATATTTTCATATATCAGTTACAATTGAAACTTAAAAACTAACAAAACTCATAAATAATATGGATATACAAACTGGCTGCAAAGACAAACCAGCAAAAATTGGTGAAGGTGAGGACATACTATAACCACCATCATGATGAATACATTTTGACAGTTCTTACTAAGTTACATAGAAATACACAGAAAACTCAGCAATTTCACTAATAAAAACCTAATGAAGCTTCAAATAGAATCCTCACAAAGATTCAATGGGAATGTTCATGGCATTTTTTACTGAAGCCAAAACTGAAAACAATCTAAATATCCATCAAAATGAGAATGGATAAGGAAAATGTAGAACATGGATACAATGGAATAATATTAAGCAATAAAAAGGAATTAAATATCTGTAAAAGCTACAATGTAGATGAACATCAGACATTATGCAAAGTTAAATGTTTCAAATACATGCACAAATGTACAACCAAGCTATGCAGTGTATAATTTCATTTATATGCAATATCTAGGGAAGACAAATTTATTTATTCAGAAAGCAAGCTTTCACTAGCCTGAGGCTCACAGAAAAGTGTGGTTTGACTGAAAATAGTGTCTTAAGATTTGGGTGAGTGATGGAAATTTTCTAAAACTGCATTGTGTTGATAGTGGTGAAACTATAAATATTTCCAAAAAAAATCACTGCATTGTACTCACAAAAATGGGTGAGTGAAATTTATGATGTATAATTTCCATAAAACTTTTAAAATATCAAAGATATGATATTTTGTTTATAAATTTATTATTAGAGGCAGAAAGAGAAAGAAGGAGAAAGAGAGGAAGGAAGAGCCAATCAAACAGTGCATTCTCATTCCTGCAAAGAAAACTGTGCTGAGGCCGGCGCCACAGCTCACTAGGCTAATCCTCCGTCTGCGGCGCTGGCACCCCAGGTTCTAGTCCCTGTCGTTCCTCTTCCAGTCCAGCTCTCTGCTGTGGCCCCGGAAAGCAGTGGAGGATGGCCCAAGTGCTTGGGCCCTGCATCCGCGCGGGAGACCAGGAGGAAGCCTCTGGCTCCTGGCTTTGGATCGGCGCAGCGTGCCTGCCAAAGCGGCCACTAGGTGGGTAAAGCAACGGAAGGAAAAAAAAAAAAAAAAAGAAAAGAAAACTGCTGAGCTGTGCTAGGATCAGGATCTGGGAACTCCATCCAGGTTGTCCATGTACGTAGGAAGTACACGACTACTTGAGCCATCACCTGCTTTCTCTCAGAGTGCCCATTAGAAGGAAGCTAGAACTAGGTATAGAGTCAGGATTTCAACCCAGGTTCTCTGATACAGGACATGTGTGCCTTTATCAACACATTAGCCAATATGCAAAATGACAACTTTCTGAAATTACATACATAGACACAAAATTCAAAAATTTCAGTCCTAAGAACCAAAAGATGTTGAAAAATATAATCCACACAAAGACTGAATGTGAATGCTCTAGCATTATTTACCATAGCTATAATTGAAAACAAGTTAAATATCTCAAAAGAATATTTTTAGTTATTTTGAAAATGTATGTATGTATTTAAAAGGTATTCTGGAGGAAAAATAGGTAAATAGAGAATCTTCCACCCTCTAGTTCATTTCCCAAAAGCTCATAATATCCATGGCTACATCAAGTTAAAGCCAGAAACCAGGAAACCAATTTGGGTCTCCCATATGGGTAGCAGCGACCTAAGTTCTTGGACCATCTTCTCTTATCTCCCAGACACATTAGCAAAAACATGGATTGGAATATTAAAAAAATGATTTATTTACTTACTTGAAAGTCTGAATTACTGAAAGGCAGAGGCAGAGAGAGCCCGCGCACAAGTGAGAGAATGAACGAGAAAGAGAGAGAGAGAGAGAGAGAGGTCTTCCATCTGCTGGTTGACCCCCTAAATGGCTGCAATGGGCTTAGCTAGGCTAATCTGAAGCCAGGAGTTTCTTCTGGGTCTCCTACGTTTGTGCAGGGGCCCAAGCACTTGGGCCATCTGCTACTGCTTTCCCAGTCCATAGCAGAGAACTGGATCAGAAGTGGAGGAGCCAGGTATTGGTCTGGCACCTATATGGGATGTTGGCATCGCAGGCAGTGGCTTTTCCCACTATGCCACATCACTGGCCCCTGGATTAGAATCTTAACATGCTGCACACAATGCCTGCCCCAACCACCTTTATTTTTAATATGATTTATAGATAGTTTATATATATATATTTTTTAACTTTTATTTAATGAATATAAATTTCCAGTGTACAGCTTGTGGATTACAATGGCTTCCCCCCCCCCATAACTTCCCTCCCACCCGCAACCCTCCCCTCTCCCGCTCCCTCTCCCCTTCCATTTGCATCAAGATTCATTTTCAATTCTCTTTATATACAGAAGATCAATTTAGTATAAAGATTTCAACAGTTTGCACCCACATAGAAACACCAAGTGAAACATACTATTGGAGTACTAGTTATAGCATTAAATCACAATGTACAGCACATTAAGGACAGAGATCCCACATGAGGAGCAAGTGCACAGTGGCTCCTGTTGTTGACCCAATAAATTGACACTCTAGTTTATGGTGCCAGTAACCACCCTAGGCTGTCGTCATGAGTTGCCAAGGCTATGGAAGCCTTCCAAGTTTGCCGACTCTGATCATATTTAGACAAGGTCATAAAAGACAGAGTGAGGATAGTAACCAATGATCCTAAGAGTGGCATTTACCAGGTTTGAACAATTATACAGCATTAAGTGGGGAAGAGGACCATCAGTACACACAGGTTGGGAGTAGAGCCATTGGTGGTAGAGTAGAGGTTATGATTACACAGGAATGAGGCCCAAGTACACTAGACAGGGTCTAGAACAAAGGACAGAGTCATTATTAGAGGAGCTAAGAAAGGTGCTGTCTAAGCTACAATTAAGTTTTCTGATTTAGAGGCAAATAGAACCTGATAGAAGGGGCTTGATAATAATCTGGTGGGCTTTAGGCCTTGTAAATTCAGAGGCCCAGACCTACCTATCTCTTCACATGGGGTATATCCTAAGGGAGGTGTGAACCTCCTAGGGGAAGGCACTCTGTTGACTTTCATTACTTGGCTGGCCTGGGAGGAGAGCTGGCCAGGTAAAGGCAGGTGGCATCTCTAACAAGAAATTTACAGTTCTGCCTTCAATGTTGCTGACCCTACTTGACCATACCCTCAGCTGCAGTGGTCACTTTGGAAGTTGGGCTGAGGGAAGGGCTTTTCAGCTTAGAGCCAATAAGATCTGTGGCTCTGACCTGGGCATCCTTCGACTCCAGGGCAGGTCCATTTCCAGTGATCCAACTCTTGGCAGAGCTGCCAGGGCTCTTCACAAGCTGACTTCTGCTGAAGCCCAGGCTTACCACATTGAAAGCCACTGCAGTGGACTGGCCTGTTGGGTCTCCTTGAGGGCAGATCACTGTACAGATCAGCCATTAATAGGCCTGCCACCCATTGCTTCTGATGCCTAGCTTTCTTTTCCTCCTGGTTTGTGTTAAAGCAGACCAAGGATGCAAGTCAAGGGAGTGCCCAAGTCCCATCTCTAATCTTCAGTGGCCTGAACTACAAGCCTGGGAAAAGAGAAATATTTTGAAGTTCAAAGCATGGTCCGTAATGAATGCCTCCTGCTTTTCAAAAAAATAAAATATAAATTCTAAATAGGACCATGAGAAATCATGGATCACTTGTAGCAGCATGTATAATATATAGTCAGCTCTGAGACCCTTATGATATCCTGCTTAACACTTTTCTGTTTGATATGGTATATTAAATTACTGTTCAATAAATATTCACTACATTCCTTTTGACCTACATGGAGAAATACTTATTTCTCTGTACTTCTGTTATTATACATCGACACATAGCTAATTTGGGACAATAATATATTAGTAAATAATATGTAAACAGAAAAGGGAATATTTCTCATTGCCCCCTCATAGTCACCCAGGGGGACAACAGCAAAGAATGTTCTATAACATCAGAAAAAGAAGCTTTATGGAAATTCAAAATAAAATGTAAAGTGGTTAAGGCTTCACAAGAAGCAAAAGATGGACCTAACCAAAGGAACTTCCTTACCCCCAAGCTAAGGGTATCCAGCAAACTTTCCTGGTGAGATTTTGAATTCTCTATCAATAGTGACTACTTCAGGCTTATATAATTTATTAGAAAGGCAGAGTTACACAGACACACACACACACACACAAATACACACGGGAAGAGGGAGAGGGGGAGGGAGAGGGATAGAGTAAGAGAGATTTCATCTGCTGGTTCACTCTCCAAATGACTGCAATGGCTGGTGCTGGTCCATGCTCAGGCCAGGAGCCAGGAGCTTCGTCTAGGTCTCCCACATTGGTGCACAGACCCAAGTACTTGGGCCATCCTCCTTTGCTTTCCCAGGCATATTAGCAGGAACCTGGATCCAAATGGAGCATCTGGGGACCAGGAAGTAGTGCCCATGTGGGATGTGGGCATCCAGGTCACAGTTTATCTTGCTGAGCAATGTTGCTGCCACCCCTCCCCCATCATTACCTTTCTGATGGAAGTGTTTATGAGGTTGTACTCTCTGAGTTTCACTTGGATGCTATATGTCAAAGTACACTTCTCATTGCAGTTTATGGGTCTCTAGACTAATTTTTAAGGAGATAAAGTCATATTCAAAGGTTCAATGAGAGAAAAGCTTAGTGTAGTTCTCGTGAATGAATTCTCATAGTTGGTAAACAAATGATCCATTCTCCTTGGGCTCTTGTGGTCATGAGTAATTACATGTCTTTCTGAAATAGTAGTCTTCTGTGGGTAGATAGAAAGATTCTCTAAGTTGTTAGTTTTGTCTCTGGTGTCTACTACCTTCTTAAAATTCCTTTTATATGGTTTTAGATTTTACCCTTTTCATTGGTGATGGGAAAATTCCTTGAAGACAATATCATTTCATTTTTAATTTTTAGTGTCATTATAAGCATACATAACTCATATAATCAGTTGAAATGAAGATATGCAATTTGTCATGCCTTTCCTCTAGGACTGTTGATCTAAATTGCTTTTATCTTATTAAAATTTCTTTACATTTGATGAATATGAGTATTTATTATGCACTGTAAAAATTCATTCCGAATTTTATAGAATGACCCCCACATAATTCAGATTAAACATGTATGACCCATATGGAAATCAGTATATTAATTAGAAATGAATCTCCAGGTCTCTAAATACCTTTGCTACTAAGAAGCTCACATTGAAGCATCAATTTACAAATAAGTAAACATACTCAAAACACAACACAATTTCATTACTATCAGCCAACTATGAAAGATATCCAACATACTTTTTAGAACAATATAAACATTCATACAGATTATATTAGACACAGTGAAATGTTAAGAGTTAATGACCAAGCATTCTTTATATTACCTCTTCATCAAGAAAAACACTTCCAGTCAATGAAGGCTTGCAATTCTGTGAAGTTTCATATAACATGAATGTATCCATTTAATTTTATTTGCATGACTAAATTCACTAGCTTATGTAATCAATGTTTAATTAGATACATAATGACTTAAACTTCTACCTCTTACCACATTTGTGAGTGAACAATAGTCTCATAGATACATAGAAGGATAAAAAAGAGTAATAATTCTCTGAAATTTTTATGATTCTAACTGAACGATTCTTGACTTCACTTTTTTATAAAAATCAATATTTTTAAAAATACCAAATCATAATTAAATTATCAAAGATCATTTTCATATGTGGATTCTTGTGGCAGGAAAATTACTTTTAAGTACTACCCATTTCTCATATTTAATCATGTTGCCCCACACCCAGCAGTCTCAACCAGAGTGGAGTTATCCTTCGAGGATGCTGTTTATCTCTGTGTAGCAGGATAATCATTTTTCAAGGCTGAGAGCTCTGACAGACTTGGGTTACTTAATTTGTTTGTAATAGATACATTCTGTCCTAGTGGCCTTATATGTCATGATGACTTTATATGAGCATGTTTTCTCAACAACATTTCTCATAATAGTAGTGATTACACAGAAAAAAATCAATATTTAGGAATTGGAGAGGTGGCAAGAAAGAGATAAAGGATGTTTTGTAGGTTCCATGGAAGGGTTAAGAAGCCCACACACATAGTGAAAGACAGGCTCAACAAGAAAGATTCTGATTCATTAAAGCAGCTGTTACAGAAAAGCTGTGTCACTGTCTACTCCAATGTCCACTGATTCAGATGGTCATATGTAGGGGCTGTAGATATGCAGATGGGCATGTATATGTGAGTGAGTGTATTCCTATATGAGAAAAAAATAAAACAACTGCAGAGATTACAGGAGAAATACAATAAAATTACTGAAAGAAAAAATAAGATAGTTTCTAGGAGAAAATAACAACCACCCACATTCTGGAAGAGATGATGACATTCAAAAATACTGTCAGTGAATCAAAAATAACTGTGTAGTTTTTTGTTTTTTCCCACATAGGTTGAATGATACCTTTGTATATAGAACATGTATCTAGAGATCAACCAATGAAAGATGCATAATAGAAACAGGTAGCAAATGAGCAATTGTCACATTCTAATAGATAATACCCTAAATGAATACATTATTTTTAGGTTGCTATAGGTTTAGATCAAACTTCTGACCTTTATCATCATTAACATTTAGTGCTACATAATTATTTGTGGAGATCTCTTATATTATAGGATATTTAACCATAAATAAGATCTACCTAAATGATATTTTCTCCTATTTATTTGTAAAACTTATAAAACAAATGTCTCTAGGTACTGCCCAATATCTCCAGGCTGAGAACCTCACTCTCTGTTGAGAACTAATAATCTAGATCATTTGTATCATGTGAAAACAAATAAAACCATCAGTGATTTCTAGGTACACTTAAAATAATATTCAGCGTCATTACCATGTCCAGCACGATCCTACAGAATCTAAGCCCCAGGTACTTTTCTGAAAACATTTGTGATGCTTGTCTTCCACAAACATGTCCTTCATATTAATCTGCAGTGTTCTTGGAAAGATCACACATGCCTCCATTCCAAATATATACATTTGATGTTTCCTATCCATGAAATATTCTTTGCCAATTAATTCACAGGACTTGTAACTTTACTTCCTGTTTCACCTATTTACTCTATCATTTTCTGTCTCCCTAGCAGAATTTTAACTCTGTAAGGAAAAGGACTTCATCTTCTTTGCTGCTGTTCCCTAACAACCTGAAACAGTGATTTGCACAAAGGAGGTATTCACTGCATTTCTGAAATAATTTTTTCTAAAGAAAGAAATCCAACCAATCCATCAAAAATAGATATAGTGTTACAAACAGTAAACTAATATGGAAAATACATGTACACTAAACATGAAGAGGTGTTAGTATAAAAAATAATCAGAGAAATAATATTTCAAAGAAGTAGATGCCGCCGGCGCCGTGGCTCAGTAGGCTAATCCTCCGCCTTGCGGCGCCGGCACATCGGGTTCTAGTCCCGGTCAGGGCACCGATCCTGTCCCGGTTGCCCCTCTTCCAGGCCAGCTCTCTGCTGTGGCCAGGGAGTGCAGTGGAGGATGGCCCAAGTCCTTGGGCCCTGCACCCCATGGGAGACCAGGAGAAGCACCTGGCTCCTGCCATCGGATCAGCGCGGTGCGCTGGCCGCAGCGCGCTACCGCGGCGGCCATTGGAGGGTGAACCAACGGCAAAAAGGAAGACCTTTCTCTCTGTCTCTCTCTCACTGTCCACTCTGCCTGTCAAAAAAAAAATAAAATAAAAATAAAAAATAAAAAAAATAATAATAAAAAAAAGAAAAAAAAAAAAGAAGTAGATGCCATGTACCATACAAACCTGGCAAATAATTCCAAAAAGATTTTTATAGGCAAGAATGAATTCAAAGAAAGGCTCCTTTACATAGGTACTATTAGTCTTTAATGTTACAAATAGTCTTATATGCTATTGGAACAACTATTACTGTTGCAAATGCACAATGCACATATTCTAGGAACTAACAATTTAACTAAGATTCAACTAATTTATAGGGACATTTTGTAGATAAAATTTTGTATATGGAGAGGTATTTGATGAGATACATAACTGAATTTATGAATGAAGGTGAAATAAACACCTTCCACAGCAAACAGAAATTGATATGATTTGTCACCACTTGTCCAGTCTTACAAATGATTCTTAATGATTTGCTACACACAGAAACACAGAAAAGTAGCAATCATTATGAAAGAATGTGATGTCAGAAAACCCCTCAGTAAAATACAAAAGAAATCCAAAGTAAAAAATAGGAATATTTATTGAAAAAGGTATGACCAAGTTGTTACTCATCAATAGTCTCTTTGAACATAATGGCCTCAACTCTTCAGTTAAGATACAGACTATCTGAATAGATTAAAAAACATGACCCATCTATTTGCTGCCTACAAGATATGCATATCACATACAATGATACCTGCAGACTGAAAGTGAAAGGATGGAAAGATATTCCATGCTAATGGAAAGCAAAAATGGGCAGGTGTAGCCATCCTATTTCTGACAAAATAGGCTTTAACACAAAAACTGCCAAAAGAAATGAAGAAGGGCACTATGTAATGAATAAGGGATTGATTCAACAAAAAGATGTGACTATCATAAATGTAGATACACCCAACTACCAGGTGGCCGACTATTTAAAAGGAATGTCAGTGGATCTAAATGGGGACATAGACTTCAATCCAGTAGTAACGGGAGACTTCAACACCCTATGTTCATCAATGAATGAATTAAAAAAAAATCAGAAAGAAATAATATAATCAGCACTATGGACCAACAGGACCTAATATCTACAGAACTTTTCACTCCACACTGGCAGAATACACATTTTACTCAAAAGCACATGGAATTTTCTCTAGATAGACCATATGGTATGCCATAAAGCAAGTCTCAACAAATTCAAAAAAATCAAAATCATTCCATGTATCTTCATTGACTACAATGGAATGAAGTTAGAAATTAACAATTCAATAATCTGTAGATAATATGCAAACACATGGAAACTAAACAACATGCTCCTGAATGAACAGTGGGTCATGAAAGAAATAAAAAAAAAAATTCTATAAATGAATGAAGGCAACAATACATAGCATCAAAACTTATGGGCTACAGCAAAAACAGTGTTAGGAGAGAAGTTTATAGCAATTGGTGCCTACATGAAAAAATTGAAAACATACCAATAAAAGAGCTATCAGTGAATCTCAACAAACCAAACAAACCAAACCCAAATTAGAAGGAGGTAAGAAATAATTAAAATTAGAGAAAAAATACACAAAATTGAAAAAAAATACAATGGATCAAAGAAATAAAGAGCTTTTTTTTGAAAAAATAAGCAAAATTGTTATGCTATTGGCCCATCTAACCAAAGGGGGGGAAAAAGAATCAATCACTAAAATCAGAAATGAAAAAGGAAATGTAACAAAATACATTAAAAGAATCATCAGGAATTACTACAAAGAACTGTATGACAAAAAAATTAGGGAATCCTAGAAGAAATGGGTAGGTCCTTGGACACAATCTACTAAAATTGCATCATGAAGACATAGAAAACAAAATAGACCAATAACCAAGATGGAAATTTAATTATTAATAAAGACCCTCCCATCAAAGAAAACCACAGGATGGAATTGCTTCACTGCTGTATTCTACCAGAAATTTAAAGAATAACTAACTCTAATTCTTCTCAAGCTATTAAAAAAACTGAAAGGGTGGGATTCCTCACAAACTCTTTCTATGAAGCCTGTATCACCTTAATTCCTAAACCAGCAAAAGATACAACAGAGAAAGGGAACTAGAGGCCAACATCCCTCATGAATATACAAACAAGAGTCTTTAAAAGTATTGGCTAATCAAATCCAAAAACACATCAGAAAGTCCTTAATCTAGACAAAGTGGAATTTTTAACTGGTATGCAGGGATACATCAACATTTACAAATCAAAAAATGTGATACATCACATTAACAAACTGAAGACAAAAAACATATGATTATCTCAATAGATACAGAGAAAGCATGTGATAAAATACAACATTGCTTCACGATGAAAACATTAAGAAAATTGTGTATATAAGGAACATTCCTCAACATAATCAAGGCAATTTAGGACAAACCCATGGCAAGCATCCTATTCAATGGGGAAAAGCTGGAAGCATTCCCCCTAATATCCATAACTAATCATGGATGCCCACTCATAACATTGCTATTCAATATTTTCCTGGAAGTTTTAGCCAGAGCCACTAGGAAATAAAAAGAAATCAAAAAGATACAAATTGGGAAGGAAGAAGTCAAACTATCCCTGTTTGCATATGACATGATTCTATATAGAGAGGATCAAAAAGACCACTGAGAGACTATTGAAACTCATAAACGCAGTTGATAAGTGGCAGGATACAAAATCAACACACAAAGAACCAGAATAGAGACTCCAGAAATTAATCCATGCATCTACAACCAACTTATTTTTGAAAAGGAGCTACAATCAACCTCCTGAGCAAGGACAGGCTGCAACAAATGGTGCTGGAGAAACTGAAATTGGATCTCTGCATGCAGAAGTATGAAACTAGACCCCAACCATACACCTCACGTAAATATCCACTAAAATGATCAAAGACCTAAATCTATACCTGATATGACCATATTACTAGAGAACATTGGAGAAACTCTGCAAGACACTGGCATAGGCAAAGACTTCTTGGAAAAGACACCAAAAACAGACAAAGCCAAAATTGACAAATGGGATTGCATCAAATTGAGGAGCTTCTGCACTGCGAAAGAAACACTTAGCAAAGTGAAGAGACAACCAACAAAATGGGAGAAAATATTTACAAACTACACAAGTGATAAATGGTTAATATCCAGATTCTATAAAGAAACTCAAAAACAACAAAACAAATAATTCAGTTAAGAAATCAGCAAGGACTTGAACAGGCATTTTTCATGAGAGGAAATCCAAATGGACAGAAAAACATTTGAAAAAATGCTCAGGATCACCAACCATCAGGGATATTCAAATCAAAGACTCAATGAGGTTTCAACTCACTCCAGTTATAATGGCTCTCATATACAAATCAACAAACAACAAATATTGGGGATGATATGGGGGAAAAGTGCCCTAATCCACTCATGGATGGGAATGTAACTGGTATAGCCACTGTGGAAGACAGTATGGAGATAAATCATAAATATGAATATAGACCTACCATATTACCCAGCCATCCTATTCCTAGGAATTTACCCAAATCAAAAGAAATCAGCATATGAAAGAGTTATCTGTGCCCCCATATTCATTGCAGCACAATTTACAATAGTCAAGATATGGAATCAACCCAGATATCCATCAACTGTTGACTGTAAAATATATTAATGAAATCCTGTTTTTTGCAACAAAATGAATGCAACTGGAAACTATCATACTTGTTTAAATAAGCCAGTTTCAAAAAGACAGATACCACATGTTTTCCCTGATCTGAAGCAACTAATAGAATACCTAAAATGTATTGGAGTGCAATGGACACTTTGAGAATCAATGATGGTTTGTGCCCTTTGTCTCTTCTGTTGAAAAACAGTTTTTTTTTTTATCTTCATATTATTTGTTGAACACTTTTACTTATTGAGGGTTAACTTATTTTATATGATCATTAAGTATACTGAAAGTAGAACTTTGTAAAAATTAACATGTGAATGGGAGAGGGAGGAGGAAGAAAGATGGGACCATGGGCAGAAGGGAGGGAAGGGTCATAAGTATCACCATGTCTAAATCTGTATATATGAAAATACATGAAAGCTGTATAACTGAAATACAATTTTAAAAATATAAAGTGAAAAGATATGAATACTAATAATTTTACTAAATAATTTGTAAATGTATTCCCAATAAAATAAGCAATTTTAACATCAAAAACATAAAATTTAGTGTAGGGAGTAAATAGTTTTTATATATGAGTGAAATTAATTTAAAATTAGCTTAAAATACAGATTTATATTTAATATGGTTTATTTTTTAAAATTTTTTTGATAGGCAGAGTGGACAGTGAGAGAGAGAGAGAGACAAAGAGAAAGGTCTTCCTTTTGCCATTGGTTCACCCTCAAATGGCTGCCATGGCTGGCGCATTGCGCTGATCTGAAGCCAGGAGCCAGGTGCTTCTTCTGGTCTCCAATGCGGGTGCAGGGCCCAGGCACTTGGGCCATCCTCCACTGCACTCCCGGGCCATGGCAGAGAGCTGGCCTGGAAGAGGGGCAACCGGGACAGAATCCAGTGCCCCGACCGGGACTAGAACCCAGTGTGCTGGCACTGCAGGTAGAGGATTAGCCTATTGAGCCATGGCGCCGGCCTTAATATGGTTCATAAAAGTCTATGGCAACCACAAATATTACATATAGAAGATTCACAAAATGAAAAGGATAACGGTTGGGGCCAAGATGGCAGTATAGCAGTGGGGTGTTCCAAGTCAGCTGGGGGAAAAAATGGACAGTTAGTGAGCAGAAGGGATACAAGCCAGTTGCAGAATTGCAAGAAATTCATGCAGAGTGGCCCAAGAGTCAACGAGAGACTGCTCAGGTCCACACTGGGGGAGCAAAGAGGAAGGAGAGGTGGCAGATGTGCAGCGCAGGAGCAAGGGAGGTACCGAGCAAGGAGATTGGTGCCACCCCCCTCAGCGAACCAGGTGAGAAGTTGCAAGTCCACAGAGCTGCAGATAGAGGCATGCAGGGAATCATGGTAAACTGCATTTGAAGCTCCAAGCAGGTAGAAGGAGAAATTATAGAGGAACAGCCAGAGAGATTAGGTACTTCATGGCCCATATGTGGCTAGCACCCTCCCCCATACTGGACCTACATCCAGCAGGGAGAAGCCATATTGATCGTTTACATTTTCCAGTGCAAGCAAGGGCTGCCACATTTGCCTTCCATGTACAAACCCACTAACATGCCATGCCACACCTGGGAACAAGGACCACAATATTTCAGAGTGATTTCCTCCTCACATTGCAAGCTGCACAACAAGAAGTAGTCCTAAACAGCAAAAACAGGAGCTCATTTCCCACACCAGTGAAAAGCGAGCCCTACCCCAGTAGCTGGGGCTTAGTGCACCAAAGCATTGGTAACTGCCTCCATCACAATCTAGATGTAAATAGACAGCAGGAGCGGGGCTGCGTGCTTCCACTTGCAATGCACAGACACATAGCAGCTCACAACTGAGGGAAATCAATTTAAAAATAAAATCAACCAGAAACCAGAAATGTGAAAGAACAAAGGAAAAATCCTGAATAAGAATAAGGGAGGCTCTATGAACTCACAAAAGGAGCAATACAAAGACCTAAATCAATAAAATTAGAAATGAAAAAGGAAATGTAACAACAGATACCACAAAAACAAAAAGAATCATCAGTAACCACTACAAAGAGCCGTATACCAACAAACTGGGAAGCCTAGAAGAAATGGATAGATTCCTGGACACATTTAGCCTACTTAAATTGAGCCATGAAGACATAGAAAACCAAAACAGATCCATAACCAAGACAGAGATTGAGTCAGTAATAAAGACTCTCCCATCAAAAAAAAGGCCCTCCCAACAAAGGAAAGCCCAAGACTGGATGGATTCACTGCTGAATTCTACTAGACATTTAAAGAAGAATTAACTCCAATTCTTCTCAAATTACTCAAAATAATTGAAAGGGAGGGATTCCTCCCAAATTCTTTCTATGAAGCCAGCATCACCATAATTGCTAAACCTGAAAAAGATGCAGCAGAGAAAGAGAAATACAGACCAATTCCCTTGATGAACATAGATGCAAAAATCCTCAACAAAATTCTAGCCAATCGAATCCAACATATCAGAAAGATCATTCACCGAGACCAACTTGGATTTATCCCAGGTAGGCAGGGATGGTTCAATGTGCGCAAATCAATCAATGTGTTACATGACATTAACAAACTGAAGAATTAAAACCATGTGATTATCTCAATAGATGCAGAGAAACATTTGACAAGATACAACTCCCTTTCATGATGAAAACTCTAAGCAAATTGGGTTTAGAAGGAACATTCCTCAACACAGTCGAGGCAATTTATGACAAACCCAAGGCCAGCATCATATTGAATGAGGAAAAGTTGGAAGCATTCCCACTGAGATCTGGTACCAGAGAGGATGTCCACTCTCACCACTGCTATTCGAAATTGTCCTGGAAGTTTAAGCAGCACCATTAGTCGAGTAAAAGAAATCAAAGGGAAACAAATTGGGAAGGAAGAAGTCAAACTATCCTTATTTGCAGATAATATGATTCTATATATAGTGTATCCAAAGATTCCACTAAGAGACCTTTGGAACTCATACAAGAGTTTTGTAAAATAGAAGGATATAAAGTCAATACACAAAAATCAAGGCCTTTGTATACACAGACAATGCCATGGCTGAGAAATAATTTCTAAGATCAATCCCATTCACAATAGCTACAGCAAAATCCAATACCTTGGATAAATAAACCAGAGAAGACAAAGATATCTATGATGAGAATTACAAAACATTAAGAGAAAAATGGAAGAAACAAAAAAAATTGAAAAATCTTCCTTGTTCATGGATTGGAAGGATCAATATCATCAAAATGTCCATTCATCCAAAAGCAATTTACAGATTCAATGTGATACCAATCAAAATACCAAAGACATTCTTCTCAGCTCTAGAAAAAATGATGCTTAAATTCATATGGAGGCACAGGAGCAATCACATACAACAAAAACAAAGTCATATGCGTTACAATACAAGATTTCAAGACATACTACAAGGCAGTTGTAATCAAAACAGCTTGGTACTGGTGAAAAACAGATGGATAGACCAATGGAAGAGAGTAGAAATTCCTGAAATTAATCCAAACACCTACAACCAACTTATATTTGACCAAAGAGTTAAAACCAATCCTTTGAGCAAGGACAGTATATTCAACAAATGGTGCTGGGAAAACTGGATTTCTACATGCAGAAGTATGAAACAAAACCCCTACCTTACACCTTTCACAAAAATCCACTAAACATGGATTAAATATCTAAATCTATGACCCAACACCATAAAATTAATTGAAAACATTAGGGAAATCCAGCAACACCCTGGCACAGGTAAAGAATTCCTTGAAAAGACTCCAGAGGCACAGCCAGTCAAAGCTAAAATTAACAATTGAGATTACTTCAAATTGAGAAGCTTCTGTATGGCAAAAGAAACAGTCAGGAAAGTGAAGAGGAAACCAACAGAATGGGAGAAATTATTTGTGAACTATTCAGCTGATAAATGATTAATAATTAAAATCTACAAAGAGATTAAGAAACTCCTCAAAAAAAAAAAATAAACAACCCAGTTAAGAGATAGGAAAAGGACTTAAACAGACATTTTTCAAAAGAAATAATCCAAATGGCCAATAGACACATGAAAAATGTTCAGGATCACTAGATGTCAGGGAAATGCATATCAAAATCAGAATGAGATTTACCTCACCCAAGTTAGAATGGTTCTCTTACAGAAATCAACAGACAACAAATGTCGGAGAGAATGTGGGGAAAAGGGTACACTAATCCACTGCTGGTGGGAATGTAAACTGGTAAAGCCACTATGGTAGACAGTTTGGAGAGTACTCAGAAACCTTAATATAGACCTACCATTTGATCCAGCCATTATACTTCTGAGAATTTACACCAGGGAAATGAAATCAGTAAACAAAAGAGCTATTTACAAGTCATGTTTATTACAGCTCAATTGACAATGACTAAGGCATGGAATCAACCTAAATGCCCATCAACCAAAGACTTGATAAAGAAATTATGGGATATGTACACTCTAGAATACTACACAGCAGTAAAAACAATGAAATATGTCATATGCAACAAATGGACAAATGTGGAAAACTTCATACTAGTGAAATAAGCCAGTCCCAAAGGGGCAAATACTATATTTCTCCCTGATCAGTGAGAACTAATAGTAGACCTAAAATGAAAGCTGTAGAATTGTGTATAATTGACACTTTGAGAAACAATGACTCGAACAACCCTTGTCTTGCCTGTCCAGTCACAGTTTTCTATTTTTAGTTTTTTCTTCCTTTCTCGTCTTCATACTATGTTTAATCTCTTTATTTAACATAGAGTTAATCATATGTATATAAATTTAATTGAAAATAGATCCCAGTAAAAAATAAGAGGAGGAATAAGAGAGGGAGGAGGAAGTTTGTAACTGTAAAGTTGTACAGTCCTGCATACAATACTAATTACTTACTTGTTTTTTTTTTTTTTTTACAGGCAGAGTGGATAGTGAGAGAGAGAGAGAGAGAGAGAGAGAAAGGTCTTCCTTTTTGCCATTGGTTCACCCTCCAATGGCCACTGCAGCCGGTGCATCTTGCCGATCTGAAACCAGGAGCCAGGTGCTTCTCCTGGTCTCCCATGGGGTGCAGGGCCCAAGCACCTGGGCCAGCCTCCACTGCCTTCCTGGGCCATAGCAGAGAGCTGGCCTGGAAGAGGGGCAACTGGGATAGAATCCAGCGCCCCAACCGGGACTAGAACCCGGTGTGCCGGCACTGCAAGGCGGAGGATTAGCCTGTTAAGCCACGGCGCTGGCCCTAATTACTTACTTCTAAGAGTACACATTAACAACTTGTCATAGGATTCTAAGTCCCATTAAAATTGGTCGTAAAAATGCCATCTTAATTGTTAAAGTGATCATTTTAAGTATTAAAGTGAACATACAGATAGAATTAAGTGTTAAAGAGATCATATAAATAGCATCAAGTACCTGGTAATAATACTAGGCAGAATTAAAAAAGAGAGAATGTCCAACAGGGGAAGCAGTCCACATAGCAGCCTCACAGAATGACAATGGTTTTAAGTAACATTCTGACCCAGAATCAGCCCTTAAGGGATTTGGACGTGGCCAAAAAGCCTATGAAAGCATTTCAGGCATGGAAAGCCAAGAAACTGTGGCAAAAAATTCCTACATGAAGGATCTCTGAGTGAGACCCCAGTGGAAAGAAGGGGCCAGCAAAGAAGGATGTACTTTTCTCTGAAGGGAGGAGAGAACTTCTACCTTGCTTATGGCCTTTTGTAAAAACTGACACAAGTTTGTGGTCACAAAAGGCTTCCATAGCCTTGGCAAGAGCCTCAGGTGATCACTGACATCATAAATAAGAGTGTTAATCGTTAAATTAACAACAGAATTCACTGTGCACTTACTACCCATGTAGGACCTCTGTCCTTAAGGAGTTACATTATGAGAATTAACTGCAAAACTTGTCTTTAAGCAGCACTTTATATATTATGTGTGGGGGGTGCAAATTGTTGAAATTTTACTTATTACAAAGTTGGTTTTTTGTATGTAAATTAATTAAAAATGAATCTTAATGAAGAATGGGATGGGGGAGGGAGTAGGATTTGGGACTGAAGTGGGGGTGGGATAGTGGGTATGGGAGGAAGCACTACTACATTCCTAACATTGTACCTATGAGATTTGCATTCATTAAAAAAAAGCTTTTTTAAAAAAAAAGATTTTTAATTTATTTATTTGACAGGTAGAGTTACAGACAGTGAGAGACAGAGAGAAAGGTCTTCCTTCCATTGGTTCACTCCCCCAGTGGTTGCAATGGCCTGAGCTATGCCGATACAAAACCAGGAGCCAGGTGCTTCTTCCTGGTCTCCCATGTGGGTGCAGGGGCCCAAGTACATCCTCCACTGCTTTCCCAGACCACAGCAGAGAGCTGGACTGGAAGAGGAGCAACTGGGACTAAAACCACGTGGGTTGCTGGCGCCGCAGGTGGAGGATTAACCTAGTACGCCACGGTACTGGCCCCTAAATAAAAGCCTTTAAAAAAGGAGTACAAGGGCCGGCGCCGTGGCTCAACTGGCTAATCCTCTGCCTTGCGGCGCCGGCACACCGGGTTCTAGTCCCGGTCGGGGCACCGATCCTGTCCCGGTTGCCCCTCTTCCAGGCCAGCTCTCTGCTGTGGCCAGGGAGTGCAGTGGAGGATGGCCCAAGTGTTTGGGCTCTGCACCCCATGGGAGACCAGGATAAGCACCTGGCTCCTGCCATCGGAACAGCACAGTGTGCCGGCCGCAGCGCGCTACCACGGCGGCCATTAGAGGGTGAACCAACGGCAAAGGAAGACCTTTCTCTCTGTCTCTCTCTCTCTCTCACTGTCCACTCTGCCTGTCAAAAATAAAAAATAAATAAATAAAATTTAAAAAAAAAAGGAGTACAAAAATGAACTAAACAAAAGAAGAAAACAAGAGGAAAAGTATGTACTTAAGGACCACAAAACAATGTACAAAATGGCAAAACCAAGTCCTTCACTGTTAATTATTACATAAACAAATTAATAGATAAAATGGCAAAATTGCTAATACAACAAAGTCTAACTATATGTTACCCATGAAAGTTTCATTTTGTATTTAAGGACACAAAATGCTGTAAGTGATGGAAAATTATATTCCATGCAGATATTAAACACAATAGGAGGGCCAGCGCAGCGGCTCACTAGGCTAATCCTCCGCCTGTGGCGCTGGCACCCTGGGTTCTAGTCCTGGTCGGAGGCCCGGATTCTGTCCCGATTGCCCTTCTTCCAGTCCAGCTCTCTGTTGTGGCCCAGGAAGGCAGTGGAGGATGGCCCAAGTCCTTGGACCATGCACCTGCATGGGAGACCAGGAGAAGCACCTGGCTCCTGGCTTCCGATTGGCGCAGTGCCAGCTGCAGCGCACCGAGAGGGCGGCCACTGGGGGGTGAACCAATTGAGAAAGGAAGACCTTTCTCTGTCTCTCTCTCTCTCTCACTGACCACTCTGCCTGTCAAAAATTACCCCCCCCCAAAAAAAAAAACAGGAAAGAGGTGGCTATATTTAGATCACACAAATTTTATTTTATGTTGAAAACAGTCACAAGGACAAAGAAGAACATTTTTAATCATAAAAGGGCCAATTCATTTGGAAAATATATTGATTATAAATACTTGTGCATTCAACCTCAGACCACATAAATATATTTGGCAGATATTATCAAAACTGAAAGCAGAAATAGAAGGCAATAGAATAACAGTAGTAGACATGAGTATCACATTTTCAACAATAGATGAAATATCCAGATAGAAAATCAATATGGAAACAGCAGACTCGAATGATAGTGAAGACCAAATTTACCTGACAGACAGAATATTCCTCCCAAGAGTAGCAGAATACATATTTCTCTTAAGCACACATGAGATATTCAGCAGGACTGATCATATGTTAGAGGACAAAACAATATTAAAAATTTAAGAGAATTTAAATCATACTAAGTATTTTTTTCCACAAAATTGTATCCAATAATCAAGTATTTAAACAGAAAATTCACAAAATCTCAAACTCTAGCTCATTGTTTGTAGGAATATAAAATGTTGCAGCAGCTATGGAAACTACGATGCAGTTTCCTCAAAAATTAAAGAATTATATAATCTAAAAATTTCACTTATGTCTGCACTCAAAATAACTGTAATAAGGATCTTGAATAGACATAAGTATCTCTGCTTCCACATTTATTGCAGTTTTCTAAATAGCCAAAATATAGAAAGAACCCAAATGTGCATGAACAGATTGAGTTAAAGAAAGTGTGGTACAAACACACAATGGAGTATTTTGCAGCCTTAAATAAAAGAAAAATCTACAATTTGTGGCAACATGGATGAACTTAGAAGATATTATGTTAAGTGAAATTTGTCACAGGGGATATACAGACTCCATGTACAAAAAGGGAAATCAGGGTCCGGAATCACAGCCTGATAGGTAAAGCTGCTCAGAGTGATGCTGGCTTTCCATATGGGTGCTGGACCATGTCCCACTGCTCCACTTATGATCCAGATCTCTGCTAATGTTCTGGGGAAAGCATCATCAAATGGCCCAAGGGTGTAGGCCCCTGCACCCATGTGGGAGATCTGAGAGGAGTTACTGGCTCCTGGCTTTGGATTGGCCCAACCCTGGAAGTGGTAGGCATTTGGGAAGTTAATGAACAGATGGAATCTCTCTCTCTCTCTCTCTAACTCCTTCAAAGAAATAAATGGATCTTTCACAAATTAGATGACACACATATTCCAAGCATAAAAAGTATATAAAGTAGTCAAAATGAAAGAAGTGAGCACACAACAGTGGTTGCCAGCACTCAGACGTTGAGGAAAGGTGTAGTGATTATTCAATGGGTATGAAGTTTCAGGTGTACTAAGTAATAAGTACTAGAGACCTACTTTACAGCATGGTGTCTATACATTACAGTTTAGGATTATTCACTCCAAATATTTAAAGAGGGCAGCTTTTATGTTAAATTTTCTTACCACACACAAACATAAACAAATGAAATTTTAACTCTGAAAATCTAAGGTAATGATAAATTTCTTTGAAAGAGAGCAAGAAGGCAGGCAAGACGACGGCAGGGAGAGGAGAAGGAAAGTGAGGGGCTGGAGGAGCTGGCAGGCCTCATCACTTCACAGCTCTACCATTATGCAAACACTCTTACGCAGAACACAAATGTCCACCTGGTCTAGGCTAGTAGGCAGTATTTGAAACATGTGAAATAGTGTCAAAGGTTAACAATGAAGTAGTAAATTGCTTTTAAAAACATTTTTTTTTCTCAGAATTAACTAACACTCTTTAATGAAAACAAAGAATAAGAAGAGATCATGGATTTTTTTTCCCCTATGGCAAAAATGTGTAATATTTTTAAAAACAAGCAAATATAAGTTGCTTACAAATATGCCAATGTTACATTTGCAGCAAATTAGAGTCCTAAACATTTTGGAGAGAAGTAGAATAATGGAAAATCAGTTTCTTCCTCATTTTAAAACAGATTTTTGACAGGGCCAGAATATGAGTTTCCTATAACTTTAAAAAAAAAATGAAGCAGAACCAAATAAAAAGTTGGGAGGAATTGAATATATTTATTACCTCAAATGTGGAACAACTGCCCCACTATGTTATTTCCTCCCCTTTCCTCTTGTCTTTCCTCTCCATAGAAAAAACAAAGAGAGGTAGGGAAATGGAGAAAGATATTGCCAGGTTTTGGTAGTTCAATGTCACCCAAGGGCTCACGTGTTTAAAGCTTGTTAGTGTGATTGGGAATTGGTTGAACCTTTAGGAGGCGAGGCCTGGTGTGAAATCCCTAGGTAGCTAGAGGCTTGCCCTTGGAAGGTACTTCTCCTGAGATCTTTTGAGGTCTCCTGAGAGGGTTGTTAGGAAACTCTGAGTTAGGGGCTAGCACTGCAGCATGGTGGCTAAAGCCATCCCTTTTGGAGCTAGTATCCTATATGGGCACAGTTTGGTGACCTGGCTGCACCATTTCCAATCCAGCTCCCTGCTAATGTGCCTGGGAAAGCAGTGGAGGATGACCCGAGTCTTTGTGCCCTTGCACCTGAGAGGAGAGCTGGAGGAGGTTCCTGGCTCTTGGCCACTTGGGGAGTGAAACAGCAGATGGAGTCTCTCTCTCTCTCTCTTAAATAAATAAATAAATGAATGAATGAATAAATAAATAAATTTATCTTTTAAAAATAAATAAAGAGGCAAGCAATTGGTGCACCGATTAAGACATATCTAGGGACACTTGCATCTCATTTCACAATGCCTGGATTCGCGTCCTGGCCCCCATTCCCACTTCCAGCTTCTGGCAAATGGACACTCTGGGGAGTAGCAGTAGATCAAGTACTTGTGGCCCTGCTACTTACATGGCAGACCCAGATTGAACTCCTTGCTCCTTGCTTTGTCTTTACCGAACTCTAGCAGTATCAGGCATTTGCAAAGTGAACCTACAATTGGAAGATCCACCCCCGGCCCGTGCCTTTCAAATTTTAAAGTGTGCATATTTTAAAAATTAAAATTGGAGCCAGTGCCGTGGCTCAACAGGCTAATCCTCCACCTAGCGGCGCCGGCACACCGGGTTCTAGTCCCGGTTGGGGCACCGGATTCTGTCCCGATTGCCCCTCTTCCAGGCCAGCTCTCCGCTATGGCCCAGGAGTGCAGAGGAGGATGGCCCAAGTGCTTGGGCCCTGCACCCCATGGGAGATCAGGAGAAGCACCTGGCTCCTGGCTTCAGATCAGCGCGGTGCACCGGCTGCAGTAGCCATCGGAGGGTGAACCAACGGCAAAAGGGAGACCTTTCTCTCTGTCTCTCTCTCTCACTGTCCACTCTGTCAAAAAAAAATTAAAATTAAAAACGTCTGAGTCTGGGTTTACCCACTCTCTGTGCATCGTGTCCAGCATGTGATCCTTCCTCTGTAGACACTCTATGAAGTCACACGGTGCCTTCACCAAAATGTGTCACACAATTTGGATTTTCAGCCTCTATGACCATGAGTTAAGTAAGCCTCTCTCTCCTTCATAAACAGCTTTTCTCACATATATTATTGTAGTAATGAAAAGCTAAGCAATACAGAAAAAAGTGATGGAGGAAAGGAGGGAGAGAGGAAAAATAAACACAATCATATTATCTCATACAACATTATTTTATCTTTTCTCTAGAGCCTTATTATCAGCTAACAATACCCAGACCCTTTAAAAGAGACCTAACTATAGCACTTTTGGTTTTTTTTTTTTTTTTTTTTTTTTTGGACAGGTAGAGTTATAGAGAGAGAGAGAGAAAGGTCATCCTTCCGTTGGTTCACTCCCCAAATGGCCACAATGGCCGACGCTGCGCCGATCCAAAGCCAGGAGCCACGTGCTTCTTCCTGATCTCCCATGCGGTTGCAGGAGCCTAAGGACTTGGGCCATCCTCCACTGCCCTCCTGGGCCACAGCGGAGAGCTGAACTGGAAGAGGAGCAGCTGGGACTAGAATCTGGTGCTCATATGGCATGCCAGTGCCGCAGGCGGAAGATTAACCAAGTGAGCCACGGCGCCAGTCCCTTTTCAAATTATTTTTCCAATCATTTTCCTTTGTTTGATGAATTTGACTGTCAGAACAATAGTTGTACTTTTTTTTTTTAACAGATAATGCAAATGTATCTAGGATCTTGGTTAACTTCTCCTTTCCACAGGGCTAGAAAGATGCAAGATGCAGACAAGCTGATCATTACACAGTTTGGGTTAGCTCTTATGCAGCATGAGAGGAAGAGACATATAGCCATCCTGTTTATCATTATGCCATAGAGCTGTCTCAGAAATTCACTTGCTCAAATGCTCTCAGCTTCTAGTCATGACTCTTGTGGCTCAAGGCTGTGACATCATTTTTAAATAATTGGTAACGAAAATGTTCAAAATAAGCTACACTAAGTGTCTACTTATTATTTATTTGAAAAGAATGCGAGATTTTCTTTGTACCAATGTCTAAATTATTGCTTTTATAACAAAATTGAGAATTTGTCTAAGGGCAAGTGTTTCAATTTCTATTATCAAGGGTTTTTACTATTATCTCTCATTTTAATGAAATCTTAAAAAAATTTATACTTGTATACTTCTGGTTTCTCTCCTGAACAAATATGTGTGCCTTTTGAGAATGCTTACAAAATAAAAATACTTATACAACTTTACCTATTCTGAAAATACAAGGCAAAGAATTTCACAGGAAAAGTCTAATTGAAATTTCACAGGAAAAACCCTCTTAGAAACCGAATACTAGGTCTCAAAAATGCATGTCCTAAAAGCTATGAACATTATTCTAAGAAGACCGTTAGCTTCACAAAGGGAAATAAATTGTGCTATTCCTGTTATATATAACAGGTATTTGCCTAGAGGATTCTCAAATACAATGTATAATATATTCTGCCTTCTTTTAAAATATCAAATAATTTTAGAGATGGTTGACATCAGAGAGAGGTTTTCAACACTGCTTTATTTTAACTATAAAGCCAATGAAGAGCTCCCCAGATTGGAAAACATAAAACTAAACATGTGTATCATATTTGGGCTTTGTGTAAGTTAGTTTATATTGAAATCTAAAAGGATCAGGGCTTCCTGTGATAAAATATACACATCATAAAATATCACATTTTATCTATTTTTTTTTTTTGTTTGTTTTGACAGGCAGAGCGGACAGTGAGAGAGAGACAGAGAGAAAGGTCTTCCTTTTGCCGTTGGTTCACCCTCCAATGGCCGCCGCGGTAGGCGCGCTGCGGCCGGCGCACCGCGCTGATCCAATGGCAGGAGCCAGGTGTTTCTCCTGGTTTCCCATGGGGTGCAGGGCCCAAGCACTTGGGCCATCCTCCACTGCCTTCCCGGGCCACAGCAGAGAGCTGGCCTGGAAGAGGGGCAACCGGGACAGGATCGGTGCCCCAACCGGGGCTAGAACCCGGTGTGCCAGCGCCGCAAGGCGGAGGATTAGCCTAGTGAGCCGTGGCGCCGGCCACATTTTATCTATTTTAACATGCAATTAAATATCATTAATCACATTCATGATAGCACATAGCCATCATCACTATCTAGTTCTAAAACCACTATAGACACTGTGCCCATTAGGCAATAAGTTCTCTCTTGTCTACCCCTAATGATATCTAATTTCCCATCTCTATGAACTTATCTAATTTAGATATTTTATAGAAGTAAATTCATAAAATATTTGTCTGACTTATTAATTTGGTATAGTTTTCAACATTTATCCATATTATAGCATTTTTAAAAATTTCACTCATTTTTATGACTGAAAATATTCTATTTTACTCACTTGATAAGGATGCATTTTGATTATTCATAAATGTATTGATGGACACTTGGGCTATTTCTACCTTTTAGAATAATATTTCTATTTCAGTCTGCATACAATTATTCGGGGTGTATACCTAGGAGAGGAATTATTTGGAAATATGCTAATTCTATGCTGAGCTTTTGAGGAAATGACAGTTTACCATACTGGCTACCTCAGTGTGCATGATCACTGGTAATACACAAGAGTTTCAGTTTCTCCACACCCTCTTCAGTGCTTGTTATTTTCACTGTATCATCATCATCATTATTGCTATTCTTGTGAGTTATATCTCCTTATAGAGTTGATTTGCCTTTCCCTAATGACAAAAGATGTCAAGCAATTTTTTGACTGGCTTATTGATTCTGTATTTCTTGTTTGGAGAAATGTCAATTCAATTTTTGGCCTACTTTTCAGTTGGATTATTAGTTTTCTTGGTTTTTATTTGGAACATTACTTTATAGAATCTACATATTAAACCCAAGTCGAATAGATGATCTTTCAATATTTCCTCCCAATTAGTTGATTATCTTTTCATTGTCCTGATAATGACATTTGATATACAAGCCTTTTTTTTTTTAAATTTTGATGACATTCAACTTACCTGTTTGTCATTTTCGCCTGTGTTTTTGGTACCACATTTGAGACACTGCTACTAAATCCAGGCATGAAGATTTTCTGTTATTTTTTTCTAAAATTTTTTAGTCTTTTCAAAAATATGAATTAACTTGAAATGTAGAATGAGAGAGAGGGAGGGATAGCAAAGTTGAGGGAAGGAGGAAGGAGGAGACAGAGAGAGAGAGAAATGTCTTCCATCTGCTGGTTCATTCCCCAAATGCCTACAACAGTTCATTCTGGGTCAGGCCAAAGCCAGGAAGCAGGAACTCCATCTGGGCCTCCCATATTTGTGGCAGGGACCTGAATTCTTGAGCCATCGTCTGCTGCTTCCCAGGATACGCATTAGCAGGAGTCAGGTAATGAATGTAGAATGCAGGTATTCTACCTGGTAGCTTAACCACTGGGTCACCACCCAAGGTGAAGTCTTGTATCCATTTTGAGTTAATTTTCCATTGGCATAAGAGAAAGGTCTACATTATCTTTTTCATGTGAGTATATAGTTTTTGTGACACCATTTGTTGAGGAAATGGTTCTTGTCTTGTTGAATGTTCTCAGTACTCTTGTTGAAAATCAATTGATTGCACATTTGATTTTACAGTAAAAAGAACATAATTCAGTATAAAGTTTCTTATATTTGAACATCTGAAGGAAAGTTGGAGTGGGAAATGTTTCTGTAAATATTTAGCATTGGTAAAAGTCTACGAGTAGGAAATAGAATAGGGATAAATAATCCCGTAGTAATTCTGTAAATAAACAAAATGAATACTGGCAAACCCTCCTAATTTTCTTAAAATGTAGAAAGGAACACATTTCAACAAATATCAGAAAACAAAGCCTAGAAAATTTTTAGCAAAATGTAGTTGAGATATGAAGAAACAGGCAAAACTCCTACAAATTGGTTCACTACACAAATGCCCACAATAGCCATGGATGAGCCAGGGCCAAAGCTGGGAGCTGGAAACAGTCAAGTATCTCACATGGGAGTCAGGGTGTCCCTGCTCCTTCCCAAAGCTTCATTGCGGGAAGCTGAAGTCAGGCTAAAGTCTGTTTCCACATCCAGGTCCTCTGATGTGAGGTGTGTGCATCTAAACCACTGGACTAAGCACCTACACCCCAACCCTAGATTATAAATGTGGACTTGGATGGGAGAGGCTGAAGAACTTGGAAACAATTAGAAAGATTAGTGACAGGGACCGGCACTGTGACAAGGTGGGTTAAGCCACCACTGCTGACAATGGCACCCTATATTGGAGTACTGGTTCCAGTCCCAGCTGCCTGGCATCTGATCCAGCTCCCTGTTAAAGTTACCTACAAAGCAGCAGAAGGCCCATGTACTCAAGTCCCTCCTACCCACATGAGAGACCAGGATAGAATTCTAGGCTTCTGGCTTGGGCCTGGCACAGGCCCAGCCATTGCAACCATTTGGGAAGTGAAATAGTGGATGGAAGATATCTCTCTCTTTTTAAAGATTTATTCACATATTTGAGAGGCAGTTACAGACAGAGAAGGGGAGAGACAGATAGAGAGGTCTTCCACCTTCTGGTTCACTCCCCAAATAGCCACAATGGCTGGAGGTGCACACAGAATCAAATTCAGGAGCCAGGAGCTTCTTGCAGGACTTCAACATGGGTGCAGAGGCCCAAGCACTTGGGCCATCTTCTATTGCTTTTCCAGGTCAGAACTGGATTGGAAGTGGAGTAGCCAGGACTCAAACAGGCACCCAATGGGATGCCAGCATTGCAGGTGGAGGGTTAATTTACTGTGCTGGCCCCAAGATCTCTTTTTTTGAACCTCTCCTCTCCTCTCCTCTCCCCTCTCCTCCCCACTCCTCTCCCCTCTCTCTCTTCCCCTCCCTCTCCTTTCTCTATCCGCTGCTTTTCAAACAAATAAATATATTTTACAAAGAAAGGATAATAATAACTTCTTTAATAATAACATCAGCATTTACAGAGAAAGTCAATTTTATTTCTATTTCTGTGTAAAACTTTCAGAAAACTTAGGAGAATGTCATTGCATAATATATCGATTTGACAAAAACCTTGGAATATGGGTCAGGCTGATAAATTACACTGGAAATGGCATAACTACAAAATGTTATGTCTCAGATAGCTACATCAAATGTCTATTTGTAGAAAATTACTCCCCATCCACTTAAAACTGGATTCATTTTTTCTGATTTTATTGAACAGGATTTATCATTAGAGTGGACACTAAGAGACCTTGATTTTTTTTTTCCATATCCTACCACAATTTTCTTTGACACCTTGGAAAGTAATTTAAACTCAATAAAATGAAGATAATTGCACTTACCTCACAGAGATTTTGTGAGCATTAATGAGATCATGTCTACAAAGTGATTCAAAGTCTTTAGTTTGTAATATAAATAGCAAGCATAACTATATTTTTCCAGATGTCTAATAATGATAACTATAAATATGATGAACTGAAAAGTTAAAAGGCTGCCAGTAGAAGGAAAATGTTTTCATTTTAATTGCTAGGCATTTAAATGTTCCCTCTTGCATGTTTGGATTATAGGAAATGCACAGAAATGTTAATTATGAGTTCCATTTTAATAAGGACATGTCCCCCAAGTTTAGACTCAAGAGTACTTAACTTCTAGCCAAAAAGGAAAAAAAAAAAAAAGGCTGAGCTACTTCTTCTTTGCAATTATGCCTAATAAATCACTGTAGTAGTTTAGTAAAATAAATGACAGCATAAATTTTAATGAAACCTATATATTATTCCTTCAAAATGTTTCTTAATATGAAATAGAAGATCATGGCTTCAGTTCCATATCCCATTACTCAATTGTCATACCTTTAGTTTGTCTTTATTCCTAAGCTGATAAAGCCAAATACTAATATCCTCTATTCAGTCCCCTCCTGTTAAATCTTTCCCAACGCAAAAAAACTCACAATCAGACCGAAACTATTTTTAAGTTCAGTCTGTACTGTAATCCTGCTACTGTCAACCATTTGTGAATTAGAGTAGTTATCTTTGAAACTGAATTGCATTTTACATCAAATGAGCCAGAAAAAGCACTGTTGATTCTAATGGGAACAGGCATGATAATCTCCTGGCGGAGATGCTCTTCAAGTTCTGAGCTTTGGCAGCCATGGTGGTTCACTGCCTACTGTACTTGGCCTTGGTATAGACCCTGAAGACAGGGATTTTGAAATGAAACCAGACATTAGGACTGGATTCAGTAATTACCGGAGTAAAGAAGGTCACTCTTTACAGCAAACAGCAGGGTAATTGTGTCCTAAAGGACATCAGAAATTTTTGTCATGTCCCGGGGGTGCCATCTGAGTTGCATTGATCTGACTGCTTACTGTTGGACCACATCCAAGGTGTTGTCAGAATGTAATAGTCCATCACAAGTCACATAGAAACAGAAAACAAAACTAAAGAATGAGGAGAGAAAAATTCCAGTGGATTCTTGAAATATAATTTTTTTTAAATGCCTGTAACCCATCATTGTTAATGAGTCCATTGCTATGTATTGGAGTTAGGGCAAATGCATTTTTCATTTATCCATGTAGACACTGCTTAAAGGAAGTTTGTGTCTCAACAAAACTGATTCAGAAAATGTCACTTTTCTCTATATCACCCTCATTCTTTTATTTATTTATTTATTTTTGACAGATAGACAGTGAGAGAGAGAGACAGAGAGAAAGGTCTTCCTTCCGTTGGTTCTCCCCCCTAATGGCCCCCACAGCTGGCGCTGTGCTGATCCGAAGCCAGGTGCCTCCTCCTGGTCTCCCATGTGGGTGCAGGGCCCAAGAACTTGGGCCATCCTCCACTGCCTTCCAGGGCTACAGCAGAGAGCTGGACTGGAAGAGGAGCAACCGGGACTAGAACCTGGTGCCCATGTGGGATGATGGTGCTGCAGCCAGAGGATTATCCAAGTGAGCCACAGCGCTGGCCCCAATATCACCCTTATTCTTAGAAGATACTATAAAGTTAGGATTTTAGATGGGTAATTGTTCTTAATATTTAAATAGGAAATCATCACACACATGTGTCCATGCTCACACACAATCCTCTCCAAACCATCACCATCTTCCATTTCCATTCCCATGAGCACTAACAGCAGCTGTGAGAATAAGGGTTTGGGTCTGCCTCAGATGACACAAAGGCAGGTAAGGAGAAAATAAGAAATCCTACTTTGATCTGGAATACATGAATAATCTTGTCAGAATTCAAAAAGCAATGCTTAAAAAAAGAGAAAGAAAGTGATAAAAGCAACCAAACATTTTTTAACTTTAGGCAAGACTATATTTGTTATATTAAAGGGAAATTAAACAAAGAAACAGACGGATAGGCAGATCATTAATTAAATGCAATGTTTATTTCAAAAATTAGAGAAGAGAGGAACTTTCTATTTATTCTCTGGTAATTAACACTTTATGTAAAATCTACTCTAGTAGGAGGCCAGTGTATATCTTTAAAATAATAGTAATGAACAAGACTGGCACTGGGGCTCACTTGGTTAATCCTCTGCCTGCGGTGCTGGTACCCCAGGTTCTAGTCCCGGTTGGGGCGCCGGTTCTGTCCCAGTTGCTCCTCTTCCAGTCCAGCTCTCTGCTGTGGCCCAGGAAGGCAATGTCAGATGGCCCAAGTGCTTGGGCCCTGCACCCGCATGGGAGACCAGGAGGAAACACCTGGCTCCTGGCTTCGGATCAGCACAGCATGCCGGCCATAGCGGCCATTAGGGGAGTGAACCAAAGGAAGGAAGACCTTTCTCTCTGTCTCTCTCTCTTTCACTGTCTAATTCTGTCTGTCAAAAAAAAAATCTATTTTAATTTAAATATTTAATTTTTAATTTAATTTTTAATTTAAATATTTAAATGCCATATAAAAAAGGATACCTAGAGGTAAATTAATTAAAACAGTGCAAGACTGAAACAATGAAAACTACATGACATGTTGAATCAAATCAAAGGCTAAATAAGTGTAAAGACTTCCTGTGTTCTTGGGTTGGAAGGTAATATTGTTAAGTTGTCATTACAAATGTTGGTTTTCCTACTCTTTTGCTAGTTATCACCTTTCAGTATTCTGTGCCGACTCCCCTCTTATCCAAGGCATTTGAGTGACTATATGGCCAGACCTTGATTCACTTGGCAACTGTGTCTACATCTACCTTTGAAGAATATGGTTCTCAATACCATCCACATAGCAGTGACCTACAAATTTACACACCCACCCAGGTCTCTTTTTCAAATTTTAGGCTCACACATGTAACTGAAAACTTAACAACTGAACAGAATATTTAATAAAACTACTCACCAGCAAGGGTCCAACGCAATCACGACACGGTCACTGTTTCTCGGTTCTCAAGGAACTTTTACTTGTGGCGGCAGAAGGAAAGAATGAGGGGGAGAGAAGAAAAGAGAAGGAGGAGCTCCAAGCCCAAGTCCCAATGTCCCTTTATACCCCAAGTCCCGTGGAGCATCCGCTCCACAGCCAATAGCGGCTCTCTTCACGTGCAGTTCACGCTGGTATCGTCCAATCAGATGAAAGGGCGCGTATAGTCTCAGGTCGAAAGTTCAACTGTTTCACCTGGTTCTTCCTAGTTGTTTATGCAGAGTCCGTCCTGCCTCAGCTTCATCTGTTTCACCGGGTTCCTCCTAGTTGTTTATGCAGAGTCCATTCTGTTTCATCTGTTTCACCTGGCTGTTTTCGTAGGCCTTGTGGTCGACTGATTGCCGCAAGCTATGCAGATGAGGAGGTTCTCGCAGGCGGCCAGCCTGCGGTTCCCCACAGCTCCCCCTTTCTTGTTATTTATGGCGCGGAGGTGCCTGTCTTAGGTTCCCAGCGATGCGCCATCTGCTTATCCGTCATCGAAACATTGGGAAGCATGTCCCAAGTTCTGTCTTAGGTTGCTAGGGGCATTCGCTAGTGATTACCCGTGTTTGGCTACCACTCCATCATGTCAAGCCATATCTGTTGCTGAGGGTCAGAGCGATACATAGCAAGCATAGCCTGTCAGACCACTAGGTTAGTGCATTGGGCGTAACAACTTAAAAAACAAACTGATTCTTCTCCCCCCCTCATGCCCCCCAAATTAATGTTACTCACAGCTTTTCTGTTTCAATTTTATACCAATTTCATCTCTTTAGTCTCTTTGGACACACATTTGGTATCATGTTACAAGCTCATCTTTCTCTCAGACCCCATATCTAAACCTTTAGGAAACATATATTCAAATTTTGCCTATTCCCCACTGTATTGATTGCTTACTCTGTGACCCAAGACCCAAATCAAATTTCACATGAGTCACTGTAACAACTCCGACCATCTATATCTGTGTCTTCCTTTCCTGTCCCATAAGCTATTCTAAAGTTGAAGCCAAGACAATCTTTTTTTTTTTTTTCCAGGCAGAGTTAGACAGTGAGAGAGAGAGACAGAGAGAAAGGTCTTCCTTCTGTTGGTTCACCCCCCAAATGGCCGCTATGGCCAGCATGCTGTGCCGATCCGAAGCCAGGAGCCAGGTGCTTCCTCCTGGTCTCCCATGCGGGCGCAGGGCCCAAGCACTTGGGCCATCCTCCACTGCCTTCCCAGGCCACAGCAGAGAGCTGGGCTGGAAGAGGAGCAACCGGGACAGAATCCGGTACCCTGACTGGGACTAGAACCCGGGGTGCCAGCGCTGCAGGCGGAGGATTAGCCTAGTGAGCCACAGCGCTGGCCCAAGATAATCTTTTTTAAAAAAATATTTTTTGAAAGACAGATTACAGATTTAGAAAATAAAATTGAAAAATAGTTTTAATTCACACTAGAAACAGTACATTACTACAAAAATCTGTACAAAGAAATGATAGTTTTTGTTTGACCTTGCTGATCAAAAGGACAATTGATTGATGTGGACATGTTTGTGTGGTTCGTTTAGTACTTATTAGCTGATTTGTAGAGAAGTCACCCTTGTGCTGACTTTTGACACTGACAAGAAAGTGCATGGCTGGAGCGTGAGTCATAATTGTAAACATATGCTGCTGTTTCTAGAAACAGCAAAACACATGGAGAGATGAAAAAGGAAGTGTTTTAATTGTAGAGTACCAGGAATTAATTCCTGTTAATTCTTCAGACATTTGAAATTATAAGGCAAATAATGTTTCCAAAGATGTCTAGGATAGATAGATAGATAGATAGATAGATAGATAGATAGATTTCAGAAAGTTCATCAGAAATGGAATTCTCTTGGTAAAAAAATTGAAATGTATGCCAAGGTTTTCCTAATATGTATTTTTCATGGACTTTTTGCAGATTCTTCATAACAGCAAAGGTGAGGAAGATCATAAACACTCCACACATGGAAAGCAGGAAATATCCTTAACAGAATATTAGATTGAAAATGAAATTTTATGGGTGTCTACAACTTGTAAGACTTCTCACTTTATTAATAGCTACCATAAAGATGATAAAATTTAAAAAGTAAAATAAAATTGAAGTCTAAAAATAAAGTGAAAATGTCAACAGTCTTTAACTATATTCTTGCTGAAGTTCTCTCCTTTCTCTCTTCTTTCTGCTCATCGTCTTCTTGGTTTCCTCCTCTTTCCATTTCTCCCTCACATTACCTTTCTTTCCCCTCACTTGCTTTTCATATTTATTTACCATTCTTAAATTGTTCTGTAGTAATAATGCATCATTATTGACTTAGAGGTTTATAATTTTTATAAGCAAAATATACTTGTGAATAAGGATGAAAACCCCAATCTAGAGAACTCTGACAGAGTTATTGATATATGGGAAACCACAGTCAAACAGAGCTTTCAGTCCACCTTCTTCTACAATTACATGAGGCACTTTGGACATGTTATTTGAACTCACAGATTTCATATTTCTCTTTTATAAGATAGAACTTGAAAGGTCTTTGTTTTTTTTTTTTTGTTTGTTTGTTTGTTTGGTTTTTTTTTGAAAGGCAGAGAGACAGAGATCTTTCCTTTACTGGTTCATACCCCAAAAGTCTAAAATAGGGCTGGCCCAGACCAAAGTAAGATCTGGGTCTCCCTCAAGGATGCCAAGAACCCAGGCACCTGAGCCATCACCCACAGCCTCTCACCATGCACATATCATGATACGTGATTTCGGAATTGGCAAGCAGCATGTTAACTGCCATTCCAAATGTCATCCCTACCTCTGAAGTTCACATCAAGTAATGCATCAGAACACACGGGGAAAATATTTAAAAAGTTCTGTTTTATTACTTTGTGTCTTAATAAAGACTTTCCATGAAAGCATCTAAATATTAGAAACACTGAAAGGAAATAAAAAGACATGTTACAAAGACAGAATGTTTAAAACATATGTTAAAAGAAAAAAGACACTTCCTAGATAAGAGCTGTCAGATAAGAATGGAAATTTTTCCAAAGGAAAGCAAGATAAATAGACGCCTTCTACTTGATGATCACAGAGAACATCTTGTGACAGAGGCAGAGAGGAAGCCGAGTCCTCAGATGCCCCCATAGTCACTTTGTTGGGAACTCCCCGGATGGAGATACGGCTAATCCCGAGGCCTGGAGTTCATAGCAAAATGCCGGGACGTGGGGCACATGGAGTTCAGTGATCAGGGGAAGGATTTTATGCCATCTTGGGCATCTGTGTTTCAGTCACTTGACACTTCTCACAGACGTCAGCAGAGCATCTGCTCTGTTCATGGTGAGAGGAGCTTGACATTTCTTTTGAGGAATGAACTATTAGGGCTCTTGGAAAGCAAGGCAGAGCCCGACAGGATGCTCCGTGGCATGGAGACACCTCTACAAGCTATCTCCCAAATGATATGGATAAGATTACTTTTCTATTTTATCTTAATAATTAACTAGAGAGGTAAACTACAGTCTGTCTCTAATAGCAAGTCACCTCTAAAGACAGTTCCCAGGATTCCACATAAGCAGTGGGCAATGGATGGTTGGAGAGCTTTCTTTACAAAGTGTGTACATTTGGGGTAGGACTCCATGAGATATCATTCAAGTAGAGTCGCTCACTGTCTGTTGAATTTTCTCATTACTAAACCTCGAGGTTTAAGTGCCCATGACAAAAAAGTTAAAACTATGCAAAAGTGTAGTGTAATAAAAAATAAATTTGACTACAAATCCATATTTCCAGGATATACCACAAAGTTAACCAGTGCCACAAGGTCCTTATTTATCCTTCAATTAGCAACTATAATTTTATACTGTTCTCTTCTTAATGATTGCTTCATTTCCCATTGTGTAGTTCTATAATGTTTGATATTGATACCTGATAGCATATTGATAAATCTACAGGAATGCCAGTCTCATACATTCATACAAAGACAGTAAAACTAGGTTGTGAGCCCAGAGTATGGAATCTGGAATCAGACTATCTACTGTGAAATTTCAGCCTTTTTAATTTTCTTGCTATTTATTATCTTGGGCAAGCTACTTCACCTGTATTTGTTATTATTACCTCAAAAATAATATGGAATGGTAATAGTATTGACTTCAAAAATTATGAGGAGGATGAGTATTTATCAGTACATGTACACATAGAATAACCAGTCAGGAAGACTTGCATTTTAAAAACTATTGCATTTTTCTATGCCTACAAAGGAACATGAAAGATTTTTTAGGGTAATGATTGGTGCAACAAGGCACCCCGGGTTCTAGTCCCAGCTGGGGCACCGGGTTCTCCTCCCAGTTGCTCCTCTTCCAGTCCAGCACTCTGCTGTGGCCCAGGGGGGCAGCAGAGGATGGTCCAAGTGCTTGGGCACCCGTATGGGAGACCGGAAGGAAGCACCCGGCTCCTGGCTTCAGATTGGCGCAGCGCAGGCCATAGCGGTCATTAGGGGAGTGAACCAACAAAAGGAAGACCTTTCTCTCTTTCTCTCTCTCACTGTCTATAACTCTACCTGTCAAATAAAAATAAATAAAAAAAAGAAATATACAAAGGATAAAAGATGTAATACAAATGGCCTACAGACACATGAAAAGATGCTGACAATAGCCCTAATGGAAATGCAAATCAAAGCTACATATGAGGTGTCAATTCACTCCAGTTAGAATGGTTATTATCCAAAAATCAATAAGTAACATATGCTGGTGACGTTGTGGCAAAAAAGACTACTCAAATACAATGTTTGTGGGAATGAAAATTGGTACAACAATTATGGAAAATAACATGGAGATTCCTAAGAACACTAAATGCCATATGAGCAAGCCATCCAAGTTCTAGGAATACATCCAAAGGAAATCAAGAATATGCAAGAATTACCTGCAATCCCCTATTTCTAGCATCTCAATTCACAATAGCAGAGACATGGAATCAATCTAGATACCGATCAACTGAAGACTGCATAAAGAAAATGTGCCATGATGGAATATTATTCAGTCATAAAAAAGAAATAAATTCTGACATTTGCAACAAAATGGATACAAGTGGAAATCATTATGCTAAATGAAATAAGCCAAACCAAGAAAGACAAATATCACATTTTTTTCCTCATTTGTAGACGATAATATATATAGCTAGTATAAAAATTGGATAGAGGGCCGGCGCCACGGCTCAATAGGCTAATCTTCCGCCTTGCGGCACCGGCACACCGAGTTCTAGTCCTGGTCGGGGTGCCGGAGTCTGTCCCAGTTGCCCCTCTTCCAGGCCAGCTCTCTGCTATGGCCAGGGAGTGCAGTGGAGGATGGCCCAAGTGCCTGGGCCCTGCACCCGCATGGGAGACCAGGACCTGGCTCCTGTCTTCGGATCAGCGGCCATTGGAGGGTGAACCAACGGCACAAGGAAGACCTTTCTCTCTGTCTCTCTCTCTTACTGTCCACTCTGCCTGTCTAAAAAAATGGATAGGAAAAAAGTCATATCATTTGGCATTTAGCTATTAACATTGCTTCACTGAATCATAACATGTAATGACAGTACATTCTTCTTTTCCCACATAAAACCATTGTCATGAATCACTCACTGTGTGATATTAACATCTTTGTTTTCAAGAACAATATAGTATGTATACATTTGAGGTGAATATGGAAAATGTTCAAAAATTGCAAAATAAGAAAAAGGGAAAAAAGAATCACCCCAAGTTTTTGTCTGCACCAATGGATGAATGATATTGTCATCAATTTATGTAGGAAAGGCTGCAAAAACCTGAATGTTCATGATGAGGTGATGGTTCAGTAGTTGAGATTTTTACATTGACTTGAAATTAAAATCTTTGTGGAAATGAGGAAGAGTCATCCAAGAGAAGGCTCTCTTGGTTTCTTTAAAGTGCTATAGCAGAATGTAAACATTGAAAAATGTAAAAAATAGTAGAAGTTTATTTATTGAAATTTTATTTAACAAACTTTGTCATAAAATTTTATGAAAATAGTAGGAGCTTATTCATTTCAAGTTTCTAAAGGTTTGGAAAGCCAAGTTCAAGGCCCTTCTCGTGGAGTCATTATGTTGTGGAAAAAATCATGAGCTAAGAGAGCACATTAGAGAAAGTGACAAAGAAAAAGTTTGCCAAACCTGATTTTCAAGCAAGTTCTCTCTTGTTGGGAATCACCCAGCCCAATACAACAAATTTTATGCATTCATGAAGCCAGAATCTTATGACTCAATCACCGCTCATTCTGCCCCATTTCCCAACGCCATCATAGATCAAGTAAAATGGGGTCTGAGAGTGCAATGTAAAGGTCATTGATGACCTTGAGGGCAACATTTTCTTGAGCCTTGTAGAAGTGAAATTCTGAATGAAATAGATTCAACAGAGACAGCAGAGGAGAGATGAGTACTTGTAAATATGCACAACACTTGAGATGAGCTTTGCTCTAAGGGAAAGAAAAGAAAAGGCACTAGCAAAAGAGGGAGGTAGGATAGAGAACAGGATATGGGTGGACAGATGGAAGACAGTGATATCTAAGTGATACAATAGAGAAAAGTATTTGCATGACATCCTAGAATGAGCAAAATCGATGAAACCTCAAGTGAAAGTCGAGAAACCTTAGGAGGGGAATTTATGTAAGAAGCAATTCACTCATGAAAACAGGAGAGGACAACGATCAATGGAGACACTCTTGTAGACACATGGTCAGATGTAATGACAGTAGCTCCTGAAATGTCTTTTCTAATTACTTCTATTTTCAGAGTGAAACAGGAAATCTGCACATGGAGAACTTTGAGGGGATTTAGATCAGAGGAAATCATATGTATTTCTCTTCCAGTAGAATGTTTGCAGGCAAGAAAATTGTAATAAGAATGCCAGGTAGGGCTGGCCTTGTGGCTTAGAGGGTAAAGCCACTGCTTATAACTTTCTGCCATCACATATGGACACTGGTTGGTGTCCCAGCTGCTCCACTTCTGATATGGCTCCATGGTAAGGGCCTAGGAAAAGCAGCAGAGGATGGTCCACGTGCTGGGTTCCTGACACTCACGAGGGAAATCTGGAAGAAGCTCCTGGTTCCTGGCTTCAGCCTGGCACAGCCCAGTCATTACAGCCATTTGGAGAGTGAACCATTGAATGGAAGATCTCTTGGTTATCTTTCCCTCTATAACTCTGACTTTCAAATAAACAAATAACTTGTTTTAAAAAATTGAATGCCAGGTAAAGTTACTGCCCGCAGTGTTGGCATCCCTTATGGGTACTGCTTTGTGTTTCGGCTGCTCCATTTCTGGTCCAGTTCCCCACTAATGGTCTGGGAAACGCAGCACTGGATAGTCCAAGTACTTGGGCTGCTGCTTCCCATGTGAAAGATCCAGATGATGCTCCCGGCTCTTAGGTTTGGCTTGGCTAGCCCTGACTGTACTGATCATCTAGGGTCTGAACCAGGAGTGGATGATCGCTCTCTTTTTTTTTTAAGAAATCTTTTATTTAATGAGTATAAATTTTATGAGTACATCTTTAGGAATACAATGATTCTTCTCACCATACCCACCTTCCCACCTTCATCTCTCTTCCTCTCTAATCTCTCCCTCTCTCTCTGTAACTCTTTCAAATAAGTAAATAATTATTTTTTTAAAGATGCCAGGAAGCATTAAAATAATAAGCTGAACAGATTTTTATGTAAGTATGTTACAATGTGAGTTTTCAAATCACAAGTATATTTTCTTTTTTATTTATTTATTTATTTTTGACAGGTAGAGTGGACAGTGAGAGAGAGACAGAGAGAAAGGTCTTCCTTTTGCCGTTGGTTCACCCTCCAATGGCTGCCGTGGCCGGCGTGCTGCGGCCGGTGCACCACGCTGATCCGATGGCAGGAGCCAGGTGCTTATCCTAGTCTCCCATGGGGTGCAGGGTCCAAGCACTTGGGCCATCCTCCTCTGCACTCCCTGGCCACAGCAGAGAGCTGGCCTGGAAGAGGGGCAACCGGGACAGGATCGGTGCCCCGACCGGGACTAGAACCCGGTGTGCTGGCGCCGCAAGGCGGAGGATTAGCCTAGTGAGCCGCGGCGCCAGCCTAAGTATTTTTTCTACACAGTGAACTTGATTATGTTCTGATATACTTTATGGGACCGATTAAGGAGGTCATTGTCTTCAGGGCGCTTACAGAACTGTCTATTCTAAAGCAGCCTTCTTGAGAAGCTTAAAAAAGTAGTTGCATTGATTTATTATTGACCCAAACCAGATGCTGTTTCATCATTTATATATGCAGCTAGAATATACAAACACAAATATTACACAAAGAAATCTAAATCCAATTTTATTTCATTTTAAGGAAAATTATATTCATATTATTTCACACTACGTAATATCCCCATTGCTTACTTCTTATCTGTCCACTAGATTTTAAGGGCAATGAGGGCATGAAGACGGTCTTCAACATCAATCTTATGTCCTTTGATAATGCCAATACATCGTAAGATCACAAAAATTAATGGGATAGGCATAGAAAACCAGGATGTACATATTACTTGATAAAACAACTGATGGAAAAAAATAACCTCAGATCTTTTCCAGTTCTATATCCAAAACTGCTTTTCTAAAGTGGAGATTTAATAAAATGTAGATAAATTTGATTAACCTATTCAAAACATTTTGACTGTAAGATATATATAGCTTTAGAAAAGCATAGGAATACCCTGTGATGGTACTCAGGGAAAATCTTGCTAGATATTGTTTAAAAGGATTAAGAAAAGTTCTCAGCTCATTGAATTGTAGTCTTCTGCAAATAAAGAAAATGTCATTAATTATTAATGAAAGCCTTTTCACTTATTAATCTGTGAATTATATGTGTAGAGATAAATCATTTGTTAATAACAAAGTGTGAATATGAAAGAGAACACACTCAACCATCAAGTTTGCTGAACAAAGCAAAGTTCCTACCTCCACTGTGAATAAATTTCTTTAACAAAAGTGAATTGAGCATTGTTGAGGATAGGGAACTATTGGACATGGATGAGGAAGTTATGACATTGATACATTTTCCTCTATAAATATAGAGATTTACTCTGTGTCTCATTCATAAATATTTGTTAAAATTGAGTTAAAAATTGCATATCAGTGATCTAAAGAGCATAATGTGAGAAACATGATAAATTAAATGATTGATTGTTCACTTTTTAATGGCTCACACATCTAATGATACTGAAAAAATGGTTTATTTCTCTAGACTTATTAATTATAAACCTAGAAACCATTTAGGAATTGATAAAAAAACAAGCAAGTTAATCTTTTGTTGTCAGTGTTTAAATTTTTGAATAAATTACTAAAGAAAACTGGTGAACTCGTTAGCTATGGAATCAAATATTTCAAGTTCATGATGTTGACTTCAATGTGAGAGTATACTTATATGCTTATAAATACAAGCTATTGAAGTAATATACTTATCTGTTAAATATAAGCTGGAATACTGAATTATAAAAAGACTTTAAATATATTTGATTTTATCAAATTAAAGTATGCATTTTATACTATCAAAAATCAAACTCCTATATATAACTGAACTGTGTTATGAGCTTTTTGAAAAATCTGTAAACATGACTATTATGTTTTAAGATTCCTTAATATGTAAAAAGCATGAAAATATGATTTACTTTGTTTTGGAGCTAATTCAGACAATACTTTGAATTAAATACATCTTTATAGAGGGCACCTTTCCTTGATATGTTAAAAAGATGGCTGGAAAGTACTTTAAAATCATTTTCCTCTAAAAGCAGTAATGGTTGATTCTGAGAGGTGGGTGTTTGGCTTAGGAGTTAGGAATATGCTTAGGATAAACACATCCTACATTGCAGTGCTTGTTTTCAAATCCTGTTTCCACTCCTGAAACAGACTTCCTATTAACGCAAACCCTGGGAGGCAGATGATGGCTCAAGGAGCTGGGTCCCTGACACGCACGAGGGACATCTGCACTGTGTTCCTGGCTACTGGTTTCAGCCTGACACACCTCCAGCTGTTGTGAACATCTGGGGATTCAAACAGGGGATGGGAGATCTCTTTCTGTCTGTTTCCCTGCCTTTCTACTTCTATCACTATCTTTCAAAACATAATTTTTAATTTTTTTAAAAGAATGAGTTCATGTGACAACCACACATAATGCGACTAACATAGGATATGAAATTTAGACAACCCTTCCCTGAGTCTATTTACTGTGAGACTAGTTGAGGATGCACTATACTTTCCAAAACTTTAGCTTTCTTTTTAAGTAGAATATTTGAAATCATTCAACCTGCCCTCATTATACTCAAACCTTCTAAATGGATATTGTCTTGATTATAATTTTTTGGATCATTTTATAGATTTTTGTCCTGAAATTGGCTTGTCATCTATCACTGTTTGAATTGGTCCCTGACTTTAGGTCTTCCATTAAAGCAATGGCATCACAGGCATAGTTTTGATTTTACATCATAGAGCAAACATTAATATCCCAAAACATTATCAATTTATCGATTAAGTAGAATTCATTATACTGCTTTCACACTATTCATCTAGGAGAACGTGACTTTCTTATAACTTCTTGCAATTGATCATTTTCCAAGTTCACTTACTCCCAAGATCTTCTGGATTACCCTCACCCTCATGAGAAAGAGTACTTTCTCTGTGTGTTTGGCACAATCAAAAAAGAATGAAATACATGTGAGCTCTGTGGCTCCATGTTGCTTAGTAAGACAGTAAAGGGAGGTTATCTGTCTGAATCCAGGTACTCTCAATGTCACCAATATGATGGCTTAATCCACTTGTACATGGGAATAGGAAAGAGAGGGGTGATGTTGGTTACAATAACGAAGCTTTTAGCTTCAGAAGAATATCCTCCCTTAAATATTCCATGTGTTTCCACCCCCTTAATTCACTGGGCTTAGCCTTTAGGTACTGGGTCAACCAACAGTGTGGTTACTCACAAGGAAATTGGCTTGTCAGCCCGACATTGCAGGAGGCCTTCCACAGTGTGAAATAAACAATTCACTTTGATTATTTTTCTGGATATTCTAATAAGTAATACAGAATTTGCTCCCCAAAAGTTTATAATAGATTACAGTAATATAATATTCATATATACTCTGGATCTATAATAGGTCCAAAGCTAGAATTTTTCCTGCCTATTTCCCATTTAAAATCACTTTAAACCACTTTGTCCAAAACAGAGATTCTATAATAGGATCAAATGGCAACATCAAGAGTAATATAAATGCCAATAAGTATATGATCCAATTTAATGCAAATCTCTTTCCATTATTCTATTTTCTAGAATAAAGTTATGTATAAGATGTAAGAAAATAAAGAAAAATAAGCGATTTGAAAGTCAATTTTATAAAAAAAAAGTTAAAATAAATCTTCTGTCAACATTTCTTATTTTTTTTCCCTGAAAACAAGTAGTCATTCTTGTTTTTCTTCCTTTACAAAGAGAAAAGAAAAAAGGACAAAAGAGGTGAGTAGGAGAGAATGAGAAAGGCAGAAAGAAATGGAGACTACGAAATGGAGACAGGAGGAGGAAGAATAGGGCAAGCAAGGGGAGAAGAAAAGCACACTAAAGAAAAGGAAGAGTACGGGGCAGGCACTGTGGAGCAGTGGGTCAGGCTGCTGCCTGCAGTGCCAGCATCCCATATGTGCACCAGTTCAGGCCCGGCTGCTCCACTTCCGATCCAGCTCTCTGCTATGGCTTGGGAAAGCAGCAGAAGATGGCCCAAGTGCTTGGGCCCCTGCACCCATGTGCGAGACCCAGAGAAGGCTCCTGGTTCTTTGCTTCAGATCAGCACAGCTCCGGCCATTGAGACCAACTAGGGAATGAACCAGCGGATGGAAGACCACCCGCCCCGCCCCCCCCACTTGTCCTTCTCTCTCTGTAACTCTGACATTCAAGTAAATAAATAAATTAAAAAAAAAAAAAAGGAAGAGGATGTCCTTAGGCTATCACACCAAGACTACATGAAAAGTTCATTGTTGAGGATTCTTCAAAATGCTTGACTCAGACCCTAGCTAAGAATAATGGCTCACCCTAAAACCATCTTCCTATTCAGCACACTGGCCTGCCAGATTTTTCTATTGTGAAGTTTTATTTCTCCATTCTGTCTCTAAAACATTTCTGCTGACGTAACTTTCTCCTGAGAATGGGATGTTTATATTGATGACAGGCGATACTACCGGTGAAACATATGGGTTCATAATTTGGACAAGTCCAGTTATTTACTCTCCGAATAGTACTGACCTCATTCAATCATGTTTCAGTGTCTTCAATTTCTTGATATCCTTAAACATCCATCAACCTAATTCTGTCTGTTTCCTATCTTGGGTGTTACCCTCACAATATTCCTAGAGGGTACACTCTTGATGTATAAACATGTTCATTGTTTAGATTGTTACAAAACCAGTTATGTTTAATTTTCCCTGTTGAATGATCTTTCATATTTTTCTTTGTAATATATGCCTCAACTCTACTGAGATCCTCTATGGTAAAAGCATGTTGTCTTTCATTCCCGATTCTTTCAAAATATTTCTGCCTTGTTCTCTTGAGTACAGCATTACCAAAATGTAGCCCTGATCCAAATTCTACTTACTGAGATCACTTTCTTCCCCCATTACATATTGCTCATACTTTATTTTGTCTTAGATTTATTATTTCATAAAATTTTCACAGAATATTCCCCAAGAGAATAGCTAGTATCTACTTATAATAAACCTAAAATTCAATCAACAATAACTTGAGCACTGTACACTGTTACTCCCAGTATAATTCTAGTATATTTGATCTAATAGTATATAATCTATTCTTACAATTAGTACAATATTCACAGAGGCAGTTTTCTGCTAGTTTTTAAATGTACTCTATAACTTTCACAGGGAAGTTTTCTGTAGTTTCCTAATTCCTAGTTTCATCTAGGGGAATTATTTCAGTCATTCTATCATCTACAGTATATTCTTCTTAGATTTTCTCAATCCTTGATAACTTTTTGTTCTTTTATCATTGAAAACATTCACTGTTGTCTAGTCATTATCTTAGAAATTGCTATGGCTTGGTATGTAATAGTATATTTTTCTCCATTTCATTAAAATCATGGTCTCTGAAATCTTGAGTTCCTTTAAAATATGTTTAAATATAGATATAATATTTTAGAATATATATGAAAAATTTTATGAAAGTACATGGAAAATGCAGAACGTAAAAAATGATTCATGAGTTTTGAATGATTCATACTGAAATAAAAATCTATTTGTTTTAAAGATTTATTTATTTATTTGAAAGTCAGAGTTATACAGAGATAGAAGGAGAGTCGGGGGTGGGGGTCTTCCATCTGCTGGTTTACTCCCCAATTGGCCGCAACTGCTGGAGCTGTGCCGATCCAGAAGCCAGGAATCAGGAGTTTCTTCCAGGTTTCCCTCATGGGTACAGGGGCCCAAGGACTCGGGCCATCTACTACTGTCATCCCAGGCCATAGCGGAAAGCTGGATTGGAAGTGGAAAAGCCAGGACTCGAACCAGCGCCCATATGGGATGCCAGCAGTGCAGACAGCAGTTTAACCCAGTGCACCACAGTGCCAGCCCCAGTAAAAACCATTAAATCTCACTTTCTATGGGCTTTTTTGAGGTACCCTCAAAAATTTTGTCTTTTACCTTGGTATTCTCTCCTAAGTTGGCCTTAGTTATTTTCAAAAATAGACTTTTCTTAAAATAGTATTTCATATTACACTTTTTGTTTCTGCGTGGGTACAAACTGATGTGATCTTTACTAATTATACACTGAATCGATCTTCTGTATATAAAGATAATTGGAAATGAAAAAAAAAAAGCCTGGTGTTAAATTGGAAATGTCATAGAAAATTAATTAATTTTTTTAAAAAAAATATTATGTAGGATCTCTGTCTTTAATGTGCTGTACACTCTTATTTAATGCTATAACTAGTACTCCAACAGTATTTTTTTTCACTTTGTGTTGCTATATGGGGGCAAACTGTTGAAATCGTTACTTAATATATACTAAACTGATCTTCTGTATATAAAGACAATTGAAAATGAATCATGATGTGATTGGAAGGGGAGAGGGAGCAGGAAAGGGGAGGGTTGCGGGTGGGAGGGAAGTTTTGGGAGGGGGAAGCCATTGTAACCCATAAGCTGTACTTTGGAAATTTATATTCATTAAATAAAAGTTTAATTTAAAAAAATAGTATTTCATATGTATCTAGATACTTTTTTCAAATTTACACCACTTTTCTATGCCTTGACACTATTCCTGTGCCAGGTTAATTCCCAAAATTAAGCCACTCCAAGTAAACAATTTTTGAACAATAATTCAAGTCATGGTTTAAGTATTTCCAAGCAGTTCTCTAACCAAGTGAAGATTACACATCTAAACCTAATAGAGTTCTTCATTTTTATTTTATTTCATTAACATAATCCATAAATATCCAAGGTTAAATATCCAAAGTTCACAAGCATAAGCATATGGTAATGTATAAACTGAAAGAAAAACCAAAATATACTATTTCCTAACTGAACATGCCTGACCCTAGTGAAAGATGGTAGCTTCCAGTGCCAGTGCTATGGTGTAGTGGGGTAAGCTGCCAACTGCAGTGCCAGCATCCCATATGGGCAGTAGTTTGACTCCTGGCTTCTTCACTTCTGATCTAGTTCCTGCTACTGCACTTGGGAAAGCAATGGAATATGGCCCAAGTACTTGAGCCCCTGTACACATTTGGGAGATCTGAATGAAGCTCCTGGATCCTGGCTTCAGCCTGGCACAGCCCTGGCCATTTGGGGAGTGAACCAGAAGATAGAAGATCTCTCTCATGTTGTCTCTCCTTTTCTCTTTCAGACTCTGCCTTTAAAGTTAAGTAAATAAATCTTAAAGAAAAAGAAAAAAAAGATGGTAGTTATAGATTCAAGCTTTATAATCTGTTTTAATGACCTGTGAGGCCAGGCTGAGAAACATATCTCTAACTGTAAGCAAGAAAATCATAACACTGAGCATATAAATTTTTTTTAATTAAAGATAAACACTGACACAAAAAGAGACATGTAGACCAACGGAATACAATTGAAATTCCAGAAATCAATATAGAATCAACTCAGATGTAAAGCAACTGTTGAATGGATATATATATATATATATATATATATATATATATAGTTTCTTTATCCATTCAACAGTTGCTTTACATCTGTATATATATATATATATATATACATAGACATATATATATATATATACATCTGTATATATATATACATATATATAATGGAGTAATATATATATATATATAATGGAGTAACACTCAGCTGTAAAAAAATTATCAACCATTAAGGCATTCAGATCATTACAGAAATATTGTGTTTTCAGTCATAAAGAAATGGAATTGCCACTCACAATACTGAAGAATTAGAGTAGTGTTAATCGGCATAATATATAAGATTTTGTTTGTCATTGCTAATAAGTCCTTTATGACATAGCAAATAATGAAGAGTTCCATAGCTGTTTTCATCTGAGAAATTACTAATGCGGAAACACATGTACATGCTGTGTGGATTGCCTATCACCTGGTAGAGTTTCAGTGACTTGAATGTCATTGCCATTTGGATTTGGCGCTGAGCTTTCTAGAATGTTTGCCATAAACAAAATCCATATATGGGACTGATCACAAACTTGACATAGTAACTCTCTTATGGGAGTTATCTTTTAATTTTTTTTTAAAATCAGATTATTATTAAATATAAAATAATGTGGAGTTTTACAACTCACTGAGTTGGTTATCAGTTCTAACAGCTTTTTGAGGAGGCTGTAGATTTTTCCTATTTCCTCCTCGGTATTCTGACACCCTTGATCTCTATTTCTTTCCTAATTGCTCTTGCTAATACTTCCAGGCTGTATGAAATAAATTTTCTGTAAGTGTAAATCTTTTTTTTTATTCCAAATATGAAGGGAATTGTTTTTAGCTTTTCCCCTTTCAATATAATATTGATGGCTGATTTGTCATTCTTAGCCTCTAAAATATTGAGGTATTTTCCTTCTAGACCTCATTTGTTCAGATTTTTTATCATGAAAGGATGTTGAATTTTATCAAATGATTTCTTTGCATCTATTGAGATGATCATGCAGCTTTCATTCTTCATTCTGTTTATTGATTTTCAAATTCTGAACCACTCGTGCATCTCTGCAATAAATCCCACTTGATTGTGATATATGATCATGTTCATGTAATGCTGGATTCAGTTCACTAGTATTTTGTCGAGAGTTTTCACATCTATGCTCATCAAGAATATTGGTCAACAATCTTCTTTGGTTTTGCTATCACAGTAATGCTGGGTTCACAAACAGACTTTAGCAAAGTTCTCTCCTTAGTATTTTGAAACAGTATGAAAGGTATTGGAGCTGATTCCTTTCTAAATGTATTGTAAGACTCAGGTGTAAAGTCATTAGATCCTTGAGTTGTCTTTGATGGGAGGCTTTACATTGCAATATCAATCCCATTCCTTGAAATGGTTCTGCTCAGATATGCTATATATCCCTGCTTTAGTCTAGAGAGGTTGTACATATCCAGGAATACAGCCATTCTTTAGGGACTTCCAATTTGTTACCAATAAATTGTTCACAGTAATTTCTTGTGACCCTTTATATTTCCATTGTAAAGTTCCTTTTTCATCTGTAATTTTATTTAAAACTTCTCATTATTCTAAGGTTTGTCTATTTTGTTTATCTTTTTAAAGCTAACATTTTGTTTTATTGATCTTTTTTTGTTTTATTAGTATCAATTTCATTTATTTCTGTTCTATTATTTTTTAACTCCTCCTAATTTTGTTTTTTGGTTTGTTCTTGTTAAGTCCCTAAGATTAATCAATAGATTATTTGTTTAAAGTCTTTCTATTTTTAAATGTAAGCTCTTATGGCTATAAATTTCCCCTCTTATATTGGTTTTGTAATATTACACAGGTTTTGATTTGTTGTGTTTTCATTTTTAGTAGTTTCAAGAAATTCTTTTTTTAAAATTTATTCAATGATCCATCAGTCAGTGAGGAGAATGTTTTTCAATTTCAATTTATTTGTAAATTTGCTATTGTTCTCATTGTTGTTTTCTAGTTTTGTTCCTTTGTGGTCTTAGAAAATACATGGTATGGTTTATACTTTTAAAAAAATTAGAGATTTTATTTGTGGCCTAATATATGATGTATTCTAGAAAATGCTCCATGTACTGAAGTAAACAATTTACATTCTGTAACTGTCAGGTGAAATGTTCCGTAAATGTCTGTTAGGTCCATTTCCTCTACAATCTGGTTCAACTCTGACACATCTTGTGGATTTTCTATTTGTCCATTAACTACAATGGGCTGCAGAAATTCCCCTCTATTATTGTGGTGGAGTCTATCTCTCCATTTATGTCTAATAATATTTGCTATATATAATTTGTTGGTCTTGTGTTGGGTGTATAAATATTTATGATTATTATCTTTTTGTTGAACTGATCCTCTATTAGATTTTTTTGTCATTTTATAGGTTTTGGTTTATAGTCTGTTTTATTTGATATAAGTAGCCCAGGTCATTTTTGGTCTTCATTTGCAAAGTATATCTTTTTATAACACTTCACTTTTAGTCTATATGTATATCACCTGTGAAGTGAGTTTCTTATAGGCAGGGTATAGTTGCGTCTTTTTTTAAAATTAGTTCAACCAATCTATATCATTAGACTTGGAAATTTAATCCATTCATATTCATGGTTAATACTGATAGACAAAAACTAATTGCTGTCACTTTATTGAAAATTTACTGATTTTATATGCTCTGTTAGTGAATTTTGTACTGTTGTGTTTTCTCGATGTTTCCTTCTAATGTAGGACTCCCTTCAGGATTTTCTGGAAGGCTAATCTGGTGGTGATGAATTCTCTCAATTTCTGCTTGCCTGGGAAATATTTTATTTCTTCTTGATTTCTAAAAGATAGCTTTGCTAGGTATAATAGTCTTGCTTGAAAGTCTTCCTCCCATCAGGAACTTGAATGCATCATAACTCTGTCTTCTGGGCAGGGTTTTGACTGAGAAATTTACTGTTAATCTAATGGGTTTGCCTTTACATATGATTTTTTTTTCTCTCACCATCTTTCAGATTCTATCCTTGTCTTTACTTTTAGACAATGTGATTACAATATGACTTGGAGAATGTCTTTTTGTTTAGTTTGGTTGGGATCCTTTGAACTTCCTGTATCTGGATGTTCATACCTCTTTCCAAATTTGGAATGTTTTCAGCTATTATTTCACAGCCATGGCTGTAGGATGGCATTATGTTCATGGGACCTTCCACAGGTCCTGTTTGGAGAGCCTGAGTGATGCTGGGGGCTTATAGCACCAATATCCCTAGTATAATGCTAAGAAATGTTAAGGAGGCTTTGCCCCTGTCCTATAGGATCAATAGAAGATATACTCTGGATTTTATACTGGCAGGTATGGCTCAGGAGTGGTGGAATTCAGGTTACATATTCCCTAGGTCCCACCAATTAAATTCTAGTGACTCTGAGGAATTAATTAGTAATAGTTACAGTCTTGGTGCCTAAGGACACAATGGGGTTGTTAAACAGCTTTCATAATATGAGAACCAGTTATGTTGGGGATTGTGGACTAGCAGCCACCAGCCTTCAGCACAGCAATGTGGCTGGCGCCCTCCAGATACTGTAAATGAGTATGAACTCCTCTAATAGCAACAACCCCCTTTCTGTGGGCATGCAAGGGTGATGCTGAGACCTATTCCCTGGCCACCCTGCACTGTGTGCCCAGAGATGCAGAAGGACCTTCCTGAGGTCTGGGTCTCTCTAATTTTTTATGGGATGCTGCTGGTACTGAGCCCCAGGAAGCTGAGAGGAACTTCCTTGGGTCACACAGACAAGCAAGAATGACTCCAGGGCTTGTGATCAGAATTCCCACAGCTACAATCTGCAAAGGGCCTGCTCTCTGTCCAGGAAAGTACCCTGTCACTGGCTCTTCTGCCTTATGGCAACAGTAGAATAAATTGCTGTCCCTTAGGTCAGAATAGAATATACCAGAAGCTCTACTTCAACATCTTGGAGTCTGGGACTTTGGGGCTAGAAGGAGGCAATGTGGGTTCCCTTTTCAGAGCAAAGTAATTACTCAGACCCCAGTCAGCTCTCTAGGTTGGATTTAAAGTCAGTGAGGACTGCAGAATTCTCCCAAAGTTAGGACTATCTGTGATATTGGTATCAGGCAGCCAGGAAAGTGGTAGAGTGACTGCAGAGTAACTGTGGTATGCTTGTTCCTGTCTCTGTTGGCTTTCCATGTGTCTGTGCTATTTGCCATTCACAGCACTCTGTAATGAAAATTTCACTTAGTCTCTTGGAAATGTAGTCCTTCCTTTGTTGTTCTAATATATTTCTGTGATTCAGCTGAGTGAGGCTTCTCCCTACTCAGCCATCTCGGTCCCTTCTTTTGTGATCTGAAGTTATCTTTTCAGTTAAGTTGGAACATAACTCAAATATAAAAATGTTTAGGTAATTTTAAGTTCCACAAATATTTCTAACTTGAAATGATGTTATAATAGCAATAGCAAGAGCTACACATTTATTTATTTTCATAATCATGGTTAAAACATATCCACTATCAGTTTAAATTAAACTAATTTATGCTCTATACATAAAAGCAATCTGTATACTGTTTCATTTATTCCTCCTGACAAGCTAGAATAGGATGAAGTTATTACGCCTCTCTGAAAGATAAGAAAACAAAATCTTACTGAGAAATAAGGCAAGTAGTTCAATAACATTCAGTAATCAAGTGGATAAGCAGGAAGTTGAAGCCAGTTTTCTATCTCTCCTAAATCTGTATCCTTATCCAATTTGCTAACTTTTCTCTGTGGAGTAGAATATTCTTGGATTCAAGCCAATAAGTCACTTCTTACTAGAGCCCTGAGAGCCTATTTCATACAGCCCTTGATCAGAGATACAAGTAAAGCTGAGAGGAAAAAATAAATTCAAGCCATAGAACCCATGAGATACTCAACTGATCCTTTCTATTGACAGCAAATGTGTCTTGACAGTTTTGATGCCTCAGAAGACATGGAAGGCAAGACAACCTTCCTCCTGTACAACACTCTTTTCTGTCTTTGTAAACTCAATATTATATACCAAGTCTTGACTGAGAATGAGGTAACTGGGCTTATGAGCTTTTAAAGAGCTAATGGCATTTCCCAAATATCTGCAACAAAATGTAAAACATGGATAAATACCAGAGGGAAATAATGAGGTTATTACAGTGAGTGAAAACACCAAACACAGTAGCACAACTTCGAGAATTGTTATCCCTGGGAAATCCCATCAAAAGCTTGAAAGCAGCTTTCACCTGTCCTAGAGTGGTCATTTACCAGGGCATTATGTCCTAGAGCAGGATGACAATCCAGTAAACAGGGAGAAGGGGAATAGAGAGGGTGAGCTTACTTTTGGACAGAAGTAGCGGTCAGATATAATAAAGTGACAGATGTCTTTTGTCAAAGCACTATTTGTCAACAGTGGAGTTGTTTTCTGAATGGACACCAAGTAACCTAGAGAAAAATTATTTAACTTGGGGGTTATTGAAAATAAATTTCATAGAAAAAAAACAGATTACAGGAAGATAGTATACATATTTTTCTTTTGGTCCAGTCAAATTCTTAACATGAAGGCGAGGGCTGGGGAGTAGAAAAATTTCCTAGCCTAAGCTTTTTCTGTAATTATCTAAAATTATCTAGATTAAACTTGAATATATCTACTGTACCTCATTAAGCACACTGTTCCACTGCCTGCCCTTTCTATCTGAAAATGTTCTCTCATTTTCAAATTGAATTTCTCCCCCATTAACTTACTGCTTAGGTATATTTTAATGGCTTTCTTTTCAATGTGAGCCCACTTGTTTTGGCCGGGAAATTATCTCATTTCATTGTATAAAGCCCAGCTTCATTTCTAATTTTCAGTAATTGTGTCCAGTTCTAGGTGAAAAATGTATGCCCCAACAAAAGGTCTCTTAAAACTGGCCTGTCATTTTCATTTATTTCTTTCCCAGATGCTGGTTGTTAATTTTCCTTACAATAACACATGTCTGCTCTCACTCTCCAATGTACTGTTTTAACTAATACAGTGAAGCATCTACACCTTATGATGTAAGGTCATCTCCTGATAGGGAGCTGACAGCTGAACACACCAATAGCAGTACAGGTGCAGTGGCTTTGAAGTAGCCACCATCCACTTACCTTCTGAGTAAAAACCTTAAGAGAATCACAATCAATGTGATGGTAGACATTCTAAGTAGGCAAACGAGCTAGTAGAAAAAAAATCACATTTTTAAAGGATCTTGAAACTTGGCAAAATGTGGGAAAGTATGTCTGGGACAGAATAAACACAAAGAAATATTGTAGCAGTAACTTTGAATGAAACTGAGAACTTCATGTGCCAAACCAGCTCCCCTGGACATGACCCAAACACGAAGTGTATGATTCAAACATCTGAAGTTAACTCTAGTAATTCAAAGGACGTAAGATCATTCCAAATAAGTAAAAGACATAACCATTTTATATAGTCACAAAGAAATGGAAGTTAAAATGTATTTACTTATATTTAATCTCTTAATGGTTGAGAAATACTCAAATTAAAAAAATAGAAACCTATGCACAAGAGAGTGATTATTGTTGAGGGAGGAAACTAAGACTCAAGGTAACTACATGAATTTCCGAAGGCACCCAATTCTACTGAGTTCATGTTTTCAAGTTTCTAAGCCAAATAGGAGAATGTCTCTAAGAATTTTCAAAGACGAGGGCTAGCTTATGAAAATGAGTCTAAATATATGAGCTTTAAGAGATATCTAAGTTCCACTGGAAGACCAGGCACAGTGCAAAGAATCAAAGAAATAGGAAAGATTACTATAACATCCAGAATTGATTGCTAGGGGATTATTTGTAATATTGAAACTAGAACTAATATGTTACTCAATGTGAAGGCTAAGCAATGTTCACTATGTAGTTGAAAATCACGCAGCATTTAAAAACGATTTTATTTTCAAATTATTTCTTGTTACTTATTGAAAAGTGAGGAAGGGAGGGAAAGAATTAGAGAGAGAACTCTCATTCACTGGGTTACTCCCCAGATGCACACAACAGCTGAGGTTGGACCTGACCAAAGCCAGAATAATGGAAATCAATCTTGATCTTCCACATGCGTGCAGGGACCCACATATCTGAGCCAGCGCAAGCTGCCACCCAAGGGTGTACATTAGCAGGGAGGTGGAACCTGCAGCATATCGAGACGCAAGATAGGCAGTTTGATATGCCATGTGGGTGATCCAAGCTGCATTAATCCTGCTGCACCAAACACCTGTCCCCAAAACAATTTTAATTATACTGAAAATGATTCTTCCATATAATGTCAAAAACACAAATATACAGCAAACAAAAATCTAGATACATAATCATACTTAATATACTTTCAAATATAACTCTCATTTATTCATCCATCCAGCTCTGTATTTCTCCAACTGTCTGTATTTTTAATTCAAATGTCTACCAAATAAATATAGGACACTGGCAGAAACACACCTGTTAAATGCTTCAAATGCATTCGTTCGTGGTAGAGAAATTTCTGATGAAACCACTACACTATTACATCTCAATGTAGATCATTTTGCCTCTTCCATAAATGCACATATTTATTTACTTGGTAGCTTGTATTCAGATGACAAGGGAGAAAACTTGACAGAAAATCTGATAACAAAGGAAGAAGTCACTGAGTATATGTGAGATCCTCATTATGTACTGGGTAAGGGAGATGCTCCTCAAAGTGTTGAGTACATGATAACAGAGCAATTCAAGATATTTAGAAACCATGTGTTAAGAAAACAGGGCTCACAAAGAAGGCATAAAAGATTTATAGAGGAAGACATATTGATGCTGAGATCCCAAATAAAAGTTTAATAAAAAAAAATAAAAAAATGAAAAAAAAGAAATATTATTTTATTAAATAAGAACATGTGAAGGCCCTAAATGAAAGAACCTTGCCATTTTGAGGAGTTGATTTTCATAATGATTAGACAATAAGATGCTGTGTTAGGAGGGAGAGTGAAAAAGATGAGGCTGTAGAAACAGGCATTAGCAAGTCCTCAACATATCCAGCAGCAAATCAAGTAAGGTAGGACCTAGCCTTAGGGCAATGAGAAGGTATTGAACATTTAAATCTTTTTATCAGAGCAGGTTGAGGTCTTGGGGTGGGGGAGTTAAGATTAGCATTTAAATGTGTAGAGGCTAATTACTTCTACGCAATGTCATTCATTTAGGAGCCTGCCTTGGTATTCCCAGAAATGATGATAGCAGCCATGCTTTGGATAGCAAAAAGGAAAAAAAAAACAATAAATGAAGGAAAATGATAATATATGAAAGATAGATACAATGATAGAGCAGTAGCAGCTCAAACATGATTGGACTGCTTTCTTCAGGAGGTGGAGACAAGATGTAAACAGCAGAAAATGAAAGAAAATATATTCCTCATAAGAAAATACTAAATTATCACTTTAAGATATCACATAATGGGTAATACTTCTGAAAAAAATTATGTAAACAATGTCCCTGAGACATTGTAAAACAGATTTTGTGCATGGCAGGGTGACAGGGAAAGTTTGGAGGTGATACAAATTTGGAGGTTTGAGGGCAAAATAGGAGAGAAGCACTACAGACCTTGGATAGCCATGGAAAGCCCCCTTCAGGTATTTTCAAACACAAATGGTGATGGTTGTGGTGGAGTACTTGCAAGTCTATGTTCTTATTTGCACTGGGGAGCACAGTTAGGTTATAGGATTTAAAATTAGAAGTCCTTAAAAATGTAATTGTGTCACAGATGCAATTCATACCCACTTCCATGTGACATTTGGGTACATCTGTATTTTGCAAGTTTTCTACAATAAGTAGATATCATAAGACCCTTGACATTTACAAGGGATAAATCCCAAGACCTTTGCAAATTTCTAGCTTTGCAAATATAGAAAAGTTTATATAGTCTCTTGACTTTCTCAAAAATTATATTTCCTTCAAGAGAAATAACTTTCCAGTGCATTGCCTAATACCACCAGCAAGTCCTACTGCTCGAACTGCAAAATGTGTGTGGAATCTATCCTGACCTTTCCATCTGCGCTACCACTGCAGCCTAAACCACACCATCTTTTTGCTCAAGAACTCCAAGAGCTGAAAACACTCTTCTCTGTGTTTCTTTTTTGACCTGCACATGGTCCAGCATATTTATATAATGTATATCTTATGTGACTATGCTGATTAATATTCAATGCCTTTCTATTTTCACAGAAAATCCCTATTTATTATCTTGACTTACAATAACTTTATAATGTAAACTATAAAATTTATAACTTCTTTTGAACTATCTCCTTTCTGTGTTTAATATGTTGAGCCACACTGGCCTTTGGGGGCAAAAATTAAAAATATCTAGCCCATTATTTCCCTGAGAAAAAGATTCAAATTAATTCATAGAAATTATCCGGGGCTGGCATCTGGCATAGTGGATAAAGCCACTGCCTATGATGCTGCTAAATAATGCAAGTGTTGGTTTGTGTCCCAGGTGCTCCACTTCCGATCCAGCTCTCTGTGGATGCCCTGAGAAAAGCAGGGGAAGATGGCCCAAGTGCATGGGCCTCTTTTGTGAGACCTGGAAGAAGCTCCAGCCTCCTGACTTCAGCTTGACTTAGTCCTGCCCTTTGGGGCCACTTAGGGGAATGAACCAGTAGGTGGAAGATTTCCCTGTTTCTGTCTCTTATCTCTCTGTAACTCTGACTTTCAAATAAACAAATAAGTCTTAACAACAACAACAACAAAAACATAAAAATCCAATTAATCTTATTTGATGAATACAACTTGTATATATTTATCATGCACAATAACATGAAATTTGTATAAATTGTAGAATTATTTAATAGATTTAATTAACATAAGCATTGCCACACACACATACACTTATGTTTGTGATAGAACACAGAATCTACTACCTTAGCAATTTTTAAGAATGCATTACATCATTAATAGGTATACTAAAATATTGTACAATAGTCTTATTTCCTTTATCTAATTGAAATTTTATATCCTTTGGCCAATATCTTTCCCCAACTACTACTCTCTACAAAGCCCCTGATAACCAAAATTGTGCTTTGCTTCTATGAGCTCAACATTTAGATCACACAGGTAAATAAGATTACACAGTATTTATGTCGTTCTGTGTCTGGTTTATCTCTCATAACATAATTCCCTCAGAGTCCATCTAGATCATTGCAAATGACATGGTTTGCATCTTTTTAAAGGCTTAATAGTATCCCACTGCGCATATAGGCAACATTTTTTTTATGCATTCATCTTTTGATGGATACTTAGGTTGCTTTCTTTCTTGGTTGTTATGAACAACATTGCAGTGAGTATGGGAGTGTCAGGATCTATTCCACAGACTGATTTCATTTTAGTTAGATATATACTCAATGTGGGATTGCTAGACTATATGGTAGCTCTGTTTTTAACATTTTTTGAGGAGAGTCATTTGTATTTATCATAATAGTTGTGCTAATATACATTAACACCAATAGGGTACAGAAGTTCCAATTTCACCAAAGCCTCACCAACACCAATAGCTTTCTCACAGGTATGCAGTAATATCTGAATTTTTAATTTATACTTATCTGATGATTGGTGATATTGAACATTTCATAACACACCTGGTAGCCCTTTCAATGACTAATTGAGAGATATGTTACTTTGCCCATTTTTTCCATTGGTTTATTTGTTTTTTTTTTTTCAATTCAATTGGGTTTCTTATAATTTTTCAGTATTAATTCCTTATCAGATATGTTTAGCAGCTAATTTCATTCAATAAGTAGTTTGCAGCTTCACTCTATTCTTTTGTTGTTCAGAAACATTTTAGTCTGATGTAATCCCATTTGCGTAGTCTAACTTTTGTTTCTCATGCTTTTGAGGTCATACCAAAAAATCATTTCACAGGTCAATGTAACAAACTTCTCCTTATGATTCTTTTCTAATAGCCTCATAAAGAATCTAACTCTGTTCTTCTATATGTCAATATCAAGTTCACCCAACACCCCAAAGATTTGCTATTCTTATCATGTGTTTTTGATACTTTTGTCAAAAATAAAGTGCTTATAAAAGTACATTTTTTGAGTTTTAATTTGTTTTATTTGTCTATGTATCTGTTGTTATGCCAGTACCACAATGCCTTTTTGTTTAAAGCAAGACTGCAACACTTTGATATTCTTTCATGCAAATATGCATATGTACATACAAATGATGGGTAACTTTGCTAGTAATCAAAATATACAAATTAAATAATGATATCCTTTTTTCAATCTATCAAAATGACAAAGATAAAATAATGATGGTGTTCATTTTGGGGAAATTTGAGGGTATGTTCATGAATATATTACTATAGTCTATGTGGAAAGAAATTTGGCAACATGGATCAAAATCATTAGATGAAAATCCTTTTGACCAAAGAGCCACAATGTTTTGATTACTGTAACTATTTAGTAAATTTGGAGATCACCTTTTATGATGTCTTCCTCTTTATCCTTTTGCCTTTGGCTATTCAGGGTCTTTTTGCTTTACCATAGAAATGCTACAGGTTTTATTTCAGTGAAAAAAACAATCTTTGAAAATTTGATAGGAATTCCATTGAATCTATAAATCTCTTTGAGTACTAGGGGCATTTTAAAAGTATTGATCCTTGTCCCAACCCCTAAACATGGGATGATTTCCTTTTGTTTATGCATTTTTCAGTTTTCTTCATCAATGTTTTGTGGCTCAGTGTACAGGTTCATTGGCTAAGTTTGCATTTAGTAATTTTTGTACCTGATACAACTGACATTGTTTCCTTAATCTTTTTGTGTAGTTCTCTGTTAGTATATAGAATTTCCACTGAATTTTGTGTTTGACTTTGTATCCTGCAACTGTACTGAATTAGTTTATGGTTTATAAAGGTTTCTCTTTTTTGGTGGGGTTATAAGTTTTTTTATATATACATAAGATCTTGCCATCTATAAACAGTGACCATCTAACTGTTTCCCTTAGTATTTAGCATTTTTATTTCTTTTTCTTCCCTAAGTGTTCTGGATAAGACTTCAAGTATTAAGTTGAACACATGTGGTAAAGGTTGGCATTCTTGTCTTTTTTCTGATCACAGAAGAAAAACTTTCAACTTTTTACTGTTAGTGAGATGCTAGCTGAAGATTTTCCATATATGGCCTTATCATGTTGTGGTAACTTCCTTCTATATTTATTTTATTGAAGGCATATCAACTATTGTCCAATGATTTTCAATCTAGTGAGTGGATCATCTGGGTTTTGCCCTTCATTTTGCTAATGTGGCATGTCACATTTATATTTTCGCCATCCTTATTGAGTCATACGTTTGTTTTTGGAATAAATACCAACTGGTGATGATGAATGATCTTCTAATGTACTATGAAATTTGATTTGCTAGTTGGTTGAGGACTTTTGCATCTATGCTCATCAAGGATATTGATCTATAATTTGCCAGTCCTGTAACATGAGTTTTGGAGTATTCCCTCTTCCACTCCTCCTTAGAACTACTGAAAACAAATTTCAGTTACAAATCTTTGGCAGTACTCACTGCTTTAATCAGAATGAGCTAAGCTACATTGCTTTAACAGGTAACCATAATTCTCTTCAGCTGCATATAATAATGTTAATTTCTTAATGGGACTACAAACTCTTAGTTACAGCTCTCCACCATTCAGTCTGCTGCAGTTTTGGAACTTGGCCATCAAAACATGATAATCCTTTTGTAATTGCCGAAATAGTGCTTTGATGAGATTAGAATTCTTTTCCATTGTCTTTTCACCCTGAAAATGATATTTTATTAGCTAAAACAAGGCACATGGTTTCTACTGTAAGGACATTGAGTGCAATTCCTTTGAGCTAGGGCAGAAAAGGAGAATTAGATACCATGAGCATTGGTAGTGTTGCTGCAATTTTTTTCTTCTATTACTGATATTTAATTTTTTTGAAAACACACAACCTCTTCCCAAAAATTACCCAAACATTACATGGTAATATCTCTAAAATTTAGATGATGAACATATCTGATAGGTTTGGTTCAGATCTAATCAGATATCCATTTATTTTTTTTTAATATTTATTTATTTATTTGAAATTCAGAGTTAAAGGGAGACTTCTATCTGCTGATTTATTCCTAGATGGCTGCAACAGCCAAGGCTGGGCCAGGCCAAAGCCAGGACCTTGGAGATTCATCCATATTTCCCACACAGGTAGCAAGGGCCCAAACAATTGGACCATCTTCTGCTGCTTTTCCCAGGCCATTAGCTGGGAGCTGGATCAGAGGTGGAGCAGCCGGGACATGAACTAGTGCCCATAGGAAATGCCTGCCTTGCAAGCGGCAGCTTAACTTACCATGCCACAATGCCAGACCCTCCATTTTCTTTTGAAGCACAATCTATGAACTCTAAAATGACAATCTTCTGCTCCTCCAAAAACACTTGCCATGTAATGGTTGAATAAAGCTAATAGAATTGCAATAAACAGTCTCATTTTGAAACAAGTATGAGAATTTCTTTGGAAAGTCAGCAGTCTCACTGGGCAGAGCTCCTATGAACTCGCTATCACGATGGTGGAGACCACCCTGGTCTTCTGGAGGAAGAGCCGTTTCCTTCTAGCTCCATCTGCAAGCTGTTCTCTCATTTCCTTTCTCTTTCATTATTCCCTATACTCATATCTGAAGTGTTTGGGGACTCTGTCCTTCACGGGGATAATAACAGTTTCTCAACCCACTACTTGCCTATAGAAGCATAGAAGCCCAAGGATAATTTTGATATGGGAAGTTAACAGCGACTGGGTACTCTCTATGTGACAGAAATTATCCTTAGCAATTACATTCATTTAATCTTTACAATGGCCATTTGGAAGGCATTATAATTATTCTTGTTTAAATTACCCACTGTTCCATGGCTAGGCCATAATGGAACTTGGATTCAAACCCCAATCTATCTGATACAAAACTGTAGTTTCTTTTATTTTTATTGTCTTTACAGTCTTGAGTTAAAGGCATAAGGATTATTAGAAATGATTCCTGAGTGGGTGAACATAATATTTTTGATGCAAGAGAATATTAGTTTTCAGTCTCAAACAATCACAGGTTTTTCCAGGCTAGGCTCAAAATTTCTTTAGAAAAATACAGTATTATTATTTTTTAAAATGGAAAGCCACAGAAGGGCTCTTATATACTTGAATCAATTTAGATCCATGTACCAATATTCTTTACATGCCCTTAAGTCCAATGTGGTTCTTTGATTTTATTTATTTATTATCTCCCTTCCTTCCCTTTATCAACTCACTTTGTCTATTATTAGCAGTAGATGAAAAGGCTGCATTATAAATCTGATCTTGATAAAATTTTAAATACTGATATTAATTTATGGGTTGTTGAGTCAATCCAATTTTTGCTTTAAGGAACTTAAGTCTATGAAGAGGGTTTTAACAAAAGGCAGGAAGTTCATTAATTTAATCATTGTTGCATGGTTGAGTTTTGATAAGCTTTTGACATTCAAAGGCTTTATTATATTCATCATTTAAAGCCTACAATCTAAAAGCAGATAGCTTCACCAACTTTGAAGGACCTACAATGTTTGCAATTCCTCTACTATATTCAACAGTTCATACTTTGCTGGGCTCCTCACTTTATCAGAATGTCCCCATCCATTGGGACAATTCTACCACAAACACCCTATTGAAACTTGTTTTCCAAAATTTTTGCTCTTGACTGCCACCCATACTTAGAAGACACGTTTCTTATTATATGATTCAATTCTCAAATCACCCTAAGCAAGAATTTTATGACCTATTACATAAGACAAAAGTTCTACAAATTTAGAACACAAATAACCATGCTTTTATGTACTTAGAATAGCACTGTTATATATTCAGTGTTTCTTTTTTTTATGATAACACCAGTTTCCCAGTACTGATTTTCTGTATCGGTTGGAGAAGTTTCCTGTAGTCCACAAGATTAACCTGGAAACAGTGACTCATTAAAAGGATACAGAAGACTCAAATCAGTTCTGGTCACAATTTATTAGAATGTAAGTGTGCAATGTAAAAATCACCAAGTGATATTATTACGCAAAGTCTAGAAAAAGCTAGAAGTTAACTGTCCCAGAGTTTCCTTACAATTCAGTCACCTAAGACACATTTGTTTCTTCCTGCTGTGAACTCTGGCAACATAAGTACAGTCTTGTTTACCATGGAAGCCTGCTTTAGTCTAAGAGCCTGTGGTTTTTATGGAGGCTGCATCAATGCCTTTATGACTGACGATAATTACTCTAACCACAGCTCTCCAAAAGGAAAACAGATATTCACCATAAATCATAATGTTGAATCAACTATGTAGACAAGCTAGTATAAAATTCTTAGGACTCCAAATACTCAAAGCACTGTTATCATTTAAAACATTCTAAGCATTCAATTCCCAAGAGGCTGGTAAGAAAATAAGCCCTTCCGAGAATGTTCAAGGCTTATATAACTCAGGCCTAATGAATTAACCCTTTATGGACAGGTTGGAAACACTATCCTACAATAAACAACACTTTAGTAGCACTGATTCATTACTACAAAAGTCTCCCCACCCCTATTTAAGTACAGTTTGCTGGAAATCTACAGAACTCTTGAGAGCTCTTGATTTCCATTTAAGAGCTCGATACTAGGGCCAGCCTCATGGCAGTGGATTAGGTCATCACTTGAAAAGCCATCATCACATACCACATTGCCAGGTCCACTCAAGGATTCTCTGATTCCAATACAGTGTCCTGCAAACATGCCTGGGAAAGCAGTAGAAGATGGTAAAAATACTTCAATACCTGACACCCATATGGGGGACCAGGACCCAGTTACTGGCTCCTGGCTTTAGCCTATTCCAGATCAGGTTATGGTCATTTGAGCAGTGTACCAGGGGATAGAAAACTCCCACTCTCTTGAGGCTGGTGCTGTGGCATAGTGGACTGGGACTCCACCTGTGGTGCCAGCATTCCACATAGGTGCTGGTTCTAGTCGCAGCTGCTCCTCTTCTGATCCAGCTCCCTACTATGGCTAGGGAAAGCAGTAGATGGCCCAAGTGCTTGGGCCCCTGCACCCACATGGGAGATCTGGAGGAAGCATCTGGCTCCTGGCTTCTGGCTTCTGATCACCCCAACTCAAACTATTGTGGCCATTTGGGGAGTGAACCAGCAGGTGGAAGACCTTTCTCTTTTTCTCTCCCTCTCTCTGTCTGTAATTCTACCTCTCAAATAAATAAATAAAAATATTTTTATAAAAAAAGAAAACTCTCTCTCTACCCCCTCTCTCCTTTTCTTTTCTCTTTTACTGTCATTGTTTCAAATAAATAAGTAAATAATTTTTTTTAAAACTTAATGCCTTGGATCCTTTGGTTCTGTTCTACTGGCACATATCTTGTTTGAAATAACTGTGGCAGGAGAAGGAACGATTGAAGAATCTTCAGGGGTCATCGTTGTTTTGGGCAAAAGTGCATGTTAGTTTTGCTTCCATTTCATTGGTTTTCATATGGTTCTACCTAACTTCAAAAGAGGAGGGAACTTCTATTAATATGCATGCAACAAACAACAGAGATCCTGTTATTAGTACTAGTGGTACCTACCATATTTAAAACATCAGTAAAAATTCTTTTGGAAAATAGAGTGTTTCTTCTGAATAGGGAGATACCACTTAGTAATAAAAAATAAGCAAATGATTTCATGGCTGTGAGAGAAGTTGAAAAAATTCCACATTGAATTCTCCTTTGTCTTCTAATACAAAGGAGAATTCCTTCAAAGAATGCCATGTAAACTCTTCAGAGTGCTGGGGGTGACACTATTACCTGTTTTAAACAGTGTCACTATTCAATGTTTTCTACAGATGTGACATTTTGGTAAGAAATACCCATGTGTTAGTTCCTTTATCCATATAAGAATTTTTTGAAATAGTCAATATAATTACCTCATTTTAGAGACAGGAACTGGGATTAGGAAGGCAAATTAACTAGGTCACAGTTGGGAAGACCCAGAGTCCCAGTGCGAATCCAGTCCTTCTTTCTCTGAAGCACTCACTTGCCACTGCCAAACAAACCGTGGCTAGATAGGAGGTGACTGCAGAGGCTTGAGTGAAACTGGGATCACCATACATGGACAAATAAAGCAAATGAGACTATCATTCATTCTAAATAATTTTGGTCTTTGGTTCGTTTTTCCAGCCATTATCATAGAAATGATGAATGTGCATCCAGAAATAAGAAATTCCTACCAACTGTAATTTCTCCTATTTTTATGTTCAGTTATTACTAAACATACTTCAACACACAGAGAATTGTGCAACAAGTTATTGCAGGAAATAGAAAGTTACAAGAGACCCTGGAAGGGAGAGGTGTAAAGTGGCAGTTTGAATAGAGCTGGGAGGAGTTTAACAAGGCAGGGGCATGAAAGTGCAAAGACATAGGAAGTAGGGTTTTAGGCAGAGGGTCAGGGGAAGGGATGGTTTAGGGAATGTCATAGAGACACAGCAAGATAGGAAGTAGGGGATAATGAGGGCAGGCAAAGAAGAAACAGAGTCATTGTGCCAAAATTCATCCTTGTTTAGATAAAGAAACATAGTAGATACATGCAAATGAGAGTCAGCAACTCAAGCCTATATATTTTCTCATAAAGGTCCAACTGATGATCAGAACAGGATGTCCCTTGAAGAACACAGCCATGGAATTTTGCTTAACCAAAGATGTTAGAGAATGAGCCCATTAGAGAACAAAATGACCAAAACAAAGAGCTGGCAAAATGGGAAAATGGGGTACCACAGAATTGAGACTCCAGTGTCAAACGAAGTTCTTGTTAGTAGTTCTATGGCATTGGTTAAGTTGTTTCATTGTTTTTAGCCTCAATTACTATACGTATAGTGGAGCTAATAACTATGTCCTACCTTTGGTGAGAGAACTCAATGAAAAGTAATGTATCTAAAATGCCTAGCAACTTTGTGGTATAAAGTAGGCTTCAAAATCTATCTGCTCCTTCAAAGCTTTGCTAAAGACTTAAATGGCTACTGTTTTGCCAATCCATTCTTTAAATAAATAAATAGTTATTGAATTCCTACTGTATAGCAGTAATCTCTGTCCAAGTGTTTGGAACTGAATGGTGAACAAAACACATTTCAGAAGTTTACATTCAATATTAAAGCACTATATGGGGCAGTTCAAAGATGATGGAGTAGGGAGGGAGCTTACTGCTCTAGCTCAGGAGAAGATATTTTTAAAAAAGTGGAGAGAGTGTAGTCTCAGGGAATAGTTAGGGAGAAAACAACAGAGGAAAATCTGGTGCAATTAGAAGGACAGAGTGGACCTACATTGAGGGTGCTCAGGACTCCAGCAGCCAAGAGCCTACACACCAGCGCTGGAAAGTGAGATGAGACCAGATCACAATAGCCCAAGACACTGGCAAAAAAGCTGCAAGAAGAGCCTAGAGGGAACCCAGCTTAGAGCCAAACTAGAAACTAGAGGAGAAAAAAAAAAAAAAAAAAAAAAAGGATGGGATGGACACGTTTCTCTCCCTGATCACTTTACAACAGTGTCCTGTAACAAGCTGATAAACTGGGTGCCACTTTGGACATACGTAGCAGCTGTACCAGATCATGTCTGTGCCCAGCAACCAGCTGGGTGGAGACTCCTGACTCTGGTGGAAAGAACTAACAGGGGACTAGGAGCTTGTGACTGTGTGAGGCTTCTCTATCTGGACTGTGAAGAAAACTGAGGGTGTATGGGAGGACTCATGGTACAGCTGGGACTTCCAGTGGTCTCAGTGGAAGATTCCACAAGTTCAGGGGTTCCTGGTTACCTAGTGAGAGACATTGCTGGGGAATCTGAACTTGCACTGAGGACTGCACAGATCCTTTGTGTGGCCCTTGGGACAGAGCAGACAAATGCTATACCCACTGCAGCTAGCACTCAGGCACTGATCGCCATCCAGGAGAGGATATCAGACGAGCAGAATAAATCTCCCTTCTGATTAGAGAGAGAGAGAGAGATATCACACCAAACCTGGTGTGTCACCTTAAGCACCCCCTTATGTCTCTAGAGATTCACTGAAAGCAGACACCCACTTATCTACAGAGCAATAGTATACTGATAAAAGCCACCACAGGAAAAAAGAAGAAGAAGAAGAAGTAACCAATGAGTATGTCCACAAATGCCAAACAACAAACACATCAATCCAAGAAACAAAAATAAGGGAGACAACATGACGTCCCCAAAAGAACACGACAGTTCAGTACTAGATTGTCAAGATGATGAGATAGAAGAAATGGAAGAAATGGAACTCAAAAAATTAATCATAAAATTACATAGAAGTAATCAAAAACAAATGCACAAACTCCTGAAAGCTGTGCAGGACATGAAAGAAAATTTCTCCCATGAAATTGACATCTTAAAGAAAAATCAAAATGAAATGAAGAATTCAATAGAACAAATAAAAAAATGCAGTGGAGAGCCTTAACAACAGAATAAGTGAAACAGAAGAAAGAATAAAGGACTTAGAAAACAAAGCACAGGAAAGTACAGTCAAACCAAAGACAAGAGGAAATTAGAAAATTTAAAAAACACTGTTGGGAATCTACAGGGTACTATAAAAATCATGGGTTCTAGGAGTCCCTGAAGGCATGCAGAGAGAAAGGATTAGAAGTCCGTTTGGTGAAATAATAGCAGAAAACTTCCCGGGTTTGGAGAAAAAAAAGGGACCTCCAAGTACAGGAAGCACTCAGAACTCCCAATAGACATGATCAGAAAAGATCCTCACCATGACACATTGTAATCAAACTCAGCACAGTAAAACATAAAGAGAAGACACTAAAATGTGCAGGAGAGAAATGCCAGGTTACTTTCAGAGGATCTCCAATTAGACACACGGTGGACTTCTCATCAGAAACCCTACATGCTAGGAGAAAATGGTGGTCTTAACAGAAAAAAAACTAAAACTAGAAAATTATACCCCGCAAATCTCTCATTTGTGAGTAAAGGTGAAATAAAGACCTTCCATCATAAATATAAATTGAAATAATTTGTCACTACACCTCCAGCCCTACAAAATATACTTTAGGATGCGTTGCACATAGAAAAATAGAATTATGGTCATCACTACAAAGAAGGTAAAGGAAGAAAATCTCTCAGCAAATGTACAAAAGAAATACAAAGTAACAATAGGAATATTTATGGGAAAATGGTATGGCCAAATTGCTGCTTATCAATGGTCACCTGGTATATAAATGGTATCAACTCCCAAGTTAAAATACAGACTGGCAGAATGGATTAAAAAACAAAATATATCTATTTGCTGCCTACAAGAAATACAACTCACCAACAAAATTACATGCAGACTGAAAGTGAAAGAATGGAGAAAAATATTCCATGCCAACAGAAACCTAAAAAGCTCACGTAGCCATAATATCAGACCTTAACACAAAAACTGTTAAAAGAAGAAAAGAAGGGCACTAGATAATGATTAAGGGATCAATTCAACAGGAAGATGTAACTATTATAAATGCATATGTACCTAACAGGGCACCTGCCTATTTAAAAGAAATGTTAAGGTATTTAAAAGGAGACTTAGACTCCAATACAATAGTATCGGGGGACTTCAGTACTCCGTTTTCAGCAATGGACAGATCAGCCAGACAGAAAACAACAAGGAAACAGCAGATTTAATCGACACTATCAACCAAATGGACCTAACAGATATCTACAGAACTTTTCATCCTAGAGCTACAGAATACACATTCTTCTCAGCAGTGCATTGAACTTTCTCTAGGATTGACCACTTACTAGCTCATAAAGCAAGTCTCATCAAATTCAAAAATATCAAAGTTATACCATGCATCTTCTCATACCACAGTGGAATGAAGCTGGAAATCACCAATGTGGGAATTTCTAGAGCATATACAAACACAAGGAAACTGAACAACATGCTCCTGCATAAACTGTGGGTCATAGAAGAAATGGAAAGAAAAATAAAAACATTTCTGGAAACAAACTAGATGGTGACACAACATATCAAAACTTATGGGATATGGCTAACACAGTGATAAGAGAAAAATTAAAGCAATAGGTGCCTACACCAAGAAATTGGAAAACACCAAATAAATGAGCTATCAATGTATATCAAGGATCTAGAAAAACAACAGCAAACCAAACCCAAAACTAGTAATAGAAAGGAAATAATTAAAATTAGAGAATAAATCAACAAAATTGAAACCCTCCCCCCCCAAAAAAAAAAACAAGATAAAAGATCAGCAAAATGAAGAGCTTTTTTTTTTAAAGAAAAAATTGAAACACCATTGGCCCAAACAACCAAAAAAAGGAGAGAGAAGAACAAATTCAATAAAATTAGAGATGAAAAGGTAAATATAACAACAGACACCAGAGAAATAAAAAGCATCAGAAATTACTACTGCCGGCGCCGTGGCTCAACAGGCTAATCCTCCGCCTTGCGGCGCCGGCACACCGGGTTCTAGTCCCGGTCGGGGCACCGATCCTGTCCCGGTTGCCCCTCTTCCAGGCCAGCTCTCTGCTGTGGCCAGGGAGTGCAGTGGAGGATGGCCCAAGTCCTTGGGTCCTGCACCCCATGGGAGACCAGGAGAACCCCCTGGCTCCTGCCATCGGAACAGCGCGGTGCGCCGGCCGCAGCGCGCTACCGCGACGGCCATTGGAGGGTGAACCAACGGCAAAGGAAGACCTTTCTCTCTGTCTCTCTCTCACTGTCCACTCTGCCTGTCAAAAAAAAAAAGAAAAGAAAAGAAATTACTACCAGAGCTCTATGCAAACTGAGAAACCTAGAAGAAATGGATAGATTCCTGGACATTTACAACCCACCTAAATTGAGCCATGAAGACATCGAAAATGTGACCAGACCCATAACCAAGAAAGAAATTGAACCAGTAATAAAGACCCTGCCATGAAATAAAAAGCCCAGGACTGGATGGCTTCACTGCTGAATTCTACGAGACATTTAAAGAACTAACTTAAGTTTTTCTCAAGTTATTTAAAACAATTGAAATTGAAAGAATCCTTCCAAATTCTTTCTATGAAGCCAGCATCACCTTAATTTCTAAACCTGAAAAAGATGCAGCAGAGATAGAGAATTACAGACCAATTTCCCTGATACATAGATGCAAAATTTCTCAACAAAATTCTAGCCGATCAAATCCAACAGCACATCAGAAAGACCATCTACGAAGACCAAGTGGGATTTATCCCTGTTACGCAGGGATGGTTCAACATTCACAAACCAATCAATGTTGATACATCTTAAAGAACAACAACCGTATGATTATGTCAAGTGATTAAGAGAAAGCAGTTGATAAAATACAACACCCTTTAATGATGAAAACTCTAAGCTAATTGGGTTTAGAAGGAACATTCCCCAACACAATCAAGGTAATTTATGACAAACCCACGACCAGCATTGTATTGAATAGGGAAAAGTTGGAAGCATTTCCACTGAGATCTGGTACCAGAGAGGATGCCCACTCTCACCAGTGCTATTTGAAATTGTCCTGGAAGTTTTAACTAGAGCCATTAGTCAAATAAAATAAATCAATGGAAGACTGGATAAAGAAATTATGGGATATGTACTCTATGGAATAAGAGTGGGAACAAGAGAGGGAAGAGAGGTACCTTTCAGCATACATTCCCACAGACTTACCCCTAAGGGTAAAGCTAAAAATTTTCCATGGGACTCTAAATCCCATTAACCTGGGTGGTACTAATGCCATCTTCCTAGTTAAAGTGATCATATTATGTATGTAACTGATCATGTAGATAGGAATATGTGTCAAAGGGATAACATAAATAAGACAAAGTGTCTGTTAATAACACTAGATAGAATTTAAAGGGAAAGAATGAACCAACATAGGAAGCAGTCCACAAAGCAGATTCATAGGATTAAAAATACCCTAAACAGCACTCCAGCCTCAGAATCAGCCCTTAAGACATTCAGATCTGGCTAAAAAGCCCATGAGAGCATTTCAGACATGGGAAGCCAAGACACAGTGGCAAAAAATGACCTCTCAGGATCTCTGTGAGTGAGATCCCAGTTGAAAGAAGGCGCCATGAAAGAAGGGGGTACTTTTCTCTGAGGGCAGGAGAGAACTTTTACTTTTTTAATGTCCCTATCTAAATACTGAAGGAGTTTGTGGACTCAAAAGGCTTCCATGGCCTTGGCAGCTTGTGACAAGAGCCTTGGGTGATCACTGATGTCATAAATAACAGCATCATTTGCTAAATCAACAACAGGAGTCACTATGCACTTACTCCCCATGTAGGGCCTCTGTCCTTAGTGAGTTGTACCATGAGAATTAATGGTAAAACTTTTCTTCAAACTTTGTATGTCTGTGTGGGTGCAAACTGTTGAAATCTTTACCTAGTTTAGAGTTGGTCTTCTGTTTACAAAGATAATTAAAATGAATCTTAATGACGAATGGGATGGGACAGTGAGTAGGAGGTGGGACAAGAATGGGGGTGGGAGGGTGGGTATGCAGGAAAGAATCCCTATATTCCTGAAGCTGTACCTATGGAATTTATATTTATTAAATAAAAGCTTTCTTAAAAAAAAAAAACCACTATACATGCTGCTTTCAAATGTCACTATGTGTTATAAGGTAGATGAGATCGTGATGTGACAGCAAAGGGTGAGGGGAGAAAATAGCCTTGGAAGACCTCCCTGATAAATTGACCTAAGAATGAGAGAAAGTGGAGAAATCTTTCCAGCAACAATAACATATACAAAGACATGGATATGATGGAAGAGTTTCAGGATTGAGTGGTACAAAAGAAATAGCAGAGATTAATAAACAGCAGGGAATTGATATGACAAAGTTTGGTTACTTCCCAGATGCTTGCAATGCCTAGAATTGGACTGGGCCAAAGCCAGAAGCCAGCAATACAATCCAGCTCTTCCATGTGGGTGGCTGGAACCCAGCTACATCATCTATCACTGCTGCCTCTTGGGGTCTGTTATAGCAAGAAGCTGGATTCAAGAGCGAGAGCTTGGAATAAAATACAGGCACTTAGATGTGGTACCTGAGCATCCTAACAAGAGTCTTAGCTGCTAGGCCAAATGCTGGTAAGGAGTCATGGGCCAAATGACATGAGTCTTTTAAACCTCAGTAACAGGTCTGGGCTATTCTCAAGGGCACTTGTGACAATGCTGGAGAGCCATGCCCAGGAACTGAGGAGGAGGTACCTCAGGGACAATCCTGAAGACAAATGACAAGGACTATGTGCCACACGTAGGAATTTAAAGACTCGTTATATGAATTCAGAAACCATAGTCATCTTCCCAAGCACCCCAACACACTTTCTCTTGCTTGACCAAGTATGATCATTAGCAGATTCAAATTTTTCTCAACTCATTTCTTCCAAGCCATTGATCCAGATAGCCTGTTCCAGCCATGCTGAATTTTCATTCCAATGAATAAACTCCCTTTCACTGCCTCCCTGACTGTCCCCTGTGTAATTTCTCTGGTGTTTCTTCCATTTGGTTCCTAGTCATGCCTCTGTTACTGTTTTCATTATTTTTAAAATGGAGAGGATGTGTTTCTGCTGAAGTTGCCCAATCTTATTTTCACTCTATTGGACTCCAAAGTGTGCTGTCTGGGTGCCGGCAGATGGATGAGGCAGAAAAGCCAGCGATTTGATTTTTCTCTTTCAATTTTCAGATCTTTCACTGCTTGCCTGGTTTTGTTTTCTCTTCCAACAGAGCATCTAAATATATGCTTTTTCTCTCACTTTCTCTTTCTCGAGGTAATCCTTTTTATTGCTTCTACCTGTAACATTTGCCTTTCATGGTTTCTGGATATGTTTAGGATCAAAAGTGTTCTGTTCTGTATTTAGTTATCATGTCTGTGCTTTAACTTGGTTATTTTCCTTTTGTACAAATCTTTTTGGCTTACTTTTCAGTTTTTCTCATCTGAGAGTTTCCTTTCATTAGCATGTCACAATGATGTTTTTAAATAAAAATGTGCCTCCAGAATGCTTAATGTGTTGCACAGCATCCTAATGCGATTTTTAAAGAGAAATGCCACATCAGAGGAGCCAAATATTCTTGTCTTGTTTCTGTATTTGCTTCTGTTTTTTTCCCAAATTTTTATATGTGGGGAGGGAGGGAGAGAGGGAGAGAGTGAGAGAGAGAGAGAGAGACAGAGAGACAGAGAGAGACAGAGAGTCAGAGAAGGGGAGATAGAGAGACAGAGAGGGGAAGAGAAACAGAGAGAGAAACTCCATCCTCTGGTTCACTCTTCCAATGCTTATAATGGCTAGACCTGGAGTGGACCAAAACCACGAGCCAGGAATACAATCCAAGTCTCCCGTGTGGGCGACTGGGACCCAACTACTTTATCTATCACTGCTGCCTCCCAAGGTCTCTTTCAGCAAAAAGCTGGATTCAGGAGCCAGAATTTGAAATCAAACCCAGGTATATACTGATATGGTTTATGGGCATCTTAACCACAGTCCTAGCTGCTGGGCCAAATGCCCACTCCATTTTACTTCTCTAAAATGCATCACAATCAATTAGTTAACAGGTGTTTCCTAAATCAGATCTCCATCCAAGCCAAAAGACATCTATTAACCCCTCTCTACTGGTGTTCAGAAAATCTACAATGCTTGCTGAAACAAGTATCTTCACATTATCAAAAGTTATTTTTTAACAGTATTGCTTCCTTATTTCCCAGGAATCCCAACAGTTGCAGGGATTTAAACTGATGCTGTATGTCTATGTTGGGGCTCAAGTGCACAGAATGCGTGATTATGAAAGGATATCCTCTTAGCTAAATATCTAGAATATTTACATTGGTTTAATGCAATCATGTATTATGTGTCCTACAATTTTTAGAGCAGCTAGCTTTTCATGCTAGTATTGTGAATTTAAAAGCAGCAACATGATTTTTGTACCAATACTTAAGTTTTGGGGTTCTACTACATTATTTGTAGTTTTCTTATCTTGATGTGCTTTATAATGACATCACATTTGGATTCTACAGATAAGCATCATTCCTTTTTAATATAAGTTTTCATCATCAGTTTTGTCACCAGATTTATAGTAAATCTTTAACATTTCCAATGAATGATATCATGATTATTTTTGTAAGTAGATTTAAAATTTTCTGATTGAAGAGTGGTATGGGCATAATTACAGATAAATCCAAGGGCATATTGCTTTCATATTTATTCCATTTAAATCCATTATTTGGGTCATGATAAAAATAATATAAAAGCATAGGGAATTGAGAAAAGGGACGATAGTGGATCCAGTTCAGATCCTGTAAGCTCAGTTGCTGAGGGGCTTCTGGTGATCACTACCTGCCCAGCACCTGCTGTGTCCTGACAACATGAGGAAGGCATGGAAGTATCCAAGCTCACAAGGCTTCCAGGTGTAGGGCACAGGCACAGAAGAACGTGATTTATAGAAGTATCTAAGGTTTTATGAGCAAGAAAGAGAGAGATTGGGATGAATCTTATTTTGACATGGAAAGGGCCCAAGAAAGGACTCTCAGAAAAGCCACCTCCTGGGCTTTATTTTAGAGGACAAAGTGGACTAACCCAAGACAAGAAGGAGGAGAGAAGAAGAAGAAGAAGAATAGATGCATATGTCAAGGCACATGCAACAGCTTCATCTGGGTTACTCTATGCAACTTCCTGTTACAGGAATGCAACAGAAAAAGAGATTTTAGAAATTACATCTTAGACAATTGTATTCCAGTCTGTGTGTCATGCTATGAAGATAGATTTTATCAAAGGGATGAATAGATACAGAACTGTATTGGTTTTCACACATATTTATGTAATAAACTCACATGTAAATAGTACATGTACATAGCAGTTTGAATTGAAAATTAAATAATATGGCTACATTTTATTTTTTTAAATATTCTTTTATCTAAATTATTGTTATGGTTACTGATCATATTAAAATCATCAATCATAGCTTCCCCCTCATAGCTTGGATCATTCTTCCTATATATTCCTAAAATTGCATTTACTCTACCAAAATATAAAACATGTGGATAAATATTTATATGTACTAGAAATTACTAAATATTTATTGAATTAATTTTCAGAAACAATGCAAGTTGGAATGCACACATTTTCCAACACCCATGACAAATACTGGGTGAGTGTTTCCCCTTATCTTATATTAACTGATGCAGAATATTTCTTAGTATTTAGTATCATAGCTTTGTGGTACAATGAGAATTACACTCATGTCTTAATGATGTTATAAGGATTAATCTAATGAATGAAAATTGCTTAGCACTCTGGCACATGTAAATGTTCAATAAATTATAGCTATCACGTTATTATTATCACTCCTACTAGTAAAAGCTATCTTGATCTATTTTTTTCCTTCTTGGATCTATTAGAGAACTAATCATTTAATGAATACTTAATGCTCATGTTAGAAAGCATTTCTATTTCCTACTAGTGATTGACCACCAGCATACAAAGCTTACAACTGGGAAAAGTGCAAAAAGTGATGTGATAATTTTAAAACTTCCATAAAAAATAAGTCCCTGGAGACTCTATTAGCTTAACATAATTTAATCAAGTCCCTAATGTTCAGATTGGGAGGAAAATGGTTGCCCAATAGACCAACTAAACCCCAAGTGGGAAAAATGAGTCTTAGCCTTATTTCTTACATCCAAACACTTCCCTTGATCTCATTACTAACCATGCAAACATGGAAGTAAATTGTCTCACATGTAAGCCCTGTTACAGAACAATAAATGGCAGATAGTGTGAAAAGAAATGTGTACTTTTGAAACACTAAGCAACTGAATTCAAAGCACAGTTGTGTAATTTTTCTTTTTAATTTTTTAAAATTTATCTGAGAGTGAGGGACGGAGGGACAGAGAGCAAAAGCGAGAGAGAGCGAGAGAGAAAGCACTCCAATCTGCTGGTTCAGTCTCCCCAGATGCCAGCAATGGCATGAGAGAGATGGAATAAAAAGTCAGAATATAATCCAGGTTCGCTGTGTGGGTGGCAGGAACTCAGTCACTTGAGGTACCACCCCTGACTTTTGGGGTCTGAATTAGCAGTAAGCTAAAATCAGTAGCTCGAACTAAGAACTGAATTCAAATACTCTTCTATGGGAGAAGGTTGTCTTAACTGCAGGGCTAATGCCCAACTCATTATATCATCTTGATGTCTAGAGCTGTTGGGAAGAGGCATATAAAATCAAAGCAATTGGGGTGGGCATTTGGTTTAGTAATGAAGACTCCACGTAGGATGCCCACACCCTACATCAGAGTGCTTCATTTCAAGTCTCCTCTTTGGTTGCTATCCAGCTCCTTGACAATACTCATCCTGAAAGGCAGCATGCCATGGCTCAAGTACTCGGGCCCCTATCACCCATGTGGGAGACCTGGATTGAGTCCAGGCCCCAAGTTTGGGTCTGGCCCAGCCCTGGCTGCTATAGGCATTTGGGGAATGAAGTAGTGGAAGGAAGATATTCATTCATTCATTCTCTCTCTCCCAGATAAAATAAAAACAAATATTTATTTAAGAAAAGTAAAGCAATTAAATAAAATTACTTTTTTTAAAAATCATGTGTGTTTCTAGTCATGCTGCATTTTGCTTACTTCCCAAAATAGACAATCTGTATTTTATGTCAGGCTTACTCAAGCATACTTTATATTATAGTAAAATTCACCCTCTTTAAAAAATGTATCTCTGAAAGCATTTGTGTGGTCATAATGCTGTTCATTATGTTCCTTTATAACTAACAACATTAAGATCTGAGGTGAACTTCCCTTTTTTTATTCTTGATATTGGTAATTAGTGTCTTCTCTTTGCCTTTTTTATCAATCTCTCTGGCCAGAGGCTTATCAATTTTTTGAAGATTTATTTTACTTATTTGAAAGACAGAGTTACAGAGAAAGGTAGATGGCACACACGCGTGCGCAAGAGAGAGAGGTCTTCCATTTCATTGGTTCACTCTCCCAGATGATTGCAATGGCCAGAACTGAGCTGATCCAAAGCCAGGAGCTTCTTCCAGGTCTTCCACATGGGTACAGGGCCCCAAAGACTTGGGCCATCTTCTACTACTTTCCCAGGCCACAGCAGAGAGCTGGATGGGAAGAGGAACAGCAGGACTAGAACTGGTGCCCATATGGGCTGTTGGCACTGCAGGCTGGGGCTTTATCCCGCTGCACCACAGCGCTAGCCCCAGAGGCTTATCAATTTTATTCTTGATCTTTTCAAAGGACCAGCTTTTGTTTTATTGATTTTTTAAAATTTCTTTTACATTTTGAATTTCACTGATTACTGCTCTTATTTCCTTTCTTCTTTTTGCTTTGAATTTAATTTGTCCCTCTGTTTCTAGTTTCTTAGGTTCAGTCTCGTAAGACGGATTTTTTAAAGATTTCTTTTACCCTAGTGCTAGAATTTTATTCTAAGCACTAGTTAGGCAGCATTGCATAAATATTTATATATTGTATTTTCACTCTTATTTAATTCAAAATATTTTCCAAATTATCTATCGTTTCTTCTTTGACAGAGCAATCACTGAGAAGCGTGTTTTAAAATGTCCAAGTGTTTGGGCATTTTTCTGATTATTTTCTATTGAGGGCTACTGTCATTCCATTGTGGACTGAAGATTTATGCCATGCAGCTTGGTTATTCTAAATCTTGAGGCCTTCCATACACTGAATGTGGTCTAGCTTGATGACTGGTATATTGCACAAAAAGAGAAAAACATGTATCCTGATGTCATTGGGCCTCTGCCCTTTGTCCTATAAATTTCAAGTAGCCGTAGGTCTTCCGTTCCTTGCTGGGTTCACATTAATCATTCTATCAATAACTGAGACATCTCCAGCTATAATTGTGAACACTAGACACTAGACATTCAAACATAGTCGGTTTGAATATACCATGTGTAATGGCAATAATCCTTAATAAATAATAAATAAAAATTATTTTATTTGGTTAGTCAAATAATTAGCCACATAATTAGACATATAATTAGACTGCTGATGCTTAAACATTATTCAGGCCTTAGTAAAATGAGAAGTCTCATAGTTCTCATAGAATAGTTCATAGTAACAATTTACATGTTCATACATAATGTAATCAAATATACATTTTGGTATTTGGGGAGTTCTCCCTATTTAATATCCTTCCTAAGTATCAGTAGTCAAAACCCAAGACACTAGAATTCTTCCGAAATTAAGATCTTGGCTGACAATTTTCTGAAGGTTCTCAGGTCTCAACTGTTTCAGCTATGAAAAGGGGAATGTTAGTATAATGAGATTTTTTAAAGTTTTTTTTGTTTGTTTGTTTCTGTAACATTATTGTCATTAGTATAGGACCAAATAAGCATACTTTCTTTATGACTTATGTAATTTAATGTTTTGCTGAAAGGTCTCCCACTTTTCTTATGTGGGATAACTTGCTAAACCAAACCTCATTTTGTCAGTCATAAAATGGCACAGGAACCAAAGCTTTTTGACGCACTAAGAAGTTGCAATACATGAGAAAATGAACAGAAAATATATTTCACATTAATTATAAAAGCAAAAAAGAACACCACCAAGTTGATGGTGTTAGAATGATCATTATCAAGCTCAAATGCTGACACGCTATTGAAAGTTGCTTGTTTCCTCTGAACCACGAAAAGCACATCTGCCCCCAAAACTTAATTATATCTACTATCACATGGGCTAAGCCTTTGGGTACCTTTGTATCATTTCTAACTCAACATTCCATCTTTCCTTCCTTAGGCAGCTAATTAAATCTGTGACCGAAGTCTTCAATCCGTACTATAGTAATCAGGAATTTCTATTTCTTGTCAATAGATCCTGCACATAACTGCACATTCTTTTAAAAAATCTTGAAAAATCAAAATCCAATGGACTTAAATGAGTTACACTCACAGTCACAAGAAACACTGACTTCCTAAGACTTAGGACAATTGCAATCCTCTCTGAGCTAAAGGTGTCTCGTGTGGGCCAGATGACCTGGTCGATGCCCCAATGTGCTTTTTGATGAATCCACTTCAGTGATTCTGAATTTGTGCCATTTACTTTAAATGAAGAAATCTAATTAGTGAAGCATGATTTCTTAGTTTTCATCCGAAGAGGATTAGAGGAGACAAAATTAAGTCCCCTCATCTAAATAAGTACCTCAGGGAATTATTCACCTATCAATGTATGGTAGAGTTTCCGCCTATAACTTACACCATTTCATTAGCATTAATGGGAGTTTTGTGTGAAATCCTGTGTGAATCATTAGTTCAGGAGATCTGTAACAGTTTGTTGATTACATTTTTTGTAATGGCTTTATCCACCAGCTCAAACTTACCTGCCTTAGGCTTGCAATAGATGCTAAGAGTTGAAAGGAACTTGGATTTTTGAAAGTAATTAAATCAGTGAAGCATCCCACAAAGGGAAGGTCAGGTGTATGTTCCATGGTAGGTACTCACATTTTCCACTGGCTCACTCCCTTGAGTACATGAATACTTCAGTTAGAGACTCAAGCTTTAGTCAATCATATCTTTTATTAATGAATATTCATTTGTAAGTAGTCTTGCTCAAGTACCCCTTTCATCACCCTCATTGCTATGCCACAGATTTTGCACTCATTTGGAAGATCCACAGCAGGGTGAATTTGAAAATGAAATCATTATTAGGGCAGAAGGGCCTGGGGCTCACGGGTGTGCTCCCTTCCCAAAAAATCAACTGAGCCCTGTTTGGTGCCGGTGCCTCCCTGTGTGACTGAAAGGCAGGGGAACAAAAAATAGAGACCAAGTGGAAACCCCACCCCTCTGTCCAAGCAATGCCACTTTCACCGATGTAAACCTTTTCTCTCTGGCACTACTGTGATCAAGCACTCCCGTGGCCAGGGCCCTGCACACAGAAGGGTCACTTGGGTCTAAGGCTTCTGGCTCCCATGTTGTGTGACAGAAACTGGAGAAGTTCCCACATCTTCATTTTATCTTATCAACAGGAGACCCACATGACACATGTTCCATACCAACATGTCTGTGTCTACTGAAAGTGTTGTAAAAGGAAATACCTCCAAATTTCAGCAAAGTAACAAGAGACTCTGGTTGGCCCAAAGCTGTTGCTGGTAAAATTGTCTAAGTCTATAGGTGCACAAAAGACATTTATGTTATGAAAAAGAACTTTGTGGACATTAATGGATCCCAGATTAAGAATTTCTGTGCTCAGGGCCAGTGCCGTGGTGCAATAGATTGGTCCTCTGCCTGCGGTGCTGGCATCCCATATGGGCACCAGTTCTAGTCCCACTGTTCCTCTTCCCATCCAGCTCTCTGCTGTGGCCTGGGAAGCAGTAGAAGGTGGCCCAAGTCCTTGGGCTCCTGCACCTGCATGAGAAGCCAGGAAGAAGCGCCTGGCTCCTGGCTTCAGATCGGCACAGCTCCGGCCTTTGCAGCCATTTGGGGAAATGAACCAATGGAAGGAGGACTTTTCTTTCTGTCTCTCTCGCTGTCTGTGGCTCTACCTCTCAAATAAAGAAATAAAATCTTTAAAAAAAAAGAATTTCTGTGCTCATGATATATGAGTGCAGTACCTTGATCTTTCTGAGGCAGAGGTTATATTTTATCTAGACCAGCAGGTATTTTGAAAAGTTCATGGAAATGCCTATTTCGAAAGACTAAATACTATGCATTGACTTCCACTTTTTTGCACTAAAATAAACTTATTTCTACAAATGTTTTAAGTACTATCAAGTGTTATAACTAAACTGATATAATATGAGAAAAACAAAACAGTGTGTGTTGCTCCAATGATTTTATAGGAGATCTGTTTGGAGTGCCAAACTTCTCTATGAAAGAATATAAGTTGGCCAGCGCCACGGCTCACTTGTCTAATCCTCCGCCTGCGGCGCCGGCACCCCGTGTTCTAGTCCCGGTTGGGGCACCGGATTCTGTCTTGGTTGCTCCTCTTCCAGTCCAGCTCTCTGCTGTGGCCTGGGAAGGCAGTGGAGGATGGCCAAAGTGCTTGGGCCCTGCACCCACATGGGAAACCAAGAGAGGCACCTGGCTCCTGGCTTCAGATCAGCGCAGCGCCGGCCATAGCATCCATTTGGGGGGTGAACCAACAGAGGGAAGACCTTTATCTCTGTCTCTCTCTCTGTCTAACTCTGCCTGTCAAAAAAAAAAAAAAGAATATAGGAAAATATATGAATGAACTACTTAGACTTTGCAGCAGTCAATTGGATGGAATCATGGGATTCAGTCCCTTCTGTGAATGAAAGCAGATGTCAGCTTGAAGACGACTGCTCAATGGTGACCTGCTCAAGAGCTACAGGAAAAGAAACATCAACTTCCAATTTGAGGTTTGGATGATCCACCTCATCCAGAAGGAGAGCAATTAGTGAGACAAGGGGAAAAATCCTTAACAGCTTAGATTCAAGAATCTATGATCTCGTAGTAGAGCTAAACAAAGAAATACTTATAGCGTAGGACCTAAGAACATTTTGCAAATGCAGAGGAAAAGACATCTCTGACTAGAAGAAAATTCTGATGAATTATCAAGGGAGGGACAAAGTACCACCACTCCAAGAGCATTCACTTTTCCTTTGATAAGAGCCTCGTTTTATGGGTAATAAGGGAAATAAGTTGTGAAACAAACAGCAGCCGTGGATTGACAGAGACTCCATCAAATCTGAAGCTTGATGCTGGTGTAAGTGAACCTTCAGGTGATTGATTGCACTAAGCTTCAGTTTCAGTTCATGGTGGAATTTGAATTTGGCCTCAATGACAAAGGACAAGAATACATGGAGATGATCATGTGTATCAGGCAGGAGTGAGTGATGCCGACTCATGGATGAAGGTCCTCGAATCCCCTTAACTTACCGTTGGAAATATATTTCATGACATGAGATGGATTATGCCCTTCTACTTCACTGCAAAAAACATTGGGCCTTTCATAAGAATTGCCTCTTGAAGATAAAGGGAAAATAAAATCAACCCAAATAGAAGGGGCTCTGATGTTTCTGATTATTAAAAACAAACAAAAAATCTACCACAAATCATTCCAAAGAGTCACATGTTGAGGACAATGATGAGAAAAGTCACATCAGCCTCCTAATAACAAGAAAGTGAGTTCTAGGACTGGCACTGTGGCGCAGCAGGTTAACGCCCTGGCCTGAAGCACCAGCATCCCATATAGGCTCCAGTTTAAATTCTGCTACTCCACTTCCCAACCAGCTGTCTGCTATGGCCTGGGAAAGCAGTAGAAGATGGCCCAAGTGCGTGAGTCCCTGCACCCACGTGGGAGACACGGAAGAAGCTCCTGGCTCCTGGCTTCAGATCAGCACAGCTCTGGCCACTGCAGCCAATTGGGGAGTGAACCATAGGATGGAAGACCTCTCTCTCTCTATCTGCCTCTCCTCTCTCTGAGTAACTCTGACTTTCAAATAAATAAATAAAACTTAAAAAAAATGAGTTCTATTCTCAGCCATCAACTTATAATAGCACCATTTAGAGCAGCATAGAAAATATCAAAGACTTGGAGTGGAAGGAAACAAATGACAAAGATAAAAGTGTGGAATCCAGTTTCCCCCTGATATCACTGGATTTTGTATGTTTTATTAAGGTCTATCACAAATGCTTGCATCACCCATGGCCATACAGTGCATCATCTGACATGTTTTACATGTGCAAAGAAAACCAGACTAAAGTTAAATAAGCCTCCATATAATGGCAACCAATTCAACCAACTGAGCTCACTTCACTTGCCCCAGTGACTCTGTTCATAAAAGCAGAATTTTATATTTTACTGTAACCCTTAAAGTGTAGACAAACATGAAATACATTTTTACATGTATCAAAGTGAGGAAGTATGCCAGTCCACATACATTCTTTCCTCATATGTAATTTATCTATTTTTGAAAGGATAGTTAATATTTACTTTATTTTAGAAAAAATATCACCTGTGTTTATACTTTACCTTTGGATTTCAATGTAATTTGAATCAGATATATACTTCATCCATTAAACAAAAGCCCTTGCGTTTTAAACAATTTCACTTTATCTTACGTGGAAAGTATCCAGTACATTTACCACATATATTTGTATAGCTCAGGTATGTATGTATATATATATTTGTGTGTAATTCATTTAATACTTGCATGTAAGAAGGAAAATTTTGTTTGAAATATTTAATATTTAAAGTTTACATACTTTTAAAGCTTCTGATCTTCAGGTTCTTTGCTTTTTCAAAGGCTGTTAAAATACTCTTTCCAGATTAAAAGCAAGTCAGTAGTTATGTTTTGTACAATGTAACTAAAATGACTTATTCTCTAGTCACTTCAGTATTCTAAGGGATTGATGGAAATGGTTTTGTCCACCAGGAGATCTTTGGAATAGACATCATTTAACCCAGAACAAAACATTTTTAGTTTTCCTAAAAGGATACAAGTTATTCTGGGGATCTAAACTGGTATTCCAGGTCCTTTTTCATGGCAGATTCTGGATTTAGTGGACTGCACTGTTTAATTGGAGAAACAATTATACATTTGAACACCTTTTGTGAAGATTCCATGATTCTTGGTAGTTGCCTAGGTTTCACACCTTTAATTTAATGCAAATTTTAGAAACAAGTAATTAAAAAAACAAATTCACAAATCAAATAAACTGAAGATGGTCATTTTAAAACTTGCAAAAATGATCATAACTTCTCTCTAAATGACTCAGAAATTGTGAATCACTCTCCTTTAAGAACGACACAGTCAAAACACAGCGTTCTAAACTATCTCTGAAACCCTATAGACTCAATTATGTTCTTAAGAAATTGTTATGTATTTCTTTTCATTTTATTTTAAAGGCAGAGAGACAGAGACAGACAGACAGATATGAGATCTTCCACCCACTGGTTCATTCCCCAAATGCCTGCCACAGCCAGGGCTGGGTCAGGCTGGAGCCAGTAACACAGAACATCATCTGAGTCTCCTTCATGGACTGAAGGGACCAGAGTACTTACACCATCACATGCTGCCTTCTAGGACGCACATTAGCAGGAAGCTGGATCAGAAGCAGAGTAGCCAGGACCTGAACTCAGGCACTTTGATATGGGACGTGGGTGTTCCAGCAAGGACTTAACTGCACTAAATGCCTTCCCACATAGATTAAACTTTTGACATATTTAAATAGAAGCCTTCATCAAAAAAGAGTAAATAACCACTTCACCTAGGATCCCAGTGTTTTTCCTCTATGTGTGTTGTACATAATGAGGTGTGGGCAAAAATTCAGAGTAAATTTTAAAAAAGAACTGAAGGAAAATTTTATACACTAAAATCATGTGCTAATTACTACCCACACTATTATTATAAACTTCATGAACAAAATCATGTGTAGGACTTACTTTTGCATGGACCTAAAAATGGGAGACAGATGGCTAAGGGCATTCGTATTTTAGCCAAAGAGTGGTCCTCAAATGCATCAAAGTATTATTAATTTGGAGTCAGTGATAACTCAACTTGAACTAAGTACAATTCATCCTGAGTAGAATTGTAGTATAAATGAAATGATTAACAGTGTGCATCAGGCTATATGTATGCAATGATAGTATTATTTACAAAACATTCAGATCTATGAGCCAATTCAGTCTCACTGCAAATGCCTATGGAGGACTATGAATGTAATCATGACTTTCTATAATTTTAGCTTTATTATATACACATACTGATTTACAAATAATTGATTAGGTATTTGATTTAGAAAAATAAAAGGAAAACTATTGCTGTATAACAAGTATAAAATGGGTCAACCTGCCTTTAACTCTACCCTGAGATGTCTACTCACACTGGTGTAAAGTAGCAAAGTATAAACATGCCTGTGTTAAACTATGTTTTTCCACCCTTCCAGCTCATTAGCTTTATCTCAACTCAGCTTTCTTCTGATCACGATCTTGATAATTCTGTCCGCTGTAAGTTTTCATTATTTACCTATATTATAGTCTATTCCTACCCAATTCCTTCTCAATTTTGAATATAATTCAAGTCACCCGGTTTCTAATACCCTCCTTTCACATTCATCATTTCACATTTCATCACTCTCTTGCATCCCCTTCACAGAATATTAATTCTGGGCCAAATCCATTTTCATCCTTCCCTCATCAAGTACCAAGCAAGGTACCATTTTCAGAAAGAAAAAAACAGGACCTCAAACTACTGTTTCATCAAATGTATTTCCTGTAGCATCAAATGGAAACTCAAGACTGTGTGACAAGCCTTTTTCTCACTTTGACTACACTTGCTGTTTTCAGTCATGGCCATCTTCTAGCCTTCTTCACATCAATTCTGTAACCTATCAGGGGCTGATTATTAATTAACAGAAAGAAAAAAACCATCAAAATCAATAGTCTTCCAGTTCCAAACACATAAAGGTCAATGCCCTTGCTTAGTCTTTTACATTAAGCGCAACTTAATTCATCCATTCACATGAACTCTAGAGTCTATACTCTTCTATTTTCCCAGACACTGCTGCACTGTTAGGTTTTTTTTTTTCTTTCTGCAATGTTTTCCTAGAAAACCAGCAAGCTAATATTAGTCGAGTATAGACAGATACATATTCACAGATGAAAGAACTGAGATTTCTATTAGTGCTGTTCCAAACTGAAAAAAAATGTCCCAAATTGATAACTGTACAAAGTTTTGGTGCTTGCAAATGTAATAGTAGAAATCGATTCAATTGCCTGACCAATAGATAAATTGATTGAATCACACAATCAGGTCCCCTCATCCCAAAGAAAATTTCATAAAATAATTGCGGAGTAATCCGAGATGGCTGAGTAGGGTGAAGCCACACTACCTTCAGCTGCTCTGGGATATGAGAAGAACAAAGGAAGGACCACGTTTCCAGGGACCTGACTGATGGAAATTTGCAGCCAAGAAGTGAACACAATGAAGACAAGAGGAGATAAGAGATGGCAGCAGCCATACGGCGCAGCCAGCTGCTGGCTGTGTACCACCATACTACTACAACAAGACAGGAAGAACTAGCTGTGTGCACCACCGCTGACCGTTTTATCTGAGAGTGAACTCCAGAGTCTCCCACTGACGTTTTCTTCAGCCTGGGGAGCTGTCTGGCCTATGAACAACTGCCAAGTGTGCAGCAGGAAAGACACCTTGCTCTCTCCCCCTCCCCCAGTGCTGCAGAGCACTACACCCAGCAGTGAACAATGGGGCAGTGCTCCTGTGCTCCATTCCTACCAGGAACAGAAGCAGCATCAGGAGACAACATCTTCTTACGAGAAATGAGAGGAAATTGCCGCAGCCTGTGTCACTGGTGATCCTGTCTGAGGGATTTCAGACCACACAGACTGTAAGTGTGTCCTGCAGCATTAAGAAGTGGGGGGGGGGGGGGAGGATGCCTATCTAAACCTGTGCAGTGAGAGTGAAAGCACACTGTCTGCTTCCCATCCCCTGTCCTGCCCCCAACAAGGGCTCACGGCGAATAGCATAGAGGAATCACCACCTTCTTTTTTTAAGGTTTCACTTATTTATTTGAGAGGCAGAGTTACAGACAGAGAGAGGGAGAGACAGAGAGAAAGGTCTTCCATCCGATGGCTCACTCCCCAAATGCTCACAACAGCCAGGGCTGGGCCGAACCAAAGCCAGCAACCAGGAGCACCTTCTGGGTCTCTCATATGGGTGCAAGGGCCCAAACACTTGGACCAGCTTCCACTGCTTTCCCAGACCATTAACAGAGAACTGGATCAGAAGAGGAGCAGCCAGGACATGACCTGGCCCTCATACAGGATGTTGGCACCTCAGGTGGAGGTTTAGCCTGCTACCAACAGTGCCGGCCCCAAAGTACCACCTTATAGGTGAGTACAGGCTGCTGTGGCTAATATACATGTGACTAGGGAATTTTATCTGAGGATAAATCTACGGTCCCCATTGACTTTGAGTCTGACCTAGAGGGTTGCCAGGGGGAAGGGTGCCCACCTAAGCCTTTGAGACACTTGCCTTCTGTCTATACCACTGGTGCCTGTACTCAAACTGCCAAAGCAGGACACCCACAGACAGCTGGCTCTGTGAACCCCTCAGTTTTCTCCATTGAGTGAGCAGCCTCACAGGATTGAAAGTGGCTCCCCTCATCCCCATGACTGTGGGAGCCCTGCAGGCTGTAACTGGGAATTCTGTAACTGTACAATAGGGCAAGGATGTAGCTGGGTCTCCGGGCCATCACTATATCTAGCCTCAGAGGCTCAGAGTGCTCTACGCGCCTAACATGGATCACTGCACAGGATTCTGTGCTCATGTTGAGGACTGTAGAGAACCTCTGCATGGTTGTTGTGAATGCATGGTGGGGGTGTGTAGCCATGTTGGGCACCCTCTGGGCATTGATCATCTTGGCACAGAAGAGCTGAGGCTGTTAACACACCAGCTGTTGTGATGATGCCCTCACCACTGCTGACAATAAAGGAGATCTATCGTGTCCAATGTGTGTATTATCCTGGACTCTCACCCACCCTTCAGCACTAACACGAGCTCCCTGGCCTCACTCAGTACATGCCTCTGGATATCCACTGAATGATAAGACATTCCACTAAAGCATATTTTAAACATAAAAGAAAACTAAGGATAAAATGAACAAATGTTGAAAAATAAATGTAGAAATACTAGAAACATGAACAACAAAGACAATATGACTCCTCCAAAGGAACACAACAAAAGTTCAATATAAGATTGTGAACATGAAGAGACTGATGACATGCCTGAAAAGTAAATTAAAGCATAAGATTATTGAAAAGTAATGAGAAGCAAGTTCATGGGTTAAAGAAACCCATACATGACATGGATGAAAAAATTTCCTGTGAGATAGTGACATTGCTGAGAAATCAAATATTAGAAATGAATAATTCAATATGTCAAAGAAAAAGTACAGTGGAAAGCCTTAACAGCTTAGCTTAACAGTGAGAGAGAAGAAAGAATATCCAAGCTAGAATAAAATTCTTTAAAAATATCTCAGTCAGACCCAAAAAAAAAAGAAATTAGAAAAACTAAAGACAAAGTTTGAGATTTATGGGATACTATCAAACAACCAAATAGGTCTTAGGAATTGTTGAACATCTGGAAGAGAGAATGAATTAAAAGGCCTACTCAATCAAATGATAACAGAAAAATTCCATAATTGGAGAAAAAAAGGGACATCCAAGTACAGGAATCACATAGAAGTCATAATAGATACGATGAGAAAAGATATTCACAGTGACACAATATAGTCAGACTTTAAACTGTAAAACACAATGAAAAGATTCTAAAATGTACACAAGAGAAATGCCAGATTATCTTCAGAGGATCTCCAATTAGATTCACAGCTGATTTCTAATCTGAAACCCTATAGGCTAGGAGACAATGGAAAGACAAAGTGCAAGTCTTAAAAGAAAAAAAAAAAAGTCAACCCAGAATACTATACTCTTCAAAGCTCTCATTCAAAATGAGGATGAAATAAAGACCCTGTATACCAAGCAGAAATTGAAAGAATTTGTCACCACTTGCCCAGCCTTATAAATGATCCTTAAGCATGTGCTAGACATAGAAACACAGAAAGAAAGTTATCATTATGAGGGAATGTGAAGTAGAAAATACCCTAGGAAAAGTACAAAGGAAATCCAAAGTAAACAATAGTAATAACTATGAAAAATGGCAGGATAAATTGTTAGTTAACAATAATAACCTTGAATGTAAATAACCTTGAATGTAAATGGATGCTACTCTCCAATTAAAAGATACACACTAGCTGAATAGATTGAAAAATAAGACCTATCTATTTTCTGCCTGCAAGAAAAATACCTCACCAACAAAAATAAACACAGACTGAAAGTGAAAGGTAATATATAAAAAACCCCACAACTAGCTTCAATTGAATGTAGAAAGTTGGAAGCATTTCCACTAAGATCCAGAACTAGACACTGATGTCCACTTTCACCATTTCTATTCAATATAGTTCTGGAAGTTTTAGTCAGAGCCAGTAAGCAAGAAAAATAAATCAAATTGATACAAATTAAAAAGGAGGAAGTCCAATTATTCCTGTTTACAGATGACATGAACCTATCCATAGGGAAATCAAAAGACTCCAATAAGAGGCTATTGGAACTCATAAGATAGTCAGGTAAAGTGGCAGGTTATAAAATCAACACACAAAAATCAATAGCCTTTGGATACACAGACAATCCCATGGCTGAAAAAGAAATTGTAAGATCAGTAGCATTCACAGTAGCTACAAAAAATACCTTGGAATGAATTTGACCTAGGTGATAAATGGTCTCTACAATGAAAATTACAGAGCATTAAAGAAAGAAATAAAAGAAGACACAAAAAATTGGAAGAAACTTCCATGTCTGTGGATTGAAAGAAACAGTAGCATTAAAATGTCCATAACAGTGAAAGGAATTTACAGATTCAATGTGACCACAATCAAAATACCAATGACATTCTTCTCTGATCTAGAAGAAATGATGCTAACCTTCATATGGAGATACAAGAGATATGGACACACCCATCATCATGAATAGATAAAGGAATCTTAAATAACAAAAACAAGCCAGCAGCATCACAATATCAGCTTTCAAGACATACTACAGTGCAGTTATAATCAAAACAGCCTGGTATTGCCACAAAAATAAATATGTACACCCATGGAACAGAATAGAAACCCCAGAAATCAATCCACACATCTACAACCAATTAACCTTTGACAAAGGAGCTACAATCAGTCCCTGGAGAATGGACAATCTCTTGAAAAACTGGTGCTGGGAAAATTGGATTTCACTGTGCAGAAAAGTGAAACAAGACCCCTATCTCACATCTTATATAAAAATCAATTCAAAATGGATCAAGGATCTAAGTATATGGCCTGATATCACCAAATTACTAGAGGAAAACTTTGGGGAAACTGTGAAATATTGGCATCACCAAGACTTCTTGGAAAAGATTCCAGAATCACAGGCAGTAAAAACAAAACAATACAGATGGGATTAAATCAAGCTAAGAAGCTTCTGTACTGCAAAGAAAGTACTCAACAAAGATAAGAGACAACAAAGAGAAAAGAAGAAAATATTTGCAAGCTATGCAACTGACAAAGGATAAATATCTGTAATCTATAAAAAGCTCGAGAAATTCACCAACAAACAATCCAGTTAAAAAATAGGCAAATGTTGGCCAGCGCCACAGCTCACTAGGCTAATCCTCCATGTGCAGCACCAGTACTTCAGGTTCTAGTCCCGGTTGGGGTGCCAGTTCTGTCCCAGTTGCTCCTCTTCCAGTCCAGCTCTCTGCTGTGGCCCAGAAAAGCAGTGGAGGATGGCCCAAGTGCTTGCGCCCTGCACCCACATGGGAGAACAGGAAGAAGCACCTGGCTCCTGGCTTTGGATTGGTGCAGCGCGCCGGCCAAAGCAGTCATTTGGGGGGTGAACCAATGGAAGGAAAACCTTTCTTTCTCTCTCTCTCTCACTGTCTAACTCTGTCTGTCAAAAAAATAGGCAAAGGACATGAATAGGCATTTTTCAAAGAATGAAATTCATATGTATAACAGACACATGAAAAATGCTCAGAATCACTAGCCATCAAGGAAATGCAAATCAAAACCACAATGAGGTTTCTCCTCACCCCAGTTAAATAGCTATCATGCATAAATTAAAAAAAAAATAAAAAATGCTGGTAAGGATGTGGGAGAGAAAATTACCGTAATCCACTATTGGTGGGAATGTAAACTGATATAGCCATTTTGGTAGACAGTACGGAAATTCCTCAGAGATCTTCCATATGGCCCAGCCATCCTGCTCCTGGGAATTTACTCAAATTAAATGAAATCAACATATGAAGTATTTATCTGTACCTCTATGTTTATTGCAGCTGAATTCACAATTCAGATAAACTAAGATATGGAATAATAAGCTAAGATATGGAATCAACCCAGATGTCTATCAACCAATGACTGGATAAAGAGAGTGTGGCATATATACACTATGGAATACTATACAGTGGTAAAAAAGAATGGAATGCTGTCTTTTATTGACAAATAGATGCAACTGAAAACCATTATGCATACTGAAATAAGCCAGGCCCCCAAAGACAAGTGTCATATATTTGCCTGATCTAATACAGTCCAAATATATAATGTATATGAGCAAAATTGACATTTTCAGATTTGATTATTGTTTACAGCCCTTGTCCCTATTGCTGAGGAACAAATCCTATTTGTTGAATCCTTTAGGGTAGGATTATGTTTATGATTATAAAATAACCTGAAAGCATGTCATTGTCAAAATTACAAGAACATAAAGGTAGGAAGATGGAGGCTGTGAGCATGGCAGGAGGGAGGTTATGTGGGAAGTATCACTATGCTCCTAAAACTGTAGAGAGGAAATACCTGATATCCGTTTGCCTTATATAAATAAAAAAGCAAAACAATGAATTATTGAGTGATTTTCTACTAGTACTCTCAACTTCTCACTACTTCCTAACATGAATCGGCTCTTCCCTTCTCCCTGACACCCTGCTGCTGCCTGTCAACTCCTGGTGAGTAGCACTTCTCTTTTTGAGTCAGTTATTGCTAACAACTGGCGTTTTTATCACTCACCTTTAAAATTTTACTTTGGAGGCATATAGAGTCCTCATCTACTAGTCATATCTTAAATGCCTACCATAACTGGCACTGGACCCAGTCAAAGCCAGGATCTGGGAATCAATTCAAAAGTTCCATGTCAGTGGCAGAGACTCAGACACTTTAGCCATCACCTATTTTCTCCTATGCTGCACATTAGTTAGAAGGCGGGATTCATAGAGGACTCAAACTCTAGGATTGAATTCAGACAACTCAACCACTGGCTTAACCTCTAGGCCAAATGTCCAGACCACTGCCCCTCCAACCCCAGTTTTCTAAAATCATTCTTTCTGTAGTTCTGTGGCTCCAAATATTTTAACTTTCCTTCTCCCTTTTTGTGTGTTCTGGTTCCCTTCACACACTGCACTTCTGTGTCCTGAAGTGTTCTCAGTTACTGATTGTCAAGTAGATTGATCCTTGGACCCTTACTTATCATGACCTTGATGAGGGCCTGTTTGCTGACACTCCCAAGCAGTGCTGAGGAGGCTCGGTTTGAACTTTCTCCATTACTACCACCCTCTCCTCTGCACTAATAATTCTTTCCTCTGGGTATCATCCATAGGTGCTATGCAGCATGAACCTTTGATTTGCTAAATGACCCTGTATCTGAGAAAGCATTTTCTTTTCTACAGCACAAATGCAGGATATCTTGATATTTTGGTTCCTTAGCAATTCACTAGATTTTCTCATATATCCTAATAAGCAAATTCTCATTCCAGTCCATTCTATCTGCTGTTGTTATCTGCCTCCTTGCTTTCTGCCTGAAGATACTGCAGATGTCCTGATACTATCTGGAGTTCTCTGGCAATATCTGCCAACATGTGTGTCACACAGAAGGATTTCTGTTCCAACTTGATGGACAACTGTGAAGAGGACCTGCCGAATACCTACTTTCTCCTGAATAACTAATTTTCTGACTGAAGACTGAGGTCTGTGCATCTCCAAATGGCAGAGCTGGACACTCTGATCTTTTCTTTTTAATCTTGGTACTTCTCCAGTAGGGATTTTCAAGTAACACTGGCTGTGCTACAAAGGTACTCTGACTGGTAAACTTGCATTGAGTGGTGTTAGCTCAGAGTTACACTGGCTTAATAAAGATCAACCCTGGCCCAGCATACATTAGAGTAAGCAAGACATGGGATGTAACATTAAAAAAAATTTGGTTGTCAAGTTATTGTATTAGTTTAACTACATACATACTCTAAGCTAGAAAGTATGTCTGCTTTACCAGATTTCCTTCTCTACATTCTGCTCACACTTTATCTATTCATTTCCCCATTGTGCACTTCTAGTCACACTTGAATGGAGGCAGGAGAATAAGGAAGATAAGGAATGCTAGTTAAAGAAGGAGATAAGACCAAAAGCTTTAGCACTCGAGGATTCTCAGACTTTCATGTGATATCTCTGTAACTACACACCACTACTTACTTTTCAGTAAGGACATTCCTTTATTTGTTTACATAAACTATGGTCTTGAGCACTGTGCCAAGTCCGGAGCAGTCATTGAATGCTTGTAGATCTCACAAAATAAAATTTTGTACTAGCAAGAACACTTCAGTGGGATATTTGTTTTCTGGACTATATCACTGTCATTATATCTCATTACAGTTTCATTGTTACCTTTGGATGAATACTATGCATGAAATTTTATAGGTACTGGCAATATACCCCTACAATTGATCATTGTTTTGAGGATTTCTTTATTTGAAAAGCAGAGTTAAAGAGAGTGAAGGAGAGAAATAATGATCTTCCATCTACTGGTTCACTCCCCAAATGGTTGTAACAGCCACATTGTGCCAGGCTAAAGCCTGGAGTCAAGAATTATGTTCTTTCCTCTCACACAAGTGAAGGGGTCCCAAGAACCCAGGCCATCATCTGCTGCCTTCCCAGTTGCATGAGCACGGTGCTGAATTGGAAACTGAATAGCTAGAACTCAACCAGGTACTCCAAATGGGCTGCCAGAATCAGAATTGCAGCTTAACCTGCCATACCAGAGCTCCCACTTCTGTAATAAATTTAGACTTCCATTAATCCAAAAATGCTTGTGAAAGAAAAGGAAATACTAGATACACAGCTATCATATAAGCATTTTCCAGAAATGCAAGGTTTAAGTGTCTGAACTGCTCTGATACTGTTATCTACCCCTACCTTTACATACCAATTTCAACCACACAGCTAAGTGTCAGATACAAGGTAGGTTATGACAATATATAGCATAATATACCCAGGTTATCTCCTGCTTCCTACTCTTCAAGATCTGTTATGAATGTATAAGTATGAACATATATTAAAGAACAGTTCTGGGAGATATAAGCAGCATCCTTGGAAGAGAATTTCCATAGGGCATTTTTAAACAAGGTTCCCAAAAATGTTCTTACATTTTCCCCCAAGATTTCTAAGTCTGCTCATTTATCTTAGTTATTGAAAAATGCATCAGAAATGTATGTGCAAAGATGTTTTTATATTGTGTTGTTTGCAGTAGAAAAAATATAGATGAATACAATCCAAATAACCATCTACTGTTTACATAATAATAATATACTTACATTGTCAAATATGCTTCCTTCCTAGAAATCAGGTTACAAAAGAATACAGAATAATCCAAAAAGAGCCATAAAATATTTTTAAGTACAAAAGCATATAAATCCATTACACATTCACTTATGATGGTGATAGCCTAGGCATTACTTTTAATTTAAAAAAAGTATTTATTTATTTAAAAGGCAGAGGGGGGAAGGAGAGTGGAAGGGAGGAACATAAAGGAGAGAAAGAGAAAGGGAAAGAGAGACAGAGAGAGAGAGGCAGAAAGGGGGAAGAATGGATCTTCTATCTGCTAATACATTCCCCCATTTGTTACAACCAGGATTAAGCAGGGTCAAAGCTAGGAATTAGGAACTCGATCTGCATCTTCCACATGGGTTATAGGAAGCTAAATGCTTGAGCATCCATCTACTGCTTCACAGACACATTAGCACTGACTTGGGCATTTTGATATGGAATACACACACCTCAAGTAGCAGCTTAACCTGCTGTTCTACAATTGCTGCCCCTATTTTTAACTTTATCCTTTTTTCAATTTTTTCATTAGTAAAATTGTTGTATTTTTGTAGTCAGAAACATTTTATTAAAGGAAGACTAACAGTTAAAATCAGAGACAGCTAATAGAATGGAATATAATAGGGTAAAATATAAATGTCCATGTTTAGGTATAAATATTTGAGAAGACAAAAAGGATTTAACTAGTCATGATCTTGATAAGTCAAGATCACGTTTGACCTAAGATCAACTTGATCTTACCTAAATAAAGTTTTGGGCAACAATAGACCATGTCCCCGAACGAGATGAACGCAGTCTGATTATCATGTTTGACTTAGGAGAACAGGAGATGATACGCCCACAGTTTTTGCACTGGTTTGCCCATGTTTGAAGTATTAAGTTTCAAGCACAACGCTGAAAGAGGATGAATGGTTTGTGAGTGTGACTAGAAGTACAAATGCCTTCGATGTGGAAAGTGGTCAGAATTATAAGCCTGTCCAGTGTAGTAGCACGACTAGGAGTATGTGTTTCAGTTGAATGTGAGTACTTATTTCCTGAGATTGAACAAAGGACCTGTCTTTGTGTGACGTAATTGTCTTCATTGAATAAAGCTAAGGGAATAGCATCTGAGTGGTCCCTTCAACATGAGCTCTGTTCTCCAAGTAATGCGAACTAACTCCATCCACCATCCTTGTAAATTTGGAAAATCTTAGCTCTGCAAGGCAAAACAGTCTGGATGTTTTCAGGATTCAGACACTTTTTTTTCATCATGAGGATCCCTTCCCCATTAATAAAACATGGAAAAATACCAAAGAAAAGGGAGTAAGGATGAGTCACAGAGCTACTTTCGTAATGTGGCATATTATAAGACTATTGAAGCAGATGTTTACAGAAACAGTTTGCCAAATTATAATGCAAGAATATTATAAAATATTTTCTCAATGAAAATGACTTATGATTACCAACCTATGAAAATCTTAGGGAAATGTATATGTTCAAACCTGTCTCCAGAAGCTAATTAATACATCAATAATTACTTATAGGTCTTTTTAATGTTTGATTTTTTTTTTGCAATTCACAAAAAAAGTACAAGTTTGTCAGATGGCAATGCATAAGATGAGAATAATTTAATCTTTTTGCTTAACAAAGTACTGATTTAACTTACTCTGAGACAGAAAATTTCATTTTTAAGATAAGTCAATCTTCACATCTAAAAATATCTATATTACAGGGCTTCAAAATGTTCGTGGAAAATTTGCATTTTTTTCAAGAGGCAGACTCAGAGAGGGAGAGATGATAGAAAAGCAGACATAGAGTCAAAGTTCCTATCCACAGATTTACTTCCCAAATCCCTTTAACAGTTGGTAGACTAGAACCAGGAGTCAGGAATTCAATACAGGACTGCAACATGGTGACAAAGACAGAACACCACTGCCTCTTTCCTTGTCTGCATTGGTCAGAAGCTGTAATCAGAGACAGAGCTGGGGACTGAACCCAAGTACTCCAATATGGGATGAGGGTATCCTAACCAGCCTCTTAACTGTGAGGCCAAAGGACCACTTCTGCTTGATTGTCTATGTATCTTACTTGAGAGGCAGAGAGAGAGAGGCAGACTGAGACAGGTAAAAATACATTTTATCTGCTGGTTCACTCTGTGCTTGCCTGGAGACAGAGAACAAAGAATTTAGCTCAGATTTCCCATGTGGGAGTCAGAAAACCACCGAACTGAGCAAGCACCCACCGCCTTTCAAATGCATATTAGCAGGAAGCTGCTAATGGTATTGAAAGCAGGGCTGGGACTTAGCCCCCACCACTGTGATATAGGATGTGAAAGTCCCAACTCATTTGTTAACTGCTGTGCCAAACACCTGCCTCTCACATCATCTTTTGATTATATTTGCCATGAACATTTTGAAGTCCCTTTGTATGTGTATGTGTTTGCGCATATACACACATGCACACTTACACATGTGTTTGTATCTATACCGATACATAGCTTCCATTTTGAATATATCATTTTTGTTTTCTTCTGGATCTCACTTCTGTTCAGATTCAAATATTTTATCTTTTCTACAGTGGCTAAATCTAGCAAAGCATTGTCAGGGTCCCTTCTCTGTATATGAACATATCTGTGAATTTATAAATAAATTCATCTGTATATTATTTAGTTACTCTGTATTTTGTGGATTCGTCATTGCAATTTAAAGGTCACATCCTTTGTAGTATATTTTGTGATATGCTTATTTGTTTTCTACACATGCATTACAGAACAGAGTGAGATCATTGATTCAGTTTTTCAAAATAAAAAGAACCTTAAGACTATTGTTCTGGGGCCGGCGCTTTGGCACAGTTTGTTAAAGCCCTGGCCTGAAGTGCCTGCATCCCATATGGGCACCGTTCTAGTACTGGCTGCTCCACTTCCTACCAAGCTCTCTGCTATGGCCTGGGAAAGCAGTAAAGGATGGCCCAAGTCCTTGGGCCCCTACACCTTCGTGCGAGACCAGGAAGAAGCTCCTGGCTCCTGGCTTCAGATCGACGCAGCTCTGGCCGTTGCGGCCAATTGGGGAGTGAACCAACAGATAGAAGACCTCTCTCTTTCTGTCTGTAACTCTCTCTGTAATTCTGTCTTTCAAATAAAAAAAAAAATATTAAAAAAAAGACTTGTTCAACAAATGTAATTATAGCTATGGCTATTAACCAAAGCCAAGGCATAACATACATGAGGCAAACATTCAAACCACTTAAACTGAAACTCAGTGGACTACACAGTTATAAAGCATTTACTAAAAGTGCAACCTGAGATCACACAACACAGCCATGCTAAGTAATTATGAATTTGTGCCTCAAAGCTTGCGATTTTGATTATTCTGATAACTAATGAGTTTAATATATACATTTTAGTAACATAAACTGAAAACTATTTAAAACATGGGGCAGCAACAGGAGCCCAATTAACAACTTTTTGCTGCTTTCTGCTGCATATTTTTCCAAATATTTCACATTCACCTGTAGTATCACCATAAGTGATTTCCAATGCATTGCCAAAGCCTAATTTCTGATTTCACAAAATACAATTAATCTCAGGAAGTTATCTACTCTTCAGTAGTTCTCTACAAAACTCACATCTCTGCAAAATCACTGATGGCATGTAAAATTGTGAAAACTGTGTTTATCTTCCTTACAGTACACATCGGGCAAGTTAACCTATCCTCCTCTACCCTCACCTTCCCTCTTAACTGCGAAATAGTGAACACCTTCACTGCAAATCAAACCAAATCAATTTGTGCTTTCCTTTGGAACTTGTACCTGTTCAAATTCAAGTGTGTGTGTGTGTGTGTGCTTGTGTGTGTATACACATACATACAGTGCTATACATAAACATCCAAGTGATCAATTATTTTCACAGCTTCTCTGTCTTCCAAAGGGGAGCCTGGGCTATTTTGCCTAAAATTGGTCTGTTCTTGCCTGAGGGCCTATAAAGTTGGTCACCTCCATTGAACTTTACATAACCCAATATTTCCTTCTTTTTTAACCCTAGCATGCAGAGCTAACTAATGTCTTTGGATCCTCAATCAATATCCAGTGGAAAATAAACAAGTAAATCACTCAGTATTTAAATGAAGATTGAGTCAAGAGTCAACATAATGTATGTAAATGTCCTCAATTTACTGAATTAAAGAATGTATGGAGAGAGCGGCAAGATGGCAGAATAGGAAGGGAGCACACTGATAGTCCGGGAAGAGACAGTTTAATAAAAGTGGAGATACTGCAGGTTCAAGGAAGAGTAGGGGAAGAAACAGCAGAGGAAACTCTTCCGGAACTAGTGATTCACAGTGGACCTGCGTGGAGAGCGTGGGAGCCCAAGTTCGGGACACCAGCGGCAGACTCAACACACCAGCGCTGGTACGCGAGGTGAGCCAAACCTCAATAGCCGGAGACACTGGCGGGCAAACGGAAAGAGGAGACTAGAAGGAATGAGGCTTGAAACCCCATGGGGAAAATTTCACCAGGCTAACTAGAAGAGAGAGAGGAAAAAAAAAGTGACCAATACGGACACGAGTTTCTCTCTCTCCACTCACCTCTCAAAAGCGAGCAAGACAAAGAGCAGGCGCCATTTTGGACATACATCATAAGCAGAGCGACCTCAGGTCTGCAATGGCCCTGAGCCTAGCAGAAAAAACTGACTCTGGGGGGGTGAAATAACAGGAGATTAGGATCTAACTTGGCAACCCAGTGGGAGACTGCAGGAGAATTGGAGCCCACACCGAGGGCAGCAGAGATTCCCTGTGTGGTCCTTGGGAAAGAGCTTCTGATCTCTGGCTCCTGTGGGTATATCATTCGCCTGCTAACTACCTCCAATTACGTTCAGCTGTGTGGAATTACTTCCCTTTTGAATCAAAAAAAAAAAAAAAAGAATGAAAGAAAGAGAGATTTACCATGCCTAATCTGGGAGTGTCACCTTTGGCACACCCTCAAAACTGAGGAACCAAACAGAGCTCTCAGGCCACACTCATCTCAAGCCTCTAAGGCTCCATCGAAAGCAGACAGTACACTTAAAATAGAGCCATAGTATAACAAGAAAAAACACCACAGTGAAGAAACCAAATATCTCCAACATGCCAAACAACAAACGCAAAAACTGAGGTAACAAGAACAAGGAAGACACTATGACGCCCCCATATGAAAAAGACACCCCAATTCAAGATTACGAAGATGATGAGTTAGAAGAAATGCAAGAAGCGGATCTCAAAAAATTGATAAGAACATTAAGAAGTTCTCTCTTTTTTTCTTTTTCTTTTCTTTTTTTTTTTTTTTTTTTTTTGACAGGCAGAGTGGACAGTGAGAGAGAGAGACAGAGAGAAAGGTCTTCCTTTTGCCGTTGGTTCACCCTCCAATGGCTGCCGCGGTTGGCGTGCTGCGGCCGGCGCGCCACGCTGATCCGATGGCAGGAGCCAGGGGCTTATCCTGGTCTCCCATGGGGTGCAGGACCCAAGCACTTGGGACATCCTCCACTGCACTCCCTGGCCACAGCAGAGGGCTGGCCTGGAAGAGGGGCAAGAAGTTCTCAAAAACAAATTCTTGAACTACAGAAATCCTTAATGGACAAGATAGAAAATCTCTCTCGTGAAAATGAAATATTAAGGAGGAATCAAAATGAAATAAAACAACTAGTAGAAGAAGAAACTGTGACAGTGAAGAGAAATCATAATGAAATGAAGAATTCAATAGATCAAATGACAAACACATTAGAGAGCCTTAAAAACAGAATGGGCAAAGAAGAAGAGAGAACAATGGACTTAGAAGACAGACAACAGGAAAGGAAACAGGCAAACCAAAGAAAAGAAGAAGAAATTAGAAATCTAAAAAATATTGTCAGGAATCTACAGGATACTATTAAAAAACCTAACATTCGGGTTCTAGGAGTTCCTGAAGGCATGGAGAGGGAGAAAGGATTAGAAGGCCTTTTTTAGTGAGATACTAGCAGAAAATTTCCCAGGTTTTGGAGAAGGACAGAGGCATCTTAGTACAGGAAGCTTATAGAACCCCTAATAAACTTGACCAAAAGAGATCCTCACCATGACATGTTGTAATCAAACTCACCACAGTGAAACATAAAGAAAAGATCCTAAAATGTGCAAGAGAGAAACGTCAGATTACTCTCAGAGGATCTCCAATTAGACTCACAGCAGACTTCTCATCAGAAACCCTACAAGCTAGAAGGGAATGGCGAGACATAGCCCAGGTACTAAGAGAGAAAAACTGCCAGCCCAGAATATTATATCCTGCAAAGTTCTCATTTGTGAATGAAGGTGAAATTAAGACTTTTCATAGCAAATAGAAATTGAAAGAATTTGTTGTCACTCGTCCTGCCCTGCAAAAGATGCTTAAAGATGTGTTACACACAGAAACACAGAAACATGGTCATCAATATGAAACAAGGTAAAGGAAGGAAACCTCACAGCAAAAGATCACAGGAAGCTCAATTTCTCTTTGACATAGAATTAAACTCTGATGCTCTGTTAAATCAATGTGTTAAAGTAATCTATCATGTTCTCTTGATGTCTGTTAAATTCTAATTGTTCAAAAACAGCTGAATTTTTATTAAGAGCTATGGGTTATTTAAATATGTGCTTATTTTCAAAGATTTGAATAATCACCTTGTAACAATGATCAAATTTGGTCTATGTTATGTCATGATTTTAAGGAATCTTATTTCAACCAGATATTTTGGATTTTGAGCCTTCTTGGCATTCTTGACAGGCATTCAAAAAATCAAAGTTCCAAACAATCTGGACTCTAAAATTTCCAGTAAATCCTGGACTTTGGTTTTTCCAGTTTGGGCCCAACTGAAAAAATCGAAGGACCTATGTCTCTCATCTTATAGAGACACCAACTAATCAGGCTATTTGGATTATATTAGAAGGACTGTCAAGATGTGATGTGGTACTAAATTTTAAGTTTCTATAATGGAAAATGCTATTAATACAAATGTTTGAGAATTAAAAAGTCTAATGATCTTGTGTTACTAGACATGATAGTTATCTTAATGAGAAAGCCCCAGAGGCCTGCCTAAAGGGTTAAATACTTGTAAAATCCTACAGGTGCTTTCAAAAATACTGTGAAGTAAGCAAGTACCTCTTGTTGGTTGATGAATTTATAATTTTAAACATGGCAACTTAAAGTCTTTTGTCATCCACAGTTATATATGATTTGCTGCTCAAACAACTAAAGCGTTGTTGGTTCTGTGTTTTGCTGACCTCCTATAGGATCCTATGGACTTTTTCCAGCCACTTCTATTGTATTCAGTACTTTGGGACGGCTCTGTAAACAGATGAAGCCAATAATGTATTAACAGTACCAACTGAAAGAAAGTATGGTTAACTGAGGTTACTAAAAACAAAAAGCAATTCAAATCAATTGGCAATCTACAAAAAGAGTTAAAGATTTTAAAAGCTATTATTAAAATTGCTATATTGGCTTATTATGCTATGTTATATGTGTGTACATATTGTATGTCCACATGGGAAAATTTTATTAAGAATTTTATTTTAATTGGCTTATAGATAAGATTGTCCATAAATTTAAGCTGCTAAAATTAATCAAAGATACATTTTAATTTGTGTGGCCTGAATCTCTGCATCATATGTTTTATACTTGTTGGTAGAAAGAAACTAAAAACATTTTATATGGTTGTGCTTAAGTTTACTGGTTAAACAAACTACACCATGTTAGATATTTAAGAGGTGTTTTCAAATACATGATTCTTAAAATTTATAGAAGGCATTGGACCTTCTGGTAAATGTTTTCTTAAGTTGTTATCTAATGGTTGAAACTGTTTGCTAAGTATTCATGTAATATTGCTATTGTCAGCAAGCGATCTAGGACTTGCTCCCTCATTTCTCTATTCTAAGCCCAACTTGTTCTTTCATTTCTCTATTCTCTTCAAGGTAGGAAACTAATTCTATTATGAAGGAATCTGTAGGACACACAATTTAATCTTTAGACCTTATAAAAGAGATGGCTAACATTTTTCTGTAATAGCATAGCTAAAATAAGAGCTTAAATAATATTCTCAAAGCTAGATTCACTTCGCCATCAGCGAAGTAAACAGTAAATAGAAAAAACCTCCCTTTCAGACCAAAGGGAAAGAAAGTTTTAAAGTGAGAATATAATTTTCCTCATGGGCATTGTCTACCATAGATAAACTACTACAGAACATGCCTGTGACTATAGACTTGTAGTTCAGGCCACCGAAGATTAGAGATGGGACATGGGCACTCCCTTGACTTGCATCCTCTGGTCTGCTTTAACACAAACCAGGAGGAAAAGAAAGCTAGGCATCAGAAGCAATGGGTGGCAGGCCTATTAATGGCTGATCTGTACAGTGATCTGCCCTCAAGGAGACCCAACAGGCCAGTCTACTGCAGTGGCTTTCAATGTGGTAAGCCTGGGCTTCAGCAGAAGTCAAATTGTGAAGAACCCTGGCAGCTCTGCCAAGAGTTGGATCACTGGAAATGGACCTGCCCTGGAGTCGAAGGATGCCCAGGTCAGAGCCACAGATCTTATTGGCTCTAACCTGAAAAGCCCTTCACTCAGCCCAACTTCCAAAGTGACCACTGCAGCTGAGGGGACGACCAAGTAGGGTCAGCAACATTGCAGGCAGAACTGTAAATTTCTTGTTAGAGATGCCACCTGCCTTTACCTGGCCAGCTCTCCTCCCAGGCCAGCCAAGTAATGAAAGTCAACAGAGTGCCTTCCCCTAGGAGGCTCACACCTCCCTTAGGATATACCCCATGTGAAGAGATAGATAGTTCTAGGCCTCTTAACCTACAAGGCCTAAAGCCCACCAGATTATTATCAAGCTCCTTCTATCAGGTTCTATTTGCCTCTCAATCAGAAAACTTAATTATAGCTTAGACAGCACCTTTCTTAGCTCCTCTAATAATGACTCTGTCCTTTGTTCTAGACCCTAACGCACTTGGGCCTCATTCCTTCGTAATCATAACCTCTACTCTACCACCAATGGCTCTACTCCCAATCTGTGTGTACTGATGGTCCTCTTCCCCACTTAATGCTGTATAATTGTTCAGACCTGGTTAATGCCACTCTTAGGATCATTGGTTACTATTCTCACCCTGTCTTTTATGACCTTGTCTAAATATGATCAGAGTCAGCGAACTTGGAAGGCTTCCATAGCCTTGGCAACTCATGAGGAGAGCCTAGGGTGGTTACTGGTGTCATAAACTAGAGTGTCAATTTGTTGGGTCAACAACAGGAGTCACTGTGCACTTGCTCCTCATGTGGGATCTTTGTCCTTAATGTGCTGTACATTTTGATTTAATGCTATAACTAGTATTCAAACAGTATGTTTCACTTTGTGTTTCTATGTGGGTGCAAACTATTTAAATCTTTACTTAATATATACTAAATTGATCTTCTGTATATAAAGAGAATTGAAAATGAATCTTGATGTGAATGGAAGGAGAGAGGGAGCGGGAGAGGGGAGGGTTGTGGGTGGGAGGGAAGTTATGGGAGGGGTAAGCCATTGTAATCCATAAGCTGTACATTGGAAATTTATATTCATTAAATAAATGTTAAAAAACAAACTAAAAAAAAAGAATGTATAACAGTTGGGCACTAACTAGGCATAATCTATCAAGTAAGGCACAAATGATGAGGAGGACATGCTATAAACGTGAAAGCATCAGTTCTTGTCTCTGTTACAAAATGTAAATACAGAATAGGATACAACCTGCCTACTTAATTGCCCTTGCATTGCTAGATTCCCAAGTCACAATACAAAGAATAGGTTATACACATGGCTACTTGATACTTCAAGGCACAATACCTATTTGTCTCTACCCTATGAACAATATACAGATCCAGCTTGCAGCTGCAAAAGGGCTCCTGTCTTCTTTACCCAGTTCATTTATTAGGAATGAAATCAAGAATCTTCCTAGATACCCTTTATAGCTATGGGGACTGCCATTTCTGCGATTGATTAGGCTCCATTTGTTTACATAATATAAAGGAGTATTTCAGGCACCAATCTTTCAAGTTGCCAACACAAAAACACATTGTTTTCAGTTTCTTTAAACATAATTAATCTGTAGACTTCTGTGCTAGGTTAACTCCATTGATTTTCTTTCCTGCCCCCTCCCCCCTTTGTCACTTGACAGTTTGAAACCCTGCCTGGAAAAGCTCATTTGCATTCCTGCAGCAAGGCTACAGAATAAACCCGGCAAACGTGTCTATTTGTGTACTTCACTATAGGACTGTGCTTGCTTCAATCAAGGCTTATTTTCAGTATCATGGCCAACAAAAGCATTAAATGAGTTTTCTCCAACATGAGTGATAAGCTGTAGAATGTATTTCTTTAAAGGATTTTTTTTTCTGCTGCTGCTTTTGGCATTCAATAAAAAAAAAAAATAGAAGCAAGAGTGCAAAGCTCACTAGAAATTCACAATGTTACCTTACCATTTGAACTCTTTCTTCTCCTTTCCTGACATGTTAAGTACCTTCATTATAGTTTGGGTTGTACCTGATTATAAGTTTAAAAGGTTACAGTTATATTTCAAAAGGAATTATTTTGAAAATCAGTATTTCACATTGAACTTCAAAGATTGCATTTTCAATTCAAAACTGTCATTTACTATACCAATATAATTTGGGAGTCAATGCTGGAATTGACTCTTTAAGGGAAAAAAAAAGCAAACATCTATTTTGTCATTGTTGTTCTGCCATTAGTATTGTCTCAATGTAAACACTTCTGAAGATTATATACATATATACATATATATACGCACACAAACACACATATATATAAATAAGAGACGTATATATATTTTAATCCTTGTGTCATGAAATATTTGCTACATTTCATTTACATCATTTCTTCCTTAACTACATCGCCTCCTAGGGGAAAGTCAGCTGAACCCAACTATTTTTCTGACTATAAACTCACAGTCTCAACTATTCAATCAAACCTATACATTTGTGGGTGGTTGGGGGAGGGGAGAGGAAGAGAGAGAGAGAGAGAGAGTGAGCAAGGGAGGGAGGGAGGGGTTTTATGTTACTAGAAAAATACAAGTGAAAGATAGATACTCCCTCTCCCTGGGTTATGTGTTGTTCTCTAGTGTGGTGCTAACGACAGAGATGATGTTCTCAGTTATTCCAGTCAACACATTCTTCTTTTCACAACCTAATCTCCTTCATCTGAAAGAGAAATATATTTTTAGCCAACTCTCTGGGACCAAGTCATTGATTTATGAATATAAGGTGAAGGACTCCATGAATTTTTTCCTGACCTCCATCTGTCATTTCCTCAGTCATATCTATTTTAAGAAATATAAAACAAATTGTCCTAATGGGCCTGTTATCACCTTGATATATCACACAGGAAGGACTCCCTCTGCTTCTTATCAAACCTGTACAGAAAATTAGCTTTACACAGTCCTAAGCTGATATTCTCTCTATGCTTTATTATTTTACACTGATGATAATATACATTACTCAAAGCTGATTCTCACTGAATGTTCTCACAACAGATTGGAGTGAGTCTCTCCAAGTGTTCTGTAGATAAGGATAGACAACCCAGAATCAATTGTCCAGGTATCTGTATATTTCTAGGGAATTAATCCACCGCCGCTGCCCAACAGCTCACTACACTGACTACTCACTTCTCCTTTGGCTTCACATTCTCCTAATAGTCCCAGTTATGTCTACAGTACACACCATGATTGTTAGATGTGGAGCCTCATTCAAAATAAGTAGAAAATATGTTTTCTAAGGAAACACAAAGAGATGGGAACCAAAATCCTGAACTGTTGATACATATTTGTACAGAACTTCAGGTAGTCTCATTTATAACATACATAACATATAGAAACATATAACAGCATATAGAAAACATACAATTTTATACATCCCAATAATCCTCCTCCCTCTTCCCTCCCTCCTTCCCTCTCCATTTCCTCCTTCCCTCTCTGACACATACACATACACCATATACTGGATTACACAAGTCTGGATTTAAAAAAAAAAAAAATGTAAGGACATGAGCAGTGGTAATTTATCCTCTTGATTAGATGCAGATTGGGCATGAGGGAATATGAAATTTTAAAAGAAAACTCAAAGTAAACAGAGTACTATGGCCCATTTAATACATGATACAATATGTGGGGCTGGTGCTATGGCATAGCAGATCAGGCCGTTGCCTGCAGTGCCGGCATCCCATATGGGTGCTGGTTCAAGATCTGGATGCTCCATTTCTGACCCAGCTCTCTGCTATGGCGTAGAAAAGCAGTGCAGAATGGCTCAAGTCCTTGAGCCCTTGCACCTGCCTGGGAGACCTGGAAGAAGCTCCTGGATCCTGGCTTCGGACTGGCGCAACTCCAGCCATTGCAGCCAATTGGGGAGTGAACCAAGGGATGGAAGACCTCTTTCTCTCTGCCTCTGCCTCTCCTTCTCTCTGTGTGTAATTCTAACTTTCAAATAAATAAATAATTCTTTTAAAAAAAAAAAAAGATACAATATGTTTCATGCCGACAGAGGTAAAGACAAAAGGTTTTCCTTAGACAATCTGGTCAGCTGTCCTGCACGGACCTGGAAGCTCCGATAGCACACCTCTGAACAGGAGAACACTACACTGATTCACCTGCAGAGGCTTGGAGCTCTCCCTAGGGCTTTTAAATGTCACTTCTAAATAAATAAATAAATAATGAGAACTTATTGAAGAAGCCTTACTTAAAGAAAGCTTGCTGATCAAGAACTTGACAGCTATGGCTTTGTTAATAAAGTCAAAATGTACAAATATAAATAATTATTTCTCTTTGCCTTGGTCTAAGTGGAGATTTTTATCTAACTCTTACTCATACATTCTACAAATACTGACAAACCAAAGGTTCGATAGAGGAAGGTGATCTGAGTAACGTATTATGTAAAATAGAAACTAGAAATGAGGAGATAAAACTCAAGTAACTACTTTGCTAGGATATGCAGAAAAGTCATTGTGACAGGTTTTTTTTTTTTTTCACCTTTGCGTCACTACCATAAAGAAAAAAGGAATATCTTCATACTGTGTACCTTTAAAGAATAACACTAAGTTGAATGGGGTAACATTGTAATGTGTAAGAATATTGTTGATTTTAAAGAAAAGACTGTTTTTTTCTAGTTACTGAGAAAATTTTAGCAGAGTGGTCATTCAAGAGGAACAGAGTGAAAGGAAGCCTCTTAGAAGTTGAGAATGAGATTTTAGATCTGTCTCTAGACTTAAGATAAAAAAATTCTAATAAATTCCAAATATTGTGGAAGTTTACAATCATACTTTTGCAGAACTCCTATAGTTACAAAGACATATGATGGGTCCAAAGACTCACATAACTTTTAAGAATGAAAAGGGTCATTTAAAGAACATTCCAAGGCAGCAATGACCTCTAGAGTTGGTCATATTATTGCAAACCGGGCATGACTTCCTTGGGAGAAACATAGAGAAGACCTGTTATGTGACAGTCATTATGTTTAGAGCTGCAGTTAACACAAAAACAATACTGAGCTAGTTGTTCTTCAGGGAGATTTTTATTTAAAAATAGAAATCAGACCCAAAGTGCTGAACCTCCAGGTCAAAAGGCTTAAGTTGCCCTTGTCGACATTCAGGACGCTAGAGAAGGAATAAAGAAGCTGAGCACAGCGCCAGTGCTGCAAAGGATGTGCTCTGTAAGACTGAAAGACTCACCAGGAAAGTCTATTCTCAAACAGAGCCTGAAGGCATATACATACATACATACATACATAATTTTTGAACACTTAAGAAAAATCATTATTCCTTGTTAATTTCCCTAATATGAGCTGTTTTCCTAATCTGGAATCCATTGACAGAAAACTAGTCTCTTCTCTAGAATGAGGGACCCTAGATGTTCATGACAATTAAATGCAGTGATAATTCCTCCAAAATAGAGAATTCTCAGTTAATTTTTAATTTCGAGTAGGCAATAGATAAATCACATAATACAAATATGTTCCAGTGTTTGAATGGGACCTACATTCAATGTTTTTATGTCTATTGATTATCTGAAAAAAATACACGGATTATCTAAACTACAGATATAAATGCATGCCCTTTAAATAATTCAGTACCCTTCCTGTTTGGAAATTTAAAGTGTCAACATGGTTCTACTAGCTAAGTGGGAAGTTTCAGAGCCCAGATAGTAATTAGGGTCCTGACTAAGTTCTGTATCACAGTGATCCACTAAGTCTGTCAATCTACTAAGCAATCATTTCCTTAGTCCCCATTGCTTAATGGGAATCAATATCTATGGCAGATTAAAGTGACATACACACTGAGTCTCTGGTTAGTAGAGTAAGAACTGTCATAGAGGTGAAAGCCAAATGGAGACCTCCAAGAAAGCTATGTCTCACCTGAGATGATGTATAAAAACTGTTTTATATGTATAAACACACACACACACACACACATGCATAGTTAACAGAATACTCAACAGTGGAAGACTGAATATTTTCCCTTTAACAGCAGGAACAAGATAAGGATATCTACATTAACCACTACTATTCAATACTGTACTAGAAATTTTAGGTGGAACATTTAGTAAAAAAAAAAAACATTTAAATCACAAAACAGATGCAACACTAAATATAATACTATTATATATATATATATATATATATATATATATATATATAATAAAACATATGTCATGATCCAACTTACTGCAGCAATGAGTGTGGTGGTGTTGTTAGGAAAGATGAATATGACCTTGGGTCTGTGGTATACAGCCACTGATTTTGCAAATGTGTCTCTATCCATGCAAATTTAAAAAGTGTATCAACAATAGCTTATATTCATGTTGTAAAGAATAATATCGATTTACATTTATGCTTCATGCCTATATTAAGTCACTTGCCTTTTGTCATAGTACAGTCCTAAGAGATTTGAAGCACCTGGACATTTCACAGAATATCACACTACTCCATTACAGCAGATGGCATGATACTGAATTACCGACATGAGAAAGAAGTGGCTAATACACTTATAGTGCTATAAGACATGCTAATTTCAGAGGTAGAAAATAACCCCTACAAAGATGCATAGACTGGACACTTTAGTGAAATATGGGAAGATCTAGGGTCAGAAGATTTCCATGACATTCCTTTCAAAATAAACAACAAACTATTGCAATTTTATTTTCCACCACAAAGAAACAATCACAGAGTTAGACCCCTAAAGATCTATAAGCCACACATCAATAACTAAGAATTTTTGTCAGAATATATGAAAGATTTCCTGACTCCCTGGGTGTAGGAAAGAACTCTCCAGAGAGTCCAATCCATATTACCATCAACACTGCCTTTTGGCCATATGATCCAGCTGACCTATGGCGATGGGTGCATCAGTGGCACAAAGAATACAATGTGGAGCTGATGGCAAGTTCCAGAGAGAGAATCACAATACAAGTTCCTGAGAATCAGGACCAGGCTTTCTATAGTAGCTCATTACAAGCTTCTTAATAAATAAATATCTTTTGACATGTTCCTGTGCTCTGTTAGACACAGAGCACTTGGACATGGACATTGTGTGAAAAGATCTTTGGCATCCCCCATTATGAATTAGATTCTGTCACATCTACCAGGTCATAAAGTCAAACAGGCCCAGCAGCAACCATCCATCATAAAATAGAAACAGTATTTCCAGAAGTGAATCTGAGCAGACCAGAGAGCACAAGCGATGTCCATGAACATGTAATTCTAGGCCCAAGTCATCAGCTAGCATGCCACCATTGCCCCTCCATCAGTTTGCTCCTTTAATCTTCATGGAGGTTCTATGCAACCAGTTGAGGGAACAAGGAAGTAGTCACACTTGACTTGTGGATAGTTCACGTTGGTATATTGGTACACACTGAAACAGAGCAGTAACTACAGATCCACATTCAGCATTGATCCCTAAAATGAGTCAGGAATGATAATTTTCTAAATGGGCTGAGTTGTGAGCAGTTAAACTGGATGTCAAGGGCCTAGAATAAAGTAACTGGAATGTGAGAGATAACTTCCAGGCAGAAGCACATGTATAGTCACATAAAAGTAGGCACAAAATGAGCTTTGTATGATATATTAACCCCATTCAGAGAACACACACTACAGAAAGCACACTGAACAACCAAGCAGACAATGACTCAACCCATTAACTTTAGCAAGCTTTTGTCTTCAGTCACCTCACAATTAGCAGGAGGGCATGTAAATGGAGTAGCCCTGGTGGCAGGTTCAGAGGCCACAAATGTGCCCCATCGCATGGATTTCCACTTACTGAGGCAGACGTAGTCATACTTCTGAATTTCTTGTGTGCCATTAAGGAACCAACAGTGAGCACCCATTATGGCCCCATCACTCAAGACAAATGACTACCTGATAGCAAATTAATTATATAAGTCCCTGTTAATATGAAAGGGCCAGTTGGTCATCCCCACAGGAATAATTACTGTTTATTTGGGTGTGGATTTTCATTTCCTCTCTGCAATATCATGACCAGCATCACTATCTAGATGCTTGCAGTACACTTGATCCAAGGCATGGCGTTCTACACATGTATCCTCACATCAGAGAACTCATTTTCAGTAAAGGAAGATAAGGAGTTATGTTGGAGGCCCATCGTGACATACACTGTTCACGACATGTTGCCAAGATGCACTGGGAATCATGGAAAACCAGAATTTTCTTCTAAAGATGCATCTGAAGGGATGCGGGTTTGGCACAGTAGTAGGTGGCAGTTTGGCATCACTGCATCTCATATTGGAGCTCCTGGATTGGAGTCCTGGACCTACTTTCCACTTTATTTAATGCACATCTTGGGAGGCAAGAGTGAGGTCTTGAGTAAGTTGGTTGCCTGACACTCACATGAGAAAACCAGACTGAGTTCCTGGCCCCTGGCTTTGGCTTGACCCAGCCCTGGCTGTTTTGCACAGCTGATATGAAATAATGGATGGGATATCTCTGCTCCCTGTCTCTATTTACCTTTTCCAATAAAAAATAAAAATAAAGGTACATATGGGTTGCCATTTCAGAACAAACACTATGAAAGGAATATATGCCATTCTTTAGGACATAATGAATTGATCATCACAAAGACCTCTCTGCATGGCAGGCTGTCACTGACAGGAAGGATACAAGCACTCAGGCACCAAGAGGTGGAAGCATGGCTGGTTCTACCTTTCAACCTCCCCAATGATTCACCAGAGGACCTTTACAGTTATGCACTCTTAACACTAGCCTCTAAACATAGGGTTGGAAATCCTGCTGCCCCAAAGAAGTACGCTCTTACCAGGGCACAGGACCAAGTATCTTAACAGACTACAGGTTACACCCACTGCCAGGAAACTTCGAACTCCTCGTGCACGGGGAACAACAGGCAAAAAAGGAAACCACAATGTTGACAGGAGTAATGGCCGTGACCACAGGAGATGAGGCTTCTTCTACAAAAGATGAGAGGAAGGAAAAAACACCTGTAGAAAACCAGTGAAACAGTTGGGTGCCTCCTGGTCATGCTGGGTTGTCCAAAGATCACGCCTCTCTTGGGCTGATTCCACGTAATGCTCGACAAGAACATGTACAGATCAATACACAAAGTAAATGAGTAAACTAATAGAATACTAGGTTAGGGAGATCATCAGTTATTTATCAGGAAATGAAAACAAACTGAAAAACTGCTCAATCGCTAATAGGGCTCTCAAATAGACAATAAGTCACCTCTCAGTGAAATGTGACAATTCTAACAGCAAAGAGGAGGCCAAGAATAGTAATAGTCATCTGGCAACACCAAACATTGCTGGGTGTGACGAGGAAATAGGAATCCCTATACCTGATGGTATTAATGGACCCAATCATTTGAAAGAGCAGCATGGCAAAACCCAGTACAAAGATTTCTATCTACCCAAAGCTAGTGCTCCAGCTATGGTTCAGTTGAATCTAACAACAAGAATAAAAATGTAGGTATATGAAGCAAAAAACAACTCAAAACAGGAGTCTAGGTTCATATAGTATTTTCAGAGGCTACGGGAATAAGCCCCAAGCAGGCCCTTTGAGAACGGCTCCCACCATTGGGCCTCACCTCTGACCCGAGAGTGATGCTGCTATCCCCACCACAGAAAGGACAGTGGGGACTCAGGATGTGACTGACAGAATGCCTTACTGCCTACAGTAGGGCTGTTATCCTGGGGCAGGAAGCTGTCACCACACTTGTCTGATGGAGGGCCACAACACGTTAGCCAGTCACAAGCAAAAAAAAAAAAAAAAAAATGTGATTGTAAACAGTGAGATATTGTCCAAAGCTGGAATAAAATAAATAAGTATATGGCTTCTGGGTCTGGTGGTCAGCAGAGCAGCCCTTCCGCTGCCTCAGTTTTCCCTACCATTGCTTCTTGTGACCACATGACTAGAATCTAAAACCCATCTGCAATAGCAGATAGCAGGCAGTTTCTAACTTTCTGGTTTTGTGAGCTGGTTAGGCAAGAAGGTGAGCACCAAGCTATGAAATCTACCATATCCAGTGATGTATACCTGAGACTACAACACAGAACCCATGGATGCATAGGGTAAGCTTTAGTGCTTTGGCTAATTCAGCATTGTGTCATATATTAAATATCTCTGATTCTTGAATACTGATAACCTGTGCATTCTCTAGCCATCATGATGACCAAACACATATACATTCCAAACACCCCCTAGGAGGACAGTACCACCCTCAAGTGTAAAAAATCTGCCTGAAGGAGTTCTAACATAATCACATACAGATATCTGTAAAAGAATTGTTAATTGTAGTGAAAAATTCAAGAGATTCATTGTCCACGGATGAAATGGAGAAAGAAATACCCAGATATAAAACTTTGAGCAATTAAAATGAACAAGCCATCCACATGTATCAATAAGAATAAATCTTAAGCATAATAGTCTATGGGAAAAATAAAATTGTGAAAAAGCTGCTATGATTGATTCCAGTGCTAAACAACAGAGGTAGCTTCCAGATACTCTGACAAAATAAGCCTCCTGAGCCAGGTTGAATCTTGTCTCATGGGAATAGTAACCCGGGCTACTCTTTTGTTCATTCTTTTGCATGTCTATAGACTTCAAATATCTAGTCTAGAGTACAAGATAGGACAAGGCTTAGCAACATCAGTATACAGAGTTAACACTGTTTGTATTGTACACTGTGATAATTTGATAAAGCTGTTTGAGGTCAGAGGCGACACCCCAGGGACAGGAGCTGCCTCTAGGCCTAACTCACCTCCACAGAAGCTTAGAGGGTCATGTACCACCCCGCAGAGGACCTGTATTAAGAAAACTCAACACTCTCATTAGTCTCAGAGTTTATTATGAAAAATCAGACTACTCCTTCAAGAAGATGTGATTTTGAGACTAATATCTCCAACATAATCAAATAAAATAAGATGAGAAATATCCAGAAGAAATACCCTACAAGGGTCATCACTACTTAAATCCATTTTGGGGAAGGGAATGGTATGCTGTTCTCTGAGAGCTAAGCAAAATGCCTTGTACGCGGAAGGGCTGAAGATTAGAATGGAGTGTTATTATCATGGGGTTCTGTTGCAGGTCCCCTGCTGACTGCCATCCCAATCCACAGATTCAAATTACAGTCTTCATTATGAAATGATGGAAAGGGCAGAGAAAGAAACTTCTCTGATTACCAACTATTCACATCAGACTGTTCTTATCTAACAAGGAGGTCCAAGGTCCTCTGAAGAGCTAACAGAAACCGCCATGCTCTTCCTAAATCTATGACATTCTCCCGGAAACCCAGAAAACAGCCTCAGTCTCACCTGTGGTTACAAATCAAATCTTGTTTGTTGGAGAGTAAGACACAAAGTAAGTTTTTATCTATTCAGTGTATTCCAGAAACTCTTAAAATTCTGCCAAGCCCTTTTATTTTCAAAAAGAAAAAAAATATCATTTAAAAGGAAACTAGGGAGAAAAACAAGAACAAAAAAAAAATAGAAGGAAGGCAAGGAAAAACTAAAGAAATACAATATGTAGTCCACTGCTGGGCAAAGAAATTAGAAACTACACATGGGGATAATGCCTGTTTGCCAATTGAGCCAATTACAAGGCCCTGGGGTTTTCTTCCTTTTGGGACTCCAGTTCTCCTTCTTGGCCCTCTGTCATCAGGATGTCTGGGAGTGGTGTGCTTACCCTGCACCCTCTGCCTCCCCTGCTCTCTCTGATCTTTTCTGTACGTGAAAGCTCAGGAAGAGATGGCAGGTGAAACGCTGCAAAGGTTGGAAGTCAGACGCAACATTGCTCCCATCATTGCTTGATCCCTCTTTTCTTCCCAAAGCTCTATTTTAGTGCCTCCTGCTCATGAATCAAATGTTTTCTGCTTCTGAACCACATCATGCACCTGCCTCAAGCGCTGCTTAGATTTTCTCTCTGGGGTATAGTTTGTGTGAAGCCCACTGAGTTGAAAGTCCTCCAGCATTTGCTCTTCCTCACACCTGGAAGGCAGAGCCGCAGCAGATCGTTTTGTATTCCAGCCGCTAAATGTTAGAAAGTCAGATGGAGACAGCAAGTTCAAGGTCTGGCCGCATTAAGCTTTAGTATCACAGTGCAGCACACTTCTACTATCATTGGTGAAGCAGGAACACTAGCTTTAGAAACATTTTACATTTAAGACATAAGAAGAGCCAAATCTCTAAGTCCTCAATTTTATTCATTCACCAGGCCAAAATCATAAACCCTGTCCAAAAAAAAAAGAAAAAAACAAACCTCTTGTTCGGAGGCCCTGTCCAAATGAAAGGGCAGAGTTTTCTTATGTTTACAAGGAGGCTGAACATGGATTCATTCTGCTAGAAGAATACAAATGTGAGGAAGAAAGGCCTGGGTTGATATGGCCAGTTCATTGTTTTGTGAAAAGGCTACAGAGATGATAGCACAACAGGGAATTTAGCTTTGATATGGTAAAACATTTATTCTGAAACCCAAAATGTAGAAACTCAAATAACAAGATTTTTTTTTTTCTCCAAGCCCCATAAAATGGTAACTGGAGAGAAAATGCTAGCCTAGTAGAAAGAGCCAATGCTTTATATTAATGAGGAGGAGCGAAGTAGAGATTGGCACTGGCCAATCCTTCTAGCTGTAGGAAGCAAGTCTTAGGTTTCTGAGCTGAAATTTCCTTATCAGCAGCCTGTGGTGAATGCCATCTGATTTTCAAGATGATTGCAAAATTTGTCAAATATCTAGGACATATACTTAATTTTGACCTTGAGCACCAATACATTTCTTAATGACGTGCCTTATGAAAATCAAAGACATACCTGCCCCTCTAGAGTTTGGTGTGCTGAATGACTTAGCAAGATTCAAAGAGTTACTAGGAGGTAGCTCTTTGCCAAGCTTGACGAATGAATGTATTATTACTTCATTACTTCATTCATTCATTCATTTACTAAATATGAACTGAATTGTTTGGCAGATTTGAGCATCTAGCTAAGAACAATTTAATGGTAATTCATCCTCCTAGTTCACACAATAATAGAATTATATTGAGATGCTTGGATTAACTTAAAAACGTCACCTAAAGTTTCTGCGAGCACAAGTTACAATTATAAATATGTCTTATATAAATGCATGCCAAATTAACTTGTATTCCAGGTAATGTCATAATAAGATAATGAAAACTTTCAGCAAAGTTCTATGAGCATGAAGAAAAGATGAAAATGGTTTTATTTAATGATTGGATGAAAATAAGACCTCACATCCTGTTGGGCTCTGCCCATCAGCACAGCTGAGTTCCGGGCAATTAGGCGATTACAAACTGAAGAGGAAACTTTGGGAACTCATTACTTTTTCATTAGTAAAATTAAAGGGAGTCATGATGTCATGAGGAAGACTGCCCCAGCCTTGCAGAGGCATATTCCTACAGGTCTTGAAGTCATAGGGACTTTCACTCTTACCCTCAAAGTAGACATTACGAAAGCATTGGCTGTGTGTAATCTCCGTTAAATGAAAGGCCATCTTCTCTGAGAGTTTTTTCAACCATGCATTTTTTTTTTATTTTTTATTTTTTATTTTTGACAAGCAGAGTGGACAGTGAGAGAGAGAGAGAGAGAGACAGAGAGAAAGGTCTTCCTTTGCCGTTGGTTCACCCTCTAATGGCCGCCGCGGTAGCGTGCTGCGGCAGGTGCACCGCGCTGTTCCGATGGCAGGAGCCAGGTGCTTCTCCTGGTCTCCCATGGGGTGCAGGGCCCAAGCACTTGGGCCATCCTCCACTGCACTCCCTGGCCACAGCAGAGAGCTGGCCTGGAAGAGGGGCAACCGGGACAGGATCGGTGCCCCGACCGGGACTAGAACCCGGTGTGCCAGCGCCGCAAGGCGGAGGATTAGCCTGTTGAGCCACGGCGCCGGCCTCAACCATGCATTTTTAACTACTGCATCTGCTCTGAAATTACATCTCAGTAATCCTTGCTTTCCATATAGTCACTCTTTCCCTGGGGCTTCCTCCAGATAAGCTGTCGTTTCTACAATTATTGATTCCTCTCAGGAAGGGTTGGGTTAAAAGCCACCAGGCTCCTGTGGAACCTTTATTAATCGCCCAAGGGAGCTCCACTGAACCCCTTAGAGTTGTAAATTTCATGCTTACAAGAATCTCTTCCTCTTCCCTAATTTTACATGCCAGCTCACCTGCCACCTTGCTCTTATTGCCAACATTGACATTTTAGCTTTGACTCTATTCAGGGCTGGAGCAGAATGGCATGGAATAAATTCAATTCTTGTCTCAGTTTTCCTAACACATTAAGACTGTCACCCTCTTTTAGTGTGCGTTCAATCAGCATCCCTTAGGTCTCCATTTCTAATTGTTTGGGCAATGTATCCTCTAGTGCCTTTCACCCTTAGGTTATTGAAAGAATGGAAAGTTTCTCTCCCCTGAGATCTAGGGCAGCATTGTAATGATGGACAATGAAATGTGTGAGGACAGCCCAGAGTCAAACAATTTACGTAGGATAAAAATAGAGAACTTCATAGTGTTTCTTTATCTGAAAAAGCAGAGCAAGCACTATTAATAAAATTTACTTGTATAAAACATGCACACCTTAATGAGACATTAGAAACTTAGACATAAGACATAAGCCAATGGAGTAAGCTTCATAGTAAATGCAAGCCCATGGGCTAGCTGAATAACCTCTGTTTGAACCTTCTTTTTTCCATTTCTAAAGTAAGGATAATAATTCCTGTTAAACCCTATTTCAATGTTGCTGTAGGAATCAAATGAAAATGCATTAACAAGTGAACTGAAATGTGAAAAGCGTAACCAAATGGCAATTCAATAATACTATTAGATCTTGAAATTTGTCATGTTAGAAGGGGAATAGGTATGGCCAGTAAAAGCACATTTCCTTCAGGAAAATTAATTACTCCTCATTCATACAAGGACTTGCACATTGTTGACAGGCAAGAAAGATGCATGAGTTGAAATCCAAGTCAGTGATAAATAAATGTGAAATTCGTTTAATAATTATGTGACCATAAAAAAGTGGTGAGAGTTAAGTGATGCTGTGATCTGAATGTGCCCTATCCAAAGTTCAAGTGTTGAAACAGAACATCCATGGGATCGCATTGCTTATTATTGCAGTTCTCTGGAAAATGATTAGGTCTTGAGGGCAGAATCCTCATCAGTAGAGCTGGAGGGAGCTCTTGGACTCTATGTGTGGACACATAGAAGGCGCTACCTTTGAGGGATGAGCCTTCACCAGACAACAGATATGCTGATGCCATGATCCTGGACTTGGCAGCCTGAAGAATGACAAGCAATCAATTGCCATTGTTTATGAATCACCCAGTCTTAAGTATTTTGTTATAGCAGCCCTAAAATACAAAGACCATGAATAGAAGCCTAACACAGTGTCTGGCACATATAGAGTGCCCCAATAATGGGTTTAGATGCCAGTTTGTCGCAGGAAAAGTCACATGATATCTTTCACAGTATGACCTAGAAAGACAAACATGGTTAGATTGCTTATTTTTAAAACATAGTTAAGACTATTATTTCTGCATTTTTTAGGATTTAGTCTATTTTGTTCACTTTGTTATTCAATATATTCAATCAACTGGTTGTATGTTTCACATATTGAAAGTATGAAATTTAACAAAATATGCTTCCTAAACTTCTAAATTAAGGAAGGGTTTGCTACAAGCAAAGCACCTGAACTGTGTATTGAATTTTTAATTTTGCAGTGAATATCAGTTTTTTAAAAGGGTTATAATTCACAAATCAATTGGGTTGAAGTTCGCCCCAAAATCCATGTCCACCAAAACCTTGAAACATGACATTATTGGGAAATAGAGTTTTTAAAGATTTTAACAAATACCATAAAATTGTCCTGCCATGTGAATACGAAAGCAGAGGTTGGAATAGGCTCCAACTAGCTAAGGATCATCAAAAGCTACCAAAAGTTGAAAGAGAGAAGGAATCCCCCCTAGAGCCTCAGACAACGTATGTCCCTACCAACATCCTGATTTTGAACTTCTGGTGTCTACAACTATGAGAAAAATAAATTACTGTTGCTTGAAGTCACAATGCTGTGATAATATGAGATGACAACCCTAGGCAATTAATACATATTTTGTTACCAGGAAGTGGGTTGCTTCTGTAACAAATATCTGACATTTGTAAGTAGCTTTGGGATCGGAAAATTGATAGGGATTAGAAGAATTTGGAGATTTCTAGTAGAAAAAGTCTATGTTATACTGAAGAGAGGTTTGATAAAAACGTGCACAAGAAATACCTGGTAAAGGTTTATATGGAAGTGAGGATCATGGTAGGAAAGCTCTATTGTCATAGAGAAATTACACACACACACAAACACACACACATTTTGCCATGAACTGAAAAATGGTAGGATGTGAATATTAGCGGTGTTTCTGATGAGGTAGTGAACACAAAGTAGCACCATCCTATTAGACAATGGAGGAAAGGTGACCCCTGCTGTAAAGCAGTAGACGACATGGCTTAGTTATGATACACAGTTGGGCAGAAAACAGAACCTGTTAGCAAAGAACATACATATTTAACTGAGGAGATTTCCAGGCAAAGCTTGGCCTGATTTTTCCTCACAGTTATAGTAAAACGTGGGAGGGAAGAGGTACATTGAGGAAGGAACTGCTAAACAGGAACCATCAGTTTAAAAATTGTGAGATTCTTGATATATCCAGATTTCAAAAGATGTTAAAATTGGAAAAATCACACTGCTGAGAAAGCATGCTTTGGAAGAAATGAGAAGGATCTGGCTGGACAATGTTGTGTTAAAAAGATTAGGTTTTACAACTCACTGATCTAACCAATTACTTTAAAATAAATCTGAAATAGAGATAGGGTTATCTGGAAAAGATCTCCAGAGAGTCATTTTGCCTAGTGGTCTAGATCTTGTTGACTGATTCAGATAAACCATTAGGTACACATGAAATAAACACTGAGTACCTAGACTGACAGACTGATAGAGATAGGATGAAACAAGAAAAGGTGGTCAGACTTTCAAATTTCTACAGTCAAGGAATCAATTGTAGAGCTACTCAGCTTTATCATGTGTTAATTTTCTAGGGAAAAGAGATATGAATTCAACAGTAAATCTGTGGGTCCAGAAGGCAAGGCTGCCTCCACTCAGGTCCAGAGAAAGGAAAATGAAATCACAGAGGATTATTTTTAGTCCCTGAAACATACAGGAGCTTGCAATTCTGGGTTTCAGACATGCTTGGGACCAGGGCCAGATCACTACTTCCAATATCTATCTTTTAGAATAGGAATGCTACTCCATGTGTGCCCAATCATTGTGGTTTGGTAGCGGATAACTCATTTTCTAATTTCATAGACAAACAGAGATTTTTACTTCTGAATAACTTATATACAAAGCACAACACATACTGAATTTACATGACTGACTTGGTCAAAAAAACAAAAATTGGGGCCTAGTAAACCGATGCGATTATCAGGTGTAAGACTTAAGAGTTGATGCTGGAATGGGTTAAGACTTTAAAGGTATTGGGACAGGGCTAGTGAATTCCACATATGGCAAAATCATGAGCTTTGGAAATCCAGAAAGTAGTAATTGGTTTAGTGTCTTCCCAAAATTCATGTTCACCCATAATCATAGGACAATCTTATTTGGAAACAAGATATTCAAATAGTTAAAGACATCATCTATTATCTTGGATTCAAGTAGGCTGTGACACTTTGACTTGGGACTTCAAAGCTGCAAACTGAGAAAATAAATTCCTATTGTCTGAAGACACCAAGTTGGTTAACCAGTGGTGGCTGCCCTAAGGAAAATGTATGCCTTAAATCAGCCTTGTAAAGTTTATATCCCAAGGTTTAACTGTGTTAAGAAACCTATTCAGAAACACCAAACTATTTTCACCAGGTGTTGGCATTGTGGTGCAGTGGGTTAAGCCACTGTTTGAGATGCTACAACCCCTATCAGAGCATTGGTTTGTCTCTGCTGTTCCACTTCTGATTCAGTTCTCTGCTAATATGCCCAGGAAAGCAGTAGCAGATGACCAAGTTCTCAAGGCCCTGCTACCCATGTGGGAGACTCAGAATTCTTAGCTCCTGGTTTCAACCTGCCCAGTCCCATTTTTTGTGGCCATTTGAAGAGTGACACGGCGGTTGGGACAATACTCTTTATGCCTTTAAATAAAAAATATTTTTACAAAAATTAACAAAAAAGGGTAACAGCATTGTGTTGCAGTAGTGAGTTAAACCAATGCCTATGAGACTGGAATCTCATATGGCGCAGGTACAAATTCTGGCTATTCCACTTCTGATCCAGCTTCCTGCTAATTCACCAGGGAAAGTAACAAATATGCACCAATAGCTTGGGCCCATGCCACCCATATGAGAGACCCAGATGGAGTCCTAGGATCTTGATTTTGTCCTGGCCCAGCCCCAAGCCATTGCAATCATTTAGGGGGTGAATCAGTAGATGGAAGATATCTTTATCTCTCTCTCTCTCTCTTTTTCTCTGTCTCAGCCTTTCAAATAAATAAAAATAAATCTTTAAAAAGAAAATTTTAAAAATGCATATTTTCATTTCCCCAGGAGAAACCTGATACACATTAATAGCTCTCCTCCATCAGGCTTCCCTTACCCTAACCCCTGGCAGAGTCCCCATCTCTCTCTTTGGATTAAACAGCCTGGACATTTCAAGTAATTGGATTCATGCAATCTGTGATATTTTGCTTCTTGCTTACTTTATATGTTCTCTTAACTCTGCCTTACTGAGCACAAAACATGTATCAGTACTCCATTCTTACTTATAGCCAAATCATACATTGTATGAATGTGGAACACTGTATCTGTTCACCAACTGATGGAAAATTATGTTGTTTGCAGAGTTGAGCTATTATAAATAATTCTGCTTATGAGTATTTTTAACTTTTATTTAATAAATATAAATTTCCAAAGTACAGTTTATGGATTACAATGGCATTTCCCCCCCCCCATAACTTCCCTCCCCCCTGCAACCCTCCCATCTCCCGCTCCCTCTCCTATTCCATTCACACCAAGATTCATTTTCAATTATCTTCATATACAGAAGATCAATTTAGTATAAATTAAGTAAAGATTTCAACAGTTTGCACCCACACAGAAACACGAAGTGAAAAATACTGTTTGAGTATTAGTTATAGTGTTAATTCACATTGTACAACACATTAAGGACAGAGATCCTACATGAGGAGTAAGTGCACAGTGACTCCTCTTGTTGACTTAGCAAATTGACACTCTTGTTTATGGCGTCAGTAATCACCCTAGGCTCTTGTCTTGAGTCGCCAAGGCTATGGAAGCATTTTGAGTTCGCGGACTCCAATCTTATTTAAATGAAGTCATAGTCAAAGTGGAAGTTCTCTCCTCCCTTCGGAGAAAGGTACCTCCTTCTTTGATGGCCCGTTCTTTCTACTGGGATCTCACTCGCAGAGATCTTTCATTTAGTTGTTTTTCTTTTTCTTTCTTTTTCTTTTTTTTTTTTTCCAGAGTGTCTTGGCTTTCCATGCCTAAAATACTCTCATGGGCTCTTCAGCCTATTCGAATGCATTAAGGGCTGATTCTGAGGCCAGAGTGCTGTTTAGGGCATCTGCCATTCTATGAGTCTGCTGTGTATCCCGCTTCCCATGTTGGATCGTTCTCTCCTCTACTTATGAGTATTTGAGTATAAATTTAGTGTGGAGATATGTTCTCCATTCTTAGAGTTATTTCATTAATAATGGAATTGCTGGATTATATGGTAAATATGTTTAAATTCTTTAGGAGCTGGTTAGCTGTTTCCAGTATTGTTGGATCATACTATCTTCCTCCAGCAACATGTAAGGTTCTAATATCTCTATATCCTTACAAGCACTTATTATTTTCGGTTTAATGAATAGAGTCTTGGGTACAAAGTTGTCTATTATTGTCTTTTTTCATGAATTTCCCAATTAACTAATGATGCACTATCCCTATGCATATTGGTTATTTATCTTCTTCAGAGAACATGTATTTATAGCATGCAATATTTTTAGTCAGATTATTTGCACTTTTATTGGTGATCTAAAAAATTTCCTCAAATATTTTCACTACTAGATTGTATCAAACATGTGATTAGCAAATATTTTTTCACATTATGAGGATTACCTTTTCACTTTCTTGATGGTGTCATTTTGTTTTATGAAGTACTATTCATATTTTTGAGGGGATCACTTTTGTTCTTATATATTTTTAAAAATTTATTTATTTGAAGATTCATTTATTTATTTGAAGATTTATTTAAAGATTTATTTATTTATTTGAAAGGCAAAGAGAGAGACACACCAAGAGAGAGATATGGTCCTGCCACTGCTCACTCCCTAAAAGGTCACAGCAGCAAAAGCTGGTTCAGGACCAAGCCAGGAGCCTGGAACACCATCCACCCAGGTCTCTTGCGTGGTTGGCAGGAACTCAAGTACTTAATCTTAATTCTGTTTTTGAAGTCATATCTAAGAAACTATTGCCTAATACAATGTCACATGCATTTTTTTCTTCTGAATTTTCAAGTAGTTCCTCATACTTAAGTATTTAATTGTTTTGAACTAATCTCTCTGTGAAAAGGGGGGGGTTGATAAAGGGATTTACTGTGGATAAATAGTTGTCCTACTGTATTTGTTGAGAAAATTATTTCCTATTGACAGGTCTTGCACCCTTGCTGCAAATCAATTTGTTATATGAGGAGAATTCAAAAAGTACTTGGGAAAACTTGCATTATTATCTTCATTTGCCATGAAGTTTTTGAAGCCCTCTTTTTTTCTTTTCTTAAAGATTTATTTATTTATTTGAAAGACTGATTGGGGGGAGAGGGAGAGGAGGAGGGAGAGAGACAGGATGGATGGATGGAAGGAAGGAAGGAAGGAAGGAAGGAAGGAAGGAAGGAAGGAAGGAAGGAAGGAAATGAATCAATCTTCCATTTTCTGGTTTATTCCCCAATTGGCTGCAACAGCCAGGGCCACACCAGACTGAAACCAGAAGCCAGGAGCTTCTTCCAAGTCCACACACCTGGGCCATTTTTTATTGCTTTCCCAGGTGCATAAGCAGAGAGCTGGATCTTCAGGCAGCCAGGACTCATACCGGCACCGATAAGGGATACAAGCAGAGTAGACAGCAGCTTATATCACTGAGCCACAGGGCTGTCCCCTTGAAACCCTTTTCTAGGTTTATGAATTCATTTCCGGACTCTCCATTCTACTGAATGATCTATGTTTATTTATGCCAGTATTAAATTACTTTGATTAGTATAACTTTGTAGCAAGCTTTCATATTTGTACATCCCAGTCCTTCAACTTTATTCTTCTTTTAAAAATTCAATATAATAATTCTACATAAATTGAATTTCATGTAAATATTAGGAATGCCTTGTTAGTTTTTTTTTTAATTAAGATTTTGATAGAGGTTATATAGAGTCTATAGGTTAGTTTGAGAAGCACTGACATTTTAATAGTATTAAATCTATTTCATGAACATGGAAAGCAATCCAGTTTAATAGGTCTTATTTAATATCCTTTGATGATATTTGTAGCTTCCTATATATCAGCTTTTAATTTTATAAATTATTTATAAAATGTTATTCATTTTGTTAATATAGCAACATTGTAAGAAATTGTGTTGTTTTCTTGATTTTATTTTTTGAGTGTTCTTTGCTAAGTATATAGGAATACATCAATTTTTTTTAATCTACAGCCTTGTTGAACCTGTGGTTTTACTTTCAATAGTTCTCTCTGGTTTCTTGTGGATTTTCTTTATATAGGAAAACAGTTCAAAAAGTTCATTGAAAATGGAATTAAAAGATATTTTTGGTACAAAAAATTTCTGAAATCCATGCATAACTTTTTTTCATAATAGATGTTTTCTATGAACTTCCTGAAGACCCCTTGTTAAATCACATTATTTCTAAAACAAATGAGTTCTGGTTCTTCCTTTCAATTTTGGATGCTATCTTTATCTCATAATTCTCAAATGTCACTCTTTTAATCATAATCCACACAAAAACTAAAATGTAAATCCAATCACCCACCTCACACCACATCTTTTCAATTTTCTTAGGATACAACCTCACATAATGACCCCCATCTTCTTCTCCAACCTTATCTGTCCTGAAGATTACTTATCCATTGATTTGAGGGACAGAGAGACATATAAAGACAGAGGGAGAGAGAGAATTCCCATCTGCTGGTTCACTCTCCAGATGCCTAAAATAGCTAGGACCTGAGCCAGGGATGCTAACCAGTTCTCCTCGGATGGGAGGGACCCAAACTCTTGAACCATCACTGGTGCCCTCTAAGACTGTGTTAGCAGCAAGCTGGAGTCAGAACCTGGAGACATTAAATCTGGACATTTCAATGCATCACACAGTCTTAGCCAGCATCTTAACTGCTGGGCTGAACACTCACCTTTCCAACCAAATGACATCACTCTTCTGGTAATTTCATAACATAACATACCCATCCTGTTCCCATATCTTTCTTTCTCTTTTATATCCTTATTCCGGAACGTTTACCCACACTCTTCAGAAATCCTTCTCTTAGCCCTCTTAGTTTTATTCATACTAAATATAACATCGCTGAAGAATCATCTTTGATTACTCATTTATTTATTTTCTCTTAAAACCTAATGGTTCATCACCATACGTCACATCTGCGAACTTTGGTTTGTGTTTATTTTATATCTTACTTGTCCACCTTGGAAAGAGATCTACAATGTTTTATCAAGATAAATTCAATGTTTGTGGCATGCCCAGAACATATGAAGCAAATATGAGTTAAAAGAATAGGGCAATTAATAGATCTATTTGTTGTATATCTAGACAGACAAAATGTGCATCCTCAGAACATTCAGCATCAGTGGGATCTGATACCCAAACATATTGATAAAATTTTGTTGAACATGAAACAGACTGAAATAATAACGATGAAAAAGTACAATTCCTTATATTTGTCTGATATTTATGGGCTATGCATACCAAGAAAGAAAATTAATGTTGACAGACTTGCATTTTATATTCAAATGAGATTTTTTTTAATCCCTTCAAAGACCCATCATTTCTGTATATTGTATTTCCACTGATGGTGTAATTGTCTAATTGGTAATTTTTTGTTAATATCAAAGCAAATTAGCAGGACAAAAAAGAATGGTCTCATTACTTCATTTCATATTGGATTTCAGTCCAAAAATAGAACTCCTTCCAGCTCTCACTGGTGGTAAGCATCCAGGAGACTGCATCTCCTCTGCATCTCCTCCTAACACAAGTCTTCATTCACAGATAACTAGGGATTTTCAGAATTTGAGGAGACAGGAAATAATTCAAAAGAAAATATCAACAATGGAAGAATTAATGATCTCTAAGGAAAACAGATGTCAGTAAACAGAAACAAACTTTATAAATAGGAATGAAGTGGACCTCTTGTGACATGATTGTCATTGTTACCCTTGTTAATACTGGTGAAACTGTGGTCTTCCTAATTTTTACTTGTTGAATATTATGATTAGTGATGAATTAAGCCTGCGATTATAGAGGCGATAAAAATCATGTCTTTACACTAATTAATGAAAAGAAAGGAGGGAAGAAGAGGGTTCGGGGGGGGGGGGAGGAATGGTGAACTTCTTAGAACTGAACTCATGAAATGCATGAGGGGGCCAGCGCTGTGGCACAGCACTGAGGTGCAAGCATCCCATATTGGCGCCAGTTCGAGACCCACTGCTCCTCTTCTGATCCAGCTCTCTGCTGTGGCCTGGGAAAGCAGTGGAGAATGGCCCAAGTCCTTGGGCCTCTGCACCCGCGTGGGAGACCTGGAGGGAGCTCCTGGCTACTGGCTTCAGATCCATGCAGCTCCCGGCCTTTGGGGCCAGTTGGGGAGTGAACCATCAGACGGAGGACCTCTCTCTCTCTCTGCCTCTCCTCTCTCTCTGTGTAACTCTGACTTTCAAGTAAATAAATAAATCTTAAAAAAAAGAAATGCATGAAATCTGCTGTTTATATTAATAAAAAGAAAAATATATACTCTTAAACAAGAGCAGCCTAATTTAAATAGATGAATCTGAGAACCAAAAATGTACTTATATATAGCTACACAGGTATATGAAATAACTGTAATGTGCTATACAATAAATCTGAAATACATGTTTGATAAGTTGCTTCAATTTTTAAAAAGTGGATAATGTCAATTCTTAAAAATGAATAAAACGCAAAATAGTTATCTGTAAAGTACAGTTAAAATGAATTCCTTGGAATGTACAGGGAAAAAGGACAAAGCAAGACAAGAGGGGAAAGTAAACTTCGTGAGAAGGTAGACACCGGATCTCCACCTCCTCCTAGGAAGAGCTCCAGAATGAAAACCAGACATAAGGGAAAGCAGACAAAATCACAGAAGTAACAGATCCCAGAGAAAACGCTGTCACATTTGAAATATCTACCTTCTTTGAAATGGCACCAATTAAAAATCAAAACTTAAGCCTAGTCATTCCAGTCACTATTTTTCACACTCCAAACATAAAGAGACCATTACAAAAACATTTTTCTTTTTCTTCACCTGTACAAATTCTATTCTGATTTTATTTATCTTGAGGGGTCTGGGAATTAGCATTTATTTATTGATTGAATGATATTTTATGGTGTTGTCTGAAACTTTATTTTTTCTTTTTTTAATTTTTAAAATTTTAATTTTAAACTAGTTTTTAACAGCTTCAGTGTGATTTATAGATACAATTCTAATAACACAATGATGTTCCCACTTCCATCACATCCTCCTTCCTTATCCCTTTCTTTGTTTATTTTTTGAGATAAAATATTTTAAATTTACATTACAGTGTAAAGGCTTAATATTTCACTGAATAAGTTTAACAAGTAAAAAGCAAAAAGAAAGACCATATTGGGAATATAGACAATGGCTATAAAAATAATCGAATGGAAAAATGACCATTTCACCCCTATATAGTAAATTTTAAAGTATTTTTCATGTTAATGTGATATTAATACAAGCGAATGGATACAATGTAGTTCATAAATACAATTCTAAGAATATAATAATACTCTTTGCCCCACACTTTCCTCCTTCCCACTTACCCTCCCTCTGTGTTCCTCTCTCCCTGTTCTTCCCTCTGTGTTTTCTTCTTCCTTATCTTTCTCCGTGACACGATTGGCTAGCACGCAGTACTTAGGAAATCTTTCACAAAGAAGACAATTTACTTGATCCAGACTATCAGACATCTAATCAAATTGGTGGATTTACAGAACAATCCTATTATCAGCATTTTGATGAGAAACATTTCCCAAAGACTCCTATGACCAGGTAAACCTTCAATTGGCACAAAGTATTGGGAACAAATGAAAAAATAATTTGGCTCTTTCTTACCTTTTTAATTTTTGTTTAAAAATAGTTCAAATGATACAGAAAAGTATAAAGAGTTTAAAAAGCATACACATATCTAATAAATTTAATATTTTGCTAGGTTTGCTTCATACACACATGCACATATACACACATAGATGTATATACATATCATTTTTCTTGAAAGCAGGATTAAATTTATTAAAATCACATAATAGAGGATTTGTGACAAAGATGATAAAATGACAAAAAAAAAAAAAGCTTGCTAATAGGTAAGGGACAAATACCAAATAATTTGGCACCTGGCATTTCTGCTTGTTATATATGATATATAAATTATATATGTTTATATCTTATATATTTGGATAAATTTCCACATATGAAGAGAAGACATATGGTACTCGTTTTTCTGTGTCTGCTTTGTCTCAGTTGGAATAATGGTTTTAAATCCCATTTATTTAGTTGCGTATGTTGGGCTTTAATTTTTTTTTATGGCTGAGTAATACTCCATTGTGTAAATATACTGTATTTTCTTTATCTACTCATCCATTGATGATCATCTAGTGTGAGCAGCACTACTGTAACCATAGGAGTGCAGGCGAATCTTTCCTATGTTGACTTCACTTCCCTTGATATTCCTCCCAAAGCAGGAGAACTGAGTCACGTGTTAGAAGAAATGTTTAGATTTTTAGGAATCTGCACATTGTTTCCCATAGTGATTGTATTGAAGGTTCTACCAATTGGGCAGAAGATTTCTCTTTAAGAAATAACTTTTTTAATGTAAAAAACAAAAATGGAACATTTATTCTTACCGCAAAAAAATAATAACAGATATGGTAAAGCATTAAATAAAAATAGTTCCACCCCAATCATATTTCTCCAGGCTCAACGGACAAATAGAGTCTTGGTGAGACCACCTGGCACGTCTGGGAACTGCACTCCTACGGTCTTTGGTCCTCTTGACTGTGAGTGGACCTCAAATAAATCACAAGGCCATGGCTTCAGTGCTGTGGTGTAGCAGGTAAAGCTGCCTCCTGAAGTGCTGGCATCCCATAGGATGCCAGTTCCAGAGCCGGCTGCTCCACATCCTATCCAGCTCTCTGCTATGGCCTATGAAAGCAGTAGAAGACGGCCCAAGCCCTTGGGCCCCTGCACCCACATGGGAGAACCAATGAAAGCTCTTGGCTCTTGGCTTCGGATCGGCACAGCTCCAGCCACTGGGGCCAATTGGAGAGTGAACCAGCAGATGGAAGACCTCTCTCTCTCTTTGCCTCTCCTTCTCTCTGTGTATAACTCTGACTTTCAAATAAATAAATAAATCCTTTTAAAAAATCACAAGGCCACGTTGGTCAGCTTTCCATTAAACCCTAGCCATCTAATAGCTCCATACTGGCCGGGGCCTCCTTCATCTACAGTATACCCCATCAGGTGTCCAGTACCCCTGTTCAGGTAGTGGTGGATATCCTTTATTTCTGAATATTCTGCGAATTTGTCATGGATGTCCTCTTCAGTGCCTTCCTCAAAAACTCCAGTAACAAAGAGAATCCAATTTTCAACAGAGGGCTGTGGTCTGGGTTCCTCGCCATCCTGTCCACAGGGTCATAATCCTCCCACGTAGGCACCCTGGCCCCTACTCCGCATTTCCTTTCATTTGTGGATGCTGTCGTCCACCATTCCCATCCAGAGCTGTATCCTTGCGCCAGGTTGCAGGAAGACCCAGTGTGTCCGTTCTGTGGCCGGAGAGTGCTCCCTGCACCATTTCCTCTAAGCGGTAACCTTCAATAACATTAATTCACAGTTTCTTCCTTTTATTTAGTTCTGCAGAAAACTTAATTGGAATTTTTAAATTGATATCACATATGGAATGTATAGTTTTAGAATCAAAGTAAGGACACAATAAAAAAAACTCAATTATAGATACAGGAGAGAATGTAATGGTATAATCCTTGATGTAAAATAATAAGATGGCTAAGAAAAATGGGAAAGGATTAATGAGAATATGAGTAAGAGAACACTAAGTGCCCTAATTCTGCATCTTTCTTAAGGGAAAAACAAGAGGTTCTGTCTAAAGTGTCTGGAAGTAATTATTTAGATTTACTTTAATTTATGGTGTCAAACAAAAGGCAAATGAAATATTTAGCAACTCACACATTTATAGTAAACATTGAGGGGTAAAATCAGGAAGTGTGGGTATTCAATGGTATAAATATAATGTATTGCTAATTTTCATTGTTATTTCAAAAATTCTACTCACTGATGCTATATCACGAACTAGAAATTCACTGCTTAAAGAAAAAAGATAAACATATAAACAAAACAAAAAGGGTTAACTACTTTTATTTGTCTCTTGAGAGTGAGATTCTGTTTTGGTAAAGAGGATAGGTTTTTAATTCGAATTTTTTTATTTTTCTTTGCTGCATGGATTATATTTTTACCCAAGTGCATATAGTAATTCTATAACTAGCATATTACCACATTGATAGGATAATTTAAAACTAGTTACCCTGTCCTAATCTCAATTTATCCACTGTGACTGGATTTGAATAAATCAGAACTACTCTAATAAATAAATCTATCCTCAAAGAAAAAAAGACCCAGCACCAGAGACTATGCAAAATGTTGTCTGTACTGGGAACTTTCCTAGTAGCGGCTGCTCAAAGTTGTTAAGCAAAGCAGGGTGAGGCTGTGCGGTGCTGGCCTTGGTCACACTCCCAGTACTGCTGACACCTGAATGGAGCACATACTTCCTCTTTTTTTTTTTTTAACAGGCAGAGTTAGACAGTGAGAGAGAGAGAGACAGAGAGAAAGGTCTTCCTTCCATTGGTTCACCCCGCAAATGGCCGCTATGGCCGGCACGCTGTGCCGATCCGAAGCCAGGAGCCAGGTGCTTCTCCTGTTCTCCCATGGGGTGCAGGGCCCAAGCACTTGGGCCATCCTCCATTGCACTCCTGGGCCACAGCAGAGAGCTGGACTGGAAGAGGAGCAACCGGGACAGTGCCCCAACCCAGACTAGAACCCGGGGTGCCGGCGCCGCAGAAGGAGGATTAGCCTAGTGAGCCGCAGCACCATCCAGGAGCACATACTTCTCAGCAAACTACAGACAGCTTCTTGGCAAATACTGGTTTCCCTGCTGCAAAGTGTTTTTTTTCCAATTCCAGTCTTCTCCCAGATACAACTTCTACTGTCCTCAAGCAACTCAGGCAAATATGGATACCTAGGTGGGGGTTTCAGCTGTTTATCTTCCTCAATTGCTCCATCACTCCCCTTTATATTCGTAATCCATGAAGTGACTGCATCCTATACTTCCCTTATGACATCATTTTACCAAACAGATGAAGGCTATCATGGATAAACCAACAGGGCAAAGCACCATCTGCATGAAAGCTAAAAAGAATTCAGCCTCAAGGAGAAGTAGTCCATCTCTGATACCTAGGAACAGAAAATAATAGAGGATGCAATGATGGAGTTCAAGACATTTCTGATTCACTGGGTTGCTCCAATTTCTGCTTGAAAAAGTAGACCTCAGTATGACTAACAGTAAGTCACTGTAGCATTTGCATATGCAATATTCATACCTTTTATAACCATAAAAAGTATTCAAGGTTTCTTGAAAATCTGGGCTTTATATCCCCAGTGGCTTAAAGCAGTGTGTGCTGTGTCTGTTTGAACAAGCTTCTGATTCCAAAGGGAATTCTGAGAGTGAAACTATTGGGAGACTTCTGGTTCTCAAAAGTTCTGTTTTGTAGAGCACAACACTCATGAATCAGGTGAATCTCAGGTACATTTAGAGCCATACACAGTGATTTCAGCATCACCTGTTCTATTTTGCTGATGCTAAGTGAGGAACCAAAAATAAAATTATGTCTCATAATATATCTGTCACCAAATTAATTTTTTTTCCCTAAAGCCATCTCTACTGTAGTACCAGGGTTGGGAAGGCTACAACCAAAACCTTTGGGTACATCCTGCTTAACTGCAAAATTGGAATACAGTTAAATATAACATTTTGTATTTTAAAATATGACTTGCACAAAAAATTCTGTATAATTATGAGGAAATAAATACATGAGACAAGTGTACAATCTTGGAACAAAGTTGTTCTTTAAAGATTATTTATTTGGGTGGCAGAGTGATGGAGATAAAAATGAGAGCAAGAGTGAGAGAGACAGAGTGAGAGATCTTCTATCTGATGGTTTATCCTCTGAGTGGCCACAACAGATGGTCTGAGTCAAACCAAAGTCAGGAGACAAGAGCTCCAGCCTGGCCTCAACCATTGGTGGTAGGAGCCCAGCACTTGGGCCATCTTCCATTACTTTCCCAGGCACATTAGCAGGGAGATGTGTCAGAAGCAGAGCAGCTGGGATGAGAACTGGCACTCTCATATGTGATGCCAGTGTTTCAAGCAGTTGTTTAACCTGCTGCATCACAATGTCAGCCCTGAAGCTGTTGCTGCTTAAGTGGCTTAAATCCTGATGCAAGAATAGTACTAAGTCTAGTAAACAGCATTGCCAATCTGATTGTAATCTAAATCGGGAACAACTCAAATACTTATCTTTCATTCTTTAGCAATTTCCACTATATCAGATACCAAAGCTGAAACAGTTTATAATTCTTCTTCTTAGGAAATCAAATCATCTAATATATCCCAATAACATATTAATTATATTCATCATATAATCATAAATATCATAAAGACAAAATGTTAAATCTTTCTTTTAAGAGCTGAGAAGATGAGACCCAGAAAACAAACATATGTGGCAAGGACTATAACACACACACACACACACACAAATGGTCCAGGAAAGGCACTGGAGCAGAGTAGGTTAAACTCTATTCTTGGGTTTCCAGATTCCTATCAGAGTGCCAGTTTTAAGTCCATTCTACTCTGCTTCTGACCCAGCTCCCTGTTAACATGCCTAGGAAGCATCAGATGATGGCTCAAGTATTTGAGTCCGGCTACATACATGGGAGACTCAGATAAAGTGCTTGGCTCCTGGCTTCAGCCTGGCCCAGATCCAGGTGCTGCAGCCATATAAGGACTGAACCAGTGGCTAGAAGATCACTCACTCACTCACTCTGCCTTTCAAATAAATAAATCCATCTCTAAAATAGAAAATGGCCCGAGGATCTAAGAGATTTTCAATATTGGCTTGAGCTAAAAGGAAGATATGGGGCTGAGGGACATCACATCTGTGGTTCAGCGATCCACAGCACATACCAGGCTGCCCTTGTGCCCACCACTCCTATTGTGGCTGGCAAGTACCTCCAAAGCCAGTTTGGAATCAGCTATCAGTTTTAGAAGAGCACCTTGGGGTTTAGATGGTCAAGTCTCAGGGCCATGTCCACAGGATCCATAAACACCTTCTGAAGCCACCAGTCTGGAGTTACAAGCACTAATTCTCTGTTCTTTGTTGTGATGTATCTCATTCCCTTTTCTGGTGTTTTCCCATGCTATGCTGTAATCAAGATTCTTCCCTGATTTTATTTGAGGATGCTAGCTGGAAACAAGTGTATAAAGTATAAGCATTCTGCTTTGGGAACAGTGCCAAACCTCACAAGCATAAGAAAGTGATCACTTTTTTCAAAGCAGACTTCCCAACCTGTCCTACTTATCTATCAGCTACCAAATCTTAGAATGTCCATTTTTCTATGAAATACATATGAACTCCACTCTTTAATGTTTCACAAATGATTGCATTGATCTACAAATTAAATAATGTAATCTTAGTGTGTGCTTCTGAAGTGGTCTGAACCTGATCTGTGGACATTCGTGAAACTATATATAAATGTAAACCACAAAGCACAGTAATCATGCATGCGTAAGACACTTAGTTTCCTTCTGCTTTCTCTAAAGTGACCCACACTGAGAAAATTGCTTAACATGTACAAGGTAAGCCTCATTTTATAAGCCACTGATAGAGAAGCTGCGGTAACTAATTAGCTCCAACCAGTGCAAGTCAAACTGTTATTTAAAAAAAAAAAATCTTAAACAGAGGTTCATTACTCCCCAGCCATTGGCTCCCCCTCTCTGGGGAACATGTAACTTGTAGCAAAAGTTTGGGCTTTGCTTGATTAAATTCCATTATGGGAATGGAATGAGCACTTGTGCCAGGTCTGAAGGAACCTAGAGGTGTGCCAAGCAACCATTTAGTGGTGCATACGAGGAGATCATCAGGAGTTAGCATACTGGCACTTCTCTTCTAATTCTATCTGAAGCACAGTGAGAAGCACCACCCCGAGGCGTTTGCTGGTCTTAATGGGTTCCTTTTAGACCTCATTGAAAAATTGCCCACCTGCATCTTTCTGTTCAAGAGAAACATTGTTAAACACATTTTTGCTACATTTTGTTCTTGTAAGAACCTTTCAAGGGAACCTAGAGTTTGTAATGTTGGACAGTTGGCAGTATTCAAATAGGGAACCAAGCCAGTGTGTAAGCCAGGTTTCAAAAGACAGCGAAGACCAAGGCAGGCATAGCTTAGTAAAGAAGGATAAGACTTGCAAGGGCAAGCAACCAAATTTGACCCATCACCTGCCATTATCCCCCTCTCATTTATCAAACTAAACCTATATTTGTTACATCCATCAGTGAAGTTAGGGTGCTAATGGACAGAGCTTCTGTAAAGGTCCATGGTCACTTCTACCCTCTTTCCACCTTCAACTGGGAGGAAAGAGTTGGCATGTTTTAGACTTTCTGAACTAAATGTACTCATAACATAAAATGTTTCAATCATTTGAAGTTTGCTTGATCTTTACTAATTGACTGAAAACAAGATTTGTAAACCATGATGTATTACATTTTATTATATCCTTTTTAATTTAGCTATTCAACTCTGTAAAATTGTATACACTTAGGGAAAACAATCTCACAGATTTTAGAGTTGGTATCAAGAGAATTCCCTTTTAATTCTGGTTCTTTCTTGCAATATCTTGGGTACATCACATAGGACTGCTATGGCCATCCCCATCTGCAATATGAAATATGAATATTCCTAACTATGGCATGAACAAAGGTAAACAAGTGTCCTTGTTGCAGGAGTTTTCAGAATTTTAAATTGAAGGTTGAAGTAAAATTTTAAACAAATCTTCATAGATTATTTACCAATGGAATAGAATTTACCAATGGAATAGTATTTCACTTTTTTATTCTTTTTTTTTAACTATAACACATATAGAAATTCTATGGACCAATTTAAGACATGTTTGCCTAACCTGGGATTTCTTAATCATGGCACTATTGACATTTTGAACCAGATTATCTCTTTGTTGTGGGCCATGTTCTGTGCACTGGGAGATATACAGCAGCATCCTCAGCCCCTAGTTGTGACAAGCTAGTAGCACACCTCCTATCTCTGACCATAACAGCAAAAAAAGTCAGCAGACATTTCCAAATGCCCCCCAGGAGAAAAAGTACCAGCGGCGGAGCCACCAGACACTTGACCTTCCAGTGCCTTTCCAGCTGGCATATTTTCTGATGTTTCTGTTCAGAAAATCAAGTTTCCTACAAACTAAAAGCAGAAGAAGATAGTCATTAACAACACAAATTCTGAACTTAACGTTTGTGATTTAATAGAAAGTTTACCTGTTTAAAATTCCACAGACACTGGCATCTAGAAATTCTAGTTTCTACATATACATAATGGGGATAATAAGGACTACCTCATATAATTGTTAGGAGGCTTAAAAAAAAAGTTTGAGGCCGGCGCCGTGGCTCAACAGGCTAATCCTCCGCCTAGCGGCGCCAGCACCCCGGGTTCTAGTCCCGATCGGGGCACCGGATTCTGTCCCAGTTGCCCCTCTTCCAGGCCAGCTCTCTGCTATGGCCTGGGAGTGCAGTGGAGGATGGCCCAAGTGCTTGGGCCCTGCACTCCATGGGAAACCAGGAGAAGCACCTGGCTCCTGCCTTCGGATCAGCGCGGTGTGCTGGCCGCAGCGTGCCTACCGCGGCGGCCATTGGAGGGTGAACCAACGGCAAAGGAAGACCTTTCTCTCTGTCTCTCTCTCTCTCACTGTCCACACTGCCTGTCAAAAATTTTTTAAAAAATAAAAAAATAGGCAGAAAAAAAAAGTTTGAAAAGCATTTAGGGGGCCAGAGCTGTGGTGCAGTAGGTTAATCCTCTGCCTGTGGCTCCAGCATCCCATATGGGTGCCGGTTCTAGTCCCGGCTGCTCCTCTTCCAATCAAGCTATACCTATACCACTTTCAATGGAATTCTTGGGCAACAGATGTTTAATGCAAGGAAACAAATGACTGTAGATGTTTTGTGTTTGCTTTTCAAGTAAATGAGGATTAATATAAAAATGACTAAAAGGGTAGAATGCTGAAGGCAGGGAGCTACTACAAAATTTGCTTTTCACAGACCTAGAGGCAGGAAGTATCTGCTTAGTAAACCACCACTACTGTCCACTGCTGTCATGGCCACAACTGCCACCACACAGGAGGCTGGGGACAAAGGAATTCGCTGAAGACACTCAGGTTGGGTAGAGCTTGTTTGTCAGCCAGCATGGACACAGAGTTGGGTCTGCTGTTCTAATCCCATGTGAGTGCCTTAAATTAGCAGCAATTAACCAATAACTATAATGCCAGCTATAAATGAGTCTAGGAAATATTTTAGTTTTTATCTTTTCAAATCTTTCAACTAGAAGAAAAGGTGAAACAGATGGCAATCTGTGTATCCAGCTACTTCACATACAAATACAGTCATCTAGATACACATTCACAACCTGCAACCATGATAAATGATAAGATCCACTTTCTCCGTAAGACTCCCTTATCCCACCCTTAAAGAAGAGGCTGAAGCTTCCATCTGTGACTTTGTTATGCCTTTATATCGTCCATTCCTTACTGAGCCAAAATACCACCCTGAGATACTATAGCCTAAAGTCTAAACAAATGAAGCACCAAAGTATGAAAACCAATAGTATACTATTTATAAAAGAAGAGAGGAAAAAGATATGTGCTTAGTATATAAAATATGTATGTATTAAATATGAAAGGTGATATGCAGAGCTACTGTTCTTATTTATGCAGCTGATAAAGAGGCGACGGTTGTAATTTCCATTTTTCACAACGTAGCCCATGCTTCCTTCACCTTCAGCCAGCACATTAGATAGTAAATGGTCTTGTACTTCTTGGACAGCTCTAACTTTCTTCCAAAAAGAGTGTGAGTTACTTATGCTGAAGTATTATAACTCACTTTTCAGCTTTCCTGTCCAGATAAATTCTCCTGGCTCCTATTGTGTAGCAGCAAACCTCTTATCCTTTAATAACCAGAATCACTCAGTCCAGCTAATTCAATAACTGCTTTCCAATTTACTAGTCTACATGAACTGGCTCTAATGAGACACCACAGGCACCATTTTCTCTTTACAGGCATAATATTCACCTGAGTGTAGCCCTTGAATTTCTTGATAGTTAAGCCTTTCTTCCTTATGGCACAATTAAATTCTTGAACTCTTGAGAGCTCAAGGGATGAAGATACAGCTGGGTTTGCAGTATCTTCAAATTGTCAGAGGATCCTTTCTTGTACCCACTATCCCTGCACCTGGCCAAGAGTCAGGGCATTTTTAGCAATATAGATGCCAGAGGACTCGTAAGTTAGCACTGACAAAATTATACCCCAAGTCATGATTTTATCCAAAAACTTCTCCAAAGAAGATTTCTCACATGAGATGCTCAGATATATTTATGTATAACTCCTTTTCTGTTCACCCTTTTCTATAAGTATTTACTTTTATATTGACACATTAAATAACATTGTTATTAATATTACTGTAACTATATTTTAATTTAAAAATATTCATGCAAGTGTTAAGTAAATACCATAACTATATTACTTCACTTAATTATCTCAATAATTCTGAAGAGAACTATTAATTAATTTTACGTGAAAGAAACCAGTGTAGAAGCTTAGATGTCTCGTACAACAACTACAATGAAGGGTGATAGAATCCAGAACTCAGATTTAAACAACTCTGTCTGGTTTCTGAGAGGGTCCCTTACTCCTTGTAAGTTTCTGTTTTTCTCAAATTTGTCATCGTTTTACCCCTGCTCCTTGGTAACCACATTTATCTCCTTACTTCATATCAATCACTGCAAAATGCTCTATTTTTAATTTCCCCCTTTTCTTAACTGTCATGAGGAAAAACTTCAAAATATTACAATGTTTTAAATAATTCTCTTGAAAATATGAAAAGAATTTATCCTGATTTTTTTCAATTTAGATTAGCAAGTAACAAATAATGGTAACTGTTTTTTTTTTTTTTTCTGTAACAGAAATTTCACCAAATACTTTAAATGGAGCTGTCTCTGTGAACCCCAGCAATAAAGCAGTGGTTGATCTCTGATCCATGTCCAATCAGGCTACTTTGATTAATTATTGAACATTCCAGGAGTGCACGAGGCTCTTGCATTACATATCCTGACAACACTAGGTGGTTTGGTCTACTACTCTTTAAGGCCCTGGGTGTGCTTCTTGTGATGAATAGCTCAATATTTCTAGAGTGGCTACTCGTGGAAGATCTCATTCTGTGAGCACACAGTCTGGATTCCTATGTTTCATGGCCCATTTGCATATAGCTAAAGAAATGTTCCCCTAGCTATCACTGATCAGTCAGGGAAGAGATATATCAAATAACTAAAGCTATCCTAGAGGAAAAAACAGGTGTAAATCAGTTAAAATGTTTGTCTGGAAGCCAACAGTTTATCACCTAAGTGATGATCCCTTTACATTTTTACTTTGCACTGAGATACATAAAACAATTTGAGATGACACAATGGAAAAAATGGTATATTCTCACATGGAATTTTTAACTTCTCTGAGATTATGATTCAAATACATTTTGCATTTGAGATTACCATTGAGATAATCCAAGACTTAGGGCTAAAACACTTATAAAACTATAATTTTATTTCAAGTGGTACTATAGAGATTGTCCTACTTAAAAATAAAATTACAAATGACTAACTCTGTCCATTAATTCTGACAGTTCATCATGAGAGCTGCTCCAACTGATAAGATCTCATCTCCATAATTTCCACCTGCCATGAACCCATTTTAGGATTTTATGAAAAAGTTTATTGTAAATCTGCTTTGGCTTGGAAACCACTGTCAAGCTAAATCATTGTTTGCACAGTTTTTATATCCATCTCTTTATTCAATCATTCATTCAAGAAATTGAATGCTCATTCTGATTAATAAAGATGTACACTGCTAGACACCTGAATGTCAACTTTGAATCATATTCTAATGCAAAATTAATTCTAATGTCAGCAGGGTAGTTCTGCCCCTCTCCAATCCAATTTCCACATAGTAGCCAGTGTGTGTGTCTTTTAAACACATTAGCAGATCAACTCCATGTCATCTTGTGATACTCTCTCAATGAACCATTGAATCAATTTCTTTCTTTCATTTTGACCCCCTCTGTTACTGAAACACAAGGTCTTTCTGACATGCCTTGGAGTTTTTCTGGCTATTTTCTCATCTCTGATCTTCATTCCCTTGGTTCTTTGTAGGTAGGCTCTCTGTTTCTCACATAGGCATAGCTGGAGTACCCAAATGAAGAAGAGAATTCTGGTAGTATCTGTAGAAACTCCACTGTAAACCCTTAAAGCACTATCACATTTTATCCCTCTTTCCCTATCTCTATCATTTATCTGAACAACCCCCCTCATTCTCTCACTCATATGTTCAAACAGAATTTAATTGAATGGCTAGAGGACTTGTTCTGCTTAGGAAGATACAGCAGGCTTATATTTCACAACTCCAAAAATCTTAACATGAAACAACTCTCCTGCCCTCAAGAGGTTTTATTTAATTTTTTTTAACACTGTCAAGTCAACTTGCCTAGTCTCCCCTTTCTCTTCTGTTCCCATAGGCATACCCTACTCTGTGAACCTCCTCCCCTAGAATGACAGAAAAAAAAGAAAGGGGGGATGGGGGGAGGGAGGGGGAGAGAGAGAGAGAGAGAGAGAGAGAGAGAGAGAGAGAGAGAGAGAGGAGAAACAGGGAGAATCAACACAAACATATGTTCATTTTCTTAAGCAAAACTATTCAGTTTCCCTAAATAAAAATCTCACACTTAGCTCAAGGTCTCTTTTTATATTTCAAAAGACTAACTTAAATTTGAAATTATGGCTTGTAAATTCACAGAATGCATTTCTCTTCTCAGCTCCTGCTGGTGGGAGGGAGAGGTTCAAACTTCCAGTCTTACCAAAGAAGTTGATATATTTCTATTACAGAATTAGCCTTCACCTGTATGAAGCTTCAGGTGGCATTTGTGGCCTCATCGTTTACCCACTTTCCACCTCCAGCAAGAGAATAGGCTCCATATTTCTACAGTTCTATGTCCTCACTGAGCAACCAGTCGTCATGGTCAGATTCATCAGGGCTCTGCCTTACCTTACTTGCCTAAGATATTAATAAGCCAATTGTATGATATGGCTATAGTCTATATGTAGCTCTCAGAACTCTGATTGCTTACCTTTGCTCTCATGGCTGTACAGAATTCTCAATTAATCAGAAAGCATTGGCTGATTAAAGTTAAGATGGTTCCATAATGAGGAGCCAGGGAGTATCTAGGCTCCAAATGATCTTAACTGGCTCCAGCCAATGGAGCACCACAGTTGTCTGATCAGTGGCCTTTGTTAACAAGCCTGCCCTTAGCACACCCATGTCTCTCTCTTCAGACCAACTTGTTTCTAATCAGGGAGTATTGATCTCCCCCTAGATTTGTTTGTTAACCTGACATATAACAAACATTTAGACACCAAAACCAATGCCTACCATTTTTCTGTATCATTTTAATTGGATGTCAGATCCAAGGAAAGTCATCAGTAAATTAAGGTCCCACAAAAATACTTGGTTAAAAAAAAGTCTCCTTGTTAATTCCTGTTTCTTGGATATTGATAATACCATCTGCTTCTGACCCCTTTCTTACATTGTTAACTGCAAATCTTGCTCAAGCCAACATAGTTACTGGTTCATATAAATCATAAGAAAGTCACTAACAGCATAAAACATCCTATATTGGTGAATGTGGAACTATGGCACGTATCTTTATCACTTGAAAACACCTAAAAGCAGCTGAAAGTTCTGGACAAAGATTATAAGGACTATCACTTAAAGCACTATAATTTAGACCATCTGATTAGGTTTACCTAGACTAAAGTAATCAGAATCAACTAGTAGACATAAATATGATGTTTATTTATATTAATATATACATAAATGTAAACATACATAAATATAATGTTTGTATTCAATATGTTAAATTGTATGATATATGGGGGAGAAAGAGAGAGAAATAAAAATCATAGAGGAAGATGATTTGAGTGTGGTTATCAAATATAGATTAATCAAGGAAAATTTGTCCAAGAGAACATCTCAAAAAATAGAAATTATATTATCTTCTTTAAATTTATATTATGATGCATTACATAGATAAAATTTTTAAAGTTAAAATTAATGGAAAGGTCATATTCTACCCATTACAATGCAGGGTCTCCCCTACTCTGTCTTGGCTATTTCTCAAAGCATGCAGGGCTCTGAACAGCATAGCTCTTCAGGATATTTGCACAACTGCTCCCTTGCGGAAGGTTCTCTTTTATCAATATCTTTTCCTCCTAGATTGTTCTGTTCTTTCACACCAAGAGTACTTTGTGAATCATATCTAGACATAGTATTTGTTTCCGGAATTTCCAAACAATAATTAGGAAAGGTTTAAGTTCAAAAGGGTTCATTCTTAAAAAATTTCTTTCAATATTCCTTACTATAAATTTAATTTTCCACCCCTTTTTTTATTCAAATGCTCATTTCAGGTATTGTAGACCATATATCTTCAAATAAGCTACTTTTCATGAGAATGATTTTGAAATGGCTGATCATTTATAATCATTTTGGTAAATTTGCATCATATATCCATTGTGTGTTAGTATGACTAATGAGTACAGTTGTTAGGAAAAGTAAAAAGCTTACCAGACTCTCATGCACGCTTCAAGAATGTCCATCACCTAGTTCTAAATGGAAGTTTTCTGCCATGGCTGGATCCATGTGATCTCTTTGTCCTTATTCTGAGAACAAAAAAACAAAACAAAAACAACGCAAGGACTTCAAAGGCTGCTCTGGAGAGAAAGGTTTATGAAATTAAATAATATTTTAAAATAAACACTTCAAATTTCAAAGCAGCTTTTATATTTTAGGAAGTTTATATTACCTTCAAATAATAGTTACTTTCCTATTTTCCTGTCTTATCACATGGGGTATGATGAATGACCCTTTTGATTTAAGTTAGCATAACAAAAAGAGTATAGAATCTTTTTCCAAAAGATGGGAATGATTCCTAGGGAACTGAAAAGCTGGATGTAAAATATTTAGTTCAGAAGCCACTGCAGTGATTTAAATATTATTTCATGACATCTTAGACCAGGATAATGAGGAAGATAACAGAGAGACATATATTTATCACTTATTCTAGATTTAAAGTTTTGTGATGGGGAGAAACAAATACAAAACTAGCAGAACCTATAGTTTCAAATTTGTGATTAACAATGGAAAATAGGTTGATAGACATGCAAATCTATCACAAAATTTAAATTGAAAACTTTGTCATCGTTTTGTATTTAGTTATGAATATTGCTTCAGTGCATCATACAATGTAAATGACAATATATTCTTTTTACCCACATTATGATCATGGTCATGAATCCCTCACTCTGTGAATTAATGTTTGCAAGAAAGAAATAATACATATGTGTGCACTATGTAATGTCCACATTCAAAGTGAATGGGGAAACAATTTAAAAAAAAAACTCTAAAATTCAAAAATTAAAAATAAAGAAAAATGCTAGTAAGAAAATTGTATGTCACAGTTCATATGCAATTCTAAAATGCCTTCAAGATAAACTATCAAGTTTTATAACTGTCTATTGTTTTCCCCCCTTAATCCCAGCACACATAAAATGTTCTATAATTTAACATTTCCATGAAGCTTTTCCAATTAATGAAATAACTTAACGCCTATTATTTTATTGGCTTCTGATAGATGATGAGTACAACTACCTTTTACATTTGAAAAATATGTTCATTTATTATTTCAGCTGATAATAGTTAAATGACTTTAATTATATCTCATTAAGTACAGTCTAGCCTCATCAAAGCCAATCCCAAGAAGAATACCTTATCTCTGCATAGCCCAGAAATACAAAAAAAATAAAATAAAAAATAAAAAAATAAAAAAACCACCAATGCCTGTGGATCTCTGGCTACTTTCTGGGCAACTCAACTACTTTGGTTGATGGTTCTCCAATAATCAGTTGGTTATAAATTACATAAATACCAAATCCATTCACTCTCCTACAGCCAGCAAATGTTGGCCATCTCATTAATAATTAAAAACAACAGCTGCTAATGCTTTGGAACAATTTGCTAATTTACATAGCCTGAGCTCTGGCAAAGGTTCTCCAGCATGTTCTGCCAACCCGTGGAGGATGGTGTGTCCTCCAAGGCAGGTAGAGGGCAGACAGGCATCAAAAGCTCAAATGAGAATAGGAATAAAGTTGTAAAGCAGCACAAAATTGAGCCATGTCAATTATTTATCCAATTAAGAGATTATTAGTCATCTAAATTACTCAGTGAGCAACCTCTGAGTCTTTGGGGTACTAACACACAAAGCATTGTCCAAAATCATCAAGCTTGCAAAACCCCATCTGACAGTACTGTTCAACCTTAATTAACCATAAGATGTGAATGATGAGTAGGAGAAGGGAAGATGTTAAAATATTCTAAGGAGCTAAATCTGTATCCTTGAAGGCTTGAGGTAAGAAAAACACAATGGCTTTGAGCAAATAATTCCATAAGTTCTGAGATTTTCTTCATTGGGGAAATCCCATCTTTATTCCATAAAGCCAATTGGTTTTCTGGGACTTGAGTTGTTCCAGGGAGAGTTTTGAGGTCAAAAATTTAACAACAGAGGTAGAATTTGCAACTCAATGCCAGCCTCAGCATCTCATTCCTGCACACTGCTCCATTTCTCAAATAGCTGCAATTGCTGGGGCTGGGCCAGGCCAAAGCCAAAGAGCCTGCAACAGTGGCCAGGTCTCCTGCATGGGTGACAGGGGCCCGTGTTCCTGATTCATCTTCTGCTGCTTTCCCAATCTCATTAACAAGGAACTGGAAGGGAAGTGGAGCAGCCACGGCTTGAAGAGGCACTCATATGGGATACTGGTGTCACAGGCTGCAGCTTAACCTGCTGCACCACAATACCAGCTCCTAATTAAGGTTAGCGAGATGCAGAAATTATCATGTATTGACCATGTGGTCATAATGCAAGAATAAGGGCCTTCATGAGATGGAGAAGAGAAGAGGCCATGACAACAGTGGTAGAGTCCAGTGAGTGGGGAAGAGAATCTGACTTGAAGCTGCTGTGACACCGTCGTTGAAGATGCAGTAGGAGGCTCCAAGCCAAGGAATGCAGATGTCCTCTGAAAGCTACACAAAGCAAGGCATTCCCAGGCAAAGCTTCAGAAGGAAGGTGGCCCTGTGTCCCATTTGAGGCTTCTGACTTCCAGACCAGCAGTGTAATATGTTGGCATTGTTTTAAGCCTCCGTATTAATTATATTTGTTACAGTGGCATTAAGGAACAAATACATTAATTACATCTACACAGAATAAATTCATCAATACCTTAACATTCCACATTTCTCTTCCAAGGCACCAGGGATGATGAACTAATTAACTAGAACAACTGTTGTAATATTTCCTGTTCACATTTAAGAGAAACTCATTTATTTAAACAAATTAACAAACAACAAGAGTGTTAAAACTACTCTCATGAAAACATGAAGAAGTAATATAAATATATAAGAGATAAAGTGGGCTATCAGCTGTACTCCCACATTCACAGGAATATAAAATGAAGCACAATACAAAATAAAACTATTGGTATAGAAAGGCCTTCACCCATAGAAATTATGAGAAATTCCTGTAAAATGTATTGCAGTTTAGGACAGGTAGTAATCTTTTTAGAACATAGAACTTCTGAATAAAAAGTCTCTGTGGGGAAAGTGGATAGAGTCCCTGGAGAAGCCATGGTTATAAGCATAACCCAGAATGGTAGGGCTGGAGGCAGCCAGGGGATTTGGGAATTGCTAGTTGAGTGTAGTCTGGAGTCTTGCCTCCTAGACTGCATTGTCTGAGGACTTACTCTCCGCTTATCCTTGACCCTAACAACCTGAGAAATAGGAGCTGCATGATAGCTGGTTAATGAGAACATTTAGAGAAATTAAAGACTCGAGCCTCTTCCACTCATAAAAGCAAGCATAAACATCTGTATCTGTTTCATTCAAAATGTTCTTGTTAAATGATTCTAGTCAGTGGAAAGTCCAATATTTGTCTCAATGTTTTTTAAACCACCTGGAGGTGGGGTAGCCATTATTTCCTTTGTCAACCAGTATCACACAGACATCTGAACTTCAAGTATGTTCCTATTAAAATCCCAATATCTATAATACACCACTTCCAATGATTTGGGTTTACTGAAATATTTCTAAAGAGCATCAAGGAACATTTTAAATTTAAAATTAAATATTAGGCATAATGACTGAATTTCCTAGACTACCCAGACACAGTAATTTTCCCACTGACCAGTTTTATTATTATTTTTTTTAATTTCATCATGGTATCAAGAGCTCTTCTCCCTCCACCCCACCAGCCTTGCATCCTTCAACCCCTTAGGGAAAAATTTTAATTTCTGCTACCATGTGGAGTTCAAGTTTTGATTCTGTTATAGCCTCACCCCCAAGAGAGACTGGACTCAAGAATGTTCAACCAGATATTTTCCAGGGGTGGGTACTGGGCTGAGCAGCTGGGATATCCTAATTTGATAATGCAGTGCCTGGTTTTGAGTCCTAGCTCTGCTCCTCCTTCTACCCTGTGAAGTGGCAGCGATGGTTCAAGTACTTGGTCCCTGCTAAGCCACTCTGGAGACCCAGAGTGAGTTCCTGGCTCCCTTGCCACTGCAGGCACTTTTTAATAGAAAACTTATTTAATAAATATAAATTTTGAAAGTGCAACTTTTGGATTAAAGTGGTTCTTCCCCCGTAATCACCCTCCCACCACAAACCATCCCATCTCCTACTCCTTCTCCCATCCCATTCTTCATTAAGATTCATTTTTAATTCTCTTTATATACAGAAGATCAACTCTATACTAAGTAAATATTTCAACAGTTTGCACCCACACAGACACATAAAGTATATAGTACTATTGGAAGACTAGTTTTACCATTAATTATCATAGTACAATACATTAAGGATAGAGGTCCTACATGAGAAGCAAGTGCACAGTGACTCCTGTTGTTAATTTAACAATCGACACTCTTATTTATGATGTCAATAATCACACGAGGCTCTTGTCATGAGCTGCCAAGGTTATGGAATACTCTTGAGTTCACAAACTCTAACCTTATTTAGACAAGACCATAATCAAAGTTGAAGTTCTCTCCTCCCTTCAGAGAAAGGTACCTCCTTTGATGGCCCATTCTTTCCGCTGGGATCTCTCACAGAGATCTTTCATTTAGGTTATTTTTTGCCACAGTGTCTTGGCTTTCCATGCCTGAGATACTCTCATGGGTTTTTTAGCCAGATCCAAATGCCTTAAGGGCTGATTCTGAGGCCATCGTGTTACTTAGGGCATTTTGCCACTGTAGGCATTTGGAGAATGAAAAAGCTTAAGAGAATGTATGCTCTGTATTGCAAATAAAATAAAATCAATAATTTTTTAAAAAAATCTATGTTTTCCAAACAAAAGAGCAGTATGCCCCCTATGAATCCCAACTTCAGGTGCAAACTGCAGGGAGCATCTCAAATATCCACTTAGTCTCCCCAGAATGCAAGGAAACAATCTGGTTGGCCTAGCAGTGAGTCTCTGGCCAGGCAGCCTCCAGCTGTAGCTTATTTCCTCCTTTCAGTGTGTACCTGGAACTCACATTTGTAAATAAATGCTCCACTGGGGTTCAACATCTGCCCCTTACTTGGGGCTTAAAAGATTTGATAGGAATTCCATACAACTTCTGAGAGAACCAAGAGTAATTCCCAATATCAGACAAAGGGTTCCCTCTGAGAAAACTTGCCAGACATGTGTGAACGTCCCCTGGCTCAAGAGGAGGCAACAAATACAAAGAAAAATGTTCAAAAACCAACCTCAGGGGCCAGGACCATGGCTCACTTGGTTAATCCTCTGCCTGCGGCGCCGCCATCCCATATGGGTGCCAGTTCTAATCCTGGTTGCTCCTCTGCCAGCCCAGCTCTCTGCTGTGGCCCGGGAGGGCAGTAGAGGATGGCCCAAGTGCTTGGGCCCCTGCACCCGCATGAGACACCAGGAGGAAGCACCTGGCTCCTGGCTTTGGATCAGCATAGTTCTGGCCGTGGCGGCCATTTGGGGGGTGAAATAACAGAAGGAAGACCTTTCTCTCTCTGTCTCTCTCTCTCACTGTCTAACTCTACCTGTCAAATAATAATAATAATAAAAGAAACAAAAAACAACCTCAAAGAATTAAGTAGATGCAGTATTCTATCAAAGAAATTTTAGAAATTAATCCCTATTTACAAGGACATTTAAGAAGACACTATATTGGTGAGGCTGAGGGAATTACTCATGAAGATGCAGAGACTGCTTCAGAGTATCATATTTCTTCCCAGTGACAGTAAATGCCAGAAGACAGGGAGACTTGTGCAAGGCTGGGGTGGAGAGGTGTGTACTCAATGGTTGATATCTAGCCAAGTTTTCACTTGTATTTAATGGCAGCCAAAAACATTATCTGAGGTGATAAATGATTAAACATGTACTATTGGGGCCGGCACTGTGGCATAGTGGGTAAAGCCATCGTCTGTAGTGCCGGCATCCCATATGGGCACTGGTTTGATTCCCAGCTGCTTTACTTCTGATCCAGCTCTCTGCTGTGGCCTGGGAAAGCAGTGGAAGATGGCCCAAGTCCTTGGGCCGCTGCACTCACGTGGGAGACCTGGAAGAAGCTCCTGGCTCCTGGCTTCAGATTGGTGCAGCCAATTGGGCAGTACACCAGCAGATGGAAGACCTCTCTCTCTCTTTCTTTCTCTCTCTCTCTTTCTCTCTCTCTCTCTCTCTCTCTGCTCTCTGTGTGTAACTCTGACTTTCAAATCAATCAATCTTTAAAAAATAAATAAAAATAAAAATATACCATTTACACTTACTTTTCAGAAGAAAGAAAAGAAACAGTGGAAAAGGCACAAACAAATGAAGCAAAGGTCCAAAGTAGCAAAAGATGACAAAGGTGCATACCAGGGGCCCGCATCCCTTCTCAGAGTGCCATTTCAACCCAGCTTCCTGCGAATGCACATGGAAAGGCAGCACAAATGGCCCAAGTATTTGAGTTCCTGCCACCACATAGACAATGGAGTTCCTGGCTCCTGGCTTAGGACATGCCCAGCCTCAGCTGTTGCTGCCATTTGGGGAGTGAACCAGCATATGGAAGATTGATTTCCTCTCTCTCTTTTTCTCACTCTCTCTCTCTCCCTTCCATACAAATAGATTTTTTTTTAAAATGATACACACAAAATGCATATTGATGAGCAATGAAACCAGTAAAACAGAATAGACTGAGTGGCTCTACTGGCAGCACAAGTTAATAATCTGGAAGAATTAAAATCACATCCCCAGAGGGGTGATGCAATTGCTCTTGAGTAGGGTCAGGGATTTCACAGAGTGCATGCTGTGATTTTAATGTGTATACAGACATAGGAACTTCATTTAAGTGATTTGGGGTGCGGATGGGGCTTTTGAGCATGGAGGATTGAGATAGGAGCAAATTGGAAGGTCTATTTTTTAAATGGTATACTTCTCCACACAATAGAAATAGATAATAATTAATGTCACATCCATTTGAGATAAAAACATAAATAAAAACCACATCAGCCTTTTATATAAATTATGAATAATGATCCAAACAAGAAGAAACCAAAAATTATTCCAAACAGGAAGAAACCATAAATTATAGTCCTGCAATAGAAATGTACAAGGAAATAAATGGGCACAGCTCACAATGCATGAATGGAACCAAGTAGGGACACTATGAAAGATCTAGAGAGTCAGAGTTTGCTGCCCAGCTAAGCTGACATCGTAGTTAATACCTGGTCTGTTCTTTACTTAAAAGCATTCTATCCAGGCACAACTTACAGAATCTTTTTTTCTCTTCTTCTAGTTCACTAACACTTATCATCTTGTTCATACCTGATAAGAGGCAATAGATTACATAGAAAGGATGGAATCTCTAAGGGAAGGCATATTATATAGAAAGAAGTAAGACTGAGAGCTGACACCAATAAATCAAGCCCATCAGGGAAACTGAAAAAGATTCCCAAAGCATCACAATCATGGGGCATTTTAAAGAGGAAAAAAACATCTTACATATCTCAATAGTTCTCAGAGGCAGCAATGAGTTAATCATGCCTACAACAGATATTTAATATGGCTGTCATTTCCTTTTATGTATACAGAAAGGATAATTTGGTTGGTAGTTTCTCTCCGTATAAGGATGAATTTCCTGTAAGATATTTAGGAGACAGGGAATTGTCATCTTTCTCACCTGAGCTGTATCCTTGACTCATTTTTTTGTCATTTAATAATATCTAAATTAGGTTTTTTGAGGTTGACATTATTGGCAACCACCTAGGGATTCTTTCTCACAGTCCTCCGTGCTGAGATGTCACCCACTACATAGACTTCAGAAACAGATCAGGAGAATATGGGGTAGGCGTGCTCCCACCAAGTGCTCTGTGTGTAATTACCCACGGTACTGTTTTCAAGATTATATGGAAATATTAATTTTACTAAAGAGATTGGTAACTGAAGGGAGCTGCAGTTTATTAAGTAATATTCCAAAATAGATACTGCATGCTGCCTACAACCAAACCTCTTGTCCACGGTGAAGAGGTCATCCAGCACAAGAATTTGCACCTTTCACAGGAGTCTGCCTTGTGACTGTGCCCCCGCTCCTCGCTTGCTCCTCACTTCTGAGATCCATTGCTTCCTGGAGAATGCCTTCCTGGTCATCCCTTAACAATGTACATCCCTGTGTCTTCCTTAGGACAACCAAAATTGCTTAACTAAGTGACCTGATCTGACTTTAGAATCTATCTAACCCTCCCTTTCTAAGGAAAATTTATGTACTAATTTACTTCTGTATACTTCCCAAAGCATAAGCAATTCATTCTACAATAATTCCACAGACAAAACAGGAATATAGAAAATGACTAGAAAACAAAGATAAGCATGGTGTCCAGTTTCAGTCTGGACCCTGTGATAGCTCATTTTCATTTTTTTGTTCTTTTTCACTCTTAAGGATCAAACAAATCATGACTATTAAATCAAACACAGACATCCCTTCCAAAGGAAAATCATGCATTTTTTGAGAAAGTAAAACAACAACAACAACAACAAAAACCACATCAAGGAGGCTAAACATTTCTTTCATTGTCACCCAGTTCATTCATCTAGTCGAGCCCTCTGCAGAAGTAATACTTTACACAAGTGTGCAGTCTGTGTCAATTAGGACAGCTCTACTTTGTCTGAAGCTGGTTATCCATTGACACTTGAGATGTCACCTCTTCCAAATTAACCCCTTTCCCTTCACTGATATTTTAAAACATTAAATACCCCAAAGAAGCTATAAAATATAAGGTCTATTTCCCAGGGAAAATTTCAAGACAATTCAAAATTTTGGCCATGGCTTATTGGAAGATTCTCCTGTTGTAATCTAAGGTTCATTTGATGTAACCTAAAAGAGTAAATATAGTTGAATTTTTGCATTATACTAACTTAAATATAAATGTTGCATACTGTCCATTCCATGACATCTTCTCAATTGATAACAAAGGGAAGACAAGATTTTACGGAAGTAAGAACTATTCAGAATCTTAGGATAGGCCAAGGGCAATGAGCTTCTCAAGAGCTACAGCAGAAATTATGGGTATGCATTTTCCTAGTCAAAAGGGATTAATAATTCCAACTTCTAAATACTGAATTACTAACTAATGGCCCTGTTAACACTGATAGCTAATAATATTTAGTACAGCCTTCTTGGGAAGCAAGAGATACTGGGCGGGGGTGGGGGTGTGAATGAGAACATTAGTGGAGAATTCCTACCAGATTCAACTGTATTTGTCTAGGCCTCAAGAACTTCAATTATCTTAGGCCTTGAAGAAACAGCCAAGTAATTCCTCCATTGAGTTCTTCTTAGAGAAGATCCCAGTAGTAAGGAAAAAAGAGAAACCTATTTATGAACTCAAAATTCTACTAAACAAGATTTGGCTTATTATTATACTCTTAAAGGGTTAGCTGCACTTTAACATAACTGTTAAGCCCATGGTCTTAATCTGATTATCATTATAAAATTCTGTTTTCATTAGCACATTAGCAATGCCTTATCCAATTAATATGAAACATTTTATCTTTCAAAGAAAAACAAATATAAAATAGTCATAAGAACCTTATAACAGTGAATGCCTGAAATACAAGGTCCAAGATTGAAGAAGAGGATCATACGAGATTTGTGTGAAAGGTTGATGTGGGATTTGGCAGAGGAACTGTTCAGCTATAGCCTGAAGATAAAGAGATACAGAGGAAAATCAAAAGCTAACTGGAAGGAGAGAAGTATGCAAATAGGGCTGTGAATCGGAGAGAGCCTTATTAATTTTCAGGGGAACCTTGTATACAATATCAGGAACAAAGAACACTCACATTACAGATTCTGTAGAGATTCACCGAGGAATAGAAAAAAAAAAAGAAAAGAAAACCAAAACAAAATCCAAATCCAGTGCTGTTAAAGTAGTACGTGTGTGTGTTTGCGTGCATGCGCGCCTACCACATCTACACCACACAGGGATTAAAGCTTGATGAAGTCTGGAACATGTACAGTACCTATCACTGGAAAGCTGTTTACAGTTTTCATTTTCTAACACAACATCTTTTTGCAAAGAACAACCCTTCTGCATTATTTATATTCAGAAGACTTGCATAATAAGGTGGAGGTACATTTCCGTCACATCGCATGCATTCCTACAAACGCTCTGGGTAACAGAACTGAGGTAGAGACTAATGAATCTTGTGCAACAGGGGAAGCTTGGTGGCTAAGTGAGGCTGCCTGCCATTTTTACATATCACTATGTTATTTTTATGGCCCACTGTTATTTCCTAACATTCATTTTAAAGAATAAGCATTCATGCCCTTATTTAAGATTTTCCATCTTCTGAATGCTTCTCAGGATTATTCAGCTGCAAGACATTTCACAGACTATCAGGAAAATGATTTATAGACCTGAATCTATTCCCTGAAGAATTCTCTAAGGTTTGTCCGACAAAGAGTTTGTTTGATGAAATAAACATGTATCTATGTATATGTGTGTCTAGGTTAGAAAGGACTGTTTGTATTCAGTTTTACATGCCATTGCCCTAACATCAGTTCCTTAGATGTTTCTCTCATTAGGTCTCTATGTGTATTATAGAAAGTTAAGATGTATTTCTAGGACAATAAGTTGCAAAAAGAAAAAATACTTTTTAGGTATTGAGGTACTTTTATGTAATCTCTTTGTGGACAGTGCAGCCTTATCATGAAAATCTTAGTTGTCATTAATTTTGTCCTGCAAAATAGTAAAGGAATTATTTCTATAGACATCAGAATGTTCGCTACACTCTGGACATTCATATGTCTGAGGGATGTGGAGCTCATTTGGCTTAGTCATTCCAGCTTTTTAACATTTTTACTAAATCAGGCCCCCATATGCTTGCTTTTAATTTACAACTTGGATTGATGCCAATCTAACTTATAACATTATTATGCATTTAAGAGATCTTCTATGCCTCTTCACCAAGCTGAACTCCTTCATCTACTATATTATCTCCAACTGCATTAAATACACCTAAAATTATAAGAATATGTAGGGGCTGGCACTGTGGCATAGTAGGTTAATCCTCCGCCTGTGGTGCCAGCATCCCATATGGGTACCAGTTCTAATCCCAGCTGCTCCTCTTCCCATCCAGCTCTCTGCTATGGCCTGGAAAAGCAGTAGAGGATGGCTCAAGTTCTTGGGCCCCTGTCCACATGGAAGACCAGGAAGAGGCGCCTGGCTCCTGGTTTCAGATTGGCACAGTTCCAGCCGTTGCAGCCATTTCAGGGGTGAACCAACGGAAGGAAGACCTTTCTTTCTGGCTATCTCTCTCACTGTCTAACTCTACCTGTCAAAAAAAAAAAAAAAAGAAAAGAAATTTGAGGCAAATCCCTCCATCATCAGCTCCTCCAATACACCAGGACCAGTGCTACTGAGGCCTTGCTATAAGAAATCCTAGAGTAACAAGAATAAAGGATGGAGTTCAGGGTTCCCAACTCCTAGTGTGAGGTGTTCTCCATTGCATCAGGTCAATATAATGATAAAATTGAATGCATTCAATTTCTTACAAGAATGTGACTTTTTAGAAATAAGAACGCTATAGCAGCTATAGTCTGAACAGCTCAAAACATGATGAAGACATGGCCTTTAGCCTAGCATTTAAAATGCCTACATCTTACATTAGAGCCCCTGAGGTCAAATCCCAGCTCTGGCTCCTGACTCCGGGTTCCTGCCAGTGCAGACCATAGGAGGCATTATTTGTGGATCAAGTAATTGGGTTCCTGCCAACCTCTTTTTTTTTTTTTAAAAAAAAAAATTTATTTTATTTATTTGAAAGACAGAGGTACAGAGAGAGGTAGAGACAGAGAGAGAGGTCTTCCATCTGCTGGTTCACTCACTAGATGGCCGCAACGGCTGGAGCTGGGCCAATCAGAAGCCAGGAGCTTCTTCCGGGGGTCTCCCACATGAGTGCAGGGGCCCAAGGACTTGGGTCATCTTCTACTGCTAACCCACGCCATAGCAGAGAGCTGGGTTGGAAGAGGAGCAGCCAGATCTACAACTGGTGCCCATATGGGGTGCCAGCGCTTCAGGCCAGGGCATTAATCCGTTGAACCACAGCGCCGGCCCCCCAGTCAACCTTGTGGGGCTCTGGATTGTATTTACAATTCTTATGGTCTAGACACTACTGTTTATACGTAACAGCCACCCTGTGAGGATTTTCTAGTGTGTACACTGTTTGCTTATATTGAGTTCCTAAGAAGCTTATCAAATATTCTATCACTGGATTCCTATGATCTAATTAATATTTAATATATTATTTTGAAGAATGGCAAGTTTTCTTCCTCAATGTAAATTGACACACCATTGGCCCAACTAACTAAAAAAAGAGAAGAGACCCAAATCAATAAAATCAGAGACGAAAAAGGAAATGTAACAACAGACACCATAGAAATAAAAAGAGTCATCAGAAATTACTACAAAGAGCTGTATGCCAGCAAACAAGGAAATCTATCAGAAATGGATAGATTCCTGGACACATAGAACCTACCGAAATTGAACCAGGAAGACATAGAAAACCTAAACAGACCCATAACTGAGACAGAAATTGAAACAATAATAAAGGCCCTCCCAACAAAGGCAAGCTCAGGACCGGATGGATTCACTGCTGAATTCTACCAGACATTTAAAGAAAAACTAACTCCAATTCTTCTTAAACTATTCAGAACAATCGAAAAGGAGAGAATCCTCCAAAATTCTTTCTATGAAGCCAGCATCACCTTAATCCTTAAGCCGGAAGAAGATGAAGCAATGAAAGAGAATTACAGACCAATTTCCCTGATGAACATAGACGCAAAAATCCTCAATAAAATTCTGGCCAATAGAATGTAACAACACATCAGAAAGATCATCCACCCAGACCAAGTGGGATTTATCCCTGGTATGCAGGGATGGTTCAATATTTGCAAATCAATCAATGTGATATGCCACATCAACAAACTGCAGAAGAAAAACCATATGATTATCTCAATAGATGCAGAGATAGCATTTGATAAAATACAACACCACTTCATGATGAAAACTCTAAGCAAATTGGGTATAGAAGGAACATTCCTCAATATAATCAAAACAATCTACGAAAAACCCATCCTATTGAATGGGGAAAAATTGGAAGCAATTCCACTAATATCTGGTACCAGACAGGGATGTCCACTCTCACCATTGCTACTCAATATAGCACTGGAAGTTTTAGCCAGAGCCATTAGGCAAGAAAAAGAAATTAAAGGGATACAAATTGGGAAGGAAGAACTATCCCTCTTCGAAGATGATATGATTTTTATTTAGGGGATCCAAAGAACTCTACTAAGAGACTATTGGAACTCATAGAAGAGTTTGGCAAAGTAGCAGGATATAAAATCAATGCACAAAAATCAACAGCCTTTGTATACACAGGCAATGCCATGGCTGAGAAAGAACTGCTAAGATCAATCCCATTCACAATAGCTACAAAAACAATCAAATACCTTGGAATAAACTTAACGAAAGACGCCAAAGATCTCTATGATGAGAATTACAAAATCTAAAAGAAATAAAAGAGGATACCAAAAATTGGAAAAATCTTCCATGCTTATGGATTGGAAGAATCAATATCATCAAAATGTCCATTCTCGCAAATGCAATTTATAGATTCAATGCGATACCAATCAAAATACCTTTATTTTTAGACCACGGGAAAGATCTGGTTTACTGTGAATCTTTTTTTTTGTTTTTTTTTTTTGACAGGCAGAGTGGACAGTGAGAGAGAGAGAGACAGAGAGAAAGGTCTTCCTTTGCTGTTGGTTCACCCTCCAATGGCCGCCGCGGCCTGTCACCGCGCTGATCTGAAGGCAGGAGCCAGGTGCTTCTCCTGGTCTCCCATGCGGGTGCAGGGCCCAAGGACTTGGGCCATCCTCCACTGCTTTCCTGGGCCATAGGGGAGGGCTGGCCTGGAAGAGGGGCAACCAGGACAGAATCCGGTGCCCCGACCAGGACTAGAACCCGGTGTGCCGGCACTGCAAGGCGGAGGATTAGCCTGTTAAGCCACGGTGCTGGCCTCATGCATAGTTTTATAACACATATTTTAAGTGAACTTTTTAAAGACCCCTTGTGTGTATATCCACACATGCATATTTATGGCTACAAAGTAGATTGGGGAATTGTAGAGGTTAGTAATAATAATAGATGATGACAACCAGATCTTTCCCGTGGTCTAAAAATAAAGGTTTCTACTTTTGCAATAACTTATAATTGCCTTCCTTCAGATAATTTTGCTTTTTCAGTGTTCCTCTCCCTGTCAGCTCTCCTTCCTCTCCTCCCTCCCCTTCTTCATCACCCTCTCCTTTTCCCTGTCACCCTATCCTGTATCCCAATTTCTTCTCCTTCTTTCTTAGGATCTCTCTCTCTCATGTTTTATGCATAAGTCTGGGTACCAAGGACATAGTGAATATTCCTATAATAATAACAATTACTATCACCTACTATGTGCTGAACATCATTCTGAATGCTTTACATTTAACATTAAAAATCCTTGAGCGGGGTTGCTGGACTTTCTGTTGCCAAATAAGCCTAATTTCGCTCTTCCATGTTCTCTCCTACAATGTACAGAAGAAATCTGGGAATGACACTTCCCCAATTCCTGGCTGTGTGATTTTGGTATAGATTCCATTAAAGAGGAGACGCACAGAGCATTTGGAAACACTGCCTGTGGTAGGAGAATGAAATTTACTGACTTGGATGTAAAAATGTGATCTAAGGTGCAGTGTTCCCACTCCAGAAGCTGAACACAAGGTGGCTGCCATGAAATTGAGACACACACAGTGACATGGGGAGAAATTTGTGTGTTGTTCTTACCTGCGCAAAGTAATGAGTAAACAAATTGATCAAAAGCCTATTTAACTTTTCTAAACAGCAGATATATTGAGATACCATTGACATACAATCAACTGGATGTATTTAGCATTTGCAATTTGCTAAGTTTTGAAGTACAATATTATCCTCATAGTCAAGATAATGAACATATCTTTTGCTCCCAAAGTTACCTCAAGCCCTTTTATAATATTCCATTCCTCTTGCCTCACACCCTTATCACCAAGAAATCACTGACTTGCTTTATGTCCTTGTAGGGTAATTGACAGTTTATAAAGAAATCTAAACAAGGAATATATAATATGTATCTCTTTGTTTGTCTTCCTGGATTAATTCTCCACAGATCATCAATATTTTGTTAATCCCACCTGCTTGCTAATTAGTATTTCATTCTATAAAGATACATTTTTAAAATTTATCAGTTAACATTTATATTTCGTATTCTAAGTCGTGAGATTACAATGAACAAGTACGTATAAAACTAGTTTGTTTCCTGGATAAATACTTAGTAATTGCAGGTGATTGATTCACTTTATGTATATGTCTTAGTTTTGGTTTCAATGAAAAACATGCTATAGACTGGGCAATATAACAACAAATATTTATTTTGCAGAATGTATGCAATAAACTTGGAAGAATTAAAATTTTAGCAATATTGAGTCTTTCTACTCCAGAATATTGTATATATCTTTACTTTTATTGAGCAATGTATAGTTTCCTTGTGAAATATTATGTGATGGTATACACACATAATATATATATATAATTATATAATAATTACTTATATATTTGGGTTATATATATAGGCACAAGATATATATATAAGATTATATATTTGGGTTTTATATATATATATATATATATATATATATATATATATATATATATATAAAATGAACAACATAGCTTCCATGAAAAAGACACCAAAAACAGTGACAATATATAGATATAGATATATAGATATAGATATACATATACATATATATTGTCACTGTTTTTGGTGTCTTTTTATCTATATCTATCTATATAAAATATATATATATATATAAATTAGAATACTATTCAGCTATAAAAAAGAATGAAATCTGGCTTTTTTGCAACAAAATGGATGCAACCATAAACTATTATACTTAGTGAAATAAGCCAGTCCCCAAAAGACAAATACCATATGTATTCCATGATCTGTGGTAACTAATAGAGTACCCAAAAATGTAATGTATAGGAGTGAAATTGACATTTTGGGATTCAATGCTTCTTTACAGCCCTTGTTTCTATTGTTGAGGATTAGTGTTCTCTTCTTACTATTTGCTGACCTCTTAGTGTAGGATTAATCTTATGAGTATAAAGTAAAATTAACAGAGGGAATTTGAGATGAAAGAGGAAGATGGATGGGATCATGGAAAATTTTGCTACATTCTAAATCTATGTCTGCGAAATGTATGAAATATGTTTAAAATAAAGAAAAAAGAAAAATGCTACTTCAGTGAAATTAAATGGGTTTTTTGAAATCACAATTTTCCCTAGATGAGAAGACAGAGGAACATTAGATAGACACAGAGATAAGAAGGCAAATGATGTGGCCACAATCCAAGGAATGTTGACAGACATCAAAAGCTGGAATAGCACAGGACTAATTTCCAAGAATCCACACAAAGGATGGCTTGCAGACACTTTGATTTAGCTCAGTAGCATTGAGTCCAACTTCAAGCCTCCAGAGCTGTGATTTCTGTTGTTTTCAGCAATGCAGTGTATCTTCATTTATTACAGCAACCTCACAAAACAAATGTGTTATCTATTTCCATGTGATGTGCTGGACTGCTCCTAATCCATACGCACTGGAATGTATAGTCTATGAAAGCAAAGGCCTTCTCTGTCTTGTTCACTGCTCTATCTTCAATCCCTCCAAAAGCACCTGACGTGCAACAGAACTGCTAGAAATATTATTGGAAAAATAAATAAATGAATGGTTGTGTCTGCAAAACTGCACCTTGGGGGATCAGATCACTGGGCTGAGCCTTGGAGGAAGGCTTCCTGAGAGGGGGACTGGGTGGGGCCCACAGGCAGCCCAGGTTGTCAGGCTAACCCTTGTAGATATGGAAATGACTGCTTCTTTCACTTGAGTTTAGCTGACCTTTGTTTCCAGAAACTGCTTTTATTTCCTGAATAGAGGGTGATAGCCCAAATGAATCATTTTCCAGGATATCTCTTGATGTGGTTATTGGCCTTGAGTGTGCCTAGAAAAGCATGAATGAAAAGTGTTCCTTTTTCCTGTGCTACCATCCTTTGTGACAATGATGGTATGGCAGGTGACAGCACATAAGATGCATAGGTCTGGGAGACCTGAAGGTAAATCCTGGTTCTCCCATTTCACATAACAGCAAACAATTCTTCAGCACTTACCACTGGTGAGGAATTGTGCTGCACTATTTCGTGGTAATTCATTGCAAGTTTTTTTTTTTTTCTTATTTTTTGTTGAATTCTTTACTTAGTGGAGGGTTAATCTTATGATTATAAAGTAAACTGAAAAGATGTCACTGTAAAAATTAGAAGAATGAGAAGAGAAGGAGGAGGAGGCAGCATGGGAGGCTAAGAGGGCGGGAGAGAGGGTTTTGTGGAAACTGTCACTATGCTCCTAAATCTGTATATATGAAATACATAAAAGTTGTCCCCATTATATAAATAAAAATTGTTTAAAAATTCCAGCTATTCATATATTTGTGTACTGATATCCTTTTTTGTTTCAACTAGCATCAACCCTATTAAATGGTGATTTAATCACCTTTTTATGTTTCTTTACCATCCATAAATGTTCTTGATTTCTCTGTTTAAATAATTATTCTATTTTATTTGTTTTCTTATTAGTTATTTCTCATTCATTGAGTGCTAGATCAGATATGAGTTAAAAATAGTCTCCTAATCCTCCTAAGGATGTGTTTCAAAAGGCAGAAGTATACATTTTGATTTTAAAATTTGACTTTAACTTATAATACAATTGTTTCAGTACCATTTGCAGAAAAAGATTATTCTTCATACACTGAAATGCTTTCATTAACTTTGTAAAATTCTTTGTTCAGATGTGCGGGTCTATTTCTGTATGCATTATTACAGTTTTTTGATGTATTTGTTTTTCTCAATGCTGTGCTATTTGGATTCACTTGATAATAAATCTGAAACGCTAACCTTGTTCAGTTTCAGAGTTGTTTTAGATATTCCATATCTTTTGAATTTACTAATGAAATTTATAATCATTATCTTCACATCCAGCAAAAATGTGCTAAGATTATGATATAGTTTTGTCAAATTTACACATCAAACTTGGGAGAATTAACATCTTAGTAATATTGCGATTTTTTTAACTCTAGAATATGGTATATCTCTTTACTTCTTGTGAAAAACTTACACATATTTTCTGAAATATATCAGTATAGACTTATTTTTGTTATTTAAGTTAGACCTTTTAATTTCCAATGATCTGTTGTTACTGTATAGAAATAGATTATTTTGTACATTGTACATGTATCCTATAAACTCGGCAAATTCTAGTAAGTCTCTTTATATCTCACTGAATATTTTACATAGATGATTATTTTGTTTATAAGTAAAGAAACTGTTTTATTCTTTCCTTCCCAATAGAATGACTTTATTCCATCTTTCATCACCATTTCAGTGGAGAGAACAGAAAGACAGCAGAAGTTGGAACAGAGTATCCTTATGTTTTTATCATTGAAGGAAAGTGCTATTGCTAGATTAAATTTTATACTTAAGTATGATGTTAGTGATAGGTTATTTACTAATTACCATTATCAGGCAGGAGAAATCTCCTGTGTTCCTAACTTGATGAGAGATTTTGTTTGCTTGTTGTCTGTTCAGGAAAGGATTTTGTATTTTGTCAAATGCTTTTCTGCATCTATTTGAGGTAATCATGTTTTCCTATTTCAGTTTATCGATGTGTTAAATTATATTTGTGGATCTTCAAGAACTAAACCAAATTATATTCTTGGGACAAATCCCAGAACTGGCCATGATTTATTACCTTCTTTAAACACTATTTTATATGATTGTATAAAATTTTACCTGCATTCGTGAGACATATTTAGTTCAAGTGGTTTTTGTTGTTCTTGATGTTCTCTTTATGTATTTTCTTGTTTTGATATCAGGGTAATTCTGGTATCACACACTGAGTTGGGAAATCCTCATCTTTTTAATATTCTAGATCATTTTGTTTAGAAATCATTTTACTTATTCTTAATTACTTTGTAGAATTCACAAGTGAGAACATCTGGGTTCTGAGTTTGCAAGAAGTTTTTAAATATGAATTCAATTTATTTAATAGATGCACACCTATTCAAGTTGTCTATTTTATCTTTGGATGCACTTTGATAGTTTATGATTTTTAAGCAGTGGGTTCATGTCATCGAAGTTGTCATAATTGTTGAATAAATTTGTTTATAATATTCTTGTATTTTCTTTTTTAATATCTGTAAAATACAAAGTGACATCAATGTTGGTATTTTTTATATTGGTGATTTTAACATCTCTCTTCTCACTTATCAGCTTACTTATAGCCTTTGCTAGTCTAATTGACAGGATTTTTAAAAATTTTCTCTATTCTTTTACTATTTTTCAGTGAATTCAACTTTGTTTTTGTAACTTTCTTTATTATGCTCATTTTAGATTTAATTTACTCTTCTCTCCTAAGCAAATTCAATGGTAGAAGGTGAGGTCATTGATCTAAGACCTTTGTTCTTTTTCAGTGTAGACCTTATTTGTTTTTCCCACTAAGTTACTGCCTTAGTGACATCCTGCAATTTTTGATATTCTGTGTTTTCATATTTCATTGAGTTAAAAGTACGTTAAAATTTCCAGCTTCCTGTTGGCCCATGAATTATTGATAAGTTTATTATACAGTTTTTCAAATACTCAGGGATTTTCTAGAGGGTTTTCTACTTTTTGATTCTATAATGCAATTCCATTACAGAGGATGAGAACATATTTTGTGTAAATATAATTCCTTTTACATTTATTGAGGAATTTTATGACCTAGAATATGGCATAATTTTACAAACATTACATGTGCCCTTGAAAATAATGTGTTTTGTTCTATATTGGAGTGTTCAAAATGTCAATTAGCAAATTAGTTAAAATTATTGTTCTAGTCTTGCACATCCTTAATAATTTTCTAAGTGTTATATCAACTATGGAGAGAGGGATATTGAAATTCCTGTATATAATTTGGCTTTTTGTTTTTCTCTTTTATTTACATCCATGTTCTCTGTATGCATCTTGAAGATTTGTTAATAGTTACGTAAATATTTTGGAATGGTATGTAATTTGGGTGAATCGACACCTTCATGACTATGATATGAACTTCTTTGTCCCAGGGAATATTTTTTTCTGTTAATTTTACTTGGTTTGTTACTAATAGACTCTCTATGGCATTCTTTTTTACTTAAGACAGCAAAGTTTATCCTTTTAATCTTTTTACTAGTTGACTATTCATGTATTTTCAAAATATTTTGTTTGTGACATATAGTTGAATCTACTATAATTTAATGAAAGGTGAACATTGTTTTTTGTTGTGGAGTGAAGGAGTTGGAAATGGACTCTATTCCCAGCCCTGTGTGAATGCCTGGCATCTGTTTATTCCTAATTTCTCATACAATCCTTTCTAGATCATCGATTACCTGTAAGCTCTCATTACTACTGTTCTGTCAAATACTCAAAGAATTTCCCTTTGAGCCACTTTGTTCTCTTCCGTCTTTCATGATACAAACTGTAGTTATCCCAATATACCATATCCTTGCTTTTGTTTTTTTCAAAATTTGGGAATCTACTAGCATTCTGCATCCTTCTAATATGGCCTGAATCTTCCCTCATGGAAATGAACTTAGATATTTGATATTTCATTTCACTACCATATTTCAAGGATTACTGGCCAGAATTTCCTGATTGTCAACATCTTAAAAAGTATTACTCTGCATAGTTTTTCCAGATTATTTGGTTTCTTCAGATGGAAGCCAAATATGGTTTAATTAGCTCTCTATTGGCCAAGGAAAGTTCCTGTTTTCTTTTACAAAGGGTCTCCAAAATATTCACAGAAAATATATGGTCTGGAAAAATTACACTTTTTTCAAAAAAATTATGAAACAAACATATCTTTTAATTCAATTTTCCATTAAATTAGGAAGTATTATCTTATTTACACTTGCCATGCTAGTGAGTGTGGGTTATGTGTTTACTATAAAAACAAACTTCATGAATCTGGATTAAAATTGCTCTTTTCCAATTCAACATCAAAAGAATCCTAGAGCATAAAAAACTGCATGACCTGAGAGTTGCCCATGAAAGTTGTATGATCTTCAAAGATGGTACAGTCCATCACAGACATTTCAGATAAGCCCATGAAGAAACAATAGAGAATGGAGAAACAATAGAGAATGGAGCAGGTATTTTTCTCAGCAGTTAAATTCCCACTTGGGACACCTGTTACAGTGTGTGGTTCAAGTCCTCGTCCCTCTCCTTGCAATCCAGCTCCTTGCCAATGTATACCCTGTATGGCAGCAGGTAATGGCTCAAGTACATGGATCCTTGCCACCTATGTGGGAGACCTGGACTGAATTATTGGCTCCTGAATTCAGCCTGGCCAACCCATGGCTATTGTAGGCATTTTTGGAGTGAATTAGTACATTTCTTTTAATTTCAATGGTGCTATACATATGTATTTCCAAAATCAAAGTTATTTAGCTTATACTTACTGTTGTAGAAGTTCTGAGAATTAAGTAGTTTTCCATTTGATCTATATCACAAAATTGTAGCTGAAGATAATTTTTTCATCAATCTCATTTCTTTGCCACATGAATTAATCAAAGCCAACCAGGTTTCCCTAATTCAATTCATATCATTGCAAATATTAGGGAACAAGAGCAAGTTACCAAGTCCTATCTTTTCTGGAGCTTTAGGGCTCCTGTATATTTTAATCCACATTTCTTTATCTTTAAGCAAGGGAAAAATAATCTCTACATATTGAAAATTTCAAACTATAAGGGTATTTTAGCTTATCCTGTCCAAGACAATGATTATCTACATGCCTTGTGATATATTAATTGAAGTGCCTATCATGAGATTTTTGAATAAGAAGGTTTCCTCTAACTGACCAGAACTTCTTATCCTTAGGTGTAAAAGATGTCAGTCTATTTACCCTCTTCAATAGAAGCACATTAAATATTTTCCTTGAGATATCACATAAGAACTGGTTACCAAATATTAGAAAGTGAGAGGAGATTTCCTAAAGCAAATGATAATGCTGTCCCTGAATGCTAAGAATCTGTCAGCTTGGGCTAATGTGGAAGTGAAACTGTACAGATGTATTTATTATACTAACATTAGAAAACGAAAGTTACAGTCACTAGACCATTAGCGACCATGTATGACTGAAATGTTGGATAGGAAGAGTATCAGAGAAAAGTTAAAATTTGGAACTTGAAGGTGAAAAGAAAAAAGAACATGTTATAAATAGACTCATTGTGTGTGTGTGTGTGTGTGTGTAAGTAGAAAGCAGTATATTATAGAAAGTGTGTTAATGATACATAAATAAATGTACAAAACCCATTCAAATCTCCAAATACAATTTTGCTAAAATATTCTGTAAATTTTTCAGGTCACCCTGCCCTCTTCTCACTCTACAACCAAAGAATGAGAGTTCCTATCTGAGCTGGATAGGTTCACAGATGATGATTATACAGTAACACACCAGAAGAGTATCTATCTGTCTTTGTGATCTCCATCTTCTTCCCAGGGCTTCAGGAAATAAAGACCTGGCCCACTGTCTGCATCCTATCATCAAAAGATCATATCATTGTCTTTCATTGAACCAATTTCTCCTGTGATCTGACATCTCATTCTCAATTGCACTCTGTTTCGTGTTACTTTTCCATCTACTTTGCTGGCCAGATAATGCATGCCTGCTGATACAACATATCACTCCTGAAGTCTCAATAGCTGAACCCACTGAACATTTGTTTCTGGCTCACAGGAAGTCTGGTTGGAGATGTATGCTTCATGGCAGAGAAACAAAAGAAAGTGGGTTCTAATAACCTTTGTCCTAGCTGGCTCCGGCTGATAGAGAGACATACATAACTTCCACTCACAGGCCATCTGCCAGACCTAGTCTAATCTGGGCCCCTGCTTAACTTTAAGAGAGCCTGGGGAAGATTCAGAACCATGGGAAATATGGCTTCTCTTCTGAGGGGACGTGTGGCTGCTCTGGAGTGTCTCTGTTTTTCTCTCTCTTACACTTACACACATACATCTGCTTAGAGTATTCTTGCACTTTTGGTTAAGTGTTTGTATATACGTCATCTCATTTGAGTCACTCAAAAACCACCTGCACTGGTTCTGTTTAATATGAGTGATCTACCCAGTGTCATAGCATCACTAAAGGGCTGCCCTAAGGGATTGACAGAGATCTCCCACCTCTAAACAGACGCACCTAAAGTGTCTGATAAAGCACAAATTACTGAGCTACACTTCAAGTGTCTGTCAACTTCTAGTGTCCCCAAATTTGCATCACTATCAAGTTTACAAGCCACATGATTGTTTCTGGTCTTGAGACCAAACTTTATAGGCAGGTCCTGTCCGTCTTATCCCTGAGCAATTTTCACAAGTGGAAAAGTAAAGACCATTACCCACAATAAAACACTGCAACCAATACATCTCTCTGAATCAGAAATCATTTTTAAGAATGGAACAGGCTATGAGCAATGTCTGCAGACTCTTAATAGCCCTCTTCCTGACAGGTTTTCCCTTTGGCTTGCCAAAATGCAGAGGAGAGGCAAGGTTATGCTTTCAGAAGAAATTAGGTCCATGGGCTTGCCTTTTCTTCTGGAAAAGGCACTTTCAACCTTTTTCTCTCACGCGTTCCATCTGCCCCAACCCACATTGAGCTCTGGTGTACCCATTCGCTGTTTAGAGGGAAAACAGAGCAGGAACACGTTTTGCACTTATTTCTGCCCGTGCCTCTGGCAGGCGCAACCACAGTCCATCTGTTCTGTTCTCAGATTCAGCCCACCCTTGATCTGTCTTTTTCTTCTAGACTTCACACTTTCCAGAAAAAACAGAATTATTAGCAGGTAGTCCTGCTCAACCCTCAACTTCCCAGTCTGAAATGCCACCTCTTCTACATTATGAGGTTTAATTTATAAAAGCAGAAGCCCCCAGAGATTGGCAATAAAGTAACTGATTTACACACATACACCCACACACACACACACACACACACACATAACCCTTCTTAGTGATATCTTAATTTAGAATGAATAAAATTATCTAAAATAATCCAACATGTACTATGAGAAACGTGAACAAAGACACTTGTGGACCAACCTCACATTTTGCCTTCAAATTTACTTGTCGCTGAACACTTACAAGAGTTTTAAGCAAAGGTAGTTCCTGATGAATCAGAGAATGTGTGTTCATCCCCCAAGACTTAGTTCTCCAGCATTATATTTTCCTATTCTGCCCCTAAACACAATCAGAGAAAGCCCACAGAGAGCTACTTAGTGAGACATGCGCTGGCCTGGAGACCAAGGGCTACAACATGAGAGAGTAAATAACAGGACTCGTTGCTTGTGTACAGGTGCTAGGGTTCAGGTAGTTTGGGTGTTGAGGAAAGGGGATCCAATTGTCTCTATAGGACTTTATTTATAAGCTGCACACCACAATGCAAATCAACTGATGTGCTCGTTCATGATGTATGTGGCAACACCAGCGAACTTTGTCCAAACCTACCCAGTTGCCCTCTGGGAAATGCTAACTCCAACATAAATATTCATCAAAGCACATCAGCTACCCATGTCCAGTGTTACATGGAGAAAAGTCACAATGTCATAGAAAACATTCAACCAAATGCATTTCCTATCCCAGAAATGAAGTCAGGTAACTGTGAGGCACAAAGAGAGGCAGCAATCTATTCATTGGGATTGGACTTGTTCTTGCAAGCACAAACACACAAGCCTTTCCCAAATCTTTACATCTTCCTAAAGGCTAAGAAGCCAGAATCCCTGCTAGCTTCAAAAGAGGTCACTGTGCAACCATCCTTGTGAAGTGGTCTAATGCAGCCAAACAAGAGGACATTTATGGTAGGAGGTAAAGCCAATGTGCCTGGCTGGAGGCAGCTTGCAGAAAGTGAGTGCAAAATGGCAAACGCTTTGTTTATATGAAATTCAATACTGCTCATTGCAAATTTGACATTCTTCTCTCTCTTCATTTAGGCAATTCACACTTAATGATTGACACCAGAGGAGCTAAAGGGAGAACAGGCCAGATTTCTGCACTTCTGATCACAGATCTGTGGGCTAGGACATGGGAACTCCACAGTAAGGAAAAGTCAGATGGGTTCCACAACAGAGAGACCAACTGTCAAAGAAACCAGAGAACTCCTTTCAATTCCAAGTTCTAGAGAAAATACAAAAAGAAAGTGACACATGGGACACCTTCAGCCACAACGGTATCCAAGACTATGGCAGGTGGAATTCATCTAATCAGAGTTAGAAAAAAATAAACTGTTGGTGGATTTAGGGGTAATGTTACAAATACTCACGAGCTGGACATGAAGGGTGGATGGAAAGCTGATTTTGGCCTTGAACATGAAAGTATGGCCTGGATTTGATGGGATATGGAATAAGGAGCCATATATGATATTAGAGAAGGAAAATGCATACCAAAATTCTCGGGCAGTAGGATTTGTGACCCAGCAGTTAAGACACTGTTTGAGATGCCTGTATTCCATGTTGGAGAACCCAGGTTCAAGTCCTTGTCCTGCTTCCAATTCAGCTTCCTGCTACACACACCCTGGGAGGGAGCAGCAGGTGGTGTTTCAGGTTACTGGTTTCCTGCCACTCACCTGGGAGACCTAGATTGAGTTTTGCATGTCTGGCTTCACCCTGACTGAGTCCCGGACTATTATGGGAATTTGGGGAGTTTATCAGTGGGTGAGAGAGCTTGCTCACTCGCTCGCTCTCTCACGTTTTCAAATAAAATAAAGTTAAAAATACTCTACTTTGAAGAGTAACACAAGAGTAGAAGGGAGATATCAGAGCTGATGAAACAAATAGAATGCTAATGCGATGGTTTGTGTGTTCATCACTTCAAGCAATAATTATTGAACATTTTCAAAGAACATAGGATACGTTTTTGTGTTTACTGATGACAAATCCATTTAAAGAGTACTTACTGAGAGGTTTTATTTTAGGTGTTTTGAACATTAAACCAGTAAACAAACCCCTCACCCTCATGGAGCACTGACTGAGAGCTGGCACTGACTCTGCCCTGGGGATTTACTTTCCTTGGCTCATCTGTGCCACGTCTGAGTCAGGGAGGCATCAACACTGCGGCAGACTCCTGCCTCTCCTGGAAGAAGGCACTAGAATTTCTGAGAAAGGTGCTCGTGAAGCTTATTAATGGCAGAAACCTTCCCAGGACAAACAAGCTAGGAAATAAACCCAGCATCAAGTATAGACTTCTGTGATTCACAGCGGGACAAGCAGGGCATTAATTTTAACATGCTTGTGGAGTTTGGGACGTGTTGTCACTGTACTCCATAAACTCTGGGTTTCCCAAACTTACAGGTTTTGATTCATGATATTACCATGTTCATTTCTGTTTCTACTTCACCTCCTTTTAGCAAAAATATAGAAGGAGGCACAGGCATTGTGGCACAGCTGGTTTAGCTGCTACATGGGATACGCACTACCCACGTAGAGTGTCTGGTTTGTGCCCCAGCCTCTCTACTTCCAATCCAGCTTCCTCATAATGTATATTCTGGAAGGCAGTAGAGTCACCGCCACTCATGAGGAAGACCCAGATGGAGCTTCCAGGTCCCAGCTTTGGCCAGATCCGCCCCAGCTATTTGCAGGCATTTAGGTAGTGAACCAGTGGATGGCAGATCCAGAACTCAAACTCTCTCTCACTCCCACTGTCCCTCCCTTCACCTCTCCATCTTCCTTTATGTGTTTCTCCTTCTCTCTGCCCATCTCTCTGTCGTTTTGCCTTTTTGAATAAAAATAATATATGTACTTCTTTTTAACTGTTTAAATACTTACTATTACCAATTTAACCATCAGTTTTACTACTATTATAGTTAAGATATTCTACCAACACTAGAAATAGATGTGTATTGATTCCCGTTACTTTATTTAATCTTAATAATTCTGATTTAAAAAGATTAAGTGACTTACCTATGATCATCACAGAGGGAGTGGATTGATCCTGGATTCTGTTACAGTTCTATACAACTCTAGGGTCTGATATGCTGCAAACATACAGACTGCTACAGCTACATCTTTGCCTCCTGTACTGAGCTGCCACAAAATACACTGTTCTGTATTGAATTTCTCTGACTTACTGGGCAGTAGTTTCCATGGTGCCTTTCAGTTGGCTTCAGTTCTGCACTCTGAACTCTACAGCACTTATCTAGTTAACACCAGAATGTGCCCAATATACATATTTAAATTATTTCTGTTTTTAATTTCATCTGGACCCATCTTCTTCCCACAAGTACCAATAATAGTTCATTTCCATAATTATTCACAGATTACAAACACTTCTGCACATATAATCGCTGTTGTGTTTTGCATCTGTCCTGGGGGTGATTCAATTCATTTCTTTCTCTTCCTATTTTATAGTTTGACACAAAATGGTACACACTCACATACACATACAGCTACCCACAAGGGTACTTCAGAAAGTTTGTGAAAGGTGGATTAAAAATGTGTTCATTTTCATGCAAGCTACTTTTAAATCAATGTATGTAAGACATCTTCAAAAATTTTAATACATATTATGAAAAAGCTATGCATGTAACTCAAAAACATTTTGCACAAAAATGAACATCTTTTAATTCTACTTTTTCCACAGACTTTTTAAGTGCCTTCCTATACACATAAAATCTCCCTGCATGTGTTCCTAGTTCTATGTTTGGCACTGGAATGGACATTAGAAGATCTTTCTCTGCCCTGAAGAGTGCATACTCTATGAGGATAAAGGAACACCTGGACAGATGGCTCTGACTGACTTGATAAACGGAAGGGACCCTGGGAAGGGTCAAGGCTGAGACTTTCCGAGGGCCACAGGAAGACCTCACAGAGGACCACAAGCTCTCACCACTTAGAAACGTTCTGAAGCATGATGCCAGAAACAAGAGCTTAGACATCAGAGCCAAGCCTGTGGCAGAAATCAGAGACCCCCTCCCAACTCATTTGAACATCCCCAACTGTCCCAGGAAAGAGTGTATCTGAAGTTCCGGGTTGGGTTCTTCCTTTACCACTTTATCTGGGTGTTTTTTATTTCCCTCCAAAACATTCTAAGGCTTGATATGCTGTATTTTTTTCATTGACTGCATTTCCAAAATTGGAAGAAAAGCAAATAGGAATGACTATTATAGTCAATGACAATATATGGGTGATACTGAAAAATGTATAGAGTGACTTACTCTCACCACTAAAAGGATCACCATGCAAAGCAATATGTTTGTTAATTAGCTAGATTCACCATCCTACAATGCATGTATACTTCAAAAGCAGCATGTTGCATGTGCTAAATGCATATATTCTGTCATTTAAAAAAAATGCCTAGCAGCAATTTTAAGTATCCCATTCTGAAAAGTCTTTTCTGAGAACACAAAATGCTCAAAATGCATGGAAATATAACTCAGACTATTTAAATCAAGGGAAAGAAATCTGACCCTCAGCCTGCTTTTATAAATAAAGTTTTATTGGAATGCATCCAAGCTCATTTGCTGACATATTGTTCATGGCAGCTTCCTTGCAGTCGTTGTGAAAGACCATATGGCCTGCAAAGCCAAAAATATTTACTGTCTAGACCTCGTCAGAAAAAGGTAGCCAATCACCAGTCTAAAGAGTAGGGAAAAAAAGAAGGTATTAAACTTAACACTGTTATGACTCTTAGAACACTGCTTCTCAACATGTGGTCTGTAGACAAATGTTGGTTTGTGATACAGTACACACAGAAATTGAGAACAAACACTGAGAAACTTCTGCAGCAATTTGACATGGGTAATTTTAATGTCGGTTGAATCAAATAACAATTAAAATATTGGCCTTTTGTTTTTCATTTTATTTCATAGTTATCATGTTTTAGTAATCTTACTACTGCAATCTGTTTTTTTTTAACTTAACAATGCATTAAGGAATGTGAATTTTAAAAACATTTTTCTCCATGACGAATAGTTGGAGTAACATGGCCTACAGCACAGGTGACTGGAACTATCCATCAAAGGAGCCAGAATTCACCAGCACAAAAGGCCTAGAGTATGGGGTTTTGCTTGAAAAATATGTAACGTGGAATGCTTTAATACTTCTGTCGTTGTAGCTGGAGAAACAATGAGATCTGCATTAAGTCATTTTAATCCATCATCATGTTACCTGTAATGTTCATAGTAACAATGTATGCTTTCTTATTCAGCTGAGTTGCAAATCAGAAACAAAGAAAAACTCACGGAATCTCTCCTGATTCCACATGGACTTTCAGCCAAGGAGCACTCTAGTCTTTATAGTGTATATGTGAACATGTCCATGTACATATGTATGCACGCACGTGAATACCTACACAGGTTTGTACATGTATGTGTGTAACTTCATTGTAGACTGAATTCATAGATCTATGAATAGATCATAGAATCTATAAACCTTGGACTTCACAGTCATTGATTTTTCATTACTCTGTATTTAAATTGCACTGGAAATTGGTTTTAGACCAGTGGATATTAAGCAGAAACCAAGTGCTACTCTTACTCTAAAATAAAAAAAAAAAATTCTAACTTTCAACATAAGAAATGATGATTCTATAAGTCTGAAAATCATTTGTCACTCAAAACGTCTCTAAAACCCCAATAGTCATAAGCTCTTGTTGCCTACTGCAATCAGTAATTGAAGTAATTTCCTTCATTATATGGAATGAATTAATAGCATCCAGCTAGACAATAACCCCCAAAGTGGCAGCAGGTACTGAGACGGATTTGTCTTACAGGGTGGTGGCTCCCTTTGTAATATGCACACCTCGCAACCTAATCTGTCGGATCCTCCACAGAAGTGTGGTCTCCTGGACTCATTTCTGCATGCCAAAGCCTTCTGCAGGGAGAAGGTCCTTGCTGAGCCTTGCTAGTAAACAAATTAGAGAAACTCCATTATGTTGTGTGAAAGGCCTCGCATTTTTCTCTTGCCGATTGTAATTAAGTTCATCTAAAGGTCAGCAGCGAAAGGCCCTCTGTGATCAGTGTGTGCTGTATATGGAGGAGCTTTGTCATATTTAATAATGTGGCTCTGCTGTGGATAGTGCATCCGAACTGGAACCCATCCAGCCGCAGCACAAGATTGCTTTGTGTCTGTGAACACTTACAGCACGTGTTCGTCAGCTCACATCACTGGCAGCAAAGGAGGAAGATGGAGGGGTGAGGGCTTTGTAGCTGTGGCTACAAACAGCTGCTTTGAGGCAGCAATTCCCAATTAATTTACTATTATGCATAGCTGTCCCTCCCCCACTCCCAAGTGCTGGAAACCCTTTGTAAGTTTACCATAATTGATATTATTAGAATTGTTTACAAGCGCTCACTGTACATCAGCACTTGGCAAATTGTTCCAATTCTGATGCTTCCACAATGACGCAAACTGAACCGAGGGCACCTCTAGCTGGCTTGATGGAGGAGCCCTCTGGATTTCTTGCTGCGCTGTTCTCCAAGCCAATAGGAACAGCACAAGTCTGGGCTTTCAGAAGGAGTCCAGGTAAATGCTTGGTCTATCATCTCTACTAATCCACTATTAAAAGGATCTCCTAACCAGCCTATCCAAGGGCCTTATATAACTTTTTAAAAATCATCCTTGATCACTTTTGTGTACCTGTGAAATGAAGATGTGCTATGACTCAGTCAGCAATTAGGGGGCAATGTAGTTACCATCCTGCATGCAGTACTCTTGGGGGTAAATCAGGGTTGTTTCAGGCAGACAGAAACACATTGCTCTTTCTAAAGCCAATTGCTAAGGAAACTAAGATACTTAGACAGGTTTGTTAAAACCCATTTAGCACAGCCTTATTTTACCTTCATTACTATCACTATCTTCCTAAAGAAACTCTGCCGTTAGTTTCTCTCTTAAAAACACAGTGCCAGGCTAGAAATAACAGCTCCTCCAACACAGGAAATGCAATTTTCTAGAATGTAATATTCAGACTAATAGCAGGAAACCTATAAAATCAGGTGACTGAATGAGTGGTCTCATTCCAGAGAGCCGAGAACAGTTTTCAACAGAGTGTGAATATACGTCCCCCCATCCCCCCTGAGAATTAAGGTCTTTAGGGTAACCCGAAGGCCTGGGTAGATTCAGGAAGCAGTTGATGTATCAGTGCCTTGGACTGGGTGATGAGTGTTCTGCTGCTGCACAAGACCCCACAACATCAAGTCAGTTGAGTTTGCAGTGGCTTTTGAGCAGCTCAGGCCTGAGCCCTGCAGATATGAGGAACACAGCTCCAAACACAAATTCTAGGGCTCTGAACCCTTCCTCAGGAAAGGCGCGCTTCAAAAGTGCATGCCGAATGGCCTCAGTTATTGTTTTTAGTTAAGCTTACACACCTTTGATACATTTTTCAAAACTATGAAAAAATGGTGCAGATTTTTTAATTATAATTTTTAATTCTGTTGTATGTGCTTTGGATCTCCATTAAGCCTTTGCTCTCAGAAATATCTTGGAATCTCCCAAGGTTACAAGTATTGAAACAGTTCTCAAACACTGGAAGAAGCAGGTTGGCGAGAACACAATGATCAATTTTGATATCAGGAGAGTCACTTTTCCCTACTAATATGCCTGGCATCAAGTCTACGTGTATGGGATGAGGGGTGGTATTTGTTTTCTCCCCTTTAACCAATTTCACAATTGAATGAGCCTCAAGCTTATCTCTTGCCTCAGCAACTCAGAGAGACGCCCACCACAGAGCTGTATCCAGCACTCACTGATAATCTAAGTACTGTACGTAATGGGCCCTGCGTGCTCCCGGGGGAATATCCACACAGAGGCCAGAGGTAGTGAAGCATGGCCTCTATTTCCAGATACAGCCATGCTTGTCTTTGGTCAAATTGCACTTTCTTTGTTTTCTTCTTCTTTTTTTTTTTCTTTTCTTTACCCAAATGCTGCTCATTTCATCTTCCAAACCACTGTTGTGGGACCGCCTTCCCAAAACATGCAGAGCAAGCTCTCAGCTCTTGAGCCACTAAAGCAAGGAACTGGAAATCAGAATTTGTGGCTAGAATCCCATTTTAGCTACATAACCATTGTTATAAGAACGTAAGTAGAGCTACTGGGTACTGTGAATCTGGGTTCTTTGGCAGACAGTGACAATTGAAAGGATGCCAAACTCAGAGACCCCAAGCCTGAGTTTGAATCCAGGTTTGAACACATATCCACTATGCGACCTTGAGAACAGCTTAAATCCTGTGCCTCAGCTTCTTTTGTTGTATAGCAGCGGTCGTGCTTATGTGTACAGTTGTGACAAATCAAACAGGATGTGCTCTTGTCTGGCAGACAGCAGAAGCTCCCCATGTACAATGTGTCCATCTTAACCAGACCCATAGCCAGAAGAATGAAAATGGATACTCAAAGTAGAAAATGATGTCACTGAATCTCTGCTTTCTGGATGCTGCTTCCTATTGAGAAATTTGCTACGTTCCAGGGACTGTGAACTGCAATGCTTAAACTTATCTTTAACTAAAAGTTGCCAGATCTATTAGGGACCAACACACAGAAAACTATCAGTATCCAATAAGTCAAGGTTAGGGATTGGGTCCCCATACCCAAAATGGGACCATCTTCACTGCAGTGCTCAGAGATGTCTGGCTCCTTGTTTTCAACCTGGATTCAAGGAGGATTTTTTCAAGCTGGATTCTACTTCCAATCCAGCTCTCTGCAATGGCCTGGGAAAGCAGAAGATGGCCCAAGTCCTTGGGCACCTGCACCAGCGTGGGAGATCCAGAAGAAGCTCCTAGTTGCTAGCTCTAGATTGGCACAGCTCCAGCCATTGCAGCCAACTGAGGAGTGAACTAGCAGATGGAAGACCTCTCTCTCTCTCTCTCTCTTTTTTCTCTCTCTCTCTCTCTCTCTCTCTCTGTGTCTACCTCTCTCTGTGTCTCAGTCTTTCAAATAAATAAAATATATCTTTAAGAAAAATTCAAAAGTAACTGCAGTTTTTGTGTTTTTTTTTGCATAAAATATCATAACCTTTGCACACTCACATGTCCAGAGCCAGGTCACTGGTAGACTTGCAGGCAACTGCCATAGCATGGATATCTACCACTCAGAGTTCCAGGAAGTGTTACCTATTTTATGGTTACAATTCACACAGTATAACAAATCTAATTTTAATGTTAATCAAAATTTATTCTTTTTGTCAAAATAAGATATGGCAATCACTAAGAATGGGTATCGTCATACTTGTAAAAACTTCACTGATATATTTTGAGAAAATAAGTCAGAAAATTAGAAATTATACTCTATGTTTTACTACACTGGTAGCTGTTTATATTTCATACTTACTTAAATTTTGTCCTATTTTTAATTTTTAAAGATGACCCTTTGAGATAGTAGCCTTTCCATTCTCATGGACAGTGCTATTTCCTATGCTTCTTAAAGGCAACAGATATAATATATTTACAACTATCTTTTCTGCCTTAATAATATAGCATATTCTGTGTATGTGCTTAACCATTTTTTTTTTTTTACTTTTTTTTTTTTTTTTGACAGGCAGAGTGGACAGTGAGAGAGAGAGACAGAGAGAAAGGTCTTCCTTTGCCGTTGGTTCACCCTCTAATGGCTGCCGCGGCCGGCGCAGCACGCTGATCCAAAGGCAGGAGCCAGGTGCTTCTCCTGGTCTCCCATGGGGTGCAGGGCCCAAGCACTTGGGCCATCCTCCACTGCCTTCCCAGGCCACAGCAGAGAGCTGGCCTGGAAGAGGGGCAACCGGGACAGAATCCGGTGCCCAGACCGGGACTAGAACACGGTGTGCCAGCGCCGCATGGCGGAGGATTAGCCTGTTGAGCCGCAGCACCGGCCATGTTTAACCATTTTCAAGAAGTGCTATGGTGCTGTACTTATCTGTCTGAGCTTGCTTTTAGCTTTTAGTATCATGGTTTATTCCATGCTGTGAATAGGCTGCATTGTACATATCCATTCATATCTAATGGACATTTAGATTATTTCTAGATTTAATATGGTTTTATAAACCATTCAATAAGGAATGCATTTACCCCAAATGGAAATTATTGGAATGCAGAACATGTGTATTGTAAATGTTACTAGAGAGGGAAATGTTGCTCTCCAGAGTGACAACAACTTACAGTTTTAAAAATAATACACAAAATTAACAATTTCATTCAGAAATTATCATGCCCTTATTTTCCATGAGATATCACTATTGATGAGAAATCTGCTGTCACTCTAGTTAATAATCAGGCTAGGGTTAGTACGCAGGTGGTTGGTGCTACCCAGTCACAGGAAGCTAAAAAGGTACATGGTTCTAGCTCCTACTTATACATCCAGAACTGGTTCTTTTCCACCAAGCATGGAATGGATTTGGTATCTGTTTCTCTGGCATTAAAAATTAGACCAGATCATTTCTACTTGGTCCTTATTATAAATATTCTGGCTCTGGTTTCCTTGTGATTCTCGGAAATTTTTGTTCATGATTTGAGTACAGACATGCATAAAGACAGATTTTTTCCAGAGTTTAAAATATATAATATTTATCATGCCTGCCTATTTTGAACAGAGTTAGAACTTGCATGTGGTTATAATTCCATTTTATAATTTTCTTTTTTATTACATAAGGCAAAATTTCTGAGCCATTATCATTTTAATGTGTATTATTTCCTATTCATAAATGTAATGTGTGTGATTTATAAAAATTAAAACATTACTGAATTACAGTTTCCTTAAATCTTTCCTAGAAGATAGGGTACTTGCAATGACACTAAAATGTGATGCTATGATGCTAGCAATGGGCATTCAACCTAATAATGGGAAGACAGTTACAAAGCAACTGGATATTTAACAATTTTCTATAATTTGTTTAGTCAATCTGGACACGTATGAGTTTGTTTTGAAATTCTATTCTTCAAGTCAATTTCATAGCAATATAGACTGACAAATCACATGTTTTGATATGCTATTAATATTTAGAAAGCACCCAACCCAGGTTTATCACAAATGTCACCTTGAGTGAGAAAATGATGCTCAAACATTATTTAAATTTATGGCAACATGCAAAAGCAATTATTATTATTATTATTATTATTATTTTAGAAACTGATGCAAAGAGTTCATCTCAAATAGCTACCACATAGAATATTCATAACCTAGGAATGCTTTCAACAAATTTTCTGATAAAAGGGATTTTAGGAAATAAAATATCTACCACCCTAGATGAACAGTGCCATAAGAGAGAAAATTTCACTTTTTCTCTTCTGGACATAAATTTTTATTCCAATGATTCTTAAAAGATGGAGAGAGTGAACCACTGATCTCTAAGTTTCCACGATCCTGAGTACGCAGTGGGAAGAAGTGTTCACTTCTGTAGGAAAGCGAATCACAGAAGAGAAGTCCCTCTCATGGAGGAACAGGTGCAGTTCAGTAACTGCTCGGCTCCTCATAATGGAGCACTCACCCACAGAAAGAGAGCCATGAAAGCACAGGTCTCTTAGTCCTTTCTTTCAAATACAAGGAGTGTTCAAAAAGGCCATGGAAAATACTTTATGAAAATCATCACAAAACAATTACATAGCATATGGTTAGGTAAAAACTATGTGTGCATTTCAAATTTTTATTTTTGGCCAGCACCGTGGCTTAACAGGCTAATCCTCCGCCTTGCGGCGCCGGCACACCGGGTTCTAGTCCCGGTCAGGGCGCCGGATTCTGTCCCGGTTGCCCCTCTTCCAGGCCAGCTCTCTGCTATGGCCCGGGAAGGCAGTGGAGGATGGCCCAAGTGCTTGGGTCCTGCACCCGCATGGGAGACCAGGAGAAGCACCTGGCTCCTGGCTTCGGACCAGCGCAATGCGCCGACCGCAGCAGCCATTGGAGGGTGAACCAACGGCAAAAAGGAAGACCTTTCTCTCTGTCTCTCTCTCTCTCACTATCCACTCTGCCTGTTGAAAGAAAAAAAAAGGAAAAAAATTATTTTCATACAAATATGCTTATCTTTGATTCCACTTTTCCATTGAACATTTTGAATTACTCTCTCACATATATAAATAAGTGTCATAATATTCAGTTGGACTGACTTGACATAAATATTCTGTGAAGGTATGTAGCATGGGGATGTGGGCTTTTAGCCTAGTGGTTAAAATATCTATATCCCACACCAGAGTACAATTCCTGACTCTGGCTTCTACCTCCAACTTCCTGCTAATGCAGACCCTTTGGAGATGGTGGTTATGGTTCAAGTAATTGATTTCCGGATATCCGTGTGAGAGCCCTGGATTGTATTCCTAATTCAGCTTCTGCCCTGACTCAACCCTGACCATATGGCATTTGGAGAGTGAACCAGCAGATTGGCGTGCTTACTCTCTTGCTCTCACTCTCTTTCGCCCTCTCAAATAAACAAACAAATGTCTTTTTAAAAGTCATTTAAAAGATCACTATTCAAAATCCTCCAATAAACATCCTAGGAGATTCAAGTTACCAATGAGAAATCTCTCTCCCTTTCTTTTTCTCTCTCTCTCCCTCTCTTCTTTTCCCTTTCCCTTTCCCTCTCTTTCTCCAGTCACTCAAATGCCATTTTTAAAAATTCACATACTATAAACCAACACTCAGGATGCCATCATTGTGGAGGACATTATGAATTCAAATGTGAATTGAACATATGGAATTCTGGTCTCTAGGTATGTATAATACCTAGATATATAACGACCTGGTTAGCAGATTCTTCATACCACAGTACTAGGCTGGCATTACAGGGAAGCTAAGAACATGACTTTCAATTTATCTTTGGTTTTTCTAATTTGTGATTCCATTACTTCATTTAAGACTTTTATTAGCTTTGTTATATACTTTTTGAGGGGTATTTGAGGTATGTAGCTCAATTCACAACAGCTAAAATATGGAGTCACCTCAATGTCCATCAATTGAGGACTAGATAAAGAAATTATGGTATATATAAACTATGGCATATGACACAGTGGTTAAAATAGTGAAATCTTTTGCAACAGAATGCATGCAACTGGAAATCATCATGCTTAGTGACATAAGCCATTCCCAGAAAGACAAATACCATTTGCATTCCCTGATCTGTGGTAACTAATAGAGTACCCAAACATGTAATGTATAGGAGTGAGATGGACATTTGGAGATTGTGCTTGTTTACAGCCCTCGTCTCTATTGTTGAGGAGCAGTGTGAGATATAGAGTCAGCGATAGCGAGAGCTAGAGCGACCGAGTGAGAGAATCTATCCATCTTCCCTCTGTTGGATTATTCCCCAAATGGCTGCAACAGCCTGGGATCAACCAAGCAAAAACAAGAGCCAGGAACACCCTCCAGATCTCCCATGTGGGCAGCAGAGACCCCATCACTTGGGCCATTTTCCTCTGCTTTCCCAGGCATATTAGCAGGGAGCTGGATCAGAAGTGGAATAAGCAGGTCTTGAATTGAAACTCACATGGGGAGCCGGCATTGCACGTGGCAGCTTAACCCGCAGTGTTGGCCCGATGCTTAATCTATTTTCTGCTGCTATATCGCAATACCACAGACCAGGGAAATTATAAACAGAGGTTTCTTCTGATCATGGATCTGGAGATAGGGATGTCCATGACCAAAGAGGTAGCATAAAGTGAAGACGTTTATGCTGTGTTATAGCATGACAGAAGTAACACCAGTACAAATAAGGCAGAAAGAAAAAACCTGGCAGTGGATATAACAAATCCACTCACATGAAATCTAACGAATTCATCCAAATACTATCACTTCAGTCCGTATTTACTATGAAAGATTATAGATGAGATCATAAACATTCTTCTTGTATACAAAGCCTTTGAAATTCTAAGTATTTCTATTTGTCAGTGTTCTCCAGAAAGGGAGCAAAAAGACGTATATGTGGGGTTCTTCAAAAAGAAAATATTTAAAAATTTGCACCAGAATAAATTTACCTTTTAATTCCACTGTCATGAATTTTTGAAGTACTTCACATACACATGAATGTGCATGTGAATGTATGAACTCAGTATCTACACACGATGTAGTACATTAGAGGGGTTGGCTCACATTATTATGGATGCTGAGAAGTCCCACATGAGGCTGCCTAGACACTGGACATTTAGGATGACGAAAACATGGCTCAGTCCAAGTCCAAGGCTCTGAACCAGACAAGCAGTGTTTAACCCTCGGTGCGAGGCTAAAGACTCTGAGGACTCCAGGAACACTGATGGAATTCCAGCCACTCGTGTCCTAAAGCTGGCCAGCCTGGAATTGAAAAGTCCAAGGACAGCTGAAGAAGAGCTCACTATAGCTCCAGAGAAAGACATCAATACACCTTCCTTCTGGTGGTGCTCTCTCCAGGCCTCTAACCAGCTGCACTGATGCCTGCCCCCTTACATCAAGGGCAGACCTTTTCTCTCCCCCAGACTTACACCAATCGCTCCTGGGAAAGCCCTCAGAGCCATGCAGTGAAAACCTTATGAATTCTGAAGAGATTTCTTAATTTACCTACAATTAAGCATCACACACACACCGCTCAGCTTTGTCACTGCAAAGTAAGAAAAACAAACAAAAAGCACACCCTAAAAATAACTCCAAGAATTGTTAAGTGAGAGAATTTTTTGGCACGTTGAAGATGATAATGTGTCCCATGAAATGTATCTCATGTGTGACTGGTTTCTAGGTTGCTCTATTTAACCAATTAGGTACACTTGTGAAAGCTTTAAATAGCATAAATCTGGTGTTTATATTTGCTTAAGTGTTGATTTGTAGTCCTTTCTCAATGCAAGCTCAAGTGAGACTCTCAGTCTAGGGTGGGTTGCAGATGTGTGCCAGAGTGAGACTGTGTGTTTAAAACTCTTGACTTGTGGAATATCTGCAGGAAGTCTTCAGGTGGATATCTTTCTATGTCACAAATGTTGCAAATCAGGAAATCGAATCTCAGAGTATTCCAGATAAAGTCATGCAGCTACCAGTGCAAATCATATTTTGAACCTAAGTTTTTACTCCAAAATACATACATACCACAGAAGATCATTTTGTCTCAGAGTTTAATGTTATTAAAATATACTTTTAATAACAAAATACAATTCAACCTATATTCTTTTAATTTTTTTTTTATTTATGGGGCCTGCGGTGTGGTAGAGCGGGTTAACGCCCTGGCCTGAAGCACCGACATCCCATATTAGCGCCAGTTTGAGACCCGGCTGCTCCACTTCCGATCCAGCTCTCTGCTATGGCCTGGGAAAGCAGTACAAGATGGTGCAAGTCCTTGGGCCCTTGCACCTGCATGGGAGACCCAGAAGAAGCTCCTGGCTCCTGGCTTTGGATTGGCGCAGCTCCGGCCGTTGCGTTTAATTGGGGAGTGAACCATCAGATGGAAGACCTCTTTCTCTCTCGCTCTGCTTCACCTCTCTCTGTGTAACTCTGACTTTCAAGTACATAAATAAATCTTTTAAAAATTTATTTATTTGTTTTCTGAGAAACACACACGCACACACACACACATATGAGAGAGAGAGAGAGAGAGAGAGAAATAAGAGCTGACATCTGCTGCTTCACTACCCCAATATCTACAACTGGGCAGAAGCCGGGGTCCAGGAATTCAGTTTAGGTCTCCCATAAAAGTGGCAGGAATGCAAGTAATCAGCCATCACTGCTCCCTCCCAGGATCGGCTTTAGCAAAATGTTGGTTCAGGAGGGCAGGAGGCTGGTAGGGGACCCAGGTCCTCCATTGTGGGAGTGGGCATCCTCACCAGCATATTAACTGTTACATCTCATGCCTGACTCACATCTTTCAATGTAATCACTTTTCCATCAAATAAAACCTTTCATTTTTCATCCAAGTCTTTCTTAGTCCACAGCTTCTGGCAAAAGTTACTTATACTGGATAACAAGGAAAAAAAAATTGTAGAGCAGGAACTCACTGATTTTTAAACTGCGAAAAATGTATAGGCAATATTAGAAGGAGGATGTGCCTTAGAAATACATTAGTTCAAAAAATGCAAGAAAACGGCCCAAGTTTTTGGAACCCTGTTACCCAGGTGGGAAACCCAGGTGGAGTTCCAGGCTCCTGGCTTTCGCCTGGCCCAGTCCTGGCTATTGTGACCATTTCGGGAGTGTACCAGGAGATGGAAGATCTCTGCTTCTCTCTCTCTCACTGTAGCTCTGCCTTTCAAATAAATAAATATTTTTAAAAATAAACAGTAAAAAAGACCAAATATATTCTTAATGCAAGAGAAAGTACTGTAAAGTATATTACAGTCGATGTATTTAGAATGTATCCTCTATCTTGGGCCCACTAAAATAGTAGACATAATATAATCATTGATATATTAAATAAAAAATTTAACTACAAATTCATCTTGTATTCCGATGGGAAGCAAGTCTTCTTCAGAGAAGATTTCGATCAATTAGGCTGACATTACATTTCTACTGACAGTAACCGGGACGGTGTTGTCTAAGTGTTTCCCAGGTAAAGGGACAGCATGTTCACTTCCAGAAACACACATGCAATTACACAGCCACACAGTTTCAGACTGCCAGCTGTCACGATAACTTCTCTGATTTTTCAAAACTCTTCCAATTTCATAAGCTTTGCCCACTTGTGTAATAGAGTGTGTTCCTCACGACGTGCACGAGTGTATCCTCTTAAATATGATGGAACTCCAGTAAGCAGGTGTGACAGCCAAGATCTATTCAAACTTTCATCTTCTTCTACATGTAAATCACCCAAGAAGCAACTCGATCCCACTGACATGATCCAGACCTCCTGTTCATAAACTTGGAGCAGACTTTCAGTGTACGCCACACAGTAGGTAGACACTAGTGGATATTTTACATATTATTTCAGTTCTGAGGGATCCTCCACTTTTTCAGGAAAAGTATAATATATATTGTAAAATATTAAGAACATAGAGCTTGTAAAATTTTAATGTGCACACAAAAGTCTTTTACAACCTTCTCACTCACTAAGTGGTCCCACATTAAAATAAAATAAATCTTCACCCAAAGAGAAAGCACTTAAAATGTGCAGTCTTCTCAGATTTTAGTCCCCCAAAGAATTCATTTTTCTTACTAGTGTCAGATACAATAAAATCATCAGTTCCAAGAAAAAATAATTAAGGCACTTAGCGTGATGTTTTACTTTCAGTATTTAAAAATCAGCTATTTCTTATGATCAGTAATTTGGGATTCCATTAGATTTTATGATACTAAATCTAGATTTACACAATGGATACTAATGACTTTGGACTCTCAGACACTTGCTACTTAAAGAGTCTAAAACCAGGATATCTGCCAAGAAATTATGTTCATAAAAATTAGGCAATGAATGCAAAATGATCGAAGTGGGGCATACACAAAGCAATAGCCCAAATCCTACAGAATGATATTTTCATGTGTTTCCAATTTCTTACAAACCATCATGCTTACACAGAAATAGCCTTGACTGATTTGTAGTTTTCATCATTTACTTCTGCTATGCTGGTCTAAATATATTAGAATCTATTATTAATAAGTGCCTCCTATGGGGGAGGAGTCTTCAAGGCATATTGTGGAAAAAAACGATGCATGGATTTAAAAAAAAAAAAATCTCTGTACCATAATCAACTTACTTCCTCGTTCAGTTTTTCCACAAACACTTAAGCTCCCTGTATATGAGATACTGTTCTTTACAATAAGGATTTAAAAAAAGCAGTGAAAAGAAAATAAACCCTAGTCCTTGCCTACTAAGAGTTAAGAAACTAGTTGAGGGAAATACAAAATAAAATAAGTTCAATGTTCTGAGGCCATGTGACTGTAAGGGACAGATAGTGAACCCTGAGAGGCCCAACAGCTCTGCAAAAGCTTTACGGAGAAAACAGTCAGTAGAAAAAGAGAAAGGCCACATGGGGGCACTTACAGGTCTGAGCTGGGAGAAGCAGGTTTTACATCTGTGCTTCTCAACATACAGTTTTCTTCAAGAACCTAAACACAAATGCCTCAAACAGGTGTATATTTTCAGGCCCTACTTAGAATCAGCGTCCTTAAGTTTAGGGCCAATACACGTACTGCATGGGGGTAGAACTCACACAGTGTCAGACGCACAGAAGGTGCAGTCAGCAATCATTCACAGCCAACTGTTGTTTCTTTGGAAGGTATTACAATCTCCCACTTATAGGCTATGACTTATAATTATAAATTCTTCCATTATATATATTAATTATATTAGCTAAATTATCTGTTTTTAATAGTAAGAATGCAACAAGATAAATTCTTTTTTTCTTTTTTTTAATTTATTTGAGAGGTAGAGTTATAGACAGAGAGCGAGACAGAGAGAGAAGTCTTCCTTCCCCAAATGGCCACCACGGCCGGCTCTGCGCCGATCCAAAGCCAGGAGCCAGGCGCTCCTTCCTGGCCTTCCATGCGGGTGCAGGGGCCCAAGCACTTGGGCCATCCTTCACTGCCCCCCTGGGCCACAGCAGAGAGCTGGACTAGAAGAGGAGCAACCAGGACTAGAACCCGGCGCCCATATGGGATGCTGGTGCTGCAGGCGGAGGATTAACCAGGTGAGCCACAGCACCGGCCCCACAAAATAAATTCTTTAGTTAAAGCATTATTTATAATGGCAGATATGTATTACCGTTTCTTGACTAAAATGAACTTCCTAAAATCTATGTCACTTTCAGGACAAAGTGAATTGCACTATTCATGGCCTCTTTTTTAAGATACTATTTATTTATTTGAGAAGTAGAGTTACAGTGAGAGGGAGAGACAAAGTGAGAAAGGTCTTCCATCTGTTGATTCGCTCCCCAAATGGCCACAGCTACTAGAGCTGGGCTGACCCGAAGCCAGGAGCTTCCTCTGAGTCTCCATGTGGGTGCAGGGATCCAAGCGTGTGGGCCATCTTGCACTGCTCTCCAAGGCCATAGCAGAGCTGGATTGGAAGAGCAGCAGCCAGGACTCAAACTGGGTCCCATATGGGATGCCAGTGCAGCAAGTGAAGGATTAACCTATTGCCCACAGTGCCAGCCCAAAGACTGATTTTTGAGTGTTCATTTTTCTTTTTTCTTTTTTTTTTTTTTTATTCCGGAGCAGTTAAGATTCCAATGAGCAGAAATACTTCTGTGAGGTCATTGAATTGCCTGTATCACACTTACATAAATTACTCTACACCAATATCTCTGTTGTAATAGTAATAATAATAAATCCCTACCGATATTTGCATATCACTTTTAAGATAAAATCTAGAATAACTTCTAAAGCAGAAACACCTGGCTCTAATTTGCAGTGCCTTGCAGTAAATTTCAGCTGTTATCTATTACTCAATAATTTAAATCTGATTATATCTCCCTGATCTCAATAACAAATTTGCCCAATTCCTTCCTTAAATTTAGAAGGCTTCTAATCTTCCTTCATTTTGGTGATAAGCATGGACAGAGAAAATATTGTTCCTTTATGGAAAATTTACAAAACAAAATGACCAAAGATAACTGTTAAGAGGACTAGATGCAGTGCAAATCGCTGCTTTACTTTTGAAAGAGAATCGCCTTAAAAACATTGTAAAAATCTTTAACAGTCACCGTCTTGTTGTTTTATTCCTGAGGTGAATTTAGTTAAAGGCAGAATTATTTTGGTATAGTTTATTTCTAATTGCGCCACTATGGCCAGAGCCCAGAGCTGAGACACAATGCTGGCTCCTTGTGGATGGCCAGAACCCAGTGATGAGCGCCACCCTCAGGGCCTCCCAGGATATGCATTAGCATGAAGTGTGAGTCAGGAGCCAGAGTTGTAAATTGAGCCCGGTACTTTGACATGGGATGCAGTTGCCTTAACTTCTATGCTAAATTCCCACCCCTGTTTTATTTTCTTATGCTGATCTCCAGCATGATGTTTGGGTTTAATAAGATTGAAAAGTTTCCTAAATTTCACTGATGTGTTGGAAGTTTACCACCTGCTAAAAGTTTTTGTAATCAGAAATCTCTAAAGATAGGCTACTTTTCTCTGTCTGAAAGTTGCAAAGCATTATTTAAAATAGAACTATATTTTAATGTGCATATACTGTATTTTTACCATGCTATCATTTCTAGAAAAATCTACAGAAGTAAAGACTGGTGCATCTGCAATGTTCACAAAAAGAACATTGAGCACAGGAATGGTGTCAATCATAGATATACTCAGTACTTCTTGGAACTGCATACAGATCCTTCCCAAGAGAAGAAAATCTAAAGACAAATAATCCAGATAATAACCATTCATCTTCAAGCTAAAAATGGTGACAATTATACTGAGCTATTTTTAAAAAATGAAGTTTGTGTAAATAATGTTTCATTCATTATAAAAGCAGCTCTTATGCAATAAACATTTAGTCACATGGTTTGATGTAACAATGCATAAAGAAAATTCCTTAGGGCTGGTGTTATGGCATAGTGGGTTAAACTGCCGCCTGTGACACCATCATCTCATATGGTCACTGGTTCGAGTACTATCTGCTCCAGTTTGGATCCAGCTTCATACTAATGGCCTGGGGAAAGCAGTGGAAGACAGCCCAAGTACTTGGGGCCCTGCCACTATATGGGAGACACAGATGAAGTTCCAGGCTCCTGGCTTCGGCCTGGCCCAGCACTGATCATTGAAGACATCTGGGGAGTGAGCCAGCAGATGGAAGATCTCTCTCCATCTATTTCTGTAACTCTGCCTTTCAAAATAAATAAATATATATTTAAAAAAGAAAAAAAATTACTTAAGCATTTCAAAATCTAATGGTTCTAGAGCTTAAAGAACCAAAAGGGGGGGGGGGAACCCTAGATTAAGAATTTGCAACTTCCAGGTCCAATGAACAACTTCTGGTATTTATCTTCCTCAGCTACTGTATGTGACTAATTAGCTCCAAGCATAGGCCTTTTCATGGTTTCACTCATACATTTTTTATTGCTAACAATGTTTTTAGCCTGTTTCTTTATAATGTGTCCCCATGAGTCCTGTAGCATGCTTCTCCAAGTTTGTACTTACTGATATGATCAGCTTCATGGATTCTTGTTATCTCACTCAGCAGGTTGTTCAGGTGAGAGAAACTGTGATTTTAAAAATGCTAATTTCATCTTTGGTAATTCATGGAACATTTTTCAATACTTTCCAACATTCTCCAAATTAGCTTATCAGTATACACATTTCCAGAAATATCCCATATGTAGATCCAAACTAACTTCAAAAGTTCATAAACACTTTAATTTTCTCTTATCATATCATCATTTTTTATAATTTTGAAGTTCACTTTCTTGTGTGAGGAATTGGAATAAATTAAAAAGATTTTTTAAGAACTACACAAATGTAAAAAGCTTAAATAAGAGCCAGATGCAAGGAAAATTGCAGCCAGAGTAGTTAGAATGTAGAATACGTTAGCAAAACTTTCCTAGGAAAAATTATATGTAGCAAGGAATGTTTAGGAAGACATACCCGAATTCCCGTGAAAGGGACCAGTGTTGTGGCACAGTTAAGTTGCCACCTGCAATCCAGCTACTCCACTTCTGATTCAGCTTCCTGCTAATTCACCAAGGACAGTGGTGAACAAGGAACAAGTACTTGAGTCCTTGCCAAGCTGTGAGAGACTCGGATGGAATTCCTGGCTCCTAGCTTTAGTCTGGCCCAGATCTGGCTCTTCTGGCCATTTGGGAAGTAAACCAGTGGAGGGAAGATTCATATTCTTCTGTCTCCCTCTCTGCCTCCTCCTGCCACACTCCCTGTCACCCTGCCTTTCAGGTAAGTCAATCTTTAAGAAATAATCCCCGAAGATATAGTTGGTTTCATCACTGAGGAACATCATTTAGCTATTAATGGCTTCTGTCTACTGGGACACTAACACCGGCTGGTTTGCAGACAAGCAACTGAGATTTGGCAAGTTGACAGCAGGTGTAAAAATGTTCTTTAAGGGGCGGGCACTGTGGCATAGCAGGTAAAACCATGTCCTGCACTGCCCGCATCCCATATGGACACTGGTTCCAGTCCTGGCTGCTCCACTTCTGATCCAGCTCTCTGCTGTGGCCTAGGAAAGCAGTGGAAGATGGCTCAAGTCCTTGGACCCCTGCACAGGTGTTGGAGACCTGGATGACACTCCTGTCTTCTGGCTTCAGATCAGTCTAGTTCTGCCCTTTGTGGCCATCTAGGGAGTGAACCAACGGATGGAAGACTCACTCTCACATTCTCACTCTCTCTCTCTCTCTCTCTGCCTCTCTGTAACTCTGCCTTTCAAATAAATAAATACTTTTAAAAAAATGCTTATCAAATGAAACTGTTTTTAAAAATCGATTTACTTTAAAATTGATTTACTTTCTGTTGAAAACTGATTTACTTGCTAAAAATGTATTTACTTGTAAGTAATGTGATTTAGATTTCTAAATTTCCCTGTTATTTTAATTATGTACATTAGGTAATCCAAACTTTAACGTACTTAAAAACTAGTCCAAACTCCTGCAAATACAAGAGGGCATTTTACAGCATCCCTGCCAGGCCATTACCTATCTATTGAATAAACAGTGCCAGTGAAAAGAATTCACAGCTTTGTGACAGAATACACGCCACCAGGAGGCTGATAACTACCAAATAGCTTCCTTTTGGTTTTAGGTTCTTGTAAAACATCACAATTCTTTTGTTCAACAAATATATTTTGTGCATCCACAGTGTGCCAGAGAAAACAAATAAGCAAACACGTAGATGATTCCAGACTTGTACAAAGTGTTATGATTAATGTGAGGAAGTTGAGTGACAGGAAAACCAGATGCTGGGGTGAATTACTTAACAAAGATGGTTGTGGGTTCAGATGAAATATGCAGGATAAAAGGAGCAAGTCATCGAAGAATCTAGAAGCAGGGTTTGTCAGAATCCAGATATACCATCTAAATGCTCAAGGCCTCTGATGTTGAAAACAACGTGGCCATAAGAGAGACTATACCAGGTGATTACAGAAAAACCAGGGCAAACATATGCAGAAACACACAGGCCAAGGAAGGGAGCTTAGGTCTTTTCAGCAAGTGGGAAGACACTGATAGGGAACGACATGCTTTTGCCCACAATGGAAAAAATATCAGTACAGTCGTTATGAAGGAAGTGGGTCCTGTTGGAGAAAATGCAAAAGACCCAATAGGAAACTATAGGAACATGATTTGTTCAGAGAATAATTATCAGGAACAAGGCATCGGTCAAGACATGTTGTGTACGAACACTAATCAGTTATCAGCAAATTAGATTTTATGGGTGATGAAAGGAGAATAATTAAGGATAGATTTCACATTTCTGGTTTGACAAAATAAGCAATAATGGCATCGTTAGAAGAAACATAGAAGAATAAAGGAGGAAAATGTTCTTGAAAATATTAAGTTTTGTTCCTATTAAATTGAAATGGCTTCAAAACACCCACATGTAACTCTATAGTCTACAACTTTGATGTAGCTTAGGTCCAGTGGATAAATCTCAGCTGAAGAAATGAATTTTGTGGCTTATATGCAGATGCTGCGTAATGCCATGGTGATAAACAGTCCACTTTAGAGGATGGATATGGGTCAAAGGCCATGTATTATGGTGTGAAGTCATAGAGCCAGATGAAAACAGACAGATGAAAGCCAGGAGGAACGTATGGTGTTCACAAAAGGAGACAATGAAGATACTGGGTAAGAAAGGACAGTGTGTCCATTGACAAGAACAATTTCAGTGGAATGGTAAGGACTGAAACCGCACAGGAAGCAGGAATGGTAGGTGAAGAATGCAAACATTAGTAGTGAAAAGCTCTTTTCAAGAGTGTTTGGAAGAAAACTAAAAATTTTCTACAGAAATAAGAATAGAACAGAAGGTGCAGGAGAAAGGATGGAGACCTAAGATCCAGAGGCCCAGATTGCCCATCAGAGGGGTGTTATGATGAACCATGGCTTTTTCAGAAGATTTGAAGTCATCTCCTTAAACATTAGGCCTAAATGCCAGCCATCTAATATTCGAAAGTCACCAATTCACTTTGAGGAAAATGTCCTTCAGTGTGGGAATGTGAAATGCATTTGGTTTTTTGCTTGTTTGTTGTTCCATCTTTTCCTTTCAATATCCCTAAGGGAGATGTCTGTTCTGGCTTACAAAGACCTATGCTCAAGAGTTAAAAGACCTACATTGAAGAGTTACCTGTATTCCAGACAAATAAGAAACTTGCTTGGAAAAATAATGAACATTCCTGAGGGACTGAGCAAAGTCACCAGGTTTTCAAAATGAGACAAATGAAAGTTAGCTGTGTTTTTATTTAACAACTGTATAGTAATTTTAACTTGGTGACATACAGCAGTGTAAATAAATCCTAGAGCAAAACATGATATGATTGCCCATTACAATAGTATAAGTCATGGAAAAGAAAAACCTACCCCGAGTTGTTCTGACAAACAGTGAAGTCTACAGAATTGGGGTATTTTAGTGGCATTTATGCATATCTTGATTCAAGGTTCAGGGAAAATGATCAGTCTTGCTCATTCTCTCCTTTCAAACATCTGATTTCTTTTCTTTCTTTTTTTTTTTTTTTTAAGATTTTATTTATTTGAGAGGCAGAGTTACAGAGAAAGGAAGAGACAGAGGGAAAATTCTTCCATCTGCTGGTTCACTCCCAAAATGGCCACAATGGCCAGAGCTGGGCCAATCCAAAGCCAGGAGCCAGGAGCTTCTTCTAGATCTCCCATGTGGTACAGGGGCTCAAGCACTTGGGCTGTCTTCCACTGCTTTCCCAGGACACAGCAGAGAGCTGGATTGGAAGAGGAGCAGCCAGGACTAGAACCGGTGCCCATGTGTGATGTCAGAGCCACAGGCAGAGGATTAACTTACTGTGATACAGCACCAGCCCCTGACTTGTTTTCTTAAGATTCCATCAATTCTCAAGCAGGCTTTCTTCCTTTGCATAGATGGCTACATGAAACTTTGGTTAATGCTCATCAAAAGCATTATAAGCAAAGTTAAAACAATTTTAAAAAATTTAAAAAAATGGAAGAAGGCATCGGAAATACAACAAAGCAGTAATTCTAAAATACATCTTTTTTGATTTAGAAAGTTACATATTTTCATCTACTTGAATAGCAGAGTAACAGAGAGGGAAGGAAAGAGGGAGAGAGAGAGAACGAAAATGAGGATGAGTATATTTTGCTTACTTTTGTCATACATAAACTAAAAATTAGTACAAGGCAGAGAATGTGTATTTTTTTCACAAATTCACTCAAAGGCTTTTAACAGCCAGAGTAGTGCCAGGACAAAGCCAAGAACCTGAAAACCCATCCAAGTCACTTACATGGGTGGTAGGGACCCCAGCACTTCAACATCATATGCTGCCTCCCAGGATGTATTAGCAGGAAGCTAAGCTATATCTACAAAATTCTCACAAATCAGTAAAAATAATGATCAGTCTAGTAGGAAATAAAAGTTACAAAAGGCAAGATGAGCCTGTGACTAAGAAACACAAATGTTTCAAAAACAGTGCATTTGTTTAATACCCTTAAAAAATAAGAACACCTAAAAAGAAATCACAGGAGCAGGCATGGTGGTGCAGTGGTTTAGCTGTCACTTGGGGTCTCCAGACCCATCTCAGAGTGCCTGGAGTTGAGTCCCATCTCTGCCTCTGACCCAGCTTCCTACTAAAGCATCTGAGCGACAGCTGATAACAGCTCAAGATCTTGGGATCCTACCACCCATGTGAGAGACTCAGAAGGAGTTTCAGGCTTCAGGTATCATCCCGCCCCAACAACAATTGTTGCTGGCATTTGGGAAGTAAATCAGCACAGAAAATCTCTTTTCCTTTCTCTCTCTCTCTCCCTCTATCTAAGTGAAATGAAATGAAATCACAATAAAACACGGTTCCACATGCACTGGAGTAATTAACATTGAAAAGCAATGGTGAGGACGTGTAGTAATGGGAATTGCCACAGTTACTTCAGAAAAGAATGTAGCAGCACCCAGTAAGACTGAAGATGTACATATGTACACTTGGCCTTCTAATGTCTAGTCATATACCCTAAAGAGCTTTCTCAGCAAGAATCACAATAGAAATGTTCATAACAGAAATCACAATGCAAAAGTTCATCAACAGAAGATAACTTTGTAAATTGTGGTGCATATTACATATGTACAATATAGCGCTATAAAACAGTGAAAATAAATGAACTCTCCCAAAAAGGAAACAGGGATCTCAAGAAGAAAATGTTGAGCCAAAATAGTTGTGCAAAAGTGATAAATAATGTGTGATTCTATTTACGTAAAGTTCAAAATTGGCAAAATTCTACCACATAGTACTAGGGTATGGATACACAATTAGGATATATATATATATATATATATATATATATATAGTACAGCATTAGGGTATGTAACAGAATTACACAGAAAGATACAGAATTACACAACTTTGAAAAAGTTGATTATCTTTGTGAAGTGTTGGCTTAAAGGATGATAATAGATATCAGGGCTTGAAGTCAATGGCAAACTTTTACGAATGAAAAGCAATGTTGTGGGAGAGGCGGCAAGATGGCGGAATAGGCAGGAAGCACACTTAGTCCGGGGGGAGAGAAAGTTCAATATAAGTGGAGATACTGCAGGGTCAAGGAAGAGTAGCGGATGAAACAGCAGAGGAAACTCTTCCGGAACTAGTGATTCACAGTGGACCTGCGTGGAGAGCGTGGGAGCCCAAGTTCGGGACACCAGCAGCAGACTCAACGCACCAGCGCTGGAACGCGAGGTGAGCCGAACCTCCATAGCCCGAGATACCAGCAGGCAAGCGGAAAGAGGAGGCTAGAGGGAACGAGGCTTGAAACTCCGTGGGGAAAAGTTCACCAGGCTAACTAGAAGAGAGAGAAAAAAAAATAAAAAAAGTGACTGATACGGACACAAGTTTCTCTCTCTCCGCTCACCTCTCAAAGGCGAGCAAGACAGAGCAGGCGCCATTTTGGACATACGTCATAAGCAGGGCGACCTCAGGTCTGCACCAGCCCTGAGCCTAGCAGAAAAACCTGACTCTGTGGGGAGGGGTGAAATAACAGGAGATTAGCATCTAACTTGGCAACCCAGTGGGAGACTGCAGGAGAATTGGAGCCCACACTGAGGGCAAAAGAGATTCCCTGTGTGGCCCTCGGGAAAGAGCTTCCGATCTCTGGCTCCTGTGGGTATATCATTTGCCTGCTAACTACCTCCAATTACGTTCAGCTGTGCGGAATTACTTCCCTTTTAAATCAAAAAAAGAAAGAGAGATTTACCACACCTAACCTGGGAGTGTCATCCTTGACACACCCTCAACCCTGAGGAACCAAACACAGCTCTCAGTCCACACTCATCTCAAGCCTCTAAGGCTCCACTGAAAGCAGACAGTCCACTTAATATAGAGCCATAGTGTAACAAGAAAAAACACCACAGTGAAGAAACCAAATATCTCCAACATGCCAAACAACAAACGCAAAAACCAAGCTAACAAGAACAAGGAAGAAACTATGACGCCCCCAAATGAAAAAGACACCCCAATTCAAGATTATGAAGATGATGAGATCCAAGAAATGCAAGAAGCAGATCTCAAAAAATTGATAAGAACATTAAGAAGTTCTCAAAAACAAATTCTTGAACTACAGAAATCCTTCATGGACAAGATAGAAAATCTCTCTCTTGAAAGTGAAATATTAAGGAGGAATCAAAATGAAATGAAACAACTACTGGAACAAGAAACTCTGATAGTGACTAGAAATCATAATGAAATGAAGAGTTCAATAGATCAAATGACAAACACATTAGAGAGCCTTAAAAACAGAATGGGCGAAGCAGAAGAGAGAATATCAGACTTAGAAGACAGAGAACAGGAAAGGAAACAGGCAAACCAAAGAAAAGAGGAGGAAATTAGAAATCTAAAAAATATTGTCGGGAATCTACAGGATACTATTAAAAAACCCAACATTCGGGTTCTAGGAGTTCCTGAAGGCATGGAGAAGGAGAAAGGATTAGAAGGCATTTTCAGTGAGATACTAGCAGAAAATTTCCCAGGTTTGGAGAAGGACAGAGGCATCTTAGTACAGGAAGCTTATAGAACCCCTAATAAACATGACCAAAAGAGATCCTCACCACGACATGTTGTAATCAAACTCACCACAGTGAAACATAAAGAAAAGATCCTAAAATGTGCAAGAGAGAAACGTCAGATCACTCTTAGAGGATCTCCAATTAGACTCACAGCAGACTTCTCATCAGAAACCCTACAAGCTAGAAGGGAATGGCGAGACATAGCCCAGGTACTAAGAGAGAAAAACTGCCAGCCCAGAATACTATATCCTGCAAAGCTCTCATTTGTGAATGAAGGTGAAATTAAGACTTTTCATAGCAAACAGAAACTGAAAGAATTTGTTGCCACTCATCCTGCCCTGCAAAAGATGCTTAAAGATGTCTTACACACAGAAACACAGAAACATGGTCACCAATATGAAAGAAGGTAAAGGAAGGAAACCTCACAGCAAAAGATCACAGGAAGCTCAATTTCTCTTTGACATAGAATTAAACTCTGATGCTCTGTTAAAGCAATGTATTAAAGTAATCTATTATGTTCTCTTGATCTCTGTTAAATTCTAATTGTTCAAAAACAGCTGCATTTTTATTAAGAGCTATTGGTTATTTAAATACGTGCTTTTTTCAAAAATTTGAATAATCACCTTGTAACAATGATCAAATTTGGTCTATGTTATGTCATGATTTTAAGAAATCTTATTTCAACCAGATATTTTGGACTTTGAGCCTTCTTGGCATTCTTGACAGGCATTCAAAAAATCAAAGTTTCAAACAATCTGGTCTCTAAAATTTCCAGTAAATCCTGGACTTTGGTTTTTCCAGTTTGGGCCCAACTGAAAAAATCGAAGGACCTATGTCTCTCATCTTATAGAGACACCAACTAATCAGTCTATTTGGAGTATATTAGAAGGACTGTCAAGATGTGATGTGGTACCTGACTTTAAGTTTCTATAATGGAAAATGCTATTAATACAAATGTTTGAGAATTAAAAAGTCTAATGATCTTGTGGTACTAGACATGATAGTTATCTTAATGAGAAAGCCCCAGAGGCCTAAAGGGTTAAATACTTGTAAAATCCTACAGGTGCTTTCAAAAATACTGTGAAGTAAGCAAGTGCCTCTTGTTGGTTGATGAGTTTATAATTTTAAACATGGCGACTTAAAGTCTTTTGTCATCCACAGTTATATATGATCTGCTGCTCATAAAACTAAAGCGTTGTTGGTTCTGTGTTTAGCTGTCCTCCTATAGGTTCCTATGGACTTTTTCCAGCCACTTTTATTGTATTCAGTACTTTGGGATGGCTCTATAAACAGATGAAGCCAATAATGTACTAACAGTACCAACTGAGAGAAAGTATGGTTAACTGAGGTTACTAAAAAGAAAAAGCAATTCAAATCAATTGGCAATCTACAAAAAGAGTTAAAGATTTTAAAAGCTATTATTAAAAACGCTATATTGGTCTATTATGCTATGTTAAATGTGTGTACATATTGTATGTCCACATGGGAAAATTTTATTAAGAGCTTTATTTTAAATGGCTTATAGATAAGATTGTCCATAAATTTAAGCTGCTAAAATCAATCAAAGATACATTTTAATTTGTGGGACCTGAATCTGTGTATCATATGTTTTAGACTTGTTGGTAGAAAGAAACTAAAAACATTTTAGATGGTTGTGCTTAAGTTTACTGGCTAAACAAACTACACCATGTTAGATATTTAAGAGGTGTTTTCAAATACATGATTCTTAAAATTTATAGAAGGCATTGGACCTTCTGGTAAATGTTTTCTTAAGTTGTTATCTAATGGTTGAAACGGTTTGCTAAGTATTCATGTGATATTGCTATTGTCAGCAAGCGATCTAGGACTTGCTCCCTCATTTCTCTATTCTAAGCCCAACTTGTTCTTTCATTTCTCTATGCTCTTCAAGGTAGGAAACTAATTCTATTATGAAGGAATCTGTAGGATGCACAATTTAATCTTTAGACCTTATAAAAGAGATGGCTAACATTTTTCTGCAATAGCATAGCCAAAATAAGAACTCAAATAATAATCTCATAGCTAGATTCACTTCGCCATCAGCGAAGTATACAGTAAGTAGAAAAAACCTCCCTTTCAGACCAAAGGGAAAGAAAGTTTTAAAGTGAGAATATAACTTTCCTCATGGGCATTGTCTACCTTAGAAAAACTACTACAGAACGTGCCTGTGACTATAGACTTGTAGTTCAGGCCACCGAAGATTAGAGATGGGAAACGGGCACTCCCTTGACTTGCATCCTCTGGTCTGCTTTAACACAAACCAGAAGGAAAGGAAAGCTCGGCACCAGAAGCAATGGGTGGCAGGCCTATTAATGGCTGATCTGTACAGTGATCTGCCCTCAAGCAGACCCAACAGGCCAGTCCACTGCAGTGGCTTTCAATGTGGTAAGCCTGGGCTTCAGCAGAAGTCAGCTTGTGAAGAGCCCTGGCAGCTCTGCCAAGAGTTGGATCACTGGAAATGGACCTGCCCTGGAGTCGAAGGATGCCCAGGTCAGAGCCACAGATCTTATTGGCTCTAAGCTGAAAAGCCCTTCACTCAGCCCAACTTCCAAAGTGACCACTGCAGCTGAGGGGATGGTCAAGTAGGGTCAGCAACATTGCAGGCAGAACTGTAAATTTCTTATTAGAGATGCCCCCTGCCTTTACCTGGCCAGCTCTCCTCCCAGGCCAGCCAAGTAATGAAAGTCAACAGAGTGCCTTCCCCTAGGAGGTTCACACCTCCCTTAGGATATACCCCATGTGAAGAGATAGATAGGTCTGGGCCTCTGAATTTACAAGGCCTAAAGCCCACCAGATTATTATCAAGCCGCTTCTGTCAGGTTCTATTTGCCTCTCAATCAGAAAACTTAATTGTAGCTTAGACAGCACCTTTCTTAGCTCCTCTAATAATGACTCTGTCCTTTGTTCTAGGCCCTGTCTAGTGCACTTGGGCCTCATTCCTTTGTAATCATAACCTCTACTCTACCACCAATGGCTCTACTCCCAACCTGTGTGTACTGATGGTCCTCTTCCCCACTTAATGCTGTGTAATTGTTCAAACCTGGTAAATGCCACTCTTGGGATCATTGGTTGCTGTCCTCACTCTGTCTTTTGTGACCTTGTCTGAATATGATCAGAGTCGGAAAACTTGGAGGGCTTCCATAGCCTTGGCAACTCATGACGACAGCCTAAGATGGTTACTGGCGCCATAAACTAGAGTGTCAATTTGTGGGGTCAACAACAGGAGCCACTGTGCACTTGCTCCTCATGTGGGATCTCTGTCCTTAATGTGCTGTACATTTTGATTTAATGCTATAACTAGTACTCAAACAGTATGTTTCACTTTGTGTTTCTATGTGGGTGCAAACTGTTGAAATCTTTATACTAAATTGATCTTCTGTATATAAAGAGAATTGAAAATGAATCTTGATGCAAATGGAAGGGGAGAGGGAGCGGGAGGGGGGAGGGTTGCGGGTGGGAGGGAAGTTATGGGGGGGGGGAAGCCATTGTAATCCATAAGCTGTACACTGGAAATTTATATTCATTAAATAAAAGTTAAAAAAAAAATTAAAAAAAAAAGCAATGTTGTACATATATGCAATTATTATTTTACTATAATACACACTTTATATACAACTTACCCTGACTGATGTACATCGCAATAACAATGTTAACCCAAGCACTAAACACCTGAGTAGTTAATTCCATTTGAAACAGATGATGCACTGGGGAATCTGATTTGTTTATACATAGCTGCTGGGATTGTAAATGGGTAATGCCCTTTTGCAAAGTATTCAGCCATACACATCCAGAGTCATAAAATGTTCTTTGTGTTTGGCTGCATAATACTTCTGGTATTTCATTATACAGGAAGAATGCTGAGGATTAAGTCCTTGTTTCGCTTTTCATCAACACTCCAACTTTAAACACTCTAAGCTATCATGAAACCGAACAACCTGCTTTTTTTTTTTTTTTTTTTTTTTTGGACAGGCAGAGTTAGACAGTGAGAAAGAGTGAGAATGAGTGAGTGAGAGACACTGTGTACTTACTCCTCATGTGGTATCTCTGCCCTTAATGTGTTGTCCAATGTGAATTAATACTATAACTAGTACTCAAACAGTATTTTACACTTTATGTTCTGTGTGGGTGCAAACTGATGAAATCTTTACTTAATATATACTAAATCAATCTTCTGTATATAAAGATAATTGAAAATGAATCTTGATGTGAATGGAATGGGAGAGGGAGCGGGAGATGGGAGGGGTGCGGGTGGGAGGGAAGTTATGGGGGGGAAAAGCCATTGTAATCCATAAACTGTACTTTGGAAATTATATTTACTAAATAAAAATTTAAAAAAATAAGAGAGAGACAGAGAGAAAGGTCTTCCTTCCGTTGATTCACCCCCCCCCAAAAAAAAAAAAAAATGGCCACTACAGCCAGCGTGCTGTGGCTGGCGCCCTGTACGAATCCAAAACCAGAAGCCAGGTGCTTCCTTCTGGTCTCCCATGTGGGTGCAGGGCCCAAGCACTTGGGCCATCCTCTACTGCCCTCCAGGGCCACAGCAGAGAGCTGGACTGGAAGAGGAGCAACCGCGACAGAATCCGGCGCCCCAACCGGGACTAGAACCGGGGATGCTGGCACCATAGGTGGAGGATTAGCCTAGTGAGCCCTGGCGCTGGCCAACCTGCTTCTTCTGACTTTCCTTTTTCTTCCTTTCATAAGCGCCGTCTCTATAAACATCTTAGGTGATTCCTTCAGAATGAGCCCCACCCACTTGTCTTCCTACCAAATGCTTTTCCATCCTTCAGGACTCAATGCAGGGGTTATTTCTTCATTTCAATATTTCTTGATCTACATATCATAATTGACTTTCCCTTAATTGTGTTTCCAAATTTGCATATCCTGGTAGCATGTGATTATTAGATAGTCATAGAGTTTCCCATGAGGTTGTCATCACCATGAAACCAGGAGGTGGTTTATTTATCTGAATCATTTAAGCACAGCACTATAAATGGACACTTATCGAAGTGTCACAAATTATTAATAAATACCTGCTAATTGAAAGAAAAAGACTACATGTTGACAGCTGCATTGCTTTTCACAATAAAACCCTCAACAACCCAAGTGTCCACTGGTGGAGGAATAATCTGTTAGTTACACTGTATGCAATTACTAAAGTATTACACACTCATTAAAATGCTATTATAAAGTCATAATGAAAATCAGAAAATATTAATGATAATGATAATGAATAAAATTCATGAAAAAGGACTTTTAATAGACACATTAGAAATCTGCCAAAATATACAAATATAAACAGGAACTAAAAGGCCAACTGAAATAGCCCACATATCACTGAGATATAAAAAAATGCTTGACTGTGAATTCTTTGTTAAAATTTTTCTTCAAAATGAGCTATATTTGTTCAGAAATTATGTGTACAATACAATATTTTCAGACACATTTGACTGAGATCCTATTCCCATATTATGGCTGCCTTCCTCAGGGCAGTAACTGTTCATGTCTCCGTACACTGCCGAGCAAGCACACTGGGAGCCAAAATGTGGCTTCAGATGGACACGGAGAAACAATTTGTAATCCAACCAAACGACACTTAGCCTTTTAACAATTAACATGCAATAAATCATTTTCAAAAATAATCCTGTGTCACCGATTGGTAAAGAAAGGAGGAAAAAAAGAGACAGTCTCTCAAATACAAAAACATAAAATGTTTTAAGGATCATATAAACTTCAAATCACCCAACTTAAGAAACTAAGATTGGCTAATTACCCTCCCTTTAATTAATTCAGTCGCAGACCACCTAGAACCTGAGACTTCTTTCACATGGGGCATGAAATACAAACTAAGCACTGCTTATCTCTGTCTCTCTGAATCGCTTGCCCACATGTAAATGCAGGTTCCTGGACCCAATCCCAAGCGAATTTAGAGTAGTACTCTGGGTTTTTCTAGTTTCAAGAATTTCTCGGGGAATTTATATGCTTAGCCAAGGTTGAAAAACACTTGCTCAGAGCCTAAAAGTCATTTTTTAAGGTTAGCATAAAGCTTAGTGAAATAAGGAATTCACACTGTTTTTTTTTTTTTTTAAGTGTCATCACATACAGTATCTTTGGCATAATTCTGTGCAACCAAAGGCTCTGAAAATCAGGTCATCTCCTCCATTTGGGCACATGGATGTGGCACTTGAATTCAACATATCTGAAATGAATTGCTCTCCCATCTTTTACTTCCATTACTGAGCCAGTGCCTTTTCTCCATCATACGTTGCTTCTGACATACTTTAAAAGCTAATTTCAACTCACTAACTCTAATTTCTCCAGTTTAATCCATCTTGAATGCTATTAACAAATCAATTAGCCATGGACATATCTTTGTTGATCAATCTTCAGTAGGTCCTCATTGATCACTGGACACAGCCCCAGGACATTTAAGTACCCTAGATAATTCTGATGCAAGATAATCTCTGCCAGCTTTGATTTCTTTCATGGATGACATTTCAGCCAAACCTCTTGATGTTCAGTGTACCTATCCCTACTCTCCCCAGATATGTGCCTTTATGTTCTCATTCTTGTTAGAGTATATCCGATTTATACCTCTTCAAATCTCACCCACCCTCCAATTCCAGCTCAGGTTTGTCTTTTTCTTAGTGTTTACCCTGACATTTCTCCCATTTAAAATCTCTACTTAATCAATTCTGCTAATATAATAATTTGCATTTTTGCTCCCTGTAATTTTTAATTGTAGAGAGTTGCTACTGTCCTGTTGAGTATAGATTATATATATATCCCAGGGCTGGCGCTGTGACATAGCAGGTAAAGCCACTACTTGCAACACCAGAATCTCATATGGGCGCCAGTTGGAGTCCCAGCTTTTCCACTTCCAATCCAGCTCCCTGCTAATGCACCTGGGAAAGCAGTGGAGGATGGCCCAAGTGCTCAGGACCCTGAACTCATGTGGGAGACCCAGAAGAAGCTCCCAGCTACTGGCTTTGGGTCAACCCAGCTCCAGCCACTGCAGCCATTTGGAAAGTGAACCAGCAGATGGAAGATCTCTCTCTCTCTCTCTCTCTCTCTCTCTCTCTCTCTCTCTCCACCCTCTCTCTATCCCTGCCATTCAAATAAATAAATAAATCTTTAAAAAGGACTATATAAGCTTAATACTATTGGATAGACTTTTAAGGCCTGGTTGGGTGTGTGAGGCCCAGACCTATCCAGGGGGTGCTGGAAGAGAGTTGCAAGAGATGCGAATCTCCTTTAAGGGAGGCACCCTGTTGACTTGCATTACATGGCTGGACTAGGAGGAGAGCTTTAATAGGAGGCTGGTAGAAATAGGCAACTTGCGTTTCACTGACCCTAGGCCATCCCCTCAATAGCAGTGGCTGGAGCTAGAAGCTGGGCAGAGGCTGGGCAGAGCTAAAGGCTTTTTAGCTCGGGGCCACAAGGTCTGCGGTTCTGAACCGGGAGTCCTTTGACACCCAGGGCAGTTCCGTGTCCAGTGGCCGTGCTCTTGGCATAGCTGACAGAAGGCAGTTTCTGTCACGACAGCTGCTTGCCCAATGCCCTGGCTCCTTATATCAGCAACAGGTGCTGTTTGGGGTGCACTGGCCTTGCTGGGTCTCCTTGACGGCAGATCACCATGCAGAAAGCCATTGATTGGCCTGTTGCCTATCCTTACATCGCTCCTGCTGCTAGCTTGCTCCTCGTTCTCCTGGTCTCTAATAAAGTAGACCAAGGAGGCAGCCTCTATGTCAGTCAAGGGGGTGCTCAACCCAACCCTGATTTCTTTAATATCAGGGTGAGCTAAAAAAAAAAAAAAAAACTATGGTCATGGGCAAATTCTGACACTTAGTATTTTTCTGCGAGTTAAGACCGTGCACATGAGGAGAACTATGACCTTTTAGGTAAGATCAACTGTGGTGACCTGCTTGCATACTTTGAGGTCATCAGTACAACTTTCTATTTATCCCTCAATTTGGTTTAAAAGGGGAGTTCTGCCCATTTACTGCGTACACCGAAAAATTGATCTAGCTGTCACATTATTTCATAGTTTAACCTCTTATTCTGGCTATGCTGTTTGGTCCTCCATAAAGTGGCCAGGCATTATTACAGAAAAGGTCAACCATTCCTTAAAAACAGGGCTTTCAGTAACAGCTAACTCAGTCCTGCACCTATTTGGACAGGTCCTCACTGAGGACTTAAAGGACCTATCTCTTGAGGGGGGTGCACAATAATCCATAATGTAGATGATTAAATGTAAATGATTTGTTAGTCTGTCTCCTTTCCCAGCCTGAGACTCTAGTGTTGTACATTGGCTTAACTTCCTAGCAAAACTAGCTACTAGGTATCTGGAGGAAAACAAAGCATTGCTAGTCCATTAGAGTATTAATTATTTAACCCTTATCCTCTCCCCTGGGAAGAGAAAGCCAGCCCCAGAGAGGATATGGGCCATGCAGCAAATTCCTACTTCTGCAAACTTCAGGCAGTCCCAGCTTTTCTCTATCAGGTTACAGGTTCCTAGATACAGGGAAATAGCACAGTTCCTAAACCAGGCTCTTAACAGGCAGCCAAAGCAGAGCCCCCTCCTTTGGGGGAAAGAGCAAACCACAGCCTTTGCTCAGCTAAAGGATGCTATGGTTAAAGCCCCTGTGCTAGGACTGCCAAGCCCAGAGAAACCCTCCCAGCTGTACATCACTGGGAGGCAGGGGAGTCGCCTTAGGAGGGTTAACTCAGGATCTGGGACCTGTTAAGCAACCTGTGGGCTACTTTTCTAAAACCTTAGACATGGTTGCACAAGGATGGCCTCACTGCCTAAAGACAATGGCAGTAGCTGCCTTGCTGACAGAGGAGGTATCTAGAATTACACTGGGGCAAAATATCGCCCTTTATACCTCACATCAAATAAATTCTCTATTAGAGCAAAAGGGCTTTCACTGGCTCACAGATAGTAGAATACTAAAATATCAGGTCCTCCTTCTAGAAAACCCTCAGGAAAAAAAAAAAATAAGGCATTACTCTACTCTAAACCCAGTTACTTTAATGCCATTTCCAGGGGAAAGTGGTCCCCTCCACTCCTGTACTGAGACTATAGATCAAGTCTATAGTCTTGATCTATGCCAGCAGAAGGGACCTAAAAGCCCCCTGACTAATGCAGATGAGGTTTGGTTCACAGACAGAAACAGTTTTGTCAGACAGGACCCGCTTCTCAGGGTATGCAACAGTTACAGCATGGCACGTTATTGAAGCGTGCTCTGCCCCCAGGAACTTTTGCTCAGCTAGCAAAACCAGAGCTCTAGATCACACAAGGGATTTGTAAGCCAACTTCACTCTGCATGGAGACCTTAGTCTTCTGGTAAGGTAAGAAGAGCCAACCAGGCTCTATGGAAAACATCAAGTATAGAAATGTGTGCTTGGTAAGAAAGGTTTAGAAGGAAAGAGTGTTGTTGGTAAGAAGGGCTAAAAAGGAAAGAGCTTTTTAAATAAGGAAAGGACATGGTTTGTAAGAATGACTTTATCCTGATGGCTAGTTTACTCTAGACTGGAATGGAAATGGTGAAATGTTTAAAGTAAGTTGAAGAGGGTATGTGCAAGTCACAAAAGGTTATAAGAAAAAAAAGTGTTGAACATGCTAACTGCTGCTCCAGGAGGTATCTGTGCCATGCTCCAGAAAGAATGTTGTCTCTGGGTCAATCAGACTGGACAGGTACAAACCCAAATTTGTACTTTTCCTGGACAATTCCGAACAGCTCCAGGACCAGGCCAAGCAGGGCTGGGATTTCTGGCCTGACATCTGGTCATGGAAATCCTGACTATTTCCTCTCCTTGGCCCAATAACGTCTGTAATCTTGCTGCTTCTCTTTGGACCGTGTGTTTTTAATACCCTTGTTCATTTTTTGTCTCTAACAGACTAAAAGCAGTCGAACTCCAAATGGTCGTCAGACAAGGCTTCCAGCCCATTCCACTGGACGACCTGAGCAGCCCCCTGGACCGAGCAGCACAGTCTTTCCAAGGCCACTGTCACACACCATAAGACAGATAGCAAGAGGAAATACCCAAATCTCCCTCGACGCCCACATGCCAGCTTTGAAGAAGTTACAGAAGACGGAACTCCATCCATAATCCCAAACAGAATTTTGGGTATTACCTCTTGAGGGGGGAATGTTAGGTAGGTAGTCAGTTATGAGCTTATGTGTGTGTAACAGGCCTAAAGAGAAGACATCTATGTCCAGCATATGCATCTGCATCTCAAAGTCATCCCCATAATGTTTCAGGGGCAGCCTGGCCCTCACATCCTGCCCTGCCCCCTTCTGCCTTCCACAACCTCCCAGGTACAGCCTAGTATCTGCATGTCAAACACCCTGCTCCCTTCCTCCAGGTCTGATAACATTTGCATCCATAAAGTCCTTTGTTACAGACCTTCAAGAGAAGTTTTTCTATTTACATCCAAAAAGCCCTTTGTTCCAAGAGGAGCAGAGGTGGGGAAGCAGGACCCATCTCCTTAAAAACCCCCAGCCTCAACTGGACTGCACGCTCAGCTCTCTGCATCTTTGCTGAGCCGCCCGCCTGACCTGGTCAGGTGTAATCTCTCCACTCAACATGTAACCTGTAACCTCCCTCCTTCCTCCCCCACCTCCCCCCCAGTCTCTCAGGCTCTGTCTGGAGAGGTGCCCATCCGTCCTTACAGATGTTCCTTCCTAATAAACCTTGCTGTTTTACCTCCCACTAAAAAAAATTAAAAAAATAAAAAATAAAAAGGACTATATACAACTCATAAAGGTAGGACTCCTTATTTTCTGGTTACAGGAAAATATTTTCCCCAGAAATAATTTAATGAATATTTAAAATTAAAATATCTTAATATTTCCAAGGAAATTCAAAAGTTAAGAACACACAAAATCATCTATACCATTTCTGCACCCAGGACAACAATAACAACAGAGAACTTCTTTTGTCTTCTGCCTGGTCGTACATATTTTGGAAGTGTTTATCAGGCTTGTATCAAGTTCTGAATAGGCTTGCACCAGATTGTAGACAAATAAAAATAAATAAGATCGTGTGCCCTTCGAATAAATATGATCAAAATATCAGAGGACTTGTACAAAAGGCCAAGACAAACAAACACATATTTCATAATTGTTGTAGTTCATTCCTTAGATTTAATACAAGAAATTAAGCACAAATGCTCATATTTCCTCAGAAGCTCTGGAGTGGATTTAATTTAACTGGAATTTCAATATTTTCTTTAGTTGGCCTCTACTGGTTCTCAGGTAACCAGTGTTGGGATTTCTTCTCTGTGGCCTATTTTGCCTCACCCTGAGCTGACTCTGGGCTGACATTTGGGTTTCTTCCCACATTCAGTTTTCCACTGCAATAACCAGACTTTACCTAAGCCACCAGAGGGTGCTGATCCAGCTCCATGCATGCTGGTCAGTCCAGAAATCATCCATTCTGATTTGAAGAAGGAGGTGGATGTACACATTTTGCTGTGTTTTTCCAAAAGAGGGATCATTTGTTATCCCTTAGAACACCAACGCTGACTGACTTTGCATCAGCGAATATACTTGTCCCTGATTCAAAGATATTCCATAGGAGAGATCACAATTTATTCTTTTGATACCAAGATCCTTCAAAAGTATGACTCCCATTATTTTCCCCCAATATTCCAAAGATCTCAAAAGAACACGAAAAGCCCTGTACCAAGTTCTCCCCACTAGAAAAGGACTAATTTTAAGACACACAATTACCAACCTATCTCAAGGACATCAAGCAAAAGCAACATCTGACCCAATTTGTTTAGAAACTCGCTCATTCATCCTTGTGGCTCCCTTGCCATGCAGGAGTCCTGTCAGACTAGAATCAAGAGGAAAGAAAAGCTCATCGAATTTTAATGTTGAACTAATGTTGCTTCTGCAGTCACTTGCATTAAAGGGGTGATATGGAGTCCAGGAAAGAAGTGAAAAATGGTCCATCTCTCTCTCTCTCTCACATTTTTTTTTTCTTCCTTTTGCCAAGAGTTCAAATGTTCAGTCTGTCCTTTCTGTGAACCTACTATTTACGGCAACCTCTTTTAACCTATATATAATGCATGAAGAAATCTAGGCAGAATAATATTGCATGTAGGCTCATAAGTCTGATTGTGCTGAACCTTGAAAGCTTTTGGATGTCAGGATCACGGAATTGCCAGGTCCCCGGCTAACTCCACCTGCCAAGGCAGCTCTTGTCAACTCTCAGAAAAATTACGCATCAATTGATAGGATGAGACTCCAAGTGTAGACTCTGTCTCGATCTAGAGAACTTACATGTCTGCCTCACTTGGCTGTATTATTTTTCATAATATAATGCTTTCAATAGGGCTTCATTAATGCTTTCCACTGAGTGACAGAATCTATAAATTTGTGCAGTGATTTATGGAGCATACATGACATCCAAGAAAAAGGGAAGATGGTGAAAGAATAATGGCTTTTATCATATCTTTCTTCCTGATGATTACAATAGCTTTCTCTTTTTCTTTAACCCACATCTCACACTCTGGTCAGGGAAAAGGAAAGTGAGATAGTGCTAAATAAGGGCTGTAGATACTATTCTTAAATTAGTATTTTTCTAGCTTTGCCTCAGGACTCAGTGCATCTGAAACTTCTGTTGTGGTTTGTTGGACATTATTTATTTATTCATTTATTTATTATTTATTTAGAAAGGCAGGGTGAGAGACAGAGGGAGAGAGACAGATATCTTCCATCCACAGTTCATTTCCTAAATGCTGGCAATAGCCAGAGCAGGACCAGGACAAAGTCCAGAGCCAGGGACTCCAACTGGTTCTCACACATGTGTGGCATCTTCTGCTATCTTTCAGGGTTTTAGCAGAAAGCTGGATTAGAAACAGAGGTGGAAATAAATCCCAGGCTCTCTGGTATGGGATGCAGGCATCCTAACCCACTGCTAATCTGCTACACCACAACACCTAACTCATAAACCTTCACTTTACATGCCTTATTCATAAATGAGTGATAACCAGGAATGGAGCCCACAGTATCCTGTGCTGGATTATATATTTAATTTTATTACTGTATTTCCAGAATGCACCACACTGGATTTGAAATGGCAAAGCTCCTTTCCCCTTGTTTTATCCTTTCTGGAAACTGTTACTTTTTTTCCCCATTATCTACATCTGGAATCATCCATAACAAAGATTGATACAGAGGTTTGAATGTAGATAGTTTATTGGACAGTGGGCATGACAGACCAAAGAGCGCAAGAGAGGAAAGAATAAAAGCCCAATAAATTGTGGGGGTCACCACCTTGCACAGCTGGGACTCAATCCCGATGGGAAACCTCTGAACAGCCAAAGGCAAGGCATGTGGAAAGTTGCTGCTTGAAATACCAGCTTGCTCAGTACTTTTCTCCCAGTTCCTATCGCATGTTGTTCATGGTTGTTTTTTCAAGACCACGGACTTCTTCCTACATTCAGTTTGCACAGAATACCTGTCTCTGTGTTAACCATTTTCCTTAGCATTTGGGAAAAAAATCCCAGAGACACGACAACAAATATTGTGTAGACCAGAAGTAGGGTTCTTGCATGAACCTGAAATATGGGGAGTATCAAAAGAGAGGTGCTAACATCTCATTTGTCTTTAAGAATTTGATTAACACACAGAACCTTTTGAAGACTTTCTCCCATCCTTTTCCCCAACTAGATTGGTTTTACCCTTGGCTCCAGTCCCCAGTTCAACTGAACTCTGCGTGTGAGGGACAGGGCCCATTCTTTCCGAATTCTTGCAGACTCCCTGCCTAGTCTGGAGCATGCAACATTTGTTCACTGAATGTCACTGACTGATAAGCGAATTACCAGTTACGTTCACCACCTTTGCAGCAAGAATCTGTGAAGATCCCTGATGCCCAAGATCACTGTAGAATATTGTAACTCTTCTGGCTGTTTTGTAACAAATGAACTGACTTTTGTTTTTCCAACTAATGCAGCACATTAGTCTTCTGGAGTGCTAACCAGAGCAGGCAAGTTGTTCACACCACTGGCAGATCTCACAAAATTGAATTATATTCTAGAAATATTGGTGAAAGCATAATGACATCATGCTATAATCCTCAGGATTTGACAAAGGAAAACATTTGAAAATATCCTAACAGTGTTCTTTCGAGGGGGCATTTTATAATGACACCAGCAAAAAAAATAAGTTCCAGAGGTAAAAAATGCATGTATGGAAAATGATATATATATTACTTTTAGAAATAAATCATGTCATTACACCCACAAACACATTAGGAAGACATACGCGTGCAAGCATGTACATTAAGAGAACACTAAATCCTTACTCTATTAACCTAGTAAGAACTTTGCTAAGTTTGTTTCATACAATGTAAAAACAAATAAACAAAATATTCAGACTTGTTTACCCTCCCAAAAAATTGATATTTATTGGATTCAATGTCACATTAATGCAATTGTATATGTGTCTTACAAGAGGAGAATGCCCTTCCAAATAAAATCTGAATAAAAGCCTCCAAAGACATCAACATCCTGATTCCCAGAACCAGAGACTATTACTGTCACATAGCACAAGGTATTTTGTAGCTGTAATTAACCAATGATCTCAGTCTTAGAATACCAGGGTGGGCTAATATAACAATGGAACTCACATGTAAGAGAAGGAGCAGAGAGTGGGAGCCAGAGAGGGTATGACGACAGACACAGAGGTCAGAGTGATGCAAACAGTGGCTTCCAAACTGGAAGTTGCCACAAACCCAGGAATGTAGACAAGCTCTGGGAATCTGGAAGAGGCAAAGACAGTGCTCCCTAAAACCCCTGAAGCCAGCAGAATCCTGCTGATGCATTGCTGTCTGACCAAACGAGATCCATGTCAAACATGTATCAAAACTGTAAGACGATGCATTTCTGTTATCTTGAACCCCTAATCTCGTGGTCGTATTTTACAAAAGCAGGAAGAAATGAATGTAGTTTCTACTGGGCAGTGTAGCTAACTCACTAGGGTATTTTTTTCAGCCCTTGCATTTCATCTTAGAATATAATACTGAAAGGAACAAATAAAATAATTGGGGCTTCTGCTTTTGGGAAGATTGAATAGAAATTATTACTTAATTATATATATATAATGATCAATTTCAGCTCACAATTGATAGCTCTGATAGGTCTAAGAGTCAAAGAGATCACACAAACAAGACAAGTATCTGCTAATACTAACTGATAGAATCAAAAAGGGAGAGAAAGATCCAACATGGGAAGTGGGATACACAGCAGACTCATAGGATGGCAGATGTCCTAAACAACACTCTGGCCTCAGAATCAGCCCTCAAGGCATTCAGATCTGGCTGAAGAGCCCATGAGAGTATAGCAGGCATGGAAAGCCAAGATATCATGGAAAAAAAAAAAAAAAAGACCTAAATGAATGATCTCTGTGAGTGAGATCCCAGTGGAAAGAACGGGGCCATCAAAGAAGGAGGTACCCTTCTCCGAAGGGAGGAGAGAACTTCCACTTTGACTATGACCCTATCGGAATAAGATCAAAGTCAGCGAACTCTAAAGGCTTCCATAGCCCTGGCAACTCATGACTAGAGCCTAGGGAGATTACTGACGCCATGAATAGGAGTGTCAAATTGTTAAATCAGCAACAGGAGTCACTGTGTACTTACACCCCATGTGGGATCTGTCCCTAATGTGTCGTCTAAAGCCAAGTGATGCTATAACTAGTACTGAAACAGTATTTTTATACTTTGCGTTTCTGTGTGGGCACAAACTGATGAGGTCTCTACTAATTATATACCGAAGTGATCTTCTGTATATAAAGAGAATTGGAAATGAAAAAAAAAAAAAAAAAAACAACCTGGTGTTAAAATGGAAATGGCATAGAAAATTAATTAATTTGAAAAAAAAATTATGTAGGATCTCTGTCTTTAATGTGCTGTACATTGCTATTTAATGCTATAATTAGTAATCCAATGGTAGTTTTTTCACTTTATGTTGCTATGTGGGCAAAATGTTGAAATCTTTACCTAATATATACTAAACTGATCTTCTGTATACAAAGAGAATTGAAAATGAATCTTTACATGAATGGAAGGGGAAAGGGAGCGGGAGGGGGGAGGGTTGCGGGCGGGAGGGAGGTTATGGGAGAGGGGAAGCCATTGTAACCCATAAGCTATACTTTGGAAATTTATATTCATTAAATAAAAGTTTAATAAAAATAAATAAATAAATAAATATTTTAAAAAAATATATAATATTTATAATGCAATATATAATAATTGTAACTATTATTATATATTATTATTTATTATCCTCACTCAGCACAACTAAAACCTCTGGGCATTCATAGACACAACAAATACAAGACTAAAGAAAATACAGTTTCTATATTTTATCATATATTATAATTACATAATTTAATATATTGTATTGAATTAAATATACTGTATTATTATATAATTATATTTTATTACCTGATATAGAATATGGAGGGAATACAGTATGAAACATGTATTTGATAGACTATTACTCCAGCATAAAAAAAGATTGAATCCTGGCTTTTGAAGCAAAATAGATGAAAATGGAAGTCATATGCTAAGTGAAATAAGCCTGACACGGAAAGACACATTCCACATGTTTTCTGTCATGTGTGGATGTTAATATACAGAGTATTAAAAATGGATGTCATATCATTTGGTATACATTTATAAATGTTTTCCTACTTTATTATATCCTCTACATGACAGTATGCTCTTGCCTCACTTTATAAACCTTGTCATCAATCCCACCCTATATGTTATTAATATCTCCACTTTCAAGAAAAGAAAAGAAATCACATGTGTATGTATATAATATTTCATACAAAGTGAATATGGCAAGTTGTTAAAAACTGTTATATCTTAAATAAAAAGTACATTGCGAAACTGAAAAGCAGAGCAGAGGAAACAGTACTTAGAGATCTGAGGGTACATTATTTGGGTTTTCCTTCCACTAATATAATCCAGACATGGAATCAAAGCAACTGGAAAACTGGAACTACCACTTGGAATAGATGAAAATTTAGGCCATGATAGGTTGTGTGTATATAGTCTGATGGCTAGAGGAGCCTCTAAAAATCTCTAGAAAGAGATAAACTCATAATGCAATATAAATTAATCAAAATGGAATTTTTTTCAACTTTTCAAGTAACACAAGAAGACAGAAAGTGAAAGAAACAAAAACAGGAAGAAACAAATGAAAAAAATGGAAACACAGGCCCTACTACACTATTAACAACATTGAATATAAATGTTCTAAACATATCAATTTAAAAGCAGACATAAGTAGATCAAATTTTTTTAAAAACTAACTCAATTTCATGCTATCCATAAAAAAATCACTTCAAATATAAGGTTTCTAGACTGGTTGGAAGTAAAAATATGGAACCTTATAAAATATATATGGCAAATATTAGTAAAATTAGAGTGGCAATATCAATATCAGATAAAGTGGATTTCAGAACCAAGTAAGTTACTAGGGACAAAGGGTCAATTATGTAATAAAAGAAGGGTCAACCTACCAAGAAGACATGGCAATCCCAAAAATGAATGTATGAAACAGAAAAAGTATAAATACACAAAGCAAAAACAAGTAATTCCAAAAGGAAAGATAGACTCAAACAGTCCTCTTTCAGTAGGTAGAAAATCATCAAAGATGTAGAAAACTTAATGACATCAGGATGTAACTCACCTTTGTACAACATCCCACCCAACAAGAACAGAATCCAAATTCTTTCCAAGTGTCCACAGAACACAAATCAATGCATACTTTCTCCTAGACCACAAAACCAACCTCAAGAAATTTAAAATAATTAAAATGGTATAGTATGTTCTCTGATCACATTGGAATAAAAATAAAAATCAGTAGCATAAGGATACCATATTTTTCTTTTTTACACTTCTAGCTATTCATGATTCAAAAAAGAGTCTCCAGTAAAGCTTAAATTACATTTAACCGAATCAAAATAAATAAGACAATATTTTTAGAGCACTGTTAAATCAGTTCAGAGTGGGATAACTGTAGCATTGGATATGTGCATTAGAAAAAATATAGCCATTACTTAATCTAAGTTCATATCTCAAGAACCTAGGGAAAGAAATAATAAACCCACATCAAACAAAACAAAAATCAGAAGAAATGACTTTGAAAACAAAACAAAAAAAAATGAATAACGAAAAAATCAATGAAGCAATGCTCTTTGAAAAACCAATAGATTAACACATCTATAGGTAAACTTGGAAAGAAAACAGAAAAATTGCTAAAATCAATGATGAAGCAGAGCTTACCACTACATATTTTACAGATGCTGAGTCATCAAGAAGATAATGAGAACTCATGAACACCATAAATTCCACAAAATAAGGAAAATGGAGCAGTTTTTTTTTTTAATGCCGACTGTCACAATCTGTTCCCTGTGATATAATGATGAATATCCTAATAACTACTAAGTACCAGAATTCTCAATTTTTATAAAACTTCCTAAAAAAATCTCTATCCATAGATCATTTCACAGGAGAGTCTACCAAAATGGTTAAGGAAAAATTACAACCAACTCTATGTACTCTTCTTCCAGAAGCAATGAAAGGGGAGAGGACACCCAGTGTATTTTATGTAGGGGGTATTACCCTGACTCTAAAACAAAAGATACAGCAATAAAAAATTTACAAGACCAATATTTTTCATGAACATAGATTTAAGAATTAAAAATATTGGAAAATAGTATCCAGCAACATATGAAAATAACAATGCTTGATGATGTAGACAGGTTTATTCCAAGCATGCAAGGCTGTTTCACTATTGGAAAATCAATCAATGTATTCCATCATCTGAGTGTTAACAAGCTTAGGAAAAAAAGTCACATATTCCTATCAATAAATACGAAAAAAAAAAAAAAAAGACTTGACAAAATTCAACACTTTCTCGTGGAAAAACTCCCAGAAATACAGAGTGCATGGTAACATTCTTAATTTGCTAAAACATCTACCAAAACTCCAGCGCTAATATTAGACATAATACTGAAACCCTGAGTGGTTCTCCATATGAGTATAATCACATTATAATGCATTCTGCAACTTTAAAAACAGCACCAGGTTCCTGACATCAATTCATGTTTGGATGGCAATAGTTTATTCAGTTTTTACTGTGTAATAACTCTTTGTGTTTTGCAAAACACAGGTAATTTATTATATAATACATAATATTTATCCTTTCCAAAGTTACTAGTTCATTTAAATTTGTTGCGAAAGCATAAACTGGTTCTATCCATATTGCTCTATGTGTCCTCTGACCCCATGTACAAGAAACCCACTAGGCTTCATCAAGATTTTGCAGCCTCACTAGATTAGACCAAATTGATTTCCAGTGTAGTTATTCTAATTTAAACTTGGAGCAGCTATGATTAAGACATTCTCCAATAACTCATATTCTCAGATTCTTTCTTGTTTTGCTGGTTTTATGAGTGTGATATAGCATCTTAAAGGAAGAGAGGGCATATTTCTGACAACCAAAAATGTTGAGTACCTCGTTGAGTGCTTATCAACAGTTTTCCTTCTTATAATGGGATTTGTTATTGATTCATTCTAGTTTTTTTCTAATTTATTTGAAATATACTATTTATTTGCACTTTCTGAATATTCTTTGACAGTTTCACATGATAGCAATATATTCTGGTGTGTATCTTTACTAATATTTTTAATAGTATCCATTCATAAAGAAAATAATTTAAAAACAGTTTGGCCTTTATTTTTTTACCATCTCATACTTTATTTTTATGTTAATGTGATGTTAATACAAATAGAACAGGTTCAATATAGTTCATAGATACAACTCTAAGAATACAATGATATTCTATTATAGTCTAAAATTCACATCTTTAAGTGATTACTTTTGCATTGTTAAAAACAAGACAAGCAAGCAAACAAAAACATCTCCTGTACTCAAGACAAGAAAAAAATACTCATGTCATTTTAAAAATTTAATGTAGATTTTCCTTTTGGTACAGAAACTTGACTCAAATTGATTTTTTAAAATAAGTTCTTAGGTAGGAATAAAATCGCATCATTTTTACAATGAAATTAATTGTTCAGACATTTAATTCTTCCATACTTAAAATTATTTCCTTATTCAAGTGTATTTCCAGCATTCTCGTAATTCAAATTTTCCTAGTTTACTCTTTCTGTTCCCTAGTACTGTCACTAACGTAGTGCTCTTTTCAGTACAAAGCATGATAATTCTTGAGATCTGCAAAGGCAAGCATCCCCAACTTATTTTTATTTAGATAAATCTTATTATTTTGATACTCTGTTCATCTATAAATGTTAGAATCAGTTTGACAAGTTCACAAAGTAATTACTTGACATTTTCTTTAGTATTGTACCAACCATAGATTATTTGGGGAAAGAACTGACATGTTTTGGATACCAAGTAATTTAATCCATTAATGTGGGATAGATCACAATTTAGCTTTTCCTACACATCAGTTGATAAAAACGTATACTTTTTCATATAAGGCTAAAACTCATTGATTATGTTTGTTTCATTATATTTGTATGTCTTTGTGGCTTGTTAGATTATACTGCTTAAAGCACTATCGGTAATTCTTTGTTCTGTAAATAGAAAACTGTTTTTAAAAAATATATTGACCCTGTCAGAAACCAAAATAATTTCATTAAGGCTATTCATCTATAATTTTAGATATTAAAATTATATCTTCATTTTTATAGATAACCAAGTATTCTGGGTACAGATACCTTTTCTTCCTTCATTTTAAATATTTTAATATTCTCAGTTCTAGTTTTAAAGACACCACTTCTGGGGTTGGCGTTCTGATGCAGTAGGATAGGATACCATTTGCAATACCAGCATTGCACATCAGAGTACTGGTTTGAGTCTCCAGTGCTCTAATTTCCATGCAGCTTCCCGTTAATGAACCTGTGAAGGCATTGGAAGAGGACCCAAGTAGTTGGGTCCCTGCCACCCATTTGGGAGACTTGAACTGTGTTCCAGGCTCCTGGCTTCAATTTGGCCCATCGCTGGATGATATGACCACTTGGGGAGTAGAACTGTGAATGGAGGAATCTCCCTCTCTGCCTATTCTTCTCTCAATGATGCTATGTCTTTCAAATGCATAAGTGCATTTTTAAAATAAAATCACTTTCAGTATCCCTTAAGATATCAGGAAATTTATTTTATTTTTATTTTGTTAACATCTGCCATGATAAATAGATGTTACATTTTTATCTAACATTTGTTCATTTAAATTTATGGCTTTTGTACTTTAATATGATGCTTTAATATATTTTCCAAATTTAAATACCAATTCAAGTGCTAACTCTGAAAACCAATTATCTTTTTTTTTAAAAAAAAATTATTTGACAGGTAGAATTATAGACAGTGAGAGATAGAGACAGAGAGGAAGGTCTTCCTTCCATTGGTTCACTCCCCAAATGGCCGCCACGGTCAGCGCTGCACCGATCGGAAGCCAGGAACCAGGAGCTTCTTCCTGGCCTCCCATGCAGAGACCAGCACTTGGGCCATCTTCCACTGCCCTCCCGGGCCCCAGCAGAGAGCTGGACTGGAAGAGGAGCAACCGGGACTAGAACCGGTGCCCATATGCGGTGCCAGCACCGCAGGCAGATTCACCTAGTGAGCCAATTATCTTTTATTAAACATTTATTAATTTATTTATTTGAAAGGCAAAGTGACAGAGAGTGGAAAAGACAGAGAGAAAAAGAGATCTCTCATCAGCTGATTTATTGCCCAAAGGACAGAGCTAGACCATACTGAAGGCAGGAGCCCTGAACTCCATCCTGGTCTCACATGAGAGTCAGGGGCCAACTACTTGGGCCATCCACACTGCTTTACAGGTACATTAGCATGAAGCTGGATCTGAAGCGAGGTAGTCGGAAGTTGAATAGCACTCTGAGACGGGATACTGGCATCACAAATGGCAGCTGGATCCACTATGCCTAAACGTGGAGACTGTATGCCAACTTCCCAGGTATAAAATTATAATCTTGTATTTCTCAGAAAATGCAACTTAATTATGATGTACTGTGCTCTTGTACTCATTACAGGTACTGTTTGTAATTGTTTTATTAACAGTGTTTACACATACACACACACACATATATATGCATGAGTAAAATTGCTTAATATATTTCTAGACTTCACTATCTTTGTTAGATTTTGGAATCAGGATTATGTAAACTTCAAAAACACACTGCAGAGTGCTTCCATTTTTGGTATACTTGTTTCATAACCTTTGATTACTTGTTCACTGAATATTTGATAGGCTAAATCACAAAATATTCTGTCTGATGCTTTCTTCAGGGGAGGAATTTTTAATAGTTATAGAACTCCTTAATTTTCTATTACTTATTGAGACAGACATGATCATTTTGCTTCCTTGAGAACTGTCTTATTTGGGGCTGGTGTAGTTGCGTAGTGGTTATGCCTAAGATGCTGGATTCCATATGAGCACTGTTTCAGGTCCTGGCAACTTCACTTCAGATTCAGCTACTTGCTAATGCACCTGGGAAAGCAGCAGAACATGGGCCAAGTACTTGAGCCTCTGCCACCGACACGGGAGATCTAGATGAAGCTCCTGGCTCCTGGCTCCAGGCTGGCCCAGCCCTGACTATTAAAGTGATTTGGGGAATAAAGCAGTAGATGGAGATCTCTCCTACTCTTCCTCTTTCTCCCTCTCCACTTTTCAAATAAATAGATAAATCTTTAAAAAACAAAGTGCCTATTTTATCAAATTTTCAAATATGTTATTATACAGTTATTTAACACATATATTCAACTATATAATCTTTGAATTAATTATCTCTTTATCCATCAGTATTGATCACTAGTACATTCTGTTTTATTCTTGTAAATATTGTCAGGAGTTTTTCACCTGCACTCTTTCATACTTGTCTTTCCTGGTTTTTTCTTGTTGCTTTATTTGACTTTAGACCATTGCTTTTCCCACAGTTATCCCTCACTCTCAAAACAAATAATAGTGCTCAACTTGGATGCTTATGTCATTTATTTTCAGGGTTTCTTTTCTTTTAATATTAAAGACTTCAGGAGCCTGAGTTGTGGCACAGTGGGCTAAGCCTCTGCCTGCACTGCCGTCATCCTACATGGGCGCCAATCCATGTACCAGCTGTTCCTCTTCTGATCCAGCTCTCTGCCTATGGCCTGGGAAAGCAGCGGAAGATGGTCCAAGTGCTTCGGCCTTTGAACACCTGTGGGGGACTCAGAGGAAGCTCTTGATTTCTAGCTTCAGATTGGCCCAGTTCTGGCAGTTATGGCCATTTGGGAAGTGAACCAGCAGATAGGAAGATCTTTCTCTCTCTGCCGCCTTCTTTCTGTAGCTCTACCTCTCAAATAAATAAATAAAATCTAAAAAAATTCTAAGACAACAAATGGTCATGCAAGTAATACTCTTATTCCACAATTTCAATATGTAATATGTATATCTGTAGCTCAAATAATATTCTATTATGATTTCTTCTTTTAATCTTATTAAAAATGAAGTTGTTTAAAATAAAATGTTTTGGCCGGCACACCGGGTTCTAGTCCCGGTTAGGGCGCCAGATTTTGTCCCGGTTGCCCCTCTTCCAGGCCAGCTCTCTGCTATGGCCCGGGAAGGCAGTGGAGGATGGCCCAAGTCCCTTGGGCCCTGCACCCGCATGGGATACCAGGAGAAGCACCTGGCTCCTGGCTTCGGATCAGCGAGATGCGCCGGCCACAGCGGCCATTGGAGGGTGAACCACTGGCAAAAAGGAAGACCTTTCTCTCTGTCTCTCTCTCTCACTATCACTCTGCCTGTCTAAATAAATAAATAAAATTATTAAAAAAATAAAATAAAATAAAATAAAATAAAATGTTTTGGGGACAGTGCTGTGGCATAGCAGGTAAAGCCGCCGCCTGCAGTGCTGGCATCCCATATGGGTGCCGGTTCTAGTCCCAGCTGCTCCATTTCTAATCCAGCTTTCTGCTATGGCAGAAAGCAGTAGAAGATGGCCCAAATCTTTGGGCCCCTGCATCCACATGGGAGACCCAGAAGAAGCTCCTGGCTCCTGGCTTTGGATCGGCGAAGCTCCAGCCATTGAAACCAACTGGGGAGTGAACCAGCAGATGGAAAGCCCCCCTCTCCCCTCTGTGCAACTCTCAAATAAATAAATAAATAAATCTTTAAAAAATAAAATAAAATATTTCTCACAATATCTTTCTTACTCCACTCTAACATCCATTGGATCAGAGTATGTGTACCATCTTATATAAAGCCATTATCAATACAGTTAATGTGTTAACTTTGGATCAAATTAGGGAATTTTGTTGTTCATTTCTTCTATAAAATTATCATTTTTGCTATGTAATTTATGAAATGTTATAAGAAACGTATCTAAATCCTCTAATGTCATTATTTATATAACTGTATCCAATTACACTATATATTACTAGTAGTATCACATCTTCCTAAGAAATTGCATATCTTATTAGAATGATGTTATTCATATGCTATTATTTGGCCTTAACATATTTTAGATATATGTATTTTTCACTAGAGATTTATTTACAAAATAAGTTTAAAGGCAGAGTTTAACAAAGAATGGGAGAGACACGTACAGCAGTGCGAGGGCAGGGAGCAGGGAGGATTTTCTGATGGTTCACAGCTCCCTCGGGTCTCCCACAGAGGTGGCAGGGGACCAAGTGCTTGGGCCATCTTCTGCTGTCTTCCCAAGAACATGAGCAGAGAGGTGTATCCGGAGCGTAGCAGCCAGGACTGTAACAGGCACTCATGAGGGATGCCAATATCGCAAGCGGTGGTTTAATCCAGTGCACCACAACACTGGCCCCAACAAATATGTCTTATAAACAGTATATTGCTGTAATTTTTATTTACCATAGTCTAAAATTCAGTAGAATTTAACCAGTTTAAAATTTCTAGAACATTAGTGTTATTTTTCACACTAACCAATACTATTTACCCTAAGCTTCTATCTTTCTTACTTGATTGTTCTTTTTTTAAAAAAAATTCACATTTTATCTTTCAGTTTGGCTGTTCTATACTCTATTTTCTTTGAGTCATGTCAGAGATTTTAAACTATTGAGGCCAGCACCATGGCTCACTTGGTTAATCCTCTGCCTGCAGTGCCAGCATCCCATATGGGTGCTGGGTTCTAGTCCTGGTTGCTCCTCTTCCAGTCCAGCTCTGCTTTGCCCCAAGAGTGCAGTGGAGGATGGCCCAAGTGCTTGGACCCCGCACCCGCATGGGAGACCAGGAGAAGAACCTGGCTCCTGGCTTCAGATCATTGTAGCTCCAGCTGTAGCGGCCATTTGGGGGGTAAACAAACAGAAGGAAGACCTTTCTCTCTATCTCTTTCTCATTGTCTAACTCTGCCTGTAAAATAAATAAATAAATAAAGAGCTTTTAACCTATAAACGTTTAAAAAATTAATCTCAACTTTAATTCCCTTCTCTGACCATGATATTTAAACATCATACTGCAAGCCACACAATTTGCAACTTTTATGTAACTGTTTTTATTTTATTTTTAAATCCCATTGGAGAGTATTTGCAGGAAATGGCTGTTATAAATTTATCTGTATTCACATTTTTTTTCTTACTGTTCCTCATGTATCTTGGACCTGTCATCTTACTGTCATGATCCATTTTTTTAGAGAAGGAGGTGTTTTGGGAGATGCAGACAGTACTCTGTTCTTGATGGATAAAAGCCTTTAAATTTCCTTGTTCTTGAACATATCATATAGCTCCATTTGTAGGTATTCCCAAACCATCAAAAAGCGTGAAAAAGAGGAAATGAAGAGCAAGCAGCTACTTGAAGACAGAGTGGCACTGATTTTGCACCAACCCCATTCACTCGCATTTCACTGATGAGAACTCTTCACATGCTCCCACCTAGGTGCACAGGAAGCTTGGAAACCTAGCACAGCTAAATGTCTATTGCTAGGGATGTGGGAGCAAGGCAATCTCACCCTGTTTCGGAAGGGGAAACTGGTTGTCTTCCACAGCTGACATCAGTCCAGGGGTTAGAGGTACGCTGATGAGATGGGGTGGGGTTACCCATGGGATAAGGATATGATAGGAAGACGTAAACCAGGAAGATGGAAAGAAAAATATTTCAAGAAGGATGGGGGATGCTACTCATACTTTAGAAATAGTCTAGACAATGGCCGGTGCCAGTATCCCATATGGGTGATGTGTTCTAGTCCTGGTTGCTCCTCTTCCAGTCCAGCTCTCTGCTGTGGCCTGGGAAGGCAGTGGAGGATGGCCCAAGTGCTTGGGCCCTGCACCCACATGGGAGACCAGGAGGAAGCACCTGGCTCCTGGCTTCAGATCAGTGCAGCATGCCAGCCATAGCCGCCATTTGGGGGATGAACCAATGGAAAGGAAGACCTTTCTCTCTGTCTCTTTCACTGTCTAACTCTGACTGTTAAAAAAAAAAAAGAAAAAGAAATAGTCCAGACAGCAAGACAACAAAGATAGTATACACTGCATGCACTCATTAGACTAGCTCCAGAGCTTTTGTGGTTGGCAGAGAACTAAAACTGTAAGGAAAATTTCGGAAATAGGATAGATAGGACTTCAGAGGGATGAGTATATGAGGATAAAAAAAAAATCAAAGAATTTTGAGAATTTCATGAGAGAGAAGAAGATGCCAAGTAGAGCAAAATGAGAAGGGACTTTCTTGACTATGTTTCTCAACAGGTGCTTTTGGCCTTTGTCTTCCTCTTAAATCCGTGATCCACTCAAGGCCTACCCACAATCACACTCATGTTGGACTGGGATCTTCTAACTCAAGCCATTTAATAGAACGAAGTTGCAGTTTAGGTGATTTGTGATAAGGATTAAAACTTAATTAACAACCTTTTTATAACCAGCAGATTTCTTTGGCAGTCAAGTACTTTGGAAGCATATCTCTCTTCTGGAAATAAAACTGAATAGGCTTTTAAAATTTATTTATTTTTAAATTTATATTCAGCATATTTGACTATTTTTGTGTACAATTCTCAAAAGTGAAAAATGGATAGAGTCATACAAGCACGTGCTGCAAGATACAGAATAATTCAGTCACCCCTAAAATCTACTGGGTGTTTGTTTGTTTTTTTTATCAACCACTGCCAACACCTAAATTCTGGAAACCATTACTTTTGGTTTTTCACCCCCTCCAATATTTTCTACGAAAGTCATATAAATATATGAATATCTTTTTGGTTTGGCTACTTGCACTAAGGGTAATGTATTTGAAATTCATCTACAACATTTCATACTTAAACAGTTAATTCTTCTGCATTGTTTCAGAGTACTTTGCTGTTTGGGTATAGCACAGTGCATTTATCCATTCGATAACTGAAGGATATTGGATCAGGGACAATAGGAATGAAACTGGAACTATTCATACACAGGTTTTCTGTGAAAATAAGTTTTCATTTCTTTTGGTAAGCATGTAGAAGTGATATTCATAGGTCGCATGCTAAGAATATATCAACCCCATCTCAGAGTGGTTTTATCAGTTTGCAGTCTCAAGCAGGGAATGAGAATTATTCTTGCTTTGCATTCTCCCTAGCACTTGGTATCATCAGTTGTTTTTTGGTTGTCTCAACTTTTACCATACTAATAGGTCTGCAGAATATCTCATTGTGATTTTAGCTAACGTTTCCTATATCTTAATGATGTAAAACTAAATTTCTTCTGATAATTTCCAATCTTATCATTATCTTCTTTGGCGATGTGATGGTTTAAAGGGTATTGGGATTTTTGTTTTCCCATTATAGATTTTTAAAAATTTTATTTACGTTATAAAAATTTCATGTATTTCATATATACAGATTTAGGTCCATAATGCTACTTCCCACCTTTCCCTCCCTCCCACCCATGATCCCACCATTCTTCCTCCTCACTGTCCTATTCCCACTCTTAATTTTTTACAAAGATCTATTTTAAGTTCACTTTATATGCATGAGATTAATCCTACACAAAATAAAGAGTTCAGCAAATAATATGAAGAACAAAAACACTGTTCTTCAACAGTAGAGACAAAGGTTGTAAATGATTATAGAATCTTATAGAATCCCGAAATGTCAGTTTCACTACAATGCATTACATTTAAGGCACACTATTAGTTACCACAGATCAGGGAAAATATATGGTATCTGTCTTTTTTGGGCTGGCTTATTTCACCACCTATAATGTTTTCCAGTTGTATTCATTTTATTGCAAACGACAGGATTTCATTTTTTTTAAACCATTGAGTAATAATCTATAGTGTATATGCCATGATTTCCTTATCCAGTTATTATCTGATGGAAATCTGGGTTGTTCCATAGCTTACCTATTGTGAATTGAGCTGCAATGAACATGGGTGCATTAGTCACTCATTCATATGCTGATTTCATTTCCTTTGGGTAAATACACAGGAGTGGGATGACTGGATCATATTGTAGATTTATTTTCAGATTTTTGTGGTATCTCACACTGTCTTCTACATGGCTGCACCAGTTTACATTCCCACCAACAGTGGATTAAGGTACCTTTTTCTCCTATATTCTGGCCAGTATTTGTTGTTTGTTGATTTTTGTATGATGGCCATTATAACTGGCTGAGATGGAACCTCATTATTGTTTTGATTTGCATTTCCCTGCTGGCTAGTGACCCTGAACATTTTTTTCATGTGTCTGTTAGCATTTTGAGTTTCCTTTTTTGAAAAAGGCCTGTTCAGGGGCTGGATCTTTGGTATAGTAGGCTAAGCCTCTTCCTGTGGAGCCAAAATCCCATATGGGTAGTAGTTCAAGTCCTGGCTGTTACTCTTCTGATCCATTTATCAGCTATGGCTTGGGAAAGCAGTGGAAAATGGCCCAAGTCCCTGGGCCCCTGAACCTGTATGGAAGACCCAGAGAAAGGTCCTGGCTCCTGACTTTGGATCAGCTCAGTTCCAAAGGTTGTAGGAATTTGGGTATTGTACCAGCAGATGGAATATCTTTCTCTCTATCTCTCCTTCTCTCTGTCTGTTAACTCTACCTCTTAAATGAAGAAACAAATCTTCCAAAGGAAAAAGAAAAATGCCTCTTCAAGTCCTTTGTCCATTTCATAACTGGATTGTTTCTTTTGTTGATGTTGAGTTCCTTGAGCTCTTTATACATCCTGGATATTAATCCTTTATCAGTTGCATAGTTTGCAAATACTTTCTCCCATTCTGTCAGTTGCCTCTTCACTTTGCTGAGTCTTTCTTTTACAGTGCAGAAGCTTCTCAGCTTGATGTAATCCCATTTGTCAATTTTGGCTTTGATTTCCAGTGCTTCTAGATCCTTTGCCAAGAACTCTTTGCCTATGCCAATGTCTTTCAGTTTCTCCAATGTTCTCTAGTAATTTAATGGTATCAGGTCATAGATTTTGGTTGATCAATTTTGAATGGATTTGTGCAAGGTGTAAGGTAGGAGTCTTGTTACATATTTTTTGCATGCAGAAATCCAGTATTTCCAACACCTATTATTGAAGGGACTGTCCTTCCTCCAGGGGTTGATTTTAGCTTGTTTGTCAAAGATAAGTTGGTTGTAGATGTGTGGATTGATTTCTGAAGTTTCTATTTTGTTCCATTGGTCTACACATTATTTTTTGCCAGGATCAGGCTGACTTGTTTATATCTGCCTTGTAGTATGTTATGAAATCTAGTATTGTGATTCCTCCAGCTTTTTGTTGTAAAAGATTGCTTTAGCTATCTAGGGTCTCTTGTATTTCCATATACATTTTGGCATCATTTTTTCTAGATCTTAGGACAATGACATTAGTATTTTGATGGAGTCACATTGAATCTGTAAATTCCTTTTGGACATTTTGATGATAGTAATTCCTCCAATCCACAAATATGGAAGATTTTTCCATTTTTTTGTGTCTTCTACTTTTTTCTTTAATGTTGTATAATTTTCATCATAAAGAACTTCGAACTCCTTGGTAAATTTATTCCATGGTATTTAATTTTTTGTAACTGTTATGACTATGATTAATCTTAGACATTCTTTCTCAGCCATGGCATTGTTTGTGTACACAAAGGGTATTGACTTTTTTGTGATAATTTTATATCCTGGGCTGGTGCAGTGGCATAGTGGGTAAAGCCACCACCTCCAGTGCCAGCATCCCATACGGGCACTGGTTTGAATCTTGGCTGCTCCACTTCTGATCCAGCTCTCTGCTATGGCCTTGGAAAGCAGTAGGAGATGGCTCAAGTCCTTGGGCCCCTGCACCCACGTGGGAGACCCAGAAGAAGCTCCTGGCTTCAGATCAGCACAGCTCTGGACGTTGTGGCCAACTGGGGAGTGAACCAGCAGATGGAAGACCTCTCTCTCTCTCTGCCTCTTCATCTCTCTTTGTGTAACTCTATGAAATCAATAAATAGATCTTTTAAAAAATTACATCCTGCCACTTTACCAAACGTTTTTGTGAGTTTTAATAGTCTCTTATTGGATTCTTTGCTCTCCTATATATACAATCATGTATCTGCAAACAGGGACAGTTTGACTTCCTGCTTTCCAATTTGTATCCCTTTGATTTCTTTTTCTTGCCTAATGGCTGTGGCTAAAAACTTCCTGGAATATATTTTATACCAATGGTAAGAGTTGGTATCCATATCTGCTTCCGGTTCTTAATGGAAATGCTTTCAGAATTTCCCCATTCAATAAGATGCTGGCTGTCGGTTTGTAATAATTTGCATTCATTATATTGCTAGTCTGTCCATCTGCAGAGAGGCAGAGACATTCCCAAAGCCAGCTGTCTATGGGTACTCCACCTAGGTGGTTTGAGGCCCAGAGCTGTTTGATATGTTGAGAGGCTGGGAGCACATCATAGTCGTATGTGGGTGCTGAGGCCCCTGTCAATCCTCCCAGATGGGCTCAAAGTCAGTGAGGAACGTGAATTTTCTCTCTGGAAGATCCCTGGATCACACATGTGCACAAGAGCAACCACCCGCAGCCCCTACTCTTACCACAACATTGCCTTCTCCTTGCCAGTTGTCAGGTGCACGCCCCAGAGCTGCTGCCAAGGCTACCGTTAAGAAGATGATGTCTTCTCCTGACCAGTTGCTGGACACATGCCAAGAGCTTCCACAGCTACTGCTTATGCCCAAAATGGCACCTTTCCTCTCTCATCCAGTTCCCAGGGCCATTGTTGGAGGGATTGGGAGAGTTAAAAGTGCCACTTCTTTTTTCACTGTGTTAGTGGGTACCCTATCCCCCTTAGGGTTCCAGGCCTGACTCAGGCCATTCTCTCCCTCTGGCTATATCTTCAGTGGCAGGGATGCTGCATTCTGATCCACCTCACTCTCCAAGGCTGCCATTTTCTCCAGCTCTCGGCTGTCGGGGTTGTGTGCTGTATCCATGCTCTTATGGCACGTCTGCACCTTCTGCACTGATCCATGGCATTCTTTCTCCTGTAGAATTTCCACTGCAGTTCTCTCTAATTCTCCCTGGTAATGTACTTTTTCCACTTCTTTTTGTATTATTTACCCCTAGTCTAGAGCAGTACTCACTTCCCTCTTCTGCCATCTTGGAATCCCCCATTATTGATTTTTTTTAATAACACTTTAAATTTCGATGGTGTCTTTGTCAGATATGTGACTGAAAATATTTTCCTAATAACCACGCCTTGTTTTTGGGCTCCTGACCAGTATATGTCACAGAACAAATATTTTAACTTGATAACATCAAATTTCTTATCTTATCCTTGGTGAATCATACTTTTTATTCTATATCTAAGAATTTTTCACCTAATTTAATTTCACAACATTTTGTCCTAGATTTTCCTCTATAAGTTTTATAGTCTAGAAGGAAGATTTACATACATGATCTCTATTTAACTTACTATTTTTTATATAGTGAGCAGGATGGGCGGTAGTCCTTTTTTTCTTTAAAAAAGTTATAATTGATTGCTAGGAGAAAAGAATGAGTAAGTTGAGACCTATGATGGCTACAGCTACTTACCAGAGAGAGTTTCAGGATCCAGCACAAGAATAGGAACCCAGGCAGAGGGTGGTCATCTCTCTTACCTTAGGAGATTCAGTTGAGCTAAAGAAAGAGGTCAATCCCGTGAAGAGAGCTTGCAAGAGAATTAAGAGATGAGTCCTGCACTGCCCCTCAACACACACACACACACACACACACTCTCTCTCTCTCTCTCCCTCTCTCTCCTTCCCTTCCTCTCTTGCCTTCTCTCTCTCTTTCTCTCTTACACACACACACACAAACACACACAAATGGAGCTCTCTGAAAAGCTTCTGTAGTTCACCCCAAGCCTGTGAGTACAATACCAGAGACTGAGAATGAGTGAATTAATGACTCACAGCACTGAAAATAATTAAAGAAAAATCTCCAGAGCTTCCACACACTAGCAATAGGTTTTCTTTTCACCCCCTGAAGTAGAATATGCATGTAACACTGCAGATATCAGGTAGAATACTCAAAGAGGTATTAAACCTAAATAGTAGATATCAGCTCTCTACTAAAGGCTGCTCTAACCACATCATCACAAAACTTAAGGAAGGCTCAAAAGGTCCAAAAAATGCCGTGGTAACTGAAATGCATCCCCAAAAAAGGCTCAAGGATATTTATATGAATACAAAATGGCTGTCCCACAAAATTCATAACACCTTCCATAGTATCAAATATTAACCATCCATGGCCAAAACGAGAAAAACACAATCAATCAATAAAAGCAGACTCAAATGAGTGGGTATGTTTAATACATCATCCAAGATAAAAGATCATTTTGTTTGTCCCCTCAAGACACCATAAACAGAATTATCATATGATCCAATTATCCTACTCTGAGGTCAGTTGTGTGAAAGGGACTGTCCATTTCAGTGTTACTTGTAATAGCCAAGAAGCAAGTATTGAATCAAACCATGTGCCCATCTGCAGATTAATGGATAAGGAAAATCCAGTATGTATACACAATGGAATTGAAATCAGCCTTGCAAAAGATAGAACTTTTGTCATCTGTGACAGCATTGGTGAACTTGGAAAACATTATGCTTAGTAAAATAAACCAAGCAGAGAGAGATGAATACTTCATATTTTCATTGGAATCTAAAAACGATAGAATCCAAAGAAGAAGAGAGCAGAATGGTAGTTTACAGAAGCTAGTATGGGAAGGCGCAGATATTGGTCAAAGTGTACAATGTTTCAATTTAAAAAAAGAAATAGATTTTTATGTTCAAGATATGTTTCACAACATGGTGATATAGCAAATAATGATATACTATGCATTGCAAAATTGCTTCAAGAATAAATTTCTACTGTTCTCATCACAAAATATAATAAGCATATAAGGTGATTGATATGTTAATTACCTAGGTTAATTATTCTGCATTGTGTTTATAAATCATAATATCAATTTGTACCCCACAACTTTATATGAATACAATTTGTCAACTTATAATTTTAAAAAAATGAAAAAAGAATGATTCAGAAATGACATAAATGATAGAATTAGTAAACAAGGATATCAAAATAGTTATTATAACTTCATTATTTATGATTTTAATGTAGGAGAATTTTGAACATGTTGATAAAGATTGAAATCAAATTCTTGAATTTCAAACTATAATGTCTGAAGTGTAAACTATGGATGAGATTAATAGCAGATCAAGCACTGCAAAATGAAATAATTCATTAACATGAAGGCATGACAATAACAAATTATCAAAGAAGAAACCCAGAGGAAAGAAAAAAGCTAAGAAAAAATAAACAGAGCATTGGAGAGATGTGAAGCAATTTCCACTAGGCTAGTATACATACTGAGTCCTTAGAAAGAGCTTCTTTTCCTACAGGGATCTTCAGAAAGGTCATGGTAGGGGCACACATTTGGTGCAGTGGTTAAGTCATTTCATTGCTTGGAGTGCTACTACTCCATATCAGTGTTGTTGGGTTCAAGCCCCAACTATGCTCTCCATTCTAACTTCCTATTAATGTGCACACTGGGAGGCTCAAGTAGTTGGGTCTCTGCCACCCACAAGGGAGACCTGGATGAATTCCAGGCTCCAGGCTTTGACCTGGCCTAGCCAAGTTGTTGCAGGCATTTGGAGAGTGAACTAGCAGATGGGAGATCTTTGCCCTATCTTCAACTCTCTGCCTATCTCTCAAAAAATGAACATGAGAAAACTATGCATGTATTTGTTTTGCACCAATATAAATGCATTGGTAAACTCCATTTCCACAAAGTTTTTGAAGCCCTCTCCTATTTTGTCCAATTTTCATTGTAAATTAGTGTGACAGACAAACTGCAGTTGTGGACCCTTCCCACTTATTCAAGTTTAGGTCAACCATAGGCTATTACTATCAATCATAGGACCATAGAACTTCATCACATTTTGTTGTTGGCAACTTATAATATTTATTCAATGAATTGACTAGTTGGAATGATTCAACTCTATCCTCCCATTACCTATTAAAAGAAATTAGTGTGAATAAACATGTAACCTAGCAGTTAAGAAACCTGTGTCCCCTGTCAGAGCACCTTGGTTTGATTACTGGTTCTGGTTCCTGACTCCAGTGTCCTGCCAATGCTGACCTTCCTTGGGATGAATCAGTGATGGCTCAAGTAATTTGATTTCCATCATCCACATTGGAGACCCAGATTATTTTCCTGACTCCTGTTTTTGGACTTGGTCCAGTCTTGGCCTCTGTGGACATTCGGAGAGTGAACCAGAGGATGGGAGATTGATATCTCTCTCTCTCTCTCTCTCTCTCTCTCTCTCTCTCTCTGTGAGTGTGTGTGTGTGTATCTTTCTTCTCCTCTTCCTCTCTGTAGTTGTCTCTCTGCTTTTCAAATGTTTTTAAAAAAGAAATGATCATTTTAAATATTGGGCTTTACCAATTCATTTCATTTTTCCCTTTTGTGTTTTTCCCTTTAAAGAACAGGAGGACTTTTCTCTTGCAGATTCTTGTGCCTTCCCAAGAGAATATATGGTTTGTCTTAAAATGAAATAAAGTAATTAAAATGAAAAAAAATCAAATGGCCTACTTTAGTGCTTTTTTCAAAAGAAGAGCATAGCTAATTCATTTTATATATGGTCTGCAATCAAAATTCTATTAGCTAATTCCAATTCATTAATAACCCTGAATTTCAATCTGACTAATCACCCTTTACAGGAAACATTTTGCAATCTGTACAAAAATTTTAAAATCTTCCTATTCAAAGATCACTTCCTTTGTGAGCTAATATGTTAGTTCTCACTTAAAATAGTCAAGTGTAGTTAGTTAAAAATAATAAAAAGGAATTTCATTAATTTTCCCAAAGAGAATGCAGGATTCTCCTTCAGGCTTCTGTATTCAAGAGAGAAATTTTCAATCTCTGGCAGAGATAAGAGCTAATTCCACAATGATTTGTTGGATACAGAGCTTAGCCACCATGCATACTGCATCCTGGTACAATGTTCATTTGCCACTGATGAGATGTTTTATATTCTGTGAATCTATGCAGGCAAGTCACCTGTGTATGCTCCCAGGGAATAGTTTGTTCAGGGTTAGTAAACCCTCTCCTGGATTACTGCTACAGCTTCCTTTTATAAAGATTTATTTATCTATTTGTTTATTTGTTCATTCATTCAAAATTCAAAGTAACAGAGAGAAGGAGAGGAGAGAGAAGAGATAGGGAATGGAGAAAGGAGGGCAGAGGAAGATCTTCCATCAGCTGGTTCACTCCCCAAATGCCCTCAACAGCCAGAGATAGCCATCCAGCCAAATCCAGGAGGAATTCCATCTAGATTTCCCACATGAGTGTCAGGAGCCCTAGCACTTACACCACCATCCACTGCTTTTCCAGAGCATTAACGGGAAGATGGATTGGAAGTGAAGCAGCCAGGGCTCAACCCTTCACTCAGATATGGAATTCCAGTGTAGTAGATGATAGCTTCAACTTCCACACCACAGCGCCAGCCACTGCTCCACCCTCTTAACTGGACACCCAGCCTCTAGACACCACTATAGTTAAACCTAAATCAAAATTAGTCAAGTGATGTGAGTGTGTGTGTGTGTGTGTCTATTCTCTTGTACAAAAATCTATCTTCCTGATTTACTCAGAATCGTATCCACTGCCTTTCAGCTGACATTTACTTGCTTTATCCTCATTACCAAACATACGCTCACTTTCTTCAAATGTGCGGCAGTATTTATCAGACACTTCTGTGCTAAAAGTTCACATGGAATGCCTTTAAAAACACAGGCCTCAGAGTGAAAAGGGACTCAAGAGATTACATTTTTAATAAGCTTTCTAGGAATTCGAAAGGCAGGTGACCCAGGGGACCACATTTTAAGCAACATTGCTCAACGTTCTCACCTTGTGTTTCTCAATTATAGTTACACATTACAATTAACTGAGAACTTTAAAAATGTCCATTTCTTAAGCCCAACTTCTACGTATTCTATTTTAAATGATCTGATGTAGGGGCTAATGTATTAATGTTGTTATCATCTGTTTATTTTAAAAAATGTTTTCCAGGGCTTCTAATGTGCAGCCAGGGCCAATAATCCGGGGTGAACCACATGCTTTCAGTGTGTCTCTATGAAATTATCCCACTTCCTGATGTCTTGGTCTTATTACTTCCCCAGACATACAAAGCCTTCCTCAAGCACCCAGGCCTTAGCAAACTGACCCTGTCAAATATTTTCAGGACTTCTCCTTCTAAACAAAGCAGAGTGAAGCAGTACTCTAGGATCCATCCCAATTTATTAAACACATGTATTATTTACATGTTTGTCTTTCCTGTCAGACTGGAACACTTTGAGGGCCCAAATGATGGATTAAGTCACCGTCACATCCCCAACACTCAGTGCAAGATGTTCCCTGGTCTCTCAGGAACGTATGCGAACAAATGAGTCAGCACATTACGGTACCAGTCCACAGCTGAGCTCCTCCAGTCTGAGGGCTCAAGAGATCACCTGTACGGTGATAGATCTCACATAGGTATCCTCAGATCAGACCTCTCCTGCACATTCCACACCCTTCTAACTGTCAACATGATATTGCAACCCCAATGCCTGAAAACCCCTTTAAACAGAAGAGAAGCCCCCCCCCCCAAGCCAGATGAACACAGTCCACCCTCCCCAGTCAATCCCACCCAAGTTACAATGACAGCTTTATCTTTCCTGCTTTTCAGGCTAAAACATGACAAGTTTCCTGGTCTCCCTTTCATTTATGTTCATGTAAGACCTTCCCACAAATCCTGTTAAATCTGCCTTTGAAGTATATTCAGAATCATACCAATCCCCAACAAATCTACCTCTTTTGTTTAAATCACCCCTTTGTCTCACATATGCATTGGGATAATCTCCTAAAAGGAACCCCACCCCCAGTTCCATTCTTGTCCCTATTGCCTGTTCTGCTAAAAGCAACCAAAGTGATGCTTCTAAATCTTAAGTCTGATTTTGACTCTGTTTCTACTCTAGCTTCCCATTGTATTCTGAATAAACACCTACAACCTGACAAGGGAGACCCTGCCCAATACGCTTCTCCTTCACTCTACCTCACTTCCTACCATGAGAGCTCCTGGTCACTCTCCTGTGGCCATCTTGCTATTCCTCTGGACATTTACATCTACTGGCTAAAATCCTTTTCCTCCAATGTCTTCATTTCTTCCAGGTCTCTGCCTAAAGTTCACCATATGATTAATGTCCTTCGTACTCACCTTTAAATTAACAGGTAGTAAGCATTTGACAGAGAAGTAAATACACTGTTTGGAATGCCCACATCCCATATCAGAGTACTTGAGTTTGAATCTTGCCTCCACGGCCAATCCAGCTTCCTGCTAATGGACACTCTGGGAGGCAGCAGGTGACTGTACAAGTACTTGAGTCCTTGCTACCCATGTGGGAGACTCAGACTGAGTTTAGACTCCTGGCTTCGGCCTGGCCTAGCCCTAGACAGTGAGGCTATTTGGAAAGCAATCAAATGAATGGAAGATGTGTGCTGTCTCTCTGTCTTTTTGCTGGATAATATTCCCAAAAGACATCAGGTCCTAACCATAATAATTTCCTTTCTTTTTAAAAAATTCATTTATTTATTTAGAGTAAGAGTTACAGAGAGAGATGGAGAGACAAAGAAACAAAGAAATCTTGCATCTGCTGCTTGGTTCACTCCCAAGATGGCCATAACAGACAGGAGAAGGAGCCAGGAGATCTGTGCATGTATCCCACACAGGTGGCAGGGATCCAAGTGCTTTGAACATCTTCCACTGCTTTACGCATTTCCCAGGTCATTAGCATTTCCCAGGTCATTAGCAGGGAGCTTGATCGAAAGTGAAGCAGCCATGAACTTGTGCCCATATGAAATATAATCATTTCAGGCAGTGGCCTTATCAGCTATGCCATAACACCAGCCTCAAACCAATTTTCAGATGTTCCATTAGTAAAGTAAAAGGGTCTTTGCAGGTGTGATTAGATTAATGATGTTTGGTTGAAGGGTTAACATTAATAGGCTGAGCCTTGGAGGAAGGCTTCCTGAGAGGGGAGTGGGTAGGGTCCACAGGCAGCCCAGACTTTCAGGCTAAACCTTGTAGATATGGAAATGACTGCTTCTTTCACTTGAGTTTAGCTGACCTTTGTTTCCAGAAACTGCTTTTATTTCCTGAATAGAGGGTGATAGCCCAAATGAATCATTTTCCAGGATATTTCTTGATGTGGTCATTGGCCTTGAGTGTGCCTAGAAAAGCATGAATGAAAAGTGTTCCTTTTTCCTGTGCTACCATCCTTTGTGACAATGATGGTATGGCAGGTGACAGCACATAAGATGCATAGGTCTGGGAGACCTGAAGTTAAATCCTAGTTCTTCTGCTTCCCATAACAGTGAACAATTTTTCATAACTTATCATTGAAGAAGAATTGTACTATAGGATTTTGTGATGCCTCCTTGTCAGTTGTGTAAACTTGAACAAGTCATTTAACCTAATATGATTTTCAAGTCTCTGAAAATTGAATATTTTTATCGCTATGGAATGATTCCTATGTGGGGAGGTGGAGAAGGTTGCTCAAGGCCATGTAATTAATAACTTCTGACACTAGCATGCACATCCATTTGATTCTACATTCCATGTATCCTCTAAAATAATCCATGCGCTTCTTTCACTAACTTTGAGTGAGTCACTGGTCTTTTCTCAGCCTCAGCTTTTTCATCTATAAAATGGAAACATTATCATTGGATAGATGGGTGAATTAAGCAGTCATTGGGTATGACATGAAATATTCGACAAAGAAATGTGTTTGTTTTATGGGACATTCAGTTGACTTAACATTTGTTGATAAAGCCAACAAACTTGGACTTCAGTGTCCTTAGCTTTCTCTTCTGAGGCGTCTACCTCTGCTGCCCTCTCTCAGTCATTGAGCTATTTGCACATCCTGCTCTCCAAAACAATTTATGAGACATTCTTCCTTCCATGCATGGTTGGCATCTTTTCCCACACTGAGGGATTTGGCTTTTAAGCCTGTATCTCACTAAAAAAAGACACACATTTTCCAGAGTGGGATGTGCAGGGGTAGGTTCTGAGGTATTAGCAGGTGAACATGTTTTAAGAAGCATCTGAGGGAGCTTTGGCATGAGGGAGCTCTAAAAGCACATCCTCTGCAAATGAGGCGCTCCTTGGCAGGCAACCAGCCCCTACACCCTGGCTCTGATCTTACCTGGAGGCTCCCCGGGGCACACCCCACCAGATATGAGCATCTCCCCTGCTCAGATGTGAAGGCCTTTGGCCCAAGTGCTTCTCTGCAGATAGGCAGAGCCCACACTCCTACCACATTGCAAGCTGTGCAAACATGTGTGGGCTCGAGGCAGCCCTTCATCTGCTCTCCTCCTGTGCAGCCACAAGGCCAAGTTCTAAACTGGTGAGTCCATCTGACCAGGAGGTCTGCTGGGGAGATGCAGTGTTCCCCAAGCTGAAACTCCTGCAGACATGACCCAGAAACACAGTTCTTCCTTTCTTCAGACAAGCGGCACACTGCCAACTTCCCTAACAAAACACTCCAGGCCGCGCCTGCATCACACATCTTTTGCTTTCAGCAGATGTTCCACAAGAGTGGCTGCCAGGGCATTTCTGTAGCAGCGAAGGTGTTAAAGCTTCGGGGCCTTCAGAATATGTCTGTGCTGACAGATTGGGGAAAACATGCTAAAGCGTTTATGGTGATGAGCATGTAAAAATAGGGCACAGATGTCTAATTTAAAAGACAAGAAAATTTCTTGGCATTTACATCTTATTAGTCATTACTATGTTTTTCTTGTATTTTATTCACACATTTAACTTTGGGTGTTCCCATGATTTGCCTTGCCAACTGCAAGCTACCATCCCATAAAGGAAAAATAGCAGGTACAATACATCTCACAAGATCATTAGAAGTAATGGGAATGGCTGCTGGTCTTTACTTAGAACCTCATTTGGGCTTTTACCTAACTGTGCATTCACACATTGGGCCATCTTGACCTGATTTAAAAGCAAAGAGAGGGCTTAGATGCTTGCAAAATATGTCTGCAAGGGATAACAAAGATTGATTCTTGAAAATAACTTCCAGGGGGGCTGAAGAAATAACCTTTCTTTATCATAATAGTAAGTCTTTATGTTAACCTATAACATGACTGTAATGGTTTTATCCAATCTGCATCCATGGTGTGCTGAACAGCTCTGAGTGGAATCAGTAATATGCAGTGGTTTTTTAGTTACACAAATACTACTTTTTATACCCATACGGTTTTTATAAGCCTTTCAACGAGAAAAAGACGCTGGCTTCAGACTAAATGGAGGGAAAGATTTTTAACTCCACAAACAGGAAGGCTTTGGAATCTCCAAGATTCTAGACTAGCTGTTTGAGCTCATATACAAAAAGAGGAACAAAAGCCAAGAAACTGAAATCAGATCAATGCTTTTCCTTATCCAACACATCTGTGGGTCAGTTTTCCTATAGCAGAAAAAGCAAGGATCCTGGTCCATGTTCACAAATGCTGTGGAGCAGAAAAAGGAAGATATTGCATGGTGTCAGCATCATGGAAACACGTGCTAATTAAATGCATAACACTGCCGTGCTGCAGGAACCCCATCCTCTTGGGTTCATAAGGCAAAGATGCACACATATACATTGACACACACAATGCAGCTGAACAAGTGGATAGAGTTACTGGTGACCAATGGGAATATTACATCAAACTGCCAAATTAAACAATTGATAGGTTAATGGCTAGGAATCTATAAATACGCATGCAGCTAAATCTCAGCTACACCACATTGTCTATGTGGCATTGGGGAAATCAAAAACTCTCATCAAGCCCCAATTTCCTTACAAGTAAAGTGGGGATTGTATTACCAATTCACTGAGATGCTACGGCATACACAAAGGATTTGTCGGGTACCTAGCAAATTCTCAACACTCAGTAAATATTGCTATTGTTTGTCGAGGTGTCTCGATGCAATACCGTTAGGGACAAATTCAAGGATAATCAATCAATAAAAGTGAATCCCATTTTACCATGTTTATTCATCATATACTTTTATATATTACTGCATGTACCCGTACTCCCTCTGCACACACTCTTGACATTTTCAGAACCTCATAATAGACTCAGATATGCTAGACAGGACAAAATAGAAATAACTGTTGCTGTCGTTTAGTATGGAGTTCTGAGCAAGGGCGGGATGTGTCACAGGAATTTCCTAGTCCTGATTGTGAAAATGAACTTCCTGCATGACAGTCCATGGGCAGTGCTCAGGGTCTAAAAACTTCAAGCTTCTCCTGATGTTTGTGCGTAGGAGAGGCACCACAGAACTGTTATCTTCATAACAGAAAGTCCTCATACCTAGAATGCTTGTGACATATTTCTTCAGCACATTCTCTCCTCTGGTAACTTTCTAGGGATATACTCCTTAAAAGTCATAGACAGTCCCTTTTTGGCCTTAATCTACACCATCCAAATATTTTTATCCAGTTAAGTTAATGTATCTAAAGAACAATGTCTATGAGGAGCTGTGGTCCCTGATGCATGTCAAGCACTCAACAAATGATAGTTATTATTATCATCATCCTTATTATTATTAGTTCATTTACAGAAAATCAATTGCTAGCATACTTTTAAAGCAATCATTAAAACTAAAATCACTAATGCAATCACTATTTGCAGTACCTAATTTTATTATAATTATCGCTATCTTAATAATCCAAATACTACTAATAACTCATAGTTATTTCAATTACCATTAATTACTTCTAACTTCCTAGCAATCCATAAAGTTCTAGCAGGGCCAGCCCTCATCCAAATGCTGATGTGGACATATTTGTTTGCTTCCTTTTGTCCATACTTTTAGAATTTTTTTTCCTTTTCCTAGTAAGACTTGTTTCTGAAAAATGATCTGAAGAAAGTCATCCTCCATGAGGATAACTGGCTGACACAGACTGCGTTGGAAGCTTTCAACCTTTCTCAGCCCCTCTGCCGAGTGCCACTCCCACCCTGGCTTTCAGCTGGTGGTCAGAATCCCCTAATGGATAACATGAGATCACTTTACAGCAACATGTGAATGTCCACCCAGTTACTGCCTACGAACTGTTCTCTGAAAGGCCAAAGTCCAACAAAGTTGACTGGAAATGGCTGCCTCAGAGCCAGAACTACAACTGAGAACACTGTGAGGGAGGAGATGTTTTAAAGGAGACCCAGTGTCACACATCTTTATTTCGCTTGGAATCCCTGCAAAGGCCCAAGTGCTGAGTGATGCTAATTCACATAAAGGTGGCATGGTAAACCCCAGGTAGCCTGTGGCTGCCAGCTTCCTTAATGGAACAGTTTATTGGGCAGTGGAGGCTTGTGAGGGAGGAGTCTCATCATATCATCAATACTTTGAGAAATCCTATTTTGTGAGAGAAGAAAATTTGCCATGTGTTCCAGTGGTAGTATTTAAACCAGAGTGAGTTATCCTTCAGAGGCCAACAAGTGGTTTTCTAGAAAGGGTTTGAACAATTTCTTCCTCCTCCTCCTCCTTCCCATCTCCTCTTCCCCCACCTCCTTGTACCCTTTTTCTTCTTTAACAATGCTTTAGCAATGCAAAACACATTCTAAGCCCAACAACTGCAGTTTGCCAACTCCTACAAAAATGTCCAGCAGGGTCATGAGCAGAAATAACGCACTGGTTATTGGTGGTTTGGAAAGGCTTCCAGAAGAAGCAGGCTAGAGATGTAGACTCATTCATCCACCTTCCCATCTCCAAACCTTATAGCTGAAACAATGAGACAGTTAGTGACGTTGTAGGTAACACTCCTGTAGACAATTCCTAAAAGTTAAAAAAAAAAGAAAACCCACATATTTTCAGAGGCCAAATAAAACTGGTTACTCTATGAATTCAGAAGAGGGCATCTTTCTCTCTTACCATAGCCATTCTTTTCCATCACATAGCCTGAAAGGATTACACAGGCAAAATGACCTCTCAGAGAATGGCTAGCAGACTACAGTCAGCAATATGGAAACTAACAACCTGGAGGAGCTGTCAGCACGGAGATGTGCCACTGGAGTTATGAACTCATTAATTAAATATCAGTGTATCAAATGGGCTATGAGCTATTAATTCTACAGCTATTACTGGCTTTGAAGTTGAAATTATAAGCAAAGCAATTAAAAAGTAACTTCTCAATGAGAGTGCTAAGGGAGCATCATATGTGTTTATGTACATCAGCTCTTTAATTGGGGATTGAATTGCTCCCTTAAAAGTAATGATTATACAAATGATCAAACTATCTCTTTTAACTGCAAAGACTGGATGCTGTAGTTAGATGGGAAAATCTACAATCCTTTCTCTACTGCAGTGGAGCCATGCAACAGCAAATATGTTCTCTTTTCCACACTGGTCAATAGGAATCACTGTGACTATTACAAGCCAAAGAGAGACTTGACACATATGAGATTTTTATATTTGTTCTTGCTTATTTGTTCTAACTACCATACCTGTAAGGAGTTCTACTATGACCAGGTGATGACAGATAGCTTTGTAGTTCATATTGAAACCGTGGTCTCACTCAGTCTACCATGTTGTTTGCTCAATATACATAATATTTTAAACCATAGCCTTATAGTTAATTTCCATCCCTTATCTTTTTCAAAATATAATAGTATTCCTAGTTTTGTCCATTAACAGCCTTTCAATCTTGTGCGTCTTGTTTTCTTTACTTGCATGATCCTTTGTCCTATTCCCACCCTCCTTATGCCTTATTATCATTTATTTTATTTGTTCTCCTTTCTCCTGGTTTCAAACATATATCTAAAAGCAAAGCAACTACTGGACACAAAGTTTCTCTTGAAATTCCATTATTACTAGAGAAGCACTAATTAGGAACCAACAAGCAAACGCCTGATCTGAGAGGAAGTTGTTTTTTTAGGGCACAGTTAGCATTATGATTGTTTAGACCAAGACATCCTTTTCCTCCTATCATGCATGCACCAACCACCGCTGGCAGGGGTTTGATTAATGGACTAAAACTTATTCTGAAGAAAAATGAATGCTTTTAGTGGACTGGAAGTAGAAATGCCTATAGTTTATAACCAGTGGCGAACCACTCAGAAAGAGCAGCTGGAGACTTTATATCTATTTAGTTGTGGTTTGTAGGAACTTCTATTATTTTCTTCTCAGTGAATTCTAAAAGGTTCATTTATTCCTGCAAAGTACAACCTATCTTTACTGTAACAAAACAAAAATAATGGTGGGCAGTCCAAAGTTGGTGTTGGCAGTCACCTCCACCTGGGAAATCCATTCATTCAATAGTTATTTTTGAGCCCATTTCTTTTTCAGTAACTCTTTCAGGTACTTAAAACACAGCATTGAGGTAAATGGACAAGTAAACCTGCCTTCACAGAGTTTACATTCCAGAATTGATAATAGTTTGGTTAAATGCCATTATTTTCACGTGGTAACAGCTTTTTTGTTTTTTTTTTTTTTTAGCACACAGTAGGTTGGAGAGAATTTTTTTCCATCACTTCTTATACCTTAAAATATTCACCAGTTAGTCTCAAGCAATGTTATGGACTGAATATTTGTGTTGCACTAACATTTACCTTATGCAAAGCCTGGATTCCAATGCGATGCTATTAGGAGTCGGGGCCTGTGGGAGGTGGTTAGTCTTGGGTGCAGAGCCCTCACAAATGGGCTTATAAGAAGAGACACAAGAAGTTCCTATGTTCTCCATTCATGCAAGGCTACAGAAAGAAGATGCTTCAGGAGCAGGGCTGGCACCAAAACCTAACCACGATGCTACTCTGAGCTCTCACTTTCCAGATTCTACTTGCAGAAATAAATTTTTATGGTTTAAGCCGCCCAGTCTACGCTGTTTTTGTTCCAGCATTGTGAACTAAGGCAAGGATGAAATAGAACGGGATAAAGAGATCTGGGGGCTAATGTTACCCACAGAGCAGTTCCGGAAAGCAGTATATTGTGATGCCTACTTTGATACCAATCAACAAGGACTTAAATCACAGTCTTTCCATTTAAAAGATATATGTTATTCAAAACCTACCCCTCTTTTATCCTTTGCTTAATGGGAACTCTACTCAAAAGGGTTTGTAAAGATATAATAGGATAATATATGCAAAGCACTCAACACAGTGTTTTCTCCTCAGCAAGCAAGTGTGAGCATCCCCATGAGGCTTGGTTTGTTTTGACAGCCAGAAGCCTGCTCGAGAGATGCTGGCAGACTCTCTTTCATCCAGGTGCAACCAGAACTGGGGCAGGTGAGAGCTGTCTTCCCCAGGGTTCATGAAGACACAGGGTAGTCAATGTCTCCTGGGCCAGGCAGAAGTTCTGTAAGATTTATGAGAGTGTGGGATTCTGCAATAATATCTCACATTTTTCTTCTGGAAATAATTTATACTGTTTACCCAAAACAGAGCCAAGACTATCAGATTAGCAAAATCCAGGATTCATATTTATCCTATTGTTAATGAGTGATGGAACTGAAGATACAGCTACAATGAACCCATCATAACAGGTTCACATCATTTCTGCCATGTGCAAGATTTGCGATCTTTGAAACAAAAGAAGAAAACAAGAAGCTTCATTCTTCATAAGTTTTTCTGTTGTTCCTCATTCTTTTTAAATAGGGGCAGACAAAGCAGAATCACAAAGGTATTAAAGCTCATAAAGCTTAAATCTCTTAAATCTCTCAAGAAATCATTTGGTATAATTAAAAAATGAAAATCTAACATTTAAAAAACACATTTGTAGTTTACATTATAATAGTTAAGACTCTGATATTTGTTTGTGTTGTTCCAGCCAAAGAGAAAAAAGGGAGGATATATTTCCATTCTTATTCCAAATCATTATTTTGCAGCTAGAAATGATTAGAAGAGAAAGTGTATGTTGGGACAAAACTGTATAAACGGGTTTCAGGGAGGGAAGTGGGAAAAATCATGAAATAAAAGAATGTTCATATTCTTATCTGTAAAGAGAATATGTTCTAACTCTAATAGTTTATCTCTTCCTATAAAAAAATGCATTGTTCAAAGAATCTACAAGTCTCAGATGTAATTCAGCCATGGTACTATGTAGAGGTCATCTCCTCTAGGTCTAACATAATTAATGAAGGTAACTGGGCAGTCCAGAAGGGATTTAAGAAAATTAATTTAATAAGTCTTTGTGAAGATATTTTACATGGTTGGCTCTGTGCTAAGTGCTGCAGGGAATGCAGGAATTTGATCACACAAGGTCACTTGCTCCAAGAAGGCACTAACCCAGGTCAAACACAAAGAAAACCGACAGGCTCATTATAATACTAACGAAGTATAAAAATCTTTATTAAACTTTCCACAAGATAGAAAACTCACAATATATGGAATCCATCACCTTTCTTCTTTTGATTCAGGTTCTATGTCATATTTACATAAACTGAATATTTGCATGTGTTTTCTCCCATTCTGTTAGTATATCATACCATTTTTACAATTTATTTCTTATATACAATTTCCATTCATCTGATTCTGTAATGGAAAAAAAAAGGCTAAAGATAATGATCAGATGAAGCTCACCAGAAATTCTGTCCAGATCAAAATGTGTTTTTCAATGCCTATACTTCACTCAGAATAATCCAATCAGCAAGAAATTTATCTGACATTATGAAAACAAATTATACTTCTAACAGCTAGGTATTCCACCAAGCCCTATGCTTAGCACCTATATCTGTTGGTAAAACAAAATTCATTCTATTACCCCAAGTAACAAATATTTATTATATTTATTCATATAGAAATGCCTTATTTTAATACATCTTGTCATTTCTTTTTAAACACATGCAAAAGTAGGCAAAAGAGAAAAATGGACCCCCGTGTATTCAATCTCAACAAGAGTCAATTCATGGAAATAGTTTCTTACACTACTACCACCATCTACATGTATATTACTATGAACAAGTAGTATATTTTCAATATAATGTCCTAGAAGTTACAAAAGACTTAGAGGAAGGGAATGAGTGGAGATCTGGAAGTCCAATAATTACAGGTCAGTCCATGTAGAATGTCCTCAGTTGCTTCTAAAAGAAAGCATGTAATTAGCAAGAGTTTGCCCAGGGCAGCTCTGTTGTTGACTATAGTTGGCTGCAGGACTGAAGTGGGTGTTTGAGGGAACTGACCAAGATGTAACGCTACATCTCATCTCTGTTATTTACAAGTCTTCCTACAGCTACCACCAAATAAAAACATGCTCTTTAGTTTTGCAATTAAATCTCAGACCGATGCCTCTCATTGGCAGAATGAAAGAGTTATCTATACACCTATGTTCATTGCAGCTCAATTCATAATAGCTAAGCCATGGGATCAACCCAGATGTCCCTTAACTGATGAATGGATAAAGAAATGATGGTATATATACACTATGAAATACTACTCAGCTGTAAAAAAAAAAAAATGCCTTCTTTTACAACAAAATGGATGCAACTGGAAGCCATTACACTTGGTTAAGTAAGCCAGTCCCCAAAAGACAGATATCATATGTTTTCCCTGATCTGGGATAACTAAGAGTACCTAAAAAGTAATATATTGGAGTAAAATGGACATTTTGGAGTCCAATGATTGTTTATATCCCTTGTCTCTACTGTTGAGGAACAATGTTTTTTCCTTCATTCTAATTGTTGAATTCTTTACTTAGTATAGGGTTAACATTATGAATATAAAGTACATTGAAAATATATCTTTGGAAAAATTAAGAGTGGGAATAGGAGAGTGATGACAACAAAATGTTGGAGCATGGGTGGGAGGTAGGGTAGGGTAGGAAGTATCACTCTGTTCCCAAAACTGTATAAATGAAATAGTTGAAGCTTGTATACCTTAAATAAAATTTAAAAAGTACAGATAACAAATAAAAGCTAAACAAAGTTTTAAAGAGAATATTGGAAAGATTTTGAAAGAATATAGCTCCAGCTTCTCCACTGTGATGTGAAAACCAGTAAAGAAGAGAATAGATATGGAACTGAGTTGATAGCAATCAGGATCAGCCACACATATAATACATATAATACCTTATTTAAAATGAGAACACTCTTAATAAACAGGCATTATTAATCCTACTTTTATATTTGAGAAGAGTAGCACGTAATAGGTTAGGTAACTCAATCCAAGGATACACAGCTGGGGGAGCCATAGTGTAACCCTGTGGTCTATGAGATTCCAAAATTCTCAATCCTGTCTACTCTATATATTATTTCTCAGTGGTATATCAATAAGCATATCTTCAGATACCAAATTTATGATGTATTTTATACCACCTAATACATTTCATCCATCTGTCAGGTTACTAAGTTATTGAAATAGGAAATTAGACCAACTGATTCATTTGTCATCAAACCATGCATGAATTCCATTTCTTATCAGTTATGCAGTTTCTTAAGATTTTATTTATTTGAGAGGTAGAGTTACAGACAGAGAGAAAAGTCTTCCATGTGCCGGTTCACTCCCCAAATGCCTGGAGCTGAGCCAAATCAAAGCCAGAAGCCATGAAATTCTTCCTGGTCTTCCGTGTGGGTGCAGGAGCCTAAGCACGTGGGCCATATTCCACTGCTTTTCCAGGCCATAGCAGAGAGCTGGATTGGAAGAAGAGCAACCGGGACATGAACTGGTGCCCATATGGGATGCTGGTGCCATAGGTGGAGGCTTAGCCTGTTACACCATGGTTCTGGTGCCAACATTTTGTTTTTAATATTTGATTTTGGAGATCCTAGGTCATGTCATTTCAAGGTCCATGTCACAGTCATTTCAACTTTCAAAATTGAATTTCTCATTCTTTCTAAAGTATGGATTGATTTATCCCATTAAACAAGAATCATTTAATTTATTCAATTACTTATAGTGACAACCACATCATCAGTAGTAAAGCCAATGGAAAATGAGAGAATGGCAATTGAAAAAATTAGAAGGCACCAGTGCCGCGGCTCAATAGGCTAATCCTCTGCCTGTGGCTCCTGCACACCAGGTTCTAGTCCCAGTCGGGGCGCTGGATTCTGTCCCAGTTGCCCCTCTTCCAGGCCAGTTCTCTGCTGTGGCCCGAGAGTGCAATGGAGGATGGCCCAACTGCTTTGGCCCTGCACCCCATGGGAGACCAGGAGAAGCACCTGGCTCCTGGCTTCGGATCAGCACGGTGCACCGGCTGCAGCGCGTCGGCCGCAGTGGCCATTGGAGGGTGAACCAACAGTAAAGGAAGAACTTTCTCTCTCTCTCTCTCTCTCACTGTCCACTCTGCCTGTCAAAAAAAATAAGAAAAGAAAAAATTAGAAGGCAAAGAATAGGTAAATAAGTAGTAACTCACTTAACTCACTCCACAGCTCCAGGAGAAAAGTATATATATAAGCCAGAATAAAATAATAAGAATCAAGAAAATGTGAAAATATTTCACAAAATCCCAGGGAGCAATACACATCAGAGGTATGATAATTTAATTATGATTTCCAAGCAAGGCTAAGAAAAATTGACTGAGAGTCTATATGAAAAGAAGTTAGATCCTATAAGAAACCCTACCACCTCACTGATTATCTGAGAAGCTGTCACTAGCCAGCATATTAGCAGCCACCCTTGTTCTTTCTTGGTATTTGACTTTGGGTTGAGAATACCAGGATCAGTTCAGAGCAGGGGTGCTTATTGGAAAAATGGAATAATCAAAGGTGTACATATGGAGTTTGAAGCCGCAAGCTTTCCCCCAAACCCCGGGTAGCCAGATTTCTATTCCCAGGCAGATACGATTGCTAGATTCTTGAGAAATAACCAATTTAACTAAGTAAATATTTATAGACAATAAATTATAGATCTTCCAATAAAACACCCAATCACATCACCTTATGATGATTCCACGAACATGAAGAAAATAAAAACACTCTTGAACACAGGTCTTTTTAGTGCTGCACTGCTAAATGTGAAAGGAGAAAAGAGAATCAACAGAGGGGGAGGAAGAACTTAATGGGAGGAAAGGCTATATGAGGCAAGACAAACAATGCAGAGATTAAAAAAAAAAAAAACCCTAAAGCAAAATAAAAACAAAACAAAACTACAACCATATTTACGCTCTCCCCTCTTCATTGCAATAAAATAAGGCATTCGGTGCACGAACAAGAGCAACAGAATGCCATGAAAAGAAATGTCTGCAGAGCCACAGAGAACGCTTGAAGATTAAATTCACTGGAAAAGATGCAAGTTAAATTTAGGAAATCTCCCTGAGAGAAAACAGAAAAAGACAAAGAAGGAAGCCAGGAAAGACAAAGCTAAACAAAGTAAAAGATAATCGAAGGTCTGGCCCACCTTGTTCAACAACCAAGTACTAGAAGTTCCACAAGGATGGCCAGGAAATTAAAGGCAAGGGAAAGGCAGTGCCCTGCAAACCAGAGCTGACCTGGCCCTCTCAGCCAGGCCTTGGTGTTGCTAGAAGCTGAACCTAGCACCAGGAATAGCTTATCCCTGTGCTCCTAACTGAGGAAAGGAAAACACAGAAAATTAACATCAATAGCCTCCTCGTGAGCCTGATGGAGAAAGACACAAATAAAAGTACTCCATAACCATGCTGAGCACAGACAGAAGCAAGATTATTGTCTGAAGCACAAAAATACCCAAACAGCTCCCTTCCTAAGTACTGTGAACAACTGCTGCTTCTTCACCAGTTAGAGTTTTATCAAAGCCTCATTTCCCCCACTTTCTTGATATATATATGTTTAGGGTATCCCACAGAATGTCCCCACACCTGTATTATTTCACAAGCAATTAATTAAAAGGTTAAAATCAGTTTCCCTAATGTCTGTGATACAATATCTCAGAGATGGAAAGATGAGAAGTGCGTGTATAGAGTGATATAGATGAATATATTTTTTATCAATAGTAACAATTCAATGAATACTATTTTTAGAATAAAGAATATCAATATAATCTGATCACTTGGAATTATGACCCTCACTGGTAGGAAAAACAACAGCTTTAGAAAACCATGAATATAAAGGTCTTTATGAAAATAAATATTTTATTTATTATGTTTATTTAAAAAATTTTAAAAATGAAGAAAGCAGCACAAAGTTGATTCAACTTTATTGTGCTGGAGACCCCAGGAACAAAGGCATCAGATGGGGCATGAGAGTCGGGGTCTGTACCTACCATGCCCTGCAAATTCTGTGAAGTTCAGAAGTGAGGCTAATTGCAGCAGGAAGTAGGTTTCAAGGCTAGAAGATAAACTCCATGAACTCTAGCTTAAGTAGATTCTTTGGCTACAGAATACCAGCTATTTCTAAGACGGTCCACGTGCTGAGGAAGTAGAAGAAGCTGGGAGGTCTAGGTCCAGTTCAAGTGAAAGAAGGGGATTTAGGAACAGGATGGTCAGCGACACAGGAAGACCTGGCAGTATTTAAGAGATGTTTAAGAAGGGAAATTGTCAATCTGTAGTGACAACCACCAGCTGCAGTCCAGCATAAATCATTTGTTTTTACTTTACATTACTAATGTGATAGCTTTGAACACAGGAAAGGGGATGAGCTTTAGCCATACAAAAGATCATGGATGGTTGTTTTCGAGCTGCAGAATTTTAGTCACATTGGTGTGGTGCTGCCGATTAAGCAGCTCAGAAAAGGAGTCTGAGCTGCAAATCTGCATTGAAAAGGCATGTTTTATGCAATTAGGATTCATAAAATTTGAGGCAATGGGTTGATTTAAAAAATCTTTTGCTCCTCAAGTTTCAATCGAGTTATATCCCTGTAAACCCACCATAAATTGAAAACATTATCAGTGAGAGATGCATTTGCTATACCTACCCTACTGAATACCAGAACTCAGCAACACAGTACTACAGAGGGCAGGGTGTTTCCCCTCCTGATGGTGGAATGGACTAGGACACAACTAGATGTGTAGTTGTGGCTCTTCAACATTATGATAAATGATAACATTATGAGAAAAGTTCACTAACCTGGAAAAAATTAAAATTTGAAGTATGCCTTCTCTTGAAAGCATATTGCCTGCATACCATTGTAAAATCATTGAAAAACCATTATACATCAAACCACTATAATCTAGGGATCATTTATAAATAAAATAGGAAAAGAGCCTAGGACAGAGCATTGGCAAATAGAAACACTTTAAGTTTTCTAGAAAGGAAAGCATTGCCATAGAAGACTGAGGAGAAAGAAGAGGAAAATCGAAGATGCTGGCATACGGGAAGTAAGGATGAGACAAGAAAGTGTCCTTTGAGCTAATATTTGTAAATGAGACAGTGCCAATGGAGTGAGTCAATTAGAACCCAGGTTTGAGTGTACTAAGCAGTAAGTAAAAATGTCAAAGAAGACAACTCTTAAATTAGACTGTTAAGGAGGTAAAAGAATTCACACGTTTTCCCAAAGCATGTATTCCCTTTCTAAGCCATCTTTTCCTAGACAAAGTAACAAGGTGTTCTCTTTAGGTCTTAATATTGTTTACAGCTTTCAGCTCTTTGGGAAATGTTTATGTCTTTGTCATTCTTCGAAAAGGCTCCATCATCATAAGATAGCAATTCATCCATACACCGTTCTCCCTTTCTCATATACTGTTCTCCTTTCAAAACGTCCACAATGTAGGGGCTCCTCAGCATCATCATAGGGATCCTGAAGAATCTCCAGCAGTGTTTCACATCACAACCATTCTCTGCTATGAACTCCAAGACCATTTCTGTAAGATCGAATCACCCCTCCACTTATAAGTTCATCATATAAAACTCTGTATACTTTTTCTCTGGGTTTTCAACACCCAGATCTCTCAACTCCCGGTATTCCCTCTCAGCTATCATTATTTTTGGACATCACAATGTCTATCCCCTAAGCTACTTTAACTTCTAATACACAGACCCTTTTTTCTTTGTCACAGGTCCTCCTTTTAGGAGACTAAGTTTTCAATAAAGCAAATTTATAGGTGCTACTAATTCAGATGAATAAAACTTAGAAAACACATCTAGTAAATTTCAATCCTTGCCATTATGTTGTGCCTGTGTCCCATACTCAAGTCCCAAGATTTAAATGTGTAATCTTATCCACTGAGCTAAGTGGCTTGGGCTATACACTCACATTCGTTCACTCAGCAAATATGCCTTTAGTTCCTACTGTGTGCCTAAATGATAAGACTTGTTTCTTTACTGGGCCGGCGCCGCGGCTCGATAGGCTAATCCTCTGCCCTGCGGCACAGGCACATCAGGTTCTAGTCTTGGTTGGGGCGCCGGATTCTGTCCCTGTTGCTCCTCTTCCAGTCCAGCTCTCTGCTGTGGCCCAGGAGTGCAGTGGAGGATGGCCCAAGTCCTCGGGACCTGCACATGCATGGGAGACCAGGAGAAGTACTTGGCTCCTGCCTTCCGATCAGCACGGTGCGCTGGCTGCAACACGCCGGCTGCAGCAGCCATTGGGGGATGAACCAATGGAAAAGGAAGACCTTTCTCTCTGTCTCTCTGACTGTCCACTCTGCCTGTTTCCCCCCCCCAAAAAAAAAAACAAACAAACAACAACAAAAACAAAAACAAACAAACAAAAAACAAAAAACAAAAACAAAAAACTTGTTTCCTTTTCTTTTCTCTCATTTCTGTTCTCAGGAGATATTTCCAAAAAATATTTCCAAATATGAAGGTGTGAGTATTTGAAAGGATAAATAAATCCATAAGATACACTATAATAATCCTCACCAGCTCAATTTAAACCTAGAAAAGAACTTTAAAATGCTGATCCTTTCACCAATCCAATTTTAATATTGTGGAAGTTCAAAGAAAAATCTTTTACAATAGCTGACATATATTAATCTTTACTCTGTACCATCATCCCATATCATGTTGAAGACATTTGTACAATCCTCACAACATTGTACCTTTATCTTTCTTTGACCCCTGAGGAAAATAAGATCTGTTTTAAAAAAAATTTAAATTTGTTGATGTCACAGTTATTAGTGAACCTGGGTTTAAAGTCAAGTTTGGGCAGGCTTCTTGCCACTCTTCAGGAATTGATACAATAATCTGGGGACTAGAAATGGCCATAAGAAGTTAATGATAAAGTGCTAAACGACAACCAGAACATGAAAAATAATCCAACTTCTTTTAAGAATGACATTCACTCCCACATTCCTCCAATTTATCTCAGACTCCAAGTTTCACACTTTTGAGGTTCACATTCTGCTCCTGGATCTCCACTGACAGCATCTTTCACTGATTTGCATCACTCAGAATGTGTGATCATACTTAAGCCCTTAGTACTCACAAATCTGCACATACAAAATGAATCCCCTTGACCAGAAGGAACCCTGAAGTTGGATCCCTTCCACTGCCACTTCTGAGTCAAATTTGCAAGTATCAGATAGATTTTACTGGAGATGTAAGAACTGTCCAATGCAGATAATAGTAGTACCTGTGCAGCTCTGTGGTCACATGGAAATCTTTGTAAGAAGAAAATATATAACAGATTGATTGTAGTCATTCAGTATTTTGTCTTCTATTGTCCAAGAGAATGGGGTTAGAAGTTTGAGGCGCTTGAGTTAAATGACTAAGTGACTGACATTCTGTCAAATAGGCAAACCAGAGGGTTCTCTAAAAAACACTATATTTGGGTGAAACCCAGATGAAAAATGTAGAAAATCTTCTGTTAGGGAAGTACAGAGTCAGACCACTGAAACCCCTAACTCCCGTGAATTAGTGGTTATTATATGTGGAGGAAAACACAAACTTTGTTAATACTTTTCCCATCCACTGTGAAATATCAAAACTCAGCTGTGATGTAGCATTTAACTGCACATCGAATCAAGAGTCCAGTAATAGAAATTGCCTTTTTGCAGTAGAAAACAGGGTTAGAAGCAAACCAAAATAACACATAAAACAGATCCCCAGGGAGAAAATTGAAGACTGATTCTAGCATGTAAAGATCGAGGATGCAATCCCTGTTCTGTGAAAAGCTTTTTTCCTGGGGTTTTAAATTTTCCTCTTGATTATGTGTGGAATCAAGGGGTGTCCATGTGATTGCGCCCATGCATGACTCCGAGAAACAGAAATGGGACAGGCGTAGACAGATGGCTACAGGCTCATTTTTAAGCCCAACCAGCAGGGATCAAAGTCAAGAATGGAAGATAGACCATAAAGTCGGCACAAAATCTTCATTTCCAAGTTCTATTTCCTCAATTGGTTAAAACTAAGTTTACTTCACTGGTGAACAACAGATTCTAAACAAAATAATAATGAAGCATCTTTCTGTTTGACTAGCCATTTCAGAAGTTTAAAAAAAAATCACCCACCACTCACTATTTGCAAGGGTGCTGAAAAATGAATTTTCTCTTCTACTATTATTTGGCATATAAATTGGATCAGCCTCTCCAGAAAAACAATTTAGTACACAAATAATTATTTGTAATGGAGAAGAATGAGAAACAATCTACTTTTCCAGAAGCAAAAGACTTCCAAAACCATTAGAGCACATCAATACAAATTAGGTTTTCAACTAATTTTAAAGACAGAGGAACCTGATCATGATAGCACTTTTGAACAAAATGAGATACAAATCAAATACCTGACATAATCCTCAGAGACATCTACAGAGTGATTTCTTAAAAGACCTAATCCACTCAAAATGTCATCAGTTGTAGTTTCTCAATATTGGACAATGGGAAATCTTATTTCTGCTACTGTAGAATTTCTGCTACTGTAGTGCATTTTTAATGTTTTTCTTGATTTATAATATGTATTGTTTCAGAGGGAAGTGGTTAAAAACAAAATACCCTCTTCTTTTTAAGTACAATGCCTTTTATATCTACCTATGCATTTTCAAATATTCCAGTATAATCATGGAGAAAGAATGCTCCCTGACTAGGGGAAATGCAACTGCATTGCTTTTGTGGAATTGGGCTCATAATCCCTTTCTCCTACCGTTCAATATAGCCAGAGCTAAAAGTCAGATTCAGGGTCACAGCCTGTAAAAATCACAAACCCTGTTTCTATATATCAATTATTTCCACTTTCCACAAGAGAAAAATTGCTAGATATTCAGGGGGCGTTCCTTTCAAGCATGTTTTCTGAAGAACTCATGCCCATCAGTGGATTTTTCAAAGTAAAAACCAAAATAAAGAAGATATTCAACTTGCATGAGGACGGAGCCTTTATGACTGCTCAGAGACTCTCTCGGATACACCCTATGGTACTCCCAGGTCACTGGAGACCACCATAGAAGAGGGTTCCTGAAGACTCCTTATTTAGTACCTCCCACAGTAAAGGTATTCACCACAAAACCCAAAATGCACTTGGTTTTCCCAATACTTCTGTTTACCTTTGTACCTCACTTCCCTGGATTTCTGCATATCCACCGTATTCATTACTATTGTACATTATGAATTTACTAGGCATCAAACACTATTCTTCCCCTCTCTTTCTCCTCCTGTTTCTCTTATGTTTCATTCCTCCCCCTCCCCTGTTTCAAATCACTTAATCAGCAGAACAATCATGTAAGGTAGGTACTATCACTAGTTCTCTTGTGCCTAGAGGAAATGGAAACATGAGGCAAAGGGAGATTAGATTGCCCAGGGTCCCCTAAGTAGTTTGTGATGGACTTGGGATTCAGATTCTGAAGTTTCTCTCCTAGGCCTGCACTTTATTCTCATGCTACCTAGTATCTGCACTGGTCACCTGGTTCAAACGCATGATGCTATGGCTGGAATAATACTTGGCTTCCAAAGGCCTGTAGACAATTAAATCACTAAGGCATAAGTTAATGGCACCGAAAGGGTGGAAACTAAAGGTAATTACAGTGCTTGGGGGTGGGTCTATGGGGAGGTCCTTAGGAGCATGCATTCAGATAGCAATTCTCACCGTTTTATATAAACTGAGTTTGTCCCAGTCACTCTGAGCTTCCTGGCTTGACATGTGGTCCTTACATTGTATAATCACCACCACTGCCATCCACCATCCTCCCTGGACACCACACCCAAGGGGCCACACAATCTTAGGCTATAAACTTCTGAAACAGTAAGGTATAATAAACCTTTCCTTATAGGTAGCTTCTTGCAGATATTTTGTCATGGTAATAAAAAGATTATTAATACATGTGACAATTCATTATCCCACATAAAAATCTCTGATCTACAACCCAACCTGTAATATATCTCAAATTAACAAAAACAATTTAAAGTGTAGAGTAATGATCCTCAAAGCACTTGTAGATCAAATTTCAGTTCCACATATAGTGATGTGAAGAGTGGATTTTGTACTCACTATATCCCATAGATTTACAAAATCAAATCTCTCGAGATGGAATATATACATCAGATTGAATGTATATATAAGCATACAAGTATGTGTTTGTTTAAATGCCCCAACAGAATCTTTTACAGACTGACAATTCCAACCTAATTATCTGAGGAGTTGAGTCATTTACATCTAATCTATTTGGGTGTTATCAGCAAATAGGACATGATTTTTTGCACTTAAGGAGACCACTAGGATTCTTAAAGTTTCATTTACGAGTGTTTAATATCAGGACTTCTTCCTCTAAAGTAGTAATCACTTTCCCAATATGGCTGTGTGTTCTTACTGGACAATTTAAGCACACAGGTACTGTAGGATGAATGTTGAATGAATAGATTCAACTGTTCATGTTTGTATGCATGGATTTGGAAAATATTGAGATTTTTAAAACACTAATCATGCCTGTTCTCTTTTTGCCAATAAAACAGTATAATCTCAATATGCTCTACTTCTCTCTTCATTGCTTCTCAAGTCAAGCAAATATTTTTTCCTGCACACTAATGATATTAAGATACCAAGTACATGGTGTGATTTATTTAGTTGCCTTTAGCATTGCAATAATATTGAAGTGAACTCTATGCAATGAGTAATTTCTTCCAGTAGTTTATAGGGACACTGACAGTATACTGTGAAGACCAGTTAGAATAACTTGAAATATGGTTTTGTCAACATTTAATTAAGACACTAACCAACATTCCTAGAGTGTGAAGAGCTCACTCCTAATAGTGGGCATAGGTTTGAGCTATTGGAATCTTGATTCATTAAAAAAATAAATAAATAATAATAATAAAAAACCAAGAACAAAAACAAAAACAAAACTACTTTGGTCTTTATTTTCTCATCCTTAATATGGTCAGTTTAGATTAAAATTTCTTAAAGACCTCTCTCTATGGTAAGTTTTAGGAACGATGAGTTCATGTGAGCTATCATTACTATAGTCCATTCTGAGGTTCATTCTGTTATAGAAACTATTTACTGGTTAGTTGTTAGATCAACAGACTATAAAGAAAAAATTAGAAATACTGCCAACATGAACCCTTTACCTCATTTAAGACCATCCCTGTGGGAATAGCTTTAATAGACTGAATAAAAATGATATTTAGCCTGTGTAAGCTTACTTTCCTTAGCCAAGGCAATAAGGAATGGATTTATCTACTTTTCCTAGATATTAATGTTCTTATGTGGAAAAAAATGAATTATGACAAAGCCACCTAGAAACTCAATTCACAGGGGACAATTTACAAATAAAACTCTTATTATATTGATAGACATTGAAATTGCTGCTCATTGTACAGGGACATAAATATCCATTCTTCCCAAAACAAATTTAGCAAAATCAAAATATGTAACACTAAGAACATTTCAGTTTTTTCTCTAACACATGCAGCCAGCCTACGTGCCAACCCAGTTCTATCACCTCTCCTCATTAAGCTCAAAAGCATATTTTGTGTTGCTTTTAGCAGCTCCTAAAATTTCTTTGTCTCTTAGCACAGGACCATAAAAGTTCCCACCTGACAGATCATAAATCGTTCTCCCAGAGCAGTCTGTCCCCTGGTACACTCTGGCTGCATCCTATTCTCCAGATACATTACTAACAGCATTTATGCACTTTTGCACAAAAGTTAGTTTCAAGATCTGGAAAGTGCCTGACCCTATCCTATCAATTCATAGCAGGGAATGGCCCACTTTCGACAGAGCATTTATTCTCACTGAGAGTGAAAGGGGAAACAGTTTCCTTTGTGATGAAACACATTGGAATGATAAACAGTGGGCTATCTGAAGTCAAGGATATCTGGAGACAAGACTATGACCTGGATATTTAGGGCTCTCCCACATATTATAGGAACCATAATGGTATTTTCTTCACCCTTGTCTCTAAAGGACGTTTAAGGACATGTAACTCATCTATCACTCGGTTATTTGTTTCTTCATTCCACAAGGCATTTTTTTCAGAATTTACTGGATTTCAGTAAATTCGATGATAGTCTCAGATAGAAATGACATCCACAGTTGCACACAGACATGTGGGCAGGGCAAGCAAATTTCAGTGAGGTGTCAACTAGGTGTTATTAAGCAAGGAGAACACTGAGAGGGAGAGAAAGAGCAGCCCAGAAAGCTTTTATGGAGGAAGAAAAGTGGAAGCAGAATTTTGAGATCTGAATAACAGTTTATTTGCAGTTAGAGTGAGTGAGTAGCAGTTAATACATAAGAAGCGCACAATTATGAAACAAGTATGTTTGCAGAGAGACAAGTAGTCCAGAATGCATAGAATTAATATACTCTGCAGTAAAGAGTTAGTGAAATTGGAGAATTACATAAAGTCCTGCCGATGGGACTTGGATGTTAGCCCAAAGAATTTGAGTTTTTTTTCCCCTATGCTAATGGAGAGTCAAGGATGGAGTGGCATGAGAAAGTTAATTGACTTGATGTCCAGATACTCTTATTTAAATAAAAATGATGATAAATATGGGAATTGGCAAACGTGGCCACAAATTCTTCCCATCCATGTGCATGTGACCATTTACAAAGTGACTCTAATGCACCTCTCATCAAAAAATGGAGTTTCAAGATGAGTGTTTGGCCTTATGGTTAGGATACCAGTTAAGATGCCTGCATCCGCTATTGGAAGGGATACCTGGGTTCATTTTGGATCCAGTATCCCACTTATGCAGAATCTTGTAGGCCTGCAGTGATAGCTCAAGAGATGGGGTTCCTACCATCCATGTACAACACGTGGGTGGATTTCCTGGCTCCCAGGTCCAACATGGCACAGCCCAGGTTGTTGCAGGCATGGAGCTTGGGAAGAGGTAAATGTTTGTTTTGTGATGTCCATTGGTCAATTAGAGTGAGGGAACTGTATGTCATGAACAATTTGGAGACCTCTGTCATAGAGAAAAGTACCCTCTCTTAATGTTCTTGAAAATCTCAAACCACATGTAAAGCAGCCTGGGGTAACCTCCCAAATGATGAGAGAGAGATTTCCCCCATCATCCTGCTGCTGCCCTCGCTGGAAGTCTACTAGTAGACCTGTGAATGAAGCCATCCTGGATCACCTGGCCATCAGTCAATCCTTGACACGGGCCAATAGCTGACTATGGAACATGAGAGAGCCAGCAAAGATAACTGAGAAACCATCCAATCCACCAAGATATTTGTAATTTTAACAGATGGTTGTGTAACCCACTAACGTTGGGCTGTTTGGTTTTAAATAAAATAGTTAGCAAATAAAGCAAAGAGCACTACCAAGTCCTTATGAATTACAATGGCTACTCAAACCTTTTATTGCATCATGTTATGGAATCACATATAACGATTATCAGCTCTGATTTATGCACTTGTTCTTCAGATGAGGAAACTGATTTGCAGCCATGGCTTTTGACCGTTCAGTAAAACGAGCTACAGGGAAAGTAGAAGAAAGATAAAAAGAAGTAAACAAAATATATACTGAAAAGGTAGTAATTCCTTGAATAGTGGTAGTGATGCTTAGTCTTACACAGATTCTATTTACCTGCAGAGATGTTATGAAATGATGTGAAAATCTTTTCTGATATATATCAACCTTAAAACTATGGTGTACCTGGCTTGTAATCTTAATGGCTGGTGAGGCCAAGCCAGGAATCAAAATGAACGGAACAAATGTATGTTTGATATAAGAAAAAAGTCAAAATCTAGCACATGTTCTATTTAAAATGTGCACCCACCATCTAATTGTCATCATGTAAAATGGGCAACATAGTTCCAGAACTTCTAAGTATTCTAACAGGCAGAAAATATGTGTTTAATGAGAAATATTAAATGATTGTAACAAATTTACAATAACACAAAATACAGGTGTTATGGACTGAATGTTTATGTATCCACAAATTTATATATAGAATCCCTAACCCCCAGTGGGGAAATTCGAAGGTGGGGTCTTTGGGAGGTGGTTAGGTTCAGAAGAGATCATGAGGGTTGGACCTCATGATGGGAATGTTGTCCTTAAAAAGCAAGAAGTGCAAGAGCTTCCTCTCTCTGCCAACTGACAACACAGCAAGAAAGCAGCCTCCCCAACACAGGAAGAAGGTCCTGCTCAGAACCAGACCATGCAGGTACCCTGATTTCAGACACCCCAGTCTCCAGAACTGAGAGACATAAAGATCTGTCATTTAAGCCACTGGATGTATGCTATGTTGTTACCATACCCTGAGCCAACTGAAACACAAGGTGTCTCCCACACAAAGCCTTTTCAGGGAGTTTTTGCTGTCAAGCATAGTGTTTGTGATTGGGAATCAAGATTTTTGGCAACAGTGGGGATGAATGAATGGCATGTTTTATTTATTCAGGTATTGAAGTTATTTATTTATTTGGTTATTCATCTGGTGTTCTTTAAAGTTCTGAACAGGACTGCTGAGTTCACAGGAACCATTTACCCAGAGATCCTGCGTCATTAGGTCCAGGACTTTAACTCAACTAAAGTCCTCCCTATTTGGGAATCACTGTGACATCAGAAACAGTGCAAACATAGCACCTCTGGTACAAGGATGTGCCCTCAAAACTTCAGCAGCGCACACCTTTCCTAGCCATTATACCAGGAAGCACATGGGTGTCCTCCCCAGAGCCCGGACTTTTTCACCTACAGCTAACATGTCCCATCACAGTGCAGTGCAGTCACTTCCTCGCTGGTCTCTGGAAGCGTACACTTACCCGTGGATCCCAGTCCTACTCATATGTTTTATAGAATGGCCATGCTATTTTCTTGGGACTCTGCTGGTCTCTTTCAGGGACATCAAATTGAACCGGTTTAGGAGAGACATCCTGCAGGTCACATCACACCCAGAAGAGGGCAGCATTGAGAAAGGCCAAACAGCTGCAGCAGGGACCACTCAACTCCTAGGAGGAGCTCTGAATTAGCACACTTTTATCTTTTACCAACAATTCTTACTTCCTCTCCGCTACCAAGATGACTGCCCCGTGCAGGTGACAGTGGCAAATGGGCCAGAATTTCAATGTATTCTTCGTATTGATTTCCATTTATTTTGATCTTTACAGTCTTTTCTGTTTGCCAGAGAAAGTTTTTGACCAAGGGAAATGCTATTCAGAGTTGGCTTCTTTCTAAGTTGTAGCACGTTAAAAAACACTAGTAAGTAATAAGACAAGTGACAGACAAGGGTCAAAAGAGGACTGATCAAGGGTAAGTTGTAGGAAAGCACATCAAGGCAGAGTTGGGGAAGCAAGGAAGGTGTGAAATGCAGGGCCATGTGTTTCCTCTGTCTTGTGCTTTGAGAATAATAGAACTCTTGGACAAGAGAATTTGCTTTGCGTGATTTCAACTATGGAGCTCGGAAAATTCAGGATTAGGTCAGGTTATATTTTGATTCCACTCTGATCTGTGCAACAGCACTAGAAACGTGGCTTGTGCCTTGAACACCTGTTCTAATAGCTGCACTCTCCCTCAATCGCCTGCCAATAGTTCATCTGCTCTACACATAGGTCACATCTTTCTTATTCCAGCTTTCCCCACAGGACAAAGATGCCTGAAACCTAGCCAATTTTTTTTTTTTTTGGAGGCTGCTATTTGTTGAGATTTTTTTCTTAATGTTACTTTCCTAATTCTATTATTATTTTCTGAAACAACTCATTCCCTGTATCTTGTATCGCTTTGCCAGTTTTAGCCATTGTGCATAAACTGGTTAGACTTTCTCTATATCAGTTGACTCTAGACCCTCAGACCTTCTTATATCTGGATTTTGATTTAGCATTCTTGGTCTTGTGCTATATTACTATGATATGTCTAAGTGTGGATTCTTTTCTATGTTTTTAATAGGCTACAGATGATATCAAGTTAAGAAACTGTAACATACAAAATAGTTTTAAATATTCAATTTTAAAAGATATGATAGATCTGTGAAAATAATGAAGACTAGAGGAATTAAAATTCCAGATCGAGGTGGAGAGGAACAAAGCAAGGAATTTTCCATAAGTTGACATTTGCAGGCTATTTTCTCCCTGAAAGTAATTGTTCATTCTGGGTATGGGCCAATAAACACACTTGGTGCAGGTGGGGTTTCTACTGAAGCAAAGAGGAACAAAGGTTTTGGTTTGCTTTAAAATTACATAGGTTGGAATGTAGTAGAGCCCCCAAACACAGAGTGGGTTTCCTCACAGTGAATTTGTGAGTTTTGGGTGGCATGGAGTTTCAGTGAGGTACACCAGAAACTTGCAAGAATGCTCTTCTGGTCTCATAGTATTTTGAAAATAAAGTTCAACCAGAAAGACTCAGCCTGTCAGTGGTCTCTTTGCTGAATTCTTTGCATCAGAAACAAAAAGCTTAAATCAAAACTGCAGAGAGCAAAGTGAGTTCCTCAACTTTCCAAAGCAGGTCAAAACCCCAAGCTGTCACCTACTAGAAACAGACACATCGAGGTGGAAGAGCCTTGCTAAAACGGAAGCCCTAACCAGAACACCTAATCCCTAGAGAAAAGTAGCATCATGCACAGACTCTGCCATTCTTTTTACCACAAATCAAGCATGAGGGGTATGAAGAGTCAGAACAACGCTTCTGACAATCAAGAGGCAAGACAGATACTGGAAGCAGACTCACAGATAATATAAATATTGTTTTTAGACAAAAAAAAAAAAGACTTCCAAGTAACTGTTTTCAACATATTAATCTTAGGGATTTTAGGCTTCTTTGGTTATCTTCCAATATTTCTAGAATTTTTATTATCATTTTGAGTGCACCACTTCCTCATCATTGCTTCTGGAACTCTTATTAGATATATCATGGATATACTTTTTCTATCCAATCTATCTAGTGTATTTGAAATTCACTTCATCTTTTAAAAATCTGTTTCTCCAGTATTTTACACTTTATGTTCTGTGTGGGTCCAAACTGATGAAATCTTTATTTAATATACACTAAATCGATCTTCTGTATATTAAGATAATTTAAAATGAATCTTGATGTGAATGGAATGGGAGAGGGAGTGGGAGATGGGAGAGGTGCAGGTGGGAGGGAAGTTATGGGGGGAAGCCATTGTAATCCATAAACTGTACTTTGGAAATTTATATTTACTAAATAAAGGTTTTAAAAAAAATCTGTTTCTCCTCCACAACAATGTAAGCATCTTTAAGGCATGCATTATCTTTTAGTTTACTGATATATCTCCAGATCAGGATAAAGTCCATTAGTCTAATAAATTCTACAGGATATTTGGGTTGGTAAGAAATAAAGCTTCTGAAAAAAAATATAAGTGTAGGTGGGAGGAAGTGTGGGGAAGTGCCACTATACTCCTAAATATAAATGAAACACATGAAACTTGTATAACTTAAACAAATTCTTAAAAAGAAATCTACAAAAGGAATAAAATGATATATGTACAAAATTCTGAATAATATAAGCAAAAATAGTGTTATATACATTGAATGACTGTAAAAAACTATTAATATATCCAGTAAAGTAGGAAAAGATAATAGTTAACATATTGAATGTTTGCTTTGATTTTATTCTACCTCTAGATATACTTTTCTACATTCATTAACTATCATTAGTATTTAAAATAATCTTTGAATTAAATATATTAAGTAAAAATAAATTTTAAAGTTTATATGTGTATATTTTAGTTTTCTACTAAAACTACTTGGGTTAATCAGTTGAAAAATCCATTAAAATTAATAAGAAAGTTTAAAATGTAGCTGAATACCACATTAATTAAGAACTATTTCCAGTTAGAAAATTACATTGGAAAAAAAATTACCCATAATAACAACTTCAAATAATTCTTTGAAATAATTGTTAAGCTTTATGGGAACTACACATAAATTTAAGAAAGAAAACTTCTCTGATCCATTACAAAGATAGTATTTTTTTTCAAATTTACTTAAACAGTGTTGGCAAATGCTAAAGCCTAGGCTATGTATATGTAAGTGACATATATGTGAGTGCACACACACACACACAATACTCCCACACATGTATTATAATAAAGAAGCTTGGAAAAAGATGCTTACACTTCCGCCTTATTGGGTCATCACAGAGAAATTTAATTTCTGGTAGTTCTAGAATATTCTGTGATAAATAAATCTATAATAAATAAGATTTTGTTTAACCAAGATTCCCTTGAACACATGCCTTTGGTAGCATCTAGTTAACCTGTGGCACAGTGTCGTGAAGAATAACATTTTGAAACGTGGTGAAAGGTGTTAGAAAGTATTAGGTAATGCAGAAGGGGTTTTCCATGGATTTCTCTATGAAGGTTTTTTTTTTTTTTTTTTTTGCATCAATAACAGCCCCCGCATATTGGAAAAGGAAGAAAAAGGAGCTCACAGATTTTCTCGCCTAAGCCAAGCAAAGGAAGCCAACAACCCCAAAACATCTGAACTGGCCAGGGTGGTGTTACATCATACCTCCAACCAAGCACTGCAGCCTATCCTTGGGCAAGGACACTTCGAAGGCCTGCACACCTATTTCTTCCATAAAGTGGGCACTAGAAACACCAATTTTGGTTTGACTTCCATAACACATGCTGTTTCTTTATGTGGAAGAACAACAACAACAACAAAAAGAACAAAAAATTATAAACAAATACTGTTTTGCAGAATGATTTCTGCAAAAGCAGAACCATAATGCCTTAAAAATGATAAGAAACTCTTTAAAGGGCAGTTCCTGGAATTCTTGTAACCAAATGGCCACTATTTTTATTAGTATGTGCTGTACTGGAGAGATCATTCAACTCCGGGGGCTGGGATTTTGTTTCATCCCACATGTAGTGAAGTCGTCACATGGCCTGGGCTGTATTTCTTAGAATGGGCTTGGATTCTCCAAATTTATGAGGGGAGGGATCAGAGAGCTAAACTCAAGGACATGCATCTCAGGACCAATCTCTGATTTGCCTGTGCACATTCATCAGCAGCCAGGAAAAGTGTTTTTCCAATAGGCAGCCCTACTTGCTCTGTCCCCATCAACTCCTCACATCTTTCACTCTTCCTGAAGTCAAACGTACTTCCCCGGATTGCAGCTTTCTGTAGCCAGAGGGCCCTGTGCGTCCTTTTTCTCCTTACTTTGTACATCCAGCTGGGCAAAGTTTATTCTGTTTTATAGACCATAATCTGTCATGGCTGATTTTGTTATAACAAGATCTGAACAGATGGGGAATGGTTTGTTCAAGAATTACTTGCAATATGAGTGACCTATAGAAAAAAAATTGGAAGCTGGAATGCAATCCCTGCAATAAAACCCCAAACTCGTTATCCTCCCCACAGGATGTGCCTGTATCTTGCCCCCACAGGAAGGTGTTAATGACTAATCCAGAGGCCCATGAAGGAGCCCCACCTCTGGTAAGTAGCACATGCACAGACAAAGGAATCAGATAGTGACAGAGAAAGGAATAATTCTTCATTATAACTTGTCCTTCTGATATTCTTTCCTATCAAGTGACACATACTTAAAAGACACAAACATAATCAGTTAACAATGGAATGGAAGTGCTGTAAATAAGGCAATTTCCTTCATACTGGAAAATCGCCAGAATTAGAAAGATTCCCATCAGCATTTAATAAACTTTTTTTTAACACCTACTGAGTCCAATTTCATAGTTCTTCAAAGTTCTTGCTAAGCATAACGGGGAAGATAATCAGAAATGCTTGTGGACAATATGCGGTCTGAAAGACTATTAAAAAAAAAAAAAAACTCAAGCAATGAGGGTGCCACTGACTCTCCAATCCAACTGTCCATATTTATGTTGATTTTCAAAAAGCACAATAATGCCTTCTAAGTTGTTAATTCTTCCATTCCAAAGCGACCATACAAATAAACTTAAAAATCCTTTTCTGCATAAGTTCTCTGTGGTTTAATGTTTTATTGCAACTGCTCAATTAGATCTAGCCTGAAGGCATTTCTGTATTTTAAAAATTGCAACATTAACCATATGATCTTCGAACAGCATTTATGATCCAACTTTACACTTTCTGCAGGACCCAAACTAACATAATTGGAGAAAATAAAGAAAATGAAGAGAAAGGAAAATTTCACTTTTTAGGATGTTTTCTTGTGGACTTCTCCTTTGCAAGCTGCCATATCTTCATTGTTCTCTGCCTCCCTCAAGGATTACCTGCTGATTATTCGTATGTATCAAAGACAGGGCATGATTTTTCACCTGAATCTCCCAACCTGACACTTGATTAAACTAAGCCTCTGTTGTCCTTTTCTTGTTTTAGCCAAAATATATTCCCTGGTACAAATAAAATTAGTTTCCTGAAGGTAAGAAACATTGACTTCTATCATCCATAGTTAACACTAAATCACACAAAACAAGTAAGCACTAACTTCCATGGTTAATATTTAATAGAAGATCTGTGTCTAAATTTCCTTTCTCACAGCCAAACAATATGCACCATGACATTGAAAAACAGTATGAGGAATAGAAGTTCATTTCCTAAATGGAGAGAGCTGAAGCTGCTTTTAGGAACAGCAATTTTGAGGGTATATTCTGTAGATTCTGCTTTAATTTATCAGCAATTCAATTTCTACAGAGAAAGTGACCAAGCTCAAAATTAGCATCCTTAAGTTTCAATCTGTGCCTTGCACTCTGATTTCAGCATGGGTAGAAACCCAGGGCTTCACTCCTCTGGAAGCTTCCCCACTCTGACTCACAAACTTTGCCAGTCATTCTCCAAAGCTACTTTAAAAAATGAGTCACCCGAGTAATGACACTCAGTGTTTCCAACAGCTCTTTATTCCTGTTAGTTAATTATCCTGCAACAGGGAAAATGACAATCACTCTCATTTAAGAGAAGAAAGGATGGTTTTGCTAGAGTTGAGAAAATCAGCAAAATTGGTTGCCCAAACACTGGACACCTGGCCTCATGTGTACCAGGAGGATGTCTTTGTTTTCTGCCTCTCCTCTCTTATGTCCCAGTCACCCCAGCAACAGGAACTCCTCCTACCCCGGCACTCTGGTGCCCCTGTTTTACCCAGAATTCAGACTGCTGTTCTGTCATCAAAATTCCCTCTGCCGCATTGCATCAAAACCAGTTAGCAGTTGAAAGTCCCTGGGATGATGGTTCTCAGCTCTACTTAAAACGAGGAAATTATTCCTTGCTAGAGCAGGTGAAAGCTGAAGGAAAAAACAGGTAAGCTTCACTATGGCTTCCCAAGAGATTTTTCCAGCTACCTTTCCTAAGCACTGTCACTTATGCACCAACCAACACCATCGTTGTCCATACTGGAACATAAACACGTGCACACAGTTCCACACACAGTCACACACATTCAGATAAACACACCATTCATTGCGATCCAAGAGCTTTGGAAATGTTTTAAATATGCATAATTAGAATCACTTTTTATGTATTGTTTGATAATCTGCTTTTTTCACTTTGACATTATGCTGCTTACATTTATCAAGAGGTGACAGGGGTAGGGTGAGAGAGAAGGGAAGGGGGGGGGAGGAAAACAACGAAGGAAGGGAGGGAACCCATGCATTTCAAATGCTGTAGATAATTTCATTGTGGAAATACGCCTTGTTTTATTAATTTCAAAGTATTACCCTAATGATTTAGGCTGCTTCTACATTATTCCCCTGATTGCATTTGGTGTTTCTATCCTATTGTGGTGTGAGACTATTTTCTTCCTACATCATTAACTAAACAGTTTATTCTAACTTCATTGATTTGTCTTTGTGTGAATAATGACGTTTCATCATAATGTCTTCAATTTTCCTTTTTCCTGATTCTCATTGACCTTACCTTTTGAAACTATTAAAAGTACTTTAGAGGGTCTCAAATTACCTTCTGCATTGCTTTATTTCTTTCATCTCTGTGAATGTTGGGCAATATTCTTGATGATTTTCTAGACCCAAATTCTACTTCACTAACTTTATCTTCAACTGTAATATTTTTCCACTTAACCCACACTGAACTGTTATTTAATTTCAATGGTTGTATTTCTTAGGGTTTTTTTGTAATATGGCATTTCTTTCTTTGTTTAGATTCTATTCTAAATTTTCCTTTATCATATTAAAAATTAAGATCTAAAACTATTTCACTTTTCATTGCATATAATCTCCTGTATATTGAATGTATTGTTTTTGCCATAACAATAGAATTTCTCATATATTTAGGGTTTTTCTGGTGGCCTTTTTGGTGCAAGGTGTCTTTTTATGAGAATACCACACTTCCCTGTAGATTCACCACTATGGATCAGTTCAAAGTTTTGAATTCTGGGAGCAAATTGCATTTGTTTTAACACAAGTGACTCATTATTACATTCCTGGCCCAGGGCACGGTGGCCTGCTTTTATGGGGTATTCAAAATTCAATGTGCAATGTTTCCATATCTCATAATCCCAAAAGGCCTAGAATGTATGCACTGAGCATATTTCCAGCTTCCTGCCTTAAATGCAGCCTATAACCTCCGCTCCCACATGAGAATATGCATAAATACTTAATTTATGCATCACTTGGCCTTTGAGTACCAGTGTCTAATCTCCATGGACTTAAGTTCTTTTTTCATTTCTGACACTTAGAAAGTTCCGTGCTTTATTTTTGATATCTTCTTTGCATATAAAATTGGCCATATGGGATTGGGACTTGTTTCCCAGATCTGCTGAGACAATCCTTAGTCTTTTCTCGACTAGGAGATCTCATCCTCACTTCTCCGTATCAGTCATATCCCATTTCCCCATGTAAGAGGGACCTTCAAAAAGTCCATGGAAAGGGTATCCCATGTGAACACCGGTTCAAGTCTTGGCTGCTCCCCTTCGAGACCAGCTCCCTGCTAATGCACCTGGTAAAGCAGCAGTGGATGGCCTAAGTGCATGAGGGAGTCCCAAATGGAATCCAGGCCCCTGGTTTGGATTGGCCCTGCCCTGGCCATTGTAGCCATTTGAGGAGTCTCTCTGTAACTCTTCCTTTCAAATAAATCAATGCATCTTAAAAAATACAATAACATTTCATTGGCTATTTCTGAACCTTTAATTTTTGTAGGAATTGTGACAGATTCAGTCTGGGGTAGATTTATCATGATTATGGGACAAGTCATTACCACAAATACATACAAAACCACATCCAGGTAGCCAATATTTCTTTTTTTTTTTAAACTTTTATTTAATGAATATAAATTTCCAAAGTACAGCTTATGGATTACAATGGCTTCCCCCCTCCCATAACTTCCCTCCCACCCGCAACCCTCCCCTTTCCCGCTCCCTTTCCCCTTCCATTCACATAAAGATTCATTTTCAATTCTCTTTATATACAGAAGATCAGTTTAGTACATATTAGGTAAAGATTTCAACAGTTTGCCCATATAGCAACATAAAGTGAAAAAACTACCATTGGAGTACTAATTATAGCATTAAATAACAATGTACAGCACATTAAAGACAGAGATCCTACATAATAGTTTTTTTAAAAAATTAATTAATTTTCTATGCCATTTCCAATTTAACACCAGGTTGTTTTTTTTTTTTCATTTCCAATTCTCTTTATATACAGTAGATCGATTCAGTATATAATTAGTGAATACCTCATCAGTTTGCACCCACACAGAAACACAAAGTATAAAAAATACTGTTTCAATACTAGTTATAGCATCACTTCACATTAGACAACACGTTAAGGACAGATCCCACATGGGGTGTAAGTACACAGTGACTCCTGTTGCTGACTTAACAATTTGACACTCCTGTTCATGGCGTCAGTAATCTCCGTAGGCTCTAGTCATGAGTTGCCAGGGCTATGGAAGCCTTTAGAGTTCGCTGACTTTGATCTTATTCCGATAGGGTCATAGTCAAAGTGGAAGTTCTCTCCTCCCTTCGGAGAAAGGTACCTCCTTCTTTGATGGCCCCGTTCTTTCCACTGGGATCTCACTCACACAGATCATTCATTTAGGTCTTTTTTTTTTTTTTCCATGATATCTTCAGGTAGCCAATATTTCAACACAGTATGAACAATCCCACTTACAATCCTGTCTTATTGCATTCTAACAACAAACTGCTGTGTGGAGGTTCAGCGGAACGTTCTGGAGTAAATACTTTCATTTCTGCAGTCCCACTCCTTTAAACCACAGGCAGTGTGGCACCGAGGCAAGCTAGCAAGCAGCCACCCATCAGAGGCAAGACCCTTCAGAAATGCATAAAAGTTTCCCATGGGAAGATTGCGGCCTGGAAGTGCCAAGGACTAGGGCCAGCAAATCTGTGGAGGAATTACTGCTCTATTTGCTGATGAGGAAGGGGCAATACCAGGCTGTCTTCAGTTAATTCTGATAAGTTTTCAAGTTAGAGTAGTAAAGTTCAGATATTTGACCCATTGTCTACTCCCATGAAGCACCCACTTATTGAATAGCAGAAGGCTGGACCAAGAAGTAGGGGAGGCAGATTCCTTTCACTGCATCTCACTCTGTTTCTTGTGCCCATTGAACATAGCAAGTGTAGCATCTCCCAGGCTGTGACAGTGTGGAAGGCGCCCGTGCATGTTGGGGGCTTTGTTCAACTCCCGGAGCCTGGTTAATGTCTCATTTCATGAGAGAGGAGCGGTCAGGGAGAGTGTCAAGAGGGAGAATGAATCACGGCAGAGGATCTTCATCAATCTTAGCCACGGCCTTTTAGCACAAATAGAGGCAGGTAACTGTGGTAACTCTAACCATGTTACAAGGGCAGTGTATTATCACAAAATTACTAATTTGTTGAGGCGACAGTACAATTTACACATCTCCAGTCCCATCTCTAATTGTCTGACACTTATTTGGTGCTGAAAAGAAGCACACAGCAGGAGAGGGTCTGAGAGGCAAACCAATCAGTTGCAGGCTTTCAGGAGCCGCCCTGGGCGTACACCTGGCTGTCAGCACTGCACAAGGAAAGGTTTCACAGGAGGGGAAACCCATTTCTGATGGGAAAAGATTTCTGAAGCACAGAACATTGTTTGATAGAGATAATATATAAAAATGGGGACAATTTCTGCTTTTTCTTACTCGGAGGGCTGCTGTGAGAATCTGAGCACATGGAACAATGCTTTGTAAACCCAGAGTGTTGACATGTGAAGGAGACAGATGTGTTTTGAGCACTGTGTCAATCACCAGGCCTGGAGCCTAGGCAGGTTCCTCACCCTCTTGGGGAATTCATTGATTCCACTCTTCCTGTAGCAATCCCTTGCAGAGTATGCACCTCCTCATCTTTTTTATTTTTCTTAAATGACTGTTTAGGCTACTGCCTTGCATGCTTTTTTAATGTTTTGGAAGGCATACAAAGAATAATAAGAGTAGAATCACTTGTATTCTTCCACAAAGGCGGCAGCAAGCTTCTAGAATTAATGGAGTCCTACACTGGACGGATCAAAGAAGGAATGGACTACATGTGAAAAAGCAATAGGGTCTCTTTCTCAGTTTCCAAAAGAATGCAAAAAGTAAGAGAGAGCAATAAAAGCAGGATATCTCACCTTTGAAGTTAAATACAAACAGCAGCCACTTAAATTGCAAAACAACATTGTAAGGTTGAAACTTATCCAAAAAAACCTATGAAGATGAATTGCATGACTACTTTGCAGAATTAAAAGATAGTCCTTGCTAGCAAGGGACTCCCAATGCCTTATTACAAGCATAGACACACAAAGATACACACACACACATTTCTGTGTGTGGAGAAAATTAACATTACAAAGAAATGTTTGATCAACTGTCAAATACATGGTGCTCACATGCAAACACGCTAAGATTTCAGAAAAAGAAGCGATTCTTAGCTATTGGTGAATAGGAAAGACTATGGGGGAGGCCTCAGTTAGGTAGCCCTTCAAATACAGGTAAATAATGTCTACATGGAAAGGAGAAGAAGACTATTGATAAATCACTTGGGGATAGCACAGTCAGCTTCATTGACTGAGCAATTCTACAAAGAACACAGCAGGATCACTTAGGTGGGAATAGAGGCTTTGGAAGAGACAAGAGCAGAGTCATCAGGAGTCATTTAGTGTGACTGGTAAGGTCCTCCATCCCCAGAATGAAAGGACAGGCTATGGAAGACTAGGATGGAGCTCCTGACTCCTGGCTTTGGCCTGGCCCAGCCCCGACCTTTGCAGCATGCTGGGAGCGAACCAGCAGATGGAAGTTGTTTTCCTCCTTCTGTGTATTTTCCTCTCCTTCTCTGTAACTCTACAAAATAAATAAATAAATCTTTTTTTAAAAGAAATGCCTATAGAAGACTAGTCTCAGGCTATGGTAGAACTTTTACTTTCGTTCAGAAGTTGCTACTCAGGCAAGTGTGACTTTAGTTTTCAATTCTTTATAATATTCAAAGATCAGGAGCAAATGATGAGCCTTCCCTAAGAATAGATGAGAGGAAAAACTGACATTAAATGTTGGGAACCATATTTTAAACTATATACTCATTTCATCCATAGATTCATTCATTCATTCAAAATCTATTGAGTGCATATCATACAGTGAATACTAGTCTGGGTATGGGACATAGAGCCCTGAACTATAGTACTCTGTCTGCATGGAGCTTACATTTTAGAAGGAGAGGTATATAATAAGAAACAAAATGGATTTAGAGTTACGCCAATGAGCAGTAAGTTCCTGGAAAAGAATTAAGCAGCATGGAAGGATAGAGTTACAGAGGTGTTTTGTTAGATACAAGAATGAAGAAAAGCCGGAATAACATTTAGGAAGAGCTCAAACTATGGATAGGAAGATGATCCTGAAAATATCTGGGTTCAGATGATCACAGACCAAGGATTAGCAAGTGTAGAAGTCCTAAATGGACTGGCTGCAATAGAGACAGAAGGAAAAAAAAGTAAAATAAAAAACAATGAAACAAAGATGTTGGAGCAGAGTGAGGAGGTAGAATGTGGAAGATGAGGGTGGAGAATGAGGCAGAGGCGCAAAAAAGGGGGGGGGGGCGGCATTCAGTCTGCATTAAGGGCCTTGAATTAGAACAAAAGTAATGTTGGAAATATTAGCAAAATTTTATGTAGAAAATTTGTGAGTATATCATTTCTTTTTCAGAGGGTTTCTTCAAGTTGTCTGGTGAAAAAAAAATTGCCTGGAGAAGTAAGGAACTGGGGGAACAAATTATGAGACTATCGTAAGAGTTTAAGTAAGAGGCCAGCGCTGCAGCTCAATAGGCTAATCCCCTGCCTGTGGCGCCGGCACACCAGGTTCTAGTCCCGGTCGGGGCGCCGAATTTTGTCCCGGTTGTCCCTCTTCCAGTCCAGCTCTGTGCTGTGGCCTGGGAGTGCAGTGGAGGATGGCCCAAGTCCTTGGGCCCTGCACCCCATGGGAGACCAGGAGAAGCACCTGGCTCCTGGCTTCAGATAGTGCGGTGCGCCGGCCGCAGCGCACTGGCTGCAGTGGCCATTGGAGGGTGAACCAATGGTAAAGGAAGACCTTTCTCTCTGTCTCTCTCTCTCTCACTGTCCACTCTGCCTGTCAAAAAAAGAAAAAAAAAGGAGTTTAAGTAAGAGTGTGAAAACTTAAAAAACAAAGGGAGCTATGGACATGGTGAAAAGTAGTAAGTTTTGGGAAAGATTTTGAAGTTAAGAATAAGGGGGCTTAAATGACAAGGGAGTGACAAAGAGAAAGAAAGTATGGTGTCTGTAGTTTTTGGTTTCCATAGTTAAACTCCATGCCCAGATGGGAAACCTGAATAAGGGGCACAAAGGGTGTGTGGATGGTATTTTAAAGTTTGTGGTGGAAATGCTATGTTTGAGATGATTCATCTAAGCAAATACACTGAGTGAGGACTTGATTACAAATCTGGAGTTTCTAAGAGGTGTGGACTGGAGAGAAAGACTGATGAGCCTTCTGCATGAAAACAGTTATTTAAGACAGTGAGACTTGTTGAAAACATCATTCATGAGTATAGATAGAGAAGCAACTACAGGAAAAAATCTGGAACATTCCAATGTTAAAATGTTATAAAACTGAGAAATAATTAAAATTGCTTATAGTAATTTGCACTTCAAAAAAGTGCTACAATGCACTTGTTTGTACATAGCTTTGGTATCATTCACTCAATTCTCTTGAGTATATACCCAGGAATCATATTTATACATCATGAGATTCTCCCATCTTTAATGGTGTTTGGTAGTGACTCACTGCTTTTCACAGTCATTGTACTAATTTACACACATCCTCTGTCTCCCTTCTCCCAGTATGTGATGGTTCTGATCATTTCCAAACCTACCAGCACTTGATACTCTCGAATTTAATTTTATTTTTATGGGCATGAAATGGCAATATAAGATAATTTAATTTCCATTTCTTTGGTTATTAATGCTATTAAACATATTTTCATATTTTTGAAACCAGTCACTTTCTCTGTGTGTATAATACTCATGTTTTTCTGCTCTCCCATATTTTTTTTCCTTTGGGCTCTTTGTCTTGTGAAAATTTCTTCAATGTAAGTATCTCTCTCTTACAACTTCTAAGCACAGAGTGGGAGCAAATCTGAGATCATCCATCCCAGAAAAAGAATGATGCTACATGGTTTTACTTTGCTATTTCATTTTATTAATTGGGATGGTTTCAACTCCGTGAAAGCTAGCAGCAAGGCATGCGCACTCACCCACTCTTATTGACTGAAAGGGCTCTAAGTGCCATGTGTATTAACTGAGCAGATTGACGACAAGATTGCAGCCATCTCTTGCCTTGCACTTCATCACTCCAAACAATGTCATTCCCAATGCAAGACTGACAGGCACTCATGTCCTGCCTCAGTTCTATATCCCCAATCCATTAGTATTGGCTCCAGGTCAGCTTTTTGAATACAAGATCAATTCTAATATAGTTACATTGACTTCTCTGTCTATCAGAGAGTAGATAGAAAGTTGAGAGGGATCAATAAATTCCAAACAACAAATCAGAAAATATATAGTGCATTTGAGCCAGTTAGCATGCATGGATTCCCTGTGCTAGGCATTGATTTAAATATAGGTAGTCTAATAAAAGGCATTTAAATATAGGCAGTACAGAAATAGTGTTTGTATCATATCTGAAAGCCAAAATGGAAATCAACTCTTTAATCTGTGTCTTTAGTTGATAGAACATAGGAAAGGACAAAACCTTGGCTTTATGCTCAAAATCTTAATTTTCCTGAATCTATTTTACCATTTTGACTTAGTTCATGCCTTCTCTACATGCGTTTCTATCACACTAACCTAATTTCTTTGTACAAACGAATATGTGCTCTTTTGTACACATCTTCCAGGCATCACAAACAGCATCTCTTCACTTCTCAAGTCCACCATTATAAATACTTTCCTTCCTGTGGCGTAGTGAGTAAAGCCGCCACCTGTGGTGCCAGCATCCAATATGAGCGCTGGTTCACACTCAGGCTGCTCCAGTTCCGATCCAGCTCTCTGCTATGGCCTGGGAAAGCAGTAAAAGCTGGCCCAAGTCCTTGGGACCCTGCACCTGCATGGGAGACCCAGAAGAGGCTCCTGGCTCCCGGCTTTATAGAATAAAAATATTTAATTGAAAGGAAAATTTATGGAGAGAGAGAGAAAGAGAGAATTTATCCACAGGTTCACTCCCAAAATGGTCACAATAGCCAGGGCTGAGAAAGGCCCAAGCCAGGAGCTCAGAAATGCATCCAGGTCTACCACATGGGTGGTTGGGCCTTAAGAACCTGGGACATCTTCTGTCTTCCCAGGCATATTAGTAGGGAGCTGGATTGGAAGTGGAACATCCAAGTCTCAAACTAACACCCATATGGATGGCAGCATTGCAGATGGCGGCTCAACACATTGCACTACAATGCTGGCCCCCTACCTTATAGAAGTTTTCCTGCAAATGAAATGACTTAACATCTATTAAGTCGTATGAATTTGTTACTGAGTATAGTAATCATTATATCTGTTTTCATAAAACATGTTTATTAATATAATTTCCATCTCTGTTATATTATCGGACTCAAAGATATCTCAAGATTATAAAAGAACATGAGTGTTTCATCTGTAGTGTTATTTAGAATAATAATTATACTGAGATTTAGGAAGAAGCCACCAGAATCTCTGATACACCATGTGCCAGTGGACCTTAGGCAATGGTAGGGTGATGATTAGCCCAAACATTTCAGCCCAGGACTAGATTGGAAATTTTGGCTTGATATTTTTGTTTTAAGAGAAGGTGCTTTTATTTCACTAGACAGAGACCATGAATGAAAAAAGAATAAAGTACTTGTTATCTCAGTTTACAACTAGAACAGGATTCTAGAGAAATTGGTCAACTTTGATTAACATGACCTAAGTACATGGTATGAGTCCAAGCTCATATCAGTATTAGTGTGTTTTAAATAAGCACATACATTTATTTAGGCATTATACTGCAAGGGTGGGAGACATAACTTTATGTCTCAGACACAGCCCTTCAAGTGACCTTATTATGGTGGAGAGTAAAATAAGACAGAAAACTCACCCTGTTGAGGAAGATACTGCAAGACAACCATGATAAGCCTCTGAATTAGTACTTATAAATTACTATGGTGTTTGGGTAGTTTGAGGATAGTCTCAGAGCAGTGGAATTGAAGAGAATCTTAATAGAAAACATAGATTTAGGCAGGGTGTTCAGTAGAGGATGGTTTTTAAAAGCAGTAAAGAAATGGGAAGAAAAGTATTTTTTTAAAGAGTTATTTATTTATTTGAAAGAGTTACAGAGAGGAGAGGCATAGAGAGAGAGGTCTTCCATCTGCTGGTTCATTCCCCAAAAAAGCCACAACGGCCAGAGCTCAGCCGATCAGAAGCCAGCAGCCAGGAGCTTCTTCCAGGTCTCCCAAGTGGGTACAGGTGCCCAAGCACTGGGCCATCTTCCACTATTTTCCCAATTCATAGCAGGAAGCTGGATGGCAAGAGGAGCAGCCAGAACATGAACTGGCACCCACATGGGATGCTAGTGCTATAGGCAGAGGCTTAGCCTACTATGCCACAGCACCAGAATCTATACATCTTGTGTTAAACTCTGAAATTTCTCCTTTTGAGAACAGTATCTTATACTCCATACCTCAACTGTTTCCAGTAAGGACACCGAGGCTCAGCAAGATTAAGTTATGTTCTTAAGGCCATATACTTAGTGGGTAGTACCGTTGGGACTGTGATCCTCACTATGTGGCTGCAGGATCTGTGCTTCTGCAACAGTACTGTGCCCTCCCTGGTCTGTGTGTCTCCAAAGCAGCCAGAAGCCTGCCTTTTAACTCCCATGCAGCCCTCCAGCTTCTCTCGCCAGATGAAGTCAAGAGCAAAGGCTTCTTCCTTTGCCAGGAGAAAAAGATCACAGATGTATTTCAGAAAGGACGTGGGCAGAGTTAACCATGAAAAAAGGAAAGTATCACTTTTGGCCATGGTTTTCATATGATCTGCTAGGTTCTACTGCTGTCTGTTTTGCTCTTAAACAGTAGAGATAGACAAGAATGAATTCAAGAGAAAATCAAAACAGTATACAATTAAATACAAGGAACAAGTAAGTAACATTGAACTACAACAGAAAGTCAAAGTCTCATCTGAACACGTATTTTGCCCACACTAAAACTAAATAAGAAAATTGAATTTTAACCCAGGAAGAAGGGAATCTAGAAAAAAAAATTGCATGCAGTTATGTAAAGTGTTCATTGAAACTTTCTACTCAAATCCTACAACAAATCACTCAAATCCAATAACTAAATGACAATAAAGATGACCAGTAAATGACAGCGGTTGTTCCTACAACTCGCCATGCATACTGTATTGTTTCAAAGCCTTTGTGTTTTAAATGGTTATGGTGTGCAACAGGCCTTCCCTACCTACAAATCTCTGTTAAGTTTCTCCACAGCCTATACAGAAGTATTACCAGTCCCGTTTATTAGGTGAGGGGCAAAGCACCATACTGATGATTGTTTCAGAATTAAAACCTGAGTGGAGAATCAGGATGCAAAATCAAACTGGACTTTGAATGTCGCATGTATGTGTATGTGTGTGCGTGTGTGTATACTCAACATTATCACATTCACAGGTGTAGACACAAGTAATCCTTTAAAATTGGATACCCTGGGAAATAGAAAAATCATTTTGGATTTTATTTCAGCTCTTCCAAGTTCTGCAGCATTTATGTCATTTTGCCTGACTTTGGAAATTATGCAAATATGAAAAAATGAATTTGTTTTCTTTTTATAGTTCTCTGAAAGCAACCACGTGTGAGGTAAGAATAAAGTATAATTCTGTGTATATAGTTTGAATCTCCATATCTAATACTGAAATAATTAAACTTGTTAGTCCTACCAAACTGTCAATTGCATGATATACCTCTAACTTTATGCAAAATGCAGGTCCCTAAAATCATTTTATATGCAAGCAGACAGGGAAAATACATCTTTCTCCTGTTGACTGTGAAATCTATGTAAGAGACGGCAACCTCAATTTTTGATGGGGCTCCTCTAATATTCTTCTTTCCTTTACCTTGTATGAGTCTTGTTTGTGTACTCAGTAATAATTCTTTATTTACAATCAATTGTTTTTTAAATGTATGATTAGGTACATATAAGCCAGATCTAGCTATAAGGATTATTTTGTTTGGGGGGATTCCAACAGACACAACAAGATCTGTTATATGGATTTTTCCTTGCTGCATACCATTTTCTACCCAGAGGTAGAGATTGTAGGATTCTGCTGTTGTAGGGAGGGCTGCTAACAGTGTTTACAAAAATGGTTGAGAAAACCCATGTCTGTCTGACAGCTTTTTACCACATCAATTATAAATGCATTTTCCCTTGGGTGGTATTATCTCTCGCCCAAGGAATTTTCCACTGTCCTGGAGCATTTGCTGAGGAGAATTGATTAGGAAGGCGGCTTCCCAGTAGATGGAGAGAAACTGCAAATGCTTCTGTTTGTTGCTGTGGTTGCCCTCCTAGCATAAGTACTGCAAGAATGTGAACAATTACAGCCGAAAACTCAAGCGGAAGCTGCTATGATAGAATTGGCAATTCACCCCTGCCGAGCGGAACAGACCCAGATATGTGCAGCTTGAATATGTCTACCTGAGCAAAGTGATATTTGCTGGTGAGAGAATTACAGACGCCAGTCATCTGGAGAGGCAGAAGGGAGATACGTGTCTCCCTTTGGGCTGGACTGGAATTATCTGGATTGGAAATATTGAGCAGTTTTGCTCTGAGTATGATTCCATAGACCCAGTTTTCTTGCTTGTCTTTGCTTATGGCTATGATATATTAAGAGAAAAGTATTAAGAGGAGTTTAGATAAAGTAATTCAAATAATTCTGGATACATTACCTAATCTTTTTTGTTTATAAATGTGATTATATATGCTTTTAAAACTTAGAAACATAAATTCATTTATTTTATGACATAAATTTGCTTACTGCTGATTCTGAAGTTTGGCAGTTCTGTTTCAATCTTCCTTTCAGAGTTATTTCAAATCGAATTTCAGTCTCAAAATTTTGTTTCACAGGGATTTTTATATAACATCTGGTCCAGGGCTTACAAACAGGTAAGCACTGGATTAATCATGTCACAAAAGTCAAATGCAGCATTATCTGACAGCCCTATTTGGGAAAATAAATAACTGTTTGAAACAAATGTCTTAAAGATGGTCAACTTTTGAACCAGTGATCCCATGACAATGAATGTCTCTTAGGAAATTCACTAAAATTAGTGTCTAGCACAGTACCACAAGCTGGCAGACTGAGCTCCTGAAATTTAACAGCCCTCAATGTTATATGTCAAATATCCATTGTATTTTGAAGACTTAATATAAAAAAGCATGAAATATCACTTTAATAGTTTTAATTTTGATCATCTATGGAAACAAAATATTTAAAATATTAGAAATAATTTCACTTGTATCTTTTTCACCTTTGGATTGTAGCTATTAACAACAGCATATTAAGCAAAATTTAACATAATATGTTACTCATATTTGTGCTTTGCATTTTGTTTCTGTTGGATAAATGCTCTAAAAGAAAAAAAAAAAAGATCTACATGCATACAAAGTTGGCCACATTGCCTATGATGAAAGCATTTTGGTTGCAACTGAAAAATGTACCAATGACAGAATGGCTATGAGTACCATAATATAGAAATATGATTGAATAGTGTGTAAAAAAATGAAAATCATTATGACAACTGTAGACATATGAAACCTACAATGAGGGACTGGCACCATGGCTCACTTGGCTAATCCTCTGCCTGCGGCGCCGGCATACCATATGGGCGCCGGGTACTAGTCCTGGCTACTCCTCTTCCAGTCCAGCTCTCTGCTATGGTCTGGGAAGGCAGTGGAGGATGGCCCAAGTGCTTGGGCCCTGCACCCGCATGGGAGACCAAGAGGAAGCACCTGGCTCCTGGCTTCAGATCAGCCCAGCGCCGGCCGTGGCAGCCATTTGGGAGGTAAACCAACGGAAGGAAGACCTTTCTCTCTGTGTCTCTCTCTCTCACTGTCTAATTCTATCTGTCAAATTAAAAAAAAGCAAAGAAACCTACAATGAATATATATATATATATATATATAAGAAAGTAAACAAGAATCTATATGTAACAATAGGCATAGAACTTTGCAGAAACTACATAAATAAACAGAAAAATAGTGAAAGAGAATATGAAAATAATATTGTTTATAAGGCAGTAAGTTTTTGAAGGAATTGCTTTTCTTTTGAAAAGTCCCATTGTTGGTATTATAACACTTTTTCTACAAGATTACAAAAGAATTAAAAGATGAAACTGATATAGAAAGGTGTTTGTATCATTTTACATATCTTGCAAACCTGGAAAGCCACTTGTCAGGAACCATTCAGTGCTGCTGGTATGGAAAATTCCTCTGTATATGGTTCATTCTTGTACCTTAAGAAGAAATTCCTAATCTCCTATAGCCCCACCAAAATACAGCATGAATGTTATAGAAGAAATCACACACACACACACACACACAGCAAGACAGAAGAAATCACAGAGAGAGAAGAAAGCACACACATACACACACATGGTGTGGGGGCAGGCAGGGAGAGAGAAATGTATTCAATTCAGCCACTACACAAATGAACCCAAGTTTTACACTAGCTCTGCCTACCCAATATTTCTATTTCTGCTGCAGTCCCTACATGTAGGCCCCCTCCTTTGTTTCATTGTCTCCTATTTTATTACTTGACAGTATCCTTCTCACTGAACTCCCTATGTACATTCTCCTTCCAGTCTCTCCTAACATTATACACATCAATTTTATTTGAGTATTCTCCTCTAATCCATTCTCTTCCAATGCCTTTCCATGCTGGTTAGGCAAACTCATGGAAACATACAGAATGGCCACTCTTACCTAAGGATTAAACCCAGTTACTTACAGGTTTTTATTCAACATCATCATTCCCATGCTTTCTCATATTGGCTGCAAACAGATCCCAACCCCTAGCTCACCTGGTCTCTCCAGTTACTAGCCCAAATGCTTTCCACTCTCCATCCAGTGACAAGGTATTAACCTGGAAGGCCTAGCACAAATGTCATCTTCTAACAAAGCAGTCCATCTACTCCATGAGAGTTATTTGGACAGATATACAGAACGAGATACATAGCTATAACCAGTGCATTACATTGGCAGGACAAAAATCAATTCTGCCGTCAAACTATACAATGGGATCCAAAGTTTATTCTGCCTTCTCCTTTATGCCCTTACCAGAGCACAGACAGATTTATGTTAGTTTTACTTCCTATGAAGATCTCCATTTCTTCCTCATCTCTCTTCCTCTTCTCCAATTCAGTTCCAACATTTTCATCATGCCTAAGTTTTGACAGCCACCTTCTAATCCTTCCTCTCTGTTCTAATACCATTCCCCCAGCCAACTTCCTCTCCACATAAGCACTAAAGAATGGTTCCTTAAACATGAATCTGATTATCCACTCCCCTCCTTGAAGGTCTGTAATTACTCAAAATCACCTCTGGGCAATGTTTACCATGACTGTCCTGTCTTTCCAGCAGCATAGCTCAACACTGGATGCCTTATTCTTTATACTCCAGCAATGCCGATCTGCTTGTGTGCTGCTGAACACAGCTTGTGATGTTTCGGTTTTTGTCTTTCCTCTTGATCTCTCTGCCCCTTGACCATCCCCTCTGCCATGGAATATATACAAACTGCACATGACTTATTCCTCGTTATCCTTTGAAATTAAAATGAGCATGGCTTTCCTTAGGAAATGATTAGAAAATTGGCCCTGAGTTATCCTGACAGCTGATTTCATTGCATTTCCTCTCTTCTCTCATCTCCCATGTATTTGAAAGACAGCTATTCATTCACTTACAAAATGTTTTAAAAATATTTGTTTTTTTTTCCTCCCTCAGTAGACAGGGTAAACCTTGAGAGCAGAGCATATATTTTATTCATCTCTCCATCACCAGTTGCTAAGATGTAGTACCTATTCAATACTAGTTGATGGCATGAACTAGACCAGCCCAGCTCATGCCACTTAGAAGCTATAACAACAAGAGTTTATGCCAGTATACTGTCAATGATGAAACTAATATTTTTCTAGTCAAACAATTCTATTATATTTTAGCCAAAATATTAGTGCTATAATAGACAATGCTCTTGGCTTTGGAAGCAAGTTAGGCTTTGCATAGCACAGCCCGCAAGACAGCAAGGGAAGGAATGCATAGGCGATGTCAGCTTGCACTTGTCTGGTGACTTTCAGGTTTATAAGATCAGTCAGTTACAACTTGCAAAGGTGAATCCAGGTCCAGGTAAATGTTAGCATTAGATATTTGAGTTTTGCAAGAAAAACATTTTCCACTGGGTTGCTCCTTTTAAATACCATCACCAGAAGTGTCCAGAGGGAAATCAAAGAAATGTGTTTGCCTTTACTTCTCCTTGTTGGGTGTGCTATCTACTCCAGGACTGCGAGACTGCACTGCTTCTGTTTGGTGAGCATGGATTTCCTAAGGAACCCTGAGGAATATTTTCAAATGCCAACGAAATAAATAGCCATTTCATGCAATCATTTGGATAAGAATATATGATAAATTTACAAAATCCATGGTAGGGGCCTTTTAAAAGGCTGACCACATTTGCATATATTTTTCTTTTTATACAATTTCTAGTAATAGGAACTAGAAGCAAATGTTTCTGTGAAATGATAAGTGATGTATTAAAGCATGGTACAAAGTAACAGAGGGGTGTCTCCAAAAGTAAACAAATTCTGTCAAATAAAAATATGCTGAGAATATAATTCTAAAAGCTGCATGTCATCTGGAAATGGCAGGTCTTGAGAGTTTATAATTGCCTTTTTTACTGTGTACTAGGAATAAGACCACTCTCAGGTTTTACCAAATGTGAAATGAAGCAAAAAATTTTATTGAAACTACCAGTAGACTACAACATTGATTTTTTAAAGGAAATAGTATTCTCATACTTCAAAAGGGAGTTTATTACAGTGGTCCTAACTCGGATGTTGTTCTCTAGAAATTCTGTCATTCATCGATTAACAAAGAGCTCCTAAACAGCTTTTACCACGTTAATGTGCTAGGACATAAGACCTTTTAGAAGTACAGAAAAAGTCAAAGAGTCTTGAAACAGGACCCCCGTGCAATTATGCAGTAGAATCCCAGGGAGAATTTGGGGATGTTTTTTGAAGGCCTTGCCATTTCTAGCTGTCAGTGGAGAACAGTCAGTGAGAAAAGCATAGCTATTTCCCCATTAAGCAAAAACATATCCTGAATTTTAGATGTCATTTCAATCACACATCCACCTTTCCCATTAAAATGTTTTAAAAGAGGAGATCATATGGTGAGGGGGTGAAAACACAATAAAATAATTTTAATGTTTTAACATCTTCTCTCACAACCCTAGAGTGTGGAAATGAGCTGCTCTGCACAGAGCTCACACCAGGTGTACACACCGTCTTCCCCACAGCCTCTGCTAGTCTACAGATGGCCCAATCTCCAGTGGATAGCAAAGGCCACCTTTATAGCCTGCACCTCCTACTCCAATACCTTGCATGCTACTGGCTTGGGCTTTATATAGCAGCTGATGGCCAAGCAATCCAAGTGTAATTAAAAGTCATGTTCAGAAAACAAAAAGAAATTCCTGCTGAGTGGTTTCCAGGAAGGAGGCTATCAGGCAACCACATGGGAGGCCAAATACAAAGGATACAGGAGCCAAAAACGACTTTGGAAAAAAAGGGACCTGGCTAAAGATGCAAGTGCTAAGGAGGGGAGCTGGAAACTCAGAGCTCCAAAAGCAATGGCTGCTCAGAGCTGATTAGCTCACCTGAAGGTGACAGGAAAGGAAAATAAGAAAAATCCGTGCTTTGGACCTGAAACAAGAGAAATGCCCTAAGCTCATTAGCATCAGGGAGCCAAAACGCTTTGTTCCCCATGAAATTAGCAGAGAGAATTACAGAATAATAACCGTCTTTAGTAAACAGATTTAATGCCTGGACCTGGCTCTCCTGCCCCAGGTCCTTTATTTCTCCTGTGGACAAAAAGGAGCAGTTGTATTGAAGTCTCTGACGTCAGCTAACAAGCTTGGCTGGCTTTTTCCCGAGGGGGCACGAGGAAGTTATTGAAGCAGTGAAAAATTATAAAGTGGTAAAAGAGTTTTGACAGGAAAACCCTTTGAAAAACCGAAACCAAAACAAAAGCTCTCCCTTCATCAAGGCAATTTTTTGGTGATTTGAGGTAGAAAATAAATGTCAAATAGGGTCTCCAGGACTTTCTCTTACTCGAGTCATCTTGTTGGGCAGATTTGTTAACTAAATATGGAAGATGCTTATTTATTTTGGTCAAAATTTTTTTCTGGATTATCTCAATTTGACAGAAAACATGATCCCTTAATAAAATATTTATGTTATAGGTGGGGGGGGCAGGTCTTTCTCCATATAAACAGGATCATTCTCCAAATTTTCTATCAGAATGTCTGATTTGTAACTTGTGGAGAGTAATCAGGATATTATTCGGAAAACCAGTCACAGAGCGTAGAAGCTGACACACAGCCTGGAAGGTTTTGTAAAGAGTATAGGATAGTGGTATTTTGGCTTTGGTATTTACAACTTAGGCTTTTAAAATCTAGAGAATGCTATGTGCCTGTATAAAGAAAATTATGATTTTTCGTCTATCCCAGTCACAAGGAAAAAAAATGGATACATTGGTACTCTATTCAGAAAATGCATTTGGGGTGATGTGGTTTAAAATATAAACTGTGTGGCATTCAAGATGTTCACTTTGGGAGAGTGTTATGGAGGCCCTCAGAAATGTCACTTATCTCCTGCTAACTGTCATCCAGGAGGGCAGAGTCATGCATAACAGAATATGGTGCACAGGAAAAACAAACAGTGTCAATCTCTGACCTGAGCCCATGAACACAGACGTGTTCAACCGCAGGCAGTGAGGAATGGCCTAACTGTTTTCCATGTGGGTAACTCTAGCATAATGGGCTCCAGGTTTATTTGGGTTTTAAACAATACTTAAATTCTCTTGGGAAATCTTAGGGACTCGATTTAGAGTAACTGTAAATACCGTTTTTCAAGAACAATATTGAAAGGAACTATAGGATTCTCTGCTGCAGATGGCTAGCTCCAGATTATGGTCTGACACAATACAGACGTTTTCAAGGGGGCAGTAAAGTACAGTAGCTAGGAATAATGATGACAAAACAAAATAAAACAAAAAAAGGAGAACAAAATCCTAGTTTGCCTGTGTGTTCATTTTCTGAACTCCATATTATTCATTTATGAAATGGAGATGATACCCATAGAACTAAGGTTAAGAACTGAGGCAAGTATTACATGAGACAACGTGTGTCCCCTGCTCACCACAATACCTGCTATAAGACAATCATTCATAAACCATGATAAAACTAATAAAATCGACACCCATCAATCATGGGCAACTTTCTATTTAGTGAAATATTTTGGAGATTAACAATGACTGACATTGAGTGTAAAGTTTATTTGACAAGGAAAATTTGCTGAATATAGTCTTAATATTCCATGGAAAAGTAAGATTATAGCAGAGGGAACTCAGGAACTCAATTCTAAGGATAATTACCAGGATACCCACAAGTCCATGAGCAGAGTTCTTTCAAATCCAGGCCTTCCCCTTTGTTCATCTAAATTTCTCACGACAGTCAAGATCAAGCAGTGTCTTGTGGCCTTCCTTGTTCTTTCTGCTGTTTTACCAATTTACTCTCATGCAGCTCTTACACTACTTTGCAAGACGCAATCTAGCTTCTATGTAAATGTTCAGTAATTTATGTCTTCAAAATGCAAAGTTGATTTTGAATGATCAAAGTATGAGGTCAGAGAAACATACAAAATAGCATTAAAAGCCTCTTCTTCATTTATGTGATGGGGGGGAGGGGCTCGGAAGCTTAGAGGAATCAAGATGACACAGAGGGAGTAAGTAGGATCTAGGAGCACATAAATTTGGAAGGAGGCCTTCATCTCTGAGTCAAGCAAGAAGCACCCTTCCTTGACTTCCCCCACCCCGAGCAGCCTGTTGGCTATCAGGTGACATCTCATTTCTCCGAACCAAGTGGATTCCTCTAAATCAAGCCACCAAGCCAAGATACTCGGAATGGTCACATATTCTTGGGAATGTAATCATTTTTGTAAAATATTTATGACTTTAGTGCACTGATGAAGATAAGTTATTGTTACTCATTTCTTTCTAGAGCCACATATTTAGATTTAAAGAAATTTTGGCTTATTGACATGTAAGCCATTTTCTTTCCTAGCCCCAGACTTTAAAGAATTGTCATTTAAGACATTTTTTTTTTTTTAAATTTTTGACAGGCAGAGTGGACAGTGAGAGAGAGACAGAGAGAAAGGTCTTCCTTTTGCCGTTGGTTCACCCTCCAATGGCCGCCGCGGTAGCGCGCTGCAGCCGGCGCACCACGCTGATCCGATGGCAGGAGCCAGGTGCTTCTCCTGGTCTCCCATGGGGTACAGGGCCCAAGCACTTGGGCCATCCTCCACTGCACTCCCTGGCCACAGCAGAGAGCTGGCCTGGAAGAGGGGCAACCGGGACAGGATCGGTGCCCCAACCGGGACTAGAACCCAGCGTGCTGGCGCTGCAAGGCGGAGGATTAGCCTAGTGAGCCACGGCACCGGCCTAAGACAATTTTTAAGAAATTAGAGTAGAATACGAATATTACTGTATAGAAATTTTCTTACTGTGGAAATTCTTAAAACACTTGAACAAATTTCAAGTGCATCTTTTGCTTTTAATATTTGTAAAAGATGTATTTACTTATTTGAAAGGCAGGGTGACGGAGAGAGATCCTTGATGCAGTCAGTGGTTCACTCCCCAAAAGGCTGCAATGGCCAGCTCGGGGCCAGGCCAAGTCAGAAGCCGGGAGTTTCCTCCAGATCACTCATGTGGTCAGCAGAGGCCCAAGCTCTTGGACCAGGTTCTACTGCTTTCCTAGGTGCTTCAGCAGGGAGATGCCCTGGAAGCAGAACCCCTTGGATATGAACAGCATCCATATGTGAAGGTGGCGTCACAGGTGGTGGCTGAACCCACTGTGCCACACCAACCCTCGCCTCTGTTTTTTTTTTTTTTTTTTTTTTCAGAAATAGAAAAAAAATCCATATCATAATGCATTTTGATTAGGGGAACTTTCTTCCTACACTGACTTATTTGCTGCATGCAATTGACCTTATAAGCAAAACAAAATTTCAGTTTAAGCCTTGAAATAATAGCAATGGCCATAGCTGTTGAAAAAGAGGAGTAGGAAAAGCAGTCAACAAACAGTAATCTTTCAAGGATTAGCGACTCTCTCTAGAAAGAAACACTGTTCCTCTACAAAACTTCGAATACCAGAGCATGCATTTCTAATTACTTGTAAGAATAGAGCAGCTTCACTTTTTTTTTTTTTTTTTTTTTTTGAAACTACTCAGCAATCACAAGTCAGCTTTATAAAGCTAACTTTTGAAAGTGAGTTCAGGGCCGGTGCCCCAGCTCAATAAGCTAATCCTCCGCCTGCGGCACTGGTACACCAGGTTCTGTCCCAGTTGCTCCTCTTCCAGTCCAGCTCTCTGCTGTGGCCCAGGAATGCAGTGGAGGATGGCCCAAGTCCTTGGGCCCTGCACCCGCATGGGAGACCAGGAGAAGCACCTGGCTCCTGGCTTCAGATCAGCAAGGTGCGCCGGCCGCAGCAGCCATTGGGGGGTGAACCAATGGAAAAGGAAGACCTTTCTCTCTGTCTCTCTCTCTCACTGTCACTCTGACTGTCAAAAATAAAATAAAATAAATAAATAAAAAAAAAGAAAGTGAGTTCAGATAAATCTTTTCAAAATTTAAGTAGATTATAAAGGTAATAAATTTACATTCTCTACTTGCAGATAAAGACAGCATCCATGGTGTAGACCTTGCCAACGATATGCAAATTGACTTAAGGACAAAAACAGAAAATATTGGGGCATCAATTAACCCTGAAGGCTTTAAAAGAATTCTCTTGTTCCTTCCAGAAAGCCTACTTTCATCAGTGATGTGAACTACGGGAACTCTGATACTCCACTTACCCTTACCTTGGTGAGTCAGAGCTTTCAGTATTTGTTAGCATCAAAACAAAAAGTCTGAAGCAGCTGGATGTCAAAGCCAGTATTGCACTGAAATTTACTTCTGAGAAATAAAATGGTTTATATTCTATTTATTTGCACAGTTCAGGCTTATTCACTCTTTTCAAGGAAAAAAGGGCATTTATTTTTGCATGAGAAGATGAGAAGCATAAAATTCACGAAGATTTCTGTGGTCAATATATATGAAGGCTATACATTTCAAAAGTGAAAATAAGTTGTGTTGGGGAAAAAAATCCTGCTAGTTATGTGCTTATGTGCATTTCTTCTGTGATGGAATTGACTGGATTCTCAAAAGTTCTCTAAGTGAAAATATGCTGAGAAACCACTCTGAATAATTGAAGAATATGTAGAACAGATGAGTAAACAAATACAGCAAGTTTAGATTTTAAAGGACTTTGAAGTAGAGTTGCAATTTGTTCTTTAAATTTTATAATTAATAGAAAGGACGAGGGGTAAGGATGTTATTTTTTCCTGATACTACTTGGGAAACATCAAAGGATAGGGCCATGTGCATCCAACCTCTCAAACAAATAAAGTCAGTACTTTTCCTCCCACACTATATTTAAATTTGAAAACACATCCTTTATTAATCAGAGACACAGAGTCACTCAGAGAAATTATTAAAATGCAGATTCTGGGCTGGGGCCAGAGATCTGCATTTCTAATAAGTTCCCAGGTACAGTCAGAGCTGCTGCTCTGTCACACAATGAGTAGAAAGGCCTAAGGCTAACAATAAATGCTGTAGTGAGCATAAGAAGGTTATATCTTTTATTTGACTTGCTAATTTATCTTGTTTGGGCACTTGGTTGGCTTTTCCCAGTTGCCTATAGCCTTGGGCAAGCACTGTTGCCTTATATCTACTTTAATGCAACCGCCTACTAGCTATTCTCTCTAAATCCTATAAGTTCTCCTTCCAAAAATGATGATGCTGATGTTGATGATCACTATTCATACTGTGTGTCAGGACCTCTTTTAAATACTTCATAAGTATTAACTCATTAATCTATCCTGCTGTCACATTAATCAACCTTCAAAATACGCTTCATGTCTTATTATGCTCATGCCCCACATCTTTTGGTAATTCCAATAGTTCTCTTAGACTGGGTTCAAATTTTCCCCTGGGTGTTCCCATTCATCAACACTGTTTTAGAATCCGAGTTCTCTAAGCAAGCAAATTTCAATTGACATAAATTTCCAATTGTTCATTGCTAATCTTGTCAGTTTAAAGTAACCTATCTGGAATTTGGGGACCTCTATTGTTTATCAATGACTCAACCACATTTAACATAGTTCCCCCAATTTACCCTCTGCCCCATCTGGATAAATCACTTCAAAACTGCATGAATATGTCAACATTATCCTAGCCTCCATGACTTTTCTGAAGCTTTAAACCCCAGATGAAATATTCTACTTTTCACACTAAACACTTCCTATCCATTCTCTTAACTCCAAGATGAAGTTTCATCAGCATTTACCATCTCCATTTTTACAAAGATCTTGTTTCTTTCTGAACTGGTGTGATATCCTCAGCCTCACCTTCAAAGGTCCTTCAAGGGTTTTCTCTGTTAGCCTTGTCTTCTCAACTAATTCATAAGGGAAAAGATCTGCCTTACACCACTTGAACATAGACCTCAAAAGCCCTACAAATATTCAAATCTTGATTCCCCATTTCAAGCACTGCTAAAATTTATCACAATGCTACTCTCCATTAAGACAGTACATTTTAATAAAGATATTGTTCCTTGATTGACTTTCTAGTGATAATACAGAGTTCAAACTCCTATGATATCACCAGGGCTTCCTTACTTACACTGTTTACACACTGAACCCTGGTAGATAAAGGAATTCACTTCATAGGTGAAGGAGAGCAGCAGGACTTAGGTGTGAAGTAAAAAATAATAGTTTCAGGTATCCCTTTGTAGACAGTTAATGAGCATATATTATGAGCTAAATTCCAGGAAGAATCTAGCTTTGAATCAGAGCTTCTCTTTTAGTTACACATACAATTCTTAGTCACCATCTGAGATATACATTTGCAAATACCTTGTCTTTTCCTTGGAATTTTTAAGGTAACTCTTCATAAAATGTAGCATAGCTCTTCTAAGGGAATCAAGAAATACAAAAAAAAAAAAAAAAAAAAAAACCTCATGAAATTTTGATGAAGAGGCACCTTAGGTTGACATCTCTCTTGTGGGAGCACCTAAGGGGGTTGGAGTGTTGAAGTGATGGAACAATTACTGATACTAGAATTCTGCAGAGTGAGTTCATCTCCTGATTAACATGTATATCACTGATTATTCCCAATTACATCTTTGTGCATCACTGGTGATAACCACATGGATTATTCATTACACTATGACCTGAAAATTAAAGGAGAATGAAGTTTTCTAAATAAGAGAAATAGCACTGACTCAGAAACGTGTGCATGTAGGGAACCAGTAATCCTACACTCAAGCCCTGCATGGAAGAAGCCCTTAATGATGCTATCAGAAAAACCTAGAGAGAAAATTATAAAGTTTCCTGTATTCCTATAGAGACCATATGTGTGTAAGAGAGTATGTGTGTGCATGTGTGCATGTTGGGGATGTAGAGGAGACTGTTTAGGAAATAGGCAAGTTCCATCCACAAAAACAATAAGCAGGAGGTCTTCATACACCTGCCCTTGCCATCTTGTCTAGCAAGGAAAACAGCTGTACACCTTGGGTGGGATTCTACAGCCAAGTGTGGGATGAGTATGATGCTATGAAAACAGGATCCTTACCCAGAGGTGTGATACTTGGATTGTGTTCCCTCCTTTGTTTTTCCATGGTATCTTTCTGCTATCCTTATATAACTATTCTTGTACTCTTATGTAGTTGCTTATTTACTCCACCTTGATTGTGACCTACTTAAGGGTAGGGGCCTTCTTATAAATTGCTGCGAATACTCTACTGAGTTTCTGACATGTATTAGGTAATCAATTATATATTTTGCACAAAATATAGTCTTAACACAACATTGACTTTATCTTTTCATATTTCACAACCTTAGGATTTCCAAAGGACATGATGAAATTATTGGAAGGTTTTCTAACCACATGTTTTCTCTATTTATTGTTAATGCAGCTCTTTTTTCAGGTACTGATATTCCCTTCAGAGTCTCCTTTAAAAAATGTCTTCTATGGCTCTAGAAAAATAGAACTATGCCACCCGAATATTTTGGAAAAATATAAAGAAAAAATAAACTGTTCCTCTACTACAGCAGGAGGATCAGTGAAGTCAATGCCACTTGCTTTCTTCTATAAGGGATCTGGGTGAGAATGCTCAAGTCACACTGGAAAGACTTCCCCTGGAAGTGCAAAGAGCATTCTTCAAGATCCTTTAGCTGGATGGTTCCATCGCTTTGATCTGGCTCTCAATGAAGGACCTCCTACAAAGAGCTGGGCATGCCCCATGAGTTCTGACTTCCCTGTGACCAAGCTATTTACTTCTCAGTACATATTAATAGGCTCCTTTTTTTAGTCTGCAATAACTTGTCATTGTGATAATGCTGAAAGATAGAACTGCTCCCATGTGATGATAAAATCAGAGTTCTGAACCTACAGAAGTGAGGGCTCCATCATTCTCGATTTTTTTTAATTATATATATATATTTAATTTAAAACATTTTTTAAGGTGAACAAATTTTACATATTTCATATATACAGATTTAGGAACATAATGAAACTTCCCTCCCAACAAGCTCCCACACTTCCTCCTCCTTCCTCTCTTATTCTCTCTCTTAATTTTTACAATGATCTACTTCCAGTCTATTTTATACTCATAAGATTAACCCTACAATAAGTAAACAGTTCAACAAATAGTAAGAAGAAAAAAAAAAAAAAACACTGTTCCCCAACAGTAGAGACAAGAGCTGTAAACAAGCATCAAATCTCAAAGTGTCACTCTACATCACCCTCTCCTTTATCAATACCACCACAGTCCTCAAGTGTTTTAACTTTTACTCTGTTTATAGAAAAAGAGAAAACATTATACAAGACTCCTAGGGAGGGTGATTAAGACTCTGTGTGGGACACCCACTTCCTGTATTGAAGATCCCGGGTTATAATTCCATCTCTGCTTACAAGTTTCCTCTAAATTTGCACCCTGGGAGGCAGCAAGTGAACGGATCAAATACTTGGATACCTGCTACCCACATTCTAGAGACCCAAACTGGGTTTCAGGCTTCTGATTTCATCTTGGCCCATCCCTGGCTATTGTTGACATTTGAAGAATGCATGACTAGATTTTAAGGTCTTTCTCCATCTCACCCTGTTTTTCAGTCTCTCTGAATTCAAATAAATAATTAAAAAATATTTCATCTACCACATTCCAAACTCATCAACTCTTCTCTGTAACATATAAACACATTGATACATATGTATATGCATGTATGTGCATGTATATGTATACATATATGTGTATATTGACTTGCATATGTGTATATCTGTGTATATACATTCATCTATGTACATTTGTATATGGTTGTGTATATGCATTAATCGCCTTTCTACTTCTTTAATACTGAATTCTTGTATTGTGTGTGAATGCCATTCTCTCCTTTTATAGCGACCCTCTGCGTTACAAATTTTTCATTCAACAAAATTCTATAAAATGCTTATTATAATCCAGAAACTATTAGCTGGCAGAAATTTCCTCTTATTCTCATCACAACTTTCCGAGGTCAGCATTCCTTTCTCAATTTGCAAAGAAGGAAATAGTCACAGGGCGTTTGAGGATGAAATAGATGGCAAATACACAGTGAGATTTAAGAGATTTGAAACAAGATCATTCTGATTCCAAAACACTTTTTCTTGTTTATTTCTTGTACTGCTTCCTTCCTCTATCAAAATCTGGGCTCTATAAAAGCTGAGACCTTGTCTTTATTGCAAATGACTGTACCTACAAATCCTAAAAGAGATTGGTACATAGTATTTATTCAATTATTAGTAGTTGAATAAGTTAATGGATATATACTTGAATTTCCCTTCCACTTTCAAAGACATGGAGTGTAAAGATCTGTTCTTTTGATCTTTTTATCTTTTTGTTCTCAATAACCTGAGGTTCTCATCCTACTCATCGCCTTGTGAATGTCTTATGATTCTTCCTTGTTCCTAGGAGTAAAGTTGGCCGAATTAGAGCTTACTGTTTTTCACTTATAGGCTTCCTGTTCCTTATTTCCAATTATTTCTCATTCCTGGCTGTTTCTGGTACATCCTGCACGGGAGATGGAAGTGAAACAATTTGGTGCAGCTATCAGCCGCTCTATGACCTCAGAATACCTTCAGGCCAAATCTAATTTTTCTTTTGCCTCATGGACACATATTAACCCAGTTTTCAGTATGCAGTAGCTTGGCATGGCTCAGATCAACGTTTTTCAGATAACAGAATCCCTATGCTCAGCTAACTTCCTCACCAGATTTTCTGCTGAGCAGACAGGTGACATCTTAAAGAACAGACATAGCTGGTGGGTGTGCTTCTTCCGTAAGCCTCTATCCCCTGGCACTGTGCATCTGTGAAACTGTTTTTCCATAAGACCATGTTCCACCTCTTCTTTACCCCTTCCCTGACCCTAGATCTCATAACACTAATCGATAGATTGTGAGATACGCCTTTTGGGGAAGTCTTTAAGCTGCTTCAAGTCTCTGATTGCATCTTTCCTCTTATTATGCTGTTTCTTTCATGGAATTTAGTGGATCAGCTTCAAATTTTTGATGTGCAGCCATTTCCTGCATGGAATTTGGTACCACCCCAACACCTTCTTTACTGTATCATTTTGGATTGTAGCTAGAAGAGCAAGAAATAAACAAGAAAAAGGTCTTCGCTATTGTTTAAATGTAGATTCCCAGATCCCACTCTTGAAGAGTCTGATTGTTGATCTGAACTTTGATCTGCAAATGTACATCCATAAAAGTTCGCAATGTGATCGCAACACATATCTTGTCTCAGCAACACAATGCTGAGTGTTCAATGTAGATAAAGAACAAAAGAGAAAAATGGGGCATACCATTGCTGCCTTAGCTGGAAGACAAATTCTTCCAGGGATAGAGGGCTAGTTTTATTTATCTTCATATCCAACACATTGCTTATGAAATAATTAAAACATCTGATCAAATTCCCATCTTACTAAGGCCCCTATATAAAGTAGAGACTGGAAATAAAGAGTTAAGTCAGTTTTCAGGTAAACACAAATGAGGAAGAGGAAGAGAAAGCAGAGGCTGCCTCTAGAGATTTGAAAGGACTTAAATGTTAGCACTAACATATTGAACCTAATTCTCTGCCTCAGAGGTAGTCGGGGCAATCACCCGAGAGATCAATGCTTGCTCTCCCCTGGGGACAAACTCACTCCTGTCTTTCCTATTCCACAGCCCAAATCTCATTTCTGACCAACTGCCCAAGACAGAGAATAGTTGTTGTTTTGTTCTTCTCTTTCCGTGAAAAATTCATTTAGGACATAACATCATAATTCTCCACTCCCACTCGTTTTTCTTCTTTTTGCGAAAATCAATAACCTATAGGGCTGGATTTTATGAAGGCTGCAGCAGTTAGGAGAAAATAAAGGAATGAATCTTTTGGCTCATCATATTTCACACACCCACCTGCTTACTGCCTTTGTGCCAGCTTGGAGAGACTCGGGGAACATCGAGGTACGGATGCATGTGTCTGCGCAGTGTGCATGACTGGGTGGAAAGGAGGACATTCATGAGGTGGGAAGGGAGAAAACACACATGGATTCAGGTGCCTAAACTATTCTATGAGTAGAAGGCAATGATTAAATAGATGTTGACTAAGTGGCTACTAACGGACAAACTTAATTCATTAAGAAACGGATATACTCAAAGTGGAAGTTCTCTCCTCCCTTCAGAGAAAGGTACCTCCTTCTTTGATGGCCCCGTTCTTCCCACTGGGATCTCACTCACAGAGATCTTTCATTTTCATTTAGGTCTTTTTTTTTTTTTTCCAGAGTGTCTTGGCTTTCCATGCCTAGAATACTCTCATGGGCTCTTCAGCCAGATCTGAATGCCTTAAGGGCTGATTCTGAGGCCAGAGTGCTGTTTAGGACATCTGCCATCCTATGCGTCTGCTATGTATCTCGCTTCCCATGTTGGATCGTTCTCTCCCTTTTTGATTCTATCAGTATTAGCAGACACTAGTCTTGTCTGTGTGATCCCTTTGACTCTTAGACCTCTCAGAGTCATCAATTGTGTACTGAAATTGATCACTTGGACTAGTGAGATGGCATTGGTACATGCCACCTTGATGGGATTGTATTGGAATCCCCTGGCACATTTCTAACTCCACCATTTGGGGCAAGTCCGATTGAGCATGTCCCAAATTGTACATCTCCTCTCTCTCTTTTCCCCACTCTTATATTTAAGAGGGATCACTTTTCAGTTAAAATTTAAACACCTAAGAATAACTGTGTGTTAATTACAGAGTTCAACCACTAGTACTAGAACAACAACAACAACAACAACAACAAATACTAAAAAGGATAAAGTACTACATTGTACATCAACAGTCAGGACAAGAGCTGATCAGGTCATTGTTTCTTATAGTGTCCATTTCACTTCTACAGGTTTCCCCTTTGGTGTTCAGTTAGTCATCACCGATCAGAGAAAACAAATGATATTTTTCTCTTTGGGACTGGCTTAATTCACTCAGCATGATGTTTTCTAGATTCCTCCATCTTGTTGCAAATGACCGGGTTTCATTGTTTTTTACTGCTGTATAGTCTGTGAATCCTAAAGGCTTCCATAGCCTTGGCAACTCATGACTAGAGCCTAGGGAGATTTCTGACGCCATAAACAAGAGTGTCAAATTGTTAAGTCAACAACAGGAGTCACTGTGTACTTATGTCTCATGTGGGATCTGTCCTTAATGTGTTGTCCAATGTCAAGTGATGCTATAACTAGTACTAAAACAGTATTTTTACACTTTGTGTTTCTGTGTGGGTGCAAACTGATGAAATCTTTACTTAGTATATACTGAATCGAACTTCTGTATATAAAGATAATTGAAAATGAAAAAAAAAACTGGTGTTAAATTGGAATTTGCATTGAAAATTAATTAATTTTTATAAAATATCATGTAGGATCTCTGTCTTTAATGTGCTGTACACTGTTATTTAATGCTATAACTAGTATTCCAACAGTATTTTTTCACTTTGTGTTGCTATGTGGGGGCAAACTGTTGAAATATTTACTTAATATGTACTAAGCTGATCTTCTGTATATAAAGAGAATTGAAAATGAATCTTGATGTGAATGGAAGGGGAGAGGGAGCCGGAAAGGGGAGGGTTGCGGGTGGGAGGGAAGTTATGGGCGGGGGAAGCCATTGTAATCTTTGGAAATTTATATTCATTAAATAAAAGTTAAAAAAAATTTTTTTAAATTAAAAAAAAAAGAAACGGATATATACAGATCCAAGATGGCTGAACAGGGAAAAGTTGCACTGACCGTAATCGGCAAACACCAGAAAAATAAAGGCAGGCCCACATTCCAAGGGTACTGAATGAGAGACATCTTCAGAATCTTCAGTGCAGAATGGACAAAAGAGAAAAGACTCCAAGGAGCAATGAGGAGAGAAAACAGACTTGTAGCCATCAGCTGTGCACTTTCAGTGCTTCTGGCACAGTTTGGCTGGTGCCTGGCTGAGAAGAGTCATCTTCCAAGGCAAGGTGACAGGAGGCTGCTGCAGCCCACGCCACTGGTGACTTTGAGGTAGAATTCCACCACCCCTGCTGGCCGGTGCAGCCCTGAGCGACTGCTTTCTTCTATGAAGGGAGATCACGTTGCCTCTCTTCCTTCCCCACACCAAGATGCCAGTTTCAACTTGCTGAAGTGGAGCAGGCAATCTCTGTCCTGACTCAGGGAATCCCAGGCAGTTTGCTCCGGGACAGGGCAGCTCTCAGATGAGAATGGTTCTTCTTTTTCTTTGTTAAAAAGGTCATAACAACTGGAACAATTCGCCAGTGAACTGGAAGCAAGTTACCTATCCAACCACATCTTTAATGTAGCTGCTATGCAAGACAATTTGGCCTCAGCTGATAGGTTGATGCCATAAAAGGTATGTCATCTTATGAGAAGACTTACTGCTGTTACATTTAACAACACCTGATATTTCTAGCAAATAACCACAAAAACTGTAGCATAACTTTTGCTTTAATCCAGAGTATTCAACTGTTCCACAGTGAGTTTTGGTTTTCAGTCATTTGTGTTATGATATTCCTGTAATTATTTGTAAGTCATTCATTTGGGTATCCCTGTAATAGTATATCTATTATGTCATTAAGCATTTTCCCGAATGAGTGTCTTCATCTCCAAAAATTTTATGAGAGTGGAACAGAATTTTTTATGAATGATAGTGATATCTTTGGAAAAGAAATAACAGTGACTTGGTCCAGTTAAAAAAGAAATTGCCTATCTGTTTGCTCCCTAACACTTCTTGTCCAGCCCACCATCCTCCCACCCCAATCCTGCTAGTCCCATGCAATTCTCTGGAGTTCTTTTTTTTCCAGGATCACCATTGCAGCTTCCACATTAAATTTTTGACATGTTCCTAATTTGACCAACAACCCCAAAGTTCTAGGCTTTATGGATCAGATTAACTTAGTTCTGTAGAAATGGTTATTTATTTATAAGATGCATTACCTTCTGCTATGACTCTTCCTATGGCCACGATTTTGTACATTTTGAAATAAAATTTAATTCTAACAAATTAGGCATAAGTGTTGAGACCGATGATCATCCAATATATAGCAAAAAATAAAAGCACTGGTTTATGTTGGCATGAAATTAAGGCGATAACAACAGTAATAATATGGTGACAATGCTAAATATGAAGGCTTGTAAAAATGGATAGAGGTGCTAGATATTAACTTCCTTCAGTCTCAGTGGTAGGCTCCTTAAAGCAAAATGGTTTTGAATGGACAGACATTTAAATTACATCATAATTCTCGATTCTCTTTCTCATTCCAGGAAATGTTTAGTGCTTTCCTGTACAAAAAAAAAAAAAAAAAAAAAAAAAAAAAAAAAAAAAAAAAAGCTCAAATATATAGGAGTTACCTAGTCACAATATTTTTTTAACAATTTATTTATTTATTAGAAAGGAAGGGAAATGGAGAGAGAGGGAGAGAGAAAGACAGACAGTGAGAGAGGCAGAGAGAGATATCAACCTATCTTCCATCCACTGGCTCAGTCCCCAAATGGCCACAGTAAGCAAGGCAGGGCCAGGTTGAAGCCAAGAGCCAGAAACTCCATCCAGGTCTGCTACATGGGTAGCAGGGGCCAAAGTACTTAAGCCACTTTCTATTGCCCTCCCAGGTACAAGCAGAGCAGAGCAGCTGGGATTGTAAACATCATTCCCACATAGGATACTTGAGTTACAAATGGTAGTTTAACCAATTGCACAATGCTGGACCCAGAATATATTTTAAGAAGGATAAAATGCAAAGAGATGAATCTTCCCTCCTATATAATATATCAAATGTTTATAATTTAGCATAGTTTTTTAGTTTGCAGTGGACTATTTTGAATATCAAAAGATTATACACTTGGGGTGAATGTTTGGCATAGTGGTTAAGATACTGGTTAGAACTCTTGCATCTCACAATAGAGTAACAGGGTTTGACACATGGTGTTGGCTCTTTTTTTTTTTTTTTTTTTTTTTTTTTTTTTTTTTTTTTTTTTTTTTGACAGGCAGAGTGGATAGTGAGAGAGAGACAGAAAGAAAGGTCTTCCTTTTTGCCCCTGGTTCACCTTCCAATGGCCGCTGCGGCTGGCGCATCTTGCTGATCCGAAGCCAGGGGCCAGGTGCTTCTCCTGGTCTCCCATGAGGGTGCAGGGCCCAAGCACTTGGGCCATCCTCCACTGCCTTCCCGGGCCATAGCAGAGAGCTGGCCTGGAAGAGGGGCAACCGGGATAGAATCCGGCTCCCCAACCGGGATGAGAACCCGGTGTGCCGGCGCCGCAAGGCGGAGGATTAGCCTGTTAAGCCACGGCGCCGGCCACATGGTGTTGGCTCTTGATTCCACTTCCTGCTAATTCAGATTGACCTTGGGAAGTAGCAATGATGGCTCAAGTAATTTAGTGCCTGCCATCTATGCTGAGAGACCTGGATTGATTTTCTGGATTCTGGCCATTGAAGGCATTTACAGAGTGAACCAGTGGATGGAATATTCATTCTCTTTCTCTTTCTGCTTCAGAAATGTATGTTTCAAAAATATTGTGTGGGACAAAGACAGAGATTTTTCAGGGAGAAAATGCAAAAAGAAAAGTCAAATCCGTCTCCTGTACAAATATCCCTTTCGTCTATGCACCTCCTATAACCATTGCTAGGTGATCACATTCCAGCTTTGGGGAGGAGGTATGGATACAAGCAATGAGAATTTGACAAGTTGCTGTTAAATTCAAAACCGTTGGGTACATAAATGTCTCTGAGTCAGACTACTTTTGTTGTACTCATAATAGTTTTAAAAGTCAAAAAGTAAAAACAAAAATCATACTTAAATTCCATATGTTCATATCTGAAGGAAGCCTCATGTGTCAGTTGGTCTACCCTCTCCATGGTAAGTTGTCATACTGCCTAGTCTAAGTGTCTTAGAGTGATGGGAAATCAGCCCCATGAAAGAGATGCACTTAAGATGACTTTAAGCTACCTAGTATTTTATTTCTCTTGACAAACAATTTATTTATTCAGTAATTAAGCCAGCCTTGATTAAGTGCCCCCCAAGTACTAGGGCCTCCTCTTAGCATGAAAATCTCCACATTATGAGTTCTAGCTAATTGGTTATTCACTACCAGTTTCAAAATTAAGAACTCTTCCTGGGGCCGGTGCCCTGGCTCACTTGGTTAATCATCCACCTGCCACGCCGGCATCCCATATGGGTACCGGGTTCTAGTCCCAGTTGCTCCTCTTCCAGTCCAGCTCTCTGCTGTGGCCCAGGAGGGCAGTGGAGTATGGCCCAAGTGCTTGGGCCCCTGCACCTTCATGGGAGACCAGGGAGAATCACCTAGCTCCTGGCTTTGGTTTTTAGTTTGCAGTGGACTATTTTGAATATCAAAAGATTATACACTTGGGGTGAATGTTTGGCCTAGTAGTTAAGATACTGGTTAGAACTCTTGCATCTCACAATAGAGTAACAGGGTAATGGCAGCACCAGCCGTCGCGGCCATTTGGGGAGTGAACCAATGGAAGGAAGACCTTTCTCTCTGTCTCTCTCTCTCTCACTGTCTATAACTCTACCTGTCAAATTAAAAAAAAAAAAAAAAAAAAAAACACCTCCTCATGCCTAAATCTACATCTTCTGTTCTATATGAGGATCTTGATGGTTTTCTGCCATGTGGAACCTTCTTTCCAAAGGGACCTAGAATCTTGAAGTAGTATTGTAGCAATGAGACTAAAACTCTCTCTTCAGATGCATGCCACACTCATTAAATAACTACAGATAAATTCTGCATCGTCTCACATACATGTGGGATCTAAAAATGCTGAACTCATACAAGTAGAGATTAGAGTGATGGTTACCAGAGGGTAGCAAGATAAAGAATGAAATGGGAAGTTGTGAATCAAAGGGTAAAATGTTTCCGACAACAGGAAGAGTAAACTTTGAGATCTATTGCACAGTATGGTGACTACAGTCAGTAATGATATATTGCATATTTCAAAATAACTAAATGAATTTCAAATGTCTCACCAAAAAAGTGATAAAGCAAAGTGATATCTGTCAAGTATCATGATTTTATCATCATCTACAGGTATCAAAACATCACATTATATCTCATTAACGTATATAATCATGGTTTTTAAACTAGAAATTATATTAATTTTAACCCCCCATAACACTGAGTAGGCAGAGTAGATTAGTGAGAGATAATATGTAGGTATCTCTGTAGTTATTTTAATTACTCAGGAGAATTAATGATGAAAAATACTAATTATCAAAAAGAAAGTATACTCCATCTTCAAAAATTCAGCTACTGCTGCAGATTCAGGTGCCTTCAAGGTGCAGATGGTACTTATAAGTCACAACCACTTTTAAGAAGTCTGAACCTCTGTGCAGACAAGAAATCTCAGATTCTCCACTTGTAAAATGGGAACTACTCTAACCTTCCTTTCACAAGAAGGTCATTCGCAAGATTCTAGGAAAGTTTAGACACCAATGAAGTAAAAATTCTGTCTACAATACAAAGCATATACAGTTATCAGCAGCAGGATATAGTAAAGATTAAATCAAAATTACCCAGAGGATAATCTTAGAAATCTTAATTTTTAACTGGTTGTGAAGTATAAGAGAGATAGTTGTTCTAAAGTTCCAAAGTGTCATGTGCCTGCCCCAAGTCTGCCAGTTCTGTAAGCACTGTCCTCTGAAATTTGCATCTCAGAGCCTCAAGTTATGGAATCTATTAGAGCAAGAGGTCTGCCCTCAAGGTGATCAAACACTCCAGAACCTGTGAAATAATCAGGTTCCTAGTACTTCCTTCACTTCAAAAATACCCCTGTGTAGATCAATAATTATATGGACATTCTAAACATAGCTTCCTTCCCATAGGACAAGGCAGAGGTGGCCTCAGATACACATTTTCCTATCAGCAGTGTTCCAAGAAAGTTATGAGGATAGATTGAATGTTAGCAATATAACACAGAACTCCCCAGAAATGTTCTCATTGGCAAGAAACTAATCTATGCTTCGCAAAACATGAGCTGTCATTAATCCACTTCTGTTTCATTCTAGAAAATAATGTGTATCCCTGCAACTAGTTTTGTTTGTGCTTAAAAAACTATGGCCTATTCTATAGTAGAGTCTTATGGAAGGTAAGTACCCACATAGCATAACCATGACACCAATGCAGAGAGTGTATTTGTACCTCATTTCACACCCTGCAAAGAATCTGTTACAATTATTTAACTAATTCTCAAAATCTGTAAGTGATCCTAATTTTGCAACCCAAAAGCAAAATTCTAACTCATGATTGAGCAACAATTATTCTTGAGTTGATGCTGCTAGTATTTTGTTCTAGTGTCTCTACATCAGATTACATCTCATTGTTATTGTTGGTTGTGATTATGGTTACAACCATCACCTTGGCAGAAATGGACTGGGGTCAGGAAACGATTAAGCATGTTGGAGTCCTTTAAATTATCTCACAGCTTCTTCCTTTGCCATCCTCTAACACTTACTGATTTTTTTTTTCACCTGATGATCAGTTGATCTAGCGTAGAAGGCTCTCCCTTCACCAGCTGCGTATCTCCAACGTGGTCTTTAGCTGCCTACCTTCTCCAAGAAGCCCTCCTTGGCACCCAGATCCATGGAGTTTTACTCTTCCATGAGCTCTGATACTGACCTACAGAATTACATACTTGGAAGTGCAGTTATTGACTGTTTCTAGATGGCAAGTTCTATTTCCCTAGCACCTTTCAAACTCACTGTGGGCACAGGTTGTACTTCTTCACTGCACGCACAGCCAAGGACACAGAAAGGTAGAATGCAGGGCAGCCACAGGCAGGGCAATTCACAATGGTGACTGAATCCTCCTGGGACATGTAGGCTTGTCTCATTTCCCCCTTAGACTGTGAAAGGGAGAAGTCAGTACCAGGGACCACCAGAATCGGTGCCTTCCCTTATCCCCCCCTGGCCTTGTACACAACTGGGTCCTATAAGTTTTAGTCCAGGGCAGGTGGATGTAGGCAGGCCTGGACAGATCTCTACGTGGAAACGTCCTTTCCTGAGGCTGGAATGTGTTAATAACTGTGACAGCTTCTGAGTTCTGACGTGTTCACATCTGTAACCACCATGTGGACCAAGCTCCATCCCTGCCACAGGCTATAATATCCATCCTTGTGGGGCTTCATATCAATCATGACAGGCTCTACCATTTCAACCCTGTTAATTTAACTCGTGTTTCAAAGTGCTGGAGAAATCTCAGAGGGAGAAATGGGAGCAGGGTGCACGACTGTAAAAAATCCATCCCGTCATTAAACACTATGTGGGTATGTTTTCATATTGTAGAGCCTTTTCACTAACTGCCTGGGATACTCTTTCCCAGGAACCCACAGTGCCATACACTTCCCTCCTTGAAACCTTTACTCAGATGTTACCTTCACAGGGAGGCCTGTCCTGACCACTAGACTTACACTTGCTCTTGTTCCCATCCTGCTAGCATTCCTAGAACTCTTTCTCTTTACCCTGCTCCTTTTCTAAGACACAATAAGACATATTTATTCATTCTATGTATGAATTATTGTTTCTCCCCTCATTTGGATTAAACTGTGTAGGTGGCAATTTTGTGTTGCTTTGTTTACTGATGCAATACAAGTACCTAGGATAGCTCCAGGTACTTGGTGGATATTCAATAAAATATTTTATAAGAATAGAAAGCAAGAATGAATGTTCCATTCATACCAAACCCTAGGTGTTTGGAGAATGGCTCACCCAGAGATAGCACAGTAAGACAAGGTGCCAGGTGCCCTTCAAGGATTTAGAATTACCTGGAAATATGAAAGCACTGATATGAGGTCTCTAAGGATGGATCTCAGAATCCTCTCTGTAACACGTGACACCCATGGGATCTCTGCTCTTACAAACTGTGACCCTCAAAGGGGGCATGTTAACAGTACTGTTTGCTAAAAACGTAAGAGTTTGAGATGGTAAACCTGGAAAAATACACATCATTCTCCCCCACTTGCCATGGAGAGAGCAATCACACCATGTTCCCAACATCAGACACAGCATTTCAGCAGGGAGTAGCACAGAGGAGCATACATCAAGGTCTCTATAGTCTGGACCCAGGAGACAAGAACGGAGAAATGAGAATGAGGTAGTAAGACAATTCTACAGAATCCAAATACTCACTAAATCTCTATTATAACTCAACCTCTATTCTGGTTATTGGAGATATGATGATAATACCCTATGGTGTCTACTGAGGATATAGGAAAAGCCTTTATAGGATATAGGAAAAGTCTACAGGTGCATCACTATAATGCAGTACTCTAAGGTCACTGTATAGAAAGTGCTATGGGAACCTGAAATGATGGTGAATAATGTTTTCTCATAAATGTAAGGAAAGATATAGTCACAGAGAATCATTGCCTTTGGATCTTGAAGAATAACTAGGAGTTTACTAAAAGGAGAGGGTGGATACTTCAGGAAGAAAGAAATGGTGATAGCAAGATACAGATACAAGGGTGGCCATGTCTGGGAATGGTAAGACCCTATACTTTCCAGAAGAGCTCCTTTAACGCATAGTCCCAGGTTATGTCTGTTCCTCTTAGCTTCTCTCCCAGGACACTAGACAGTGAATAAATACGCTGAGTAAATGCTGAGAGAATGAAAGGAATCAGGGCCCCACCAGTTCATTTGTCATGGATCCCAGGACATTTCTTTATTTGTAGTAGAAAAGTTGATGGTTTTGTAGACCCACTTAAATGCTCCACTTTTAATAATCTGGGCTCTGACTTTGCCGGCAATAAACTTTCCCTTCTGAAGGTGATGATTAAACCCTGTAGGCAAGAGACGTACTGATGCATCTGATCCCAGAGTGCTTGGCACAAGTTTGGGTTGGGGTCTTCACTCAGAAAATAAGGAGGGTTATTATGTAGTGGTGGCTGTGGGAAACATTAAGCGGGAAACATTCAGCATATTAGATAGGCCACTCAAATGTTGGCAACTAGTGGTGATCATGAATGGATACTTAATATCACTATTGATCCATTTGTAGAACAGCAATACAAGGCTCTAGGACTTTCTGTTGTCCTAAGGTTAAAATGAATAATGAAATGAAACTTCAATGGCATCTAATGCAAAGTAGGCATTTGGAAGTTAGATAATGTTATTAAGAATTACGACTGATTTTTAGGATTCTTGTCTAGAGTGCTGCCCTGAGGAGTCAGGGGACAGTGACCTCACACTGGGCTTTACATTACACTAGCTGCATCATCCAAGGCAGATGACTTTGCTCTCTGAGCACCAGTTTCTTAAGAGTTACAGTCACGCTTAAATATGACTAGAGGGATAAAACAACTTTGCACACATCCTTACAAGACTCCTTGGGTTCCAGCCTCTCCTTGGTCCCAGGACAGGTGCCAAGGTTGATGAGACGAGAGGACTGGAGCTTCTTCACAACCGGTGAAGACACAGGATGCAGAGAAAATATCTGAACTCAGTGAGGAGACTCTGACCCTGTGCCCAAAAGAACACGTGTGGAGGCTCCACTGCCAGCAGCCCTGCTGCTGTGGTTCTGCTGCCCCTTGGGCTGACGCACTGCAGAGAAAAGCAGCCCCTTCCAGCTCCTAGTATGGTGCTAAATGGAAGGAAAAGCTTCCTGCCAGCAGCAAGCAGAAAATGATGGGAGCGTGGCAGCGAAAGTCTCCATCTTACTCTCCACTGTGGCACTTAACTTACTGAACTATAATTGCAGGATTTACTTATCTGTGTTTGCTGCCAGATCATGAGATCACTCAAGGCAGGGACTGTGTTTTATTTGAATCTACATTCACAGCATCTTGAAAAGTACCTGGGACCATAAATATTTGTTGAATGTAAAAGATAATAAATACATGGGTAACAGTAGTAGTATCAACAAGAACGGAAATATCGCTACTTTATTTTACTCTGAACAAGCACGATGCTAAACACCACATACACATTGCACCAGTTAATCTTCAGGGTAGGACTAAAGGATATATACTCCTATCCCTGTTTCATGGATGACGAAACAAAGATTCAGAAAGAAGAATAAACACAAACAAGTTTGGACAGCCAGCAATCAAAGAACCCAAATCCACACTGGTATCTGCTTGAGTCTGGAGTAGTGATAGAATCAGCAGTGAGGCACAGGCATGTAAATAAACTAATTGGAGGCCCCAGACCTAGAGCAAACCTCAAACTGAACTAAACTACGATGTTCACAACCCGCATTTTTTTTTAAAGGAGAGTGCATAACCATGCAATCTTGAATTCTTGCTTTCTCAGTACCAAATTTTTTTCTGCTTCTACTGGGAAGTCCACACAACAACAGTTTTACTAAAACCATCACTGGCAACGACATCCCAGAGAGCAGAGCCTGTATGTGTGGGGTAGAGGAGAAGGAGTTTTGGCACTGAAAAGTCAGCACTGGCACTTTGTTCTTTTAAAGAATGCTCTTCAATACATTTGGTTTAACTGAATCTGAATTTCTCATTGCATAGCATGTCAGAGTTTAACTGGAATTGTATGCGATGCTTTGTAAAGTCTACTTTGGTGGAAACCCTGATATTAGCCAAAGGTCACTCTCACCTATTTGTTGACAGGACAATTAGCCAGATGTAATGTGAAAATCAAGGCTCTTCAAAACACTTATTTGTTTCTTGGGTGCCTAATAATTGTAGACACTGGAAATTCTGTAATAAATTCAAAATCTACTGATATTATGAACTAATTTAATCTATGGCAATTAACTTGATTAATTCCAAGTAAAAGGGGAAGAAAGAGCAAAAACGATTCATTTTTAATGATCTTTTTATAAAAGAACTGATTCAGGACTATTTGCACAGGCACATTATACTCTGAAAAGATGATAAATGAAACAAAGATTGGTATTTCTTGGGGTCACTGTTTCCATTACTTCATCTATATGGATTAAGTTAGGGGGAGGAATTGACAACTAGGAGTATGGCTGAAAAAGGGGCCAACTGGCGACAAACTGCATACTAAAAGAAGCCTTCAGATCAAAAGGAATAAGCTCAGACCACAGGAAATAAAAACAGAGGCCTCATGGTTGGCAATGTCAGCACCATCACTACCTAGCCTGGCACTGACATGAGCCTCAGGTTCAGGTTGGTAGCAAGTTGCTGATTTATCACAGCTTGGTATAGGATATAAGCTGAGAATAAAAAAGGTGAACCACATGTGATTCTGCTTCTCCTGAAAATTTTTCTAAAGATCAATTTATTTATTTGAAAAGCAGAGTTACAGAGAGAAGGAGAGAGAGAAGGGGAGCGGAGGAAGGAAGGAAGGGGGTAGGGAGGGAAGGAGGGAGGGAGGAAGAGGAGGAGGAAGGGAGGGATCCCCCAACCATTGGTTCATTCCCCAAATGGCAGCAAAAGCTGTGGCTGGGCCAGTCTAAAGCCAGGAGTCTAGAATTCCATAAGGATCTTCCATGTGAGTGGCAAAGACCCAGATACTTGGGCCATTGTCAACTGCTTTTCCAGGCATGTTAGCAGGGAGCTGGATTGGAAGTAGAGCAGCAGAGATTCAAACCTCACCTGAGATGCCCGCATCACAGGTGGCGGATTAACCCACTGTGCCACATGCTGGTCCCTTTCCTGAAATCTACAGTGTAGTGAAGAATACGGAACATACAAATTTCAAGCTACAGTGATAGTTGCAGGTTGGAATAAGTGACTTCCCAGAAAATTTACTTAGCTCTAATGTGCCTCTTCCTTTGATATTCAGAAATCTGCAAATGGACAGGTATTTGATCTAGCAGTCAAAATACAAAATACAGATTCAGACACGTGTAGTCCATGCCCGAGAGTCTGGGCTTGATATACATCTCTGACCCTTAATCTTTTATTCCTACTAATGCAGACCTAGGAGGCAACAGTGAGGGCTCAAGCAAATGGGTTCCTACCACCCATGTAGGAAACTTGGATGGAGTTTCTAGCTCTCAACTTCAGCCTTGGCCTAACCGTAGTCATCACAGTCACTTGGGTAGTAATCAGAGGATAACAATCCTATCTCTGTGTCCATTTCTCTCTGCCTATCAACTAAATACATTAAAAATTTTAAAATATGAAAATAATAATGCCTACCTTGCCTAGGTTCCAGTATTGCATGAGAATCAAATCGAAAAGCACCTGATAAACATTAACAGTTAATAAGATATGTCATCATTTTAAATTGATTTAAAGATTACATTAAAGACATATCATGGTTAACATAATAACAAGATTAATGTGTATACTGGCTTGGAATGATGATGATGTCTACAACAAACACAAAAAGAATGAACAAAACAGAGAGAGAATTCTGGAAACGAATGGAGAAATTAGATATCTAAAAGGGTAGTGAGTGACTCAGTACCAGTGGTCAAATTTATAAATCAGCATATGCTGTCTTCTACCACAGAGCTGTCATTTTTGGAATCTCTGGGTCTGTCTGCCAGTGGAAATGGCTGTGGAAGACAATTTATGAGTTGGCCAAGTGCTCCAGACTGGAGACAATGTTATCAGGATCCAAACCACTGATGGACTTTCATTAATCTAAGATATCAGGGTGCATTGGGGAGCAGAGAGATGACAGGGAGTTAAGGAAGCGATAAAGGATGCTTGTCACAGGATCCCAGGAATAAAGGTATGGGGGGAGAGGGAAAGAGAGAAAAAGTAGAGATGGGGAACACCCATAAAGAACAGTTCTAAAGCAAAGTGTTGTGGCACAGCAGGTTAAGATGCCATCTGCAAAGTTAGCATCCCATATGGTCACTGGTTTGAGTCCTGGCTTTTGCTTCACTTCTGATCTACCTGTCTGCTAATAAGCCTGGGAAAGAAGTGGAGGATGACCCAAGTCCTTGGGCCCCTGCCACCCATGTGGGAGACCCGGATGGAGTTCCAGACTCCTGACTTCAGCCCAGGTCATTGAGGCCATTTGGGGAGTGAAAACAGTGGATGGAAGATCTTGATCTCTCTGCCTCCCCCTCTGTGTCTTTCAATTAAATAAATATTTAAAGAGAGCAGCCCTAGGAGAGACAATCACAACAGTGTTTAGAAGAAGTAGGAAAAATCAGTTATGAAGACCAAAGAAAGTGCAACATCTGACTTTACATAGAAAATTAAACAGTAAGTTACTTGGCACAGCCCATGGCCCAGAGTAAGCACTGATAAAATGTCAGTTTCATTTTACTTTCCTTTCCCTTTTCCACAGTGAGTACACTGCAATCAGATATCATTTCTCACTGCCATACAAATGCTTGGTGGTTAGGGCAAATTTGTTGCATTTCCACAGCCAAGCTTCCCTGGCAGGTAATGGGAGTTTAAAAGTCTGGAATATCTTGGCTAAGAAGGACAAAAACAAAACAGAAACAGAAACAAAACAAACAAAGAAACAAAAAAACCTCCAGAACACAACAGAAGAGACCAGGTTGGGAAGCAAGATTTTTACATGCTGAAGGAAGAGGAAGAGGATGGTGAAATACTCTTGGAAGCTTTGCAAATAAAAAACAAGTAGAAAAAAAAAACTTTGTTAAACTGAGGTGATCATGGTGACCATATGAATGCATACTTATTAAAAATATATACACTGTGCATCTAATCTTTTCTACTTTTAATACCTCACTCTATGTAACTGATACTCTATTTAAAGAGATACTAGATGGAATGTACTAGGAGATCAATGCCTTTCCTGGATTTCACAAAACAAACTGGGCTACTACTGCTGGCATTCAGTTGAAGAGCTGGACACATCTTGGGCTGTGTGTGATTGTTCCCTGTGAAAGAAGGGAGGAGAGCTACTGTCACTTACATGGCAAGGGATCAGTGTGCGTATACTTTAAAAAAGGATTTATTGATTGATTTGCAAGGTAGAGCAAGAGAGAGAAAGCGAATAAAGAAGAGGGAGAGAGACAGAGAAAGGGAGGAGAGGGCGAAGGGGAGGGGGAGAGAGAGGGAAGGGAGACAGACAGACGTCTTCCATTCACTTGTTCACTCTTCAAATGGTCACAATAGTCAGAGCTGGACAAAGCCAGGAACACCATCCAGGTTTCCAGCATGGGTACCAGAGGCCCAAGCACCTGGGCTATCTTTGCCTTCTCAGGGGCATCAGTAGGAAGCTACATTGGAAGATGACGAGCCAGGACTCAAGCCGGCATGTATATAGGAGATGCAGGTGTTACAACCTGCCGCTTAAACTGCTGCACACCATGTCTGCCCTGCTTGTGCACGTTTGATATCATAGATTCTGAGCAAAGGAGAGAGAAAATTGCCATTTTTGAGGGATTGTCATGTTCTTGAAAGTGTTACTTCATTGATCTTCACTCGTTTAACTGGCAAAATCATTGAGATGCACTGAATGGCAAATTTTCCCCAGGGATTTTGGGCTATGAGAAATCAGAGAAGAATGAGGTTAGCTCTTCTCATGCCAAACCAGCTTCCCCTGTGTTTCTCTACTTTTATTTTTTAAACTGGATGTTTCCCTGAGATGCTAGTGGGGGTCAGAAGCAGTTTCATTTAGAGACAGAGGTCTACTGTGGACTGTTATCTTCCAATGATACAGAGCAAAGAAAACCCTTTCCCCTGGGTTAGAGCCCCTTTGGGGTATCCATTCCCTAGCTCAAGTGCCATTGTTATGGACCAAATGGAAAACAATATTAGTGTTGCAAAGCACAGAATGGAAGCTCGAGAGTAGGCACCACGCTTTGTCCTCAATCCTTATGCCTAACAGCCATTACCAGTAATAGCCGTGCTTTTAAGAGCTCAGGGAATAAATACTCCACTTTATTAAGAGGAAATGATATATACAGTTACTTATGTAGTGAAACCAAATAGCAGAACTGCTGTTTGTCTATAGGATGTCTTTTGTAGTGTCACATAAATGCAAGTAGGTGTTTAAAGAGATTGATAACATGGGGTTGGTGTAGCCACACTATCTCATTGACTAAAAAAGCAATTTTCAGAACAGAGCTATAATTTTTCCTACATCTTGAATCTCCCAATTCAAGAACTATGATCCCATTCCTCAGTAAACCGAGTAGAATGCAGGATTTCTGGCTATTAAATTAATCTGGAGAGTGAAGAGCAAAATCTAGTGAGGTAAGCATGTTTTCTCTCACCTCTACCTCCTCTACTAAGCAAAATGAGTTAATGAGTTAACTCATTTCCAACCTGCAAGCTATGTGCCAATTGCTTAAATCAAATGAGAAGCCCTTTCTAGCGCAGGAGCCAGAGCTCAAGTGAAAGTTGTCAGATTTGATAAAGTGGATTTGTTCTAGAAGGAAGCATTCCCTTCCTATTTTCCAGGGTACATCTGTTTGCCAGAGAGCATTTCCCAGCTAATACCAGTTTGTCGACAGCATTTGCAATGAACTTTAATTGTGTGTTTTACCTGACAGTCTTAATTGTAATCTGACTTCCTTCAGGTAGCAATCAGCAGAGTGAAGTAATCATATCTCCCTGAAGGCCATAAACACAACCACCTGTGCCTCTTTGGTTCATGTTCCTCTTTTTAACTCCAGTACCACATGGAGAGGGGATACAGACCCTGAAACGGTAGGGTATTCTCAAAATAGCTGCTATTTTCCTGCCCTCACTGGGTGTATAATTAAACACGGACAGAGTAACTGAGGACAAAAATAATCTTATAATTTTAAATTGTAGTAAAGCTGCTGTATAAGCAGAGATTGGCTTTTCTTAGTAGGGAAGGAACTGGTCCAAATTCATGTTCCTGGCTGCCTTTACTGGCTTCTCTCAAGGTCCTCTTGGAATGCAGATTCTTGTGAATGTCAGGGACCTCCCCTCCAATACACCTCAACTGGAACGTCCATGCTGCTTCCTGTATCTTCTCTTCACATTCTCGATGCTCACTGCCTCCCTCATAAACTCCCCAAAAGGCCACTAGCCGGTCTCCATGTGTTGTGTCCAGTTTATCTTTGTCCAGATCACACCACTTCAGTTCAGGTCACAGATTTCGGCAGAAACATTCAGTGAGCTGAGTTGTCCAGAAAACGACACTGTAATTACCACTTCACAAACATCAACACTCTGCCCAAAACCTACCTAACTGAACAAAAGGAGAAAAGGTATCCAAAAGACATCATCAAGATTAAAAGCCATGGATGGGCCCAAACTGATGGAAAAATTGTGTACAACAAATCTCAATCCCGTAGTATCAATGCCTATGTAAAATATATCCAGTTGATTTTTTAAAAGGGAATATTACCATAATAGTATCATGGAGAGAGTATTTTAGGCATAGAAAGCCAAGACACTCTGGCAAAAACAAAACAAAACAAAAAACTAAATGAAAGATCTCTGGGAGTGAGATCCCAGTGGAAAGAATGGGCCATCAAAGGAGGTACCTTTCTCTGAAGGGAGGAAAGAATTTCCACTTTGACTATGACGCTATCTAAATAAGATCAGAGTTGGCGAACTCACAAGGCTTCCATAGTCTTGGCAACTCATGACAAGAGCCTAGGGTGATTACTGATGCCATAAACAAGAGTGTCAATTTGTTAAGTCAACAACAGGAGTCACTGTGCACTTATTCCTCATGTAGGATCTCTATCCTTAATGTGTTGTACAATGTGAATTAATGCTATAACTAGTACTTAAACAGTACTTTACACTTTGTCTTTCTGTGTGGGTGCAAACTGTTGAAATCTTTATTTAATATATACTAAATTGATCTTCTGTATATAAAGATAATTGAAAATGAATCTTGATGTGAATAGAATGGGAGAGGGAGCATGAGATGGGAAGGTTGCAGGTGGGAGGGAAGTTATGGGGGGGGGGAAGCCAATGTAATCCATAAGCTGTACTTTGGAAATTTATATTTGCTAAATAAAACTTAAAAAATAGTATCATGGATTCATTCATGTATATCATCCATTTTTAAATAAAATATTCATCTACAATTAGTGACAATTTACTACTGAATAAGCTTTGTCTTTCATAGAAATTTATTCATCCAATTTGCCTTTCTTAACATCCTCTCCCCACAATGTTCAAAAATAGTACAGATAACAATAAATGATTAAACATTTCCAAATATAATCAATGATTTCCTTGGGTGAAAAATTCCATAAGGCAAGTGAAAGGATAGGTATGTTAAAACTAATGATATCTTTTATAAATTACTCTCTAGAAAAAACTGTGCTTCCAGTGATAACCAATTTGTTAGTTTTCCTTTCTTAGATTAGTATTGAGTTAGCAATTATCTAATCTGTGTATTGGCTATCTATATCTGAGTGCATTATGGATACAGGTTCTATCGCATTTTTCATTGGCAGGCTCATCTATTTTTTGTTCATCAGAAAGATCTCTTACATACAAATATTACCATAGTACCCCTAATACATCTCTCTACTCCAGTACTTTTTCCTATCTCATAGAAAGGAATTTTAGTTATTTTACTTTCCTTGGGGAGGGGCATACCTGTATTATCTCCTGCACTATCCTGACTTTCATTGAGGGCCCATACTCCCCATTTCATTGAAATACTGCAGTGATTGGAAGAGAATTTTCACAGGTGATCCCATACACACTTGTCAATGTCTGCACCTTATAAGCTCCTTTCTCTCCTGTTACTACAAGTGAACTCTCCTGCTTCCCACTATAGCCAGTTCTTCCTCTTGTGTGATAGCTCTCAATCCTTTCAAAAGCAACCAAGGCTATCACACCAGCAATTTTCTCCTGTCCTCTTTCAATAACCAAATACTGGATTACCTTCATCACCAATCACCCTCTCTATTTCTCCTACTAAAAATATTCAACAGCTAAACAACCCCCTATTATTCTCATTTCCACCTTCAACTACAAGTTCGTACTTTTTATTTACAGCCAAAGTTCTTTAAACCATTGTAGAAAGTTATTTCATAGGCTCATGGAAAGTAACATTAAAAGGTAAGTTTATTTTGGTGCAAAAATGTTTTGAAATCAGGGGCTGGCATTGTGGTGCAGTGGGTTAAGCTATCACCTTGACAGCGGTGTCAACATACAAGAATGCAGTTCGAGTCCCAGCTGCTCTGTTACTGAACCAGCTTCCTGCTAATGCCTTAGGGAAGCAGCGGAAGATGGCCAAAGTACTTGCCACCACATGTGGAAGACCAAGAGAGAGCTTTGGTCTGTGGATTCAGCCTGTTCCAGACCTGACTGTTGCAGATGTTTGGGGAGCGAACCAGCAGCTGGAAGATACCTCACTCTCAATTTCTCCCTCCCTTCACTCCACCTTCAGATAGATAGATCTAAAAATGTTTTTGAAATCTATACATATAAAGTCTTCAGCAAATTTCTGAAGAGTGCGTATTATGAAAAAGCTATGCATAGTTTTCAAAATATTTTTTGTATCAAAATAAATTTCCCCAGAACTTTTGAAGTACCCTATTTGAAGTCCTATCCTTTCATTCTTCTTAAACCAATTCCACCTGCATTGTCTATCCCACAATTCTAAGTTTGCACATATCAGAAGAATTTGAGTTTTTCCTTAAAATACTTTCTCAGATACCACATCTTTTGATTTTCCTCCTATCTTGCTGACTCGCCCTTTTCAGTCCCCTTTGCTAGCAGACACTGAAAATTAATACCACCTCATATGGGAGTGCCACAGCCTCAATCTCAGGGCTTTTAAAAAAATTCCCCCCCTTCCATTCATAACCTGTCTCTATCCTGGGGATTCCTTAATTGAGTGGATTTAAATAATACATGTGTGTCCATGCATGTGAGTTGAACAGTTCAGAATTGCATCTCCAATTCAGATCTCCCTCTTGAGTTCTAGACCAGATTTCCAACTGCCTATACAAGGAATCCAGCAATTCCAATGTAATAGGTCCCAGAATAAGGTCATGCTATTTCCCTCCAAACCTGCTTCTCCCTGAGTCTTCCCCAGGCCTGTTCTAGCCAAAATTGCCCTTACTACCTCCTTTCCTCTTTTAACCCACATCTAATCCATCTGGAAATTTGACACTTCCCTCAAAATACATCATGAATCATGCAATTAATAACATTCACTACACTACCCCTTCTATGCTTTTATCCTTTTTCATCTAAAATAACTCAAAGGCTTTATAACTGATTCTCCTGGTTTTTTTTTTTCTCTTTCTCTCTTGTTATTTAAAACAGAACACTCAGAATGATCCTGTGGAACATAAATGCAATGAAGAAACTCTTCTGCCAATACCCATGGTTGGCCATCACATGTAGCTTAGATCCCCTTCAGTACCTGGGAAAGTTCTATACCATTAGGTCTGTGCTATCTCTGGCTGCATCTCTTACTTCTGTCCTACTTCTCTATAACCATAGGGGCCAGCTTGCTTTTATTCAAACATACCTGATAACTCTTACAACACAGTTTTACATTTGCTGGTCTCTCTGCCTGAAACTCACCAATCACTTTCTCTCTCAAATATCACCACCTCAGTAAAGGCCTCTTGCTATCTGTATTAAAATTACCACCAAAAACACAAGTTTCCAACTCACCATTCATGCTCTATCTTTCCACTGAGATATTACTATATAACCTGGTATACTAACTTACCCATTTATTTTGTCACTTATCCAACTCTCCATGCTAGATTATGAATTCCACAATGGCAAAGATTTTTCTATAATTTATTCATCAATTTATACCTAATTCCTAGAACTCTTGGAACATAGCAAGTATTCAAAAATATCATTGAATGAATGAAGGGGTAAATGAAATATAAAAACATCCAATTAAAACACCCACATAGCCACCCTACCCCATGCACATGGGTCTATTAGAGAGGGAGGAGAAAGAAAGGTTGGAGCATGGGTGGGAGGGAGGGTAGTGTGGGAAGTATCACTATGTTCCTAAATCTGGATATATGAAACTTGCATGACTTAAATAAAATTTTTAAAAACTCAAAGTCTGGAAACACTAAAAATAGCTAAGAAATTCAAGTTTACAGGAAAACAAAAGAAACCAAAAAACAACTCTAAGTAATATGTGATTCTATATCTTTCATTATTCATTGTTGTAATACTTAAAAATCAGCAAATGTCTCTGGATTTTACTGTACTACATACCATATAGAAAGTGTTAACTATTGATTTTGGTACTGTGTTTGAATGCCTTTTTAAAATAAATCATTTTATATCTCCAAAAATTAAAAGAATATCACTGATGATTTGAGACATTGAAAAGCCAAAAAGGTAGAGAAAAATAGAACCAAAATTTAGATCAACAATTGTCTAGTTTGTCTTCAGTAGATAAGAGTCTTTAATGAAATGGTAGAGTCTTTAAAGAAATTGCCAAAGGGTAAACTATCAAGTTTAAATCCCTGAATCAGCATAACCAACATTTAGAAGTATGACATAGAAATAAAGATACTGAAGATACAAAAACTACAAACAAAAACCCCATAAAAATCTATCTATACATTTGCTATGATTCCCTTAGAGAATATAATTGACAAAATTGGCTCAAAATAGTTGGGATAACTTCTCAGGCCAGAAATCCTAGACTCAAGAATGCAGGTAGCTGTACGTTTACCCATAAAATAATGTCAGCTCCAGTTTATTCATAATAGTTCATAAAAGAACATTATTAGACTTAAGAATTGAGACTCTGGAATTGTGCTGTATTCTAATTATTTGACAGTGTCCATGTTATATACCATCCCCACTATTATCTTTTAATATGTTGTTAATGATAATATTGTTTCATGGGGTTTGTTATAAGAACTCAGTGAGGTTATACACAAAAACTTTTAGAACATTCTCAAAATTTCGGTTATCCTTTATTATTAATATTGTTTTATATTCAGAAAACATGGAAATGTCCCTATATCATTTTAAAATATTTTCATAATCCTAATATTTAACTTGGCTGGTAAATGAAATACAACTATATTAATTTTACATATAACTCTAGATGGTATATCATAGATGAAAATAATAGCAAATTAAATACATCAGTGTATCATTACCAAGTAGGGTGGATCCCAGGAATGCAATGCATGAATGGATTAACATCAGGAAATCTATTAATGTAATTCCATATATGAAAACTTTAAAGGTGAACAACCATATGATTATCTCCATAGAGTGCTGATCAATCTCACCTTCAGCACTGATAAAACTCTCAGAACATAAATATAAGAAATTTTTGTTCTGAAAAGGTTTTCCACGAAGTCCACACACGCTGGAGCTAGACTCCCTAAATCCTGGGTTTTACTATCTATTAATGGTGTGAAACCTGTGCGTTGAGTATTCTCTACCTCTGCTTTCTTACATGAAAAGTGGGTATACTCAGGACATGGCATGATTAGGTTGCTATGAATAATAAAACAAAAACTAGTAAGTATTTTCTCAACAATGGCTTAAAAATGCCTTCAACTGTAAAATGGAATTTCCATAAAATGATGGAGGCAAGTTAATGTTAATTTCATTATAAAATTTTATAGAGTGTTCTAGAAAAAGTATGAAGTAACAAAATAAATGGGAGGTGAAAATATTGGAAAAGAAAATTAAAAATAATCATTGATTTAAGATAATATAAATGAAATATTTACTTAAAAATTCTAACACATCAACCAACACCGTTTGGGCTATTTTGACAATTTAATTAAGTATTTGAACACAAAAGTAACATAAAAGCACTGCATATTTAACCTGGTAGGGATTTTAAAAATGCAATTTAAAAATTTATTCACAAATTATAGAAAAAGGTATTCCATTCATAGGAATAACATTGACAAGAAGTAAAGTAGATCTCTGTCAAAAATGGTTTAGATATTTCTAAAAGACCTCAGAATTGTGGTTGGTGCTGTGGCATAGTAGGTAAAGCCACTGCCTGCACTGCTGACATCTAATATGGGCACTGGTTTGAGTCCCAGCTGCTCCACTTCTGATCCAGCTCTCTGCTGTGTCCTGGGAAAGTGGTGGAAGATGGTCCAAGTTGTTGGGCCCCTGCAGCCTTGTGACAGACCCAGAAGAAGTTCCTGGCTCCTGGCTTCCGATTGGCCCAGTTCTGGCTGTTGCAGCCATTTGGGGCATTAACCAGCAGATGGAAGACATTTCTGTCTCTCCCTCTCTCTCTCTCTCTGTAACTCTGTCTCTCAAATAAATAAATCTTAAAAAAAAAAAAAACAAAGACCGAAGGATTAATTGTTAGGAAGACACACTGTTTTAACATGTCAGTTCTCTCCATATTAATTAATAAATAAATCTTAATACATTTAAATATATTTTATGTGGATTCTACACTTGCTAGAGAAAACATGATATTTGTATACTACTGCAAAGACATTTACAGCAAAGAACAGTGAAGTGAATTGACGCAATTCAAACTACAGAATAATTAGAATGGTTCCATGTATAAAAAAAGAAATGGAGGAGTATGTATATTGAGTAAAGTTCATCTCCAAACAAATTTTACTTTCTTAGCTTGGTAAGGAAAAGACAGGATATTTCACATGTTTTTGGGAAAACTGGTCATCCTTTTGAGGAGAGCCAGCCTACCTGAGTGCTTCTATCCTTGTACCCCTAAGCTCTATCCCAGGCCCCCCACCGCAGGGTGGCAAGGCATCCTTTTTTTTTTTTTTTTTTTTGATAGGCAGAGTGGACAGTGAGAGAGAGAGACAGGGAGAAAGGTCTTCCTTTGCTGTTGGTTCACCCCCAATGGCCGCTGCGGCTGGCATGCTGCGCAGATCTGAAGCCAGGAGCCAGGTCCTTCCTCCTGGTCTCCCATGGGGTGCAGGGCCCAAGCACTTGAGCCATCCTCCACTGCCTTCCCAGGCCACAGCAGAGAGCTGGTCTGGAAGAGGGGCAACTGGGACAGAATCCGGCGGCCCGACCGGGACTAGAACTCGGTGTGTCGGCACCGCAGGCGGAGGATTAGCCTAGTGAACCATGGCGCCGGCCAAGGCATCCTCTTAAAGCACAAATCTGACCAGTTAGATTTTTTGCACAAAATCATCTCAGAGCATCTCACCACACTCACATTAATTTGAAGTTCTACATTCTGTCAGCCCCTCAATGCCACAGCATTCTGACTGCTTTCTGAGACCATTTTTCATCTCCTCTCTGCTGTCTCTTCTTCCTGCCTCAGCCCCCCTCACTCCTTGCTGGTCCTCGGCCCAGAGGATCCTCCCACAGCATCACATCTTATTCTGACCTGGACACAGATGTCACGTCCTCAGAGAGATCGCCTTATCCCCGATTTATTCTTTTTGAGTCTTTTTTCTCCCTCATGCCATACGTGTCTGACCATATACTTACTTGCTTCTTGTCTCTTCCCTCACTACACTCTAAGAGAACAGGGTGTGGGTGTGAGCCCCATAGTAAGTCTTTGCTAAATCACATTAGCTAAATTGTTTTATGTAATTTTTAAAATGTTTCTATTGAAATCCGTTCGTTAGAGATTTAAATCAATTACTATTATATTCACAAAAATGGCAAATATATTTGCATAAAATTGGAAACACCAAGTTCTATCATATACTGGAGAAGGACTTTAACAACCAGACACAAAATTCAGGATTCATGAAGTCAAAAAGAGGCAGATTTAATCTAGGAAAATACGAATAAACAAATATAAGGATATACTGTGTGTCTACGTCACAAGGTTTATGAGACAAAGAGAAAAGTATAGACTTGGAAGAAAGCATTAGCAGTGTATTTATATTGACAAGTGATTGAAAAGAGGGACATAAGAAAGATCTCACATATCAGAAAAAAAGCTACAAGATGCTATAGAGAAGCATGGATGAATAAAATGAATAAGGAATTCAGAGGAAAAGACATTGAAATAGGCTTCAAATGCATTCAAACTCACCACTAAGCACAAAAATATGAACATCCCAATAGCACAGCAACAATTAAAAGATCAATAACTTAAAATATTTGTAAGAAGAATACAATGAAACAGACATGTACACACAATTAATATTTTATTTTATGCAATTATTTTGGGAAGAAATTTTGACTATGTTATTCAAAAGTAAAAGAGCAAACTTTAAACACCCCTAAAAGCATAGGAAATTAATTGTAATAGAATCATGTCGTGGTGTTCTATGCATCTATTATGGAGGAAGAAAAAAATCTTTAAAATTATCAATAGGAAACTGAGTCACAAAAATATAAATTATGTATTACTATATTCTGATCTATGTATATAACCAAACAAGTGATCTTCAAATGGTTCATGGAAAATGTATATTATCATTTAATTCCACATACCAGGAACTATCTTTAAGTGCACTAGTATAAGTATAAAAATAAAGATCATTAAAAATTAATTGTGCTATATATACTAAGTCTAACAGTAGTTACATCTGATAAGAGGAGAAAAGGGGATTAATAGTTCTTATATTTTTCATACATTTATAAAAAATTGCCATAATTTTTATATTCATAAAATATATATTATTGTATCTTAAAATGAAAGGAAAACACTGTTTACAGCAAGATGTGATCATGGGAATTTGAAGGAAACTAGTATGTGTTTAGCTCTTATTATCTTTGCTTTAATTGATAAATTTGCCTATTTGAATGATACAGAGAAACAGAGAGCTAGTGGGACAGAGAGATCACTCCCAACCACTGGCTGACTCCCCATAGTCCCACAACAGTGGCCCTGGGCCAATCCAAAGCTAGCAGCAAGGAATTCTACCCAGGTCTCCCATTTGAGTAGCAGAAACCCAGCTGCCTGAGCCGTTTCTGCTGCCTCCAGGGTCTGCATTTGCAGGAAGCTGAAGTCAGGAGCCAGGGCCAGGAATCAATATAGGGGCTCCAACGTGGAACAGGAGCATCCTACCTAGGTATTTTCATTTCTAGCTTATAATTGGATGCCTTGCACTAAGTTGATAACTTCTATTTTCTGACTCCAAAATTCCACTCCAAAAATGTTCACTTAGCGGATAAACTGCAAGTTAGAGCAAGGTGGCATTGTGACAAGGACGGACAGGGCAAGGAGACAGATGAAGCTACCTGAAATGAGCAGTTCAAGGTGCCTCTCCTGTCAGCCAAGCATCATTGCTAGCCAAGGTCTCAACAAACCTCCTCCTGTGGTTCCACACAGCCAGCTCAAAGCAAAACGTGCTCAAGTCAGAGATGGCCGGCAGTCCTGGCAGTGCGTGCCCAGCAGACAGCCTCAGAGCAAGCCCCTCTGCCCGGCCCCGTACTCCAGCCAGGTCTGGGAGCAGTGGATGTAAACTAATTGCACAAGGTAAGCAAACCATTTCTTCTCACTGCCTACGATCCAATAGCATCCTGGCTAAGACACTGCTCCCATTTGCAGAGAATTAAGACTGTGACTATCTGTAAGTAATTTTTTAGAAACAAAGGGACAATAGAGTAAAATTCTGCATCTTCACAGATACTTCATTCCTTCTATCTTTAAAAGAAAGCAAACATAACCAGGAATAATTTAACATATTAACTTTTCTTCAACTATTATTTTCTAGACAAAAATCAATGAAAAATAACCCTTTTTTAGAGAGGTTTTGTAATCATAAGTCAAAAAGAATTTAGTATGATTTCCTGCAGGATAAGAGATCTTTAACAATTACTTTGCCAGTGAACAAACCAGCAAAGTGAAGGCCGAAGAGAATAAAGGATTTTTAAAAAGCTTAGTTCAAGCAGAATGCTATTGACAAATGTCAAATTGAAATATTTATTCACAGAAATTTATTGAATTTCTGCTATGTACCAGGTACTGGGCTAAGCATAAATGATAAGTGCTAAGCAAATGAGCAACAGAATAGGCCTGGCTCTTGCTTTAATTGCACTTTCAGTAAGTTGAGGTTCATGGTGTATTTTGTGAAGATAAATGCAGTTACTGGGGAAACTGCAGAGTAATAATCTCACTTAAATTATAAATTCAACAATCGGAAGTAAAATACCAACAAAACAATCACTGAAAGAAAATAATGCCCATTATAAGTAATTAGGATGTAACCTAAAAATGCAATAATGGTTAATGATGAGAAACTATTAATAATATTCTTATCAGCAGGGCACAAAGGAAAAACTATTTTATAATTTCATTAGCTATGATAGATTTTAATAACATGCAGCACTTTTCTAACAAAAATTTCCATATAAACTAAGAATTGAAGAACTTTTCATGATAAGAACTACTTATATCATAATAAATAAAGTTATATCCAACAGTAAATACAGTCAAGGAATTCCTAATAAACTCAGGAGCAAAACTAATCTACCAGCTCTCACTATATGATTTAGACTTTTTCTGAAAGCCTAGTCATGACAATATGATAAAATTCTCTATCTTCATAAACTGCAAATATAGGGAGCATATTATTAGCAAGGCATTTAAGAATATAAATGATTACAAAATAAATGTATGGTCACAATTATATTCATATTTACCAGAAATAATTATTTAGAAGAATATGATAGGGAAATATAAGGAAAAAATTAAGGAAAAAATAGCAAGTAATTGTTTTTAAGCTCTACCTGGTGGACACATGTCTGTTTTTGCCAGTGTCTTATTATCTCAAATGGTAATGTAATCAACATGCTTGAAACCACAAATCAGCACAATTGTTCTTATTTCCATCTTCCTGTGATCTACCAAAGTGAGTTCTATGGTATACATAGCACTTTGGAATAGCATGTGACTAAAATTATTTTATTTTTCTAATTTCTTATAAAACACTTTAATAACTATATCTTATTGTGATTACTACTAGTACATTATGGGTATTCAGATACTCTTTTTTATATATATTGAGGTATATTCCTCTTTTTTTTGTAAATATTTACTTACTTATTGAAAGGCAGAGTTACAGAGAGGCAGAGGCATAGAGGGAGAGAGAGGTCTTCCATCAGCTGGTTTACTCTCCAAACGATTGCAACGGCTGGTGCTAGGCTGATCCAAAACAGGAGTTTCTTCTGGGTCTCCCACATGGGTGCAGGGGCCCAAGGATTTGGGCCATCTTCCACTGCTTTCCCAGGCCACAGCAGACAGCTGAATAGGAAGTGGAGCATCTGGGACTCAAACTGGCACTTATATGGGATGCTGGCTCTGCAGGCAGCGGCCTTTCCTGCTGTTCCATAGCACCGGCTGCATATACTCTTATTTTATATTTTTTACAGATGTCTACTCTGTCTTTTTCATTTTCTGCCCTATATCCATTTGGCCAGATTTTTGTGTCTCCTCTACTTTGACAAATACATATATTTTTTTCATTTGATTTAGTAGGTATACAAATACTTGACATAAATATTTAAAACTGTGAATGGTTAGCTTTCCTAACTAGCTTCTCTTGTTTATAATTGCATCAAATTTTTTTTAAACATGGGAATTCTTTAAGAACAATCTATCCCATTTCTTACTCTCACTATCATAGTTTAGTGTTGCAATTCCACTAGCTTCTGTACTTTCTAGCTTGGTCAGTACTAGCATACATTCAATGCCTATTTAAATTTACTTGCAATTATGCCTTCATCTTACTCTTCTCTGTTGGATTCAACACCATTCTTGCTTATGCATTATTTGTTCTATAATGAGAATTTTCCAGAAGTAAATTCTCTCAATATTTGCTAGTAAAGTCTCTTATTTCACCTTAATGCTTAAGTAAAGTTTAACTTGATTTGAAACTGTCAGTGAGCAGTTAAGTTCCATAATCACTATATTGATCTATTCCTTCGAGTTTTGATATAATCCATTTGTTATTGCTTTGTAAATAATCTGACTTTCTTTCAGGAAACATAATTATTTTGCCTTTAACATTATGTGATTGTATTATAATTCAATCATGTATGTATGTGTTTATCTTCCCTGTTTAAAACAGAGTTCAGCCAACTGAAAAGTTCGTCTTTCATCAATATGGGGAATATCTATACAGTATATTATTCTCCCTCTACTTTCTCTCCTTTTAATTGGAAACATACTGACTTCATTTTTATTTTCAAAATCTGCTAAAGCCTATGTTTATGTCCTTTTCATTATGTATTACCCCAAATTATTTTCTACCACCTATCTTCCAATTAAAATATTCACTCTTTAACTATATCTATTCTACTCATCAATTGATGAGGGCTTACTTGTTACTTCAATAATTTTGTGTCTTGTTTTTAGAATATGTATTTTTCAATGATATCTTTTCCTTTCTTACAATGTTTTTAAGTGTTTATAATTTTATCTTCACAATATTTGAAAATTGTTTAAATTAGTTTATTTTCTCCAGTTCTCTCCTGTTTGATTCTTCCTCCCTCTCCCTCTCTCTATCCTTGCCATTACACTTAATTTGTGTAAGATGTGTAACTTTTAAAATAAAAGTCATCCTTATCAGCAGGAATGTTGTATTTATCCTTGATTTTAAGAATGTCCTTCAGAAATATTAACCTCTAGAAGGTCTTTTCCTCAGACTACTTGTGGGTGTGCATGGTGCTTGACTGTGAATTCAGATTTCTATCCATTCTGGATCACTTTTTCTGTTCATGTCTCTAGCAATATGTAAGATTTTGATCTATTTTCCTGTTCTGTGAATGGATTGGACACAACAAATACTGCTTTTATGAAGATACTTATTTCCAATTCCCAGCATAGTTTCTTTCTCTTACAGTACTGCAGGCCAACTCCCTGCCAATATTAGTGCCTGTGACTCCCTGGTCTTTCATTTCCATTTACTACTCCAAATTTAAGTTCTCTCTTTATTTGGGGAGATTTTTATTCTTGTTTATGTTTTGAACTCAGTTATGTTTTACCTTTGTAATGTCATATATTTTGAAAGGCAGAGAACAGAGAGACGCAGAGACAGTGCAATCAGTCGAGCTATTTAACAGAAATGAACTTTGTATTTACATGAAGTATTTTGGTTATTAATTTAAGCTTCAGCCTTCTGTACAGATGATTGCCTTTAGGGCAAAGACTATATTCTATTGATCAGTGTTTTTATTTGTTGAGTGGATGAACTTATCACCTATGTCCCCATCTTAATCTGTCCATCTTTGATGTTTCTGCATTTTGCTGGCAGTTGATAGAGCTTTTGCAACATTTGGTTGCTACAACATAAACACAAGAAGCCATAGTGACCTTTAGTGTTTGGTGGGGTTTAATGAAGCTCTGTCTGAATGATGGCTTGAAAACCAGATGTAGAAAGCAGACATTGCCAGTCTCCGTTATTAGGAGGAAATGAAAACAGAGGCATAATTATAATGTATGCCTTTGGTAAAGCTGCCGCTTGGGACAAGAGGTAGGCTTCTTTTTATTGAAAATGTTAAATAGTTGCTTCAAAAGTTCAATGAATCAATTAACATTTCCTCTTTGTATTTAAGTCTGCATTTTTTGGGGGAAAGAAATTTGAAATTACTTTTTATCTATTCTATTCTTAGCAAGAAAGCAGGTTTTGAGTCCTAAAACAAAACTGAGCAATAAGTTTGTTAAATATTTTCAGCAAGTCTCAATACAATAGAATGATATTATTTTAAATTGTCAAATATGTTAGACATTTCTATTTTTATGGTTACCTAGAAATATCCCCATAAAGGCTCAAAAGATATAGTCACCATTTGTCAGTGGCATGTGGCTGAACTATGATTACATCTATTTAAATGAAAACTAGTAGAATGGCAAGAGGCCTTTTCTCAAAAAACAGAAAAACAAATATCATTTGCAAGTAACAACTCCTTTTAATTCTATCAAAAATGATTAAATCATGATTTCCCAGCATTTTCTTATTCCTTGCCCATTACAATGCTTCTCAGTCATCTGCATGTTCCCATCAACCAAGCAGATTTAATAGAGCTTTTCATTCCAAAGCCTGTTTTCAGAAAGCAAGAATACTGAAAATTATTTTTCAAGTTAAGCCATTGCACTTCAGAGTATTTCCCACAGAATGAAGAACTATTAAAATAAGTATGGCTGGCCTCATACAAAATCAGGATCCACCTTAAATTCGTTTCTACAATGAATAGAAATTTCTTTCAACCAGAACAGATAAAACTCTAGTATTTCTACTCTAACCAGGTAAGAACTAACGTATTTCACAGGCTAGCAAACGATCAGCAAGAAAAATGCAGCTCTTGTCTTTTTCTTCCCAATACATTAAATTTGATTGGGACACATACATGTCCATTTGTTGCTGTAATAATGAAGACAGCTGCATTCCGGGTCTATTAGTAGACATGAAAAGCTGAGAATGTTACAGTATGGAACGTGTGACCAACAAAAATGAAAATATTTCATATCCAGCTCTGTGGAGAAGTTTCACATCCCTGCTGTTAATCACCTAGGGCTACATTAGGTCAAATTTCTGAAGCTAATTAATACATAAGGGGATTTACCACTGGCACGGCTTTATAATGCTACAGCCAAGCATTAACAAAGTGCTTGAACTGATATGGTGATAGCATTGTCCAAAATATTTGCTGTTTCTTTTGGGGAGGCAATGGGGTGGGGGTGGGGTTGATATTTTCTGTCTCCTTTAACATCAGGCCTGGCCACAGAATGACTTTGTCTAACGAACTGTGAACTGAATAATGGGTTCACCTCTAGTGAAAAGCTTTAAAATCCAATGCATGACTTGCCATGCATTTGTTTCATTCTGCAAGGAGACTGGTGCTGTCTTAAAGCATATTCTGTCAGCCTAAACCCCACATGAGGGTAACACAGAATTCAGCTTGAGCCAATGCAAAGTAAATATCAGCATGGGTATGAAATTAACCTTTATTATGTGAAAGCCATTGAGACTTTGTGGTGGTTTCTCATCACCCAGTAACTAAACTTAAGCTGACTAATAGAAAGTTCTTAGACAAAAGATGCTTTAATTGGCTCCCTGAGTGATAAGAAAGCTAGAGAGAAGATTAAATAAGCAAAATTATCACTAAATAAATTAACGGATCTTTTAAAAGTCTGAGACCAAATGAAAAACAATTTAAAATTGTTTCTTTTTTCAAAGAGTCAATATCACATCTGGTAAATAACTTTAGGATAGATTAAAGAGAATACAACATTAAAAATAACATAATGGGAGTTGGTGCTATGGCATAGTGGGTAAAGCCACTGCCTGCAGTGCTGGCATCCTATATGGCTGCTCGTTCAAGTCCTGGCTGCTCCACTTCTGATCCAGCTCTCTGTTATGGCCTGGGAAAGCAGTAGGAAATAGCCTAAGTTATTGGGCCCCTGCACCTGTGTGGGAGACCCGGAAGCAGCTCCTGGCTCCTGGCTCCTGGCTCCTAGCTTCGGATCAGCCAACTCTGACCGTTGTGACCAGATGGGGAGTGAACCAGTGGATGAAAGACCTCTAGGCCGGCGCCGTGGCTCAACAGGCTAATCCTCCGCCTTGCGGCGCCGGCACACCGGGTTCTAGTCCCGGTCAGGGCACCGATCCTGTCCCGGTCGCCCCTCTTCCAGGCCAGCTCTCTGCTGTGGCCAGGGAGTGCAGTGGAGGATGGCCCAAGTGTTTGGGCTCTGCACCCCATGGGAGACCAGGATAAGCACCTGGCTCCTGCCATCGGAACAGCGCGGTGCGCCGGCCGCAGCGCGCTACCGCGGCGGCAATTAGAGGGTGAACCAACGGCAAAGGAAGACCTTTCTCTCTGTCTCTCTCTCTCACTGTCCACTCTGCCTGTCAAAAATAAAAAAAAAAAAAAAAAGACCTCTCTCTCTCTCTGTTTCTGTCTCTCCTCTTCTCTCTGTGTAACTATGACTTTCAAATAAATAAATATTTAAAAAATAATAACATAAAGGAACTTAAAAAGATTCACTAAGTCCAACAAAGCAAAGATAAACCTAACCTAATCACATTTCTATTGCACACCTTCAATAACAAAATCTATGTTTAATCACATTATTTGGTGTTAGGTAAGTGTCTTGTTTATTCCTCACTAATATATGTAATAACATCTAAAAATTAAGCTAATTTTTGAGATATTATACATTTTGCTAAAAATGAAAACAGCCTTGAAATAATTGCCCTGACTTCAATACTTTAAAATTGAAATATAGTCAATAAGTCCCTGAAATATCTACACATAATGTATTAAGGAGAAGATAATCTTTTCCTCTAAAGAGCTGGCTATAATATTAGCATCTACTCTGGACCAATATGTAGAAAGCTGTGCACCTAAGGCCCATTCATTGGCCTGAAATGTTGGAGTGGTTCAGTCTTTCTGAGAATCCACATCACAACATTGATTCAATAATTCTGCAAATAGGAAATTAAAGGAATAATTAAGGATTTGTGAAAAATAGTAATTCACAAAAGCAGTCATCTGATCACAATTATTAACAAAAATCTGAAAATAGTTTGTGTTCCTTATAGCGTGGAATTGGTTAAATAATGATGTCCTATAATTTTATAGAATCCTAGTTGGCAACTGAAAAGTGGAGCAATACAAAAATAATAATGTATAAATAAGGTCACTGTAGATTATTAAGCAAAACAATAAACAGAAAAAAATCATTATTTATAGTATGATTATGTATTATACAAGAAAAACTCCAGAAAATATACACTAAAATTGACTAATAATGAACTGTGAATTGTTAAATCAAGCATGGTATTTAATCTTTTTCCTGTTTTTATTTTAGATCAGTCAACACAACTTAATAAACAAACAAGAGTAATTAATAATACAGTAAAAATATAAATATATAATATATAATGCATAATATCCCTGTCTTATCTACCTGCATATCCCAACAGATTTCTAAAGGTATTACAGAATGTACATATTTAAATCTCTGATAAGAAAAGCATCAAAACTGTTATAAATAAGAAAATATGGGGCTGGTGCTGTGGCATAGCCAGTGAGGCCGCCACCTGTAGTGCTGGCATCCCATGTGGGCACCGGGTCAAGTCCTGGATGCTCCACTTCCAATCCAGCTCTCTGCTATGGCCTGGTAAAGCAATAGAAGATGGCCCAAGTCCTTGGGCCCCTGCACCCACGTGGGAGACCCGGAGGAAGCTCCTGGCTCCTGGCTTCAGATTGGCACAGTTCTGGCTGTTCTGCTGCCAATTGAAGAGTGAACCAGTGGATGGAGGACCTCTCTCTCTCTCTCTCTCTTTCTCTCTCTGCCTCTCCATTTTTCTCTCTGTAACTCTTTCAAATTAATAAATATTTAAAAATAAATAAATAAAAAGAAAATATCCAGTATATAGATTACAATCTATTTAGATGACTTAAAATTAAAAAACCACAAAAATTATTTCCAAACTAATAACTTTATATATAAACATATAAATCATAGTTTTATATAATTTGAATATGCTGATTTTTCAATCATTTAAGTCATTGAGACAAATGTTCAAATTACTGTCCAAAAATATTTTAAAAATTTAAAATAAATTTTATTACCATTAGAATCAGTTTGGGACTGGCGCTGTGGTGCAGCGGGTTAATGGCCTGGTCTGAAGCGCCAGCATCCCATATGGGTGCCGGTTCGAGACCCGGCTGCTCCGCTTCCGATCCAGCTCTCTGCTATGGCCTGGGATAGCAGTAGAAGATGGCCCAAATCCTTGGGCCCCTGCACCCATGTGGGAGGCCCGGAAGAAGCTCCTGGCTCCTGGCTTCGGATCGGCGCAGCTCCGGCTCTTGCGGCCAACTGGGGAGTGAACCATTGGATGGAAGACCTCTCTCTCTCTGCCTCTCCTCTCTTTGTGTAACTCTGACTTTCAAATATATAAATAAATCTTTAAAAAGAGAATCAGTTATGTCAAAAAGTTCATGTTCAAAATCAAACAGAAAGCATCAGAAACATCAGTGTTGATCTTTCCCTCCTTAACCATGGGGAACACCTTCTAGACCCCCTAGTGGTTGCCTGAAACTGTGGGTGGTGCTGAATCCTATTCCTACATATTCTGTGACTTTCCTATGCATACATGCCTATAATGAAATTTGACTTACTGACTTAAGAGGCTAGCAACAATAACTGATAATAAAATAGAATAATTGTCACAATATACTACAAGAAAAGTTATATGGCTTCTTGGTCTCTCTCTACAATTGTCTTTTTGTGTGTAATATCTTTATTTTCTTTTTAACTTGAAAGACAGAGATGCAGAAGATACAGATGGGAAGAGATCTTACATTCACTGGTTTACACTCCAATTCCTCCAATAGTCAGGGCTAAGTCAGGCCAAAGCAGGAGCTAGGAACTCATTCAGGGTCTCCTATGTAGGTGGCAGCAAACCAAGCACTGAGTCATCACCTGCTTCCTCCCAAACTATGCATTAGCAGGAAGCTGGAGGACAGAAGATAGCAGGATCTGGAGAAATCCACATGTAGGCCTCCTGGGCACTCTGCTAGTATACTGTTGACACTTCTACTTCACTGATATTTTATTTTTGTTAACGTGAGAATTTAAAATTTTTATTTGTTTTTTCTTTTAGTTTTCACTTTTTTAAAGACTTATTTGAAATCCAGAGAGACAGAGAGGATACACACACACACACACACAGAGAAAGAGAAAGAGAGAGAGAGAGAGAGGGAGAGAGAGGGAGACAGGCTCACTCTCCAAATGTTCACAACATTCAGGGCTGGGACACAGGTCACTAATAGGAGCCTGGACCCCCAGCCAAGCTTCCAGGTGAGTGGCAGAAACACAAGTACGTGAGTGACCACCTGCTGCCTCCATTATGCCCACTAGGAGAAAGCTGGATGAGAAATCAAGACAGGACTCAAGCCCATGTTCTCCAATCAGGATGCAGGTGCCACAAGCAGTGACTTAACCACTGCAGCACAACATCCGCCCCTGGCGTTCCATTTTTAGAGACTGATATTTCAACAATTAAATTTTAATTAACTTGTATATCCTGATACATAAATCAAGTTCAGAAGTTTAAACTAAAGCAACACGTAATTTTGTACATTCTGTGTTAACGATTTTAGGGCCTGTTATCAATTAATGTAGCTTGTTAATAATGCATGATAATCATGTTAAATGTTCACTTAGAGTTTAAAAATACCTATAATTTTAGAATAGTTAATATATTCAAAATATTTACTTTACATTAAAAGTTTATAGCCATTCTTATGATAAAAAGTGACATTGACAAATTTATGAGAATTATTTAAGATATCAAATTGATATTTAAGTAAGTCCCTAAAAATTAACAAACTTTAAGTGAATTATATCAAGTTTCAATTTTAACCAATATCATCACAAGTATATTTATGAAAGAACATTAAATAAATTAATTAAAAATTATATCTATTCTACAGATAAAATTCTATAAAGTATGCTTGCATTTGGATAAACACTGAAATGATAAACAAGAAAAAATTAAGAGTATTTTAAATATTGCTAGTAATTTTGTTTTAAAGGCATGTATGAAATACATAAAAATAAACAAAAACGTAGCGACTGTAGGGAAACAAAGAAAGCCGCAAAGGTCAGTCTTGCATGATCTACCTCTTTTTTCTCCCTGAGGGCTAAGAGGAGGCAAAGAGAAGATACTGGATGCAGAATGGGCTTTTTCCTCATCCTCCTACCTGAGACATCCAGGCAGTGAGTGCTGTCCACAGATAGAGCTGAGTTGTGTATATGTGATTGAGAGCTCAGTAGAACAGCTTTGTAGACCAAATCAAGACCTCAATTCACTTGAAATATTAATTGACCCAGATGACGTCTCTGTTTTAAGAATGTTTCTAAGGTAACTACTGAAGGCAAATACCAAGTAGTTTCTTGAACTGGCCATAATTAATTTTGTCATACAACAAACAATCATTTCTCATACTTGGCTTTCCCTAGAACCCTATGACATCTCTATGGTCCCTAACTTGCAATTTGAGGTATACTTTAGTGTATGGTGCTACTGAGCCATGATGTTGGGTAGGATAGGTGTATTAAATGTATTTTCAACTTATGATAATTTCAATTTATGATGGATTTATCAATGTGTAATCACATCATAAATTCAGAAATATCTGTACTTTTTTGGATATCACATTTTCTTTCTGTTTTTATTGCTATGTCTTCAATAACCTCCATGTTCAATACATTTCACATTTTTTGAACAAAAGACTCACCTCTTAATTTTAAAAATCCGGCGCTTTTCAAAAGTTTGGTATATAGAAAAGTTTGCAATGATCAACATTTAATCATATCCTCTTTTAAATAGTATTGGTATTTTTTGAAGTAGTACCAAATCTTCCTTCCAAATAACCCACTGTATGGTGGCACTCAAATCAAATGTTTCATTAAAAATGCCTTTAAAATTATGCTACTATGATTTTTGTTCTCCAAAATCTTCCCTAGGCGTACTAAAAATCGAGTGACTCAAAAATGTGAGTTTCTTATCCAACACCACACTGTGCACCCAGTCCTCCCTTACAACCTACTTCCTGACCTACCGTTATTTTCATTTCATGTACGTGTACATCGTCATATTAACCAACGTATCCTTTTCCTGCTGGCCTCTGCATTGTCCAAATCCTATTTTTATCACTTGCCTTACCTTCTTTTTCCTCATCCAACCTGTGCTTTTTAGATTAATTTCTCTTCACGCCCACACACACATTTGCTTTTTCATATCAATATTTTAAAAAGTCAAAGATAATATGAAAATATACTTTGGGGATCTGTATTATGTTTTTCTTCAATATGGTTTAAAGGTGACTATACAAACCATATGAATTTTACTTTGTCAAAGTATAATTTTCAGAAAACTAAAATAAGAAATTATGTGCAGATACAAAGTAAGCATGTGGAAAAGATGTTTTCTTTACTCATTTTTTATTAAAAAGCCAGGATGCTAAAGCTAGTTCAAAAAGTGCTAGATAGATGAATATAGCATGGTGACAAAAGTGGGGCAATGTCTAGGCAATATTTCTAGTTTATGTATAAAACTGGTTAGTGTCTATAAAGGATCATGAAACTATAATCAGTGTTTGAAAACTACTTGCATCTTACACATAGAATTCAATCCCATTGTTACTAGATGAGAATAATCGACACTGCTACCCACCCCCTTTGGAAGTTAACATTTACTCTTGTAAAGCTACAAAGTATTCTAAATAACAGTAAATAGCAAGGCACTGTACAAAATAAGAGAATTAGGTGATACCTTGAAGAGCTGTTAAACAATGTCTAGGATGACATTGAAAAGACTCAGATTCAGGAATCTTTTCTGGTTTGGAGTAACTTTTCTTAACAGCTTGATTTCTCAGTAATTACCAATTCCTTACACATAGAATGATCTGACCGTAAACACGTCCTCACTTTGGTAGAAAACAAGTGGAATATTCATTGCTGACTAGATTCAGAGTACCTCACAGTTCAAGGCCTTCTAGTGGTTGGCCAGAGAGCCAATGCAGAATGATGCTGACTATTCCAAGTGGGTGTTCTTTCTCCAAGGAACAGGTAATGGGATGCCAATCTCATGCCATGTGCTACATCATATGGAAGAAAATTCAATCCTCCTTGAGTTGAGAGCTTAATAGAGAAGGCAGATGTGCAACCAATTATGGTGGACTCTGACGAGTATTTTCAGGGTACTCTGGGCACCCTGGGGGAGAGGCACCTGATGTCAAAGTCTGAGGGCTTCTGAGTCAAACCAGCCTGAATCTTACCACTGAAATCATGTTTATTTCCTGCACAGAATATCCATAATAAACTCATAGCTCAATTCCAAGCTTGAAATCTTTAAAAAATGTATGACATAATTCTCTGACTCCCTAACCTGAGCATATAAAAAGAACTTAAACTGATTAGATGACTCTGGGTCATTATGCAAAATACATAATACTGTGGTGGACTGTCATTCAGCAGTGACCCAGAAACCAGTGAGTCATAAAGGACATATTTTCCCTATAATAAATAACCCCAGTCTGCTATGTTTTTAAATTACTGTATCTGCATTATGTGATTTTATGTCTCCTGCAGTGTTTTCCAATATCCCTTTGTTAGGTGTAGCAAGAATATACATCATAGTTATGTGGTGCTTTATATAAAAATGATGAAAATATGTGATCACTGAACTGTTCTGTTTTACATCGTGATAAATTATTCTGGAGTCACAATTCAAAGAGTATGCTATTCATTTCTTAATCTTCCTCTCTGTAAAATGGGTCGAATAGCATATAACATTCCCAGCATACTAACCTAGCAAAGAGCTTCAAAAAAGTAAAAAGAATTTTCTATAATACAAGGCTTTGTGCACTGTGAAGCAAGAGCAGTGCTAGTCTAGCTTTGTAAGGGATAATTGAATAGTTAATCTTGTTCTATATTACTTTGAAAAAGCTTGCAACACTTCATTGTGTTCAATTACACTCCTGATTGCTCAGATGTAGAAATTTGGAGAAAGTTTCAAGATGTTTAACTGTAAATTGCTGATGAATTGCTTTCTCATTGCCCTTGTATCCTAAAAGGGCAAGTTTAGGATCTTAGATCCTCTTACAGGCATCTGTGAATTTTAGTTACCATTTCAGTCTCTTGACTAATGGACAGGGGCCTTCATCAAAGTTTGAGGGCCAGTTCTCATTAAGGAAGATAACGGAGGAGCCTCAGGAGCCCTCCCCCCTCTCTGGATATTGTTGGAAGCAAGGGTGTTGCTAGACCACCTCCACCATATAAGCACCTGTGTCCAATGCATTGTCTCATATTTGCTCCTCCTCTCACAAATTATATCAGAAATCTGAAGACCCCATGTTCTTTAAAGAGCAATGGTGTTCTGAAGAAGAAGATGTACAACAGAATTTCATTTCTCGAGCCCTAATTCTCTCCTGACTTCCATGATACATCTGGAGATGAATTCATATAGGAGGAGAACTACCTCAAAGATAGTCTTAAAAATTGCACAGTTCGGTTTAGAACGTAAATACAAGTTTGATGACAACCTGAATTCCCACCTTCCCAGTAGGGTAAAACCCAAAAACGTTTGTTTTTATATTCCTTCTCAGAGAGATAATGGAAAACTCAAGAACAACAGAAAAAATTGGGGCCTATGATTCATTCCACCTGCCATTTCTTTCCAAACATGTAGATAGAATGGAGGATTTCTTGTCTGTACTGAATTTATAAGCTAGCAAGGAAGATCCATCATGAAGGCTCATTAATGTAGCTGGTGCTTTAAGGGGGATGTGCCAGGCAATACCGATGTCTGAGAGATAAGGACTCAGCAAGACCTTAGGAAAGGAAAAGTTTCTTGCAGAAAAGAATACATAAGCTGAGACATGACTGTGAGTGATGGTGGGTAAGAGGGAGCCAGGGGATAAAGGCTCTCTCCAGGAAGACCAAACAGCAGGTGCCAAGGCTCTGAGAGACCACACATTGAGCAGTAGTCTCAGGGATTCTGAGAAAAAATTCATGTCAACAAAACCAAGAGAATAGTCTCAGGTGTGTCAGAACTGAATTATGTGTGTGGGTGACAGAAGGGGGCTCCCAGGGACCAGGATAAACCAAGCTAAGTTATAGGAAGGGCCTATGGCATAAACCACAGCTAAGCTCTTTTTGAGTCAGGGCTCAAAGCACAAAGCTGTCCATCAAGAGTAGGGTCAGCAGGAAAATCATCCGTGGCAGTATTCTTACTGCCAGGTGTTCCTTCTGAAGCCCTGGGTTGGGAATCCAAGTCTCTCCTCAGTGCTTCTTGAAGTGACAGGTGCCTAGGGCAAGCCATGGGAGGGGGACTGACATCTATATGTTACGCCTTAGTTATCTGTCACATTTTTAAAAATGAGAAATGTTTCTATGGGCAAGGTAGGCATATTGTCTATCCACAAGCATACAGCTGATGCCTAATAAATATTTAATTAACTCAAATATTTCAAAAGCGTCACTTTTGCTCTACTAGGTATATAAGCACTTTCGGAAGGCACATTCAAATACTATTACCAAACCATTTTTATATCAGCAACTCCCTAGCAAACATTTGGACACAAAATCAACATACTGAGAAGGTAGCAGATATTTTTGTTTCTCTTAGGCAAAAGTCTTTGGTGAGTTACCTCCTTTTCTTCCTTTGTTATTTTTTTTTCCTGAGAACACATTTCTTTTAATCTTCATCCCTATAGATTACAAAATCTTGCAGAGAATTAGGTCACTATATACCTCACCCAAAGGGAAACTCCAAAAACGTAAAAGGAAAATTAGTTCACCTTCAGGAAGTAATTTTAACTTGACTCTAAAATAAAAACTCAGAACTTCATTTTGACAGAGAGGGTAGGAGGGAGAGAGGATAGAAGAGAAGGATTGAGGAGAGATGACAGAGAGAGCAAGCGAGTGAGCCAGCTTACTTTCAACTCATTGATCCTGTTTTCATGCCACGGCTCAGACCGGAGGTGCTGCCTCACACCTAGCTCTTTAGGTTCTGGAATATACTATGCAGAATGCAACAGTGGGAGTCAAGGGGAGGTAGCAGGGTCCTGCTGACATCTTCCCACAAGAAGCCTTGGCATTCATTCCAGTAACTTGTTTTTTTTTCTTTATCTTTAGCATTTTGAACACTGAAAGTTACAAAATAGCACTCAATCACTATTGGCTGAATAAACGGCTGTGTAATATACTATAAAGTCAATATATGTTAATTGAGAACCTTTGGGAAATATATACATGTATGCATCTTGCAATATTACCGCCTTGTGATCACCTCATTGAACATTCCAGTGGAATTGCTTTTGCTTGATTCCTTATTAACATTACTGAAACTCCTGAGGTCTGTGATGAAGTCCTGGAAAAGTTAACTGAGGCAGTCAAGAGGGGTGAGAAGAGGCAGTGAACCTGGATTTGAATGAGAAGAAGGCATATTAGGATGAAGGTTTTCAATTTTTTTCAAGAAGGTAATAGAATCATTTACTCCAGCAAATCTCACTGAGGTACCTTCAGGAACACAGTTCAAAGGAGAAGATTGTCTATAACTGTATGAAAAAAAGAGCTATAGGTCCCGAAGTATCTGTTTATGCCAGATAATACATAGCACTTGACCCCTCTCACCCTTTAATCTACAAATCTCCATTATTTGCCTTATTATGTCCCAGCCTCAAATTTAATTCTGCTTTGACTGGCAGTGAGAGTTGTTCACACTCCAATATTTACAGAAAACATCAATTTCCATAAGCCTAGATATTTATGAATTACATTAGAATTATTCGTGTGATATATGGCAAATGTGTTGCTGACCTAGTTAGAATTCTTCCAAAAGTGCTTTGTTAGTGCATTTGAGAAGTTTAATATGCAGGGTGGCCTGTTTAGAACAGGTTCCACTTAATCCATCATGGCCAGCTGCAGTGACAGGTACTTTAAGTTCTGGGCCAAGAACAAGCTTATACAATCCCCAATACTTGCATCCATCCCTATCATGAAGTGACCCCCAAGTCACTTCACAATGCCAACATGCCCCAAGCTGCTGAGATTCTTAATTCTCTGATCTCCCTTCCTCACCACATGGACATGTCTCAGTCCTGATCATCACGGATCTACCTTAAACCTTATTTCAAAAATCCCTCATCTTTCCTTTCCTCATCAAGATTCCCCATCTTCTTCAATTATGGAATTTCCAAAATTATAGCTTTTCAGACTATAATTGCTCTAAGTGGAAAATAATCTCAAAGTAAAATAAAAGAAAGATCAAATGAGAAAAATTTAAGTGATAGAACATGAAACAGCCTGGCCACAGAATCAAATCACAAATTTCTTTTTTTTAAAAAAAAAAGAAGAAAAATAGGAGAAGGAGATCTAAATCAGTAATTCCTTCAACAAATATCAATTAATGAACTATGGTATAACAGCTATTAGGGTAAGGGATGAAAATACAAACCGTGAGCAAAACACATTGAGTCTCTGCTCAGAGGGATAATAGAATCTATGGTGGACAAAAAGTGACCACAATAAAAATGTGAAATGGAAAAATGAACAACAGGTGAGTTGTTAGTGCTATGAAGACGTTCAATTAGGATATGATATACCCAGTGGCTCTTGGATCATTTATCCAGTTAAAAAATTATGGAGTTAAGATCTGAAAATTAGAGTATACCAAGGATATGGAGCAGGAAAATCACATTTGAATAAATAAATGAAGGCAAATTTGGTTGGAAATGAGAGAGATGAACTTGGAGAGGAAGACAAGTATACATACTCCATGGGCTTTTAGGATGTGTTAAGCAACAAGCAATTGGAAGTTTTTGAATTGATTTATACGGCATCTAAAGCTGTAGATTCAGTGACATGATTTACTCACATGATTGCTTTTTTACTCAATTGCTCAAAATGGTGTTGATACTTCTGTTGTATTAGCGATGCCTGTGAAAGGAAATGCTGGCGTGGAAGTGGGCTGAGACATTCTGTGTATTCAGCTTTGGGGCATGGTCAGGATACAGTTTAGTCAAATCCATTGCCTTGCATTTCTCTTATCAACTTGTTTCTTTGTAAAAAATAATTTCCTGTTGGTTAATTAAGCATGCAATGATATGCTGCATTATCTTTAATTTGTGACTCAAGAGCACATCACTGTACTTTGTCCCATGGAGTTAGCCAGAGGGTGGCCCCTAAGACTCACTGTCTCCAAGTTCACCTTTCAGAACAGCCTGAGTCTCTGATCATATTCCCTGATTCTCATGAGTACTAGAGTTACTGTGAAGGGAAAAAAAGGACAAATAAATTTGTTTTCCATTAGTGTCTGGAAAATATAGACAAAGGATAAAGAAACTGGCACAATATAAATTTTGAACATGGCAATGTCAGCTCGAGGGAATCAGTAGCAGAAGTTTGGGAGAGAGAATGTGGCATATGGCATATTCAAGCACACAGACCTGATCACCTACAGGCTCATTCACTCTGTGTAGGAACCCTACAGCAAAAGGAGAGATTTATTCAATAGGCAGAAAGATAGGACTCTTGATGCAGTGGGAGATAAAGCAAACACATCAAGGTTCCATGGAAATTAGGAGTAGGACAACTGCATGGGTGGATGCCATGCTGGAACCTCAGTAGACACTTAATGACAGAGAGTAGCAGGTGGAGAGTCAGCAGAAGGAGCAGGGAGTGACAAGGCGCAGATCAGAGCTTGGGACACAGAAAGAAAAAACCTGCCCTATGCCTACTTTGGAGAGACCAAGAGAAAGACAAAGAAAAGAAGGCAGAAGACGCTGCCATGTGAAGTAGATGTTACTGATTTAGTACATCTATGGAGAACCAGGAAGTTTAATTGTGTCTGACAGTCACTCCCTGGCTTAAAACATACATAGATAATAAAATGGTGCAAAGCTCCATCTAGGAAAGTTTCTATTGCTAACAGCTTGGGTGCTGCCCAGCAGAAGATGTTAAGGTCCCAGAAGACAATCATAAAAAGCACCTATAAATTGAGAACGGAGGTCCTATTTGCAGGCCTTCTCCTGGGATGGTACTTCAAAATATTCACAGAACTAACTGGTGTTTATTATGGTTAAACAATTTTTGAAATCCTATGCTTAGTTTTGTTTCATAATATATATTCCCATAGGCTTTGTGAATATCCCTCATACACATGGACTTTAAAACACTTTTGCATCAAAATAAACTTACTTTTAATTCCTTGTCGTTGGCCTGTTTTAAATACTATCATACATCACTTTATATCCTCTCTGTTAATTTTTTTAGATTTATTTTATTTATTTGAAAGAGTTACAGAGAGAGGTAGAGACAGAGAGAGAGGTCTTCCATCCACTGGTTCACGCCTCAGATGGCCACAACGGCTGGAACTGCGCCGATTCAAATCCAAGAGCCAGGAGCCAGGAGCTTCTTCCAGGTCTCCCACACAGGTGCAGGGGCCCAAGGACTTGGGCCATCTTCTACTGCTTTCCCAGGCCACAGCAGAGAGTTGTATTGGAAGAGGAGCAATCAGAACTAGAACCAGCACCCATATGGGATGCCAGCACTTCAGGCCAGGGCTTTAACCTGCTGCTCCACAGTGCTGGCCCCCTCCCCCACCCCGTTAATGTTGATGTGAAACTTAAGTGATGGGATAAGACAGGCTGAACTGGAAGGCAATGTGGAGGGAAGTCTGTTTTTCACTATGAGTTGTACTCATTTGCAATGGAAGAGCAAAATGGCATCACCTAGGGCCTTGGTGCTAGAAGGGGTCATGATGTCAATTAGGTTTCATTAGACTCTGTAAAGCCAATTTCTGTTTTTTTTCCCAGTGAGTTATCCAAAGACAAAAGGAGGTCTGTGCCTCCAGCACAATAGTTAATTATAAAGCCATCATACATATTTCATTAATGTTTGCTTGCTTTTCACAATTCCCTCCTAGAGGGCAGGGGCCATGTGTAAGTATAACTCTACTTAGCATCCACAAAAATGATACTTTGATAGTGATATGTATGATTATGGACTCTTTTTTATCTAGACTGTGTGTTCTTTGAAGAAACAAATTTTATTATTCACATATTCAACAAATATTTATAATTGTATGAAGTAGTAGAAAGCCCTTCTTCCTCATGGAGCTTATGTCATAGTGTGCCTATTTATGGGATGCACTATGATGTTATTATACACGTATATGTTGTGGAATGAGTAACTCAAGCTAATTATCATATTCATCACATCACATACTTTTAATTTCTTTGTAGTGAATAATTTAAAATCTATTGTTTAATACTTTGGAAATGTGCCATACATTATTATGCCTTCTGTCACACTGTAACTTTGTTATCTTCAACCATTATTGTCCCTTTCCCTGCCCACATGGCCCCAGCCTCTGGTAGTTATGAGACTATTTTCTACTTCTATGAGTTACATTAATTTTAGATTCCATCTGTAAGATCACACAATATCTCTGTGCCGGGCTATTCCACATAGCATAATGTCTTCTAATTTCATACATATTGTCAGAAATGGCAATTTTTCCTTGATAAGGCTAAATAGTATTACATTGTCTTGCTATTTATCTATGCATCTATCTACCGACCATATATTCTTTATCTACTCATCCACTGATAATTTGTGTCCAAATTTTGGCTATTGTGAATAATACTGCAATGAACATGGGCTGTAGACATTTCTTCAACATATCAATATTAAGTCGCTTGGATATGCACTCAGAAAAAAGATTTCTCCATCATAGGAAAACTCTACTTTTATTTTTTTAAGGAGCCTCCATACAAAAGGCAATACTAATTTATATATGCACTAAGAGTACACAAGTGTTACTTTTCCATATTTTTGCCAAAACTTTCTATCATTCTTTTTACATACATATCTGTATATATATATATATATATATATATATATATAAATAGTTATTCAAACAGGTGTGAGGTGATTTTGGTTTTATTTGCATTTCTTATGATGATGGTAAACTTTTTTTTCATTTATCTGTTGGTTATTTCTAAGTCCTATTTTGATCATTTGCTCAGTTTTAAATTGGGTTGTTTTCTTGATATTGAATTGTTTGGGTTCGCTAAATATTTTGGATAGCAACCTTTTATCAGATGCATGGCTTGCAAATATTTTCCCACATTCTGTTGGTTGTCTCTGGTAATTGTTTTCTTTGAGAAAGCTTTCAAGTTTGGTACAATCTCATTTTCCTACTTATGCTCTGGTGGTCTGGCTTTTGGGTTCATATCCACGAAATAATGACTAAGCCCAGTTTCTTCTAGCAGTTTTACAGTTTTAGATCTTACATTTCTAGTGTTTCTCTAGATAATCTTTATGAGGCTTACTGTATTCCAAACACTGTTGAAAGCTCTTGACATGTGTGAGAACGTTAGCATAAGGTAAGCGTGGGTACCATTTCCATCATATTTATGGACGGAGGCTAAAGCAAAAGCATTTAAGTGTCTTGCCCAAGAGCACAGAACTAGTAAGTGGTGACGCTGGAACTTGTATTCTAACAGTTCCCTTCGATGTACATGTGATTTTTCACTCTATTTTCTTCTCCCTTTATTGTATTGGTGCCTTGTATAGCCCTTCCCTGCAAAGAGTAAACAAATACTTATTGGATAAGCCAATGAAATGATAATGGTTATCACACACTCACTAGTATTGATGCTAATTACAATGATTCATATTCAGTGAGAGTCATCGCATACTGTGTGGATTAGAAGCATCATCTCACGTAGTTCTCCCAATAGCATCACCTGAATCATGGCAAACCTGATATTTAGAATAATTAAGCTAACCATGTAAAGTTACACAGTAGCCAGGCTACATAGTAAGAATTTGAGCCATGGTGTTCTTCCTTTTCAACTACAAATGACCAATTCTATTATTACTCTTTTGTTACCTATTGAATTACTTAAGGCTAATTATTTTAAAATTTTCACATATGAATCTCTCTATATAAAATACAGTTAAAATACATTTTGCTGAGTGTACAATTTTAACAACACAAGACCTCACCAATAACAAAATGAAAATCAATGCCTCTCTCCTCCCCCTGTACTATTTCTCCACACACACATGCAAACATGCACACATCACCACATTCCCTACAAAAGAGCAAGATGAAAGGCATCATGCATCAACAATAAATCGGCATGTATCTAATGGAAATACTCTGAATGAAACAGATTAATATAGCATGCACATCAGATAGAATACAATTTGTGATTTAAAATCCATAAAACAATTCTAAGGACATTATGATTTATTCTGTATTTAACCCATTTCCCAATCCTAATATTCATGCCCACATGTTTTTAATATGCTATTTAACCACACATTTTACAGATATAAACATCACCATATGAGCTTTCAATTAGCATTGATTTTCATCCTGAAGAAATGCCTATTGGAATGAAAGGGTAGGAATGGCTGGGAACTGATGTATGTGGAGTTAAAGTGCTGTTAATTCAATTGCTTTATCTGATCCAAAGTCACTTAGATTATATTAAATTAGCCATCTGCTTGGCTTTCACCTTGGAATGTCTGCCAGATGCAGAATGTGTTTACAGAGTTTATTAGCAGACCCAACCTCAACAGCAACTTTTTTTATGGTGTAGCATTGGTGACCAAAAGTTTTTCTAAGAATATATCATGAGAAAAATGCATTAACTACATGTAAATAAAATTTTTCAAAACAGAATGTTCCAATTTGTTCCCAAATTTAAAAGAAAACATTTTCTGGAAGGGAATTTGGAACTAGCATTCCTACTAAATGCAGGCTGATCTTTACCTAATTCTGTTTTGACAAGGAGTGATAGTTACTAATAGGATAACATTAATGAAAATAACTAATTTATGCAGATATGGGTATTTATTGTGTTAGAATCATTCATGTAACATACACCAAAGGAAATCTTCCACCACTTTACACTTTTAACTTTGTTCAGTGAATTCCCATGAGTGGATGCCTACTCCACTTTGTAGAAATTATGCTTCATTATAGTCTACAGAGGAAGTATATATGTGAAATCTAATTCCATTATCATGACAGAGAAACTATTAGAGAATGAGGACTGATATATAGAGTCTGAAAGAATTACAAGCAGTAACATTTAAACTGAATCTTGATCCCTTTAGAAGAACTAAAGGAAAGACATCCTAGACAGGGTCAACATTTATTAAAAGCTTTCACGGAACAGAATGTGGGAATTGTAAAAAATATGAGGACAGAAAGACTCTCAGAGGCCAGGGACTGCAGCTCTTCAACTGCTTTCTAAGAAAATGTGACCTTTAATTTGTGTGTCCTACATAGGGAGCTACTAAGCAATTTTCAGCATTGGCATCACATGACAGAGTACAATTTAGAAACATGGGGGGATACCGGGAATTGCATGGCAGCAGGGCCAGCATCAGAGTCTGAACCTCCACTGTGACACGGCCTTGACTAAACAAGTTCAGAGTCGGTGAACTCAAGGGGCTTCCATAGCCTAGACAGCTCATGGCAAGAGCCTCAGGTGATTGCTGACATCACAAATAAGAGTGCCAATTGTTAAATCAACAATGGGAGTCACTGGGTACATGCTCCCCATGTAGGATCTCTGTCCTTAATGTGTTTTACTATGAAACTTAAAAACAACACTACTAGTTGAACAATACCCTATACCTTGTGTGGTTGTGTGAGGGCAGCCTGTTGAAATCCTTGCTTAGTATATACTAAGTTTATCTTCTGTATATGAAGGTAACTGAAAATGAAACTCGATGAAGGGCGGGAGGGGAGAGGGAGTAGGAGAGGGGAGGGCGCGGGAGGGAGGGAGGTTGGGCGGGGGGAAAGCCACAACAATACAAAAGTGGCACTTTATAAATTCACATTTATTAAATAAAAAAAAAAAAGAGTCTATGAGAGTAAGTCTGAGAGAACTTGAAAACCTTATACAAAACATGGAGAGTGGAAACGTGGAGGAGACAGATTTAATAGTTATTTTTAAATAAACTCAATGGGATGTATTTTACAATTAGAGATGAGTCTATAAGGAAAACTTTCAGATAACTTCCAAATTTCTGATTTGTATAACAGATTAATATGATTTGAAAGTTGGGAGGTAGACTATGGAAATTAATTAGAGGGTGTATGGGACCATGACCTTAGTTTTGAATGTTTGGAATTCAATCTGACTATTAGATATTCTGGGAGAAATGTTTGTATGTAATTAGCTTTAGAAGTTGAAAACTAAAGACAGTGATCGGGGCTAGAGATATGAATTTAAAGTTCACTGGGGTATATGTGAAACTTGAGGCCATGGAAACCCAATGAAACTGTCCAGGAAGCATGCATGCAACGAGAAGATAAGGATACCAAACACAGAACTCAGAGTACCATTACTGCCTAAGGCAAAGGGAGAAGAGAAAATTGCAAATAACTGTTCAAAGAAGTAGAAGGAAAACCAAGGGAAAGTATGATGGCAGAAACTGTTGGAAAAGAGAGTGACTATAATAAATGAAAAGCAGCAGAACAGTTTCAGGCTACAAGAAATGTGTTTCCTACTCTCAGTACCATACAGGCTAATAAGTCAAATTAAAGTACCCAGGAAAAAAAATGCGGGGTAAAAAAGAACAGGTATGGAAATTGATGAAAATTATTCAGCCTATCCAAGCCTGAATTTATGTATAATAACTTTTGAAATTCTGTAAGACTAGTCTTTCATGGTTTAGATGCTAATTTATTTATCTGGAAAGAGGAAAATAAGAGGTAGAATATGGCAGATATAATTTAGTAAAATAAGAACAATATTACCAAGTTTGCTTTAGAGTTTTCATTGTCCTCTAATACCTAATGACATTGAAACTTAAGCAGAATTATGAGACAAATGTTTATATCATTTGCTTATACTCAGATAATAGTTTAATAAAACCCTAATACTTAAAAAAAATGAACGTTATAGAATTAGCTTATTCTCAAATAGCCTTTAAGGGGAACTTCAGGACCCAGCTGCAGCTCTCTGTGCTTCGGATTCTAAACTTCAACAGAAAACTAGGCTGTATTCTAAGTCCTGTGACAAAAAATACAATAATGTTAGCCAGGTCATTTGATGTTTCTCTTCAATGGAGTAAATTAGAGACTTGAACCAGCCGTACTGCCTTCCAGCCCCATGAGTCTGCATTTCTATTAAATGTTCTGAAAGTTGTGCAATTGTAAATGTCCCCTGGTATTAATGAGGAGTCACCCAAACCTACAAAAATACTACTTTAAATTCAATTAATTTTCTAAAGAACTAAAGTTTATGTCTTGGAGCAAAGTATTTCATTTTGATTAATTATCATTCAATATTTATAAAAGTTCATGTTTCTGCTAAGTTGGAACACTAGCTCCCATCACAGACTAAAATAAATGATGGATAATTATTTCAATTACCTAGACCTTTTTTTAGAGATGTTCACTTGTACTATAAATTGGACAATGCCCACTCACTCTGAAGCGATGGCTCCAGGGTAACTTGCAGTCATTCACTTAAACTCTTACACTATCACTCTACTCAAATGTAAAACACATTCAACATTAATATATCTGAGTCAAGGGATAGTCAGAAGTCAACAGCAACTTCCTCATAAACACATCATCTCTACACGTTGGACTTAATTTATGTTTGTTAAAAGATGTAATTCTTGGCTGGTGCTGTGGCTCAATAGGCTAATCCTCTGCCTGCGGCGCCGGCACACCAGGTTCTAGTCCCGGTCGGGGTACCGGATTCTATCCCGGTTGCCCCTCTTCCAGGCCAGCTCTCTGCTATGGCCCAGGAGTGCAGTGGAGGATGGCCCAAGTCCTTGGGCCCTGCACCCCATGGGAGACCAGGAGAAGCACCTGGCTCCCTGCTTTGAATCAGTGCGATACACCGGCTGCAGTGCGCCGGCCATGCCGGCCATTGGAAGGTGAACCAATGGCAAAAAGGAAGACCTTTCTCTCTGTCTTTCTCTCTCTCTCACTACCCATTCTGCCTGTCAAAAAAAAAAAAAAAAGATGTAATTCTTAGAAAAGTTGTGATTTATAGAAAAACTGAGTAGAAAGTATAGATAGTTGCCATATGCCTTACACCATGTGCATAACAGTGTAGTGTTCATTACAACTAAACAATATTGATTTATTAATTGTATCTAAAGTCCATAGCCTGTTAGTATCTCAATATTGATACACTATTGTAATCCCAGAATACGGTTTACTGCATCTTTTCTTTTTTTTTTTTTTTTTTAGTTTTTCTGTAATTTCCTTTCACTGTTTCAAAATCTCTTCCAAGATGAGTGAATGCATTCAATTTCATGTCCCTTTATGTTCCTCTTAATTATGCCCAGAGTTTTTCTTGTTTTACTTTTTTTAAGATTTTGGCAGTGTTGAGGAGTACTGGTCAGTTATACTGTGAGTTAGCCATTAATTTCTAGTTGTATGATGATTTTCTGAGGGTTAGACAGAGATTCTGGGTTAGAGGGAACATAATAGAGACAATGGGTCATTTTCCATCAAGTCTCATCGGAGATGTGTAATAGAAACATGATTCATGACAGTTTTGTTGACTTTGATCACCCCTTCTCCCAGATAGTGTTTGTCAGATTTCTCCACATCAGTGTTACTCTCGTCCTCATTTCCATACTGTACTCTTTCAAACAAAGTCATTATGCAATGTCTGTAGTTAAGGAACAAGGAACTATCCTCCCCCTTTTTGAGAGCTGGGTATCTAGATAATGTTTTGGAATTCTTCTGCATGGGAAATTAGTGTCTTCTCCTCCAGGTAATTTGTTTCATAATTTAGTCTTATTAATATGGACCCATGGCTAATTATTTTATATTTTGGTTACCAACAATCAAGTACTATCACATTTATCTAATTGTTCAATTTGTTCTAACTGTGGCCATGGGGAGTTGGCTCATTTCATTTTCTTTTAAGGACCATCTATGAAGATTGTGTACTTTATACATAATTTGTTGGGAAGAAGTTAATAGGGAGAAAAACTAAGTGCTTACTTCAAAAGATACAAACTGACCCTTGACAAAGTTCAACATTCTAATAAACCAAAATTAAATATAAGGAATTTTGAATGAAAAACTTCAAAAGTACTTAAAAGTTAACATTTGTATCAATGATATTTTTTTTTAAAAATAGATCTAATATTCTAGGCAAATGTTATACTGAAGTTAGGTAAAAAAATCAATACCTATGAATAATTCAATTTCATCCCTAGAATAAACTAAAGAAAGACATTCTAAAGTACTATAATTGATAAATTTATGTTCTATGCATCCTTGTGAAATTAAGATATGAAAAATATGGAGCATAGAATAAGAAGGTACATATTCATTATAGATTTCATAGCAGTGATAAACAGAAAATGTGTGAAAAACTACATTAAAATTAAGAACACTGTCCATCAACAGACAGCATTAACAATTGTGAGAGAATATTTAAATTGCATATCACAGATGAGTTACATCAAGGATATATAAAAAAGTATCACTCACAGCAGTAAGAAAATCACTAGTAATTTAATTTTTGCCAAAAAAAGGTTAAAGGACATAACCAGACATTTCACAAAATGAGATATTACGAAAAAGATGAAATCCTCCCAAATTCTTTCTCTGAAGCCAGCATCACCTTAATCCCTAAGCCAGAGAAAGATGCAGCATTGAAAGAGAATTACAGACCAATATCCCTGATGAACATAGATGCAAAAATCCTCAATAAAATTCTCACCATAGAATACAACAACACATCAGAAAAATCATCCACCCAGACCAAGTGGGATTTATCCCTGGTATGCAGGGATGGTTCAATGTTCGCAAATAAATCAATGTGATACACCACATTAACAGACTGCAGAAGAAAAACCATATGATTATCTCAATAGATGCAGAGAAAGCATTCGATAAAATTCAACACCTTTTCATGATGAAAACTCTAAGCAAATTGGGTATAGAAGGAACCTTCCTTAATACAATCAAAGCGATTTATGAAAAACCCATGGCCAGCATCCTATTGAATGGGGAAAAGCTGGAAGCATTTCCACTGAGATCTGGTACCAGACAGGGATACCCTTTCTCACCACTGCTATTCAATGATGAGAATTACAAAACCTTAAAGAAAGAAATAGAAGAGGATACCAAAAAATGGAAAAATCTTCCATGCTCATGGATTGGAAGAATCAACATCATCAAAATGTCCATTTTCCCAAAAGCAATTTATAGATTCAATGAGATACCAATCAAAATACCAAAGTCGTTCTTCTCAGATCTGGAAAAAATGATGCTGAAATTCATATGGAGACCCAGGAGACCTCGAATAGCTAAAGCAATCTTGTACAACAAAGACAAAGCCGGAGGCATCACAATACCAGATTTCATGACATACTACAGGGCAGTTGTAATCAAAACAGCATGGTAATGGTACAGTAACAGATGGATAGACCAATGGAACAGAATAGAAACACCAGAAATCAACCCAAACATCTACAGCCAACTTATATTTGATCAAGGATCTAAAACCAATTCCTGGAGCAAGGACAGTCTATTCAATAAATGGTGCTCTCCCTTTTTCATTCTATCAGTTAGTATTAGCAGACACTAGTCTTGTTTGTGTGTTAAAAACAAATAAATAAAAAATTTAAAAATGAGATATTAACTATATACTGCCAAATATGAATCAACAAAAATAAAAAGCCTGTTCATGTGAAGAGGTAAGAAGAGCAAGTGCAACTGAAATGGCCACACTTTAACTCCTATGCTTAATAGGAGTAAACACGTGTACACCAGGAAGTTTGTATAGGTATGCTCCTAACATCACTTTCCCTAAAAACTGAAAACAAGCCAGATGTCCATCAGTACAGATGAAAAGTTTAGGGAAAAGTGGAACAAAAATATAATATATATTTTCCATGAATTTTCTGAAACCCCCTAGGGTTACTAAAATTCATTAATATACTAACTTTATACAACACTCAGTGTTCATTACCTCATTACCAATATACTATTGAATCTAGCTTCCCCCAAGTGTGCCTGGGAAGACAGTGGAGGGTAGCCCAGTGCTTGGCTCCTGCCACACGTGTGAGAGAACAGAATGGAGTTGGTGGCTCCTGCCTTTGGCCTGGCCCAGCCCCGGCTGCTGCAGTTCTGTGGTGAGTGAACCGGTGAATGGACAATCTCTATCCCCGCTCCTCTCTCTGTTGCTCTGCCCTTCCAGTAAATCAATATTTTGTATGCATGCACACACACACATGAAAAAAAAATTAAAACCGATGTATAGTTCTTTCCATAGTATGCATTTTCTTAATATTATATTTGCATCAAAAATAAACTTAACATTTAATTTCTATTTTTTCCATGAACTCTATAAAGTCCTTTACAGCAGTAAAAATATGAACTATACTACTTCTGCACAGTGACTTGTGCCCACATGGATGAATAATTGAAGCATAATATTTCTGCAAAGTGCAAATCAAAGAAGCATTCATACCATATGTTGTTGAAGTGTGTATGGACAGATGATAAACTACCTTTAATAAAAGCGTAAGGCTGATGAGCACAAAATCCAGAACAGTGGCTTCCTGGGGAAGAGAGAGCAGCGCACAAGCAGTGAGGGGTCCTCTGTTGGCCTCTAAATATTCTGGTTATGTAACTGTGTTGCCTACCTCAGTAATCTTCACGTTATCTTTGAAATTTTACATGTCCATTGTCTATGCTTTCTCTACATGCAACAGATCTCACCACAAAAAGTTTAAATTAGTAACAAAAACCCTAAGTTTTAAATATATTTTAAAGATTCAAATAAAAGAACTTCTAAAATATCCCACATGAGAAGGCAAAACAAAAGATTTTTGAGATTTCTATACAGGTATAAATAAATGTTAGAAAATTATTGTCTTTAAGTCACTTGTAATGTCAAGAATATTCTTCAAAGACCAGCACACTGAAAATTTCTTTTCTGTCTATCATTCCCCTGTGATAGGAGTTGAAAGGACTTGGACAGACCCAGAAACCTGGCTGGAGAAAGTGTGGTGCCTCCGTAACAGTTGCTGCCTCTTTTTTTCTCCCTACTTTTTCTTTTTCTTTTCTTTTTTTTTTTTTTTTTTTTTGACAGGCAGAGTGGACAGTGAGAGAGAGAGACAGAGAGAAAGGTCTTCCTTTGCCGTTGGTTCACCCTCCAATGGCTACTGCAGCGGGCACACCGCGCTGATCCGAAGCCAGGAGCCAGGTGCTTCTCCTCGTCTCCCATGGGGTGCAGGGCCCAAGGACTTGGGCCATCCTCCACTGCACTCCCGGGCCACAGCAGAGAGCTGGACTGGAAAAGGGGCAACCGGGACAGAATCCAGCGCCCCGACCGGGACTAGAACCTGGTGTGCTGGCGCCGCAAGGGGGAGGATTAACTTAGTGAGCCATGGCGCCAGCCTCTCCCTACTTTTATCCTGTACCCCTGCTAAGTTCCTCAACACCAGAAATTTTCTTACAGTTCTGCCCATGACCACAGCACTGCCTACCCTCTCTCCACTTAAGATGCACAGCATTTATCTAGAGGTGCCCTCCTGGCGACCTTGATCTGCCCGGGAGCCCTGCTGTGCCCTCTGGTGGCATGAATGGTGTACTCCAATATGTTGACATCTTGGGTGCCTTGTCACTCAGTAATACCCTGTGTCTGCCAAGCTGTTGTCTGCCTCTTTTCAATTGGGGATCTTTCAGAGGAGGGTCCTATTGAAGAATGAAACCTGTTTTGCTTTTATCATGGTCCTCTCATTTCCAAGGTCAAAGGGACAAATTCAGGAAGTTGTAGAGCCAGGAGAAGCTTTTATGGACAAGAGACCCCACACACCTCCACTCCATCTGCATCTGTGCCTCTGCCTCTCTGAGGCAGTGTTACACTGGGCCCACACTGACAAATCTTCCCTCCTTCCCAGTGATGTTCCCTCTGGGGACCCTGTTTCATCATGCACCATGTCTTTGCTCGCCACCATCCCTTCCCGTATTTGTCAAACATCTGTGTGTGTGTCTGCCAAAATTATTGAGATGTGGATAAAAATTAAAGATTGTTAGATAATAAATGACCTCAATAAATTAACAGAGAACTTATCAAAACTATTAAATCTCACTATAAATACAGTAAATTTCAAATTATAGCATTAAGATGCTATTGTGTGGTAGTAACATATAAAGATAATATAATTATCTAACATCAGCACAATTGCTGGTAATTGGTAACTAATCACAATACCATTTTAAATTATTACTCTGGGAAGGCAAAGCAACATAATTATAAAGAAAACATGGGGCTACTCAGAAAAAGAAACTATGCAACATATATAAACATAAAAGATGTATGTTGAGGAGGCATTTCATCAACACATACAAAGAAGAGCATTTCGCTATAACATGTTAAAACAAAAGCACTAGGTCAATCCATCACCACGAACAAAGACAGAATAAACCAAAATTAGGCAAGTAAACTATGTGTTCAGTATTAAGGTATTTCAATAAAGGCTGGGATTTGGTGCTCCAGCAGCTTAAGCTCTGGCATCCCATATCAGAGCATCAGTTCGAGTCCCATCTGCTCTACTTTGAATCCAACTCCCTGCTAATTTGTCTGGGAAAGTAGCAGAAGATGGCCCAGGCGCTTGAACCCCTGCCACACTCATGGGAGACCTGGATGGAGGTCCTGGCCTCCTGGTCCTGCCTTTGGCCTGGCCCACCCCTGGCTGTTGTGGCCATTTGAGAGGTGAATCAGCAGACAGAAGATCTCTCTTCTATCTCTTCCTCTCTCTGTGTCACTCTCTCTTTCAAACAAAAACAAAAAAGAATTCATAAACTGTGAACTATTAGAAACAAAATTTAAAGGTTTTGGTATTTAGTGATAAAAATATAAAATGTTTATGATATAATAGAGACAAATTTAAATCATTAAATGAAATTCTTATGAAGTCTGATGTACACACTTGAAAGTAGATATTTTGTCTTGGATCCGTTACACATAAAATTTTGGTTACTTGCCTGAAAAATCTGAAATTTCTAAATTTCTAAGTAGGAAATGCCATATGGGGTTATGCCCAATATATTAAATGGGTATGTTGGAAAAAATGAGGATGCTATTGTATTCTCAATTAATGAATGGCAAGGGTATTTATAAAGGTGGGGAGTGACAGATCTCACAGATTTCTTAAATGTTTTCCATATAATTATAAACCCTGTGGCATAATAAATTCATTTAGAAAGTTCTTTGTACATACTTGTTTATTTGCTACATGATACTAAATAATTTCCCTACTTGTGGAGCCAGAAGTATATGACAGTGATGAAGGTAGCGCATATAATATGCAAGTTCATATTTCTAATAAAATTCCAGCGTGCCCTCCAACATAGTGCTTCAAGCCTAACCTGCTGTCTTTCAGCTTCTCCTGCCTATGCAAATCCATTTGGCCGAAACAACCCGAGAAAACTAGAATTATTTGCAGAATCACTGCGAGAGAGTTCAAGCATGGAAGAATCATTATTCATAATTTGCTGCCTATGGTAAAAATCAGTACCAGTCTGTTCATTTTCACTTACTTATTCACTTAATAAATCATCGAGTAGACATGATTTTCAACCTCCCCCAAGAAAGACGAAATTCTTTCAGAAAATAATCACTCAATGATTTAAGCTGAAAATATAAATGTGGTGCACACAGTACATAGAAACCTCTGTCAGCTCTATAAATCTTCTGCATGCCATCCTTCTCCTCTGTGTTATGACAATGTAAGGAGCCCAAAGAATGTTTGTAAACAAGAGTTTTCTAAATTCTCAATGTCAAAAGATTCTCATGGAAATTTTCAAAAATAAAACATCTTGGATACAAACTCCACCACAGCTGAGTCAATTTGAGAAAATTCTTTTTTTTTTTTTTTTTAAACCCTGGTTGAGACCAGATTCCCACTAGGGCGATTTCCAAAAGAAGGTTAAGCAGGCAGACACAATGAAATGAAAATAAGAAACTTAAAGAAGGAACAAAATCTGGGTGAAAAAAGGATAAGGGGTAATCTATTTTACAAGTGATGAAAGAGAACACAAACATTTATGATGACAGATAGAAAATATTTATGTGAACAGCTACAGTTGACTCTGTGATAATCACCTTGGGCTAGACTCCACCTGGGAAACAGATAGCTCCCAATCTCAATAGCTGATAAGGACAGAGATCTATTTCCCACCCTTCCTGGCTGGGTCCGGGCTGAAGAAACAGCCTGCCTGTATCTGAGACATGCAGTCTCATGGCACAGGTAGACAATCACGAAACACTCCTTGAACTTCTTCTAGGGAGTGGCCTTCTCCACTTTTGCCTACAATCTATTAGAATAAGTCACAGGGCCAAGTTGGACATAATTGGGCAGTGGTATATGAGGTCACATCAAAACGTTTGGAGAATAATGGAGTGAAAATGTTTGGGTATAAAATTTTTTAAGTTCATGCATAATTTTTTCTATAATGCACATTTTCAATCAACTTGTTGAAGACCCCTTGTGCATACAACTTAAAAATCTTTTTGCACCAAAATAAGCATCTTTTGCCATTGTTCCACAAACCTTCCAAAGTACTCTCAATCTTTTTGCAAGGAGGGATCCTGCCATGGAGGACAGCAAAATACCAAATGACAGCATATTGCGTAACTTCTGATAATACTTCTGATCTATATCAGAGGGCCTTCCCAGGTCACTTTAACTTTAACCAAAGACACATTATCTTAATGAGAGCTCTGTGTAGAGAAAACATTACAGTGACTTTTTCTCACAATTATTGTGAAGGTGCCTGAAGTTTTTGTTGTTTTTTTTTTTTAATGATAGTCACCCTAATTTGTATATGTTCATATTTGAGAGTATGAACTTGAGTATGGATTAAAGTTGCTGACAAACTGCCTGTCTTTATTCTTCTTGTCTCATGGTATATGGATGCTGCTTGGTCTATGGATACTGGGGTTTAAAGGACATAATAAGATCTCCCTGGGGTTGGAGCCAATTATGAAACATAGAAGACAGAGAAATGGAGATGAAAATACTGGCTGCATTCATGGTATACTCAGCTGAACAACATAGCCTGAGATCTGCCAGTTAGTTTATAACACTCACTGCCCTTACATTAAACAGACTTGCTTATTATACCCTTGTGGGAACACTGGACAAATTCTAGCCTTTGCCATAGGGGAAAGCATCTCACTGTATGGATTATTACTCCCTCTATAGGTAGACCAATCAGAAAGGGGCTGGAAAAAATAAATGGGTTTTAATAAAGTATATCCAACTCCTTTTTCCAAAGTCATCAATCAAATAATTCAGGTCAGGGAAGTTGATTTTAGATGAAATTGAAACATAAAGAGTGTACAATAACCACTGCTAGCACTATCCCTGGTTCATGTAATCAAGCTCTATATTCCCCTGTTGCTCTAAAACATTAACTCTACAGTTGAATAGGAATAGAGCTATTCTCTACTTCTGCCTCTATTAGGATGTTCCCACAGAACCAAGCATCATATTTTGCTTGGCACAACAGCTGAGGAGTTTAGACTCTTCACTGGAAGGCTCTACAAAGAACCAGAAGAGCACATTAATTGATTCCATAAGGAAAAGAATCACCTCCTATTATATTTTTACACCTTTTATGTTAGCATTTAGCTGCTACAGCCTGGGATGTTTTTCACTGGAAAGGGCATTATTGTTCCTTCATGGCCATATAAATTGCACAGGTTCAACAGCATTGTCTCTTATATGCTTTTAACATTAAAAAGTCCAAAGAATTTAAGATGGTCACAGAACACAACAAACAGCAATTCTAGCTCAAGGATTTATCCAAAGCCATGTTATGTCCTCCAGAATCCAGTATTTAGTAGTGCCAAAGAGACTTTACACCATGATGACAAGCTGATTAGAGAGTATCCTCTAAAGAGATCCAAAAGAAGTGAAAGCAATAGGTTCAGTTGAACACGCTGAATTCCATCTTCCAAACACATCAATCATGTAAGACTTCCTCTTGTAGAGAGGGCTAGAGGGGTGAGGAGAGAATCTCGGAATGTTAGCCTAGCTGGGGATCCTCCATATTTTGATATAAGTACTCCTTCCTAACTCATTAACATATTTGCATTTCTATTCCTAGATTTTCCTGAGATCCAAGTAATTCTTAGGCATCTCCCCAAAGGTTACTTGCAATACATTTCTTCTCTAATCATAAATCCATAGTTTATAGATAATGTGAAACAGCAAATCTAATTAAGATTTGGCAATCACTGAGCTAGTAATTCTCTCTGTAATCAATAAAGGTTAGAAAGATAGCGAAAGAACTCAGGAAGGAATCAATGAAATTTAAATGTGTATCATATTTATAAACTCCTTGTTGTTTAATAAGTAATCTTTAATGAATTGTATTAGACATATATGAAGCAACACTAACCCATAAGGGTCAAAAATTACATGTATTCATTTGATAAGGTCTTAGAGATCAAATATAAGAAGAACTATGAAAGACAAATGAAATTCCAACTTCTGGCTACTTTGCCCATAATGATTAATTCCCTCTTTACCATATTTTAAGCATCTGGGTTACTAATTGTCACAGACTAAGAAAGGATTCAAGAGATAAACTCTTATTCATAGAATACCTGCGTTGTAAAGCCGCTTACTCCAGTCCTTAAATGTTTAAATATCATCTATTATATTTTTACTTTCTCTATATAACAGTTCCAACAGCCTCATTTAGACCATTCTACTCAACGATGAGCAGGAGGCTCAAATGAATATCACCTGGAATGCTGAGTAAATATGCAAGGATCTAAATCTTACCTAAGTTTCCAGATGGATAGTGTATGTCCTGTATTCTAAGAAAACTTCCTAACATCACAAAAATTCATGACTAGATATTCATGCTTGAAGATAGCAAGGCTAGCTATCATTATAAAGGCATATGTATTGCCATACCTACAGACACAGATACTGTATGGACATAATGCATACTATAGACATTTCTAAAATTATTTGACATTATATGTAATTCAAGGTAGAAAACTAAACATTCCAGAAAACATTTAGGAATTCAATAACTATCAAGTCAAGATCAAATTGATATCCTTTGCTGAACTCTAGTTATCTGAGTGTCTTTGACCAACATGATGACCAGATGGCAAGACAGACATTCAGAATGCAAATAAAAAAGTCTGATTTTTTGGGCTAGGTTTGGGAATATTCTCTCACTAAATTGTATTCATAGGACACATTTTTTTTCTGGAAAACAAAATGTTTTTCTGAAGGTTGTCCTTGTCTTCATCATGGGGTATAGATCAGACAACAATGGTCTGAAAATACAGTTTTTAAAATAAATCAAGTGAACTGTTTGCCATTTCAGGATGGCTTTGCAGAACATGTCAATTTTTACTAAAATCTCTTCTTCCAAAATGAGTCTTTGTAAGATGAATCCCTGCTAGTTATCAAGTAGAACTGAATCTCTGCTAATTTCAATGTTGGGTAACACTGGTAATGTAAAAGTTAATTTTGTAATTTTGGTCTAGGTGGTGTTAAAAGTAATGAAATGTTGGGGCCGGCACTATAGCATAGTGGGAAAAGCCACCACCTGCAGTGACGGCATCCCATTATGGGCACCAGTTCCTGTCCCGGCTGCTCCACTTCCAATCCAACGTTTTGCTGTGGGCTGGGAAAGCAGTAGAAGATGGACCAAGTCCTTGGGCCCCTGCAACCGTGTGGAAGACTGGGAGGAGGCTCCTAGATTCAGCTCTGGTTGGTGCGGCTAACTGGGGAGTGAACTGGCAGATGGAAGACCTCTCTCTCTACCTCTTTCTGTGTAACTCTGACTTTCAAATAAATAAAAAAAACTTTACATAAAGTAAGAAATGCTGTTCTAATCAGTTTCTTTATAGTAATGACACAAAGAACGCATTAACTCCTGAAAGTATGTAATAATATTAGCCTGTTAGAGATATGGGTTACTATTTACTAGCCATTTGCCAGGAGTTGGTTCTACAAATATAAAATGGATAAGAACAAAAGTTTAGTATAAAAAGCATTCAACTATATTCTCCAACTAGAATGTGTTAAGTGCTTAAATAATGGTATGTCCATTAGAGGATTCTTGATTTTCTTTGTCATGACAAATGAGCATCTTTGCAGTTCATCTAAAAACTAAGCCATATGTTTTAGATATATGTTAATATGTCACTGGTTAAGAAGCTCCAATACATTACTTTATAACTATCTATATATATTATATGTAATTGACTATCTCTTCTTAATATGACTCTTGAAATCATATAAAAATACTCTATCTTTAAAGTCTCACTAATATCCTGGGAGATATGCTTAAATAACAGCACATTATAATCTTTCCATTGGATCATATTTCAAGTTAGGCATGCCCTCAATTATCAATATACAGAAACATACATTACATCTAGGAAATACACAATTATACAGATAAAATATTGATTATTCATTGAAGGATCATTCTAGACTATCTGGATATTTACTGTAATTTTCTACTACTTTTGTTTTCAATTCACCTTCAAGTACATACAGGGAACCTTGTGACAATCAAAAACTCATTAAGAGATTGAATATGGATTATGTAAGTTTCAAAGCAGAATATTAATCAGGAGTTATTTTTTAACAGATTTGCCTTTTAAAAAATTGAATCACTTAGAGCATTCTGCATGTCTGCTGACTTTGAAAGTGTCCTTCCACAGCAAGAAAAAAGCAAGACTCAGAGATTAGCAACATCCATGGAGTTACACTATTGTTTTGGCTTGATCCAAAGATTTGTACATCTCCCCACTAACAGCCATTTGGCTCCACCTCAGCCTCAATTCACAGCTTGCAAAGTGTTTATTAACTAAAACAAGAGCACCATTATCTCAAGCTATCCATAACCCTCCTCCTATTTCACAATGGATTACAGGAAAGCCCAGACTCACATCCTGGTATCACCCTTGAGCATTTTGTCCAGTGTCTTGTGCATAATTGGTCAAATACTATATAGAGAGTTGGTGAGATATGACATTGAGTTTATTTTGAAGGGGTTTACATTCTTGATTCCTCTTTATTCCTATTAAAGCAATCTTCACACTATTGAATCATGGTCTTAAAGTTTCTTGCATAAAGTAATTCTATCATTAAAACTTGTTTCTCACAGTATTATCCACATGAAATGTTTAATGAAGAATATTGAAGAGGAAACTCTGAAGAAATGAATGATTGAATGAAGCCACATTAACACACTGGCATGCCCATTCTCGATTTTTGTGGTTGCTTTCTATACTGAAAGTAGTAGCATCCAGAAATAAAATTTTTTGAGTATACCAGTAATTATTAAAGAAGAGTACATGGTTCATTAATTTACAAACCAAATATTTGCTATGAAGGTCTTCAATAGAAACATTCACCAGTAGGTAGTTGTAAAGTAAGCTTTCCTATGTCCAAATGACTCCATTAAATGTGTTGAGCCATTCTGATGTGCTAGCTAACAATGCTGTCAGCCATAAGATCTGAGATGCCTCAAATGACGATGAGTTAAAGCTCTTTTCCATTTCCACATTCAATTTGGGGCTCTTTCTGGATAAAAAGGTGATTAGGCCCAGAGTCACTACTGTCATCACAGAAGTCAACAGAAAAGTCATCTATTTTTTAGGAAGCTTTATTTTATATGTTAACCTTCCCAGACTTGCATTCTAAATTCTTCAGGATCAATTAGAATTAATCCAAAGCATAATATTAGACTATGATTTCCTTATACTTATTTATCTTTAATTCTCTTGCCAGAAACAGGCACACCAAGTTTGCTGCTGAGTAGCCCTCTATACAGAGAAATGTTTGCTGCCTGTGGTCATTACACAATGCAAATACTGTCCCTGAGAATCTTATAATCCATCATGCTAAACAGGAAAGTGACACGGCCTTAGTTCAGTAAGCTGTAGGCACCAGGAAGAAAGCTGACCTGTTTCCTGATGAGACAGGACCCATGATAGGCGGGATGGAAATAACTCTGTCCATATCCATCTGCTGTCACTTCATTCCACTAGGGATGAAGTGACTTGAACCGAGTTAGTAGACGTTCTTTGCAACTGCTTGATGAGTTGTGATGATCTCAATGCAAGCACTGAATAACTTGTGGGAATGCCCAGGTGAAGTGATAATTGTTTTAGGAATTTAAAACCAAACTTTTGCTGACAATCTAGAAGAAACAGATCTTAATCATGGAAGGCCCATACTATTTATTTGCTGCTTCAGGAAAGAAAGGCCGAAGATCAGTACTACTTTTGGTGCACATGCTGTAGACACCAACAGCATCCCTGTCATCCATTTTTAATTCTTTGATGGGAATGGTTAAAAATATTGTGTAAAGAGCATATAGCTGAGTTTTGAATCAACAACTGTGAAGAAACAATGTGAATAACCAAATTAAAAATGTGACAGTTGAGAAATTGGAAACAAGTGATTATGGAGCATGTATACACTCAAGGTGTGTAAACAAGCCATTAATGTTTCTACACTAGATTAATGCTACTATTCATATAGGCTGATCATCCCCAAGAAATTTCACAGTGCATCAGACAAAACTGTTCACCAAAGGGCAACTTTATTTTGTAGAAACAATCCCCTTGAAAGCAGAAAAGGAAAGTCAATCACTTCATGACTTAATGGATGACCCCACAGCAGTGCTGCCCATGACCAATGTGAACTGCTGTGGTCATAATTAAAACAAATTTTATTAGGAAAAAAACATACACATTTTATACTACTTCTAAGTAAAACTCATTGAAGTTTCATTTATACTGCCTACATCTCAGCAATTTTGAAATTCCATCAAAAAATTTGCAGATATCCATTAGTGGCTTGATTGTTCATTCATATATGAAGTATTTATTTAATACCTTAAATAGATGCTCAGTTTCTTTGGCACTTATAAAAAAAGTTCTTTGTTTAAGAGTTACTCTTCTTTGTGATCAAAGTCTGTCTCAATAATGGCAGTTAAATCTTATGTTAACAAATGCAGCAATATGTTAAATAGAAAGGAGAACTTGCATCTAACAACTTGTCTGGTATGTAGTAAAATCCGAGCCTATCTTTCGTCTCCGCTTTCCATATACCCAATTCAAAATCCTTACCAAATATTCTAGGATGAAGCCTGCTCTTCCCATGCTTCTTCCATGCTTTGTTTATGGTGTCTGTCTGCCTTATATGACTCAGCATTTTCATCCCCACCTATCAAAGTCTGTTTTTCCATCCAGGCCCGATGTCAAGTCCAAGTATAATAAGTAGATATTCTTTTTTTTTTTTTTTTTAATTAAACTTTTATTTAATGAATATAAATTTCCAAAGTATAGCTTGTGGGTTACAATGGCTTCCCCCCTCCCATAACCTCCCTCCCACCCGCAACCCTCCCCCCTCCCGCTCCCTTTCCCCCTCCATTCGTGTAAAGATTCATTTTCAATTCTTTTTGTATACAGAAGATCAGTTTAGTATATATTAGGTAAAGATTTCAACATTTTGCCCATATAGCAACATCAAGTGAAAAAACTACCATTGGATTACTAATTATAGCATAAAATAGCAATGTACAGCACATTAAAGACAGAGATCCTACATAATTTTTTTTCAAAATAATTAATTTTCTATGCCATTTCCATTTTAACACCAGGTTGTTTTTTTTTTTTTTCATTTCCAATTCTCTTTATATACAGAAGATCACTTCAGTATATAATTAGCAAAGACCTCATCAGTCTGCGCCCACACAGAAACGCAAAGTATAAAAATACTGTTTCAGTACCAGTCGTAGCATCACTTGGCTTTAGACGACACATTGGGGACAGATCCCGCATGGGGTGTAAGTACACAGTGACTCCTGTTGCTGACTTAACAATTTGACACTCCTGTTCATGGCGTCAGTAATCTCCCTGGGCTCTAGTCATGAGTTGCAAGGGCTATGGAAGCCTTTAGAGTTCGCTGACTTTGATCTTATTCCGATAGGGTCATAGTCAAAGTGGATGTTCTCTCCTCCCTTCGGAGAAGGGTACCTCCTTCTTTGATGGCCCCGTTCTTTCCACTGGGATCTCACTCACAGAGATCATTCACTTAGGTCTTTTTTTTTTTTTCCCATGGTATCTTGGCTTTCCATGCCTGCTATACTCTCATGGGCTCTTCAGCCAGATCTGAATGCCTTGAGGGCTGATTCTGAGGCCGGAGTGTTGTTTAGGACATCTGCCATCCTATGAGTCTGCTGTGTATCCCACTTCCCATGTTGGATCTTTCTCTCCCTTTTTGATTCTATCAGTATTAGCAGATACTTATCTTGTTTGTGTGATCTCTTTGACTCTTAGACCTATCAGAGCTATCAATTGTGAGCTGAAATTGATCACTTGGACTAGTGCGATGGCATTGGTACATGCCATCTTGATGGAATTGTGTTGGAATCACCTGCACATTTCTAACTCCCCCATTTGCAGCCAGTCCGATTGAGCATGTTCCTAATTGTTTACCTCCTCCCTCTCTTTTTCCACTCTTAGATTTAACAGGGATCACTTTTCAGTTAAAATTTAAACACCTGAGAATAATTGTGTGTTAATTACTGAGTTCAACCAATAGTACTAGAACAACAACAACAACAACGAATACTAAAAAGGATAGAGTATTACATTGTACATCTAAAGTCAGGACAGGAGCTGATCAGTTCATTGTTGCTTATAGTGTCCATTTCACTTAACAGGTTTTCTCTTTGGCGCTCAGAGTAGATATTCTTAAAAAAAAAATCCTTTGCTAGGCTGGTGCCATGGCTCACTAGGCTAATCCTTCGCCTTACGGCGCCAGCACACCAGGTTCTAGTCCCGGTCGGGGCACCGGATTCTGTCCCGGTTGCCCCTCTTCCAGGCCAGCTCTCTGCTGTGGCCCGGGAGTGCAGTGGAGGACGGCCCAAGTGCTTGGGCCCTGCACCCTATGGGAGACCAGGAGAAGCACCTGGCTCCTGGCTTTGGATCAGTGCGGTGTGCCGGCCGCAGCGCGCCAGCCGCGGCGGTCATTGGAGGGTGAACCAATGGCAAAAGGAAGGCCTTTTTCTCTGTCTCTCTCTCTCACTATCCACTCTGCCTGTCAAAAAAAAATCCTTTGCTTTCCATTTTTAAAATTTTTTACTAATACAAAAAGAATAGATTTTTATGTATTTCATAGGTACAACTCTAAGAAGATAATGGTATTTCCCTCCCTTCCTTTCTCTCTCCCTCAGTAATTTTACTTATTTGAAAGGCAGAGAGAGACAGAGAAAGATCTTCCATCTGCTGGTTCACTCCACAATGCCCCAAACACAGGGGGATAGGCCAGTCTGAAGCCAGTAATCTAGCATAAATTCAGTTCTCCCACATGTGTGGCAAGGACCTAAGTACTTGAAGCATGATCTGCTGCCTCCCAGGGTCTCTATCAGCAGGAAGTTGGAATTGGAAGCAGAGCTAAGACTTGAACCCAGATCCTCCAATATGGGATGCAGACATCCCAGCAGCATCTTAGCCCCTGCACCAAATGCTCATCCCAGCAGACAGCCTTAGAGGTAAAATCTCCTTGTTGAGACCTCTTGTGCCATTATATGCATACCTATTATAGCACTTTTCATGGTTTTTCAGACTCTTATCCCCACTGTAACATACATCTTTGCCTTGCCCAGAACCTGAAACATCAAGGACACAAGAATTATAAAAATTAATGCAAAAAGCTGCAAAACCATCTGGACATGAATATAATGGCCCTCACTGATGTTTTAAATTATACTTTTTACAAGCATAAAGCAAAACCAAGACATATATAGTAATATAGACAATATTAGAGACAAATATAGCAGTTGATCCCATTATAAAAATTTATCATACTCATATACCATAATATTCTATTTCTATGAAGGCTGTTGCACTATCATTAGCAATTCATCAATGCCATTCATGAATACAGGATTCATTCAAGATCCACCTATGGCACTTAACTACGTGAATGTGGAGAAAAAAAATTTTAGCTCTCCAGGGATCAAGTTCCTCATGTAAAATGGTGAAGGAAAGAATTCCATTTCATAGAGCTTTTTCAAGAATTAAATGAGCTGGGTACATGGAGAGCAAACTGTAAGTGGTATCTTAGATATGTAACAGTACAAGGTTGGAGCTTATGAGCACCCATGCAGAACATTTGAAATCATGAAGATGTTTTAGTGGGTTTTGAAGTTATCCCCTCAGAAGTCGTTGAGAATTATCTCTACTATCCAAGGAAACTGCGAAAATCTTTCCCATCTGTTTCATAGGGGAAAATGTTAAAAACTGAGGCCCAATTGGGAATCATATTCCACAGCTTTCTTTCCCACATTTCTATTGATTATCCTAATTTGTATCTCAAATAAGAGACATTCCAACCCATGATGGCTCTAGATTTGCAAAATCAAATAATTTTGGTAATGATTCTAGAAAATACACTCTCGGTATCCAGTGACAACCAAAGTTCTCCCTAGATCCAAAGCCCTGACAGATTATGCAATTCTCCATCTCGAGATTCCTTAGCTTCCTTCTGCAATGTGGTGAAGTTTCAGTCAAGAAGATTCATAGTCATTATACACAATTATCAATGGAAAAAAAGAAGCGTCATTGGTTTTTATTTCCAAACACAATTCCTAGATCTACCATTGATGTCCATAAATTATAGGGATGCTTCAGTAATGTAATGATGTACAAAGTCCAAATAATCTTGGAATTAGATACAAAGACACTGACAGTACTGCAACATTTAAGAAGATCTTCCTTTGTCAATGAAAAATTTTGTTTAAATATTCCCACAAAGAAAATTTGAGTGATCTTGGAAAGAACTCTGTGTACAGAGATGTTTAATTGTTGTTTTCTTTAATCTGGGGCCATTTTTTAGGTCTAGCAATTTACAGCTCTCTTCAATTTTAAGAACCTTGATTTATGACTATGCATAAATCCCCTCCCTCATTTTCCTAATGAGTAAAGCCTGGTAGAAAATAGAACACATTTTGATTAATAGTGCTTTGATAGTTATCACTTCTTTGTAAGAAAGCTTGCTAGTTGCCTCTTAGTTACAAATTAGAAAAATATTTTTCAGTCATCGAGTCCTCTCCAATGTCTTTGAAGCAATTCAGTACTGACCAATTATCATCAACAAATTTCTGCTCCTTTCCTGGGAACGTAATTAGAAAGTATACACACAATAGAGATTTGACATTTGCCCTCTATGAGCTTGTAGTTCAGTGGGAGAGTCACACGGTGGACACACAGTGAAATACTGCTACTGAAATGGTGCTTCTAGACACTGTACAGGCAATGGGGAGAAAATGAAGCACAACAGGAAGAAATAAGCTCCAGTTATTCTCAATGGGAATGTGTATCAAGTAAAACTTCCCAACCTACAAGTCAGTGGATATAAGTGAGGCAATATTTACATGTTAATCATCCTAACATGATGATGTAATAGCTACCTGTCAAGTCTCCTAAGGAGTTCCCCACTCGTGTCTCTCATAGGCTCCTAATGCATTTATTTCCTTTCTTTTTGCTCTTGTTTCCTGTTGACATTTACTGTTTACAAATCAGTCACAGAACATCTTCTGTGACATGATAAAAAGATCCTTCTATACAACTTCTGCTTTCCTGTTCAGCATGGAAACTCTATAAATGATCGAGGCACCAAATAGCAGTGGGTTCCTTTCAGGCTTTATGCTCTGGGAGACACATTGTGTTTGGTGTCCCTTTCCAACTGGTGTTACATTTTCCCAGCGACCACTAGAGCAATACTAGTTGTGTATGAGTCACATAATGTCCTTTATAATTTTTTGCCTTTATGTTTTCCCTGTAGCCTCTTGGGCTAATGGATTCAACAGTAAATAATGGTGCAAAATGCACTCTCTTAGTTTCCAGATATTGAATGTGAAATTTTTTCCTATTAAGACTTCTCTGCAACCCTATCCCATAATTATGAATGGTTGTAACTAGATATAACAGAAGGAATTAACAGTTCACCAGTTCATAAGAAAGAGCTGGACCTTGAACTCTATTTGCACTCAATCCCTACTTTAGCTCCTGAAAGAACTGAAGCCTGATTTTCAACATAAATAATAACAGGAAAAATAAAAACACCATTGCAGGCATAGGGAACTACATATGCATAGCACAGATATGAATTCAGTGCATTTTAGCAACTGTGCAAAATGCAAGTTGATTGGGGAGAGAACAAGGCCATATCATAAGGAGCCTCGGTGCTCTACTTGGAAACAATGACTTATTTGGGTTGGTATGAAGGAGCCTTTTATCCATTGTAGCCAAAGGAAATACCATGATCTTAACACAATGGTCACTGTGAGCCACAAAAATATGGAGGATACTTGAAATACTAGAGAAAGGGCTGGCTTTCGGGAAACAATTGGGATAAGTTATAAGTGAGTAATTAATGAAATCCAGTATCAGCTGCATGACAGATATGAGACTGTAATAGGATATAGACAATTAGGGAAGACTGACATCATCAACAAATTCCTAGTTTGTGTATTTTAGGAGGTGCTAATATCATTAACAAAATCAGGAAATCAATCTAGAGAAGGAGGTTTCGGGGTACAGTTGGAGAGTGCAGGTAACAATGAACATAGCTGAGATATGTTGAGCTTAGAAAGCCTGGGGCACATTTCAAAGGGAAGACCTGTGAGCACTTTGATATCTTAAGCTGGAGCCCAGAAAACAGCTGGGCTGAAGACATAGCTTTGTGTCATTAGTAGCTGATTGCAGTTTAATAAGATAACGGTCAGATTGCAAAGCAACACAAAACTAGAATAAGGCATGAGAACCAAATGGATAATCCCTAGGAACAGCAAAAAAAAAAAAAATCATAACACACATTTTCTAGACATGATTTCTGGACATGATTCTAAAAGTAATTTTTCCTATGTTTTCTGTTGTCTTCTCAGGATGCACTTCAAGACCTAACTGGCTTCTATTCTTTTGGCATTTTTCTATTCTTCTTATTTCGTTTTTCTGTTCTTTGTCATTTTTTTTTTTTCAAAAAGAGAAGAGGTAAGTGTTGTACCATTGCTTGTTCTGAAGATAAATGTTCTGTTCAGAAATGAAGCTGAAAACACTATCCACAGATAGGCCTTCTGGCAAATGCCTCTGTTTCATAAAACTTTTCAAATGAAAGGCCCTAGATTTCAATGTGTTTCTACTCTCCTCTACTAACTATGTCAACATATGTAGATGTGACATAAAATTACAAGCAACATTCTCAGGTCATGGCACCCTAGTTCCAGGCAGCGTTTTTCACATTGCCTGTGTTCTAAGGGTTCATGTCTTCAGGCCTGGGATGTACAGAACTTGTTTTGCTGAAGTAAGAGGGGTATCTTCTGGTCAAGGCTTAATTAATAAAAAGTGTCAGTTTTTGATTAATAAAAAAATGTCAGTTTTTAACAATGGGTTCAAGGATGTTTGCAGCAATTTAGTGGTAAGACTGAGCATTTGTACCCACTTTCAGTGACAGCTCTTTTCAATAATAGCTCATTAGAGCCAGTTATTTAACAGGAAACATGCGTAGGCATTAGCAGGGGGAAAAAGTCCTGGCCAAGATCAGTGCTGAGTTTTCCAAGCACAAAATCAGATGGTTCCTGATCCAAGGGAGGAAATATATCCAGAATGGTACAGAATAGAGAAGGCAATTGAAACTACGCTTGTTCTCTCCAGACTTTGCTGTGGGTAGGCTTTGGCTACAATCTATATCCTCATTTTAATGCTATTTCTGAATTGTGCAGTCTTTCTCCAATAAACCATAGATTTAAAAGAATGTCATTTTGGGCCCTGTGAATCTTTAGAATCTGAATCTTGTCTGGCTCCTCCCAGTAGCGCAATACCTCTAGACCAAATCAATTGAGCAATTAGGGCCAAATAACTCAATAACCATATTAATAACATGGTAGTCATTTGAGAAAATAATGTACATACATTGAAAGAATCAATACAATTTTCATTTCATTTTTAAGTAACCAAAAAGAGTCACTAATGAGAGGTGTGTACTTGAGGATCTACACAACTTCTCAAACCTTGCCATAAGCCTGGGCACTGCCACCCTCATGTCTCATAGTCCAAAGTTATTTTTCCTCCATGTTTGCTTTTTATATAGCAACCGCAAGTCCAGTTGTATAAATGTGACATCATCTAATGAAAGCAGCTCAGTCTGACAAAAAAACTGAATTATCTTGAGGGCATTTGTGTAATACCCAGTAAATGCTGTGGTATTTACTCAAACATTTGAACTACCCCACAGCACCCATATGAACTTGCAAGGACACAGGGGATACTACTAAAGGCACTTATGGAGCAATGGGTATCAGAGCACAACACTGAAAAAAAAAATTCCTTGTATCAACAGTCTTCCTATAAGAGTCAGTAGTTAGGGTTTGGAGGTGGCAAGACGACATAGCAGGGGTAGATATCAAGAAACATCGTTTTCTTAAAGTCCCAGGAGTCATTGTCTAGAAATAGGTGGCTGAAATCAGAAACTTAGACACACGTGAAAAGGAATTTTCCTAGCAACAAGCAGTCTTGTCACCTGAATGAAACAATGTTATCTGCTTGTACTTTTTGCACTGGAAATCCTGTGGGTTGTCTCTTCACAATGCTTTTTAAGGAAAAGCTGCCAAAGCTGTCAGGAACAGGTGTTTTCAGCAGGAAAGAGTCATATTCCAACAGACAGGGGTTTCTCTTTGTGAACATTTACCTTTGAACGATGGAGAGAGTAATTTCAGAAGTATACATTTCTAATCTTTGAAAAGTCAATAGAGAAACTTTCTGAATGAGCTTCTTTGTTACATAGTGTGTGACAGGCTCTTGCCCTCCACTGCTCCAGGGACACTAACCAATGTTTCTATTTATTCATTCACTCATTCAGCCATTAAACATTCATTGACTGTCAGATCTAAGCCAACTGCACTATGCTAGATAGTGTAGGCAATTAAAGAAGGAATGTTGAGATGTGATGACCTAGGAATTTAGAAACTGGGTGATCTTCCATTTTTAAAAATAGTGTCTTTGATTCTATAAGCCAAAAGGGACGTAAGAGTTTAGCAGCCTCCAACAGGAGATGAGAAATGAATTGGTCAGTTCAAATGCTCTTGGTTCATTGAGGTGTTTATGGATATAAATACTCATGTGCTTGATTTCCAGTTCAAGATCCTTTTCCTGTGGTTGATCAATGAGTTCTAGCCACATGTTCTAAGGGTACCATGAGGCACCATAGTGGAAGAGGAAGTAGTAGGTAACTGTGGCCTTTCAACCTCAACTTATCTAGGACAGCATCAATTTTGTCTGTTCTATCTGGTGGACCTAAAATAACTTTCCCCAACAAAGAGAGCCTCTTGATAAAAGGAAAAAAAGCAAAGAAAATAGAAAGCTGTTGCCATCTACTCTGCTACCTTGCCCTCATTCAAGATAAAGCAGGAGTCTCCAGTAACGGAGTTCCAAATATGTTGCAAACCTCTGGGTTTCCACATTCTTGTTCATGTTTGTCAACAATTACAATCACGTTACATACCAGCACGCCTTCTCAGCCAAAGTATTTGTGTGGGTCTGTGGAGGGAGTTAATATGAGTTTACTAACTGAAGCAACAGAATGCAATATAATGAGATTATTCTTGTCTTACAGCAGGGACATTTAGAAGAGTCTAACAAGTTACAGATTAAAAAATGTAGTCATAGTTGTTGTAATTTGAAGGAGGCCAATTAATTGCACTCTCAAGTCTTTATTCCAATTTGGTCAAATTTAAAGAGAAATTATTATATTGCATCTACTGCAGTCAAAGGCTAGGTTGGAGACTATAGATTGAGTATTGTTAACTGGGTGGACTTGTTAATACATTGTCCTTGCATTTTTTTTTTAATTTATTTGACAGGTAGAGTTATAGACAGTGAGAGAGAGACATAGAGAGAAAGGTCTTCCTTCCATTGGTTCATCCCCAAAATGGCCACCACGGCCGGCGCTCTGCTGATCCAAAGCCAGGAGCCAGGTGCTTCTTCTTGGTCTCCCATGTGGGTGCAGGGGCCAAAGCACTTGGGCCATCCTCCACTGCCTCCCCAGGCCACAGCAGAGAGCTGGACTGGAAGAGGAGCAACCGGGACTAGAACCCAGTACCCATATGGGATGCTGGCACTGCAGGCAGAAGATTAACCACTTGAGCCATGGCACCAGCCCCTGTCCTTGCATTTAAATTATCCAAATCATTACATTGTTCCACACACCTCATCTATGGGTCAGACCAACAAAGAGCCCAGAGCAGACAGAAGTGCAAGCTGTCTACAAGCAGACATATTCCAGGGAGAATTACTGTTCTCAAGATACTAATCAAGATTCATTCCTTTTCTCTTAGAAATGAGTGATGAAGTGAAGGGCAATGGTCTAGGGATATAAAGGGAAAGTGTTCCTTGGTAGAAGCCAAAGGATGAAGGATAAGCATTCCACACTGACATTCCATCCCACTGCCTTGAGCTGAGAACCAGGACAAGTTATCCTGGTTTCTACGAGTGAGGGGAATGAATGAATCCACACCCAGATGGCCAGCCCTGTGACACTGTGACCATAACACTGAAAGCCCCAGCATGTACTCTAATAGCCACACACAACAGGATCAGCCCACCAGGTAACACCTTTAGAAAAGCGATCACGAATTCATAGGTGACAGAATCCTTGATAATAGGAAAGCAGAAAGAAGACAGGTTAATACTGGGATTAATGCATTCCAGTGCTGCCCAGCAGTATCGCCAGAATGAATTTGTGCCTGAATACATTGAATTAAAAAGCATCCTGGGTACATCCCTATGATTAAAATAAAAATAATAACCAAGGCTGTGTGAAATGTGAAAAGAACATTTGGGGAGGGTGAGGAGAGGAAGATTTAAAGCAGGAATGATAATAGAGAGTGTCCACTTGAGCTTATTCTTTCTCTGCCTCCCTGATAAAATTCAGGAATGTTCTTCCTCATTTCTTATTTACAAAGCACATTCTTTTCAGAAGAGAGAATAAAAAGAAAAAATCATCACTTTATGTTTCTTGCCACCCATTCTCTAAGTATAAGCATTCTATCGATTTAGGTAAGTGACAATCTATAAGGAAATCAGAACCAAATTTACATTTTTACTAATACCCAGCAGGGTTTCTATTCGGTCTATAGAATGAGTTTTAAATGCATATACAGAGACCTTTAAAAATCCAACTTGTGCCCAAAATCTGTGCCGGACTCGGAAAGCAGATTCAGAGGCCAAGGCAAGCCACACATCTATGGAGCTGTCCACACTCTGAAGCATGGTGCTGGACACTCCCATCTGTTACAGAAGAAGCCTCCTTATGACTTTGAACCTGGGCCATGACCTTGGTGATAGGGTGATATTAAAGAGAAATATGTACTTGTTGCTGCTGCTTTTGATCTTGTTCATTCCTGAGGTTGAAGCTTAAAGCAAGTGATGGTTGAAAAATATAAAACTGGCCACCCAAAGGTCATGGAACAAAGAACCCAAAAGTGAGATACAAAAAGTAGTTCATGGCTCTTAAAAATGTCATTGAATCTTTTATTTGGCTGTACTTACATTGTTCCTTCGGAAAAATTTCCTAGCAATTAGAATAAATGCATCAGCTCTTTGAGCTATCAAATACCTCACTTTTTACTTTTGTAAAACAGATTCTAACATCAAAACATTCCATCTCATAATTAATATGTGGATGAATATTATAATTAAATTATATATGTTATAGTGTTTCATAAAGGAGAAAATTTATTTGTGAAGAGGTGTTAGGAAAGCTGTCATTCCTTCCAATTAAAACACAATAAATAATAAGGGTCTTTATTCTAGATAGACTGAAATTTAGAAATCAAGTGAACAAATAAATTGGCAAAAGTTAAATATTTATGATATAGCTGGAATAATTTATACAGGCAACATACATTTAATTAAATAAGTAAATGAATAAGAAATATTTCATTAGAATATTTCTTTTGGGAAAAAATAAATAAGGTGATGGAATCTCAACAGATAGTTTTCCCTGTGAAAATATCAGTTGGATAAGGTCTCACGTTGATCCAGTCTGTCCATCAGGATCACCTAAGGTTCTGGCCAATAAACAAATGTCCCTGAATGAACTCCTTCACAATTAACTTTCCAAATAATCTGATACACATAAGCAATTTCATTCTTTCAGAAATCAAGGATTCAATATCTTTTTAAATTAATTGACCACATGGTATGTGTCTCCAGCACAGTTTTAAGAACAGAGAATCTAAAAAAGAGTGAAACAGACATTAATTTTTTTTCAAATATTTATTTACCAGGGCCACTAGAGTGGTGCATTGAACTAAACTGCCTCCTGCAATGGTTGACATCCCATGTCAGAGTTTCAGTTTGAGTGCCAGCTGCTTTGATTCCCATCCAGCTCCCTGCTAATGTGTCTGAACAAAACAGTGGATGATGGCCAAAGTGCTTGGGCCACTACCAACTATCTGGGATAACTTAGGTGGAGGTCTGAGTGTCTGTGACCATCTGAGGAATGAACCAACAAATGTAAGATCTCCCTCTCTTCCCTTCCCATCTCATTTCCTTTCCCCTTCAAGTGAATAAATAAATATTTTCTTTGTACAATTGATTGAAAAGGCCAAATGAAAAGGGACAAGGGAAGGAAAGGTGGGAGGGAGGCAGGGATATGTCCTCCATACGCTGGTTCACTCTCCAAATGCTCACAATGAGCTCATGTGAGCCAGGTTGAAACCAGGAGCCTGGAAATCCATTTGGGTCTCCCACATTGGTGGCAGGACCCTAAGGACTTGGACCAGCATCTGTGCATTTCCAGGAATATGAACAGAGAGCTAGACTAGAAATGGAGCAGCTGGGACTCAAACCAGTGCTTAGATATAAGATGTCATCATTGCTGTGCCACAATACCAGCCCCAAGACATTACTTTTGACATCACTACATACAGAGAGTTCATTTTAGACAGACCATACTAAGAAAACTCTTCATGATGTTTTCCTATTTCAAGTCCTTCAACTACTCTCCATTGTTTAAAGAGCAAAGAGCAGGGGCCGGCACTGTGGCCTAACATGTAAAGCTGCCGCCTGCAGTGCCGGCATCCCATATGGGCGCTGGTTCAAGTCCCAGCTGCTGCTCCACTTCCGATCCAGCTCTCTGCTATGACCTGGGAAAGCAGTGGCCTTGGGCCCCTGCACCTGCATGGGAGACCTGAAAGAAGCTCCTGGCTCCTGGCTTCAGATCAGCACAGTTCCAGCTGTTGCAGCAAACTGGGGATTGAACCAGTGGATGAAGACCTCTCTCTTTCTCTTTCTGTTTCTCTTTCTCCTCTGCCTCTCTTCTCTCTGTGTAACTCTTTCAGAAAATAATTTTTTTTAAAAAAAGAGCAAAGAACAAATGCTTACCACCTTTCAAAGGTAATCATATCCATCCTTTTCAATTTTCAGCATTATCCTACATCAGTCTCCTGCACAGACCCAATCTATCAGCCACATCCAATTACTCACTGTTCCCCAAAGCTGTAAAGTAACTCTATCATTCTATATATTTGTATAGGTGCCTCCTTGTCTGGAATGCCAGTTACTTTATTCTCTTTTTGGCAATTGCTGATTCATTATCCAAAATTTCTGACTAGATAACAAAAAGAGAGAGAAGTGGAAGAAACTAATGTAAAGAATAATGAAAGGAAACACGTATATTCTTTTTCTAGTATGTAATGTTCTGATTGTCCTCTCAATAGTAGGTTTTCCCAGTATACATTTACTCAAATATTTTTTACAATTATTTTTTAAAACTAACTTCATAACCAATATTTCCTTCAAAGATAACTATCAACAATTCTTACTGTCCTGCGACAGTTTTGTGATTCCTTCCTTCAAGGGGCAGATTCTACGTATTTCATTTGCACGTCAATCTAGGCTGGTTCTGTCACTGACTTTGACTAGGAGAATGTAGCAAATGTGACACTGGCCAGTTCTGAGCCCAGATCTTCAAGAGGTCTGGAAGATGGACCTTCACAGTCTTGGAATCCAGCCTCCATATCCTGGGGAAATCTGTGTAACCTAACAGAGAGAGAGACTGTACGGAGGAGAACGGAGAGCCCCCACCAATGGCCAATGCTGACCGACAGGCATGGATCCAGGCTACCTTGGACTTTCCAGCTGAATGCAGAAGTACTGCCCATTGGTTCACAGAATCCTGAGAAACAAGAAACTGTTGCTGTTCTAAGTTTCCAAGTTTTGAAGTATTTTGTTATGCAGCAATGGATAATTGAAACGTTATGCAGCTGATGCCATGTCAGTCACTAAAGATAAAAGGTGGAAGTATTTATTCTAGAATGTCTCAGTGACTAGCTGAAGAGACGGATATATAAATATTTTATGAAATATTACAAACACATGTAAAAGTATGAAGGAAACAGTCCTTTTACTAATCTATTTTTGGTGCAAAACATCACAATGTGTCTTCCTTTGCTGTGGTGAGAAATTAAAAACAAATAAGCAAGTAGTGAAATGGCCCGGACAGCAGTAGAGAGATTTCTTTGAAGAATCCCATAGGTTTTCAGATCCATCCTTGCCTTAATCATTAAATAAAATGAAGCATGAATTTGAAAAGTCCCTGATAATTTCCATATGGCGAAATAAGAAGGCAAAAAGAATTGTGAGAGAATTTTTAATTTCTGTCTCCCAGTTTTCCCAGAGTCCTCCAAGTTAGTTTTTCATTAAATGATTATTAATAATGTCTAATCAAGTCCCCTGATACAGGAAGGCAGTTTCCATTTTGCTTCCGTATATGTGTGAAAATGTAGAATGTTCACAGTGGAAGATCATTTCCTAGCTGGCACTATCATCACCAGAGAATGTCTTGTCCTCAAAGATAATGCATTATATTAAGTCTCTTTATGTTCACCACTGTGCTGGTCATGAAGACAGAAGAAGAGGCAAGATAAATGTGCTGGGAAAAACACATATGCAAATATATTAGCAAACTTATCTGCCAGATAGGGCTTTTCTCTGCACCTGTCATAGGTTAATGGTAGTATTAAAAAATGCAGGATGGGAAGAGAGACAACAACTCAAAGCATATTACATAGAGCCTTTACCTTCCATGAAATAAGGCTATGGTGGAGAAAATAAGACATATATATGTAATAATTCAATCTGTTCTTCTACTACTAATAATAATTCCATAATAATAATTCTATGGAAATGTACTTTACATTTAAAAACAAAATGAACATTGTACAAAATTCTGTAGTAAGTAATATTTATACCAAGGAAGATATCTTGTTTGACCCTAATTTCATGAATATATCTGAAATGTTACAAATGCTGAAAAACATGTATTTTTAAAATGAATGTTATGGAATAATTTTTCAGTAGTTAACAAACAACAAATAAGATACTGTTATGAATGCTGACAAACATTTATTTCTAAAATAAGTACTATGGAATGATTTTCTAGCAGTTAATTCACAGAAAGTAAAACAACTGCTATTGTTGAGCACTATCCATGTGAGTTCAGTGTGTTGAAATACTTCTTAAAAATATATACTCCTAGGGCCAGCACTGTGGCATAGTGGATAAAGCTGCCACCTGCAGTGCCAGCATCCCATATGGGCACCAGTTCTAGACCCAGCAACTCCATTTCCAATCCAGTTCTCTGTTATGGCTTGGGAAAGCAGTGGAAGATGGCCCAAATGCTTAGGCCCCTGCACCTGTGTGGGAGACCCAGTCAAAGCTCTTGGCTCTGGATCAGCACAGGTCTGGCCATTGGGGCCACCTGGGGAGTGAACCAGTAGATGGAAGACCTCCCCAGCCCCCCACCCCCGCCTCTCTATAGCTCTGCCTTTCAAATAAATAAATAAACCATACACACACACACACACACATTCCTATTGGTGAGCTTCGTCTCGTAAACTCACTTAGATGGGCCTGCCGGAAGGGGAGCCTTCACTTCTTTGGTCCTCATGGACTTTAGGAACTTTCAAGTGGAGATTTGACCTCTCAAGGGAAATGAGGCATTGAGCTGTTAAGTTGGTGGCAGAAGGCATTATATTCTGAGAGCTCACTGATAGCATGTTAAATACACAGCTGCTGGGTGGGATCTAGGTTTAATGCATGTTCAATTTGCTGCTCATTTGACACAACTAGGGATTTTGCATCATTCCTGCATGCCAACTTTCTCCTATGGATTTTTTTAATCACAGGCAGTCATAAATAGGCCTCCTTAATGTTAAAAAAACTTCTCAACAAGCAGGTACACAAAGTTTTAAAGTGTCAAATCTTTCTTTCCTACATGTGCAATACTTTTGATTTTTTTTTCATAACATTCCAAAACCAAGATGCATAGAAAATATTATGTACCTCTATTTAAAATATTTATTAAGAAATATTTCAAATGTTAAAAATTGCAACTCAGATGAAATTAAATATATTTCTCACATACATAAAATAAACAATATTTGAAAAGCCTTCAGATCTTATAATGTGTTTTGTTGAGTTAGGATTTCAAAAAGCTAAACTTAAATTTTTAAAAAAGACCACAAAGATAGGATTTTTCATCATACTTATAAAATGAAGTAGTCAAAACTAGTCTTCTTTGTGGATGGTGTTTGGCATAGCAGTTGTTACCACTTGCGATGCTTGTATCCCACATTGAAGTGCCTGGTTTAAGTTCTGGCTACTACACTTCTGATCTAGCTTCCTGTTAACATGCGTCCTGGGAGGTAGCAGCTGATATATGGGTACTTACATCCTATTCACTCATGTAAGCACCCAGATTGAGCTCTGGGTTCCTAGAATTAACCTGGCCCATCACTGGTTGTTGCCAGCATTTGGAGAGTGAACCAGTGAATGGAACATCTCTTTCTTTGTTTCGCTGCCTTTCTCTCCATCTCCCTGCCTTTTAAATCAAATGAAAATAAAATTTAAAAAACTAGTCTGCCCCAACAGACCTATCATTTTGTTTTGTTTCATAATACATTACCCTAACACTTAGTGGCTTAAAACAATTTTTTACTTGATGACTGTGACTAGGCTCAGGGCAGTCCTACCTCTGTGTTTCCTGGTTGTATTACCTTTCTTTTAGAACAACTTGGTGTTAGATGGATTCTCACAAATTTCTGGCATTTAGCAAGCTGTGGATTTGGAAGCAGTACTTCTGTGTCTGATGATTGTCTTCCTATCAGTAGAGGTGACACCTACTTGTCTTTCATTACTAGCAATTCAATCACATGATGGTGGGGGAAAGCATACTTCCCAAGCTTTTGCTTGTATCGTATTTGCTAATTTCCCATTGGCCAAATAAATTCATATGGCTAAACTCCAATTCAAGAGATGGAGAAAGAGTTGATTTCCTTTGGGTAGGAGGAATATCAAAGATTTGTGATCATCTTCTATATTTGGACAAAATATTCTTAACCTTCCTTCATATTTTCATATCTACTTATACAATATAAATGCCCAACATTTGTTTTGCACCCGTAATTTTTTTATTGTATGCCAATAACAAAACAATTTTATGCCTATTACTGTATCATCTTCACAATGCCTTTGGGTATTAAATGTAATTTATAAATGATTAAACTAAATGACATAAATGAAGTTGTCTAATGTGTGAGATGGAATCAGGATGCCAAGCTATCAAGTTAAAATCTACCGTTTATTGTCTCAACCAGGATTCTATACATAGAGTTTGAATTATTTCTCCTTTCAGTGAGAAAAAAAAATAAGACGAGTAATTTCAGAAGAAAATTAAGGTAACCACTTAATTTTTAGATGCATTTTTTCATATTTAACACATTGGAAATTAAATTAATCTTGTGTATACTCACATGTCATCATGTAGTTAGTAGCAGTATTTTTTTTTAATCTTAATGTTACATAAAATAGTAGTGTCTCTTTCTTTATATGGTATCCTACATTGATAAACAGGATAATATCACCATTTGCTACTTGGTAAACTTACAAAGAGGCTTTAAACAAAGGAAACTCAGTATAAGCCCAATGGATAAGACATTGTTTAGTTTACACTAAATGACAAGTAAAGTTTATTATATTCCCATATATTGTCATTTCTTTGAATTTTATTCTCAATATCATTTTAATGAGGTGTTTTGCTAATATTGTGTTGCACAAAGCCAAGAAAGGCTACAAGGGGGAAAAACATTGTTAACAGCATATCATAATTATTTGTTTCTCTTACATACACTAGTGGTTAATCAACTGAACATCTTTTTAATTTTTAATAGTCTATAAAACTCAGTAAATGAAACTGATAACCACAGAATTGTACTATTTAACTGGAGCTTTGAGACTAGTAGGCAAGTAGATGGATAGCAAGATCCCCAAAATTCAGAGAGGGTCAAGATTAGGCATGCAGTCTCTGGAGTCCAATTCTGCTACTCTGAAATCTTACCTTGCACAAGTCAGAATGTTACAGTCATTCGCTATGTAAAATCAGAGGCTAACAATGGCTTCTGTAAGATGACTGGTAAAGAATCAACAACTGTCAACTGGTATTATTACTATCAGAAAACTTTCTTCTGTATGAGAGCTCCTGAAGCTGGTGTATGAGGTTACATTTTGTAAACTATGGAAAGACACATTTGGAAGTTAAGATCTTTGAATCACAGGGCCATAACCAAATGAACGATTTCAGTAAGATTTATTGAGTGAATACTCTATACCAAGCAGATAATGGCTCTGTGCTACATAGAGAGGAAAAGCTAGAGCTTATACTTTGCCTTAAGAGGTTTGCAGTGACTTGAGCTGTAAGGATGATGTCTTAGAAGAAACACACTGAAGCCCGTAGAGCAGACTCCTCAACCTGAAATGATTAGGTGGGAAAACTATGGTGGTGGCCAAGGAAAAGGTGCCAGAGTCAGCTAACTTACATTGCTTCCTCTTTTGCTATGTATTTTCCCTTTACCTGAACAGAGCTACAGTGTTGGCTCTTTCTATGTATCGTGCTTCATTGTAGATAACAATAGTAATGTAATTGACTTTTTTCTGCTGCAACTTCCAATCTGAGAGTCAAACAGAGCTTCAGAAAAGAACAATCCTTGCCAGTTTTACACAAGATGTTCATCAAAAAGGTTGTGGTCAACTCAATTAACAGTAAGGGGATGAGATCAGGACTCTGGAGTTGATCTTGGGGAATGGCCCCTCATAAAATGTTATTTTGTTCATAGTCACAATTAACTTACCAGAGTACTTTAATGAAAGAGCAAGCAAGGTCAGTCTGCAGTTGGTTCTTTTCTCCTCCATTAAATGGCACATGGTACCTATATTTTTAAATTATGCATAGGAAGTAGCAGGCTCCTGAATGCATTCCAAAATATATCACAGACCAGGTGTTAAAGCACATTGCTATTAAGCTCAAACTATGAGCTGAAATCACATCAAATAAAGGCCAGAGACTTTTCTATATATGTGTAGCACATGGTATAACTTGTTTTCCTAATATTACATAGACAAAAAGAGCCATCTTTCCAAGGTAATACATTAGTGATAGCTAATGGAAATAGAAAATAAATGTAAGATCATATCCCTAAGTGTGGAAGATATGAAACTTAAAAATCCACAGTGAAGGATGTTAAGAGTGACCTTTGAGGAAACAAGAGGCTAAAGTACTTTGTTGGTTTACCTACTCTCCACCATACGTGCATCCATCAGAGTGCTGCTTCCCAAGGGAAGTCTGTGAACCAGGTCATCAGAATTCTCTAGAAAGGGTTTTATTTTGTTTTTACTGACAATGTTTGGGCTCCGTTCTTGGGAGACTTTGCTTCAATACAAGTACAACTGGGCAAGGCTAAGACATCTGGGTTTGTAATGCATAAATCTGATTCAGAGACAAGTTTAGAAACTAGTACACTCACATTTCATTATGTTTGGACAACATTTTTTCTATATTGCTCCCAGGATCAAGATTTAAAGGTCAAGACCTATCTGTGCTCTCAATACTATCCCAGTATCTAATATAGAAAAGGCATTTCGTGAGTATTTGCTGAGTGAATGTAATTTCAGGTAAAGTCAAGCCATATGCCTTTTCCCTATGCTTGCCAAATATCCATTTCTGCATCCTTATCAATGCACTTCTACGGTTCTGGGTTGGAAATTACACATTAAGGGAAGCCTGGGAGAGCCATAGGATACAGAGGACAAAGTCCGATAAAGAGGCAGTAACAACAGTGAAGAGAACATGTTAAGAACTGGACTAAGACCAATGCTTATCATTGCCCAGGACCTCTCACTCCATATGGGGTCAACATCCCTGCAAGTAGACACAGAGTAGCTTAAATTGACAGGTCTCTGCCTGTCTTAACAGCTATGAGTGGACCTTCTGAATGGCTTTTCTGTCCTCTTCATCCACACCTCTCTGTACTGATCCTGTAGCTGCACCATAATGATGTGTGTCTTTGGGAAACAGTCTCAGAATAAGCCAATGCTCATAGATAAACAAAATAATTTGGCTTAAAACATTCTGTTAACCAAGTTGACTGGACTTTCTCTGTTACTGTTACTGTTACTGTTACTGGAGTAGAACTCAATAAAGGTTGTAAATCATTTTGGATGTATTATCTTCTCAAAAGATTCTCTTTGTGACATTTTCCTTTATAACTTTAAAAATGTTTTTATATGTGAAAGAAAGGATATAAAATAAACTGAAAATGGATCACTGTAAAAATTAACAGAACAAATAAGGAAGGGAGGAGGAGGAAAGTGGGAGCATGGGTGGGAGGAAGGGCAGGGTGGGAAGTATCACTATGCTCCTAAGTATGCATCAATGAAATACATGAACTTTTTTACCTTAACAAATTAAAAAAAAAAAAGAAATGTAAGATGGAATTCTTAAAGTGTAGGACTCAAATTCTGACATGACTCACGCTGCTTGTCACTGAGGATGCTCTACATTCATCAGAGGCCCTGGATTACCTGCTCTGGGACCATTGGAATTGAGGGACCCACTCCCCTTTCCTTCCTTGGCTCAATCTCTGCATGACATTACTGATTTGGATAGCACCTGATTGTCAGCCCTCTGTATTCCTCTGCTCAGATGTTTAAAAGGTCTGACAATGGAACATTACCCAAGTTCAAGTGCATTCAATCTGATTCTTACATTCTTCATTCATATTTATGGCCTCCTGCCTTAAGATTCCATTCCAAGACAGAATACTGTGTCTTACTCAAGCCACGGAGTTAAACTTTCTTTTATACTTTTCCCAACATTCAAAGGGAGTTAATACTTTCTGGGAAATAGATATAAGGAAAAACAATTAGTGTGTTAATTACTGTTTTATCCATGACTACTTGCTAAATTTATGTAATTTAAAACATCAGTAAACTGTTAGTTGTAAATGGCTATTACCTTCTCATTACTCACTAATCAAAGACCTATAGTTTGAAGGGTGTTGGAGAGCCACAGCTTGGGTTTTGGATTGTACCTATGAGCTCTTCATTAGTAGAGGATAATTAAATGGCCATGAATTCAATATTACCTGTAGAAATGGGGACATGGATATGGCAAGCAGTCTCTCATCTATAAGCCAAAGGTTCTATTGGATAGAAATGTCTGCACAGAGGTATCATTGTTCTACCTGATTATAATTCCATTTCTAGAAAATTAAGGACTTTTAAAACATATATACTTTTTATGCATTACTTTATGCTACTGTCCTTACATGCAATTTCACAGAGCGTTGTTTTGTACAAATGGTCCGTTTCCATTATGATCCCTTTAACTTCTCTCAAGTTAACAAATTCCCTTATTACCATATCCATGGCTGGCATATAGTCAGTGCTTATCCATTATTAGATAAATAAGCAAATGGCAAGAAACATGCTATAGTGTGCGAAATGACTCACTCCACAAATATTTACTAGATACTTATTAATTAAAAAATTATTGCCACCCTCATGGGACTGAGAGTCTTAGGATAAAGGAATCAGAGTGGTAGAGGAAGACATGAAGCAAGCAAATAAGTAAACAGGATAACTTCTCCATTAAAAAAAAGATACAGGGGGCTGGTGCTGTGGCATAGTGGTAAAGCTGCCGCCTGCAGTGCCGGCATCCCATATGGGCGATGGTTTCAGTCCCAGCTATTCCACTTCAGATCCAGCTCCCTGCTAATATGTCTGGGAAAGCAATGGAAGATGGCCCAAGGCCTTGGGCCCCTGCACTCACATGGAAGATGTGGAAGAAGCTCCAGGCTCCTGGCTTTGGATTGGCTCAGCTCCAGGCATTGTGGCCATTTGGGGAGTGAGTCAGCAGATGGAAGACTGACCTCTCTCTCTCTGCCTCTCTCTAACTCTGCCTTTCAAATAAATAAATATTAAATTTATTTTAAAAAATAAATGATACAAAGCAAACAAATTTTATGCTATTATAGAGAATTACAGAGAGCTACTTTATAAAGGATGTAGAAAGAAGCTCTTAACCTTGAGATGATCTGAGAAAGAATAATTCAAACTAAGCACCAAGATTTAGAGAAAGTGAAAAGAGCAAATGAGTTTAACTTTGTGTTTTAATGAAAGACACAGTCTCTACCCTCCCAGAACAGCAGACCTATTCTGAGATTCTCACCATATCCACTAACTGGATTAATTCCCTATTGTGCATGCCCATAGTGATCTGGTCTTGTCTGGCTGCTTGATTTCCTCAATTTTTGATCCATTCTTACCATTCAAAAAAAAAAAAATCAGAGAAATACAACCTGACTTCTTCTATCCCGGAAAGTAGGGTGAAGACACACAGCAGTTGACATTTCCGATGGCAGTTCAACATGGAAAGCTACTGTGGAGGGTAGTTCAGTTATTTCACAGGAATTTGCTCCACCTCTGCTCCTGAAAAGCAACCTGAAAATCATATCCAGACTTGCTATTTGGCCAGGCTGAATTTAAATAGTGTGGTATCACTAACTCATTCATTCATTCTCCCATGTCCTCATCAGGTATTTATTGTCCCAAACACAATTTTAGACCCCGGGGATAGAGAGGAGTGAAGTGTAGTAGATGCTGCCTTGTAGTGGTACACAGCCAAGTCCCAGAAGGACAAGGTTAGTGCAAATTACAAAAATGTGATTTCTGCGCTGATTTACAGAGGTGGGTGTAGAAGCATGAAAGTAGCAGTGTTTAACTAAGCCAGGAGAAGCTAAGACAGCTTCCTGAAGAAGGTGATCTCTTCAAGTCTCCAAAGCCAAGAGAAATTTGTTAGGTGGGCAAATGCATGGAAAGTTTTGGGCATTCTGTAGAAAGATAATTGCATTAGGCATGCTGGTGTGAGCAAGCAAAGGGTGTTCAGGAACCTGGAACCTATCAACAAGAAAGAAAACTCACTCAATGACATTGCAGGGCCAGGTTTTATAGCCAACATTTTTTAAAAAAAAAATTTCTCTTAGAATTTAAGCAAGTTCTTTAAACAGTACCTTCACTGATGCTCTCCTTCCTTGGGCGCTCAGCAACAATCTCAGGTCCCCTCTACCGTCCCAGAAGATAGAAAGGTGTCTGCCACATGCCAGGAAACGTGGAAGGCACGTCACGACCACCACCTCATGCTCAGATCATGCAAAGAAGTTAACACTCTCAGAATGAAGGGGAGGAAATGGAGGCCAAGGCTTAAACCACCTTGCCTAAGGTCACACAACTAGGAAATGCCATGATTCTGATTCAGCGTCAAAGCTGGTACTCGTCCTGTTACGCTGGAACAGAGCTGGTTATAAATCAGGCTGGCAGGCCATCCAGCCTGTGGTCTTGGCTGGTGCGAGGACGTTGAATGAAGGTTTGTATTAAGATGCTCTGCGATTTTGGCACAAGAGCTGTAGAAGCATATGGGCCCCTGGAGAGGTTAGCAATATGAGCAAGAAATAACAGGATGAGATTCAACTGGAAAAATGCTAACGAATACATCTGGAGACAAACAAGTGGAAACACACACGGTTAATGGGAAGCAGAGCAGCAGGGACCATAAGAGTTTGGAGAAAGTGGACATTTTATCATAAAGACATTGCCAAGAGGAGAAGGGAGCAGATGAGCAGGAATCACTTGGGATGTGGACAAAAAGGCCTCATCTAACCAAGGAGAGAGGAGAGGCTTTTTGCATGCCTGATGTTTTGGTTCTGCAAGGCATTTTCAATTTGGATCTCTGTATTTTAAACAGTAGCCTACAAATGCTGGGATATTCAGAGAGAATCACAAACACAATTTAATACCAGAGGGAATGAACTCAAGAGTAAGAAACAAACAAACAAGATCTCCTTATATCTCTGTAATTCTAAGAGAGTCAACAGCAAAAAGACTGAAATGAAGACACTCAAATAAGGAGAACTGGACAACTAACACGCTGTCTTTCAATGTAACTTTGGGGACTCAGTGCAAATAATTATGTGATCTTCTGTCAAAGTCTTCTCATTGGGGAAACTGTCTCCTAAACTGGGGACACTCCAAGCCTGAAATCCAGGACTGCCACTATGAATGCTGATTTCATACAGTGAAGGGCAGAATCTCTGGGCCTCAAAAGGGAGCGGCTGCATTTCTTTCTGGCTCTTGTTCTTTCTGTTCAGCACTCAAGAATGAAGCCTGTGCATGCCTTGTGATGCCTTTTGGAGATGTAATGCAACAGCCCTCAATTCCTGAGCTTAACACACAAGAAGCAGGAAAATGACACTATTTCCTAGATTTCACTTTGGTTTGTTTTCCTTTTGTCATCAGATGCTGGGAGGATTGTGAATGACCTCTGTGTGCTCTCTTAGTCTTGCCTCAACAAAATGTTGGTTTCCAATAACCATCTATCTTGGGAACTGTCGCTCCCATTATCTTTTTCCTAGCTGCTCAAAACAGATGGCACTTTATACCTTAGATTCATGACCAAGTCATTTCAATCACCACTGCCCTATGATTTGGGGCTCTAGGAAAAATCACGCTCAAATTAGGAAGCATGCAAAAGTGTGTTTGATTTTGTAGAGGCACAGAAGGTTCTAGCAATTTTGTGTTGTTGGAATATGTTGTTAAGTAAAGAAAGGTGATGAATGAGCAGGCATTTTGCCTAGCTGTCAGATACCTGTCTGTCCTGCAACGGAATGCATCAGTCCAACTCCCTACTCTGGCTGCTGATTTCAGCTTCCTGCCAATATGGTCCCCAGGAGGCAGCCATGATGGCAAGTAGTTGGGTTCCTGCCACCCTCACGGACGACTTGGATTGTGTTCCTGGATCTTGGCTCAAACCTTCGCCCAGCTCCAGTCCTTGCAAATGTTGGGGAATGAACCAGTGGATGGGAGCTTTCTCTGTCTCTCTGCTTCTCAAATAAACAAAAAAAGTTTTTTTTTTAATTATTATTTTTGACAGGCAGAGTGGACAGTGAGAGAGAGAGAGACAGAGAGAAAGGTCTTCCTTTTGCCGTTGGTTCACCCTCCAATGGCCGCCGCGGCTGGCGCGCTGTGGCCGGCGCACCGGGCTGATCGGAAGGCAGGAACCAGGTGCTTCTCCTGGTCTCCCATGGGGTGCAGGGCCCAAGCACTTGGGCCATCCTCCACTGCCTTCCCGGGCCATAGCAGAGAGCTGGCCTGGAAGAGGAGCAACCGAGACAGAATCCGGTGCCCCGACCAGGACTAGAACACAGTGTACTGGCGCCACAAGGCGGATGATTAGCCTATTGAGCCGTGGCGCCGGCCCAAAAAAACTTTTTAAAAACGTGATACCCCAGGTAGAAATCTCCTGAATCCTATCAGTACTACAAGGGTACTTCAAATATTCATGGAAAAACAGAATTAAAACTTTATTTACACACATACACACACACAAACACAATGACCCCTTTGCCTGGTTTTACATAATATGCAGTTTCCACGAACTTTTTGAAGACCTCTCATGTGTTAAAATACAAGATTCCCAGACAGAACTGTAAGTGATATGAAAATAAAGAAGTCACCACCCTGCTTTAAGCATTCAATGTCTTCTCATCTGTTTAAGACCCAAGAGGATAAAAGTCTTTCACTGAATGTAAGAAACCATTAAGAAGCAAATGGCTGAGGAAACAGGTGGCCCAATGGCAAAGCACAGTCAGTACACTGTCAGTGCAGTATGACAAAGACTCAAGATTCAACTTTAAAGTCAACAGATAACATTATAATCTCGTCCTCATCATCGAAAGATTGGGTGATTTCATAATAGCAGCTTCAATATTGTGTCATTGATTTCTTCATTTTTAAAAGAAAGTGAACAATTTTAACAAATTTGCAGGGCTCTGGTGGAGATTAAACGAACAATCATGCAGGTCAGATGACAATCAAGATTCCTGGGGTTTAAGAGAGATGTAGCCAAAGTTCTCTTGCTCCTTGTGCTCCTCCTCTGACCTTTTTCTGGCCAAATCTCATTTCTTCAGCTCCTGTCCTTGGCCCAGTGCCCCAAGAAAACTTTCTTGAAGAAATCTTCCTACATACTTCTTCATTGTCTAAGCTCTTGTCATTTGCTGTGTGCACAATGCAGTTGAACACTATGCATACCTTGCCACACCACGTTATTAATTGCTATTTCACAGATTGTATATATCTGTCATGTGTCCCCAAGGTGACAACTTGAGAGCAGGAATTGTGATAGGATTCATTCTCACTCAATATCAACGCCACATGAGGTAAATATAGATGCACATCAACTGAACACAATATGTTTATCCTTAATCCTTTTGAATTGGAGATTCTTCATTTGAAAATAAAGATTAAAATATGTAATCTACTTTTTAGTTTGGTTATAAGGATCAAATGAGGTGACACTTATAAAAGGACTTTTATAATCTGACAGTTTTATAAAAATAACTTCTTAAAGTTATTGTATCCATTTATTATTTAATTATAATCACAGGGGGTAGTAAGAAAACAATGGTCTCATATTGGATTCTGAAGAAGTCAGCTTACTGACATAGGCAATATCAGACTCAGGAAGCTTACTTAGACATCAAGAAGTTTGTTGGTAACATCTAACTCCTTTATATACAAACTTCGGCTTTCTCCTGTCTGTGCTACAGTGAACAAATAATTAGAACAATAAATCAAAGTTCAGAATATTTCTTAAGACTCTGGCAGTTAGTAAGGAAACACATATTTTGTGCTCCTTTTTTTCTCTAGGGTACCCAACGCATATCTTTATTGAGGGACTTATTCTATTTTACTGAAAAGACCCGTGAAAGCCTTTCGGCTGTAGCCTGGACATAACATCTATGAGAACGTACACACAAAAATGTTGCCAAGATGAGACAGCACTGGAAACTCGAAGTTCCTCGATGTTCTGCCCGAACCCTGGAGGAATTACTATTAACCAAAGCTCAGATGAAGTTTTGAGGAAATCAAAATGTCTAGATGAAAGAGCCCGATGTGAAGATATAGGAAATGGATGAACTTTTCTCATTGCAGTTCTGATTTCTGCATCATGGCAAAAGAATAACTAATAGAATTCATCTAATTATTCAGAAGTAAATATCTCTCAGTAACACATGTTTATGAAATAATAGAAACAGGATGTAATTCTAAGTAGAATCCAGACATAGAAGTATAATAGACCTATATTTGCATGCCAACGCTGCTACATTACAGTGGAATAGTATTGATAAATTTCATTAACATTTCTAAAATTCAGATTTTTAATCTAATAAATGAAGACAATATTTGTGATTTTTTTTATGTAGCTCCTATGAGAGTTACATACAAAATTCCTTGCAGAGTGGGTTAAACAAGATGGATTACAACACATTAGTCATTATTATTTATATTATATATTGCAAATTATTTGTTGGAATGCCACCTTTCCTAACTAGCAGCTCCACAACATACATACACATCCACACACTCTACTCCTCAAGTAGCCTGAAAACCTAGAAAATACTTTGGTCTTCCATGGGCTTTGACCTGGATTTCTTCAATGAAAATCACATAAATAGAATGAGGTAGACAAAGAGAAGTAATTATTGTCATCCTCCAATGGCAGGTGAATAAGAGGTCAGGAAGCAAAAGTAGGGTTCAGAGCATTTTCTGGTCCTACTCCTATGAATCATCTACTCTGGAACTGTTGGTCTTTGAGTCATACGCAGAAATTCCTGTAATTCTTGTATTTCCCAATTCCCATAAAACCAGCTGCTTTTACTGACTTTGACTCTTGTCTTTCCCAGCTTCCCTTATAGTTTATAAGCCAATCATTTCTTATATTAAATTCTTTCTGCTTAACATCTAGAGCAACTTCTGCCTTCTTTGACCACACCTTGCCTAATGCACTCCCTCTAGAAGTACAACTGCTGGTTGATTCAGGAGTGCCTACTAGATAATCAATGGGCAGGTACCCACAATTGGCCTAGGGACTATGTCCTTGAGTCAACCCTCCACCTCGATCTCTGATTGAGGAAGCCTCACTTGAAACACACTCATTTATCCTTGGAGAACAGCAAGATTGTGAAACTGTCCTCATTAATGGAGGAATTAAAGAGAAAAACGATTATCACAGTATCACAAAAATTTGGCTTACCAAAGATGCATCAAACTTGCAAACAAGATGCAGAAGGAAAGAATCATTTTCCTCATTTTTACAAACCTTTTTCCAATAATTATCTATTAGTTATGTAAATAAAAGATAACATATTTCAAAATCAAATAATACCTCAGGAAAAAATACATGCAGAAAAATTTAGCTAATAAGTTTTTCACTCTCTCTGAGCAACTTGAGGGGAAAAAAAGTCATGTTTAATTTATATTTATATCTCAAGCACCTTGCATAGATTCTGGCACATACACATTTGCTGAACTGAAGGGAGGTGGAAAATCAGGATTAGCCTTGTACCTTCTGTAGACATAGAGGCCAGTGTGATCCTGTTAGTTCCAGACTGGCTTCCAAACCAGGTTTCCGTCTCACTCCCTCCCCTGGTTTCTCCTGCCTGCTTCCCCCAGAGCTCAGCTCCTCCATATGTCTAGCAGCACCAGCTCCAGGCACCCCCACAAGAGCAGAGACCTGCCTTTACCACACCATGTCTGAGCAAGCTGATTTTAATAAGCAAGTGTTTCCAGATTGGCATCCATAGTACCAATTTAGTACTTTTAAGTGTTCTTGGTTGCCTGAAAGAAAAAAAATAATTTAAAATATTCTAGAAAGCTTAATTATTTAAAACATGTGCTTTTATTCAACTTGAAGGGTACAATAACATTTCCTTCCTATTATAACTGACAAAACAACTAAAAATTATGAAGAGTATTACAGTGTTTTTGATGAGATAAATCTTTATTCTCTGAGACATAATTAACTTCTGTGAGAAGGCATATGAAGTCTAAATACAAGGACACTTATTTTAAAACTTCTGAAGGTCGAAGGTTCTATATTGTAAAATTCAGGCAATGAGTTTTACCTCCTGTTACATTTTAATCCTCAGTCTCTCTTGCCCTTGCATTTCTTGGTTCAAATAGCTTTTGGACCTAACACTGAGAAACTGTGGAGTCTGTGAAGCTGACTGTCCTTGGGCTAGGTTAACTCAGAGCCCTAAACCCCATGGATTCACAGGTTTTGCATCAACAGGAAATGGGTGAAGCAATCAAATTATTAGGCAGGGGGCCAGCACTGTGGCATAGAGGGTAAAGCCACAACCTGCAGTGCCAGTATCCCACATGGGTGCTGGTTCGAGTCCTGGCTGCTCCACTTCAGATCCAGCTCTCTGCTATGGCCTGAGAAAGCAGTGGAAGATGGCCCAAGTCCTTGGGCCCCTGCACCCATGTGGGAGACCAGAAGGAGGCTCCTGCCTCCTGGCTTCGGATCAGCACAGCTCCGGGCATTGTGGCCAACTGGAGAGTGAACCAGTGGATCCAAGACCTTTCTCTCTATCTCTCTCCCTCCTTCCCTCTCTCCATCTGCCTCTCCTTCTCTCTCTGTTTAACTCTGACTTTCAAATAACTAAGTACATTTTTTAAATAAATTATTAGCCAGGTTCTGTTGGTCAAAGTGACACTGGACTCCCTCTCGTCCATGGTAATTGCTGAGCTTCCTGTGGCAGCAGAGGGGTTGGGTCTCTTTGGCTCTCACTTCTGATATACAGCACTAGAAATGTCCATTGTGTCCACAGAATGTGACTGTCAGTCACTAGCACAGAACAGCTTTCTCTAATTTAGGAAAAACTTATCTTTGAGTCAAACGTTTACATAAAAGGGGAATTATAAGGATCAGGGTTTCCAAATGACAGATTATTCAATAATTTTGGCAGCCAAATCTACTAATAACCTCCTTATACCTTGCTCCCCCCAAAAAAGCTTGTGGACAGAGTATTGGTTTCATGTAACAGCACTGAATTTTGAATGAAACAGAGTTATCATAGTGAAACAGAAGGTTAATGTGGCATTCTTCTGTCTCTGTGACAAAAGGATTGAAAGCATCAGTCAAGAAAGAAATGTAGGACATATAATAGATGGTGCCCAACTGCAATTGTAGACGTCAGGACTGGTGAAACAAGGCCATTCTTCATGCAGATCCAAGCACACTGTAAACAGAAGCGTTCATACCTTTTGGATTCAGGTGAGAGCTAAAATTTTGCACTTGTAATGTTGCCATAATCCATCATTGTCTGTTGTGTCATTTGCCATCACTTTTGGGTATGAAATATAACAATTAAAACGAATGATTTTGCTGCTCACAGTTTCAGAACACTTCACAATGTCTTTAGCTGAGAAGCTGTCCAATCTCAAACAAGAGCACTACAAATTAAGCATTGCATCTTTTAGAAAGAGATGCCTGTGTTTCTTTGTCTTATAGTGCACTATAGATTCTAGGAGTTAGGAATAGAAGGGAACATGCCAGCCTCGGCTCAAGAAGTTCAAAATCTAGATATGGGACCTTCTATATTTCAGACATTTCCAATGAATCAAGGTCTCCTTACAACAAATTTGGGGAGTACCCTATTTTCTTTCCTGTTTAGTCCGATTTCTCCACAGCATACACTGATGAAATCTCCATCTGTCTGTATCTGTAGAATGCAGTGAATCTACAATGATAGCCTAGAAATAATAAATGAAACTAAACTTAGCCTTTCCTTTTTGGCACCCTAGAGCATTGCCCATTACCTCGTCCACCTGAGGATTTTTTAGCTTCTGAATTTTTACCTTTTATTGTAATTAGTCCTGTAATTCCTGACGCCCACGTGGAGACTGATCTTACTTTCCTGTGGGTTTCAGCAAAAGAGAAACGAGCAGTGAAATCTGGCAACTGCTGGACCAATTGAAACAGCTCTGAGCACATCACAGTGTTGCAGTGCTTCTGTATTATAATAAAAATGACGATCTATCCTACATTTTGCATTGTAATGCACACTCTACCTGAGGGTGTTTGCCACTGGTAAAAGTTGCATAGATCATTCAACTTCAAACTGTTTATATGACTTCAAACTGACAACTTCATTTTCTTTAGTTATTAAAAAAAAAGAAAACCTTCAACCTCCTGGTAAAAATGCAATTTTTACTTATTCTACCAGTCATACCACCTCTGAAAATATAGCTGAATATGATACTCATCACCGAACCTAATTTTCCTATATTTGAAGTTATTGTACCTGAATTCTATGGTTCCATCTCCCCTTATTGAAAGTGCAAGGCATAAACTCACTGAAATTGGTTGTGTGTTCTAGTGGTGCTATCAGTCACCATGCTGGCAGAAGTAGTTATTAAGAAATCAAGGATTATTGTAAGTCTTAAAAATCACATTTTGACCACTGGCATCTGGAAACAGATCATAAGGTAAAAGGAGAAAGAAATGAAAGTATCAAATTGTTGTGTTTTTTTGTTTTTTGTTTTTTTGTTTTTTTTTTTTTTTTTTTTTTTTTTTTTTTTTTTTTTTTTTTTTTACAGGCAGAGTTAGACAGTGAGAGAGAGAGAGAAAGACGAGAAAAAGATCTTCCTCCTGCTGGTTTACCCCCCAAATGGCCGCTATGGCCAGCATGCTGCGTCAATTTGAATCCAGGAGCCAGGTGCTTTCTCCTGGTCTCCCATGTGGGTACAGGGCCCAAGCACTTAGGCGATCTTCCACCACTTTCCGGGGCAAAGGCAGAGAGCTGGACTGGAAGAGGAGCAACCAGGACAGAAGCCGGAGCCCCAACTGGGACTAGAACCTGGGGTGCCAGCTCCGCAGGTGGAGGATTAGCTAGTGAGTCGCGGCGCCAGCCAGTATCAAATATTTTAAACCATATCATATCCCTGGTTGAGAGTGCTTGAAGCTGCAAAGGAGAGATCTTGGCTCCATGGCCACAGGAGATTCCCTGGGACCAGTGATTCTAGGTAGAGTATTATAAAGATACCATGGGAGCACTCAGGGGAGTAAGAACACCCTGGAATCCAGAGTTCACTGTGGAGAAGGCAAGTTGATGGGAGAGGGGTAAAATTCTCATATGTATATTTTATTATAGATAAATTACACCCCAAAGCTATTTTTAAAGAAAAATAAATACCACCAGATGATATGATGAATCACTATGAGCAAAACAGTAAATACTTATAGTCCAAGACCAAAGAAAGGATGGTGTAGAACAAGCAGGTGAAGAGAGAGCTCCCAAGTCCACGGGCAGTGTCAGAGGCTCACTTCCCTGTGTTCTCTGCAGCACCTGAGCACCTTTTAGCCACGTCTGCAGGGCCCAACAGGAGCAGAAACCCCATCAAACATCTTGGGTATATTCATTCTGAACATAACGCTTCTCATCATCTTAGAAGTTTCCAAACTGGGTTAGGCTCACACCCTGGCAGCAACCTTTCTTAGTCCTGTGATCACAGACGATTGATTTTAAACTCATTGAACTTTGCTTTTCCCCATCGTGAAAGGAGAATGGCAACAGTCTTCAGGATCATCATGAGCTTTGGGCCAAAACCAACAGGTGTCAATGACTTTTTGTTCTCAACACCCTGAAGTACTACTTTAATCCTCACACTCTGCCCCTGATGGGGCAGCCAGCAGCCCAGACTCAGATGATGAGAAGCGCTGTGTTCAGAATGAACATATCCAAGAAGTGTAGACTGAACAGCTGTGAGAAGTCTCAGATTCTTGGCCACAGTCCTGTTTGCTGTGACCTGTCCCATGATGATAAGGTGATCTGACATGCCACAATGCTACTGGAACACAGGGAAGACAACCTAGTAAGCATCGTATGTTACTAGTGCCCAAAAGAAGAGAAGTATCAACTCAGCATGTGATGTTAATCTAAATGTTATTTAACTGAAAATAATAAACTTAGATGTTAACATAACCAGACAAAATATCACGAAAACAACCTCCTGTCTGTCAGGTACCAGGGACAGGGAAATTTCTTAGAACTTATCTGACATTTTGGTGCCTTGCTTGCTAGCTCTGGGGCTCTGTGTCCCCAGTGTGCTTGCAGGTACACAAGCCACAAGGCCAGGGTCACAGAGGCTCTGTGCTAACTCCTCTTGCCTCCCTGAGGATTATAGCAAACATCTGTCTACCTTCCTTCGAGGTTTCAGTATTAGCTGTAGCTGTTTACCTAGTATCAGTTTAATTTTCCTGAATTAAACAAACAAGAAGTCATCCCCCCCCCAACAATTAAATCAACCATGATGAAAAAAGAAGTTAACACAATAGTTTCAATGAACAGTTTCGACTGAATTTGCCCGGAATAGAGTTTTAAAAGCATAAAATGTATAGAAACCACTGCCAAACAGAAATGTGTGTCAATGTGGCTCAGACTCAGAGGCTTAGGATATCCATTCCCTTAGTTACTCAGCAAAACCATGGCGACGGTGACACGCTGAAACAGAAGAGGCAGCTCTGATGATTCTGCCTCTAAACACGCAGTGATCATCGCTGAGCAGTCCCCGGGGACCTGGGGGAGACTTTGTGATGAGCACACATTAAAAAAAAAAAAAAAAGAAGCCCTGGGGAATGAAGGCCCTGGATTCCATCATGGAAGAAGCCCAGAGCAGCCTCATTGTGAATGCTTTCCCATGGGAGGTCATGAGTGGTCCATTCTCAGGAATGGTGCAATGGAGATATGTGCAGAAAAGTCCAAGATGGAAGAGCACATTGAGTACCAGCCACGGGCTTCCCATCTTGTTACACTAGTTAAAGGAGTAACTCTAGGACACTGTATTTTAGAACAACACGGGAGAAAACGAAGAGCTGACACAAACTCATGGCCTCCACCTTTTTCCTGCTTCTATCATACAATAGCATGGTCCAGAAAAATCACAAACCATAAACACTTACTTGGCTCAGAGTTCTAGTTGCTGGGATGTCCAAGATCAAGAGGTTGTATCGGATAAAGGTGTTCCTGCTATATCATTGTGTCATTACATGCAGGAAAGTCAAACAAGCCCACATGAGACAGAGAGGAAAGGAAAAAGAGGGGACCAAGCATGCAGCAAAGCCACACTCATAATAATAAATAATAATAAAAACCTACTCCTGCCACAACAGATCCAGAGCCCTGACTAATGTCTTTTCCCACCTCTTAGGAACAATGGCAAGTACATTTCAACTGGAGTTTTGGATAGAACATTCAAACCACAGCACAAACTACCCAACATTAACATTCACATCTATTTTTTTCTACACAAACGCATAACTTCTTGCATGTGTAGATTATTTTTAAAGATTCATATAGTAAATTTTTTTGTACCCTGCTTTATTCATTCCTCTTGTATAATATAAGTTATTCTGGCCAGTGCCATGGCTCACTTGGCTAATCCTCCGCCTGTGCCGCCGGCACCCCGGGTTTTAGTCCCGGTTGCTCCTCTTCCAGTCCAGCTCTCTGCTATGGCCCAGGAGGGCAGTGGAGGATGGCCCAAGTACTTGGGTCCCTGCATCCACATGGGAGACTGGGAGGAAGTACCCGGCTCCTGGTTTTGGATCCGCTCAGCACAGGCCCTGGAGGTCATTAGGGGAGTGAACCTATGGAAGGAAGACCTTTCTCTCTGTCTCTCTCTCACTGTCTATAACTCTCTCTCTGTCTCTCTCTCTCTCTCTCACTGTCTAACTCTGCCTGTCAAAAAAATAAAAATTAAAAAAAATATATATATAAGTTCTTCTATCTTGAACATCCAGAACTAGTAACCAGCCAATTATTCAAAAAAGGTTATAAAGAAGAGAATCATTTTAAAACAATTCGTCCTTTAAGCATTTTATTTGCACTTAAGATACATAAATGTGCATTCATTAGCTGTGCTTATGATGTAAGGCCAAAGTCCTTTCTCTGTTGTGACCAGGTCACCAATTAGAGTTTCACAAAGTTTTCTTGAAAAAAAAAAAAAAAAGGATATTTTGATGCATGTTCTACAATTCCATTTTTTTATATCTTCAAATACGAGTGAAAATGCAAAAACTATGGGTAGGCAATCTGAGCTCAGAATGCCAGATTTTTTTCAATGTTGTTCTCCATCTTTTATAGCTGTCTAACACATCATTTGACAATAATTTTCTGGAACCTAATCTTCCAAGAAATGCAATCTAAAATATTTTTCTTTGTACTTAAGGTCTCAGTGATTTACATATTATTTAACTGAGATACACAATTACAGGGGTCAGGGCAACTGGCTTAAACATACTAATTCATGGTAATGTCATCAGAAGTGAGGGGACCAAATATGCCCAGGAATTGAGAAGAAAAGCCCACAAGCCTTGAGACAAGAATGCTATGGCCACTGCTTAGTGTGTTTACAGAGAACGGAATTAAATTATTCTAATGAGTTGGTTACAGGAAAGAGTTAAAGGTGGGGTTAACACTGATGCTTAATTCATATGCAAGGATTCTTCTTTGTGATAACAGATTTTGTTTTCCTGCAAATGAACCACAATCATTGACTCAAACTCAACAAACCATGATAATGTGCCTACCACATTGGAGTATTCAGTACTCAACTGACACTGACAGTGTTCACATAAAATTCAGCAAGAAATATTGATGTCATCTTAGATTAAGCTTACCTGATAGGTTTATTGTTTCTCCAAAAGTATCCTGATATTTCCACATTTTACTACCAACCTGTCTTCTCATGGGAGGCAGCAGTGCTCTAAATAATGTGCCTAGCCAGAGTGCTAAAAAGTTAATTACAGTGAATTCATTAGTAAGGCAGTTAATGCATCTAATGATACTTAATCAAAAAATGGAACGCTTGCTATGAAGATTTTATTCCACAATCTTTTCCACATCTTACCTATTGTCAATTATACCATGAAGTGGTCATCTTTATTCTTTGATATAAAGGAATAATACAAAAAGGTAAAGAAACGTAGTATTGACAATCCTGTGATTTAATACATACTCTTTTTAATCCTCTCTGTCTGAAACCTTAGAAGTTACTCCCTTTCTCAGTGCTGGCCATCTCTTCTAGGATATAAATGTCATGTGTTTACATACGGTCCAGGTCTTACCTTTCTTTATTTCCTATTTTCTATTTAAAACAAGACTGCGCTAGGGCACGTTAGCTTGGAGCTATCCTTCTCATAACCATTGGCGAAGTCAAGCTCTGTGCCTGGGCTTATTTAAAAGACTGCAGAAGCTCTGTCTAGCTAATCTAATTTAAAATGTGCATGTAGTTATGTGCATGCTTAGAAAACATGTATATGTCCATGTATAATAGCACATATCTAAGTGTGTACAAATATATGTGCATAAATGCTTTTAGACAACTTTTAGAATAACTTCATCTTTTGCTGGTGATCATGGTTCATGGTTCCACCTTCCTGCAATCAGACAACAGAGAACCCACAGAGGTGTCATAGATGTCTCTCCCTTTTGTGTACATATTTATTAAGTCAATATGTCAATGGATTTCACCTTAGAAATAGCTCTTGGGCGGCCAGCGCTGTGGCATAGCGGGTAAAGCTGCCACCTGCAGTGCCAGCACCCCATATGGGCACCGGTTCAAGACCCGGCTGCTCCACTTCCGATCCAGCTCTCTGCTATGGCCTGGGAAAGCAGTAGAAGATGGCCCAGGTCCTTGGGCCCCTGCATCCACGTAGGAGACCTGGAGGAAGCTCCTAGCTCCAGATCAGCGTAGCTCCGGCAGTTGCAGCCATCTGAAGAGTGAACTAGCAGATGGAAGACCTCTTTCTCTGTCTCTGCCTCTCCTCTCTCTGTGTAACTGTGACTTTCAAGTAAAATAAATGAGTCTTTAAAGAAAAAAAAAAGAAATAGCTCTTGGATCCCTATCTCCACTATTTTCCTTTGGATTCCTGCTATCCTTTCTCACGGGGATGTGTCAATTTAAATTATCCTGCGTTCCCTCAGAGAAAACACTGCATAGCAGCCTCACCTTCATCAACTTATATGTTATCATCTCTAATACTTCTATAGGGTTATCTAATTCTAATTAGACTGGTTGTGGATGGGGATGAAGGAAAGAATAAGGAGACAGTTCATCAAATAGGAGTCATGTCTAATGTATCTTCCTTTGGGAAGAAGTAGGTAAATAGACTGCCTAAGAGAGAGATGGAAGAGCTTCCCAAAGAAGGCAGAGTTTTAAGAAGTCTTAAATTTCCAAAAACAGAGACTCCTATGTATATAAATGTCAAAAGGGCCTCACACACCACCCAGTCTAAAATGAAAGCAATAACACTTGATTGTAGGCTGGATTTTTCCTCAGTTCTCCAAATTCACATGTTGAAGCCCTGGCTCTCAGAACTTCAGGAGGTGACGGTATCTGGAGACAGGAACTTTAAGGCATTCACATGGAAAGGGTGCCATAGGCTGGGCCCAAATGCAATCTGACTGGTGTCCTTATAGGAGGAGGAAACTGGGACACACAGATACCAGCGATGCAGAAAGGGGGAGAAATCATGTGAGAACCCACAGATGAGGCAGCCACATCCAAGTCAACACAGAGGCCCCCAGGCACGTGAAACCTATGGGCACCTCCATCTCAGCCTTGCAGCCTCTGTTGTTGAAGCTGCCCAGCCTGCAATATTTTGTTGCAGCAGCTCTGGAAAATTAATTCACACACTTTTACTTACTCCTGGGAAGGAATGCTAATCTTCCTCGTATCTCAGCACTCTCCACTTTTTCAGACTAAACAATATGGGAACGAATAATTTTCAAACTGGAAAGTATTTAGGGCTGGGTAAATCTCACAGGAAAGCATGATAACAAGAGGTTTGCAGCAATTAAACTTTAAAAAGTCTCTCATGATCTCCCAAATTTAATGTGCACATTTCAAAAAAGCCAAGTACTGACAAATGTATCCCCGGAAGCAACACCACTAGAAAAACACCTCCTCTGCTCCCTCATGATTCTAATTATTTACTTGATAACCTCTTATTGCAGTAAAATCCCCAATGTGGAATCTGTTAGTGGTGGGTTGAAACAGCAATGTACCATATTGAAACAAATGAATTTAAATGTGTAAAAGAGAAATTCAACAGTTCTAAATGACTTATGTCATTTAATACATTTAACATTAAATTTGGTAAGACAGTATTCAAACAGAAAATATATTTTACCCCAAGTCACCCTTTGAAAGGCCTGAGCTCATATCTGAATTATTTGTGTACTGGGGGCTATGGCTATGGAATTGATTCCACTCTGACCTTAGACCATCACCATCATCGTCAAGGCCAGCTCTCCTTCCCAGTGACCATAGGTTCAGAGACAGAAATATGTCTTCCTGTGATGCCTAGTTCCCAGCCCTGGTTCTGCAGTGTATGATTCACGGTTTCCACCATGACCCTGGAGCGACAGGAAGCCATCAACAGAAAGCGCTGCCTGTTAATCTCTAAGATTGACACTGAAGAATCAAAGCTGAGCTACTCCTCTGTGGCCCTGTCTGATGTTTTCACTTTCTAATGTTAGCATTAATTTTCTTGTTCAAGTAATATTCAAAGGTTGGCACATAAAGCGCTTTTTGACTCTTTTTGGCTAACAGATTTGTTATGTTTGGTTCAACGTATAGAGCTTCAGTTTTTTTTTTAAAAAATTGTATTTAGGAGCAAACATTTGGCCTATGGGATAGGACTCATGCATCCCATATTGAAGTACATGCATCTGAGTCCAGGCAATCCTCCTGATTCCAGATTTCCACTAATACACTACGGGGGAGGCAACAGATAATGGCTCAAGTAGTTGGGTTGCTGCTGCTCATGTGGAAGACTCACACTGAGTTATGAGTTCCTGGCTTAAGTCTGGCACAGCTCTAAACATTGTGAGCATTTGGGAAATGAACCAGCAGATGACACATCAGTCAACCAATCAATCTCAATCTCCCTTTCCCTCTCTCTCCTCCCTCAAATTAAAATATTTTTTTTTTGGCCAGCGCCGTGGCTTAACAGGCTAATCCTCCGCCTTGCGGCGCCGGCACACCGGGTTCTAGTCCCGGTTGGGGCGCCGGATTCTACCCCGGTTGCCCCTCTTCCAGGCCAGCTCTCTGCTATGGCCCGGGAAGGCAGTGGAGGATGGCCCAAGTGCTTGGGCCCTGCACCCCATGGGAGACCAGGAGAAGCACCTGGCTCCTGGCTTCGGATCAGCGCAATGTGCTGGCCGCAGCGGCCATTGGAGGGTGAACCAACGGCAAAAAGGAAGACCTTTCTCTCTGTCTCTCTCTCTCACTATCCACTCTGCCTGTAAAAAAAAAAAAAAAAAAAAAAAAAAAAAAAAAATTTTTTTTTTTAAAAATAAGTACCCATACTCAAAAGGCTTCCATAGCCTTGGCAGCTCATGTCAAGAGCCTTGGGTGATCACTGACGTCATAAGTAAGAATGTCAACAACAGGAGTCACTGTGCACTTGTTCCTCATGTAGGACCTCTGACCTTAAAGGTATGCTATGAGAATTAACAGTAAAGCTTGTCTTCAAACTGTACTTTATACTTTGTGTGTTTGTGTGGGTGCAAATAGTTGAAATTTCTACTTGGTATAGAGTTGGTCTTCTGTATATAAAGTCAATTAAAAACAAATCTTAATGGAAAATGGAATGGGAGAGGGAGTAGGAGGTAGGATGAGAGTAGGGGTGGGAGGGCGGGAATGGGGGGGGAGAAACACTATATCCCTAATGAATACAAATTTCACATGTACAGCTTTTAAATAAAAACCTTCAAAAATAAGTGCCCATATATAGATGACAGGTGCTTTCATTTACCACACTCTTCATGGTCCTCACTGCCCACTGTCCTAAAAGGCACTTCAGGTTTTGTGGCCCTTGAGAGAAATTTTGAGATTCCACATCTCCAGTTCCATCAGAGGAGCCAAAGATAGAAATATCCTTGAATATATTTGAAATACAAAATTTCAACTGGCAATATAGTTCCAAAATGATGACAGAATTTAAAGGGGTAAGCTATCTAGAAGCTGTACTACCTGGTGGCCAAAAGCCAGGTAATCTCCAAACTTTGCCATATTGGATCAGTCTTCGTGGACCAGTGCTTGACACATCTGCATTCTATATTGCACAGATTCAATTCCCAGTGATTCCACTTCTGAGCCAGCTTCCGATAGCACACTCAGAAAGTCAAGATGATGACCCAAATTCTTGGGTCCGCACCCACGTGGGAGACCAGATGTGGGTTCCAGAGTCCAGCTTTGGCATGGTTCAGCCTTGGCTACTGCAGGCATCTGGGGCACGAATCACTGGACGGAAGAGCTCTACTCCCTGTCTTTCTCCTTCTTTGCCACTCTGCCTTTTGAATAAATAAATAAATCCTTAAAAAAAAAAACTTTGCCATATGATATTTTCTCAGCAGCAAACTGACTTGAAAATGATTTACCACCAAACCCCTCTCTAAAATGCAAATATGTACTCTAAAAAGGGCAGTAAATTAATTCATGAGATCAGGAATCTATGCTATTTCCCAGAAGGAGGAATCTACATATCACCTCTTTTTTTTCTAATATAGGACATGGAAATGCTTACTGAGAATTGAGAAGACCAGGAATAAGAATTTCAGGGAGGAGGGTGCTGAAGTGAACAGGAAGGTAAGAGTCACAGTTCTGAAGTGCACAAGGGAGAAAGAAACAAATCTGATTCTATATTGGACTGGAAGCTAATTCTCGTGTGACAGATACAGCAATGCTATAACCTGAATTTTCCTGTGCTATCTTAGGTTTAGGCACTTTTTTTCCTCCTAAAAAATAATATATGTTACTGATTAAACAAAGGTATGTCTGAATTCAATTTAATTTTTACACCTGAGACTTTCCATATAAACATTATTATACCAGGAAATAATACTTGGTAAAATTGGGTGGTTTTACTCAGAAAATATGCTAGACATGTTCTCACCTAGAAAACAGGCAGAACCATTCTGAGTTCTCAGTACAATTGAGACAATGTAAAGGAACAACTTTGTATTATGCAGAGTTAGAAAGTGATGTTATTTTTAAATATTTAGATTATCTTTCTCTATTTGAACGGAAGAAAAACAGAGAGCTAGAAACACAGAGAGCTCTTCCATCCACTGGTTTACTCGTCAAACATCCCCAAAAGCCAGAGCTGGGCCAAGCTAAAGCTAGAAGCAGGGAACTCAGTCAGGTCTCCCACATTGCTGGCATGAACCCAGGTACGTGAGCCATCACCTGGTTTACATGAGCAAGAAACTGACATGGGAAGCAAAGCAAGGACTCAGACACAGGCACTCACAATGTGATGCAAGCTTCCCAAGCAGTATCTTAATCGCAACCCAAACACGTGCTCCCAGAAAGTAGTACTAGCATGCTATCTTGGCTTATGAAAAGGAGACTGGCTAACATGTTAAAGATGAATTAAAAAGAGAACACTAAACTCATCTGAAAGAAGTATTGAGTGTGATTTTCACTTTTAGCTGACTGTGTAACCAGTGAGTAACATTTGCAACAGTCCTGTGCAATAATCTGTCTGCAACATGTTAAGATAAGTAAAATCAACCTCTTTATCAGTATCGTTAAGTAAGGACTTAGTACTGCATATGGCATTGGCAGGACTGAACTACTAATGAGCTGATGTTCTAAGAGCAGGAAGGAAAGTCTCCTGAAAGCTCGGGGCTCCTACTGCAGCAAGCAAAAGCCCTGGTCCTGATTGCATGGCCACAGCCTGCTCCCCACACACTGATATGCCATCTGTCCCCTGCCATGTGGATGAGAAGCAGAGCTGAGACCTTCAACGATTTCCTTGAGGAATCCAATCACCCAGTCACATTTGAAGTCTTGTACCAAAGATTTGTGAATCCCTGGAAGGGCTCTGCTAAATGACCCATATTCAAATCTCCATCTCCAATGTCGCCCTCGGGCTGAGTGTCAGTGCTCAGAGAAATGTCCCTTCCCACGTCTCACAGACTCCTCTGCCTAGCACATAAACCGTTCTCTAATTCTCCATTGGAGATTCCCCTTCCTCATGCTCCTCTTCTCTTTATGTGCGACAATTTATCCCTGTCCAGCTTCTGCCCTGACTACCGTCCTCTCTCAGTGCTCCACGAACCAGAGGCCTCCCAGGCACGGCTACTGCTCCCCTTGGGCAGAGGCTTCATGACCGTCCTGCGTGACTTGTACCATCCTTGTCACATGCTATACTCGTTTTCAAAATGCTCATCACGATATATTTTTTTCCAAATTCTTCGAATCTTCTGAGAAGAACCATGATGAATAAACTGTTCTCCTTCTATTTCAAGTACAGACATCCTGTAGATGACGGCAAATTCAGCAACAGACAGCAAGAGACAGAGACACCCGGCGACTGGGCACAGTGCCCACCTTCAATATGCATTAGAGAGTTATGGATCCAATTAAAAAGGAAACATCAGCTCAGCAACCATACGCCTGTGCGGGGTTGGAATAGAGTTGGGGATTCCTGTGGACTGAATAGGATACAGAGCTCAGGGAGACATACGAAAATGAGAAAGAGAAAGGACTCATTCTGAGAACCCCCTGTCTGGGGCGAGCGAGGAGCTGAAGAGCCAGCTGTCCTCCAGCAGCAGGTGTCTAGGCATTGAGGCAGCCTCCATAGTTACTGTCTGTAGCTCAGGCTTGTTCCTCTCTGCCTCTGATGCAGTCCCCATTATTCTTCCCTCCTACTTTCTAACTCCTCATAATCCAGCTATAACGTATGCCTTTGAACCGCACTGACCAAGAGCTTCACAATGGCCATTTTATGCTCTCCCCTTTACTGATGAGAGCAGAGAAAGCATGACGTCTTGGGGAGGAGGAGAGGCCTCCAGCGTGAGCACTGACTCCCAAAGGCCACCACTAATTCATCGCTGCAACCCCTCACGCAGTCACAGAGTCTTAGAGCAGTGGTGTTGCCATAGCAACCAAGAGACAGCCAAGAGCGGAGTGGATCTTATCACCCCACAAGTGGTGCTTCAAGTCTCCCATCCCATCACTCTGTCCATATGACCCACTGCATTGCTAAGAGGTCCTGGAGAGTAATTAATTGCTAGGCATGCCTCCAGGTCCCCAAGTTTGGTCATACCAGAATCCCTCTGAGGTCACAGCAAAACCAAGCATCATCTGCATGGTCTAAAAATTCAGATTGGAATGTGAGGGAGATCCCGAGAGGGCAAAGCCTGGCGGTCATCTCACTCAATACCCTCACCAGGTCCTCAGCGTGAGCATGGAGATGAAAAATCATGCACTGTAACATCTGATCACCCTTTTCAAATTCCCAGAACGCAGCCCTGTGAGTAAGCAATGTTCCCAGGAGTGTGGGAGAAACACTCCCAAGACAGCGGCAGGAGGCTAGCCAAGGTCTCGGGAAATCTACTGATTCAGTAGTTCAGCCAGCACGGGACTGGAGTGAGAAAACTGAGAAAGCCATGTCCTTCAGGGCAAGTTATTTTACTAAAACACCCATTTTGTGTGATTTAATAAATACTACATTTTGTCACTTTTTTTCTATTTATTCCCTTACCATTTTCATAACAAAATAAAAAACCACCAAAAAAAAAAAAGTCTCCCTACTTTTAGATGGCAAGTGGAAAGAATTTTCTTTCCAAAAACTCAGCCAAGAAAGCTTAAAGGTTCGTGATGTTTTCAAAGGCCAGATGTGACAGCATCAGGACTAGAGAGCTGGGTGGGCAGGCGGCTGTGAGAGAGATGCCTACTGCCAGTAACTCTTCCCAGCGGAGGAAATGACTTATTGGGCAGCCTAGAGAGTGATGAATTTGTGTGACTTCACATACATCTAAGTGGTAGGGACAATAGGACTCGTGTGTATAATAGTAGCAAGACATGAAGTGAGCACTGTAGGTAGAATCTGGTTGTGAACAGTTTCAGCTATAGCTAAATAAAGAGTTCAGATTTGTTTTTCAAAGCTATGAATACACACTGATCGGATTTAGTCTTAACTAGATATTCTAGCAAAGCTAGAAAGGCGACTGCAGCTGGGAGTGGTATTCACAAGTTCCTTAAAGAAGAGCAAAAACCTTGAAGTTCTAGAAAAAGAATCTGCACAAATACATTTTTAAGCATAGAGTTTCCTCTATAGCACTGCGTGAAGGTAAGAATTTTCCCCTTCTGGGTGACAACAACGCCATTTCTTCACTATAAAGCATCAAGTGCATCTCAGGGTTCGAGGTGAACTGGACCGATTGGAGGCAATGTCATAGGAGGGAGCCGATAGGGGCAGAGGCACCACAAATGAGGAAGAAACCTGCTCATCCCCTTCTTTCTCGCCCCAAAGCAAAGCAGGAGAATCTGATGCAAAGGGCTGGGCTGCAGATGGTGAGATAGCTCCGCATATGTTCTGCAAGTCCTTCCAAGAGCCACCTATATCTTGGCACTTAAATACTTCACAACAGAGAAAATGTGCTGATAATTTATATATTCAATATGTGTTCATGTGTGTACACGCCTAACATTCACATACACAGCCAACAGTCAGCAAACTGCACTGGGAACATTCCGCTTATGGGCCCTGCGTCTTTCTTAAGCTTCCCTTATTCCTGTATCTTCACACTTTTGTTTTTCCAGTCTTCAATGCTGTTCTTAAAAAAATATTCCTGCATCCATTTCCAACCTCCCTCAAAAGACTTCAAGTATCTTAGGGAGCCTAATTGCTGATCCCTGTCATGTGGAAAGAAAATGCTCTCGCCTCTTATTAGAAGAATTTAATGCGCAAGTAAGCACAGAAAAGAGGGTCATTTATTGAGCTCGTAGTATACAGTCTACTAGGTAGTTTCTGTGTGCCTATAGCCAGGTATACACTTAATGTAGGTACCCTGTTATGTGCACAGGATCTGGGGGTGGGCATTTGGTGCAGCAATTAACATACTGCTTGAAACACCATTGCAGTGTCTATGTTCAAAGCCCTCCTCCACTTCATGTGTGCCTCCTGATACTGTACACCCTGGGAGGCAGCAGATGATGACTCCAGTACTTCCACCCATGTAGGAGGCCGACTGAGGTCCCTGCTTGTACCTGGCCCAGCCCTGGCTGTTGCAGGCATTTGGGGAGGGGATTTGCAGATGGAAGACCACTATCTTTCTGTCTCTGGTTCTGACTCTCACCCTTTCTCTCCTCCCCTTCCCTCCCCATCAAGAGTGGGCGGGTAAGTTTGTGTGTCTTTAATATATATATATATAATATATTGTGTATATATACACACACACACAATCCAGGATCCATTCATTAAAATAGACCTAGCAGAACAATTCCTTGTATTCTACCTCTTCAGTCTTTAGTGTTTCTGCCAAGTGAGATAATGGCACCATTTCACCACAACAAAACAAACAAAAGAAGTGACACCAAGAATAACCTAAATAAGGATTGCCTACCTTCCAGTTTCAGAGTTTGATTCTGACTGCCACACTGAGTACCAGTCTTTCTAAGCAGACTTGAAACCTCATTTATCCTACAGTTATTTTCAGGGGTTTGTATCCTGTCTCCATTATCTAACTCTGAGTAGGTCCACTCCTCTCCCTATGACCTCGTCTACAAAACATCCCCAAGATCTCTGCCTGCTCCACGTTTGCATTTATCATGATTAGGTGCATCAGGCAGAAAGTGGGCAAACCGCTGGCTGTGTCAATCCTTCATCAGTGAATCGCTGCCAACACAATCCTGTACGTGACAACCTCTATCTCCTGTCCACACACTGACATACATACCCACTTGACACTCAGATACACAGGCCCAGGCATTCACAATGCCATTCAAGACACCCAGAGCTACACCTATCCCCACACTGATGCATCTGCATATACCAATGCAAACTGTGGGTGAAATCAGAGTCTCCACATGTATTTATGCATGTGTTTTATAAACAGCTAAACCTTGCAAATTCACAAGCCTCTTTGGCTGGCAGATCACTGCAGTGTGCAGATTAGAACTAAAACAAATGACTACAAAGTCAAGGGTAGCCCATTGCCAAACACATTCTGTTCTTTCACTTAGCGTTGTAGTTGTGCCTTAATTTATGGTAATCCTACCCACGCTGCAAGTTAACGTACTGCGAGTTCGTAAATGGAGTGCAATCTACTACTCCATTTTGGCTGGGAAGGAAGAGAAAACCGCCAGGTTTTAAATGATGCTTTCAAAAACAAAAATTACAGTTTTGCCACATATTAATGTGAGAATAGTTGAGATTCCTCACTGTTCATATATATATATATATTTATATTTATATTTATATATATAGTCTATGTGGACAAATATATATGCTATAATGAAGGCTCCGTTCTGTAAGAACTCTTAGAACAGATGTTCAGTTTAATTCCTGTCATAACATATGATAGTTTGGTTTAATAAAAAAGGAATTTACAGGCTTCAGTAGCTTCATGTCCAAGGGCTATATTCTCTGTACCAACTATCCATCTGTCCTTTATTTCATCTTCTCTCTCCTCCTCATCTCATGTTGGATTTCCAGACCTCACAGTCAGTCCTTCTGTCTTTCTATCCTATCCTGAGCCTGTCCTGAGGCTTCTTCTCGCTGAAGAAACTCTTTAACTACCTTCATCTCTATATATGTGACCTACAGAATTTAGTACAAACTCCTTGGGTTGGAACTCTACCAGAACCTTGTGCCAACTATCCTTTCCTCCAATTTCCAGGCAGACTTGCTCATATCTAAATCTAAGAACAAGTTATAAATATTCAACTTTAATTCCTTGATTCTTCTCCATTGAAATCAAATATACATCAATTTTTCTTAGCCTTAATCTGTTCCTTGATTAGAAAGAGGTCATAATTTCTTTTCCCCATGAATAGAAATGTTGATATGTAGAATGCATTGCTATCCACTGGGAAAAAAAATCCTCATTGTTTCTGAATCCAATCCAGCTTATAGAATAACATTGTGTTGTAATGAGATATAATCTACCTGCAGAGGAACACACAGAACATCAGGGTTCAGTCAGTTGAACTTTCATAATTTGAATACACCTGTGGAACTACCACCTTGCTCGAGAGTAATTAATGACTAGCGTCATGGAAGCCCTTCCATGACTCTGCACAGTCACTACCTCCCTCTGCAGAAGATAATGGAAAGCTAGCCTTTCTTCTATTACCACCAGCTAGCTGTGCCTCTTCCGGAACTTTATGTAAATCAAAGTACACAATATTTATTCATTGCCATATTTGGAAGTCAACCATATCACCGCATGCACATTCATTAATTCTCATTGCTATGCAGCATTCAATCCATTGTGTAAAAAATGCACAAGCTATCTGATAGTGGACATTTGGGTAATTACTTATTTTATGGTATTACAAATTACTCCACTATGAACATTTTTGTGTTTACCATTTGGTGAATATGTATATGAATTTCCCTAGGAAAGTTCTATGAGGAATTGCTGAGTCACAGGATATGCATATGGTCAATTGGAGTAGATACTACCAAACTGTAGGCTGAACTCCTGCCTCATGACCATGACTGAGCATTGCAGCAGCTCTGTGCACTCACCAACACAGAGTATTGATTTTTATTTTTAGCAATTTGGATCATTATGTAGTAGCATCATATTTTCATTGTTCTTCATTTTTCTAAGCACATTTGCACACTCTTATTTGCCATTTGGACATCTTCATTTGTGAAATACCTAATGACTAAAAATTGAGTTTTCATTGGTTATTGGCTATTTAGATTGCTGTCCCAATCAGTTATTGTTCAAGTGTTTGTATATGTCTCTACCACATCATCTGCCTTTTTGTTATTGATTGGCAGAGTACTTCATATATTCAGAACCAGATTCCTTGCTGGATAGATTTATTATGACTAATTTCTCCCAGTTAAGAGTTGCCTTTTCTTTTCCTAATGGCTTCTTTTGATGACCTAAGATGGGATATCAATTATATTGATATATTACTTCATCATTCATTACTAGTGCTTTTCCTGCCCTATTTGAGAAACCCATTGAAGAGCATTCTTTTGCTTTTTTAAAAGATTTATTTATTTAGAAAGTCAGAGTTAACAGAGAAAGAGGTAGACACACACACACACACAAACAACACAAACACAAGGAAACAGAAAGAGAGAGAGAGAGAGAGAGAGCGCTTCCATCCGCTGGTTCATGCCCTAGATGGCCACAGCTGGCAGGGCACAGCATAGCTGGGTTGAAGTCAGGATCCAGGAGATTCATCTGGGTCTCCCAAATGGGTGGCAGGGCCCCAAACTCTTGAGCCATCTCCCACTGCTTTTCCTAGGCCATATACAGTGAGCTGGATACGGGATGCTGGCAGTAGGTAGCAGCTTTATTCATTATGCAGAGCATTCTTATGGATATTTCTTTCTTTTTTAAGTTCTTATATATCCTGTATTTAATTTGATCTTCAGAATCTATCAGTGAAGTCAGTGAGAGGAGACATCAACATGTCTAGAATGTACAGGAGCCCAGACTCAAAGAGGAAACTAAGTAAGGCAATTCTACAGCATGGTTTGGCTTCTAAATATCCTGAAAACTAAATAAATCCAAATCTTTTGCACTGTCTATGCCAAAATGCACTTCTCACAGCCTAAAGGGAAGCGTCTTAGGAAATGTTAAACCAAGAAGGAAGGGATGGTTGTGTGCATTTATAGCAAATGATTCACATTAAAACATGATGGCATTCACCTTTCCTGAACCTGTAGTCTCCTCTCCTCTACAAGGGTACACATAAAAGTTGTGAGGAAAAGTCTTAAGTCTACTTGTCTCTCCCCAGTGAATGGAGGCAAGACATCCCTCCTGCATGTGGATTATATCACAACTATTTCATGAAAGAAATAAGGAAGGGCTCACCATGTGGCACAGCAGATTAAGCCACCCTTAGAATACTGGCATCCCACATCAAAGTGCTCGTTTGAGTCACAGCTGTTCTGCTTCCAATCCAGCTGCATGGTGATCACCTGGGAAAGCAGCAGGAGATGGCCCAAGTGTTGGGTAATTGCCTCCCACCTGGCAATCTTGGATGGCACTCTTGGCTCATGACTTAAGCCTGGCCCAGATCTGGCTATTGTGACCATTGAGGGAGTAAACCAGCAGATGGAAGATTTCTTCCTCTATCTCTCTCCCTTCTTTCTGTCAATCTGCCTTTCAAATAAATACATATTTTTTATTAAAAAGAAAAAAGGAAAAAAAAAGGATGGGAAGAGAGAGGAAAATGGAGAAAGAGAATCATATGAAAAGAAAATGAGGACATAGAAATGAAGAACACTGAGAGGCAGAGTGAATCAGAGAAAGACAAAAGAAGTGTGTGAAACTGAAGCAAGCAGAGCAGGAAAGAGGTGCTAGGTGAGGAAGGGAACACACAGAGAGAAAGTTTCAAAGAAAAGAAAAGGGAAAGAGCTTTGTCACCTGTCAGCACTGCCTCTCGACCACACTGTTGCATCTCTTTTGTTTTCACCCCTCTGAATTTTAAATAATAACACAAACCTCATGTGGCTGCTGTTGGAACAAAATGAGATAATGACTCCTTTCCTATAGTAGTTAAAATAAAAAATGTGTTAGAAACAGCTATTTAAAAGGGTTTCAAAACTAGCCCAAACAATGAAGCTCATGATGGATAGTAGGTTTATACCTACAGCCTACCAAATAGAATTCTTCTTTCCAATAACAAAAACTGATTTGATGACTCCTTGTAGATACGAATCCACTACATCTGGAGGTATCTGGACTCAATCCATGTTTAGCTTCAGGGATGATGAACAACTTTAGATAGAGTGCCAAAACTCAATAACCAGCTGAGTTTCATTAGCACTCTTATTAATGATCAGATTACATGTTAAACAGAAAGATAATTACTTTTCTTGATGACAAATAGGAAGATGTCATAATCATCAGGTATAAAAAATAATACCCCACAGCAAAAAGATATAAGGAGATGACCAAAGTGTACCAATTTTCCTCCTTCAGGGTCTCTGGGGGAATTTCAGCTAACCAAGTTTTGGCATGCCTGCACACCCACAAACATGAACAAAACATCTTATTATTCTAGGGAAAATGCTTTCTAGAATCAGGTATCTAAAGAATTCTAAAATTTACAAAACTTGAAAGAATGACATCTAACCCTATCTGGTTTGCCTTACTCTCCTGGGTTCCTGTTATTTGCTTTTCTACAATTGCTACTTATCTGCTAATTGTTTAGAATTCTTTAATTCCTTCGATTACTCAAAATTGTATTATTTAGTATATAACTCAGAGAACCTTACTGGTATTGGAAATATAAATATGGGAGCAAGCATAGAAAGTATGGTTAATCACTCTCATAGCACCCAGAGCCTCCTTCAAGTATCCATTCCTTCCTGTGGGAAAGAAGCAGAAAAGATGATTCCAAGCAAAACCAGACCCCTTTTTGGCATCTTACAGCTCTATATTTTTGAAAGCAATCCCAGAAGCCCCAGGAAACAGATCTTGACCTCTTCAAACATCAGAGCCATAGCCCTGAAGCTGGGGGCAACACATATTCTCAGGGATTACTCTCGTCCATGCTCAAGGTAAGAATAATGCCTGATTATTCTAATGTGCAGAACCACCAAGAAATTTCTTTACATTTACTTTTTCTGATGTTTACAAAATCTTTTCTGTCTGGTAGGTCTATTCTCGAAGGTGAAAAGGATTTTAAAAAATAACAGTCTCTAAATGGTCCAGGGACAGTGTGCAAAACTAGAAGTGATTTGGGGAAAGTTAAAGTCTGTTATAACTCAAAAAGTATAATTTAGAAAAAAATTTTAAAGTGCAATTTAAAAGAATGAAAATGTGCAGACATTAAGAAAATATTCAACACCTCAAGACAGAAATAACACTTGAGAAAGCGCTGTTTGAGATGAGAAAGGAAAAAAATGTACCCACTGCATCCATGGGATACATTTAGGGAAAGACAAGGCGACTTTAGGTAGGATCTGGGCACACTGATCCCAAAATTCAAGCTTAGAAGGCTGATTAGGGAGCTCAGTCTCAAGGATCCAGGCCAGTAAAAGCCAGAGGGTGTCATCCTAAGACATATGTTCTGTTTGAACAGCATCTGGGAGATGCTTTATGCAAGGGCCAGAGAGTCACGCATCTCCGCTGCGTTCCATACACCTCTGTGGAGCCCTGAAATGAAGATGCTCTACTCAGAGTAAAGCCAGAGGGAGGGTCTGACTTCACAGCTAACCTTGAGTCTCTGCTATATCCCTATCCTAGGCAGTGACAGCTACAATGCTCACTTTAAAAAAAAAAGATTTTTCTACTTATTTTTACTTATTTATTTGAAAGAGTTACAGAGAGAGGGAGAGACAGAGATAGTGAGAGATCTTCCATCTGCTGGCTCACTCCCCAGATGGCCATAATAGCCAGGGCTGGGCCAGGCTGAAGTCGGGAGCTTTACAGGTTTCCCACATGGGTAGCAGGGGGCCAAACACATGGGCCATTCTCCACTGCTTTTCCCAAGTCTCTAGCAGAAAGCTGGAGGAGGAGCAGCAGGGACATGAACCAGTGCCCATAGGGGATACCAGCTCTGCAGGTGGTGGCTTTACCTGCTATGCCACAGCACCTGCCCCTACAATGCTCACTTTCAATGTAGTCTTGTCTTCCTGCTCACCTACATGCAGACAGCCTCAGAGCAGGGTGCTGGCTCCATTCTCCTCTCCCCAGAAATTCCTATAAGTGATTCAGATTTGTAAAGGTTGGTAAGGTTGAGATTGAAGTTACCTTGGAAACATCTGAATGCTGGGAGAAGATGAATGGAAAGAATTGGAGTGGAGATTTGGGGACTGAAGCACAGCACTTGCTTAGGTGTGCTAGTCTGTTTGTTTTGTGCTGTTTTGAATGCACAGCACTCTCATTCCCAAAGCTATAGGGTGCCCATACACATTCACAGCCATACTCCCTTCTTGTGTATAGACACACAGGGCACAATTGTCCACTACAGACAAAAGCATCACATTATAAAACTCTTTAGCATTGCTTCTTTCTACAAAATCATGCAGTGAGTGAGTTTGCTGTAACTTAACTCCTTGGCACATGCTTATTGATCATTTATTTTGATCTAACAATGTCTTACACTTCTTAAGCAAATATCATTTCTCTCAGTGTGGAATTGTAATCCCTTCTTCTGGATCCACAATGAAATGTGCATCATATTATCTCCAAGGGGAACTAACATCACTTTATTTAAGATAGAGAAATGGGGATCAAGTTGACAATAGGAATTAAATGGCCCAGAAACATAATTTTCCCTGATTCAAAAAAAAATGATTTTAGTCTCAGTAGTGAAACTAGAGAGATAACCAGGAAGTTCCTGGAGGGTTTATGAAGCTTAGAGATGCGGGGGGGGGGGGGGTTCTTTTATGGCACTTCAAATTTGCATTCAACTGACCACTGCCTTTCCACCTTGGAGGCAACAAGGTGCCTCTACTCTTTCTGTCTGAACTGCTGATGGTAAAAACAACCATCATTCTCTTCACCATAGAGTTTCTTTGGGAGAAATGATTCCCTGATAATGAATTCATATTTCTCCTCTGTGTTGAAATGGGAACACTGCCATCTTGTTTATTAACTTTTCACTAAGAAAGGCATATGCAAAGTCTTACTAGAAGCTTAGGCGGGGATGTCAACAGGTGTAACCTAGGAAACAGAGAAAGGTTAATGAAATGCAATTAGTATCTAGAGCCAGACTCAAGATTACCCCCAAGGCCTTCTGCGGGATATTTTAAACAGTATCAAAATATCTTGCTTTCAGAGACTCTACTGGCCTCTCTCACTCGCTGGTATCACACAGGTCCCCAATGCAGGGCAGTTTCCCTCCTGTCAGTTAAAGGTCCTTGGCCCAATGCTCTGGGACTGAACAGTGTTAACATCACACTTGTTGATTGTCTAGCCCTGGTGTTGGGTCCCCTGCGGTGACTACACCATGAATTGTGCCATTATGAACACCATTTGGATCTTTGGTGACTTGCATCAGAGTCCCTGTGTAGTGCTGGGGTTCAGAAACTAAAGTTCTCAGGAGCAACCTAAGAAGCGAAGTTTCTCTCTGGTCTTCTCCCCTCCTGTCTCTTCCATCCCATTCTCCCCTAATGCAAGCCATGAAGTAGAATATCTCTTCCCCCAAAGAAAGCACAATCCCTTTTTGCTATAATAACCATAACTCCCAACACTCTCCACAATTACTCTGTGTAACATTTAGCTATAGGGGCCAGCGCTGTGGCACAGTGGGTTAAAGCCCAGGCCTGAAGCACCAGCATCCCATAAAGGCTCCGGTTCTAGTCCCAGCTGCTCCTCTTCCTATCCAGCTCTCTGCTGTGGCCTGGGAAAGCAGTAGAAGATGCCCCAAGTCCTTGGGCCCCTGACTCATGTGGGAGACCTGAACAAAGCTCCTGGCTCCTGCCTTCAGATCAGCGCAGCTCTGGCCCATTGCAGCCATCTGGGGAGTGAACCAGCAGATGGAAGACCTCTCTCTCTCTGTCTCTACCTCTCTCTATAACTCTGTCTTTCAAATAAATAAAATAAATCTTTAAAAAAAGATATAGCTATAAAGGAATTGTCTACCTTGTAGATTTTAGGTCATAAGACCCTCATTTCGGAAAAATGTATTGCCTCATACTCAGATGAAAAAATGCTATGCAAAGAGGCCAAGAAGAACCTGGATGGGGCTTGCTTGGTTTCCTCCTCCATACATTACTATTATATCATACCCTTTTGTCCAATAATAATTCTGTTTCTGTCCATGCTTCATTAAACTCAAGCATCAACGTGAGTGGTTCACCCTGGGTCTTTAGATCTTCTATCTGAATGCTCTGATGTCACTTAAAATTATGACAAAATAAAGTTAAACTTTTCTCTTGTTAATCCATCTTTTTTTATAGGGATGTAGGACGTGACCCTTTAAGAAGGCAGGAAAGGATCATGCCATTTACTGCTACTGAAGTTTAATCAAGATAATCCTTCTTGCTCCTACTTTTCACTCTAACTTTTCTAGGTCATAAAATGCAATGCAATTAAAAGTGCTTTCCTATTTTATCTTACCTCTTGAAACCTGTACACAGGTTCTTCAGGTGAAAATGGTGCTTGCTCATATCTACCCTTGATGCCCGGGTTGTTTTGCTCATATTTGTCCATTAAGCATCATTTTACATATTAAATTTTAATCTATTTGACCCCACCTACCCATATTTTGAACTAACTGAGAGAGAGAAATAAGGCTTCAATATTACTTTCTTCAACCTCATGTCAAAATTGAACAGTGCCATCTAGCAAAACACCTTATGAAAGCATACACTTCAATATCTATTTAGAAAATTCTGTGAAAAATACTTGTGAAAATGTGAAATATGTTTGTTTCTTTATTAATTTAGTCATTCCAGATAGAATTATTGAGCCCCTACTATGTGTCAGACATTGTGCATGTATTTATCCTATTAAACCTGCTCATATCTGGGCCTTTTAATAATGAGAAACACTTCAGGGTCAGCTAGTTAGCTCAGTTGATTAGAATATGGTTCTAATAACAGGAAACCCTTATTAAACACAAAATAAAGTTAAAAGGCAATGAAACTATCAAAACCAAAGTAAGAAAAAAGCAAACATTACCATGGCACCACTTTTCCATTCACTTTATGGCCAAATTCACTTCATTGTTGTCAGGTATTCCTCAGGTGAATGCCCTTGGAATAGTCACAGATCACAAGTAAGCCCAATTGTGTCCAGAGTTGTCATTGGAACCTACCTGTTTTCATCAAAGAAATACCACTGTCTTATGGCCAGAACAGAAAAACAACTCATCATAGTGTTCTTGAATGTTTCAGCTTGGTTCACTTTCTGGAAGGAGAGTTAAAAGTGTGCACACTGTTCAGTTGCTTTGGGCCTGCCTTGCTTCTCAATCAAGCTGGATGCAGCAGCAGAACGCGTGCTAAGCTTGGTCTGTTGTTGTAGAACATCTCTCTGGGGACAGCCTCCCAGGAAACCAGTCCCTCCCAAGAGAAGCGCTGGAACAGCCAGTCTCTCTCTCCTTGGCCATCCCATGGTATGTCAGGCTCAGAGAAACAGTTGCATAGGACACTGCGCTTCCATCAGTTGTGAAAATTGAAGCATGGAAAGCAGAACTGACAGACACTCATTCACATCAAACGGTCAGGAGAAACCTGAGCTGGGCTTCCTTTTACTTCCTGTAAGCATTATAGACTTCACCAAGTTTTTAGTTTAGTAGAAATAGGATTTTTAAAAAAGTTGTTAATAATCAATGCTTCTAAATTGATTATTTCCTTCAAATAGAGGCCTTTCTTGGTCCTCTTTCTACTACCATCTATAGTACAAAAAACTGCACCTGTTCTTAATCTCTACACCAAATTCAATATAACAACAACAAAACACACCTATTTCAACACAAATCGTCTCCCTAGAATGCATCTTCTGTCCAGTCTTGATAATAATCTATGTTCTGTGTAGCTTTCAAAGACTGTCTCAAGTCAGACCTTCTCATGGACATGGCACAAACACACCACAAACACTGGAGACTTCCTTCTCTTCATCATTGGAGCCACACTCAAACTACCAGATTTTCTATGCATGTTATCCCCTCAAAGAAAGCACAAGTATTTCAATAATAGAAATCTGTATTTAATCATTAGGGCATCATAACAGATCACCACAAACCATGTGGCTTCAAACAGCATGAACTTGTTCTCTCACAGTTCTGGAAATCCAAGATGCAAGTGTTAACAAAGCCAAGCTCTCCATGAAGGCTCCAGGGAGAATCTCTTCCAGGCCTTTCTCTTAGCTTCTGATATTGCCAGTCCCCTTCGGCAACCATTGTGTTACATCAGCATCACTCCAAGTTCTGCCTCCAGCTTGCCTAGCCATGTCCCCTTTGTAGCTGTACCTTCATGAGTCTTCTCTTCTCAGAAAGACATCAGTCATATTGGATTTAGGGCCCTTGTTATCCCATATGATCTCATTGCATCTTAATCAATTAAATCTCCCAAGACCATTTGCAAATGAAGTAGACAGGCATATACTTTGTTGTTGGCAGGAGCACTGCCCAAGCCAGTAGAGCACTGTACTGCCACCCTGTTTTTAATGCCTTCTGTGGTCCTTCAAATAGGAGAAGTCAAGGAGTCGGCTGCTAATGATGACTCTGCTTGTCCAGCTGGTTTTGTGAGAGTTGATGTCCTGGACACTGCATGGGAATCTTTTTTGCATCAACTCTGACACAGAATGACAATAAAAGTACCCTTCCTGGAAGTCTTGATTCTACTAACAAAAAGTCCATCACTTTGTAACAGTAATTGCTTTTGACCTGCTCTTCTGGGGAGGCCACTGTTAGGTACAATGGAGTTCACTTAAGCAAAGCTTTAGGCTAAGAAATCAGGAATAATTAAGGCAGGGGGTGGGGGAGAGGAAACAATCATGGCAAAGTCTCATCTCAGAGCATAGGAAATGTCAGGCTGGATTCACTCTGTGTAAAGGTCAGCCCTTACATGCCAACCTTTTAAATTTTCATTTAAAGGACTGTGTTTAAAATACCATGCTATAAATTTACTAAAAAACCATTCACTCCAAAAAAAGCCTTTGATGTAGCCACAGTAGACACAGATACCACATTAGAGTGCAATACTAAACAAAAAACAGCATACGTTCCCTGAACTTCCAAGAAAATAAATGAACAAGTACAGATTCCAAAACTTTTATAGATTCAGGAAGTCACTTTGGTGAACTAGAGGCAAGCAAATGACAAACAAGACTTAACTAATTTGGAGTCAGAAAACAGGATTTCCAGCAAATAAAGACATGTCACCTTTCTCTAAGAGAGGTTCACACTCAGTTTATATACCATACATGATTGCCTTGTGAAACAAAACAAATTCTTAGAAGTAAAATATTTTGAGAAGTCATTAAAACTCCATGAGTATTTGTGACAGTTCTGATACCTTCAGACAAGGAGCTATATGTTATCATTTTACATATTCCATATATACAGTTTTAAGAACATAATGATACTTTCCACCTTCCCTCCCTCCCACTCTCCCTTCTCCCCTTACTTATTTTTCTTCTAACGCTTGTGATGGCATACTATCAATTTACTTTATCATCAAAAGTTTAATCCTCCAGTAAATAAAGAATTCAACAAGTAGTAAGTAGAAAAACACTGTTCCCAGTAGTAAACACAAGGGCTGTAAACAATAATCAAATCTCAAGACATCAATTTCACTTATATACATTTCTCTTTAGTTCTCTGTATATTCGTTTCTACAAATCAGAGGAAACATATGGTATTTGTCTTTTTGGGACTGGCTTATTTCAGCAAGCATGACGCTCTCCAATTGCATCCATTTTGTTGTGAAAGACAAGATTTCATTGTTTATAATAGCTGAACAGTATCTCATCATGCACACATACCACAAGTCCTAAAAGAAACAGTCAACCCAGAATTCCATAACTTGCAAAGCTCTCATTTATAAATGAAGCTGAAATAAAGACCTTCCAAAATAAAGAGAAATTGAAAGACATTGCCATCCTCCAGCCAGCCTTACTAATGATACTTAAGGATGTGCTACACATAGAAACAGAAAGATAATCAGCATCATGAAAGACTGTAAAGACAGAAAACCTCCTAGTAAAGTACAAAGGACATCGTATGTTGTGTTAGTGATTAATACAATTACCATCGATATTGTCTTCCATTATGAAATAAAACATTTTTCTCTCCTTAGCCATGTCCTAAGCAATTAGCCCAAACTGGTTGCCTAGGAGAGGCTTTTAATGAGAGATTATGCAAAATTGAAACCAACAATCAGACATTCAAAAGTGGAGTTTTTGAAAGTGATCTAGTCAACAAACAGAAAACACGCTATTGAGCACCTACTTATTCTCTACAATTGAAGGGGAAAGAGTGCTGGAAAAATCAGTATGCCTGGCCCCTACCAAGAGCAGGATGCAGCCACACAGTATGAAAAACATGAGAGAAATGTCATGGTGACCTGAGGAGAATGCCCAGGCATGGATAAAGCAGAGCTGAGTGGTTTCAGAGTAAGGAGAGATCCCTGCAGATATGGTGCTTACGGAAGCTTCATTTTTTCCAGAAAAATTCAGTTTGTGAGAACCAGCTACCAAAGGCAGGGAGTACCATTAAACTGAAGAAAGAGAATGAGATTACATAAAGTATTATTTCTTGTGGGTCATATAACAAAAGCAGGGCCCCAGGCAGCCTCAAGATAATGGAACCCTGACATGAGGGAGGAGAAAAGAGTCTCATAGGCACCTAGACTTCTTCAAGAGATATTCACATTCAAAGCATTTGGTAAGGGACATTGCAGGGTCTAGCCCAGCAAGATAAACACCCAATACAATATAGCTTACTGTTTATTGCAAAAGGTTTACAATGACTGTAGGGGTCAGTTGGATGGCAGATAAGCAAATGGACTGTGTTCCTGTCAAGTTGAATTCCTACAGTCACAGAGGAAAAGGTGGTACACTAGATGGTAGAGGGTTATCTCAGTTACAATTTTGGGTCTATATTATAAACACTTCAATGTCTTACACAGTGCTGGAGTTGGAAGGTGTAAGTATAAGGAAGGAGGGAGAAAATGTATTTTTGTTTTGATCCAGAAGGCACTGCCATTTTAAGCAGTTCTCTGTCACTGGGTGATTATCTAAAATATCAGTGTGGACTCTTATGTCAGACTGAAACAGATCAAGACTTCAGCAAATTAGCCAGAATGAGGAGAAAACTGAATGAGAGATCCTATCTTTCTAATTTGTACTTTTCAAACATGAAACAAGATTTGGAGTTTATAACTGAAACCACATCCCCATGGCATGTCACAGACACGTGGTCAGCCTGCCCAGTACCATGTCCAAATACATGGATCCAGTTGCTTTAACTTCCTTAATTAGAAAACATACATACACAAAATTATTGCTTTATATATGTATATATGCACATACTACACATATATTCAAATATAAATTGCATGCATGTATCTGTATATATACACATGTAAATATATATTATATATAAATGATTATACTCATGTCTATTGGCAAGGAGGAAGGGGAAAAAAAAAGACCTTGAGAGATGATGTATAAAAAATCAGAACGGAATTCAGAGTTGCAAAATGGATACTTTTTTAGAAGATTGGATGGAAGAAAATGATCAGACTGAAATTAGCCAGATTGGAACAATGCTTTCTAAAAAGTGACCTAGTCTGAGATGGGAAGATCATACCCCTTCAAGAAGAGACAATCAGCTTTTGTGTGCTGTGTCAGTGTAAAAGCCGCTTCCAGCCGAAAGGAGCGGAGCACAGCCCAGCACTTGCATTTGAGTGGAGATGGTAAGATGACAGCACGATGAACTTTAATGGGCTATCTGATATTTTTAAATAGCATTTTCCATTTTAAATGTGGGTCCAAATCCAATGCTTCTAGAACGAGGGCTAAAAGCTTTAGCTCAAACCAGCAAGGCCTTCGCCAGCATCGGTACCGAAAGCACGCCGACAAGAATACACTTGATTTCCAACCAGCAAGAGACTAGTTATTCCATTTAGGGAAATGACATCCTGATGACCTAAAATTGCTCTTGCAGGTTGTGCAGATTGTGGCTTCAGCAATGAGTCTATCCCAGGTTGCTTAGGAAAGCTATGCTGAGGCTTTTAGAGAAACTTCCAGGGCGATCATGCTTTCGCCTGCTCCTCTGATGAAGCCGATTTGAATGTAGGTCAACATGGCAGGTGCCCGCCACCACAGCTTAGGAATCACTCATTTAGGAACAATTTGAGAATGTTTACCACTCACCCTGCTCTGTGTAAGAGGCTGGCAATGTAAAGATTAAAAACATAGCACCCAAGATCAAGATCTGACACCACTTTGGAAGAGTCATGTAAACACAGAGACGTGGTCGTGTCACTAAGTCCCAGCAAGGTGGTGGACTGTGGAGGTCTCTCCCTTCTTCCTCCACATTCGCTCTTTTTTTTAAAAGATTTTATTTATTATTTATTTGAGAAGTAGAGTTACAGACAGTGAGAGGGAGAGACAGAGAGAAAGGTCTTCCCTTCATTGGTTCACTCCCCAAGTGGTTGCAATGGCCACAGCTGCACTAATCCGAAGCCAGGAGCCAGGTGCTTCCTCCTGGTCTCCCACGTGGGTGCAGGGGCCCAAGGACTTGGGCCATCCTCCACTGCCTTCCTGGTCCACAGCAGAGAGCTGTATCAGAAGAGGAGCAGCTGGGACTAGAACTGACACCCATATGGGATGCCGGTGCCGCAGGCAGAGGATTAACCTACCGCACCAGGGCACAGGCCCCCCACATTCACTCTTAAGCATTGTGGTCTGGCACAGGCCCTTCCCAACACTAATATTCCTGAGTTCCCAGGATTATTCAATATTCCAATCTGATGATCAATTTGATATTCACATCCTCCTTTTCCAACAGTATTGTCACTTTGCATCACTCAGTAATTTTTTCAACTATCCTTTTCACTAGCTCCAAGAACTGTGAAATAGCTTGATTTTTTTCCTCCTTACAATCTTGAAATCCCTTTTAAATTTCCTTATGTGCAGTCCTATTCGATATTTGGTCTGTAAATATTAGGACTATGTCAAATTTTGTTCAGTTCTCTTTGTATGTATTTTACTTACATAATTTCATTGCTCAGGTTCCCCAACAAATTAGAACCTCCAAGTTATCCCCAGATACAACCCATTGTCAATTCTGTCAGTGAAAATTTGGAAATGCTTCCAAGCTTCCTTTCAAAATATTAAGCAGAGCCTATATACTTTATGGCACATAGTAAATTCCTATTTATATTCATAATGTTATATAAAAATTCATATATTTTAGAAAACCCTATCAGTGTGACAAAACAGGGAAGAATACTGCCCATATATTCAACACTATAAGGATATTTTTCCAAGATACAATACAAGGCTTTAATTACAAGATAGGAAAATTACTTAATAGCCTACGATTCAGTGCATGGAAAGCAATCTGCCAAACTTCCAAAACACAGTGGCAGGAATTAGAGAAGAGGAGCAAACCTGAGAAATCCAGAGAGGCTCAGTCTCACCAGGTGGTGACTTCAGGATCAATCTCATGGGAGCCCTTGAGAGTGCCTAGTAGGCAGGGTCGCAAGGATTGCCAGATGAAATGAGGACATTTCAACACACAGCAGAGATGGCTCACCTCTGTTGTACTATTTTCTGTTCTTTCTTGTTGCAAGACAGAGACATTAGTTTTGTTTTCATTTCTTTCTCTTTTTTTTTCTGTAGATTTTACTTTTATGTATTTGAGACATTGGTTTTAAGTGAGCAGTAGAAAGGGAGCTAACACTACAGGCTTTAGTCTTCTGGTGTGAGTTGGTTACTCTGCCTTTGGCATTTGCATTAGTGGGAGCCGCCCACACTGGTTTACCAGGTGATGCACACACCTACATTGTGAGGCTTCTGCAAAACGACTTCCTCCTGGCCAGGCACCCCACTTTAACACACTCAGAACCCTTGTGTCCACAATGACACCAATGCATTTCTAAAAGGCCAAAGTGATTCCTCTGTCTCCACCCTCCTCCTCCAGCCCCCTGCTGCCTGAGCTGATGGGTGCCACCACCTGATTGGCAAGCCAGCTGCATTAAAGCAACTCAAGAGAGCAATAGAAGGCCTAAAACACTGCTGCTTTTGTAAAATATTCAATCTTTTTTCCTCCCTCAAATTGGTTGTGACACACAGAAGTTAGCCATGCTGCTGCTGCCTCTCCCTTTTTGGGACCACCTTACTCGTGGCTCTGGGCTGAGTTTTTTCCCAAGATCTTAGTTGGAACCTAATCACCAACTTGAGGATAATAGAAGGTGGGGCTCTCAGGTGCTGATAAAGATGTTGGGGATGGAGCATTCATGGTTGGGATTAGTGCCCTTAAAAAGAGGCCCCTATGAGCTGCCTTGTGGGAAGATACAGCAGAAGTTGCTGACTATGAAACAGAAAACAGACACACATTCATATATGTCTTTTTCTCAGATTTCTCAGCCTACAGAACTGTGAGACACCAATTTCTGTTTCTTACAAGCTACTCAGTCTGTGGTGTTTTGTTGTGGTCACCCAGGTGACTAAGACACCCATTGACACACCTTCACGCAGTAAAGCTTCTGTGTTAAATATCATGTTCTCCAGGCTTTGGTGCATCAACAAATTATTGGCATAGTTACTTTGTTGCATAAACTTAAGATCTTTGTGGGCTTCAATATTAAGCTCTATTTTTTTTTTGGTTGCTGTGGATCAACTCTGATTTCTGAGTAGAGTATGAACAGAGCTGCAGCCCTGACTCAGAATGCCCCAGCCTTCTTCTCTCTGAGGGGCAGCTGATGCACAAGGCATGTGCTTCTCTTTGTGTATCACAGAAGCACAAGGCAACCATCCAAGATACAAACACACTTCTTCAGGTCCAAGCTCAGAACTGGTACCCCAAGCAGTATAGTAAATCTCGCCGAAGTCAAGATGGATCAAATCCCAAATAAATAAAAATAAAGGTGGCAAATAAGGGAGAGTAATGGCTTAGATGAATGGAACAAAATCCTAACCTCACAAATGATTGTAGATATATAGCAGTTGTCTTTCCAAGTTGTGGTTGGCTTATGACAGATCTGCTTACTGCTCCCAATTTTCCCTCCCTTCTAGTTATAAGATTATATGTTCACACCCTTTGTCATATGTCTTCTTAGTGATTGAATCTTGGATTAATCAGTCTAGCCTTTAACTTGGTACTGTCACCATGACATTTTATATACATTTTCCCTTCCTTATTTATGCTGATGCTAACCTCTGCTAATTTTTTGAGAGGATATGGTACACATATATGTATATAAGAGAGAACTTCAAAAAGTTTATGGAAATGGAATGAAAAGAGGAGTTTATTTTTGGTGCATAAGATTTGAAATCTGAGGGTTGTGGGTGGGAGGGAAGTTATGGGGGGGGGGGAGCCATTGTAATCCATAAGCTGTACACTGGAAATTTATATTCATTAAATAAAAGTTAAAAAAAAAAGATTTGAAATCTGTGCATGTTTCTTCATAATAAGTATTTTCAATTAACTTTTAGAACACTCCTATTATATATAGATTTCAAAAACTTTGCTCCAAAATAAAATTGAATTCCACCTTCCATGAACATTTTGGAATATATATATGTATATTCATACACACATACATATATACATATGTTTATACATTCAAATACAGGTTCATATAGAGATGAATTTGAGAGAGAGAATAATTAAATGCATGGGGTCAAACTGTTATTTTTAAACAAGAAGACTTCTGTATGTTGTTTTTGCATATTTGCTTAAGCATGTTTCTCCAAGAGGATTGTAGGTCATCCTTGTATCCCAAATACATAATTTTGTTCCTAGAATAGTGATATCATACATGCTCAATAAATGTTCAAATTACTAATAAATCAAATTAATGATGTGGGTATTCGGTGTCCCAACACTTTATGATGATTAGGAACTTCCATTCTGCACTGGAATTCTCAGCTGCTCAGCTCTCCATCCATTCTCTGACTTGCATGCACTGTGTGAGAGTTTTCTCTACTTATGTGACACCTCACTTGAAATGGAGTAAAACAGAGACCTAATAATGCAGCTGCAAAGGCACAATTGCCCATTAGCAAACAGAAGGCTGCTGCTCTGAGCTTTCGCCAGAGATGGTACATCAGGAACATTTACATCAGTAGTCTATGGCTTTTTTCTTCTTTTTGGTCACTGTTGGATTTTTTAAAGTCACTTTATCTCTCTAACCCTAGGATTTTCTAATGAATAATGGAAACAAATTTCCTTCCAACCTTACCCTTTCAGCAGATGAAATAATGCTTGAAATATGCTTTCAAGGAAAAATAAAGTGTTAATCAAACATTCTTTGTAATTATTGAAAGAGAAATGTAATAAACCCAAAGACAATAGTTTAAAAAGTAAACACAAGTTATGTCTCCCAGGGTAAGAGGAGGAATAGGAAGATAAGATACAGAGAAGCTATTTTTAGCTCATCTCTGCCTAGATGAAATGGCTTTAAACATAGTGTACAACTGAAAAATAAGTCCAGGTCCTCAACCTAAAAAATGTTTCCCATCTTATCTCAGCTACCATCCACATCAAGGGATTCAAGAGGGGCCAAGCACAAGGGGGAAAGGATCGGTAGTCACAGGAAGATGATGCTATGGGAGTCATGATTCGGAATCTGTCGGCATCACTCAGCCTTCCAAGTGCAAATAGTGCATTTAGTCAAGGAAGAACGTTGAGCCCAATTAACAGGATCCCCTTATGTAGAGAGAGCTTTCTTTTTTGGGGGGTGGCAGGTAGGAGGAAATGTAGAAAGAAAAAAAAAAACCAATAGTCATAACTGCCCCAGTGTGCGATTCTGGTCTGATGCTACACCTGATTCCATATAATAACAGGGCAATTTTCGCAATGCCTTCTACTGTCCAGGACTGGGAAAAAAATATCTTTCAAAGCCTGAACCCCATGCTGAGAAACCAATGTCTCATAATAATAGCTAACAATGAGACTTCTTGAAATTCCTTTTCCAATCAAAAGACGGGATTGTCAGGGCAGATATCACTATATTAAGGCTAGACTAAAAAGCTCATTCAAGACTTCTTTGCTACGGAAGAAATCACTAATAAAAGCAGCTCTAAGATATTTCTGTGAAAGATTCAGAGGGAACACTAATTAACCCAGACAGAGCATCTTCCAAAGATATATTCCTTCTGTTGAAGAATATCCTGTATTGGCATTTTTGTAAATTGTTCTTGACATTTTGCCAGTTCTGCTGTCAGCTTTCATGGGATGCAGGAGTAGTGAGTAGATTTTTAAAAGAAAAATCTATTGAAGTCTGATTACAAAACTATTGGCTGGCTTAAAAACAAAACAACAAAACAAAAAAGTGATGATCACTAAAACAAAACTAATAAAACCTCCTGTGGTAAAATTGCTTAATCCGTTGTAGTACAACTAAGGTTGAGAGAACCAAGTAGGATTCAACTAGGGTGTTCTTCAGGTTGTAGGATCCAAAGTGTTCTGGGTTACTTAGTGGTATATACTCATGTGTGTGCCTGTGGTCCTGCATATATACACATTCATCTAATAACTGTTTATTCAACACCTATTATGGGCCAGACAATAATAAACTTGAAGAGAAGTACTATTATTGCTTTTTATAAATACTACTAATTGTTGAAAAACAAGTGGTTTCTAAATGTTTAGACATTTATTTTTATTCTTTAGGTAACTGCTTTTTAAAAAAAATGTCATAAGCACAAGTTTGATATAAAAGAAAGTGTAGAATATCAACAATTAAAGTACAAACAAAGCTTCTATTCACTGGTTCCTGAGTAGAAATTTTACTCATGGAGCATAATTTAGAGCATGTTATCTAACACTGAGTCACCCAGATTTCAGAAAGGGCTTTCAAGTGACATAACACAAGCCATGTTTTACACTTGCACCCTTTCTCTGTATCACATCGTTCCTATGTTAGTCTGTAAAACACCGTTCCTGCCCCCCTCTTCCCTCCCTCAACAAGACTAAGAAGTGAGAGCTAAGATTTCCTTCCTTCCTTCCTTCTTATCTCCCTCTCGTCTTCTCTCTCTCCCCTTCTCTCACTCTTTTTATTCCTTTCTTTCATTATTTGCTTCAAATCACATCTATAGACAATAGAGACACACATTTCTGGTTCATCAAGAAATCACTAAGCAGGACAATTATTTGACCAGGAACCAAAAACACAAGCTAAAATAGAAGATACAGTACATTTCTTTGCAGCTTGGAAAGTGGGGTCATTGAGAAGCCAGAGTACAAATGAAGCATAAGAAATTTGACATTAAAGCAGATTCTTGTTCAACCAATGGCACCTGGACTGACAAAGCTGACGCAGGAGCCCAGTGCCTTAGACTTTACCTTCTTATTTTGAACACACATTTGTTTTTTTGTAAAACAAGCAAAAACAAAACAAACAAAAGCAGCCCAATACTCACCAGCCACATGCTACAAAAAACATGGACCTGTGCACATTTATGAGCAAAGGCAGGATGTTTACTTTAAATATGTTTGTACAGCACTTGGTGTCTTCAGATTGCAGGGCTCGGGCAAATAAAACACACCTACTAATAAAACTTCACAAACTCTGTGAGATGGTAGCTGTAGGCCTGTCATTCCCCAGACATAACTGCCTCTTATCAAAGTTGCATCAGAGTCCGATGGGGGTGCCTTGCCCTTTCCCTTGCCACCTGAACTCCTGCAGGTGCAGAAAAGAATGAGGATTTAGGTAGGGGTGCGGATTCTCCGCCTATCTCACTGCTCGGGCACTCAGCCCCGTGGTCATCTCCCAGGCTCGTATTGTGCAGACCATTGCTGAAGAAAAATGGCTCCTGGGCAGAGTATGTCAGCAGGAAGTTTGGCTGAAGGAGAGAGATAAAGAGAGTTCTCTTCTGGCATCATATTTCTTTCTCTGTCTCAGTAATAGCCAGAACACTGAAAATGACCGGTGGAGTAAATTGCTTTTGGAATCAATGTACTACCTCCCACTGGTCTCCTCTTCCTTTTCGGTCTTGGCCCTCTTCCCTTCCTGCTTATGTCTTTCTATCCCTCTGCAAGCATGAAACCCTCCCTTCTTTCAGATAAAACATGTCCACCAAGAAAGCTCAAGAAAAATACATAAACATACATAATGTTTCCCTATCAATTTGGGATGCAGCATGCAGCTTTCCTGACCTTGGGGGAGACAGTCACTGCCCACCTTGACCTCCATACACTCAGCCAGCACACAGGTATCCTTTGCACATCAATGAACAGGTACTGTGGCCCATCTCACAAGACTATTCCAGCAACATTAGCCAAAAGCCCCTTGCTGGAAATATAGGATCCCCTACAGAAGAGATAGTTCAAGGTACAGGCTGAGTACACAGAACAAAGCAGTTACCTTCGCTGCTACCATGTGCTTTGTGACCCTGAAACCAAACTAGCTTTAGGTTCCCTTTCACAGTCAGCCTGGCTTCTCCTCTCCGAGGAGCTTTACAGATCTCTGTGAACATCTTTCTTATCAGCTGTACATACCAGTTTTCGATGAGTTTGGGCTTCTCTCTTAGCACTTAAAATTATACAAAGGTGCACCTTTATCTGGAGGTTACTGCTGTGAACTTTCTTTCCTCCTGGGAAATAACAAACTTCTCACACAGGTGCCTGCCAAATTAATGAGCATAACCTGCACTGTTCTCTGACACCAGCAACCAGTTCCCCAACTCTCCAGACTCTAAGTAGGGATCCTATAACTCAATTCAATTCTGAGAGTGTCTAGCCAGAGTTGAAGTCAGATCTCGGGAGCTAAGTGCTCAATCCCACAAGACTACACTCACTTCAGATACCAGTCCTGAGTCCCCGATTGTCACCTGTGCATCTGCTTAATTGGCTTTTTTTTTTTTTTTTGACAGGCAGAGTTAGTGAGAGAGAGACAGAGAGAAAGGTCTTCCTTCCGTTGGTTCACTTCCCTAATGGCCACTATGGCTGGTGCTGCGCCGATCTGAAGCCAGGAGCCAGGTGCTTCCTCCTGGTCTCCCATGCGGGTGCAGGGGCCCAACCACTTGAGTAATCCTCCACTGCCCTCCCGGGCCATAGCAGAGACCTGGACTGGAAGTTGAGCAACAAGGACTAGTACCCGGCGCCCCAACCAGGACTAGAACCTGGGGTGCCAGAGCCGCAGGCGGAGGATTAGCCAAATGAGCCACGGTTAATTAGGGTGTCCTCACACTCTCCTCCTCTACTTCCATAATGTGCTACAAAGTTCACAGATTTTACCATTACTGGCTTATTATAAAGGATGAGCCTCAGGAGCAACCAAACGGAAGACTCGGATTGGACAACACGGGCTGCGGAGGATGCACACAGAATGCCCACTCCTTCCCTGGGCCCAACACGCCCTCTTTCCTTCAGCATGTTCACCAGCCCCAAGTCCCTCCAGACTCCTCTGTTTGAGGTTCTCCTGGAGGTCTCATTGCACAGACATAACTGATGGAGTCATTGGTCACTGGTGATCCATCCCAGGCTCTAAGAACTCTGCTTTCCTCAGAAGTCATTGAGCACGCCTGGAATTTATAAATTTCTATTTAAAAAAAAAAAAGATGATTTTTTATTTAATTGAAAGGCAGCATTGAGAGAGAGAGAGAGAGAGAGAGAGAGAGAGAGAAACCTTTCATCTGCCAGTTCACTCAACAAACAGCCACAATGATGAGGGCCAGGCCAAAGCCTCCCAATTCCCTCATGAGCCCACTTGAGTCATCTTCTGCTACTTTCCCAGGTGCATTAGCAGGGAGCTGGATGGGAAGTGAAGCAGCCAGGACTTGAACTGATGCCCATATGGGATGCCAGCCTCATAGGTGGTAGCTTAACCTGCTATACCACAATGCCAGCACTTGGAAATTATAAATTTCTAATCATACCTTGGCTCTCTCTGGTGAGGATTTCCCATCCTGAAGCTGTCTAAGGATCCCAAGCCACAAGCCACTTCATTAGCATATGAAACGCCCACCTCCATCAGAGATTCTAAGGGTTTTAACTAGACATAGAGACAAAGGCCAAATACATATTTCCTATTCTACCTTAGGAAAGAATACAACTTGTAAAGTAGGATGTCTGCCTGACACGCCTAACAGAGATTCCCCAACAGAGAGGGCCACTGTGTGTGTCCCACTATCTATCATATACACTGATGTTCCTCCAAGTAACTGGAAACCTCAGGACCTACCTCACCTGAGACCCAGTCTTCAGGGACCTCTCCACACACCTGTCTCCTGGTATCACTGAAATACATCAGTCTTAACTGACTGTGCTATCGCCTTCAGCTCCACTTACACGTGTATGTGATTTTTCACCCCTGAAAACAAACTGATTGAGATACAGACCTCATGCAATTTTTTTCTCCTGCTATCCCTGGTTTCTACTTCAGAGTCTTTCCAAGCATCAATAAATGTTTGCTAATTAATTATAGATTGATGAAAAGACTATTACTTAGAATAATAATGATGATGATAAAATAACATCATTTAAATACCAGTTACAACTTGCCAAAAACTTTAGTAAATGTTATATATTTAATAATTAATTTAATTTATATAAAACAAGTGGAAAAGAGAATTACTACATTCCCTTGCAAGGAAAGCTATGTGTTAGCAAAAAGAGATAAAGAAACCACCTCAGGGTCATGCATCCAAGAGGTAAAATTAGAGCCCTGCTTTCTAACCACTAGGATGTTGAGCCAAAGTGGAATTTGAAGGCATCATTAATAAGATTTTCAATGCTCAGTAGGAAAGATTGATTTTTCCCCAACAAGATGAATTTCTCCACTCAGGCTCATCCAGAAAGTTCCATTTATGAGCAATCAGGATGCACAATGTACTGTTCCATGTGTGGGTTTTTAAAATAAGTCATCTGAATATCATAGAATGATTAAGTTAAAAGGACTATAAAAAGGAATTTAGTCCGACTTGTTTCATTTCAGTAACCAAGAAATGTCTTAAAGATTATGTAGACAAAATATTTTAGAGTTTGAGTGGGTGGCACACTTCAAACAGCCCTAAGCAAGAAAAACATCATTTGGTAGAAGAAGCTATGCGTTCCCTCAAGCTCTCCGTGCACGCCCCCAGTACCTAGGCTGTATCCACTGAATCCCATACTGTGGCTTCACTTGCAGACTGTAGCATTCAGGAACACCCTTTTGGAATCTTGGTGTCCCTCAGGGGCATCTAGGTCATGTCTAGCCTTGCCTACTGGCCACAGTCTGGCCACTAGTCTTATTATCTCATATACCCCGAGTTTCAAATTTAGTTCAACCATGTGTGTCTCTGAAGCTTGGTAAGATATGTGATCTGTTTATGCATTTTGTAAGACGTGAAAATAGGCTATCAAATCCTAATGCCATTTTATTTCTCTAGCTCCATGCAATACAGAGAAAACTTCTTTGCCAGTGGAGAACTTCCAACTGATAATGAGTTAAACACCTGGTACAGAAGCAGTAACTATGTAGGAGGAATGGAGAGCAACATGCGAGTTATTTTAGGTTACTAGATAGCATTATGCACTCACAATTTAGCTGATGACAATCAACTAAATCCCACAGGTTTAATACTGTTTTCTAGGACTATGAGCCCCTAATTTGGAGACTATTTACCTAAAAAAAAAAAAAAAAAAAAAAAAAAGAATGAAGATACACAAGCAACTCTAGGGTACAAGAAAGTAGCTTGAATATAATTAGCATTATAAAAACAAACTATAAGTAAATGAATAAAACATGAAAATTAATTTAGATAATCTCTGAGCTAACTACCCATTATACAAAATCAGCTCAAACTTCTACCATGACCAACAGATTAGTGTAGATTTATTTCTATCTACATCCTTTGGCACCTACTGCTACTTTTCCTTCAAAGCCATTTTACTATCCATGAATAGTCACAAATATCGTATAACCATTTCTGAGGGTATCAGAGGCACATTACATCCTCCAGCCCCTTGCATGATCATGGACTCACTGCCTCCCCCAACCCCAACAACTGTTCCACTTGTTTGCCCAAGGTATTCATCTCTTTACCACGTTCAATCCTCTTTAACAGGGTACAATCATTTATGAGATTGCAAGATTAAAATTACGTGTTTTACAAACATTTGAATTGGCTTATAAAGACAGTAATGTTTTCTTTGAGGAAAGATTTAATACAGTTTTCCCTAGTGGTTTTAAGACCATTGATGATTTCCCTTTCTTCTTAAATGTTTTTGCCACTGATCTTCTTCTAGGAATTAATTCTGTGAATATCTGCTTTGAATTTAAAGAATATCATTAATTTTTGCCATATAAGGAGACTTCAGAAGATTCATGGCAAATGGAACTTAATGATACAAATACAGAATACGGTTTTATTTCTGAACATAAACTCCATTAAGTTCAAGATACTATTTCTTACAATTTTATTTATTTATTTGAGAGGCAGAGTTACAGAGAGAGAACGGGGAAAAACAGAGAAAAATGTCTTCTATCTGCTGGTTCACTCCCCAGATTTCTGCAACAGCCAGAGCTGGGCTGATCTGAAGCCAGGAGTTTCTTCTGGGTCTCTGCATGTGTTCAGGGGCCCAAGCACTTGGGCCGTCATCTACTGCCTTCCCAAGCCAAAGCAGAGAGCTGGATCAGAAGAGAAGCAGCCAGGACATGAAATGGGGAGGCTTAGCCCACTACACCACAGCACCAGCTCCTCAAGACACTTTCATAAATGATGACACCAGCCATTCAATCCCTAAGGGTCCTAGGAATTTAACCATGTCAATCTAGTCTTTCTTTATACATTATTAACTAAAAGAAAACGGATGCCATGTAAATATTTATTTTTTACTTCATGAACTATTTAATGCAGCACTAAGTCTCTGATTATAATGTAAATTAAAAATGTTATCTCAAAAATGAAGGAAGGCAGAAAGGAAGAGAAAGAATGAGCAATGAGGAAGGGAAGTCTCATTACATTCTTAGAATTGTATCTATGAACTACATAGAATCTGTCCTCTGTGCTAACATCACATCAACATGAGAACTGTGTCGCAGTAATGATCTTGCCTTTGATGTGACTCTGAGAATCTGATGTACTAATAAATTTCCTTAAAAATTAAAAAAAGTAAAAAGGGAAACTAATTTTTTTAAAAAAATTAGACACCAAAACTCACTCAGAAGGAGCCAAATTAATACTGTGGAAGCCTAAAGATTTCCCATCAAAATTCTCATAAAATTGCTTTTATTTGATGAGAAACAAACTGGAACATTATCATGGCGGAGGACATTGTGATGAGGCCTTTGCAGGCAATTTTCTGATAAAGCTTTCAATAAATTTCTCAAAACACTCTAATAAAAACGTTGTATTGTTCCTTGGCCCTCCAGAAAGTCGACATCAAAATGCCCTGGACATTCCAAAATTCTGTTGCTACAACATTTATCCTTGACTTGTCCATTTTTGCTTCTTGGTAGCCATGGCTCTGATCAAAGTTTATCTTCAAGATCGTAATTAATAAACTCATGTTTTATCTCCTTCTAGAATTATTAAAATGGCGTGCTTCAAGATCTTGATCTCTCCAGTTTAAAATGTCCTTTACAAGTTCTGCTCCTGAGGTGAACATTGTGGTGTAGTGGGTTAAAACCACCACTTGGAATGCCAGTATCCCAAAAATGGAGTGCCGGAGTTTGAATCTTTCCTCTGCTTCCAATTCAGCTTCTTACTAATGTACACCCTGAAGGTAGTAGATAATGGTTCAAGTACTTGGGTCCCTGCAACAATGGATGTTGCAGGCATTTTTGGGAATGAACCAGTGGATGGCAGATATGTCTATTTCTATCTCTTCTCCCCATTTTGCCTTTCAAATAAATAAAAATAACTAAGCACTTTCTCTTTTTTTGACATTTTTACTTTTATTTAATAAATATAAATTTCCAAAGTACAACTTATGGATTATAGCGGCTCTTCCCCCCCCCCATAACCTCCCTCCTACCCGCAACCATCCTATCTCCCGTTCCCTCTCCCATCCCATTCACATCAAGATTCATTTTCAATTATCTTTATATACAGAAGATCAATTAGTATATACTAAGTAAATATGTCAACAGTTTGCACCCACACAGAAACACAAAGTATAAAGTACTGTTTGAGTGCTAGTTATACTGCTAATTCACATAGTACAACACATTAGGGACAGAGAACCTACATGGGGAGTAAGTGCACAGTGACTCCCGTTGTTGATTTAACAATTGACACTCTTGTTTATGGCTTCAGTGATAACCCGAGGCTCTTGTCACGAGTCTCTGTCCTTTTTTGCAGCTGGTTCAGATGCAACAGTTTTGACATCTATTGAGCAGGAAGTTTGCTTGACTCCCAGTTTTGCAGTAAACCAAATGATTGTGATGTCTATGTGTTGACTGTCATTTCTATTACTTGCCAGTGTTTTTCAAGTTAGGGCACAGAGAATATTAATTTGCCCTTGAAAGTTGATGTGGATAATAGTCTGTTGTTATGGGCTTAATCTTCAATATTGTTTTGTCCCTTCTTGAAATGTGTTCTCCATTTGTAAACTGCTAATACCTTCGGGGCATTGTCCCCATAAACTTCTTGTAAAGTATCAATGACTTCAGTGTTCTTCCACCCAAAACTTCACCATAAATTGGATGTTTATTCTTGTTTCAATTTTGACAGAATTCATCTTGCTTTGACAGGGATTCTTCTCAATTTTTTTCTTCTTACTACCTCAAAATATATCGTGGCCACACTAGCTATAACAAGTTAAGTTTGAAAGAGTTTATTTAGATGCAAAACCTCTGGGAATTTGTGCAATTTTCCATCAACCTTTTGAAGATTACTCATACCTGTAGTTATGGCCTATTTTCATACCTAATTTTTTTTTAGTTAGATTTCTCTGTTTATCAGGAAAGTTGTATTATCCATTTTCTCTGTCTTTTCAAAAAACACACTTTTCCCATCAAAGTCTTTTAAATCTTTGTTTTACACCACAATAATTTCTTTACTACCATTATTTTTAACATTATCCTCAAGTTTGTGATTATATGAATTTGTAGGCAGAATCTAACTGGCCCACAAGATATTATACCCTAATCCCCAAAACTTATCAATGCAATTTGATAAAATTCTCATGCATGTGCTATGCTATAATCACACAAAGAGAAGGCATTTTCTATAGCTGGTAATAGAAGGAATAGTCAGAGATCAGAAGTATGAGGGCAATTTAATGTGTCACTGCTGGGGTTGAAAATGCAACCTCATGGGAAACTGATCAGGAGTTTGTCCTGAATTTTTAATTCCTGCCTAATTATTTCTCCGAAGATATAGTGAGGATTTGAATGACTTTAAAAATCAGAGTCTCACTACAATTTCTAAATATGTATTTGTAGACTACTATGAGAGGGAGGCATAAATTCATTTAAAAAAATCTATGTTTTAGGGTCTATCTCTTAGAGTGCTTTGGTCTGTGCCCTAACCATTACAACATAATACATGCTTGCTCAGTCTTCCATGTCTTTTAATTATTCTTTCAAATTTTCTACCCCTCATCTCTGTGTACCATTCTACTGTCATGCTATGCTTTCAGCTCTATCACAGAGCTTGCTAATTCCCTCTTCAGGTATGTTTTATTGATTGTTTAATTTGAACATTGATTTCATCATTTTATTCACCATTATTTGCAATTACAGTTAGTAGTTTTGAAAATATATCCATTAATTTTAATAGAAGGAACCCATTCATATTTAGTAGCCTCACATTTCTTTAAAAATATCAAATAAATACATACTGATAATCACTAAATTAGTCCTCTTAGATGCCATGAGTCTATGATTTGTTATTGCTGCTATCTCTTGCTCACAGTAGTTAGTCTCATGATTTGGTTAATAATTCTTCATTGTGAATGTATGTTCCATGGTGTTCAATCCCTGGGATGAGACCTAGGTTTAAAATACATCCAGAGAAGAAATTCATTTGTCCCTGACTAATGCCTGGAGCACTATCAATTTAGAGCTACTCTAGACTGTATTTTATTTGGGAGAAAGAAAGAGAAGAAAAAAAAAGTGAACATCATTAGATAAATCTAGTGGTTTGGAATTATTATATATCCTTAAATTATCACTTAGACACAGTGTCAACAGGGGTATAAGTTTATACATCTTCCCCAGTAAGTGCATGCCTGCTTCCTTCCACTGAGAATGTTGGCCTTCATTGCGCCTAGATTCATTTAGTTGTCCAAATTTCCCATGTGTTAGGTCATCACAAATTAACAGAATCTCCCCCCAAACAATATCAGTTCTTGCTTTTTCTTCCTGATTTGGGGTTTCTTATATTCCATTACCTCTAAAATATTTCTGTTCCTTTTTGCCACCTCAAGAATACATTGAAAAATATATATTTAGGTTTGACAATAGAATATGCTTTCTTGTACAACTACCTTTAATACTTCCAGATAAGCTTTTATTTCTATCAGAGGATGAATAATTACATTAAATTATCTTCTCTGTTTAGTATATATATCCCTCGCATTAGAATATAACTTCCTGAGACAAGAGACTAGTTTGCCAATTCCCTGCTATATCATATCCCTAGTGCCTGTAATAGTGCTGGTCCATAGCAAATGCTCAGTAGAAATTCCCTAAATGTATAGATTGTAAGATACACACACACATGATGTACTACAGATAGACAAAAATATATTCACAGCCAGAGCCGTGGCTCAATAGGCTAATCCTCTGCCTTGCAGCGCCGGCACACCGGGTTCTAGTCCCAGTCGGGGCGCCGGATTCTGTCCCGGTTGCCCCTGTTCCAGGCCAGCTCTCTGCTGTGGCCAGGGAGTGCAGTGGAGGATGGCCCAAGTGCTTGGGCCCTGCACCCCATGGGAGACCAGGAGAGGGCACCTGGCTCCTGCCTTCAGATCAGCGCGGTGCACCAGCCACGGCGGCCATTGGAGGGTGAACCAATGGCAAAGGAAGACCTTTCTCTCTGTCTCTCTCTCTCACTGTCCACTTTGCCTGTCAAAAAAAAAAAAATATATATATATATATATATATATATATTCACACCACACTAATGAAATTTGAATTTGAATTAGTTTGTTTGCTTTTAAACCACCTAATCGGCCACAGAACATTGCAATTTTATAATGTAATAACTATACTACTTAAGACTTAATGAACTACGTGAAGGAATGTATTGTACCAAGTATTTGGTAAAAACATAAATGAGACTCCTTTGGGCAAAAATGATTATTAACATGGCAGAAATAGCAGATAAACACATACTTGTCCTGAGTCATTGTAATATATATAGTAACTGGATGTTAACCTTAATTTCATGTTGTCACTCAGGTTTGGATCCCTAACGCATCATTTCTCTGGTGGGTTTGAAAGGTGCAGTATTAGTGATTGTCACTCAGAGGACTGAGGCACCTGGAGTTAGTTTATTATGAGTGGCATGAGCATTGAGAAGTCCCTCATTGCCTCTGCCAGTACGCCTTTATCCTAAGTAAAGGGAAAAGATTAGGTAATTGGGTGGTTGAACAAGAGTTCATGTATGTGTACTAGATGGAAGCAAAAACATGTGTTCAAGAATGCAAATTTGAGAACGAACTGTAGTTATGTGGGAAGAATACTGGAATTGGGGTTGGCAGACCTGAGTTTCAATACCTCTTACACTTAGATAATTCACTTAACTCTTCTGGATCAAGTAGTATAGCAAATTTCCCTTCCAGTCTTACAATTCTATTATCAAATATTCCTCACACTGGTAGATCTTTCTGAAAAATCAAACAAAACTCTTAGAATAAGTTATTCCTCTTCTGTGGAAATCAGTATGAGATGAGATTTGGCTGGATGTGTCAACTTTTGAACTCTTAAGTACCATATGAGGCTGTTCCTCAAGTGTTCCCTCCAAGTCATTGTTAAGATAACCAAAAACAGCTCCACATGTAAAACACGTCTTATTCTCGTACCTGGCAGAAGAAAGGCTAGGGAGTCCTTAACAGCATTCAGTACTACTTAGCACTGTCTCTAACCTAGGCGGGGGTTTCTGAACTGTGCATGATACTCCCTTCTTAGAAATTTCCCCCACTCACCTTCTGTTTACTAAATTTCATGTTCCCTTGTGTCTCACCAGTACTCACCTCTGGATGGACATCATTTCTTTTCTTGCCAACTATATCTAGATTGTGCCATCTACCAATTGACAAAGAATGAGAGCACTTTAACATATGGAAATCTTAGGCCACCAAATAGCCATAGCAATGCACCAGCCCTGATCTCTGTTTCTTTTAGGTAGAATATTGATAGAGAAGTACGAATAACTAATAGCAAAAAAAGAAGAGGGGGTTTAATCAATATGATAATATAAACACTGAAATGATAATAAAGAAATAAAGAAATATCTGAATAACTCCATGTTCACACATTTTGTTATAGACAGATGAAACTAATCAATTCCTTGAAAGATAAGCTGCCAAAAACTCAATGAACCAGATGAGATGAATAACATAGTACTTGATCAGCTTCTGCATGATAGCTGGTGGGAACAAAACTGTTATAAAACAATGTCTATTGATAGTGAACTTAAGAGAACTCCGGTCACAACTTTCCACTTGCTATCTACCACATTGTTTCAAGCCACTTTCATGCCTTGAAATTAAGATACTCTGTGACTGGAAACTTGACAAACCTTAGTATCATGCAGCTAATACTTGATCTTCTCATCCCCTTCATCTTGTGAAATTGGACATACTTGTACCCTTACCAGGTGATAACAGTCCTATCAAACGCACATGAATGGGTCAGACCCAAGATACTATCAGCAGCCTCTTTCCAAAGTCCTGCCTCTCTCATTACCTTAACTGGTATGCATAATAAATCCTACCATCAAATGGCCAAACTCACTAAGCAATGTGTTTCTTGGGTTCCTCTTTGGGTATCAGCACTTCCAACCCAGGGATTCTGTCTTCCTCCTTGCCTTTTTTGAATTTCTTTACTAATGATCTATCTTGAAAATCTCTGGATATTATCTCTGTAATTGCATAATGTCAATTTTTTGGATCTACATGCACAGTAGGAAACAAAAATCAATTTAATGCCCTAGTCAATTGGAAGATTGTCAGAGTAGTCAAGAAAGGCACAACATTGGAATTGGACTTAGTTTAGATACTTGTCTTTGGACCACATGCTCTACATGACCTTGGGTCATCACTCATCCTTCTCATTCCTGTTATTTTGTCAATTATTACCTTAGGATACCAATATTAGCTGCAAATGAATTATGAATATATATGTATATATACATATATATATATACATATATATATATGAAGCACTCAACTTAGCATATACTAAGTGTTCAAAAAATTTAAAAAAAAAATACCTGAACCACTGTTAGGTGTACAAATAACAGTATCATCTATCCAACAGAAAAATTTTACTTAGATCAATTCCACACTTATCATTGTTTTTCTTCCCCTCTTCTGTATATAGAATTGCAAAGACTCTCAGGGACTGGGTCTGACCCTTTTGTGGAGGGAAGGGGTAATAGTTTGCTCAATATCCCATTCTGTGCTGATAATAGAGTTAGAATTAGAGCCTAGGCCTTGACTCCCAGGCTAAAGACTCTGGAAGCCCGGGAGGAGGGAGTTGGAGTGTTGGAGGCTTCAGTACCCTCTGCTGTGCAGAGCACTGAAAGAAAGGGCCAGGTCTCTCCAATTTTGCTCTTTGCTGGATCCAATGTGAGAGAAAAGCAGGAAATAGCAGTACATCAAAGAGACAGGAAAGCACTCTGGTTATGTAATGTCACAAAATAGAGCCTTAAAATATGTTAGCCAGTTATGCTTTTCTCGGGCAGCCTGGGAAGCTTCTCCAAATATTCTTGTCAACACAATCAGGTACTCTTAAAAAAAAAAAGCCAGCTCAACAAGAGCCAACACACCTCTGAGTGTGAAGTGCTGAAAATTCTAGGATTTACGCCAAGACTAACTTTAACCTAGAAAATTTCTTATTTTAAAATTAAAATAATACAAAGAGGAAGGAAGAGAACTTAGTTCCACAGGTTGAAAATTCAAGGCTACTGAAGGTTATGGAGAGCTGGCCCAGCAGAATTGGCTTTCCAGGGAAGACACAGGCCCACAGCCCAAGGTGAGAGTCTTGTGTGGTCAACTGCTCCAGATTTCTGCTCTCTCACTAAATCTGAGATTGAGGTTGAGATGATCTTCATTAGGGCTAAAGTGTAAAACAGCCTCATCATTAGAGATCCTGTGTCTTATTTCTTTTCTGCTATCATAGCAGAATAGATAATTTAAAATGAGAATAGATTTCCTTGGCTCATGTTTCTGGAGGCTGGGAACTCGAAAAGCAAAATGCCAGCATCCAGGAAAGGCCCTCATGCTGTGCCATTTCAGGACAAAGGCAGAAGGGTGGAGCAGGCAAGGGAGAGCAATCAAGAGGGTGAAACCCACTTTTACAACAGCACACTTTCTCAAACACTAACCCACCCCTGTGCGAACGACAATTCACGCATAAGGACATGGTCCTCATGATCCATTCACCGTTTACTAAGTCCCATTTCTCGCTACTGCCCTGGAGATTTGCAGCACATGAACTCTGGAGGACATGTTCAAATCATAGTGTCCTACATGATCTTCCTTTGAGTAGACTGAGTCAGCCCCTGTTGTCAGTGAATCAAGGTCATCATAACCATTATCTTCACCAAATGTGTCTCTTATTAATAAAGAATCAACAGATTTTTTTCATACTCCTTTAGTCACATCTTGGCACCCATTCCCACCATCATACTAAACACTGTTTTCTGGGACTGAAAGTCAGTCTTGCCAGTCTTTTCCAATGGTTGAGAGAACTGACAAGTTCTTTATCCAGAAGACAGTCAACCTTACACCAACCACATGGTAGGTTTTCTCTGACTTAAACTCCATTCCAGGGGTTTGGCATTGTGTTTCAGTGAGCCAAAATGATGATTGCAATGCCAGCATCCCATATCAGAGAGCCGGCTCCTCCACTACTTCATCCAGTTCCCGGCTAATGTGCCTGAGAAGGCAGCAGAAAATAACCCAAGTACTTGGGCTCTTACTGGTTATGTGGGAGACCCAGATGGAGCTGACCCAGCCCCAGCCATTGTACCCATTTGCAGAGAGAACCAGGCAATGGAAAATCACTTTGTTTCTCTCACTCTCTCTGTGTCACTTGGCCTTTCAAATAAATAAATGATTTTTTTAAACCCCACTGCAACAAAACCCAAAACCTCAGTTCCAGGAAGAGTATGTAATATTATTCCTTGTAGGCCAAGGTCTTCTCTCTTTTAATTCCATTTTCAGTAACATGGGTTTATTGGCTTCAAGTCTTCTCCAGTTTGCGACTTATTATGCCTTCCATCCAAACAACAGAAGTGGCGTTGAGGAGCTGGGATTTGACAAAGTGGTTAAGCCATTGCTCAAGATGCCTATTTCCCATATCAGAATGCCTGGGTTCAAGTTTCAGCTATGCTTCTGATTCCAACTCCCTGAGAATCTGCATGTTGGGAGGAAGTAGGCTATGGCTCAAGTACTTGAATCCCTGCCCCTCACATGGGAGTCCTAGATTGGGTTCTGGGATCCTGGTTGCAGCCTGACTCAGTCTCAGCTCTTCTGGGCATTTGGGAAATGAACCAGCATAGTGAAGCTTAGTCAGTCAGTCAGTCTGTGTGTGTGTGTGTGTCCTCCTCCTCCTTTTGAAATAAAATTAAAAATAAATATTTTTTAAAGAAAGAAATTGCCCTAGAGTTTACTAATCCCCTAGGGAATCATTCCTGGTCCTGGTCCTGGATCTTGGGTCAGGGCTCTAGTAAGCACCATGTTATTCTCACCTGAACTCTCAAGGTCACACTGTGCATGCTACTGTACAACATCTCCTTAACAAGCAAAGCTTTGGTAGATCTTCCAAGTCCACTGTGCCTGGGCTACTTTCTCCAGCTCTTAGCTTCCTTCCTTTTACTTTTAACTTCTCTTCTCCCTTCTTAGCACCTTCTCTTTGGCTCTTCTGATCTCTATTTCCACTATTCAGGACATTTCCTACTCCATTTGTGAGTCTAGGGCTCACAAGTCTCTGATAGTCCAATTGGACAATTTAAGTCCTGCCTTCACAGTAGTTTGGTTACAAACCCTACAATGTTGTGTTAATACAAGTGGGAGGGGGCACTTGGGTACAAAAATGAACTAAGTTTATTTCCTCGACTTAGTTTTCACATGGCAATGAATAAATAAATCACAACCCAAGGCAAATTACACTAAAGGACAATACAGGTGGAATATATTAATTAAAAAATAAGTGTATTGCTAGTTCACAGCTCTTTTCATTCCATTTCCTATTTGTACCTAACAGGCTCTGAATCCATTTATTCTGCAGGATTATTAAACTGCTTCCCAAAGAATTATTGCCCACCTCAGCCTTGTCCATGGACTGTATTGAAAGACCTAGCTCATGAGAAACGTGAGGAAAAAACAGTTTATACTCTATCATAGCTTGCCATTCCCTCAATATAATACCTTTGATCATTATGCCGGGCCCAGACAAATATACTACACCCACATCCACCTACATCTTTGCTTCATATTTCTTTGAATACTCTGTTCACCCCTTAGGTGATAACAGTATTTCTTCTTCTGCCTCCCAGTTCATAATATAGAACAGAATATATCCCTGCCTGATGCACACCTTCTTCAAGAATCTGTGCCCATCTCCTTGCAGAGCCATAGAAAAATCTGACCCAGGAATGAGTCATGAGCTTTTTGTAAGGATTAGAAGAAAGGAGTATGGAGAACCTGGGCTATTACAGCATGTGCACAGACGGGATGCTCTGGTGAAAAGCAGCAGGTGGATGGTTCAGGTGAAAAGGTCTATGAAGGGGATCTGAATTCCTCAGTGCCTCTCTTTGGGCTCAAGGACCACATGAGTAACAAAACATACAAGGATATAACCAAAAATCATGGCATTTTGGGAGAGGACAGTGTTACACGTGAGAAAAATAACAAATGTTAAATAATAAAAACAAAAATGTCAGAACATCAAAGTCTACTTTTGATTCTCCATGTGTTAACAACTATTCACCCCACTTTCTGTTCCTTTAAGAATACAGCCTCAATGATAACCCTTGACCTGAAATTTTCATGACCTCACTATCAGAATAAATCAGAGGACCCTTTTATTTCTACTGCTTCCTGTACAAACTTCAAATCCCTCTGTAACAAAATAAATAGCTTATGCTTTGTGCCTCTTATCACATTGTGAAACATTGAGACCAGGAAATGTTTCTATAACCTGCCCAAAATGAGTTGCTAGGACAGTGTCTGATGCTACATAGATACTCAATAAATGATTATTGAATGGTTGACTGGAAGGATAAGAAACGTGCTGTCTATTGGATTTGTTCTCCATGAAAGGGCACAATGTTGGATTGTTTAGAAAACAGAGACCTTCCAGAACCAAAGTGTTAGCAGTAAAGTGAGTCATTTACCAGCCAGTGTTAAATTTGCATAGTGAGTGAGTAACTTTAAGAGTCTTTGGTTCCAATAAGAAAACTTACTTAATAAATTAAATGAAAATATCCTCACTAATTATTTTGTCATCACTTTTGTTAACTGAATGAAATAACATTTTAATTTCTCGAATACCTATTCCCTTTTAGGCACTTAATAAGTACTTCACAAATGATAACTCATTTAACTTTCATCAAAGTTCTGCCAAATAAATAAAAATTGCCTGTTTTATAAAATGACAGGATTGAGACACAGAGAGATTTCAATAAACTGTTCATCATCACAAAGCTAGTTAATAGCAGGTCCTGTTTTTTTTTTTTTTTTAAATGGGTCACATTCACTAGACTTTCTTCCCAGGGATTAGACAAAAAGTTCTGAATGATTATCCGCATCAGCAACATCACATTATTTTAAATTAAAAATATTTTATTTTGACCCAAAGAATCAAATGCAAAATATTTGCTGTGATCAAAGACTTGGAGACTACAATAAAAATATCCTCAGCTTCCAATCAAGATAGAGCAAAAGGTGATTAATGGGTTAGAGCTGGAGTTGGGGAGGTGGGCCAGATGTCATCTGGCACATGCTGATCAGGCCTGGGGCCCTTGCTGATTTGGGGAGAGCCACATGGAAATGACAACTATGATGTTAACACAGATACACACATTACTTGCCCTATTTGTTCCCTCACTTAATAAATACTTTGGGGCACACATCTATTACATGTAAAGCACAATATAAATGCACAGAAATAAATGCTGTGTTCACTCACTTCCTGAAAGTTTCTTAACCATGTATTTGTCACCCCCATTGTTCCCAACATGCTCTAGGCCCTTATCTACTGCTTCTTTGTGTTCCCTCTTAGCCTCCTGGCTTGTCACCTCCAGTTTTTGTACTTTCCAGCTTAACTTCTATATGGATGCCAATAACTTCTGCAGGTCACCCATTGCCCTGTGAAGATATTTTTAACCTGCATCTAAGTTTCTCCATAATGACATCCTTATATTCAATAAGATTGCGATTTAAACAATCTCTTCCTTCTCAGATACTCATTTTCAATGACACTACATCAGGTTGGATTGCAATTGTTAGTTAATTGTCAATTCTCTAACACCCCTCTGAACTTTTCAAGGAAAGGAGTTTGAATATTCTTCTCACAAAATTAAGACAGATGTTTATCAAATGCCTAATGATTCAATAAAGCCTTGATCTTCACCTTTGCGATTGTTAGTCTGAAGTGCTTTCAAAAGAGCCCTGCAAAACAGAGGCATTTGGTAGCACTGCAGCTGATGATTACATGACTTTTCACAAGGTGTTATTTCAGATGAGTGATTATTTCAATGGTTTTGTTTCAAATGCCTACGCTCTATATTCAACAAAAAACTCTAGCCTTTCCACAACAGCTTAACTGTAGAAACACACAGGATCCTTAGTCATTAACTTGCAGCTTCCACTCTTACATTCTCTTTCCTGTCTTTGCTACCTCCTTTGATACTCCTTTTCCCCCTCTCCTCAATCCTCTGTTCTTGCAATGGTTAGTTATCTGACTATTTGATTATTGTGATAGAGTTTCCCAAAGATTCACCATCAGAATGATTTAACTGACATTTAAGCAAATTATTACGGAAGTAGAACGTTGCTCAAAGGTCATAGTTTGGATTTGAAGTTTAAAGGTTTTCATAATGTTTAGCAAAGGTATCATAAATGTCATCTATCTCTAAAACTAGCACTCCCCTAGTCAATGGCAATTGGATTTATTCAGAACTTAGATTTCTTTGGCTTGCCTCACAGCATTTGTCAAGAAAGATTGCAGTTTCCAGGAAATTACTGTTTGACACACTTGCTCCTGTAGCTAACACTGTCAGACGTGTGATCCTCATGAAAACATCCCCTTCCTTGCATTGTTCTTCCAGTGCCTGACCCCTCCTCGCCTCCAATGCAGTGGGGGGTTATTTTTACACCCGCTCTTTATTTCTTACCTATCACATAGCTTCCCATTTCCTCAAAGGCAAGCATCCACCTCATATTTTAAGTTTGAGATTCAAATGGGAGAATTTGGTGGGGATGAAATTGACTTATCATTCAAAACGCGACAAAATAGCTTAGTAAACGCTCTCCATGGAAGGACTTACTTAGATTAATTCTCAATCTCAAATGAAGTCATAAACTAAGACCTCGCCCTAAATGAGCAGGTGGTCTTCATTTGCAACATATTCCAAAAGTACTGCCTGTAACTGGTCCACGAAGCATTTACATGTGGATGCCGAAGCCGTATGCAAGAAGCCACAGAAAAGAGAAAACGAATGAGAAATCAGTGAAAAATCACTCTTCATCCTCCTACCAGACCCATTAATTTCCATATCAATATCTGCATAGAACATAACATTCCTCCATGTACAGGTTACTACAAGGATATAAATTTTGAGTGTTATCATATAAAACACAATGGGAAATCACTGAAATATGCAAGTGTTTTTTGTAATCCATCATATTTACAAAAATAAATCCATCAAGACACCCAATAAATTAGTCTTGATGAGATTTGTAATGAGGCATTAAAGATAAGCTAAGTAAACTGCTGGAATATTAGAAAAATATATTGCAGCATAGCATATCTAGTCATAACCTGATATTTTATGCAAAAACACAAGAACTATTTTTAAATAAACATGAAAAACTAGATAAAGTAGATTTAATATTTCTGATTACCTACCAGAGTGCAAAGCTATTATACCCTGAGTAGGAATTACAATGGCTGGAAATAAAATACTTTTTTATGGTACTCAAAATCCATTGATTCGGCTTTTATCACCACTGAAAATTAAGGACTTTTAGCATAAATGAAGTCATATTTTGCTTTTTAAAATTCCAGGCTTGTGTAGAGTTTGATATACTCCTTAGTTTCTGGAGAAAGCTGCTCATTTCAGGAGTTAATGAAAGAAAAAAATAATTATTCCTATTGTTGTTTCAGTGGTGCAGCTAGAGATACCATTCCACATAACTGTCAGAACTGTTGACAAGATTTCCAAACAGATTATGGGGGATCACGTAGGGCCAAATATTTCTGTTTCTTTAAAAATGTCAATGTTGTTCTCTTTTTGTAGCTGGATGGACTTGGATAGGGTAGTAAACTTCAACCGGTGACAAAGGGTTCACAAATGTTAGGACAAGGTCTGTCTCAAATATCCTGGTCCTGTATGAGACATATTGACACCAGATGCAAAGGGACACTGTGAGCTGGATCATGAAGGCTCTCTATGGTGTAGGAGGGGAAGAGTTGGTAGAGAGAGAACTGCCACAACCCTCTTGGGTCAAGTCATTATTTTCAGGGAGGTCTGCTCCCAGGAACTTACCTCACAAACTCCACTCTGCACATGGCAATCCTCTCCTCTGCCAGCACAAGGGTGATTCAGTTTTACCAAAGATAGCAATGACCTGAAAATGGAGTGGGGAGAGGAGGAAATAAGCACTGGCTTAATGTCTTATACTACAGCCTCTGTGTGATAGCCCTATTCTGAAAACTCATAACTCACAGCACTTTCCATGGACAAAACTGTGGGTTCCTAAGTTCTTTGAAAGGCACATGTCTTTTGTATGTGTTTGAGAATGTCTCGAGCATCTCTTTTCTGTGCATGGCTTCCTGACCCCATGGGCAGCCTCAAACCTCTGCAATTCACATTCAAGCCCATTGAAAATTTCTAAAGGTTTAGAAGTTTATTTCCAGCACCCTGAGATACAAACCTCTCTAATCAACAAATCTGACTTCACATCTCAGGACAGCAGGCATCCTTGTGAGATTTTGCAATGTTTTGCTCCCAACTGAGCTGAAAATACCATAAGAATATGAGAATCTTTTTTCTCTATTTCTCTGTTTGTATGCATTTTCATGGGATTTGGCAAGTCCTGTTACTCTTTTGCAGATCATCATGAAAGACAAAATGTGTGCTGCAATTGAGATGGAGAAATTGAAGGAGAGAAACACAGTTGAGTTTAGAAATTTCAGGATATGTCTAAATCAGACACTATTTTTGCAAACCTAGTATTTCTGCTAAATTAGATAAAATAAAATGTGTACACAGAAAAGGAAAGTGATTTTGGGACAAGAAAGTGATCAGTCTTATCCTTAGACATTCAGAGAGAGGAACTGTGCTAGAGCTCTCCAAGATCATCCACAAGTCCTATGATTCACTAGAAGGACTCACAAAATTCAGCTATAGTTGTAAGCATGACTAGGAGTCATTATGTGAAAGGTTACAAAGTAAACACAGTGTAAGGAAAAGAGAGCTGTGAAATCTGGAGGAAACCAGGTGCTAACTTTGACGTCTTCTGCCAGTGGAGTCACACAGGAATTACCTCCCCTAAGCAATGAGTTGTGTCAATGTATGGGATGTGTTGTCCATCAGAGATGCTTTAGAAAGTCAGCATCAAAGCTTTTCGCTGGGGTCCATTCACTAGGCAACTTCTATCTAAAGTGTACCAAAATTCCAGGTGCCCAGAAGCAAAGCAGGTGTTGAGCACAAACAAATTGTTCACGTAATTTCCGCACAGTGACCTGCCTTATCATTTGGGGAGAGTTTTATATCAGTGTAGGGAACTATTTCCCAGCTAAGTTCTCAGACATCAGCCAAAGAGCAACTTAGAAACAGGTTTTCCCAATCTTGAGCCTGCTATTGTAACTCATTCCTGTGCAGCCCATGGCCCCTCAGCTGGTTTGCTCCATGCCCTACTTAGAGCTTTAGGAAGACATCTTCTCTACACAGTTTCCTAGTCACATTCGAAAATATTCATCTTTGGAAGACAAATTTCCCAATCTTTCTTTAAATGCTTTAAGGAAGGAAAGATTAAGGAACCACAAAAAACATGGTGTTTATAATAGGATCTTCTCTTCCGATAATTTTGGCTCCTCTGTGAATCAGGTATACAGTCAGCTTTCTGTGTCTCCATATTCAACCAATGTTTCCCAAAATTTGAGAAAAGATGTCTGCTCTAAACACATACAGACGTTTCTTTGCCATTATTCTCTAAATAATATAATGTAGCAATTATTTACATAGCACTTTCATTGTATTAGATATTAAAAATAATAGGCATGATTAAAGTATATGGGATGATGTGAATAGGTATGCAAATACAGCACCGTTTTATATTAAGAGAATTGAGCATCCGCCGATTTTGCTATCCACAGGGGTCCTTGAACCAATCTCCCCTGTGGATATTGAAGGATGAATGTAATTTGAAAGCTCTTGCTAGAATTTAAAAAAAAAAAGAGAGAGAGAGAGAGAGAAAAAAAAACTTTGAGAAACTGTATGCTAGCTCCCAGTTCAACCTAGCCAAAGGAGTAATTCCAGGGAGCTCCGGGGTTTCCAAACTGTTTTTTTTTTTTTTTTGGGTTTGTTTTGTTTTTTAATTTATAGTTTGAGTTTTCCATGACAACCTATGGCAAAGCATGGTCAACTCCACAGAGCCACCCTGACTGGACACATTTACTTTTTCCACCCACAAATTGGGCTCCAGGAATCAGAAAATCATACAGTTATTGACAAAGCTTTAGCATAATTTCCATTCTCTTCTACCAGGGATAACTTGGGACAATTTTGCCCTAGTCCTCCTTTCTTATCTGGCCTTTGCCTTATCTCAATTCTATTCTCTCTTTTTCTGAATGAGTAGAGACTGCTTTCAAGAATCATTCCCTGATACCCTGAGGACAAAGCCCTTCTCTCCTATGAGTCTTGTTTCTCTTCTGTGCCTCAAGTAGGACTTCCTAAAGTTTCCCCACACTGATGCTTGCATTCAGTCTCTAAGGGCTTTTGAACACGTATGGGACACAGTGTTCACTTAAACATCAACAAGCCCTCTAGAAAATTGCCTTTTGCCTACCGCTTAGCAGCTAAGTCCTAAGAAGTTGTCAACAAGGGAAAACAAAGTCAAGGTAAGTGTGAAACTGATACCAGGAAAGTATAGGTAGACACCAGACACTTGCCCATAAATTTGGATTTGGACTTGGAGAAAGGAGAGGTGAGGAACTGATTAGCATGGCATGGGGTGCTTTCTCTAAGGCAAGCTTGAAAATTCAACCTTGTGGGAAAATTCGTAAGACTCATACTGGCAAAAATTAACGAGGGCCAGTGTTGTGGCATAGCGCATTAAGCTGCCACCTGCAGCACCAGCATCCCATGCGAGTGCCCTTTCAAGACCCTGTGGCGGCTTGACTTCCATTCAGGCTCCCTGCTAATGGCTTGGGAAAGCAATGGAGAATGGCCCAAGTGATTGGGCCCCTGCACTCATGTGGGAGACCTGGAAGAAGCTACTGGCTCCTGGCTTCGAATCAGCCCAGCTCTAGCCGTTGCCGCCATTTGCGGAATGAACCAGCAGATGGAAAAATTCTCTATTTCTCCCTCTAACTCTGCCTTTCAAATAAAAAATAAATAAATATTTTTTAAAAATCAATGAGGAATCAAGATGGGAGAAATTATATCCCAGTGTTTCCAAATTAGTCTATGAAACAAAGCCCAATTTCATGCTCATGGGGGGGGGGGGAATTTCAATTTCTCAATCAGCTTGGGAAATGTTGCAAACCATATTTGCTTATTAAAAATATCTCATAAGTTATCAATTTAAATATGCCCAGAAGACGTGTAGCAAGGGTCAAGTTTAGGTAACTAGAAATATGCAAACTTATTTTTTGTTAAGTTTCTGTGCTTTGTTCTTATCAGCAAAGATCTGGTTTCTACGGACTATGGGAATCAAAATTATTCACACATGCTTACAATTGCTTTCTTATTATCCTTGGTTTCTCAGACACATCAATCTATCAGCTGACTTCTGTCTGTCGGAAAGATGCAACTTGGCAAATCTTTCCCCAGACTCACAGTTATTGCTCAATTTGGAGTAGTTTTATGAATTAAATAGCAACCTGATGTCATGAGTAAAGCTGAATGAAAAAGTTAGGCCCAATTACATAAACAATCTGAAGGGAAGGAGGAGAAGTCAACTCCAAGAATAAAACAAAAGCTCATCCCATAATAGTCGACGTAAAGGCTAGAAATCCTTATGTTGTCAAAACCACTCACATAAGACCAAGGAAGAGAATGTCAGGCCCAGTCTCCCGGATCCTGCTGGGGTTCCAGGAATTGTAGCCACAGTCTCACCTGGGAATCCTACTCCCAACCTTGAGACTCATCTATTGGTGGCCAAGTGTAACTTACATGATTCTACAATCTGGTTTTCTGATTCATAAGTGAGGCCAGCAGTTCACACCCATCACTGGCCTGGGGAAGAAGTTAACCTAAATAATTTCAGGTTGTGTTGCAAATGTGAAATACTGATGGTCTGTGCTGAAAGGACTAACCCTCTCTTCACTCCCTGCCTCTCCTTCCCTATCCCTCAGGGACACTAACACTTGTCTGAGTGGATTGAAAAAATGTTTCAATTCACCTTATCGGAAGGTCATTCTCTCTTTGTGGGTTGCCAACCAAATATGATATCCAGCTAGAACATTAGCTTATTTTAACTGAGTGGGAAGTAAAAACAGTCTCTCAGCCATTTGCTTTTCCACAGATTTTCAATAGGCTTAAAAGTTTGTACTCTAACTTACCATCTTAAGATTTTCCTGACATGAGCAGAACACATATTAAAGTCTCAGGGGCTTTTATATATTTCCAAGAAGTTAAGGAACTGGACCAGTAATAACTCAGGAATATGGCTCTTAGACTTGGCTCCTCTGCCGTGTACCTCTCTCTAAGGTAGCTGACAGAAGCCATCTTCAGTACCCAATAATCACAGCTATTGGAAGAGGGGAAAAAAAAAATCATTGCTCCAGAAGTATGCAAACATATATCAAATTCCCCATTATTTATGACCATGTAGAAGGTCAAACTCAAAGTCAGAATCAACAGAAAGAAACTCTTTTGAGAGCTTTAGTAGGATCACAGAGTCCCACATTTGGAAAGGATCCCAAAGGTTATCTGAGCAGCATTCAGGCCAATGCATTCTGTTTGGTGTCCTCTCATACACTCAGCCTTTGTTCCTGCCCTGACAACGTCATCTCTACCTCACCGTCAACCACCAGTTTTCATCACGGCTGTGCATGCCTAACCCCTCGGTAGGCAGTGTGCCCCTTAGAAGTGTAGGTTTAATCTGCCTCTGTATTCTAGGAGCCATTCAAGGTCTGGTCGAGAAGATGTGTCAGTAAATAATTTGGAAGTATCTATTTTCACCCTAACTAGAGCCAACAGTCATTTTCCTTCTCCTATTTACACCAGTGGCTCTTAGTTCCAGAGTTTTATTCACAAAGAGAACAAAATTATTTAATCAAATGAAAGCCAAACTATATCCTTAGGTCAGTTGAAACATACCACCCCTTGAACATACAAACGTGAAATCCAAAGCCGTTCCTTTTATCTCCAAGCCCTGTGCTTTCAACCTGACGTCACCTTCTCTGCCTGGCCTTCCCCATCATGGAACACACGGTCGTCACTGAGCCCAGGGGCCTTACAGCTTGATTCACTCTGCCTGAATCTCTCTCCACAACTTCCCCAAGGCTGGGTCCTTGAGGCATTCAGACATTTGACTTCATGTTTGCTTCCCTGGCCACTATAGTGTCTAAGCCGTCCACAAATGCCCCATCACACCTGGCTACCTTAGCTCCCTTTATCTCAGGGAAACAAGCTTTTGTTCCTTGTTTATTGAGTATACCTGGCAATCAGATAGAAATCTAGCAAGAGCAGGATCTTGTGATCATGCTCCCTCATTGCTTGCTCAATCTCGGCCCTGAAAAACAGCTCTCAGCGTGTAGTGGGTGCTCATTTACTCTCTTCTGAAACAATGACTGAGCAAATGAATAATTCATTCAATGCTCAAATTACTCTCAAACCTACTTATTGGTATCTTAACTGAGTGTTATTTCTATATTTTTCATGAGTGGGAGTAGTGATAAGAAATTCAATAGGTCTCCATTTTTATACAGCTTTTTGGTGTTACACATATTTTCCCTTATTTAGTTGATTTTTGCCTTTCTAAAATGTTCTTCCTATCAAAGGATATTCCCATGCACTGTAAATACACAAAGAAAGCATACTTCCTTTTCCACACCACAGAGCTTTGATTTTGGTCCTCGTATCTCACATACAGGGTTATTTCATGTGGGATGAGAACACCAGACCCTTCCATCATTTCACATTTTATATTTCAAAATGTCCCTAATACATTCATACATGTATGTGTATATTTCTCATAAAATGTGGAGCTATATCTTGATGTTTTTTACTATCATAGCTATTCTTTTTATTAGGTTCTCAGTGGACAATTGTGTGTGCCTATGTGTGTGTATGCCTCCTAGTATCACACACTTTTGCAGCTATCTCACACCAATGTCTTAACGTTGTTTAGGAATCAAAAAACACTGGTGCCGGCGCTGTGGCACAGTAGGTTAATCCTTTCTCTGTGGCACCGGCATCCCATATGGGTGCCAGTTCTAGTCCCGGCTGCTCCTATTCCAATCCAGCTTTCTGCTATGGTCTGGGAAAGCAGCAGAAGATAGCCCAAGTCCTTGGGCCCCTGCACCTGCATGGGAGACTGGGAAGAAGCACCTGGCTCCTGGCTTTGGATTGGCGCAGGTTCAGCCATTGCGGCCATCTGGGGAGTGAACCAGCGGAAGGAAGACCTTTCTCTCTGTACTCCCTCTCACAGTAACTCTACTTCTCAAATAAATAAATAAAATCTTAAAAAAAAAAAAACAGCTTCAGATTGTTTTTTATAGAAATGCTTAAGGCCATTGCACAGTCCCTTATCACATTGAATCAGGATTTTTCTATGTGACCATTAGATCATAACATAAGTCATAGTATGACACTTCTGAGACTAGGGTAGGAAAGATACTTTTGATGTCAGCCATGCATTTCCATGACTCCCTGGAGGAGTCAGCTGCTACTTCATGGGGACATACCATCCTCATGAATAAGCCCAGACAGGGCAAAACTGAAATCCTCTCTCCACCCTACCAACAGCAAAACTTCCAGTCCATATCTTGAATAAAAGCTCACGAAGGACCCTAAGCTCCAACCACCCAACTAACAACCCACTGGATTTCTTAGAAACCTTAAGAGACATAAATATTTCTATCTTAAGCTGCTAGTTTTGGGTTAATGTGCTATGCAGTGACACAAAACTGACACATCATGCCTCTCCTGAATTCAAGCAACTTTTTCTCATATTCTAAATTAGGATTTATACACTTAATAAATTCACTTCTTTACATTTGGTTCTTGCCAGGCTATTTAGAGTTTTCTCAATAATTATAATCAACATATCTGACAATTTACACACTATCACTCAACAATTTGAAAGTTTGTTAACTATTAAGTTACTGTAGCCATCAAATTCCTGATAAAAATACTAAAATAGAAAATGTATTAGACAGCTTCCTGGTGGCCTTTACCAGTCTCTACAATTCATACTTTTCTAAGCCCTTTTCAAATTTACCTTCTATCAACTAATATTCCACTTTATTTTCTTTGTAACCATTCAATGTGTTTCTACTTTATCCACAAGGATATTAAATTTTGTGTTATCTCTTGCATTTTCTTGCATTACTAGATGTAGCATTGTCAGATTAAAAAAAAATAAAGACTCTAATTTAGACATGACTACTTCTTAGCCAATTTTGGTTCATAGAGATTTTTTTTTTCTATTCCAGGGGTTTAACAAACATGTTTTACAATTTTAAAATAACACTAGTGACTTGGCATAAAACTTACCTATTTGTCAGTTTCCTATTCCACATTATCCAATTTTCTATTCTACTTTCTCCTTTTATTGAATCTAAAAAATGGTATTTGTCCATTCCCAGTCCTGGGCTACCTTTTCCATTAGGCATTGTTCATTAAAGATTGCTCTTTGCATCATGAGGCCTGCAATCACTGAGATTCAATACATTTTGCCAGTCAGCTTGTTTCTCATGTAGGCCATTCTATATTTGTACATTTGTAGAGAATTTCCAAAAGCTTGTAGAAAAGTGAAATTAAAAGTTAAATTTATTTGGGGACAAATAATTCTTATATCCAGGCATAGTATACTGAAATATGAATTGTTCATGAAACTTTTGAAGACCCTCATAGTTTTTAACATGTTTCATTAAATTGAATCAGGCTTTATTGCTTTCAGGCACCTACTTATTGGTATACCCATCAACAAACATAAATATAAACCAAAATGAAGAATACAAAAAAGGGACTATATTAATCATTCTACATTTTATAACCACTATGAACCTTGTTATATTAGCAAATGAATGCAAGTAAAAAGCATCTCCATCCAGAAAACTCAATTATGTTAATCAATATTAAAAATTCAGATACTTAGATCTGAACCTGGTTAAAAAAATCTTTTCTTAACACTATCAGGATGGTCATAACTGATTTATTTTGCTATATTTTATTTTGAAATATATTAAAAACTTTCTACCAAAGTATAAAAATCAATAAGCAGGACATTTCTTTAATTATTTACTATGCATGAAAGGACAAGATGAAAATGGAATACAATTTTGCAAAATAAAATTACTTTTAAAACATTTTCACAATTGATTGTATTTTCTTTCATTATCTTTAAATAGATTGAAAAAATGTGTGTTTTGCTTTTCAGCAAAAGAATATTCTTACATGTAAGTGACAAGCCGATCTGAGGACATACAAGTTACTGTATGATAAAAGTAAGCCATCCCCAATTGGTGTAGAAAGGTAAAATAGCTACAAGCGGACACACACACACACACACACATCCCTTTTAGTTGTAGAACATTTTTAAATTTTAGGTCCTTCTATTATTCTTTCAGATTATACTCTAGATGCAATAAAGAAAGCAATTCTAAAAAAGCAGTGATACATCATGCATGTAGTAAATAAATTAGCAGAAAATATAAAAGAAAGTTCTCGAAAACACAAATATTTGTATTGAAAGCCAGAGAGTCCAAGAGAGATCTTTCATCTGCTGGTTCTCTTGCCAAATGCCAGGAACAGCCAGGCTTAGTCAGGCTGAACTTGGGGGCCTAAAACTTAATCCAGGTGTCTCACATGGGCAGCAGGACCCAAGTACTTGAGATCACCTGCTGCCTCTCAGGGTGTGCATTAGCAGGAAGCTGGATTGGAAGTGGAGCTGGAACTCAACCCTTGGCCCTGTGACACAGGATGCAAGCACCACCAGCAGTATTCTAACCACTGCACCCAATGCCCACCCCAACTGGAATATTTCAACAAAACATTGAAAGAAAGATATTTATCCTCGTGAGGAACCAAAAATGGTACATTAATGAAATATATTTTTAATCCAATGAATTAACAATGATTAAAATTTAATACACAAAAGCAATGTCAATTGTTGGAAGGTAAAAGAGTACATTTTTATGAACATAAATGAGAATATAAATTACTTAATAAACTCTATTGAAACTGCATCTGTCAATATCCATCTAAAAGTGCCTTAAAAGTATTCATTGTCTTTAACTCACTAATTCAATTTTTGAAAACTTCTCTGGAACGCTCTCCTCTTTTCTGCGTGGATATATCTCAGCCAACATTTATGCATTCTTCTATACCAAATTCCATTTTCAATCCCCTTCCAGAGCTTATTGGCTTAGCATGGAAAATATCTTCATACAGGTGGAGACCTGTATGTGCTGATCTGATCTTATAGGAAAAAAAGTCTCTAATTACTTATGAGACAGGGCTGTATCTGTTTATGGAGGGAATGGGAAGGGTGGCGGGGTGTTGCACAACATACTGCAAAGAACTCACATTTGTAGCAGGAGTGAATGAGGTGCTCTTTGAAATAGTGAATGGGCGGGTGGTCCAAAGAGCTATATAATCTTGAGTTACATAAAAGCGCAGGGAGAGCTGACACAGCAAAGATAATAAAGGTGATGATAAGAAAGCTAAAGGTGATGTTCTGGTGCTACAGATGGATGACAAAGGCCAAGAAGATGAAATCAGGAATGGGGAACATCCAGGTCAAAAACTGGCTTCCAACTGCAGCAAGGAGATAACATTCGAAGGAAGAAATATCATTTTAGCCAACCTTCAAAAAGCAGGCGAGATGTTAATCAGCATGACAAGCTAGTGGGGTGGAGGCCATGGTTTCCAGATACCAAGTGAAGCTCTGATTCCAAGCTCCACAGGTGGGAAAGGAAGAGAAAACTTAAGAAGCATTCAGAAAAATAAATAAATAATATAGGCATGGAAATGACCTGAAACAAGCAAACCAAACCAAACCCAAAAAGTGTGTGTATGCTTACATATGTATGTATGCAAACATACACACAGATCTTTGTTGTTTGCTCATCTTTCTGAAACTTAATCACATAGATATATCCATACTCTTTAGTCAATAGCTACCACATACACTCTGTGTTTACCCGCTTTGTTACCTTTTGTGTGCTAGCATAGAATCAGACCCTCATAATATTCCCTCCAGTATATGGAAAATGTCTTCCAAGTCTGCCTTCACATCACCTTGAAAAGTGTGAATCTTCTACTTCTTAATATTAAAATTACTGCCGGCGCCGTGGCTCAACAGGCTAATCCTCCGCCTTGCGGCGCCGGCACACCGGGTTCTAGTCCCGGTCGGGGCACCGATCCTGTCCCGGTTGCCCCTCTTCCAGTCCAGCTCTCTGCTGTGGCCAGGGAGTGCAGTGGAGGATGGCCCAAGTGTTTGGGCTCTGCACCCCATGGGAGACCAGGAGAAGCACCTGGCTCCTGCCATCGGAACAGCGCGGTGCGCCGGCCGCAGCGTGCTACCGCGGCGGCCATTAGAGGGTGAACCAACAGCAAAGGAAGACCTTTCTCTCTGTCTCTCTCTCTCTCTCTCTCTCTCTCTCACTGTCCACTCTGCCTGTCAAAAATAAAAATAATAATAATAATAATAAATTAAAATTACTTGAAAGGAATTATTTATATTAATATGATGATTGATATGCTGGAGACAGATAAATTGATGCTATTTTGTTCTCTCTCTTACTTGGCAATATCTAAAAATAAAGGTATGAGAGGGCATGTTTGCCGCAGTGGTTGGGTCATTGCTTTGATTGCTCATATCCCATAACAGACTGCCAACTCCTTTCTGATACTAGCTTCCTGCTGATGTACACCCAGGGAAGTAGTGGGTGATGGCTTTGGTATTTGCCTGCCACCCATGTGTGAGATTTGAATGGAGATCTAGGTTCCATTCAGTCTGGCTGTTGGGTTATATAGGGAGTGAACCAGCAGATGGGAGACCTCTCTTCAGCTGTCTCTACCTATCAAATCAATAAAAAGTGTTAAAATATATACTTTAAAAATATATATAGTGACATGTGGTTTTAAGTGAAAATAAATGGAATTGTGCTACAATTCTTATAGTTTCTCACTTTTTTTTATTAATTTCTATGTTCTTGGGTAAGATCCATCCTAATTTATATATACACACACACTCAACATATGTATATTCCTTAGGACTGAAACATTATCTTCTGGAGTATGCATAATGCAGATTTTATTAACATGTCAACAATCAAATTCTCAGCTCCTACCAGTAGGAAGGGGAAGTTGCCACACTATCTTATGACATTAATATTGTTGTGGGATTTTTGTTAATTTTAACCTTCTGGAAATATATAAAGCACTGTTCCCTAGCTCTAATTTCCATTTCTCTGGTTACGAAGTGAATCAGCATTGCCTCATAGTTTTGATAGTTTTGTGGATTTTCCTCTTCAAAAACAGCCTTTTTATATTCTTTGCTCAATTTTTCTATTGGAGACCTTGCCTTTCTCTTGCTTATTAACTGTTGTCCTTTCCCTTTCCTAGATAATAATACCTTGTCAACATTATACTTTGCCAGTGTCATTGCTCAGTTACCATTCTATTAATTTTTCTCTGGTACCATTTGTTGATGAAGCTTCTTTAATACTGATGTATGAAGGGTATTAAAAATCTCATGTAAAAACTTGTATAATAAAACTGCATGAATTTCAATAATTTTTACACCAATATAAACGTATCTTATAGTTGCATTTTTCCATGCATTATTGAAGTTTTCTCATGTTAGGGGTTGAGAAGAAATTGTTCCCCCCCACCAGCTTATGCATACATTTAAACTCTGATGTCATAATGTTAATTTTTGATGGATAAAGTATAGAGACTTATTCTAATTGTGATGTTTGTGAGATAGATCTGCTGGGAGGTGTTTGGGGCATCAGGGGCATGCCTTTGGAAGGTGGGTCTAATGAAAGGGTTAAATCTTGATTTCCAGTTCTGCCTCGCTCTTTCCTGGTTCACCATGTTACTGTTCCTCCAAAAACTCCATCACCAGTTTAACACAGACATGAGGTTATGCTCTACCCAGTTCTAAACTGTTGCTTCCAAAGTATAAGGTGAAAATAAACCTTTTCTTTCCAAAACAGCTCCTCTCAATTGTTTTAAAGTGATGAGACGCAAAAAGCAAACACATACCATATAGATAATTTTTATATGCTTTGTATATTTTTATTAGCTTCAAATTTATTTTTTCTACTTTTGGGGTTTAATTTTATGTATATATCTTGTAATCAGATTAGATTATTTGGCTAATAATTTCATCATGTTCAGGATGAGAAAAGTTGCAATGTTAAATGGCATTTGAAATACAACAAAAATATAGAATTCTTCTTGGATCATTTGTCGAACGGGCCCAAGCATTTATTTATATTTTCTCGAACACAGTCATTCACAAAGCGTGAGACTGGCATCTTCCCTTACAAAAGTCTGAGCTCAAATTGATTAACAAGGAAATCAACTAAATTAACTTTCAAGAAAAAGAAATCACCTTTTCAAAGCAGATCTAAACCAAGGATGGATCAAAGAAGAACTGTAGCTCGTCAGTCAATAACTCTAGTAAAGTAAGCAATATTCTACCAAGGAAATTCTGCCATTACAGACTGATTTTTTTTTAGAAGATTGGCACCATCACTGGAAAATTTATGCTGCCTCCTAGGGAACACTATCACTGGGAATAACTTTAAAGTACAGTTTCAGGGGCAAATATTTGGCATGGCAGTCAAGTTGCTGCTTGGGACACCCATAGCCCATACCCAAGTGCCTGGTTCTAGTCCCAGCTACTCTATTTCCATTGAGGTTTCTGATAATGCATACCCCAGAAGGCAGCAGCAGATGGCTTAAGTGGCTGAGTCCCTGCCACCACTTGTAAGAAGTGGTTTGTGTTCTGGGCTCCTGATATTGACCTGGCCCACTCCTGGCTGTTGAGGGAAATTGGGGATGGAGCACACACATGGAGGATTCTCTCCCTCCTTCTTGCTCTCTTGCTCCTGCTTGTTTTTCAAATAAACTGAGAAGTAATAATTTAAAAAAAATACAAAATGCAGCTCCATGCATAGCAAAGCATAATCCAAAGGCTGGGAAAGACGAATTTCACCCCCGAGTGGCACTGCACTCACATGCTCCGTCCATCCTGTGTCAGCAGAGCTCTCCCTCTGTGAAATCGGCAGCCTGCGAAAAGTTCCTCTGCACTCCATCAATTCAGCAGTGGATGGAATGAAACTTTGGGGTCAGTCCAATTATTTTACTTTTTACCCACAAAGCTTGGCCTCCTCAGCCATCCAAGTGGTGTTTGAATATGCTTTTTCTGCACCGGTTAGATTGCAGTTAGTGCCAACATATCCCAATAAGAGTGGACAGAAGCCAAGAGATCGTTGAACCTTGAAATATACCCTCTTCAATTAAGTGTGAGAGAGGAGAGAGAGAGAGAGGAAGAGAGAAAGAGGATGAATTTATTTTATTTACCTAATTTTTAATTCCCCTCAACTGGTCAAAGCATACATTTTCACACATCTCTGAGATAGGCTGCACTACGCCTGGTCTCCGCCATGCTGACGTGTAGAAAGCACACACACTCCTTGCTGCATTCAACACAGATTTCCAACAATGGCATCCATTCAAGATAATTTTAAAAAATTTTAAGTGAAAAAAAGTGCTAAAAGAAATTATGGGGTATTCTGGGGCCCATACAAACTCTTACGTAATCATAGTTGGAGGTGGCAAGTGTCACATACCTATCCCCATTCAGACAGACAACTGAAAGAAGTATCAGAGTTAGCTATGAAGAGTCCGAGAATAATATTCCCATTTCTGGCATCCTGAAACAGCAGTTTTGAAGGGACAGAGGACAAGCAAATGAAATATTGTCACAAAGCTTAGTGAATGCTGCACTACTTGTACCAAAAGGAAAAATTGATTCCTTTGACATCTTTACCCAATACTTTGCCATTATATGCACCTTTGTGTCAATGTGATCCATCCCTCAAGGACTCTAACATCAAAAACTTTGTTCAGATCAAACTCATTATTTTTAAACTCTAAAATAGCCTTTCTTATTATTCCTTTTTAAACTCATTTTACAATTTCCCAAAGAGAGCCCATTTCTCCTATCTTAGGGTAACTCTAGATCAACCACCTAGGATAATCCCATGGAGTTATCTGCATGAAGTAATTACTTTTCATTTTTTTTCAACCATTTCATATTCCAAGATAAGTCCTTAGACTTTGAGGCACGTACTAACTGTTCAGTTTGCAAATTTTCTTAGAAGTTGGAAGTGAGGAGTCAGCAACTTACTTCCCTGACTAAATGAGAAACTTGAAAAAATAATTCTCTCTATGCATCTTTCAGCACTTACAAAATCTTGATTAATTCCTTAAGATGTCAAAAATGGCACTTAAGTGTATGTCTTCTGTTGAAGATTAGAAACCTTTGTTCAGGGCATTTGAATAATAGTTTTATGATAATGTACAATTATGATGAGTACAAGTCAGAGTGAATCACTTGCTCATGAACTGAAACCTTGTCCACTGTCCTGCATGTCAAAACAATAGGAAGGTGGCCCGTGAAGTGATGTTCAAGTGCAGGCATTTTATTTCACATCCCTCTGATAATGAAAATGAAAGACTAGAATATAATGGCCTTGAACATATTTTCTTTTTCATCAACGACTCCTAAGTGTTTACTACGTTGACATTTGTAATTGGATATGCAGGTGTGTCTTATTTCACACAACAGATGTCTTCCTAAAAAGATGTATGGAAATTACTGAAAAGAAACTCACATTTTATATGTGCTGGAGAAACTTCTTACTAAAAGAAAGCTTCTGGACTTCCCTTTGCAGATATAAAAATCTGATACAGGAATCGCTCTTATTGATTGAGTTGGGTTATGAATTAGTATCTAACCATCTTGGGCTGTGTTCACAGTGTGCCCAACCTGTGAGACAAGTGTTTCAGGTTTGGGGATGTTACCTACACTTTAAGAAAAATATCAATTTGATAAGGGAGGGAGAATTGAAGAGAATAAAGAACAGAGAGGAGTATGGGAACAAGGATAAGAAAGAAATGACTTGAAGTATTCTATTTACAAGCAGAACTTTAACTAGCCAAGGGTACAGTTTTGAAGTCTGAGAACAGTTGTCTGCCATCCTTGGGCGTTCTGTGCTCCCCAGTGTTGGCATCTTTGTGTTGGGGTCTATTTATTGGTAAAAGCCTGCCAAATACTTTCAATTGCCAGTCTGAATCAGGCCATCTGGGACAGTCCAGGAGGTGGCAAAAGAAATGCTCATGAACTTTGTTCTGAACTAGTGTGAAATTATCTACAAGCCAAGCCTAAGCCCCAAACTTTGAGACAATAAAATGCAATAATGAAAACAAACTTCTCTTGAAACTCTAGACTATCCTTTAGCTATAGGACTTTCAAAGATTCCCCGTCTTTCTTTTCCCCACTTAGACAGAGGCTGATCCATTTATGAGAATATTATCCTGATCATCTATAATCATCACTCTAGATAATAAGCCCTGCCACTCTCCAGCCCTATTATTCAATTTCTGCATTTTTAAGCAATCATCTTGTTGTGCTAAGTAGATTGCAATGTGTTTGATGGTAAGATTCAGATATGCCTACAATTTTCTGAGCCCAAATTATGCACCAAGAATATTATTGTTTTAAACAATGCATTACTTCCTTTAGTGCTCACAACCCCTGAAAATAGGTATTTTCCCCCATTTTCAGAGGAATTGACCATGGTGCTGACAGTTTAAATAACTTGTCCACAGCTAAGAGACAAAGCATATTTCAAAAGGGTGTTCAAAAACTCTTGATTTTTCCATGCTCAAAACATGATGGAAAAACAACTCAGTACTTGAAGATATGAATCAAAAAACTAACAATTATCAAACGAAACCACAAAAAACAGAATTTTTAAAATTTCCATACATTCTTGCACACACACACACAAATCTGACAATGGTTTATCTGGAAAATAGTGGCCGCACTCTCTAATAGCATTCTAGAAATCTCCTCAACACATGGGACAATGGGAAGAGAAGGTACACTTCGCAAGCTTCTCCTCCACATATTCTCTTATTCAGCCAACCCCAAGCCATCTAAATCCATGCCCCTTGATAGGTATTTCCCCAGTGCAACCCTCCTCTAAATGGCATCATTTCAAAGAGACCATGACACACTCGTATTTGTGTGCACTTTCTACACTGGATCCCAGTGGAGTGCTTTCCACTCAGGGGAGTCTCAACGGATATTTGTCAAATAAACAAACAGCATCTTGTTCCGTCTCTCTGTGCCATCTTGTTTCTTAGAATCTCATGCACTGAGAGAGATAGCAATCTGTAGGAGTTCTCTTGTGTTGTCCTCTGCACCTAGCAGAACCAGGTACAGTATAGACGCCTATGTGGAGTGGAGGTGGTGGAGTCACTAGTCCCTGGCTATGGTCCTAGGACATTCTCTTGAGATGAATGGATTTCAGGATCTGTTCAGCAAATAAGGGGAATATTCTGAGAGTTGAATGGCCCCTTCCTATTATCCTGAACCAGAATAAAAACCGATTCTCATGCACAAGGTCATGAGAATCTTAATTGGTGAATATCAATACTGATTATATCCTAAGTAAGCAATTGTCTCTGATCTCTAATCACAAACACCATTTATATTGTGCACATTTCAGGCCGCTAGCCATCCTCACCATCAGCTCTATAACTGTTCCCGATTGAATTAACTGGGAAAACAGTGTTATCACCTAGAGGTGGCCTGAATTTACCAAGAAAATGTGGATGTATAGCCAGTGTATTCTTCTATTTGGGCTTTTAATTTTTTTTCCAGCAACCAAGCTAGGATCCATCCTGAGAGTCTGACCGTAAGAGTCTACAACCTTTCGTGACTCAACTCTGACACCAAGACACAGGCCAGCAAATACTTATCTCTAATGGGCTTTGCAAGGCTTAATTAACTCCTGCAGGAGGAGTTCTTTGTGATGTTCAGATTGCATATATTCTCAAAGGTCAAAGAAGATGAAGATGGAAAGGAATAATGATTTACTCTACATGTCTCAATTGGATCAGAAGGGCATTTCTAATATGTTAAATCTTAGTTACTGTTTTATTATTAAAATCCTAGAATTTACTGATTACTCTTTGAAGGTTCAATTGAAAAAGTTCATGGTAAATGGTAGCATTGTTCTTTTTTGTTTTGAAGACAATGGTAGATAAGTTGCTCTGATGGGCCGTGAGGGGTTTCCCTTTTCTCTCTCACTTGTTCCCTTACAATGGGTTTCAGAGACACAGTTAATAAGGTAACATGTGACCAGAGAATTGCAGTGGCAATCTTGCTCACTGCACAAAGTGAATACACAATGCTTGCTGCAGAGTCTTTGTTGTTATAGTATTTTGAAAGTTGCCAGTGATGCCACTGAACTTTGTGGTTGGGCTGGAAGAGTGTTCTGACAACAATTTAAGTTTAGTATTTATTGAGGAAATTTTCACAAGTCACTCATTTCATTCAAGCTGATACATTTTAATCAAGAAAATTGAGCACCTACTCAAGCCAAAATTTAGGAAAAGAATGCTAAGGAAGACTCAGCCTTTCTTATCCACCCCAGCTTCCTGAAGACAGACCAGCAGGGAGGGAAGTGAGATAGATGGTAAGGGACTACAAGGTGTCCTATTCAGTCCAACTAAACATACTAGTTAACCAAGTATTGCGGAGAAAATAACGTGAAGTAACTTGGCACCCAGAATAACAGGAATTTTATCTCAAAACTGAAGGAAAGAATAAGTTGACCTGATAGAGAGGGTTGAAATCGTTTTGGTAAAGATTGAAGTTGAAAAGGCAGGAGGCACTTGGGGAGCTCTGAGAAGCCACGCCTGCAACACACCCAGAGCTTGTGGCAGAGAGGACCAAAGGAGGAACACTCCTAAGGACCCTTCTATGTCAAGCCTGCTCAGAGCCATTTACATGTTTTACATCTCCAAAGCCAAAATTACAATACAACTCCATTTTAGAAGACTGATGCTGGCTTTGTGAAGGCAGGGACACGAGTGAGAAAGTCCACGGGGTGGCATGGAGAGCAGTCAGGAAGCAGTGTTCTCCAGGGAGTGTGACTGGGACCTCCTAGGGCAGAAGTAGAGGACAAGAAAGGGGTTTAACACATTGAGGATACAGAAATAATTGTTAATTGGATTTTCTGTGCTACAGGAAGGCAGATGGAGGGGGCAAAGATCAATTTAAGTTTCTGGTTTACAGCTTCTCCTTGGGGTAGAGGTGCTCGCTGTTCACTGAGGCTGAGCACACAGGAAGTGAGTGGGGGGAGGAGCTCCCCAGGACCTCACTGTTGTTGCCATTTGGCGGAGGGGAAGAAGAGAAAGGGAGTTAACCATGTTCACTGCTTAAAAAATATATAAGTAAGAATTTCAACAAATGCACTCTTCTAACTGCTTAGCTCTGTCATCCTCAAACCATAGCTGATCACAAATATCTTTTTTCAAGATACTCACTTGACTCTTAGGCCTTGTAACTTATCACTTATCTTAAAAGACAATTCATGTGCAGTTTATGGTGTCCTGATAGAGGTTATATGATTATAACTAAGCTTTGTTTACAACAGATGGAAAAAAATAACCACTGAAGGGCGTTTCTAATACTTTAAATCTTAAAACAAGAACTGTTTTACTATTAACATTCTAGAGTTGACCAATCATTCTTAGAAGATAGACATTGTGGGGCCAGAGCTTTGGCATCCCATATGGGAGCCAGTTCGAGACCTGCAGCTCCACTTCCAATCCAGCTCTCTGCTATGGCCTGGGAAAGCAGTAGAAGATGGCCCAAGTCCTTGAGCCCCTGCGCCCATATGGGAGACCCAGAGGAAGCTCTTGGCTCCTGGCTTTGGATCAGCACAGCTCTGGCCATTGCAGCCAACTGGGGAGTGAACCAGCAGATGGAAGACCTTTCTCTCTGCCTCTCCTTCTCTCTATATACAACTCTGACTTTCAAATAAATAAATAAATCTTTAAAAAAAATAAAAGATAGACATTGTGATTTTTTTTCTTTTGTTTTGATGATGTTGGTGGATGAGTCAGTAGGGTAGATTATTTTCAATGATCCCAAAATGAGTTTCACCAGAGCATTTCTTAAAGGGAAAACCTGATTGTTAATCTTACTTGAAATTAATGGCAGCTCTGGGAGGAAGACAGCATGCACTGTCATTTCTAGTTTCACTGGAGACAGCACAGAATCTGAGGACCATGACACAGCCAGTGTGATCTGTAAGCAGCCTCTGTCACTCACTCTTCCCACTCCTCATGTGGGATCATAACTGGTTCCCTTTGTCTGCAAGGGTACGTCAAGGTGTTGAGCTCAGCAAAGACGCGAGTATCATTGGCCAATAGAATCTCACACTAGCACTATCATCACTACTGTTTTGATTTGAAAAGTTCACAACTATGACCAGTCTGTCACAAGAGGGATTCTCCTTGGACTTTCTAGCTTTGTAGAAAGGAAGAAATGTCTGAAAAGAAAAGAAATGCTGTCAGTGGTGTTTGTGGGAGTGATTTCCCTCAGATGCACTTTGGAGCCTGGTTCAACAACAACACTGCCCACATTGGGAATGCATTCTAATAAAAGCACATACATTAAGGAGGTGAGAACACTTGAAACCGCATTTGCATCTGCTCCAAGTCTTACAATGTAATGGATTTCTAACTAATTAGCATGATTTCCCAGACTGAATTATCCCACATGTAGGAGTAGCTGGATATAAAAATAAATTTGATTATAATGTGCATAAATTGCTCATTTCTTACAGAATTATGGCTTTTTCTTAAGTGAATGCCCAACTTCCCCAAATTGTCAATGAAAATGTGTTTCCAAATGACTGCTCTTTCTGGGGCTGCTGTTTTCCGGGAGTTTGGCTACTCGTGGCAGCTGCGTTGTGGGAACATGACACGCACAGCTCATCAGGCAATGAATCTGACCTACATTCAGGATGTTTATGAGTTCTGCAGAAATTGGGTAATTTCACTCCACGTTTTGTTCTTCTTCTGCTGACGTGAGGGGTCTTGAGCATCATTTTAAGTAATAAGTCCCTGGATGCTAAGAGGAAAGCTCAGTGCTTACAGGAGAACAAGATAAAAAGGTACAAATCCGCCACGGTGTATTTTTCATACTCTGTGCCAGCTTTTGCTAGAATAAGATAAAGCAGTGACAAACACTCCCCTTTATTCCATGGCGCTCCTGCCTTTATCGTGACTCATACACAAGATAATTATAGAACAAAACAGAATATAACGAAATGCTAAATGGCAGGAAATCAGACATAGACTATGTAATTCAGAGGAAGGGAAATTAATTGCAAATATATATAGCACTTATTCTGGGATGGAGAATAGGTAAGATTTGCTTGGCTGGTATGTACAAGAAATATTCCTTATCTTTAGCCAGGTATGAAGATAAAATTATCAGTTTCATATGCAAAGTTATTCATTACTGGTGCTTATTACATGTACACAATAATGATTACATATATATATGTGATATGTTAATATGCTTAATTATTTAATATCCTAAATTCAGTTTGTTAATAGCCATTACACATACAAGTACACAGTTTTCCTTTTTCAAATGTTTGAGAAGTACTGAGTGAGCTGTTAAACATGATTATTTCAAGACTTCTCAGTATTCAGTGTTCTCCAAATATTTTATTGAATAAATTTTTGTATTATATTGCAAACAATGAATATTCAAAAAGTGTCTTCAGTCACACATAAATTCCACATAAACAAAAGAATCTATGTAAGAGAAGAGGGTAGCTACATGTTTATGGTGCCGAGGGAAGACTAATGTCTCTTTTCATTAATCCCAAATCACAAACCTTAATTTACTGACCGCTCTTTCTGTGCTAGGCATCACAGCAGATACTTAGCATGCATTTTGCATAGCTAGAAAAGCTTTCTAGATTAGCTATAGCTATCAGTGCTTACAGATGAGGATACTAAGACTCAGAGGGATTAAGGATTTTTGCAAAGGGTTACACAGTTTGTAATTGGCAGAATCTTGCTATCCACCTCCACAGGGAACAAAATTTGTTAAATCCTGTTTTGTATCATTCTTGCTGCTTTGTACATGAATTACTTGGAACAGTATTCTAAGAGGAAAGATGGATACCATAGGGAAATTCAACACAAGTGGTAACTGAGCATCTGTCTGCAGACCGCACCCATCAAGGTCTGTTAAGAAGCACACGCATTTTTGTATCCATTAGGAATATAATCATTTTTGTATCCATTGGGTCTGTGGCAAGGACTAAGGAAACATGATTCCCATTTACCATTTCTCAGGATGTTACATAAGAACATGATTCAGGAAATCGAAGCGTTACTCAAAGAGAGGAAATGAACAAGTTGAGTTGCATTGGTAGATGTAAATCTAAGTCAACTTTTGTCCATTTTTTAACATACTGGTTTGTGTAAATCCCAACTATTAGTAGGTCAAGATGAAGTCTGAGATGAGAAAGCACAGTGTAGATGCTCAGAGACCACACTGTTACACAGGAGTATGAAAGTAAGTGCTCCATGTGTCAGAATGGAGCAAAGTTCAGTAGACACTTATTGTTCTGCTAGTGCTTGCTTCAAATTTCTCCTGGCAGTACAAACAGTCAATCCATTGGTGGGCTTCAGCAAGAAATCTAAAAAGAAAGTTTGTCTTCAACCTGGAGTGAGCAGTCACAAGGACTGTGTTAATTAGTAATGACCAGCAGGATGTTCAATTCTGTTTTTCACATAAGCTGAAGAAGCTGATTTGCCCTATTCAGTTAAGCCAATAGGGAATGTTGGACACACACACAAACACACACACACAATCAACTGATTCCCAAATCCCATTTTAATTATTTGTTGTAGGCCCCAGTGGCCAGTTTCATCAGAGACTTTGTTCCATTTGGGTGAGAATGCTTATTCAAAGTACCATGGAAACTTACATGGAGACAAAAAAAAAAAAAAAAAAAAAAAAAAGTGTGCTCCTGCAATGAAACCTCGCCATTATTCACAGAAAATATAAAGGCACTGCTTCCACTAACTTTCCAGATATCACTGATTTCATTTAAACCAAAATATTAGATTTAGTCTATTCACAATACTGTAATCACAACATAGTTATCACTTTGAATTGCTGGTATTTCTACCTACTTCATTTTAGTACTTAATTTGTTTCTTTTTTTGAACATGCTACACCTCAGTATTTTAATTATACTCAGCTGAATGTATCTGAATGCTCTCAGCATGCTTCATTATTTATATTAGTGGAAAAGCACATAAAATCAAACTGCATGCTGACATTCTGTAATTTGCACATGCATATCTCTAAAATAGATTTCTGTAGATACAGCAACTATTCAGTGGCTCAAGATATGCTATGATTTTAAAATTTAACTGAATTTTAATATAGTTCCAAAATAAAATTTGAATTTTTACTAGAAAATGTCTTATCTGATTATTCATATTCTACAATTATTAACTGTTCCTATTCTGCATTTTATTGAATTGTAAAAAGGTGAATTCCTTCCCTTCTTACCCCGGGGAATTAACTGTAATTTCTGCACATTTTCAGTTTTCCATATCTAAATTGGAAATTATGCTAGATCTACCAAACTATCAAGTATAAATAAAATATAAACTTTTTTTCATAGAAATGAACACCAGCATTTCATTTAGTCTGGTGCTCTATGGCCATGTTGCTTTTCTTATCGTAATTTTTTCTGGATTAAGTAGATGCCCTTTATAAAAAAGTTGATTTAAACTCCTTCCTTTTTCACTAGAAATGAAAAGAAAGATTCCCCAGAAAGAATTATGAGAGCCTCTGCTTTTGCTTTTATTACCTCTTAAGAGACTTAAGCTATGTCTTTGGGTTTCCACAGAACTACCTCTCCATCAGCTGGTCACAGACCAATAGAAGCTTTGGTTTGAACGTCAGGCTTATTCTAAACATTAATAAAGTAGATTATCAGTAACAAACACTGCCAAGTGTATGCTTCTTTGAAGGATCAGGGCACAGAGGATATTAGTACAAATTTCCGCTTTGATTGGAATCTTCTCCACTGTGCCTTATACTATCAGGTCTCAGAGAGAGGAGGAATGGTCCACTGAGTAACAGGTATCAGGGAGGATATAGTAAGTCTTTCAAGAATGAGTAAGCTCAGAAGAAGCAGAATTAGAAACACAATGGCTTTTCAGGTGAAGATAATGCCTGAGCAATTTCCTGGAGGAAGATGAAAGCATATTGTAAATTTTAAAAAGAATACAAAGATAAGTAAAGTATTTGAACAGAGCTGGAGGTTGGTTAAAACACAAAGCATGTATGCACGAGTGAAGATAACTAAGGATCTTTGCACAGGGGAAGGCATGGCTGCATCCAACATAATTTGACAAGCAATGCAAGCTCTAGGGTATTTGTGTGCAAGAAGATGGAGATAATCAGCATTGTGTTGCAAGAAAATGAACCTGGCAGTATATATATATATATATATGTGTGTGTGTGTGTGTGTGTGAGAGAGAGAGAGAGAGAGAGAGAGAGACTACAAATATTAATGGAGGTAGAACAAATAATTGTGAGGTTATTAGAACAACCCAGGAAATGGCTGATCCCTTTTAAGCCCAACTGGGCCATTTAGTGAGCACCTAAATTGAGATGGGCATGGTGCTAGACAAGGGTAGGCCTAAGGGATAAAGCATGTTTGTTTGCTTTCTGAAGTCATGCACATCTTATAAAGCAAGTAGGTGTTGGGAGAGGAAAAAAAGAAGGAGAAATATCAGGAGGGAAGGGGAAAAAAGAGGCAAACAGGGAAGGTAGGAAGAAAAGCAGAAGGAAAAGATGGATAGATGGGACTAACAAGGAAAGGATTTAACAATAGATGGAGAGTAATCAAGTTCTTAAAATTACCTATTAAGTATCTGCTAATAATCTAAAACACAGAAGAATTACATTGTTTCATAGAACAATATTATTAAAATTTAATCATTTGACAAAGAAGCTCTGGGCTTAAAGGGGCTGTCACTGTGGCATGGTGAAGTAAGCCACTACTTGTTACTGGGATCTTAGCTTGGAGTTCAAGTTTGACCCTGGCTATTCCACTTCTAACCCAGCTCCCCCTGTAATGTGCCTGGGAAGACAGCAGAGGATGGCCCAAATCCTTGGGTCCCTACCACCTATATGGGAGACCAGGGTAAAGTTCCTGGCTCCTGTGGCAACTGGGGAATGAACCAGGAGAAGGAAGATCTCCCTGTTACTCTGCCTGTTAAATAATAAATAAATATTTTCAAACAAGAATGTTCATCTTAGGAAGATCTGTTCTTCTCATACTGATCTCACTAGGAGCTGAAAGGATGGGTACGTTGGTCGTTGATAACCTCTTACATGCAGTTCTCTGTGTTTCCCCAAGTGCTAGCTTATTGTAGCACACTGAGCACCTATAGGTGAGCAAATGCAGAAAGGGGCAGGAACATGGAACTCTGAATGACTGACTGGAGATATCCGTACCAATACCTAAAATGCTGCATTAGATAGTAACTTAAATGATGAGTGCATGTTGATTGTATTAAGCTATTTAAGTACCTTAGCCTACTATCACAGAAAGGGCAAAATATGCCCAAGAACTCCCATAACATAGACACTGATATCATCAGCATGTTCTAATAAGCATTCAAGAAACAGATAATCATCAATAATAATTAAAATCTCTACTATTTAGGAAGATATTCCAGCCAATTTTAGAAGTTACCAAACTTGACAATCTGTGTGTATACATTAATATATATATTTATAAAATAATTTATTAACATAGGTATACACATATACAATATAGATACAATTTTATAGGCAATAGTTTATGGGTTATAGTCCATAACTGTACATTTATTCTGAGTAAGAAAAGATGGTTTCAAATAAACAATATATTTTACTACCTTTTTTAACAAGAACCAACATATCACTTTGCAGAAGACTAAAAGAAATTTGATAAACTCAAAATTCATTTTTGAATTTTTAAAAATACTCTGAGTAAAAAAACAACAAAAGGCATTAACAATGTAAAGAATATATAGCTGATAATACCATGGGTAACATAATAGAAGCACATATATTAAGTCCTCAATAAGATAAAAATTCTTCATATTCTCTAACCTTGTAAATTTTCTAGGGCGGGGAGGGAAAAACAAGTAACAAAAATTGAAAGCCAAATTTAAATATATAAATAATATTATTTGTAGCCTATACAATATAATTTACTGAAATTAATTGGACTCACTATATAATATTTCAGGATATTAATTGTTGAAATAATAATTGCATTAGCAGCTTACTGAGGAACACAAAAAGACACAAACAGAAATATGTGGAGTCATATAAATTTCTCAAAAAAGAGAAAACCCTGAAATGGCTTTAGTTCTCCCCAACTTCCTTTTTTTTATTAAGTTGAGATTCAATTAAAACTTTAATTTAATACTGGGATATACTGAAGCTATTAAGCAATTCACCAGAAAGAATAAGAAACAAAATCATTTCTAAGAAGAAAGTTTGTGCAGCATGTTGAGGGTTATTTTAGTAAGTAGTAAAATGCACTGGAGTATTTTAATACTAGAAGTAATGTGATAAAGAGCCCTTTATCTTCCAATTAATATCATTAACATAAATAGCTAAGTACTTAGAAAAAGAAAGAATACCCTTACCTCGGTACTTGAAAATAAATGAAAAATTATTCAATATATTTACAATGTATGTCAATTCCAGGAGTGATAATAGTAACATATCATGCTATTATGCAAATGTATTGGTGAAAGGTAACAAAAATGTAACCTGAAAGAGTTTAAAAAGTAAAAAAAAATAGAAATAGGTACTTCACAAAAAGCCTATATATGTGTAAAAACTACACGAGTAAAAATCACAGAGAAGTGAGTCAATTTATAAGCATGAAGCACTTTTTCTCTCTAAGGCTAGGAAAGACTTAAACAAGATAGCTACTAGCATAAGGACTGGAGGTAAACAAATGCTTTCCCAGTACTGCAGGTGTGTAAATTGGCACAACATGCAACACGTGTTAAAAAGGACCAAGAACATACAAAATGTTGGCTGGTTTGTTTTACTTCCAGTGGTCATTGGTACAGACAGAAGCAACACTTTTAAAACACTGTCACAGGGATTGTAAGGCAACATTACTTACTGTAGTAAGCACTTTTCAATGGTAACATTTTAACTAAGTGTGCTCATGACACTTTTAGGTTTAAGAATATATAAGGAGCCTTCAAACAGTTTATGAAAATGCAAATTTTGAGAAAATTATGAAGATATTTCAAAGAATTTGCTTCAAATAAACTTATTTTTAATTCCATTTTCCATGAACTTTTTGCAGTGCACTTGTAGTTAATGTATAAGATGGAAAGTTCTCAATATGTATCACAGGCACAAATTTACACAAAAAACACACATATCACATAGTGCACACAAACATACAGAAACATACACACACACACACACCAAACTGAAATAAAATCCTTCTGTGATTATTTCTGGGAAGTGTACTTATAAGTTCTTAAAAACATTTCTCTGCTTACATCTATTTTTTTTAACTTTTTCTCAGGTACACAAAATAGTTTTGGATTTAGAAAAACAAATATGTCATTTTAAGAAACACAGGAACACAGAAAAGACATTCCCTTTATGTTCTTCTCATATGGTAAAAACACCTGGCTTGGGAAATGCAAATATCTGATCCACTGGTGGTCAGGAATCCTTACTTAACTGGATCAAATCACATTATATCCAGCCACACCTCACCTCCTTTGTCTGAGCCTCAATCATCCCTGGACACAGGGAGGAGCTTCAGTTAGATGATTCTAAAACCCTCTGAGACTCCATGATTAAATTTTTCCCACATGTGTTATTTCTTTGCATTATTTTAAATTCTCTAGAGTCCTTTCTACTTAAACTGCACACTCCTATATCCAGCTCCTTAGATGATGGAAATATTAAACTTCCTTGGCAGAACACAAGACGTGCATGATCAAGTAAGAAGGTCTGAAACAAAGCACGCCAAGTCCCTTCTCCAACATTCTACTTGTCAGCAAAGGGAAAAGCTACAGAGAATCTTGGTGTCTGTGCATGGTGAGCTGAGGAATGAGTAGGAAAGTAGAGAAGTGCCTGAAGACAAAAGAACGCTTAGCAAGGTAAGTTGGGTGGTTGCCTTAACTTATTTTCTGTTACTATAATGAAATACATTTGGGATGGTCAACTTACCAAGAAAAAAGGTTTATTTTAGCTCATAGTCCTAGTCCAAAGGCAAGGGACTGCAAATCGTCATGGCCTTTTTGTTGACAAACTCCCAAGGAAGCACAGGGCATCACATTGCAAGAGATAGGAATAGTGAGTGTGTGTCTGTGTGTTCATTCTGCTCCTCACTCTCTCTATAAAGTCACCGATATTCAATCATGCATCTTCAACCCAATGGCCTCATCTGATCCTAATCAATTCTGTCTCTATATATTATACTGTAATGAGTTTCTACCCTCCTCATACCTTATAATGGGGACTAAGTTGTAAGACATAGACCCTTGGAGGACACTGAAACCCCAGCCAAACCATAGCAATGACTATACAATATATACTACAAACAGGTACACAGTGAGAATGAAAGGAGGATGTACTAGTAAGTATGGTGAGACTATCCTAGGAAAAGCAAAAGTCTTGAATTAGAAAAAAGAATACTATTTTCCTGGAATGAAAACCAAGAATGTAGGTGATTATAGTCGGGAGTGATAAAAATGTCTCCATGAGAGACATTTGAAAGAAATCAACTGATAACTAAGATATATCACACTGACAGAAAACTGAGTAATTGTTCACCTCTGAATAAGGGGAGGAGTTCCTGGATTCCATTCCACATTCACAGAGAAGACTGCTCACTCGGGTATAATTCACACTCCTGGTTCGATATTAGGAACACAAGAATGACCTTGTTTACAATGTCCCCATTATTCCCTGGGTCAGTAAGCACATCTCCACATTTCACAGTAGTTGTAGAGTATCCAAAATGTGAGTCTGGCTGGCTAATCCTGTTTCCAGGATGGGATATTGTACTTTCAATGCTAAAATCTGTATCGTTTCCACCCTTCAGAGAAAGGTACCTCCTTCTTTGATGGCCCCATTCTTTCCACTGGGATCTCACTCACAGAGATCTTTCATTTAGGTCTTCTTCTTCTTTTTTTTTTTTTTTCTTTTCCATGGTAACTTGGCTTTCCATTCCTACAATACTCTAATGGGCTCTTCAGCCAGATCCGAATGCCTTAAGGGCTGATTCTGAGGCCAGAGTGTTGTTTAGGACATCTGCCATTCTATGAGTCTGCTGTGTATCCCACTTCCCATGTTGGATCTTTCTCTCCCTTTTTGATTCTATCAGTTAGTATTAGTAGACACTTGTCTTGTTTGTGTGATCCCTTTGACTCTTAGACCTACCAGAGCTATCAACTGTGAACTGAAATTGAACACTTGGACTAGTGAGATGGCATTGGTACATGCCACCTTGATGGGATTGTATCGGAATCCCCTGGCATGTTTCTAACTCCACCATTTGGGGCAAGTCTGATTGAGCATGTCCCAACTTGTACATCTCCTCCCTCTCTTTTTCCACTCTTAAATTTAACAGGGATCACTTTTCAGTTAAAATTTAAACACCTAAGAATAATTGTGTGTTAATTACAGAGTTCAACCACTAGTACTAGAACAACAACAACAAATACTAAAAAGGATAAAGTATTACATTGTACATCTAGAGTCAGGACAAGAGCTGATCAGGTCACTGTTTCTTAAAGTGTCCATTTCACTTCAACAGGTTTCCCCTTTGGTGCTCAGTTGTCGCCGATCTCTAAAGGCTTCCATAGCCCCGGCAACTCATGACTAGAGCCTAGGGAGATTACTGACGCCATGAACAGGAGTGTCAAATTGTTAAGTCAGCAACAGAAGTCACTGTGTACTTACATCCCATGTGAGATCTGTCCTTAATGTGTTGTCTAATGTGCAGTGATGCTATAACTAGTACTGAAACAGTATTTTTACACTTTGTGTTTCTGCATGGGTACAAACTGATGAGATCTTTACTAATTATATACTGAATCGATCTTCTGTATATCAAGATAATTGGAAATGAAAAAAAAAAAACCTGGTGTTAAATTGGAAATGGCATAGAAAATTAATTAATTTTTAAAAAAAATATTATGTAGGATCTCTGTCTTTAATGTGCTATACACTCTTATTTAATGCTATAACTAGTACTCCAACAGTATTTTTTTTCACTTTGTGTTGCTATATGGGGGCAAACTGTTGAAATCGTTACCTAATATATACTAAACTGATCTTCTGTATATAAAGAGAATTGAAAATGAATCATAGTTAAGAGGCCCAGACCTATCTATCTCCCCACATGGGGCACATGGGAGGTGTGAACCTCCTAGGGGAAGGTACTCTGTTGACTTTCATCACTTGGCTGGCCTGGGAGGAGAGCTGGCCAGGTAAAGGCAGGTGGCATCTCTAACAAGAAATTTACAGTTCTGCCTGCAATGTTGCTGACCCTAATTGACCATCCTCTCAGCTGCAGTGGTCACTTTGGAAGTTGGGCTGAGGGAAGGGCTTTTCAGCTTAGAGCCAGTAAGATCTGTGGCTCTGACCTGGGCATCCTTCGACTCCAGGGCAGGTCCATTTCCAGTGATCCAACTCTTGGCAGAGCTGCCAGGGCTCTTCACAAGCTGACTTCTGCTGAAGCCCAGGCTTACCACATTGAAAGCCACTGCAGTGGACTGGCCTGTTGGGTCTGCTTGAGGGCAGATCACTGTACAGATCGGCCATTAATAGGCCTGCCACTCATTGCTTCTGATGCCGAGCTTTCTTTTCCTCCTGGTTTGTGTTAAAGCAGACCAGAGGATGCAAGTCAAGGGAGTGCCCAAGTCCCATCTCTAATCTTCAGTTGCCTGAACTACAAGTCTATAGTCACAGGCATGTTCTGTAGTAGTTTTTCTAAGGTAGACAATGCCCATGAGGAAAATTATATTCTCACTTTAAAAATTTCTTTCCCTTTTGTCTGAAAGGGAGGTTTTTTCTACTTACTGTATACTTTGCTGATGGCGAAGTGAATGTAGCTATGAGATTATTATTTAAGTTCTTATTTTGGCTATGCTATTACAGAAAAATGTTAGCCATCTCTTTTATAAGGTCTAAAGATTAAATTGTGCGTCCTACAGATTCCTTCACAATAGAATCAGTTTCCCACCTTGAAGAGAATAGAGAAATGAAAGAACAAGTTGGGCCCAGAAGAGAAATGAGGGAGCAAGTCCTAGATCGCTTCCTGACAATAGCAATATTACATGAATACCTAGCAAACCGTTTCAACCATTAGATAACAACTTAAGAAAACATCTACCAGAAGGTCCAATGCCTTCTATAAATTTCAAGAATCATGTATTTGAAAACACCTCTCAAATATCTAACATAGTGTAATTTGTTCAACCAGTAAACTTAAGCACAACCATATAAAATGTTTTTAGTTTCTTTCCACCAATAAGTTTAAAACATATGATACACAGATTCAGGTCACACAAATTAAAATGTATCTTTGATTGATTTTAGCAGCTTAAATTTATGGACAATCCCATCTATAAGCCATTCAAAACAAAACTCTTAATAAAATTTCCTATGTGGACATACAATATGTACTCACATATAACATAGCATAATAGATAGGTCTGGGCCTCTTAACTTACAAGGCCTAAAGCCCACCAGATTATTATCAAGCCCCTTCTATCAGGTTCTATTTGCCTCTCACTCAGAAAACTTAATTGTAGCTTAGACAGCACCTTTCTTTGCACATCTAATAATGACTCTGTCCTTTGTTCTAGACCCTGTCTAGCGCACTTGGGCCTCATTCCTTTGTAATCATAACCTCTACTCTACCACCAATGGCTCTACTCCCAACCTGTGTGAAATGATGGTCCTCTTCCCCACTTAATGCTGTGTAATTGTTCAAACCTGGTAAATGCCACTCTTAGGATCATTGGTTACTATCCTCACACTGTCTTTTATGACATTGTCTAAATATGATCAGAGTCAGCAAACTTGGAAGGCTTCCATAGCCTTGGCAACTCATGACGACAGCCTAGGGTGGTTACTGGCGCCATAAACTAGAGTGTCAATTTGTTGGGTCAACAACAAGAGCCACTGTGCACTTGCTCCTCATGTGGGATCTCTGTCCTTAATGTGCTGTACATTTTGATTTAATGCTATAACTAGTACTCAAACAGTATGTTTCACTTTGTGTTTCTATGTGGGTGCAAACTGTTGAAATCTTTATACTAAATTGATCTTCTGTATATAAAGAGAATTGAAAATGAATCTTGATGTGAATGGAAGGGGAGAGAGAGCGGGAGAGGGGAGGGTTGCGGGTGGGAGGGAAGTTGTGGGAGGGGGAAGCCATTGTAATCCATAAGCTGTACACTGGAAATTTATATTCATTAAATAAAAGTAAAAAAAAAATGAATCATGATGTGATTGGAAGGGGAGAGGGAGCGGGAAAGGGGAGGGTTGTGGGTGGGAGGGAAGTTTGGGGAGGGGGAAGCCATTGTACCCATAAGCTGTACTTTGGAAATTTATATTCATTAAATAAATGTTTAATAAAAAAAAATCTGTATCGTTTCCAGAAAACTAGACTGGTAGGACCTACCCCACAAACATGGATTTATTTCCTCTCTATCCATTTCCATATTCTGATCTTTTTGTTCTCTGAAATTCATACAAGGTGTACACCAGAAGTTAAGAGCCAAGTTGTGTTCCCCCAAAATACATATCAATGTATAGCTATCAGGAACTCAGCTGGTGACTGCGTGTGGAGACAGGGACTTCAAAGACACAATTTAGGTTAAATGAGGTCATTAGGATGTGCCCTGGTCCAACATGATAGGTGGTCTTACAACACTAACAGACACCATAACTGTATGTGTGCAAAGAAAACGCTACATGAAGACATGAAAGAAACAGGCCATCTACATGTCCAGAAGAGAGGCTCTCAGAAGAAATCTACCCTGCAGATGCCTTGGTCTTGGACTTCCTGCCTTTCCAACTGAGAGCAAATTAATTTTTTTAAGTCTCCCAATCTATTGTACTTTGTCTTGTCAAAGTAAATTAATATGAAGTACTATAAAAGTCATTTTGCTTCAAACTCATTTCCTAGGAGACTTGAAGTCTCAGTTCCAAAGAGGAATGGTTTTCTGGTGGTTGGAAATATGGCGACTCATCTTATATTGACAATTTTTTTTTCAGTAATCTTCACGCTAGGAATAGCTACCCAGATTTTCCATAAATCTTTGAATTGTATTTCATTTCTCGTTCATTAATATCACCATCATGATTTGCATTCTGTCCATCTGTCCAAGTTCATCTCATTTCTCAGAAGAGTTGACCCGTCTTTCTGTTTAGCACATATAATTGGTTTTGATGTCCATGTTAGATCAAGTTTAATTATCAGGTAGCCAATAGTCCCCAGTGGCTTAGTTATTTCAAGTTTACTCATTTAGAATATATCATAATTTAGCAACACATCAGAACTGAAATTATCCTAGTTACAGTCTGTTATTTAAGTCTTTACAAATCATACCCACATTATAGTTTTGTTCACTAATTACTAAGTATATTATGAAAAAGCAAATTAACGTTTTGAAAATAAACAGCATTAGACTTGCAAAGGTGGAAAATATCTCTTTTTCTTCTGATTGGGAAGAATTTAAATTTGTGCCATTATTCTTGCTTTAATATTAAAAACTTGTAGTAAAATGGAAGGAATGATTTTTGGTCTCAGTGGGAAAGAGCACCACCTATTTTGTTACTCCTAGACCAAGGTAACTAGTGATCAAAACTGGTCTTCCTTTTTGTCAGTGCTTCCACATCTATCCACGAGGGTCTCTAAAATAGATGGGGCAACCTCAGGTATTCGTTCTTCATGTGATACCTGCCACTACCTTTCTCCCGGTTCACCATTTGGCATAACCTGAGAGACTCCTCTCTTTCTTGAGAATACTCACAGCAAAGTTCATAGACATTGACAAAAATTTTCTCATCTATTCAGTGGAGCAACAGAAGCTTACATTAATAAAATTTAATTTCCAAAAATATTAGGAAGGGGTTAATCGTTGACTGACTTCTAAGATGCAATTACATTCCCTCTCAAGACTGCATAGATTGTGCAGACCTGCTAGTTGCTAGCCAGGGCTTAGCACAGTATCATGAACTCAATAGGCCAGTGACAATCATTTTTGGATCAATTATCTAGTATTTCCTAGAACTTTTTAAAATACACTGTAAGAAAAGAACTTGGCCAGGGAAATTATCAAGGTTACATTTCCCATAGATTCATGGTTATAAAGAGTGAGCAAGAGTCAGGTGACAGTTTGAGAGGCACATACCAACTTGCTTAATAAGGGAAGCATTGCATACCATGAGATCAAAGCAACAGTGTGCAATAAAAGGAACTCTGTATGCAGCTAAAAGTAATTAGGGGCATAATTTATGAACTCTTGAGAATATAGGCAACCATATTGAGGAGAATTGGTTTCTATGTGATATCATCAATTATGGCTTAGCTTTGACGTAAGTTGCCCTCAAAAGATGGACTGGTACAACCAGCCTCCATTGCCTCAACCTCGTCTTAGGGAGCTGACTTTGAACCCTCTTCTGCAGACAGCTGTGATGATGTGGTCACTTTTTCTGGCACATGCTCTGAGGAATTAGTGTCTTTTGATTTGGAAGGAATAATAACGGAAAATATAAAACAAATAAAACTATCAATCTCCTTGGTCTCTTCCAGAAAGCGTGCTTATTTTGAGTTCAGTCAGATTTATAATCACAAGCCATTTTCCTTAACAAGTTAAAGCCTCTTTAAAAATCTTTTTGTTTTTAACCTTATAACTGTGTGTATTTATGAGCTACAGAGTGATGTTTCAATATATGTGTACAATGTGTACTGCTCAAAACAGGCTAATCTATTTCTCCTTCTTTGACATAAGGATTGGCTGCTTGGAAACTCCTTCCTCCACTTGCTCATTCAGAATCTGCTAGGTTATCATAAATTATAGTCTCCCCATTAATCTGTGCAACATAAAGAACTTATTCCTTCATTCAAACTCTAATTTGGTACCATTATCCAAACTCCCTCTATGCACTCCATATTTCCATATTTCTTATAATTATCTAATAGGATTTCCTATAGTTTCAATTTGTTTTTTGCTTTGAAATTTGGTTTTTCTTTAATCTTTGCATATTTACTTATGATAATTTTCATAATACATAATTCATATTATACCAAAACATAAGATAAAATATCTCAAATGGAAATGCTTCAAATTTGTTTTTGTGAATACTTTTATCATCAGCTCTTTAGTTTATGAACTATACCTTACATCTCATCTAGTTAATCTTAACTTCATATTACTCAATTGGAAGGCTTATATTATTGGTATATGTGATTTCTTTTTTGATGTCACCTGGAGCCCAAAGACTTGCTCATATTTAAACATCTTTATTTCTTTTATCATGGGAATCAGGGTTACATTGGGCTACACGTATTGATTTTTCTCTTACGTAATAGGCTAAGAGGTTATCTAGGGTTATCTAGTTGCTAGTAAAAATGTAGGTTGACTCTAGTGTTACATTATCTGTGGCATTTGTCCTCAGATCCAGGATGGATGCTGGGGCTCAAGGCCACCCCCACACCAAGAGGAAGAGGGAAAGAAAAGCTGACCACCTCTCTCCACCCCAACAGAACTTCCTGGGAGTGTCATGTAACAAGCATCTGATTCACAAAGACGATCTCAGGGCCACATCTACATTCAAAGGAAGCTCAGAAATCCAGTTTTGGGTAAACACAGGTATCCAGGAAAACACAAATTAACTTTCATGGGAAACCACCAGAATGAAATTTGAGAGGCAAGCAACAGTTCCTGACATAGGGGATTAAGCTACACTTGTTGCCATTCCGAGGGCATGATGAATCCCTCAGCCCACAGTGGCAGATGGAATTGGAGACAGTGTAAGAGGAGTAGGCAATTACATGAATAAATATTTGTTTAATGAGGAAATGAATAATGAAGCAATGTCTTCCAAATGTGACTTAAATAGAAAACAAGTGTTTTGTTTGACCCTGTTTTGTCTCAAGAACTCAATGACTATCCCTCATCCTGATATTTTTAAATGCCTGGGGTTCTGGTTAAAAAATAATTTTATTTGAGAGGCAGAAGGAAGAAGAGAGGGAGAGGAAGGGGGTGTGGGATCGCATCAGCTGGTTTACTTCCCAAATGCCTGGGAATCAGGACCTCGGCCCATGCTTCTCACATGGGTGCCTGAGACCCAACCCCTCCAGGGTGCACATTAGCAGGACATTGGACTTGGAAATGGAGTACCTAGGTCTGAGGGACTTGCATATGGGATGTGGGTGTCCCTCACAGTGTCCTAACCACTCCTACATTGAAGTTTGACTGGAGTGGGAATCAATAGGTGTTAGCCTCCTCGCGATTTGCCCCTAACTATTACATGACCTTGACTTCTTTAACTCTGAGATTTGGTCTTCTCACTTACAAACTAGGCATTGATCCATCCATTCATTCAAAAGATATTTATTGATTGGTTATTAGGTACCAGCCCACTGTCACTGGGAAGGTAAACAAAACACAATACGTATTCTTCTAGAATTTAACAGAGAGGATATGCCTTTAAAACAAACCCAAATAAATGTAATTCTACAACTTATTATGCTGGAAAAGGTATAAAACATAACACATATCCCAAACTTAAATCATAAGACCTTTGTAAGAGCAGTGTGCTGCAATGGTTAAACTGCTCTGACACCTGATAACCATTAAGTGTCCTATTTATGTTGGCTTCTTCCCTTATCCTCCCTGTGTTGGAGAAGTCAAAACATATACAACAGAACCAAGTAAAGCACCATGTCTATGGTGGTTAACTGCTCCCAGTGTGTGATATGGTCCACTGTACTCAACTTGTATTCACTTGAAAAGTTGAGTCTGTTTGGAGGACAAGGGGAAGTCAAGGCAGTTTTGAAATAGGATGTCACACTTACAGCAGATCTTCGAGGATGAGAGAATAAAGCAAGAAGGGAAGAGACAGAGATGTGATAGTCCTGATGCATCCTAGCCTTCAGACAAATGACCAGTGGCTAAAATCTGCTCCCCTCCAGCATCCTCAAGTCACTTTCTCAGCCCCCTTTACTCTCCAGCACGCTTCTCTCTCACCTGTGACAACTCAATGACCTCAACGTTTTCCTTCTTCACCCTCTAAACATAAAAACAGAACAATCCAGTGCAATCCATTCACACTGAGGAGTATGGCATACCACATTGAAAAAGCTTAAATAGGCCGGCGCCGTGGCTCAATAGGCTAATCCTCCGCCTTGCAGCGCTGGCACACTGGGTTCTAGTCCCGGTCAGGGCACCGATCCTGTCCCGGTTGCCCCTCTTCCAGGCCAGCTCTCTGCTGTGGCCAGGGAGTGCAGTGGAGGATGGCCCAAGTGCTTGGGCCCTGCACCCCATGGGAGACCAGGAGAAGCACCTGGCTCCTGGCTTCGGATCAGCGCGGTGTGCCGGCCACAGCGTGCCAACCGCGGCGCCCTATTGGAGGGTGAACCAACGGCAAAAAGGAAGACCTTTCTATCTCTCTCTCTCACTGTCCACTCTGCCTGTCAAAAATAAAAAAAAGAAATAAATAAAAAAAGAAAAAGCTTAAATAAAGTAGCCTAATAAGAGTTATAAAATCCAACCAAGGGCCTGCCAAAGCCAACACTATTCTGAAATAAAGTGCTAAAGTTTCAAACCAATTACAGCCTGAAAATCAGTACTTTTTATTTGTTATTTCTTAAAAGTATTGAAAATCTCATGTCCTATTTAAAAAATATAAGCAACACATATCAACTGAATAAATATCAGTTCAATTATAGTTATAGAATCCAATAAACTATTGAAACTACTCCCTAACAGGATTAAACCTAATCTTTCACCCTACTAAATTAAATTGTTTTGAGAAATGTGTATGTGGCTGTATATTGTGTTTCAAAAATAACTGATTAAAATCAAGGTTTGTATGTAGTGGGTCAATTTTATCAGGACCTAGAAGAGGGAAAAGCTTGTGTGAAAACAACAGTATCACTCACCCTAGGATAGAAGAACAACCCAAAACAGTAAGAATACAAAGGCAGGAGAGTGCCCAAATGAATGGGGAAACTCCCAATCAGGAATGCATTCTGAGTTGGACACCAGGGAAGCCAAAGGGTAGTGTGTGAAACACAATTCAAAGTCCAGGTCATGTTCAGTCAAGATTAGCTTAAAGAGTAGGGAAGTTCTTAATGGTGAAAATTAAAGCATCAGCAAAAGGGAGGAAGAGAAGTTTGGAAAGCAACGGGCCTTGATTGCCCCAGAAAATGTGTTAACACTGATAAAACTCTTTCCCTTTGAGGCTTTGTGTAGTAGCACAGTAGGCTCAATGCCACATCCAAGCTTATTTTCTTCATTTGACGGTAAGGTGTTCGTAAAGATCAGTGCATGCATCAGACACCAGTGGGTCTATAATATGTCTCTGTCCCATAGGAACTCCATTCACTGAAGTCTAGTGTCTCACTGCTAGGACTTGTTTGGGACTGCTTCAAGTGATATCCAGGGGTTTTATTTGATACTACTTGTAGCATCCAACCTATTAAATGATTGAAGATTTCAGCTATTGAGTATTCACCACACATACAGAAAAACATAACCATATTCTACAAATAGCTCAAGTTGAATTCTGTGCAATGTCTTCTCTAGGTGGCGAGAAGTCACTCAACAAAAGCTATTTTTCTTGCACTCTGTTTTTCATTATTTTTGGCACAGATTTTATTATTAAGTTCATTACTGAGTAAAGCAGATTGTGACAAAATGCTTCCATAGGTCAAGAATACATGGGTATCATCACCACTTCTGGGGAACATATCTTTAATCTCAATCACTCCTCAAAGGTTCTTAAAGACATCAGAATAATGGATTATTTAAAAAAGAAATTTGAAACCCTAGACAGAACAAAAGATGGTATGGTGATGGTGCAAAGAAGGCTTAGGTACTGATAGCATGTGAAGAAATATAAAAATGTTTTATTGAAACAAAGTAAGCATAACAATCTAATTATGATATATCCTACAATCCTGCCTACAGGGTAGGCAGTTTACAACTCTGATGTCAATTAACTTTGGATGTGTTCAGTTACTTATATAGTTAGTGAACTGACTTCTACAAACGTGGGCTTCTTTTGTTCCTCTTTATCTGTTTCTTCTATTTTTGAGAGAACCATCTGGACTGAGTATAGTAATTCATTAGGGCAAAAATGGTAATGATTTTGATGCAATTAAACAGTCATGTCCTCATTAGGATTCCATGTTAGTATACTTTCGTTCACTGCCCACTAATTATTGCTCATTTTCTTTTAAAATTTTTATCCAGAAACTGTATTCTGAGAATGCCATGATGATGCACAAGCAGCATTGCAATCTCTTATCTCTCCCTTTAAACCATTTGCATTTAGGTATCTTATTTTGATCACAGTCCAGAAAAACATTATTTTCTTAATTGGTATGCTGGCATTCTCCTGGCACCTTTCCTGCATTCAAAGTCATATTTTTTTTTCGTATCTGAGATTTCTCCTTTTATATTCATCAGATCCGATAACTGATTTTGTGTTTTGGAATTATTTGTACATTCTTCTCAGTTTGCTAGGCTCCTCTAAATCTTATGTTTTAATCTTATTCCTTCTATATCTTTTATTTCTCTTCTTTGGGAGACTTCATCTTTTTTAACAAAACAATTGTTTCCGAATTTTCTCTGCTAGTATTATCATTCAAATATTCCTGAATTTAAACTTCCATAAATTTTTAAAGTATGATTAATGAATTATTTATGGCCTACTTCTTAGCCGAGAAGTACATTTTGCACCAGATTGTCCAACGGTCCCTTGATGAGCCTAATAGTGAATTTGTCATTTATAGGTACTGTGGCTCTAGCCTAAGTGACAGTCTCTGCAGTGGGCTTTAAGTTCCTGCCAACTGGGATGCTATCACAGTTAGAAGAGGGTTTGAGAAAGTCTAGGCAAGATTATCACGGATTGCTAAAATATCAGCAGCCTATCTTGGAACTACATTAGTGTCAGCACCACATTATACAAATAAAACATTAAAAAATCACAGCATATTCAAAAATATCTGAGCAAATTGAAACTTACAGCAAATATCAATTTGGGAACATGAAAATATCTTGTAGTCTAAAAGAATAACAATGCAAGAATAGATCAGAGCTGGGCTTCTCTTCAAAAGATTTTCTATACTATATATACAAGAAGACTTTAGAGAGCCTCTGAAATCTGTTTAAGAAAAACAAAAGCAGGCATTGACGCTATTAAACAAGAGAAGGCAATGCATTTCTACAAATGAAAAATATGCAATAGAACAATTAGGATAGTCATTGGGAGCACTAAAAACTACAATAGGAAATGCAGAAGAACAATGGAAAGAATTAAGAAAGCAAACTGTCAAACAGATCATGGAGAAAAGACTGTGAATATTCAACACTTGACTAACAAACTCTTCAAGAAAACAGAACAAAAAGCGATGCGACTGATGATCACACTTACAAGCCTTTCTTAAGTGTTCTCTGTCTCATAAATTCATGAAGGATTTCAGGCAAAGTGCAAAGGGTGTTATGAGTTCAGGCTTTACGGTAAATAGCATGATTTCTCCAGTTACTTCAGCCTTTGGAGATTGTAGTTCGTTTTCATTGCTATATGTATAGAGTTCCCATATCTCTTATTAAGGTTACTTTTTTATTGATTTTATACTTTCTGGTACTAATGTGAAGTAAATATTACTTTTCTTATTTTTCCCAGTATATTGCTTTCCTAGCAGATTTTTAAAACAGTATCTTATAAACCTCCAAATACACTAAACCTCTTGTTAAACCCAATACACTTTAACGCTTTTGTATTAATTTGATATATAGTATAATGAGTCTTCCTTTTAATATTTATCCTGATTAGTTTTTCCATGTCTTATTCTATCCATTGAAATTTTAAAAATAATAAAAAAGAAATGATGAGACTAGAAATTTGTGAATCTATTTGCAATTGATTGGCTAGTAAAAAATGCATATGTTATATTTTTATTTGCAATATGTACTTTTGTTGTCAATAGTGGTTACATTTTAGCAAATGTGTTTGCCATGGGATTTTTTTAGGGTGACTACTTAGCAGTGTATTAGTAGATTAATGGTTTCTCTCAACTATTTTGTGTTTGAAATATGTAATAAACAGAACACAGTCTCATCAAAACCCTGTCGATATTTATATTTGTGTGTTGGTTATTTGTTCTTTAAGGTGGATAAAGCAATCTTTTACAGGTAATTAGAAAACATAACTAAGGACAATGTGCAAATAAAGGAGAGTAAGATTACCACTAGGTATGTATTGTGAAGATACAATAAATAAATGCTAGAATTTGTTTTTATAACAATAAATAAAAGCATGTAACATAAACACAAAAATAGCATGATTGTTAGAAAACGTAAAACCCAATTTGGAAAATGTAAGATAAACAGTAACTAAAGTGCTTTGAGAAAAAATATTAATTGAGTCTGGTACAATTAAGCAGGAACCAAGTAAATTGTCCAACTCTGCCATCAACCTTAAGGGTTCTCCACGGTCCAAGTTAACTCTTCTTCTGACAGTCTGCCCTTTCCTTACTAGAGGATTTCATTTCTTTTAATTCTAAGGAAAAGTGCCTTTTGAGATATTATTGCATGTGTGTGTGTGTGTGTGTGTTCATAACGCATGTTAAAGAAAAGATGCAGATGGTATTCCAGGTGGGTAAGAAAACATCTCATTCTTGTCATCTTTTATATTCCCAATTACCTGGCAAAAACTCAGAACATTGTGTATACTGAAAACTTCACTCACCATTCTCTAAATGTCCTTTTAGTTTACATGATCTCCATCTCCAATTTCATCTCCCTATGTGGATGCTCTTTTCTGTTCACCTGAAACACTCCGAAATTCTCATATTATCAGCTTCATCCAAAAGAAAATAAGCTTTTAAATATTTGGAGTAGCAAAGACACACCTCGTTTTCTGGTTTGTTTCCACTGCTTTGTGCTGTCTGAGCAAAATGTCTAAGAGTGAGGATGCTGCCATTCACTAAAGATGACTAATGATGAAACTGGAGGAAAAGCAGACGTGGGTCCATTAGGATCTGATGGTGCTTGAGTGAGTTCCGGGTGCAACGGTGGCCCTGCAAGATGTGTACTGCAACTACAATAGATGGCACAAAAGAAACAAAGCATTGACCGAAGTACAGAAAGAAAGACCATAAGAATTAGCCCTCCCCTGTGTTTTCCTTTCAAATTTAATTACTTGATATTTAAAAAAGAAATTATGGAGGAGATAAAAGTAAAAAAAAAAAAAGGCACACATAAATAGGGACATTAGACAAAGAGGGAGAGTGGGAATGAACACATCTCTCTTGTAATTCTCTTCCAGCACCCCATGGATAGGTCTGGGCCTCACACACCCAGCCAGGCCTTAAAGCCTATCCAAATATTATTAAGCTTAAAAAAACCCTTCCTACCAGTTCCTAAAAACAGGGCTTTGAGTAACAGCTAACTTAGATAGTCCTGCACCTATTTGGATGGGTCCTCACTGAGGACTTAAAGGGACTATCTCTTTGGGGGGGGGGGGGGATGCCAAATAATCCAAAATGCAGATGGTTCAATGTAAATGATGTATTAGTCTGTTTCCTTTCCCAGACTAAGTCTCTGGTCTTGTACATTAACTTAACTTCCTAGCGAAACTAGCTACTAGGTATGGGGGCGGGGGGTGGGGGGTGGGAACATAGCCAGTTGCTAGAGTGTTAATTATTTAACCCTTATCCTCACCCCTGGGGAGAGAAAACCAGACCCAGAGAGGATATGGGCCATGAGACAATTTCCTACTTTTGCAAACTTCAGGCAGTCCCAGCATTTCCCTAACAGGTTACAGATTCCTAGATACAGGGAAACAGCACAGTTCCTAAATCAGGCTCTCAACAGGGAGCCAAAGCAGAGGCCCCTCCTTTGGGAAAACCAAACAAACAAAACATGGCTTTCATCCATTGAAAAGCTGCCATGATTAGGGCTCTCACAAAGGGATCGCTAAATCAGTCTTTCAAAAAGGCAGGCCCTGGACCTGCTACCTGCTACCCAAGAAAGTGCTCCCAACTAGGGTCAAACTAAAGGGGTACAAAATCATGTTCATGCTGTCTTGGACAAGGCCAGACAACTCCAGGACCAGGTCAGAAAATGCTAAAATATATGGCCTAGCATCACATTTGGTCATGGAAATCCTGGTCATTGCCTCTCCTTGGCAACACAGCGGCCACATTCTTTCTGCCTCTCTGCAGACTATTGTGCTTTAACATCCTTGTTTGCTCTGTCTCTAACAGAAGACAAGCCATCTGGTTCCAGGTACTTCTAAGACATGGCTTCCAGCCTACCTCATCAGACAAGGTGACCTGCCCTCTGGCCCAAGCAGGACAATGCTTCCTGAGACTACTGTCAAACACAATAGGACAGATAGCAAGAGAAAAATACCCATATCCATCTCTACACCCATTTTTTCAGCCTCCGAAGTAGCTACAGAAGACAGACTACCTGCCATGTATCACCATAAGATGATGGGTATTATCTCTCTTGAGGGGGGATATGTTAGGTAACAAGTCAGAAATCAAGCCTGTGTGTGTGAAAAAGGCTGAAGACCAGCACCTGCTGTGGAAGCTCCAGAAGCCCAGCATCTTGCACTTCAAAGTCCTGCTGAGACCCTGATAACCTCCCCAGGTGATCCCAGCCGCCCCCCCTCCCCCCAAAGCTCCCAGGAGAATTCTCTCCTCAGGACCAAATGGGTTACCTGACGTGATAACATGGGGCAATAGAAGCTTCACAGATGCCCTAAGGGAAGTCCCTCTGCTCTGCCTGGCTGCCCAGCACCAGCAAATCTGAGAAGGAATTTACCAGTTTTCACCCAACAAACCCTTCTGCTAGGACGTAGCATTCTTTGTCTTGGAGGAGAGGGGGAGGTGGGTAAACAGATGGTGCACTCAGCCCTCTGCCTCTCAGCTGAGCCGCCTGCCTAGCCTGCCCAGGTGTACTCCCTTCGTTCAACATTCAACTATGCAACCTCGCTCTCCCCTGGTCTGGGTGATGGGGCACTCTGTCTCTTCCGTTCTGAGGGATGCCCTATCCCCAATAAAGCTTTATCACTCCGACACAAAAAAGAAGATAATAAGAACTCTGAGTCAATGAAGGGAGGAGAAACAGCTGGAGAAACAGAATTAACGTACAGAAGCTTAGGGCAAAGCCTCTTCTTACTATTCTTCTACTGAGGAGAATATTCCCTGTGGCCAAGAGGTTTGTCTTTGGATCAGCAGCTTAGGGAGGTCTCAGCACATCCGGTAGCACACATGCATACAGCGCTCAGTGAGGATATACTGTTCGGAGGTCTCCGGCACTCTTCTAATCCTGGTTTACATCAATGAATGAAATGGGCCAAAACCTAGAGTGGACCCTGTAAGCTTTACTTTCCAAGTGGGGAAATACACACTGAACACAAGTATGTAAGTGTTAGAGTGTGTTAAAAGGGGATCAGTGCAACAGGAAAAAGTTAGTTCAGGTAATGGGAGGGTGAGAACACAAACAAAGAGAGATACAATTAAAATGGAAATGTCTAAAGGTGGTTCCATCAGGAAGGTGCTATTTGAATTAAGACTTAAAGATGATGCAGTAAACCATCTGGAAAAAGTGAATTCTAAGCACTTTACTATCTTTTTAGGATTGAAGTTACTGAAATTATATTTACTAATGATTAAAAATTTTTTATAGTTAAAACAGAATAATGAGGGCTTTGTGAGAAAGTACCTTTTAAAAGTCTTATTACAAACATAAAATACTGACTTAAACCTCAGCACTGGGGTGGGCTTGGTGGTGCAGCAAGTTAAGCTCACGCTGGAGACACCTGCATCCCCTATTGGAATGCTAGTTCAAGTCTCAGCTACCCCACTTCTGATCCAGCTCCCTGCTAATGTACCTTAGAAGCAGAAGATGGTTCAGGTACTTGAGTCCCTGGTACTCACGTGGGAATCCTGCCTGGCTATTGCAGCTATGTAGGGAGTCAACCAGAAGATGGAAGATCTCTGTCTTTGCTGTCATTCTGCCATTCAAATAAATAAATATTAAAAATAAATAAGTAAATCTTTAAAAATAGCCTGTTTCTTAGACAAATGAATGTGTCCATCTGTGTAATAGACTGTTGAATAGCATCTACCACTGAGGGATATTGCACATGAAAACGTTTTCCAGAAGGGTTGACTCATATTACATATTAAATAAAAGTAACTTATCCATTCACACAACAAATATTTATAGGATAATAATGATCTTGAACCAAATCCACTCTTCTATGAATAGCAAACTGACTTTTTCCTGTTCTAGTAGAAAAAAATTTAAAATAGAGAATTACCTAGATTCCCAAATGACCATTACATAACTTAAGTTCCATTAACTTGTCATGTTTTAAATATGGCATTCAAGAATTTTTCATTAATTTTTAAAATTTCTTTTCATTCTCACCGAACTTCTGTCCAAATTCAAATATAGCATTATCCTATAAAGAGACCCTTTCATTAATTCATTTATTCAATCAGCTTTCACTCATTTTACCAATATTTGTTCAGCGACCTGTACCTCAAATGGTCCCTTGTTGGTACCTAGCAATCATAATAGAGTCTCTAATCTAGTCCACCTTCCATTCTCCTGGAAATTATTGCTCATATTCTTCTTGTGTGGGAGCTCTGACATGAAGTGGGATTGCTTCAGTGCACAGAGACTTTTTATGACCTAGCCTTAGAAGTCTGTGGCATCCCTTCTGTCATTTTCTACTGCTCAAACAGCCACAACTTCCTCCAATCCAACAAAAGGGCACTTACGCATCTCTCCACACAGCAGGAGCATCAGAGAATTTATAAGTTATGTTTTAAAGTTGCCATTCTCTAACCTCCAGTCATAAATCATTTACATTCCTCTCACATGCAAAATACACTCATCCTGAGAAAACTGTAGAACTCTAAGCTCACAAGAACTCAATTCAAACCTCTCACCGAGATACTCTATAGAAGCTTCTAGCTAAGCTTCTTGTGTCCCTAAGACAACCCCCACCCATGAATAAAATGCTTGCTGTAAAAGCTCAATGCAGGAGAACTTACTGTTACTTCAACCCAACCATTGGTACAGGCTCCTGATCTCCTGTTCTTAGGAGAGACATTAAAAAGGGCTTACAATTGTGAAGCCTTCCACTCTCCCTCTGAGATGAAGATACTTCACACTGTTTATGAAAAAGATGGAATTAAAAGTTTACTTTGGAGCAAAGAAGCTTTGAAATTCATGTGTGGTATTCTCACACTACACATTTTCCATCAACTTTTTGAAGTCCTCTCATATGTATGAATTTTAGAAAATGTTCACATCAAAATAAATTTCTCTCTTCCATTTTTCATGAACTATTATTTGTAAATGTTGACTCAAATGTGAAATTTATACACTTCGGAGGAGTACCTTGCAACTGCTCAGCACACGTATATAGCATAAACTCAGGTCCCATGAATATTTAGCACCTACAATTCAAGAGACTCTTTCCCAAAGCCATGGAAGCCACTCTTTGCAGTGTAATTATCCAGAGAAATAGGACCTCTGTTTCCAATTTCTGCAAGAGGACAGAATCCTTGTTTGATCCCTGCCAGCTAACAGCAGACATTTACAGTGGCCAACCTTTAGTAATTTTCCACTTGGGCCCCTAATTCCTCCCCATCCCTAATCCTTCATTGTCCCTAAAAACAGGCCATCAATTCTGCATAAGTCAGAATGGAGCTCAGCTCTTTCCCCGACTGTTAGTAGTTACTAAAGTCTATTTTCAGCACTTTAATTTCTGCCTCTATTTACCTTTGATGTCCTTCCTCTTAAACCCCAAAGTCTCATCCTATGACACTAAGGATTATATTTCCAGGAAACTGTCATTTAAATCAGCTCAAGGTACAATGACACTTTTGGGGTATGATAGCTTTAGTAAACTTCGAACTAACAAGAGAAATTCTCCTATACTGTCACACTCAAACTACAACGGTAGGGCATACCTAGATAACTGCTACAGACAATCTATGGGAGTTATACACTCATACTGGTTCATAGCAATCCTGAAATTCAGCAAGGCACCTTGCTAGCTTTCTTAGATTAGATTATAGGTCTTACTTCCAGAGAAAGTATTAGTTCTACATCTTGGTTTCTTGATTTTTCCTTCTGAAGACTTAGTTTCATCTTTGGGTCAACTTTTCTTTTTCATAAGAGATGGTACATGCTAGCAACTAAGTGGACTTTCTTCCCAACTTCCTGCCTACAAAATGTAGGGTCATTGTACCGTTTTGTACTGTCTATATTTCTTTTGCTCCACACTGATAAAATGCCCTTAAAAATTCTTGTGGATTTTCTGTGTATCCGTTTATGAGTCTCCTCCATCAAATAAAAATTATGTTAACAACTGGCTTAAAGGGATGTCCCCTCCCCCTTGGGGTTTCTGTAAGGTTGCTGTGGTGAAACACTGTTGAGGTTTTTTGAAAGCCCATCATTTAACAGAGAGGCTGAGCAAGAGCTATCCTTAAAAGCCTGTAAATGCCATCTGTGTATTTGAAAGGGTTATGAAGCATCTCCTTAAGTCATTCTGACATTCTAACAAATGGCTTCATGGTTACATGTTGGGATTCATACTTTTTCCTGGTAGAGTTTCAGATAATGTGATGGATTTTATTTTTCCTTAAAGTTCTTTCTTACTCTGAAACAAACAAAACTGAAAGTTTTGCTAATAGAAACAGGGTAAGACTCTAGAAAGTCCTGAACTTTTTGTATTTCCCTGAACTTTGCCTGAAAATATAGCTTAATTATTTCTTCACATCTCTCTCTCTCTCTCTGCATCTTTTTCTACATCAATTTAAAAAATATGGGGTACTTTCAATATTTGTCTGAAATCTTTTTTAGTCAAATCCATCAGTTAATTGAGTAAGTAATATATTTTTCACATAGATACAGATGACAGTGTTGTTAAAACTTATACTATGACAATACGAGTCATAGTATACTCTCTCTCTCTAATAACAATCTTCTCTCTGCCTTGAAAGCCTTGCCCAAAAGCCTGAAGTCCTATTCCTGGGACTTTAGGGATAATGTCCAAAAATCCCTCATCCCTTTAAGTAACATTAAAGGGCCTTTGGCAAAACATGCTTTGTTTATACTAGTAGAACCCCACTTATGTAACTAACTGTATGTTTCAGTTATTATACTTTATCATATTAAACTTGGCCACAACAATTGTTTTATTAGGGTCAAAGATTTTGTAGGACAAGTCTTATTCTGGGCTGTTTTAAGCACTGAAAGAGTAGATAAACAACAGAAATTATTTCTCACAGCCCTGGAAGCTGGGCTGTCCAAGACCAAGGCACTGGCAGATAACATGTCTGGTAGGAACCTGCTTCCTGGTTTGCAGACCAATCAGCTCTAGACACAATGAAGCATTTGGGGTCTGATAGCTTTAGCATTGTGTCTCTCAATTTGAGGGACCTATTGCATCTTTACATGGCACAGAGCAGAAAGAGGAAGCTGACGGCTGCATCTCTTCCAGTAAGTATACTAATCCAACAAAGGGGTTCCACCCAATAATCTATCCTCCAAAGACCCCCATCTGAATTTTATGGAGACATATTTGGTCAGTAACAGACAAGAATTAGAACAGCACTCTCAGTGAAAATGATGTATCTCTGTCCCATTATGTTGATCTGTTTCCATGATGGTGGATATTGACTGGAAGACACAACAGTGGGGGTGAATCTCACTGGAGGCTAAAATTATCTGTAGGATTATTTACTCACATGGCTGGTGAGTTGGCTAAGATGAGTTGAATAGTGGGAATGCCAACCCGTGTACCCATGCACAGCCTTTCCATGTGACTTGCCTTCTTCACAGCACTGCAGCCTCATTGCTAATTAACAGGAGAGCTTGAATCCCTAAGTCTGGATACAGAAGCTATATCCTCTCTTACGATGATACCTTTGAAATCCCATAGCATAGCTTGGGACTCAATTGAAACTACGACAAATCAATCCAGATTCAAGAAGAGAGAAATTAGATTACTGCTTAATGGAGGTCACAGATGGAATGAGACATAATTGGGTCATATTTGGAAAATATAATCATCCACACTCAACAATAAATTTGTCAAGTATATGGTTAAGAAATTCATTAGCTTATTCAAATAACCTCCTAACACACACACACTATTATGTACTTCACATAATGTAGGTTGCTAATGATATATAAATGTGATTCATGTTCATATTGCTTGAGAAATTCAGTTTAGTTTAGATTTCCTTATTTCGAACATCCACAAAAAGTTTCAAGGAAATATTATAATATATAACAATCAGTAGTTTCAAGGAAATACTCCAATGTAGCCAGGAGCATGAGCTTTGTGGTTCTAAGTCTGCTACGAAGCTATGAAAGTTTAATCAACTTACTTAGATTCTCAGAGCTTCAGGGTTTGTTTTAAACAACTTTATTGACATGATTTATATAGAGTAGACTGCATCCATTACAAGTGTGAAATCTGATGAGTTTTGACAGATATATAGATGCATAAAACTAATGGAATATACACCAAATGAAGCTAATGTTACAGCCAAGAAACAGAACACTAATAACTCCCACTCCCCAAAATTTCTGTGTGTCCTTTTTCAATCCATCTTTTTCTCCACCTCAGCTCCATGCAATCACTGATCCACATTCAATAACTCTGGGTTAGTTTTCATTTTCTAGGATTTTCAATAAATAGACTACAAAACTATACATTTTATGTCAGATTTGTTTTAGCTAGCCTAAGGACTTTTGAATTTCATCAAAGTTATTGTATGCATTAGTATCATATTCCTTTTTATTGTGAGTAGCAATACATTTTACAGGTATAATACATTTCATTTATCTGTAAAAGGAGCCACTGGTGCGGCGACACCCAACCCAGACTGGTAAAATCACAGGTAGATCCAGAGCTGCAGGTACTGGACTCCAACTGTGACAGCTGAGACTCGGCCCACACCCAACCCAACCCCTGTATGTTAGAAGGTGGGACATGGAGTAAAAATGTTTATTCTTATTCTCAGGTTTGATATTTTATGCTGTTTGTCCTGTTGGGTTTTAGATTCACTTGGGACCTATTATTCCTGTCCCTTTCTTCTTTCTCCCTTTTGGAATGGCAATGTTGATCCTCTGCTTATATCACCACTGCCTTTTGGAATTACACAACTCATTTAATTTCATAGACATGGCCAGAGGGAAATTTGTCTCCCTACAAAACCCTACATGCGTCTCCTTCATATCTGATTTATGTGAAACTCTGGACTTTAGAGTTGATGCTGGAATGAGTTAAAACTTTCAGGGCTAACTGGGATAGAATTAATTCATTGTTCATGTGAGAAGGGCATGAAATGCGAGAGGGGGGTGTTAGAGTCTGATTGTTTGTACACTCCCCAAATCAGTACATTTAAATTTAATACACAGTGCAGTGGTGTCGGAAGGTGGAGTTCGGTAGGTGAGAAGGTCATGAGGGCAGGACTCTCAGGATTTATGTTAGTGTTCTTATAAAAGAGGCCTAGAGAGCTTGTATCCCCATGTGAGGAAGCATAGCAGGTGACCTCTAGGAGGGGTAGGCTCTCATCAGACACTGAATCTGCTAGAACCTTGATCTTGGACTTTCTAACTGCCAGAACGATTAGCAATAGATTTCTGTTTTTACAAATTACCCTAAGGCATTTTGTTACAGCAGCCTGAACAAAGACAGCAAACTTATTAAGCGTAATTTGGATTATTTCCAGTTTGCGCTTATTATACATGAAGATAACATGAATATTCATATCAAATATTTGTGTAGACATTTATCTTTATATTGTTTGACTATCTAGGAACAGAATGTCTAGATCACATGTTGGTATATATTCAATTTTTTAAGAAACTTTCAAACTGTTTTTTCAAAAGTCCTTGAACCATTTTTATATTTCTACCAGCTGAGGATAAGCATTCCAGTTGCTCAAAATTTCAATTTTTATGTCTGTAAAATAGTAAATATTTATCAGGATTTCTAAGAAAGATAAAAATAATTCAATCAAACTTCTAGCACAGGACCAATTTGTATCTGACCATCATTTGCTCAGTGAAATACTATGTGATACAGTTATCTAGGAACAGTAATTCAGACATAAAGATGCAAATATGTAGGGCTAGTCATGAATCCGCAGAGAGCACTGGGACTGGATTAATATGGGACATGGATTAGTGAAGAAGAATCAACATTGCATAAAAGCATTACTATTGAACTGTGTCTCAAGGGAAAACACAGGAAAAGACACACTGCATAGTTATAACCATGGTTTCTCTCTGATAAGAGGGATATAGAAGGGAGGGTAGCAATATGATGAAGAGGAACTTTATCTGTTAATTTTTTTGCTATTCTAAAAACTCATCTATTCATCTGGTGATATTAATTAAGAATCTGTTGCATAATCACTGAGGCTATGCCCTATCTCTGATCCCGTAGAGCTCATATTAAATTCAGGGAGACAAATAAAATGTTTTATTAGTCCATTTTCTGTTACTATAATGAAATAGCTGAGACTGGAAGCTTTATAAGGAAAAGGAGTTTATTCAGCTCACTGCTCTGTAGAATCAATGGCATGGTGCCAAAATCAGTTCCTTTCTGGGGACGACCTCTTGGTGGAGGGTATGACAGTGACAAGTATGTGAGGAAGAAGGAGGGATCACGTGGCAAGACAGGAAGCCGAGCAAGGAGAGGAGCCAGTCTTGCCCTTTTCATAACTCTCTTCATTCAATCAATTAAGGGTCCCACAATGACTTCCTTCCTATCTTCTGAAGGCAGCACCCACAAGAAGATCTACTGACTTCCCATAGAACCACCACTTAAAGATCCCACCACTTCTTAACCTCACCACACTACGGACCTAGCCTCTAACACATGCACTTCTGGGGGACAAACTGCATACTAACACAACTGTAGATAAACAAACACAAAAAGCAATACACATAGTAAAAACTGTCATTGAAGAAAGAAAAAAAGACCAAGGCCACAGAGTAGATTTATTCTATGTAGGGTGCTCATGGAAGGGCTCTTGGAGAAGGAACAAGAAAGATTCATCATGTGGCCAGCATAGGCAAGGATAGAAGCAGATGAAATAATAATTGCAAATATTTTTTAAACTTTGAACAAGAAAGTGTGTGACATGCTTTAGAAACTGATAGAATGACTTGGATGGTTGCAGGGGAAGGGGGAGAATGGCACTAAATGAGGTTGGAATAAAATGCAGCGGTCAGATAATAGCCTTGTAGGGCATGGGAAAGCATTTTGTTTTATCTTAGGTGCAGTGGGAAACAACTGCAGAATTTCAGACAAAGATACAGAATGACATGATTTATATTTTGAAAGAAAAACACAGGTTTCTATGAAAGCAATGAATTGTGGGGCCAATAATGGAAGTGAGAAAATAGACTATGGATCTATTTCATCCAGGAGATTGTCTAGGGTATAGGTGAGCACAGGGAAGAAAAGACATATTAATCATCTACACCATGTGCTAATGTTCAACAACTGGCAGTGAAAATATAGAGCTGTGAATAAATTAAGAATATATTTGAAAGGTCATTAATAGGAATTATTGATGGAATAAATGTGCATAGTGAAGAAAACAGTGGGATCAAGCCAGATTCTTACTCTGATAGCTGGAGCATCTGGTTGAAAGATTGTTCTGTTTATTGGAATGAATACAATGGTAAGGAGATTTGCCACTGAGAGCTCATTAACCAACAGGAATGCTGACTTTGAAGAATCTATAAGACAATTAGGAAGGCGGGTTCTGAAGGGGAGTTAAATACATATTGCAAAAGTACAGACCTGAAGTCTGAGAGGGAGATCTAAATTTGAAACTCATCAGTCTAACTGGCAAATACATACATGACCATGATTACAATAACCTTAGGAGACAGTAGAAAGAATAAAGATAAAAGAACCCAGAACTGAAATCCACGAAATCCAACATTTGTAGGCAGTGGAGGAAGGAGTCAGCAAAAGAGGCCCCAGAGGAGTGTCCAGTGGCAGGCAGGAAACTAGAAGTTTTTTTTTGTCAGAAGAATTAAGATAAGTGGATGTTATTTCAAGCAGAAATCTAATGATGATGAGAAGTTGAATAGAATGCAAACAAGGAAGGACTCTTATGTGGAAGTTACTAGAAGCATATGAGTGGTTTTATTCCAATGTTGTGAAAATCAGATGATTCTGAGTTGATAGTGCCAAAAATTTTAGAAGATCCAAAGCTAATATGACTATGAAAGGAAACAAATATTAGGCAGTAGCCAGAATGCTTTATGCCTCTTTGTTTTCTTTAATAGATTTTTCTTTATCTAATTTATTTGGGAGGCAGACACACACATATTATATATATATATATATATATATATATATATATATATATATATATGAGACAGACATTGTGCGTGAGTGCTCTCTTCCCTGTTGGCTCATTTCCCAAATGCCCACAACAGCTCCCCAGTGAGGCAGAAGCCAGAGTAGGAAACTCAGTCCAGATCCCCCATGCAAGTGGCAAGGTCTCAACCACCCAAGTCATCACCTGCTGCCTCCCATGGTGCATAGCAGCAGAAAGCTGGAATTGGGAACAGAGCCAGGACCTTAACCCAGGCATTCCAACACGGGACTCACTGATCCCAGCTGTCATCCCAACCCCCAGCCAAACATCTGTCCCGTGATTCATCTTTTTTGAAAAGGGGAAGATTTTAGCACATCACTATACGCTGATGAAAAATATCCAAGAAGGATTAGAGTTGATGCAGGAGAGAGGTGAGCCAATGAAAGGAGGCAAAGTCCTTAGGAGGTAGTAGGGCATGGGCACTAGGGTACTTCAATAGAGAACCCCCTTATTGTCTTCATTGTTTTTCGGTGAACTTGCACAAGGTTTTTCATGGAAATAACAGCAATGAAACTGACCTATGTCCAAAAAGAGGAAAAGAAAGTAATAACATTGGCATGAGTATTTATTTATTTATCATTTAGAGACTTCAAGAAAGAACTTAAGACGGATTACAAGAGTGCAGACATAAAAGTGTTTAAACCGGAGCACCACAGCAAGCTCTAATATTGAAAAGAGTGGAGTGGGTTTGAGAGATAATATTTTCAAAAACAGAGTTAACAGAAGCTACTAGAAACAAGAATAAAATCTGGGCTACGCTTTCTGGCCATCAAAGCAAAAGGCAAATTTAATATATTAAATAATGGAATACAGTAGCATTAATGGAGCCTTTTTTAAAATAATTAAGGGTGACATTCATTATGACAGATTGTTTAATAAAAATATGAATGATACTGAAGAACAGAACAGATAATATTCTATAAGAGTTTACAAAACACCCAGAAATATTCTTTTAAGGACCATTTTTCAAAATGTTTCTTGGAAAAAATAATTGAAGCCTCAATTTTAACTTATGTTTCTGAATACATTTCTGTGATGGGTGAACACTCTCTCATTCAGGTATCACTGCCAGAGAAGCAATCTGGTGATTTACATTTTAAAAAAAGGGGGGGGGCAACTCCTGAGGAAAAAATGCCCCACCCATTTTTTCTAAAAAGAATCAATTGTTTCATGGAAATAAAGATAGGAATGGAAGGATCTGTATTTTGTGTGTACCATAGGGTAGATATGGAAGAACAGAGTGTGAGACTAAATATGAAGAGAGGGATTGGAAGAGCCTGGTCTACCCTGAGCCCTGGGAACATGTCCTTATATGCACCACATGAGGTCTACTGGAATGGCAGGACTCTGAATCCCACTTCCAATAAACCCTCAAATTTAGGGAAAGAGGCTATAATTATTATCACTAGGCACAAAGGAGTGTATGGCATCTTGTTAAGCCAGGGGTTAATGAGGTGACAACGCCTTCTGTATGTCAGTCTGGATGGGTCTTCTCTTTGAGCCAGAAAGAAGGTGCAATGCGTGGGAATTAGGGTACAAAACAGTAATCCAAGAATGAGACCAGGACCAGGCCTTAGTGCTAGTTTCAGGGTGGCTAGAAGATCAAAACTCAAGAGGTAATTTCATATATGAAACAACAACAACAAAAAAAATTCTGTTGACTGAGCAATCTGGTTGGTCAATGTAATTTTTTAATGCAAAGTTGTGTGTCTTGAGAGAATTGACTAAGGGAATAGTGGATTACACATTTGTATAGGAAGCTAAGACTATTTTGCTGGGTATTTTTTACCTTTGAAAACTGACCTTTCTGATTAAAAACATGTTAAACAGTCCTTTTCTCATTCAATTCTGCCTTTGTTGTTACTCCCTTGAATATCTCAAAGAGAATTTAATCTGATTGGGTTAATTAACATAGGTTCAAAATACAAGGTGCAGTTTCTGCTCCCAATTAGTAAACAGGATAGGCCATGAGTTAGCTGTAGGATCTCTTGTATGTCCAAGTATATTAGCATGGGCAGTAATGGATATTTACAGGCACTCATTTGAAGGACCTAATTGGCAGGGCAGTTTCTCTTAATATAAAAGACAATTTAAAGGTAAGCTATACCTGGCCCAAATTTAATTAACTTGGGGTCCTAGTTTCCCAAAGAAGGAATCAAACACATTGGTTACAAAACTGATACTTGAAGAGCAGAGGGCAGGATTTTCCCCTTTTGAAATGCTACATTAAGAAAAGATAATATTGGTAAACTCAAATATGCCCATAGTTGTTCTGATGATGATGAGTTAGTTGGAGGATGAAGACAACAATGACAACATTATAGAGAGCACCGTTGTGCTGATGGTGGTGGTGGTAATGATGGATTTCAGAGTGATAGACTGTAAGATTTAGGAATCCAGCGATGTTTAACAAATTGTATTGTCAGCAGTGACTCACATTAATGGAGTCATTATCAGAAAATTGCATATAATTCCTGTTATTGCAAGTCCTCAGGATAATATGGCTGTTCTGCTAGGAGATTTAGAAGCTGCATGCCCTGTGTAATTTTGGAAATTGCTCTGATATTGCTCCTGTGGATACAGAGCTCAGAGCAGGCCCGTCACACGTGCAGCCCGGGCTCCTCTGGACAGCGCTCTTTGAGAGAATCACCTCCTGGTTGTCAGCACAGACTGGCTCTTGTTCTCGAACAATAAATTCTCTCATTTATTTAGTACACCCAAGTCTCTTGCCTATAGTTAACAGTGCAAAAGGAGTAACATGTTCATTTCACTCTAATTACACTTTAGAAAATCGCTCGCTTCAAAATTATAATGTCAAAAATTACCTGCTACCAGGTCTTTTGAAGGAGAACTGGTCAACCCTCACAGGCCGCATGAGTTCTTTCAAATGCCAGCACAAGGCTCTCTGGCTCTGCTCATCGCACACTGGGCTATGGCCGTCTCTGAGAGTCATTTTTTCCCCTTTTTCAGATAGTATCTCCCTTTCGATAAATTCTGGTTGCAATATTTTACTCTTTTTAATCTTCCAGGAGGGAAGCAGTAATGTCCTTCTCCCTGTCCTTCACACCGATTTCTGCTTCTCATTATATAGAGAGTCTGCTTAAGTCGTGGAGCCTGCTGCCAGTTCTATTAAACTGCAGAGGCAACTGCCAGGTCACAATTGATGCTGCAATATCGTAAAATTAACTTTCATGCAGAAATCCTTTTCCTCCTCTTTTATTCATTTTAATGCTTAAGAAATCCTGATGATTTCCCTTAGAAGGATTAGTTGTCTTTTTCTTTGGAATTGACAAGTTGGGTAGAATTCTGGTTTTGAGAGCAAAAGAAAATAGAATAAAAGCTCAATTCAAATTTCTCTAATGATTACAAAATTCTCCCCGCCTTATGGCACTGAAGTGGAAATATCTGGTGTGGAGTTTGGAGGGGAGGGAGAGGAAGGGGAGGGACTTATGTGAAAAATGGCAGATTTTTACCCAATCTCCACTCAAAGATCTCCATCCCTAGTATAAGCCTTGCCTGCCCCTTACTACTCTTTTGGGATCTATTAGAAACTATGCCTGCATTGACAGCCTAGGATGCAGGGCTCCTACTTCCTGTGATACCCACATGGTCTCATGAAGAGCGTGCGCACTAACCATCTTCCACCTCCCTCCTTCAGCAGCCGGCTGGCTCACGGCTGAAGCACAAAGGAGAGTGGGTTTGAACAAACCCGATGGTGTCACCATGAATACCTGGAAGAGCTGAAATCTTGGACAGTGTTCCATGGGTGGAAAATGACAGATGTAGGCTTTCACATTTCCAACATGAATCCTTAACTTGTCTTCAAAACATTTAGACTAAACGTGCCTCCCATTCTCCTTTTACTCTTAAATAATACTCTTCCTGAATAGAAGGGAAAATAAAAATCTGTCCTCTAGTAGCATAAGCATCAATGAAAACAATACTTGTGCTTATAGCTAATAATAATTATAATAATAATTCAAACATAGACTTGCTCTTTGATGGCAAATGAGAAATGTAGCATTTGACAAATTTTTGCATGCATGTCCAAAGGAAAACTTAGTCTAAAATGTCCTCTTTTAGAGTCAGCATTTCTAATATAAGAAGACGATTTTATGATGAATGATAACTATCACAAAACTGATATATTTCCATATTATAGCATTCCATTTTTTGAATGGTATGAAGAAAACATATACACACATAAATATTGTTTCAACGGTGTTTCACATTGAAGACTGAGTTGGGGAACAAACCTTTCATTACCTGAAGTCTAAAAATGTATCTGATTGTGATGCAATTACTAACCTGCTTAGAAAGAAGCATTCTGCAATACTGTGAAAAAGTCATGTACAACATTTATCATGTAACAATGAAATGGCAGTACTGTTGGCCACTAATCATGACTGTTTCAATTAGCCTACAATCACATTCAGCCAATGTCTCTTGAGCTTCCATGCACAGTTTATATATCAAAGAAAGAACAAAGTAAATCAACTATAAAGAGGATGAGTATGCAAAAACAACAATGATCCTAGATATCCTCTCAACTCTCAGCGAAGTAAATATATGACCCTGAGTTAAAATAACAAGTATGCATTACGTTCAGTTCTCAAAAGGAATTACTTGAAGGGATCTCAATTTTTCTGATTAGACAAATATCCCTGAGCTGAGTTTTGATCTAATAGGTCTACAAAATAAATAAATAATAAATAGTCTTCCACTGGGTGGCATGACTGAAGCTACATAAAAACAGATGTAGGTAATATTTCATAAATTTAACTAAATGTTTCTGAATAGGCTCCAAATCTAGTATGATTTACAAAGACTTGATTGCTGTTTGAAGCCAGAAAACAAATACGTTTTCTGCCAAATACACTTAAATAGTTAGCAAATTGCTCATCATCTAAATTATAGATCCATGCTAAATTTATCCTTTCCAGTAATACAATGAAGATGGCATGGCTACCTGAGGACATGCTGCAGAAGCAAAGTGAGACTTGCCTGCTTTTACCACCACGGTGTCCCAGCCATGGGGTAACATTGTGCCATACCTGGGAAAGGCCAGAGTTATTCCACTAAAGCAAGCTGTGTTCCTTCTCAGCTCCAGAAAACAATTGCTCAATATGCAAGGAATGTGCCAGCATCTGACCTTCATATGCCTATGTTAACAACATAAGAATGATACAAAGTGAAATTCAGGAACTATGGGGTATGTGTGTATGTGTGTGTATGAATAGACATGTAACTTGCAAATAATATCATAGTCTTGACTAAATCTTCATATGTCACCTGCGTGTGCCTTTTTTTTTCAGAGTATGCTGTTCCTTTCAGTTGCTATTCCTGTGGTTAACAATGACTGCCTTTTCCTTTGCTTGCATCCAGAAGTTTACCAATTCTTTAAGCAGCTTTGCAGATACTGGTTGCCTAAGGAAGCTTTTCAGACACTCGAGGCCCATCAAATCATTCCTATTTAGAAACTCCCACACTCTATTATATGAGCCTTTCTTATTAAACAGGCTTCATTCAACTTTGTATCAAAGTTACTCCTTTTTTAAAGCACATCAATTTCCATAAATACATAATCAACACATAGAAGGCAAGGTCTGTAGCTTACTCGTCTGTTTTCCCCAGCACAACCATAATGACTTACATATCCTAAATCCAAATCACATACTTAATAGAATTAAACTATATTGAACTCTGGTTATTTTTCCTGTAGAAAATGAACAATTAATAAATGTGCTCAAGACTTTTGCATCATTAAGACTTGCTAAATCAGGAATTACTAGTTATACAAGATCTATCATAATTATTTTCATTGAGGCCAAAAGTGATTTCTCCAGCCTGAATGACCAAAGTGAAATATATGACTTCGGAGCATGCAAACATGCTTCTGTGTATTAGGAATATTCATTTAAAAAATCCGTATTTTAAACACTCATTCAGAATCTGCTTTTGCTCATCAGATGTTTTGTTGAATGTCAGCTTGTAGTCTGTCTCCCAATCTCTGAGTTGCCTCGGGCAAGTCATTTATTATCTCTGGGCTTCTATTTCATGAGTTATTATTTTTTCCGACATTATTACAAAACATTGTTCCCCTTGATCAAAACAATAGCAAGAGCTTAAAATAGATGAGGAAATATCTGTTTTGTCTCATTTCACCATGAACAGAGATTACGATCATGGTCCAGCCCCTTGCCCTGCTTGGGGTGCTCAGCATGAAAATTGAGTCTATTGAACCAGTAAGATTACTCTGTGCATCCATTGTTCATCATAGAGTAAGCTTCTTATGATATAATTTCTGGTAGCCAAACAATTCAAATAAAAAAACTAATTCCCTGGACAGTCAAGCTACTGCATGTTTATATATAAATATATATATATAATATATATAAATTATATATATATATTTCCTACTTAGACAAAAAAATCTTCATTAAATAAGAAATTTTCTAAAGGTTGGCTTCCTTCAGGGCCTTTACCCACTATGAACAACAGCTGACTTCAGCAGTGTGTTATGCCAGACCCACCAAGATGCCACAGTGGGGCTGTCTCTCTGAACAGGGAAACTGTTGGGAAAAATGCAGCTACTGGACTCATGGGCAGAGGCTCCTATTTCTTCTCTATCATCTGCTCTTTGAAGAGCCTCTTTCCACATTTATGTGAACACATGCCTGCTCCGGTCATCTACCGCTGCCACTCACTTATTCACCAAAAGAATGCCCCCTCTTAATTCCTTCTGGACATCCACCTGAGAGCAACATGTAATTCCACCACTTCTTTTAGATCAAAACGTCTACGTTTTTAGAGCAGAAAATCCTCTTGCCTCCTGCAAAAATCAGAGGGCTGGTTTCAAATGGAAAAACAGTGGTTTTGTTTCATTAATTAATTCATCAGTGCAATAAAACTTGTCATTTTAACTTGTTTCTGAGATTCCAATCAAAGCCTAATTAGCATAAACATTTCAACATGAGTTCTATATTAGCAGCAGGCACCAGGAAATGAAGACTTCCAGCGCAGAGGGGAAAGGAGGCAGAAAAGGTCATTCTTGTAGCCAAATGGATAAGTTTTTGTGGAAAATGAGCATCCAAGAAAACGTTGCAACTTGATGAATAGTAGTAACTGAAATGTTTGGTGTGGTCTTTGATGAATCAGCAGATGTGCAAACTTTTCACTCCATCAGCAGGGAAATCTCTATAATACTCAGCACTGTCCAAAGATGTTGTGAGCTAATTTATGGGGAGTCAGAATCCTTCCACCAAATGTACCTATAAGCTACACAAGAAGCTGGGGCGAGTCTGATAATCCCAGATGGAGCATTGCCATGCACATAAGTGACAGTTGGAGAAGTTGTTATCTTTGAGGCACTCTCAGTAGGTCAATTGGCCAGCTGGTAGCAGGGCCCGAGCATGTGCCAGAGGCCAATTCATCTGCCTTGCTGTATCAAGACTCTCTGCCCTGCAAAAACTTCCAGGGGTACTAATCTTTGCTGACTTGAGGTAGGTTAGATAATTAACATTTTGCCCCGTGCCCAGTACAGACTGGAAGAAATATTAAGTAGATCGATTGGTTGCCTGGGAACAACAGAAGACTGCTGGGTTCTTTTCAAAAATGGCAGAAAGGATGCCCTATATGCCGACAGCTCAATTTGATCAAGACCTAGCCTAGGTTTCCAGACATTCTATCACAAAATGCCAAATAAGCTGACAGCAAAAGAACCTGGGAGGTACAACTCTCCAGCTTGAGCAGGTATCTCAGCTCTGCCTCTTCAAGGTAAAACTGAAGGCATGATGGACAGGGCTCCCAGCTCTGCCCTGCAACCACATCAGTGGTGTCAGGACTCCCTCTCCGTCCTCAACTCCTTGGTCTGTCCATCTCTCGAAAAATTCTGCCCTTGTTCACTACCTCCCCAGCCTGGGCTGTGGTGACCAATTTCACAGCTTTTCCTCAGAGCAGTGACAGGCTCCCTCAGTTTCATTGCCGAGTTGGAGTTGGATGCCCTCAATTGCTGCCCATTTCATATCCATGTCAATGCAGGATTGTCTATTTTTATTTGAAGTTTTTAGAAACATGGAAGTGAAGTCTTGGCCTCTTCTTCCCAACAACTGCTCCGACAGCTTTATGGATGCCTAGTTAGTTTCTTCCTGACCTCCCAGAGAGGGTCCCATCAGCTCTAACCCACTTTCCTCTAAATTCTATATTCTCGGTGCTGGGACCACAGCAGCTGGTTGTATCTTATTCCATAATCCATAATTCTCAGCTTCAAAGTTCAGTGCCAAATAAGATCTCACATTGTGGGATACCCTTTTGTACCAGCCCTTCAGCAGCAATTAAATCCTGCTCATTCCACGCTGCCTGTGGAAAACACAGGCCCTCTGCTTGTTTTCAGCTACAAACACGAAGTGGAATGAAAACAAACACAAAACAAAGGACAGAGGACGTAAGACTCAGAGGCTTCCTCTCCACAAATTGTTCTAGCAGCAAAGTCAGAGAACAAAAGGGAGAGAGCCGGGGAGAGAGACCGGATGTGGTAGAGCCCTTTCAGAGAATGCTGCTGGAGCGAGCAGAACTGAGTGAGATCTTGGTCTGGAACCAGTAGGCCCGTGAATCCTCGAAACTTGTGGTTGGCACGGCTGGCAGGTGGAAGGTGATGAGCCATCAGTGCATGAAGCCACTCTCGGGGTTTGGAACAGAACTTTGAGACACTAGAGTGGTCAACACCAACCACACATCAAACGCCTCTAGGATTTACATGTACGGGTTCTCAGTTTTATCACATGCCTGGATCTACTTTTGTTTACAAATAAAGAAACAGAATGAGAGCATTTAAGAGACTTATCCAAAGTTCATAAACTATGGTGCTGGGATTTGAACAATTTTTTGGTTTGTTTATCAAAATCCTTGCTTTCTCTTCCCCACCCAAGATCCATCCTTCTGTTGGCATCTGAATGAAGCAGTTATCCTCGTGGGAACACACTGCTCAGTGGTCTGCCAAACCCTTACTAACACCTGCCTCATGGAAGTTGAATAAAGTTCAATGATGCAACGTTTGGTCATTTCTCTGATTTCTACCTCGGTCTGATTCTGTCAACAGCAATAAAGGGGGCTCCAGGAAAACGAAAGACCCAGACTTTTCCTTAGGAGCTAGGATTAAGTCGGAGGGATAGTCAAAACTTCATGCAGGGGATAGCACTTGGCTGGTTAGGACATCGCATCACACGTTAGAGTGCCTGGGTTCAATTCTCAACTCTGGCTCCTGACTTCAGTTTCCTTGGTAGTAAGACCACAAGAGGCAACAGTGATAGCTTGAATAATTAAATTTCTGCCATCTACATGGTAGACTAGGATTGAGGTCCCTGCTCCTGCCTTTGGCCCTGAGCCCAGCACCGTGTGGACATTTAAGGAATGAGCCAGTGAATAGGAGCATGTTCTCTGTCTCTCTCCATCTGTGTGTTTCTCTGTCTGCCTCTCAAGTCAATATATAAAATAAAAGTAAAGAAAAGGCCATTCAGAGCACAATTATGGCTCAAGACAATGAGATCAATGCATATTATATCAGAATAAACTACAAATTCTTAGCTGAGTGCCTAGGAGAGATAAATGCAGTTTGAGTGGTGTGTCCAGGTGTCCAGGGAATGCAGCATGAAGGCAGGCATCTTTGGTTTCTGGAAGTGATTGTCGAGGCAAAGAGGCATTGATGGAAACTTTGAAATATGAAGAGTTACAAAGCCAAGATTGGAGAAGTGGAAAAAGGCAGAGTGTTTGCCAGGGACAAGGAGGAAATTCCTTTGGCTGAAATGGGTTTTTGATGTTTTAGGACTAGAGAAGGAGGAAGTAGGAAAAGTGATGATCGTCCACCTAAATCAGAAGTCTCACCACCATGCTAGTTGCGCAATCTGATAGTAAAAGCAATTTAGTAGGTACCTCAAGAATATTATAAATGTGTATTACACTGGCATATACTTTTATGTAAAATATTGACATTACAATATTTTGAAAAGATAAACAAAAGAGATGTAAGTTCTAATATTTCTTTCTTGAAATGGATTTGGGAGTGTGCATACTCTATTTTAGAGCTAAATCCCAGCCCCAGACTCCCTCCACAGAATTTCCCATGACTCCTCCAGGTTGTACTCACTCCCCTCTTATTCAAACTGCTTTTTCCTGTTGTTTCAATGCCTTTTTATACAGTGAAGTTGGGCCAGGGGCAGGGCATAGAACTGATTAAACATGAAGTACTAAGTCTCCCTGCAAGGGGCTAAATTTTATTTACAAAGATAGCATTTATCCACACTTTACGGGATTAGGAATTTTTAACCCTAGAGGTTATAAGTAAGATAACTGCAGAGGGCAGCAATGGATTGCTTCATTGGAGGGCATACTGGCAGGGCCCAAGAAGAATTGGTGACACCTGATGTGCCTCCACTGCTCAGGGCAGTGGGAACATCCTGTACAATGTGAATCCATGCCATGCTTCCAAGCCACCACCCCCAGGAACTCTTCGGAGGCCAGGGCCTGGGTGCGTTTCATGGAAAATGAAAAGTTTCACAAGGGAACAAGAAATAAGTCAGACTGAGCCAGGAGAGAATTTCCTTCAGGGACATGCCAGGAACTTTACTAAATATTATAAGTAACAATAACGAGGGCTGGCATTGTGTCACTGTATGCTAAGCCTCTGCCTGTGGTACCAGCATCCCTTATGGGCACTGGTTTGTGCCCTAGCTGATCCTCTTCCAATCCAGCTCCCTTATAATGGCCTTGGAAAGCAGACATCTCAAGTGCCTGGGCCCCTGCACCTGCATGGGGAACCTGGAAGAAGCTCCTGGTTCCTGGCTTCAGACTAGCCCAGCTCTGGCAGTTGTAGACATTTGGGGAGTGAACCTGTAGATAAAGACCTTTCTCTCTCTCTTCTGTCTGTAACTCTACCCCTCAAATAAATAAAAATCTATTTAAAAAAGAATTAGTGGTCTTAGATGATAGCTTTGAATCCCCCTTACAGAAACAGATAAGATACTTTGGGAGTTCAAATAGATGACCTTGATCAAGGTGCAGTTTAGAATCAGTAACAGAAATGCAAAGGCCATGTGCATAAATGGTCATACTTCTAAGTGGTAGAGGTCTGAGGAAGAGAAAAAGGAAAGAATTACACTGACATAACCAGCAATCCAGATGTTTTAAGTTAGTTTGGATGGTGATACACAGCATATTTGCTGACATTTCTTTGGCTCAGAATGACTAAAATCAATAGGTATATTCTTGTTGGGTTTGTATATTAAAGTTGGATGTTGTGTGTTCTGTGAAAGACCAGTTCAGAACAGTTTCTCACTTTGTTTCTGCATGTGTTATGCCATGTAACTATTAGATTTATCTCTCATCTAGACCTTTAGCAAAACCTCTTCCCAGATCTACATTTCCATAGTTGCCCCTTACACAATTCAAACATTGTTTTTAGTGTCAGAACCAACTCATCCATTATGCCTTGAGTTACATACTTTTAGGGGCTCAAGGAAATAGTTGAATTTCCTTTGAAATTATAATTCTTTAAAAATGAACTTTTAGGTCAAAGACAATGTATTAATATGCAATACTAATTTATATAAATGGAGACATCATGTACATGTAGATGTATACTAGTGGAATAAGTGGCCCATGAAGGCAAAGTTCAGAATGGAGCCTTTCTGAGGTCAGGATCTCGTCTGTGCCACTGCTTTCTGTTTTCCTGGCAGTAGATTAAGATGACAAATGCACTCTCTTTGATAACTTGGGCCCATCTGGACTGTTTAGTCTCATCTCACTAACAAGATTACATCCCAACTAGTGCCTGAGTATCAGGTGAATTGACCTACCGCCTATTCTGTTCCCAGAACTCATCATCTTCATTCCATGTTTTAGAGCTGTCCATCAATAAAGGTGATAGCCCTCTTCTTAGAAGCAATTGTCACCCCCCATCTTTACCAAAGTCCTGCCTCTGTGCAGATGCCACTGAAAATGGCATCTCTTTTGAGAAGCCTACCCTGATTCCCCTCCAAGGCAAGCTCTTTGTGTCTGTAGCATTCTTTATTATTTTCCTTGTAAGATATCACATTACGCAGTGCCTAACTGTATCTATTGCATTTTTCATGTTGGATAATTGTCACTGTGCCTGTGTCATAGTCAGAAGTGCATTTGCCCCTCTACATGGAGATATTAGATGAAATGGAGACATACTCTTTTTCATCTTCGCACCTTTGTTTAACCCAATACGGTGTCTTACTACATTTGCTCATTTAAAATTCTCAATATGCAGTTGAGTACAACACAAGTGATATTTGCAGCATGTTTTTTTTTTTGTCATTACCACTAACCATTCTCATGCTGAATTAGAAGGACAACTTGTGTCAAGGACAATGTCCTCTCATTTCTGATCATCCCTGCCACTTCTCAGTGTTGGTTGTGGCAGAATATCGTAGTATGTAGAGCGCTGACTAGAAGGGGAGAGCCCCTATTACTACTATGAGTTGAGCCTACAATTAGCACAGGCATCTCATGTATGACTCTCCTCACCAGACTTATATCCTGGCTTGTAGAAATAGAGAACATGCATGACCTTTGGCCATGGACTCTCTAGTCCTGTAATTCTCTAGTGACATGACTCACTGAAGGTGGTCCTAGATTTGACCAAATATAAACTAGGAAAGCCCTCCATAGGACTTCAGAAGGTTCAATAAGAGAACATATTCCACATGCCTGCTGATGACTCTGTTCATATTCAAATCCACAATGACTTGGCACCAGCGTTAAGATCCATGAGCGCCGGCGCCATGGATCAACAGGCTAATCCTCCGCCTAGCAGCGCCGGCACACCAGGTTCTAGTCCCAGTCGGGGCGCCGGATTCTGTCCCGGTTGCCCCTCTTCCAGGCCAGCTCTCTGCTGTGGCCAGGGAGTGCAGTGGAGGATGGCCCAAGTGCTTGGGCCCTGCACCCCATGGGAGACCAGGAGAAGCACTTGGCTCCTGCCATCAGATCAGCAAGGTGCGCCGGCTGCAGTGGAGGCCATTGGAGGGTGAACCAACGGCAAAAGGAAGACCTTTCTCTCTGTCTCTCTCTCTCTCACTGTCCACTCTGCCTGTCAAAATAAAAATAAAAATAAAAAAAAATCCATGAGCCTTGGGAGATCCGAATCATTTAATAAAAATCCCTCTTAGTTCTCTGTATGCCTAGCTGTTAAATAATGCTCACATTCAAACATAAGGGAAATGGACTCCTAAGGGTTATAGGATGTGCCTAAGAGAACACTAAATGAGATTTCCCAGACCTGCCTCCCAAAAGAAGGTGCCGAGCAGCAGAATGATTTCTCATCGAAGAGAGACAGAGTTATTAGTTGCCACTTGGGATGCCCCTGTCTCATATCAGAGTCCCTGCGTTCAAGTCCCAGCTCTTCTTCTGATTCAGTTTATTGCTAATGCACACCCTCGAAGGCAGCAGGTGATGAATCAAGTAGTTGAATCCCTGCCAGCCACGTGGGGGACCTCTATTGAGTTCTAGAATCCTGGCATTGGCCTGATCCAGCCCTAGCTGTTGTGGGCACCTGGGGAGCAGATCAGAGAAAGGAAAATCTGTTTCTTTTTGCCTCTCTTACTCTGCCATGTCTCTTGCTCTCTCTCTCTCTCTCTGCCTCTCAAATTAAATGAATAAAAACTTTTAAAAATAAAATAAAACCCATGAACAATGCATGGAATGACTCTATAGCCCAGTTCAAGGGCCTCCTTTTGCTTGCTAAATCTGTATTTTGATTTGAATTTCGGAGATTCTCTTTCATTTTCTTCTTTTTTGCTTCAGTAACACCAGAAGAGAGACAGCTGGAGACTCCAGGGAATAAGGCATTTTGGAAAAATATTCTGTGATAAGTCCCTCAGAGCAGAAATTTGTATAGTTAATCTTTTAGAAAACTACATAGATCCCTGAGCTTGCATTGTTTTTATTCACATCTTTCAGATGCTCACTGCCAACCCATCTTAACAACCCGAGGTAACAGAGATCCCCCGGGTTTGCTGTCCTAATTTTTCTAACCAAAGAACAATCCTAACTGCCATCCATCACCGCAGGTTTTCAAGACCAAGGTTGGAGATGCCCGGATCCATCCATTATCTTTATGCTTGCCCCTTTGAAAGCAATACACACTGGCAGGCAAGGGAGGACAACGTGGAGTTGCTCACAATCCTGAACTGTGAAAAACCTGTGATTGGAGTCTTTTAAACCAATTTTCAACCAGAATACTAACCAGGAAATGGTTATTTAATAATCCACTATAGGTCAGACCTTTACCATGCATTTTTATATTCATTATCATATTTAACATATTAAACCATACTATGAAAGAATTGTTCATTTTATTATTTTTAAGGGTGGGAGGGCTGAGGCTCAGAGAAATGATGGATCTGTAATCACAGAGCTAGAAGTAGAAGCCACAGGGCCTGTCAATGTCACTGTTGTGATCCTGTGGCTTCCTCTCAGGTAGTTCTCTGCTGCCTCCCACACTACACCATGAGTCCCAGCTAGGGATGCATCATGTATCATTCTTCTTTGTACCCAAAGTAAATACTGCACTGCCTGTCATAGAGTAGATAATATATTTTTAGTCTCCATTTAGCATAGTATTTGATCATAGAGCATCAAATAAGAGCTGTGGTAGTCAAAGAAGACTTCTTAAGCATGCAAGAAGAGGCTATTGGCATAGTAAAGGAGAATGGATGGGTTGGGGTTGGTGACTGGACCTGCCCAGTCTTCTCATAAGGGACAGGTTACTGGAACAAGAACACAGGGAACTGAGTTTATATAACATGATGTATGATCCTCTTTGTCAATGTTGGACACAAGCAATGGGATATTTTAGGTGATGGGATTAATCTAGACTCAGAATAATGATAACTTTGAATCATTAAGTTATGTTCTATTTACCAAGCTCACCCAAGGGCAGTGGTTGCTCTCACCCCATCTCTCCTCCCGTTTTCCATTTCCACTAACAATGAACAGCTTAACTGTAACATAAGCTTTTTTTCATTGATATTCAGATGAGAAATATACATTGCTGTTTGCCAGTCCCCACCCCCACCCCCGACCCAACAGACCTGCTCTTATTCTTGGAAGAAAATAAGAAGGAAACAGGAAGGAAGGAGGAGGGTGATTTCTGGCACAGTTGCTCATTTAGAAAAGTCATTTCAAATTGCACTAGGTGCTTCAATTGCCCTATTTTCCTGAAATTAATTCTAAATTTTATGGGTACAATTTGTTTCCCTTAAGTCCCTAATTATGCTTTTAACATTCAATCTTTCAAACTCTTACCATTAGTGACTTAATATGGTGTTATCAGGAGATAGAGTGGAGTTGGGCGTGTGGGTGGGAGTTATAAGAGCAGAAGTTGCACCTGTGCTTGTGATGGTTTGAAATTGATGTCCCCTGGAGTAAAGCTAAAAGAAAAATCTAGTAAGTCACCAAAATAGACTGAAGTAAGTCTGGAAATTAGTATTTAAGGTATTAGGACAAGGGGCTAAGAAGGGCTTGAGAGGTAATCATAAAGTTCTATTTAAACTTACTGAATATATGGTGATGATGTGGGATTCCAGGCCAAAAGAAAAGAAACATAAGGAATGGAAAAGTCCTCATATTCCAAGTAAGCATGAGTACAAAATGGTAAGGTTGGAAAGGGACTTTCAATGACATGGAAACTAAGGAATGAGAGAAGTAAGGAGTGGTTCAGAGACATGACAAAAAAAATTAAAAGTAGAATTATTTAATAGCTGGGAAGAGATCGTAGGAGGAAGGAGACAAAATACAATCATCAGAGCTGAATTATATTTTTTACTGAATCATCAATAAGTTCCTACTGAACAGTCACAGTGATTCTGCTTCTTAAAAGTATACCAGATGACCTCTGTACCTCAACAACACCCCTTAACCTCCACATACACACACACACACACATACACCCTCCCATATATGCTGACATAATTGCTCTATGGTAGTATGTGATGGAAACCCTCAACTGCTGTTGGGTTTTAGGTACCAAAGACAGCTGATTGGGGGAGAGGGGGCATATGGATGGCTTCATGAGATGCATAAACAGAGGGGTTTATTAGACCATAGAGAACTGACAGAAAAATTGAAGAGGAAAAATCCCAGACACACAAGGCTAAAGACAGTGCAATGCAGGAAGACCAAAGTCTTACCAAGAGACCCTTGGAGAGAAGGTACAGAAGAAGCGTAGCCACGCCTCACAGACATCCCTCCCTTGGGTATAGGGGCAGAAATTCAGCAGATATGGTTTCTACCCTCAACAGAGTCACCCACCAAGTGACCCATGGAAGAGGAAATGACAGCTGGTAAAAAGGAAGAAAATTGTACCCATGAAGCATCAGAGAGCTTTTGGAAACATAAAAACTCCACACACACACACACACACACACAAAAAGCTCTTAGAAGCTTACAGAAGTGAAAAAAAAAGACCACTGCATCTTGAAATATTCAGGGAACATTCAGGGAAAGCTCCTTAGGTGCCAGAAGTCTGGAGCTGGAGTTCAAGGATGAATAGACATTGGAAAAACAGGACAATTAGAGCTCCTAGTAAAGAGAACCACATGAGAAAGGATTCAGAGTCATGGATGGGCAGAGTAAGATGACATCAGAGACAACACATGAAAGAATCACAATATGCCTACAGGAACGATAAGAGAAACACAGTTGGAGAAAAGGGATAAAACTAGACCATGGTGCAGTTTGAATGCTTTATTAACATTTTTAGACCTCATGCAAATAGGTAATATTCCAGACCTCTGAGCAAAAATTTGAAATTAATGTGGTTTGTTTTAATCTTTCAAATTTTGCATATGATTTTGATCATGAATTCTCACTTTATGACCCTGACATTTTACAGAGGTGGAAAAAGTAGAAGAAAAAATATTTCCCAAAGTTTTAGAGTTCTAAATGTTGTACATTTTAGGGAATGCACATGTTAGCCATTTTAGGAGAGCACAGATAAATCGTCCAACTAAAATGCAGACATGGGATTTGCAAATTCATAGCTTTGCCACTAAATAGGTGTTCAATCTACATAGTTGTGCCTCCTTAAAAAACTGTCATTGACATAGGCAGATAATAGTTAATTCACCTGGAGTGGAAGGTGAGAGTATTCTGCTATATATTTCCAGGGCTTCTTGACATGGTTTGCTCTCCAACAAAAGCAGCCACATAGAACTGTCACTCATCATACAGGGAAGCTCTAACCGTGAGGAGCCAGGCATCCACTTCTTGGTTAGGCACCAAAGCATACTTACTTCCTGACTCATCTTTCACATTTTAAAATCACAGAAACATTATTTCCTACTAAGAATTTCACATTCCAACAATTTATCCTAAAGAAAACAGAAAAGTCTGATAACATACTAAAAAGAAAAATACAGCAGTAAGCTTAACAAATATATATTTTAACAACTTTGCATCGACATCTGTGCAAATTTAAAGAAAAAGCATGAAAGATTAAAATGGAAGAATATTCTTCCCAGTTTCTCTTTCCCTCACTCCCTTGCATATGAGACAAACATAACTCAAGATTCACACTTCAAAAAAATAAAATTTCTTTCAATGAAAGATGAACTTGAGTATGACCTAAGAGAATTCAGAACTGACACGTTAGTCCTTTAATAAACTGGACTCAGCAATAACTGATCTCAAGAAAAATTCAATCAAAACCAAAGTCTTATCTTTCTTCAAAACAGGACAGTTGAGAATTGAATGTGATGTCCTGGAAAAATCGAAGAAGAAATAACATCAAACTAGTTTGTTCTTGAAAACAAGCAACAAGAAATTGATGGCATTTTCACCTGTGGTTTTACTACAAAAGATCCTGGGCTTCGAAGCCATGTCATTTGACTCTCTTAAAATCCAACAGAGATAGGGACAGAGAACAAGGAACCATGATGGTGATATTTCTGGGGTAATTTTGAAGTAGAATCCAATGAGGTCTTGGAACCAATGACTATTAGTTCTCTGAACAGGTACACATTTTCCATTCCAAGAGTTCAGTCTCTTGTCTCAATTTCTCCTTCCTCAGAAGTAGGTCAGCAGATCAAGGAATTGAAGATTAAGAAAAGGACAGGCCAGTGCCGCGGCTCACTAGGCTAATCCTCTGCCTGCGGCGCCGGCACCCCTAGTTCTAGTCCCGGTTGGGGCACCGGATTCTGTCATGGTTGCTCCTCTTCCAGTCCAGCTCTCTGTTGTGACCTGGGAAGGCAGTGGAGGATGGCCCAAGTGCTTGGGCCCTGCACCCACATGGGAGACCAGGAGAAGCACCTGGCTCCTGGCTTTGGATCAGCGCGGTGCGCTGGCTGCAGCGCGCCAGCCGCAGCGGCCATTGCAGGGTGAACCAAGAAAGGAAGACCTTTTTCCCTGTCTCTCTGTCCACTCTGCCAGTCAAAAAAATAAATAAATAAACATAAATAAAGAACAGGACAGACTTTGCAACTTTTTGCTCATGTCCTTTTAAAAAAAATAACATAAAGAGCATATATTTCATAGGTACAATTCTAAGAAAGTAAAAATACTTCCCTCTTTCCCTTTCTCCCTCTCTCCCTCAAGTCCCCCTTTTTCAATTTTTCAAAAACTTAATTTCAGTACACTCTATACTGACAAGCTTAATGCACCACTAACTGTAATATTCAACAAGTCCTGTTTAGTGGTATCTGTTATGAGGAACTGGTTTCTATATCATATCTTTCTATGACTTAAAAGATGGATAGTTAAATGGCAAAGCCAGCTTCTAAGGCACTATAAAGGGACTTACTCATGCTCATGATTCTATCGCATTCCCAAATAAATTTTACAAAAGACAAAACAACTTGCCGTAGTGTGATGTTCTGCCTTTGACGTTTTTGGAAAACTACATTAGAGCAGATCTGAGGCTATTCTAGCCCCACACTGTCATTGTCCTTCAGTGTAACAGCATGCTTTAATAAGTAGGATGCAGTGTGACATTTTCTACAACCCATATTCATTTACCTAGCATACCCATAAAACATGCTAGACATGTGAGTAACATATGGCTGTCATTGGAACCCTGATAGAAAAAAAATACATATATATAGCATTTAATAACTTCAGGTTGTGAAAGGAAGCATGTCTATCAAGGAACAAAGAATTAAACATGCTCATCCCCCTCATGAAATTTGCACTGTCAAAGAGCGCACCTACCAAGCTAGTCTAACCAAGAACAAAGTTTTCACCTCATCAGTCTTCTCATTTGAAATTTCACATATGAAATGCAAGATGGTTTTAAATTATTCCAGTGAACACAGGAAAATTAAGATTTTTACTGGTTACTGAAGAAAATAAGGCATCTTATTAAGTCTGATGAGCATAATAAACACATTGAGATCTATGGGATCATATGTGAAGATGGAAAAGTCTAGGTTTCTTCCCTGAGGAACTTACCTTTTCATGGTAGAAAGAAGTAAAAAAAAACCAAACCAACAAACAAACAAAAAAAAACGTGTATCCTATCATGGCATACATTATGACTTGCTTATGTGAGTGATAAAATGCAAAGGAAGAGAACTGAGTCCATGAAGACCCAGAAGATGATTTCTTGACCCAAGAGTCTTGAAGGAGGAGTGGAAATAAACCCAAGAAGAATGAGAAAATAATCCTGGCACTAAGGGAGCATGACCAAAGGAGAAAGACGGAAATGGTGTGGTGTCTTGGCAAATCAGACAGAGAACTCCTCACGTGGAAAAGCCAAAACATCTTGTAAAAACAACTGGTATCAGTCAACATCTCAGCAGGAAATAGAAAACAGCAAAATTAGGGTCATCTGAACAAAGTTTTGGTACATGGTCTGTCTTCAAAGGTATGTACAGAATGTCGAGTAATGACAAGTGAGAAATGACAAATGCCCCAGGACTGATCGAGTGTAGGGGAGGGAGGAACAACTAGAAACAAGCAGGAGCAGAGACACGAGACTGAATCCAAGGGTGCAGTCAACCCGCTGCAGCTCTGCAGGAGTTGGACCAGGAAGATAAGGCTCCTTACCTTTTTCCTTTCTCCTGTCTGCTGATGGCGACTCCCTTAGTTAAAGGCAATCTGGACCCAGGGGACAAGGGAGTCAGTGGATACCACCCCACCACAGCAGAATCCCTCAGCACCAACTGAACTGGCAAAGGATAAAGGTTTGGAGGTCGATCTACAATGCTCAAAAAAGAGGGTGTAGGCTGAGAGCAGCCCCACTGGAGTTCATCTCTGAATTACTTCACTTTGAAGTCACTGGTAAGCGTTTCCCTCCCTCCACGAAGCCTCCACAGACCTCTGTAGATTGACCTACTACCTTTTGGTGACCCACACACTTTTCTGTTTACATTTCACCCTTGTTTCATTGGGATGTGAATCACGGTCAGTTGAGTGTGTATTTGGTTCTTTAATAGGCTCAGAGATCTTGGATGAAAACTGTCATGTGTCTCAGTCTACTTTGTATTTCTGATGTCGAGTATGGGTAAACGATCAGTTACTTCTGTTAAACTGGATGTAAATGATGGCATGCATCATTGAAAAATTTACTGTATCAGGAAACTATGTTGGATATAAAAAGTACTCAGTCCATTCTTAGCACTTTCAATGTGTCCAGATAACCTGCACCTGGATGCACATGCAGCTGAAGAAGAGAGATTATTGTGTTATCCAGGTGACACACTCAGGAACCAATGGCACAGTCACATGCTTGCAGTAAAGATATTTACCAGGAAGCATCCCACTGGTTAACTCAATAAATGCCAGTATTCAAAAACACTCAGATTCAGTTCTTTTTTATTATTTTTTAATTTTTTAATTTTTTTTGACAGGCAGAGTGGATAGTGAGAGAGAGAGACAGAGAGAAAGGTCTTCCTTTTGCCGTTGGTTCACCCTCCAATGGCCGCCGCCGCCAGCGCATCGTGCTGATCCAAAGCCAGAAGCCAGGTGCTTCTCCTGGTCTCCCCTGCGGGTGCAGGGCCCAAGCACTTGGGCCGTCCTCCACTGCCTTCCCGGGCCACAGCAGAGAGCTGGACTGGAAGAGGGGCAACCGGGTCAGAATCTGGTGCCCCAACCGGGACTAGAACCCGGTGTGCCGGCGCCGCAAGGTGCAGATTCAGTTCTAACAAACATTTTATGAGTGACTGGTCAGCACCTGATGCCTGTGCTAAGAACTTTACACTGTAATCTCATAGGATGGTCAACAGAAATCCACAGAGTCAGAGATTATGATTTCGATTTACAGCAAAGAAACAGCCTGGATAAGACTGAGATATGACTGTTAAACGGCAGATGTAAACAAAAAAGTTTCTTGGTTTCAATGGTGGTCTATGTATTACCATATTAGAAAGAATTCTTGAGAAATAAATATAAATAAGATTTTGCAATTCTTTTTCTCCACCTCTAATCTCTCTCATATATATATGTATATATATATATACATCTATGCATATATGTATGTGTATATATATATATATTTAAATGAGATGTTTAGACTGGTATCTCTTATAGATGTTTTTATTACATATCTAACTATAAATATGCCAAAATCTACTACTAATTGACTTTGGTGATTGGAGAAATTTAGATAGGAAATACTTTCTAAAAAATAAAAATGAATAATATTCAGGCATAATTACAGATGGAACAAGCACATAAGCCTCAGCCATTTAAGCTCCATGTCTGGAAGCAGATTAACTTCCCAGAGGGACTCCTTTACCGCAGCCTTCTTTCAGGAAACCAGCTCAGTGCCACATCCTGTGTGCTTCTCCATCCCACCGTCTGCATTCTTCTCCAACTAACTGGACTGCAGAGAGAAAGGCTGAGAAGCTAGCACAGCCTCACCCTTACTCATTGCCCTTACCTCATTGATGCTATATAATAAATCCAGCCCCTAACTAAATTCTTGCTTTCTGCCACGTGCTTTGTCTATGTGCACACTGGCAGTCAACCACCTATGTGAATTTATTTTTCATCTTGAATAAATTGACTTTGGCTGTGAGTTCATATCCTGTCTCCTCTCTGCCCTGTCCCTCTTTTTCTTTCCACTATATTCTGATAAACTCCCCAAAGAATGATTAATAGGCTCTCTGCAATAATACTAATGACAAACATTAGGTATATGGCCTTAAACTTGCTCTCATACCTTTGACTTTAAATCCATGAAATTGCAAGCCTCTTGGTTAGAGTTCATGCTAATGAGTTTGTACAGGAAAGAATGAAAGTCATTCTGCGAAGGCAGAAAGTTTGTTTAGCAGCTAAAGAAAAACATTAGAAAGCGAAGAAGATTGTGGCAGAGAAAAGTTAAAAATGCCATGCTTTGTCACTCTGGGTGCCAACTTCATTAATTAATACAGACTTTAAAATCCTTTCAAGAATATGAAGAACTAAAACCACTGCTGTTGTAGATAGTAAATTCAGATCAAATGGGTTTCATTTAAAATATGGTGACTTCAGATAAGACTAATTAGCAGGGCGACAAAAACAGTCAACAAAATAGAAACAATTTTATTCTTAAATACTGGCAACAATTAATGGAATTAATTGAGAATTGTTCCTATTGTACATTACTGTTTTTTCTTGCTGATTTTTGGTACTTTTAATTATTTTCTTATGGTGTAGTAGTATATATCTTGTTCTATGTGACCAGAGGTGCTGGTGACCTCAAGAACAGAGGGAAAGGGTCCAATCAGCTGGGGAGTTGGGCTCAGGGACAAATGGTAGGATTCAGAGAGGCAGAGGGGGCCAAAGAGATGGGGTAGGATAGGAATCTAGCACAGTGAATAGCAATGGCTTTGTTTTTTTTTAATTCATCTTGTTTTTTCTAGCAGGGTTCTATCCTGCTTCTGTTCATGGTCCTCAATTTCCTGATTTTTTTGTCTGTTTTTGTCTGTTTCTAAAAACAGAGGTTCTTAACCATTGTAATCACCACCCCTTTAGGTCTTAAGACTTCAGCCTGAAATGCACACAGCATCAGTTTTGCCACATTCTGACCATTGGAGCAGGTCACAGGCTAGTGTCCAGGGAAGGAGTGGGTGTGGACACAGGATTGCTGCCTAAAAAATGCCAATCTCTCCACATCTCTATGAAAGAGATGATTGGCATTCGACAAGAATAACAGGCCTTTGAATCGTTAATGACATTAAAACAGAGGCTGGAGATCACTATAAAACCTGAACACCATTCCACTGATTTTGCCTCACCCTAAACTGATACTGTACTGAAGAGCAGAATTATATTATCCACATAATTGGGAAGATGGGAGCATTTTTCTCCAGGTTTCTTTTTAAGATTTATTTTATTTATTTGAAAGGCAGAATTACAAGAGAAAGAGAGAGAGCCAGAGAGAGAGGTCTTCTGTCCTCTGGTTTACTCCCCAAATGGTTGCAACAGTTGGGGCTAATCCAGTCAGAAGCCAGAATTAGGAGCTCCCACTGGGTCTCCCTCGTGGGTGCAGGGGCCCAAACACTTGGGCCATATTCTGCAGCTTTCCCAGGCACGTTATCTGAGAGCTGGACTGGAAGTGGAGCAGTCAGGACACGAGCAAGTACCTATCTGGGATGTCAGTGTCACAGGCAGTGGCTTAACCTGTTGCAGCACAACTCCTGCCCCTTCTCCAGGTTTTAAAAATAATTTTTTTTATGAAGGGAAATTTACTGGCCAGAATCTTATATATCCACTTTTGTTTCCCTGCCTCCATATCGTGTTTGCCTAGTTACATTCTCACACTTGCTCACTCAGCACAAATACAGTCTTTATCTGCTATGCTGGTACCAGGTACACAGGGCACAATGATATATTTTACAAGGGAATCATACACTAAAACACAGTCTGCAAATGCTGGTCTCACGTGAATCTGGACTAGCTGAGAAAAGTAGTAGTGTAAGGAAGAATTTTCAGCTTTGCTCTCTCCTATAACTAATAAAGCCCTCCCGGATTTATATTATGGGACGCTGGGAGAGGGGAGCTCCTATGGTACAGAGAACTAGCAGCCTTAATTAAATTTCTGCCACAGATACATTCTATGCGCCTTAGGTAGCACACTACCACAACTTCTAAGCCTCAGTTTCTTCATCTCTGATAATGGATGGAAACCCAGATATAAGGATTAACTGAGATAAGAGAAAATAAATCAGGACAAAAGAAGAAATCTCGGATGCTTCCTAGACTCTAAAGTATGTGTTAGACAAAAGTACTGTTTCATAACGACGGCACAGAACGGTCTATTTTAAGCAACTCAATCACTTTTTTTTCCTGTCAAGTGCTTTACTTGATGCTCTCATACTCTGGGACTGCAGATTCCTGCTGTCTAACTTTCCTTGCAGGTGTTTTTTGAGTACTCTATATCAAGAAAATATTTTAGGATTTTTATGGATGTTAAAGACGTATCCAAAGCATAATGCTGATTGTGGGTGAGGAAAGCCACTTGAGAGACGCTGACTGTGGCGCAGAATGTCTCCAGGCGCCCTGACATTTCCATTAAGAAACTCTTACCAAGAGTAATTACCTTAACGTCACCTGGTCATGCCTCAACATGAAGCTGTGTCCTTGTTCATCAACAATGTCAATCTCTTTCTGAAATTTTGAAATCACCAAACACCAACCAAACTCTGGAATTTATGCTTGCTTTCGTGGACACATTAAAGAATAGGAAAGAAGCTGTATTTGGAGTTCTGGGGAAGTTTGTGATCTATGACCTCCATAAGCAGCCTTGGGTGCTACAGTGGATTGGAGGTGAGCACTGTGGGGTAGGCTTGGTTACTTCAGGAGCTCAGGAAAGGCAAGACAAATCCCAATCAGGCTATGAAGGAAAGATATGTTGGAGATAGGGATGAAATTCCCACTTAATATCCATTTCTGTGTCCATGCATTAAAAGTAGCTTTTAGTGGTTTGTAGACAGTAAGTTCTTGAATAATTAAAATGCTTAAAAAAGAGGGAAATAATGTCTTGAAGCTGGAAAATGAAACTTGAGGTGAGGACAACCAGAACAGATGGTTCCTGCTAAGAAGTTAGGGAAAAGTGAAAAGGAACTCTAGCCACTGGGGCTCCTAAGGCCACACATAGGGGTTTAGGCTTTCATCTGTGAGCAACAAGGAACACTTAAATGCTCTGAGCATGGCATTCCACTTTGGTAAATTCTGGAGTGAAAATTGTTCTGTCCTTTCGTATTCTACATCGAGAGTTCAAAGTTTACAGAATTCTGGTATTAAGAAATGGAGGAAAACCTTAAAAACCGAGTCATTTTTCAATCATGGAATTATTTGTCTTTGATTAATCACAGGATATTTCTCTTCTGATTGTATCTCCTTTCATCTATTTCTATTTCATACGTTTCTTAGATACTGAGCGTCTGCTTCTTTGAAACTATAATAAGAGAATTCTTTTTGTGCGGATTTTTTCACTCTTGCACAAAAAGGTATTATGTTTGGGAAGATGCTCTGAGAGGCTGCACACCAGCAAGGCAAGGCCACCAGAAGCACTGGAGCCTCACCTGCCTGTTGTTAATGTCCTGAAACAAATGCCTAATGATGTCTCCTTTAGGAATTTCAGTACAAGGATAAACAACCGCTGAGTCAGGTGACCACCAAGTCAATGAGAATGTGGAAAGAGAACTACATTTCATGCAAGGGTTAGTTTGGTTGTGAATTATGACAATAGCCTATGACTTCTGGGTTTATTTATTATTATTATCAGAATCAAATCAGCTTTGCTAGACCAGAAATTGAAAAGTGCCTGGTGTGTTCATACTTGCATATGCATGGATGATGAGAGGAAGCCAGGCTAACAGATAATCCTGCACTAGCCAAATAAATGCCCAAGTCAGTGAACAACCATGGCTATGCAGTCCCTGAGGTGTGGCCAAGCCAGCCTTGGCTTCTGTCTCTGTATTCTACAGGAATTCTAATTTTAATACCAACCTGGGCTTGCACTTCACAAATCTCCAACCTTTACACACAGATTTAGAATTGTATCTGACATATCCTAAAATGATACTTTGATTTTTCACTCTCAAACCATGCAATTTTGCTTTCTAAAACTTCAGCTGAGAATGAATGTATTTAACATTTGGCTTTGGCAGGAAGAAAATGGTTCAATATAAAAATATGTGTTTCCCTGAACACAATTGTTAATTCAAATTCTATATGGGCAATTAAAGAAAATGGGTACATGGCAGTAGTAAGCATTCAACAGTTAGAATTCAAAATTGTGTGTGTAATTCGGGAAATCTTAAATGAATTAAATAGTGGCCAGAGAACAGGAGAGATAGGATTGACGGTTCCAAGACAAAGTAGAGAATGAAGGAACCTGAGAAGCCCAGGAGATGATCTGTAAGAAACAATATGAAGGTCGTCCTGCTTTTCCTCTTGATAAAATCATGCCTGAATTTAGGAGTTGCCTCTCTCAATCCCACACACAGAGACCATGGACACATGGCCCCAGGTTTTGATTCTGCAAACATGGTAATAAGAGGAAAGAGCACTATATTTGAGCTCACCTTCCAAATTGACATGTTGTGTGACTAAAGCAACATCATTTCACTTTCCCAAAGTACAACCTTATATGCTCAGCAAAGGCCTTAAAATACAAGTGGTTTAGGTAATGCCCGGATTCAAATAACGACATCAAAGGGCACTGAGTGCCCCCAATTCTCTATCATAACTCCCAAATTCCCCAAACAGGAAAGCTGGTTTTCAGGTGAATTTTTTTTTAAAAGCTGAGATGACAGAATTATAAAGCCCGACTTGTACAGTTACACAGCTTGCATTCCTGGGAAATTAAAGGTCTGAATAGAAAGCCTGGTGCAGCAGCTCATTTAGCAGTGAGAAGCACTGAGGTGACCAAGTGCACAGCTCCTGAGGCAATGAGGAAGCCTGCGTGCCCTTACCTCTTGACTACTGTCTGGAGTGCCAGGACTCAGGGTCATAGATATTAACTCAATCTTTTATTTATTGAGTGTCTATTCTGTGTTGACACCATTCTGTGTGAGTGGGGACAGTGGTAACAAAACAAAGAACCCCTGTTCTTCTTTTGAAGCCAAATTCCAGCAATGAGAGATCGATAATACACAAAAATTCACAACATGCTGAGCAGAGAATAACTCCGAGAAGAAAAATGAAGCAGACTAGAGAGGGAGATAGTTTACATATGGGAACCGCTGTTAGAGTTAGGCTGGTCATCCTAAGCCTTTCTGAAGAGGTGAAACTTGAACAGAGATGTGCAGGGAAGCAGCCATGTAGAACACTCAGAGAGTTATTCTAAATGTCAAAACAGAAGATGCAAATTCAGCCCTAATGTTGGACCAGGCTTTTGAGCTTGAACAACCAAAAAGGAATTTGCATGACTGGAGAGGTGACAAGATAGACCGTGCAGGGGCCCTGTTTACATAGGATATTGTAGGTGGTTCTGCTGTGGGTAAGGATCTTGGCTTGTAACCTAACCCTGCATGAAGAAAGGATTTCAAGGAAGCAAGCACACAGGAGGACGATCAGAGCAGTAGGCTATTGTGATATGCCAAGCAAGATAGGATGGTGGTTTGGACATGAAGGGTAGCAATGGAGGTGGTGATAGGTGATAAGATTCTGTATATATTTTATAGATGTAGCTAACAGATTTGCTGATGGGTTGATATGACACTCCAAAGAGTGACGATCTCTCCCAGCATGATTTTACAAGATGAATTCTTGGCAGAGGGGACAGCAAGTACAAATGAAATTCCAGCAAATGTGATCCTCATAGCACTGGAGTCAATGGAAAGAGTGTGTTGTTGCACCACATGTAAAGGAGGAAAATGTGTCTGAGGAGTCTACTTAGCATCCTCCTGAGCACAAAGCTTGATCAATCATAAGGCAGTTCCATATAACTTTAGATTATTCACCAATAGGCTGTTTCCTTGAAGTTTTCAAGTCTTGGGAAATAAAGCCTACTGTTAGGTAGGGTAAAATGGATCTTGGGGCCTTCTGGTGACAAATTTAGAATAAGGATTTTTTTTTCCCCAGGCTGAATCTGGAAATTAAGAAAATGTGACTGTGAACTCAACCCCTTGGAGACTAAAAAAAAAAAATTGGCAATTTAAGGGAAATCACAAGTCTAACTATACTGGGTTGCTTTGACTATCAGCAGCATTCAGATAACTGGCAGTAGCACCACTGTGATTTGCCTTTCAGTATATACTAGAGTTTGAAATTCTTGTGCTTATTGCATCACAATGGGTAAGCAGTAGTCTCACTATCCCAACCACTGACTCAAGTCTATGAGTTCCACACCTCATCTAATGGAGCCGATGCTGTCCTTGGTGACTGTCAATGCAAATTATCCCAGAACACTTTGCCTCCTGCTGACACACACACATACCCTTTGCTCATCAGGTTATACAATGTTGATGAATATTGATGCTTTAATATCATGCCTGATATTTAAAATCTCTTTATCTCTATCAGTTATTTGTAAATAAGTTGTTTGTAAACTCATTTCTTTTTGAAAAATATTTAACCCATGTACAGGGTTTCCTCACTTCAAAATCTCTAATTGTTCATGATATTTTCTTAGATTAATAAGAATGAGCTGACAACACACTGCTTATTGATCCATGCTTAGGACTTTCCAAAAAGAATTTGACATTTGGGAGAGGAGACCAACAACAAAAGGTCAGATACTGGGGTGCAGGAGCAAGCAATTATTCCTGTTCTTCCGCTATCGCTTTTTATTTGTGTCATTTTTCTGCCTGTCCTCTGGTCGCTCCAAGTCCTTGTCTTCCTCTATGTGAACTGGTAAACTCAGAATAGAAAGCAGAAAAGGTTAGATATTCATAGGGTCTGGTTTAAGGAACACAGGGTAGCCTCCACACTGAGAAATCTTTTAGTGCCCAGCTCAGAACTTAAATTTTAGCATTAGGTATGCATCCCCTTTGTTATGAATTCTCTCTCCAGAATTTTAAATTTTAAGCACCTCTGAAAATGTCACTAAACTAAATCAATATGGATAGGTTTATTGGAATCTTTCCTCAGTGACCTGTACTTCACAGTAAAGGCATTAGCAACAGAAGGAAGAGAGACAGCTGCTACTAACAGGCTTGACAAAGCCAAGAAGAGTACATGATGGGGAAAGGGTGGATATCAAAAAGAAACCACTCCATCCTACCAAGAGCTCAGTGTTCCTTTCACAATGGCTGAGGGAAAAGGGTTGAAACAGGAAGGGATGGAAACTAGACTTTGATTTGGCCAGGTGAAGGCAATGTTCAACACTGTCCAACCCAGTGGTGGGAACGAAAGTCCAGATGCTATGAGTTGAAGTGAAAATAGTAAATTCTATTCTCATAATGAAATGAGTTAACTGGAAAGCAGTTTACAGGAGAAGTTCATCAGTGTTTAGTCTCTGCTGTTCAAGCATGCCTGGTATCCATGCAATGTACAACACCCAACTGCAGAAAGATGCAAGTACTTTGAGCAATGAATGTGAACAGACAAAGTGGGATTGTAAGGGGGACTAGAAAGAATGAAATAAAATCACATTCAAGAAGTTCAACTATGAAAGGAATGCAAAAAATGGGTGATTATTTGAAAGGAAAAGTTTAAGTGAAAGAATGTGTATGTCATTGTTTCCTATTCCCAATAAAAATAATAGTTAATATTTATTCAACACATTGTATTCCAAGCATAAGCTTGTTAGCATATGTTAACTGATTTCAGATTTATAACAACCATATCAGGAAGACACCATTGGCCCTAATACACAGAAGAGATTTGAAGCAAAGGGAGAGATTTTCAATATGTGTTAAGTCAAAAAGAAAGTAAGCGGAAGAAACTGAGATTTTTATCCCAGGTGAGTAGCAACTATCTGTTAGGGTTTATTGGTTCCTAAGAAATTAAGTCTCAGGACCAGCGCCGTGGTGCAGTAGGTTAATCCTCCACCCATGGGCCTGGTATCCCATATGGGTACCGGTTCTCGTCCCGGCTTCTCCTCTTCCAATCAAGCTCTCTGCTATGGCCTGGGAAAGCAGTAGAAAATGGCCCAAGTCCTTGGGCGCCTGCACCTGCATGGGAGAACAGGAGGAAGCACCTGGCTCCTGGCTTCGGATTGGTGCAGCTCCGGCCATGGTGGCCATTTGGGGAATGAGCCAATGGAAGGAAGACCTTTCTCTCTGTCTCTTCCTCTCACTGTCTGTAACTCTACCTCTCAAATAAGTAAATTTTTTTTAATAAAAGAATTAAGTCTCATAATTTTAAAAAAAATTCTCCATTTCAGTGTTATAATAATATAATCCTACTGATAAATGTATATGGCTATCTCTTTAATTCATGAGAGTGTGTAATTCTGAAATTTTTTATTCTTTTATTTGAAAGGCAAGAGGGAGATGTAGAAGGAGAAGGAAATATTCCAATCTGCCAATTCACTCCCCAAGTGCCCACAACAGCCAAGATTGGGTCAGGCTAAAATCAGAAGCCTGGAAATTCAATCTGGATCTCTTCCATGGGTAGCAGGACCTTAATTCATTAAGTCGTTACCATCTGACACCCAAGGTGTGTGTTCACAGGAAGTTGCATCAGAAGTGGAGCAGGGACTCCAACCAGGCACTCTGCTACAGATTGCAGGCGTCCCAAGCAGTGTCTTAACCACCACCCCAAATGCCTGCCTCAGACTTCAATCTCTACCCCAACTGCCTGCCTCAGACTTAAATCTTTAAAAAAATATTTGGAAAGCAGAGAAAAACACACAGAGAGACACAGAGAGAGTTTGGGAAAGGTTATGAGAGAGGAAGAGAGATCTTCCCTCTGCTGCTTCACCCTTCAAACAGCCACTACAGCCAAGGCTGTGCCAGACAAAAGCCAGGAGCCAGGAACTACATCTGGGTCTCCCATATGGGTGGCAGAGACTCAAGTACTTAGGCCATCATCTGCTGCTTCCCAGATACATTAACAAGAGGGCTGGATTGGAAGCAGAGTGACTGGGACTTGAACTGCCACTCTGCAATGGGATGCTGTCATGGCTAGCTGCAGCTTAACCTGCTGTAGCCACAATGCTCAGTACCACACCGCACCCTGTCCCGCCCCCACCAAAGGTGTGGACACTTGCTCCTGTTTATCGTCTCAAGAGCATCAACAGTGCCTGATATATAACAACCCTAGCATTCACAGCATGCCGGACTCCAGAGAAGTGTTTTGTTCAGTGTCTGCATTTCGGAAACAAAGAAGGAAGAGATGTAGAAGGGAGGGGATAATTGGAAACAAAAATAGGGAAGTAAATAAGAAAGACAAGACAAGGAACAGGAAGAGAGAGGCAAAGGAAAAGTGGGCAGTTTCTCACAAGAGAGGGAATGAGCCACCGAGAGAAACAGAGGCTGAGAGCCAGTGGAGTGTGATGCTTTATGAGCATGTGAACTACATTTGATTCTTGCTCCGCTCAGTGTTTCTAAAATTTGGTCTAAGATTTAATGTAAATCTATATGAAAGGAGTTGCTAAATTTTAACTGGAAATACTTTTTTGTGCTAAATAATCTTTATGGCATTCTAAATTATAGTCAAGGAGCAATATCATTACAGGGCTGTTTAGCCTTGGCAGTTTATGTGGAAAGTCAGGAGAAGGTGATGATGCATATCAAAATATATAATAAAGAACTTTTAAAAATCATGGGTATCTTTATTTACTCAAAATACTTTTTATTTAGCCATTTTAATGCATTCAAGATTAAAGGGGAGAATGAAACTAACCAGTGGGAACTGCAAAATGTCCATGAAATGATAATAATCATATTTTGTACTCCTGCAGTACTTTTCATAAGAGAAGGCAAAGCACTTTACAACCATTAACACGTGCAAACCCTCAGAAGCCTGTGGATAGGTAGATGTAAGCCATTGGGATGCCCTCTGTGAGAAACCGAAGTGGAGATGAAAGTGTTAAGTGGAAATATTCAAGGCTACAAGTCAATGGCATACTTGGGCACACTCTCTCCTTGGAGAGCTCACTCTGGGACTCCCACTGTGCATTGATGGACCGCAAGACCACCTGTGGTCCTCACTAATTCCTTCCTGCTTTTTCTCCCTCCTTGCAACAGCTGCTCTTGCACAACATCCAGACAAAACATGTGTGCACTGGAGAATCACAGAATGGGGGGACAGTATCTGATCCCCCACATAGCACATCCCACAGGGACGACATCTATAGGTTCTGCTTAAATCACTAGGATTCACAAGAAGCTCACACACCCGAAGTAGTACCTTCCAAAGTTTACTTGCTCTAAGAAGAAATATGAAGGCATGAAACCCATGAAGGACTTCTCCATCTGGGATAATTTGGGAACCAAGGCCATTTCCATAATTCATAAGCAGTTCTCAACTCTCTGATGCTAACTCTACTAGCCAGAGAGCAGTTGTACATGTTAACACTGTCATGTTCAACCTAAAGGAGTTGCAATTGGGGAGAAAGAACTTGAGATGAGGAAGATCAAGGATGGTTCCTGTAATACCCACAGGATCTTTATGATGAAATCAGACACTATCAGACATATATCAGAAATATGTCAAGCTCTGAGGTAGATGCTGGGGGCATCTTTGGGTTCAAATCAATGGACCCTAGGAAGATTATAATGGTTCCCATGTTTTAAGAAATGTTGGAATTCAGCCTGAAATCCATGGTATATACGTACATCAAGGTCTGTTACTTCATAGAATCTGATAAAAAAAATGTCCACTTTACACCCTCTTTGTCCAACATACTGTGGCAGCAGAGTTAGGAGAACAGTGGTGTGTAATATATTATCTATGGAGTTCAGGATGTTGCTTAGAAACTGGAATATCAGCATGTCAAGAATTAGGTATCCATCTGACCCCTTACAAGAAAAGTCATCAAGCAGGAGTGAGCAGGCAGCATTCAAGGACAATGCAGAACGTAGGGCCCACAGAAGCTCAGAAGCTGCAAGGATTCCTGAAGGGTGTAAGAATTAGAATTTGAACAATGGGCAGCAGGTAGAGCTGTGGGATGAGAGCAGAACACTTTGTATTTTTCTTTCCAGAAATATTCTTATCCGAGAAGAGAATATTTTGATTGAGCAAGTGGAAGAATGAGTGAGTGAAGGAATCAAGATATTCCAGGGACAGAACCTGTTAGGAATAAGGTGAAAGTTGGAAAGTGCTGTCACTTCTCAGAGAAGACTGGTATCCTCAAGCAATACATCAAATGTGCTCATATCAGCAACAGTGATAGGGAATAGGAAAACAATAACACGACTAAGATTTCAAAAATATCACATCAGGATCCATTTCTACCTGAAGATACATAGGTATTCAATAACCAGTACATAGACATTAGCTGATTTGAATGAGTTACCACTCTGAACAACAAACTGCCTTAAAGTAAGTTCTGGGGCATCATGCTGACACACTGTTCTGCTCCTTCGCAAGTCACCCGTGATCAGCATGGAGGAATAGCACACCAGGCTAATCCAAGGCCTGACTCCAAACAGCTTGAAACGCCAGGCTTGGGATCAGGCATTGTGACTGGTCACACCTCCTGCCCGTGCCTGTACACACCACAGCCTGTTGTTGCTGATAAGTGCCATCTTCACACCGTATGAGGCCGGGATGTTCAATATCACCCTATGTCAGATCACAATGGGGAAAACTGACATTCAAAACCCAAAATAGCTCTTCTTGAAATTCTGATTCCATGAAGAATCCTAGAAACAGAAACTTTTCCCCCAATAATCAGCAATATCTCTTAAAATATTTTGTCCTAATCTCAGCCAGTCCCAAGACATAGAAGGCGATTGTTTTGGAGATAACAACTATGTGTTGGTTTATTCCCTTTTATATAGTGTCCTTTTTTCATTCCAATTTTGTAAAGGTATTATATATAACAAAAGGCAAAATCTTATTTGCTGATCCATACAACAGCATGGATAAATCTGAGATACTACGTTGAACAAACCAGCCAAAGAGTACACAGACTATGAGACATTTGTATGAAGCTCAAGAAGCAGAAAAGATAATTTATACTGATATCTGTTTTTAATTGAGGTTATCTAAACTTCCTTCCCCCATGAAGATGCCAGTTATGGTTGTTTGATTTAGTTTGCACTAGAATCATTCCTTCCTTAAATGAACACTTGACATGACCTCCAAAATTGCTCCATAAACAGAGAATGTAGAAAATGGATTGCACTCAAGGACGGTGTTCAGCTTCCTTTACTCCTTCTCTTAAATCAAAAAACACAAAATTGAATGAGGCTTGTTAAGATGAGACCATCATAATATCTTATACAAAGGCCTCATTTCACAGATGGGAACGTTAAAATTAAGCAGAAAATCACGTTGGCAATGCCTCCACCAAAATCCACATCTTCCCACTCATAATTGCTATTATTTCATTAAAAGCAAATAAACAAACAAAGCCTGTCTCCATAAATAGGTGCGTGTGCACGTACCACTTTCACTTGATTTAGAAGTGTACTCAATATCTACTTTCCCAGGGAGCAGCTGAGAAAGGCTGAGTCCAGAAAGGCATAAGAAAGATCTATTTTCTTGATCTGGATTTACTTAGAATCCCACCAATGTAATGTAAAAGAATTTTAAAACATGTGGCTTAAGAACACCGAAGCGGGTAGACTCAAAACTGAACTCGCATTTAATTTGGGTATCCCTGCTTATAGTGATTTGTACCTCCTGTAATTCAGGTTTAAAGCCAAATAAAATGGAAAGGATATTTACCCAGGGTGCAAAGCCAATTTGATAGCTATAGCGTGCAAAGTTATTGATACCACAGTAAAATTCCAGCAAGCACATTCATTTTTTGAAGATTGTACTTTAAACTAAGCATAAACCTTCCGCTTGCTTGACCGAACAGACCATCCTCCTAAGTAATGCCTTCTCATCTCCATCAAAAAGCTTCTTTTTAGTCTCTAACCATGCCTCTGACCAATGAGCACTCAGTATATGCTTCAGTTGGAACATCTCCCAACAATTTTCACGTGTTAACAAGTACTTCTAACTTTTCCAGTAACTATTTGCATTTATAAGTCCTCTCTCACTCTAAAGTGTTCAATGGTGCAGGCCATATCTTACAATTCTCAGGATCCATTTCCACATTTGTAAAATGAGGCTGATAGTAATCTCCTACAGTTGTGGTAAGGATTACACACTTCAATGGTAGAACACTGGTCACAGTGCCTAGAATAAATTTTGTTTCAGTAAATGGCACTATTCATTCCACTCAATGAATTTCATGAATGGTTCATTCACTGAAATGAGTCCTTTTGAATGATTTGCTCAAGTCATCAACAACAATGCGAGTGAGAGTTGCTACCATCACATTCCTAAAAGTGCACATCATTCAGAGATTGGGGTCCATGGAAGGCATGCAGAATGCCCAGTGCTTTGGAGGAATCTTACCTAGCACAATTCCTTGCCCATAACGTATGTCTTGAGAAGTCTTCTCCAGCCCTGCACGAATACGTGTAGTGAGAGGAAGCTCACAGTTCTCAAGGTTGATGCTTCCAAAGGCGATGCCTTCTAACCAGAATTGGGCCCTCTCTATGCTGTGCACACATGTGCATCCTTGAGTTTAGGAAATACGGATTCAGGGAATCAATAGTTTCTCCTCATTAAACTCCGCAGGGATGACTGATGCTTAAGGCACTCAGGCTCCCTGGCATTTGGAATACTGCTGATGCCAAACAAATGTTGTGTAGTTAGCAAGGCCACTGTCCCTCTCCTCTCCCGTTTCACTGAGCAGAGTATCTCCCAGGCCCTGCTTGCCGCAGATTCTGTGGCTCTGTCTTTGAGCCTGAGTTAATAGTCTTTGCAAGTCTGTTGGAGGGCCAGAAGTCCTGGCTTTGCTGCCACACCTGAAGCCACAAATATTGTCACTCTGAAGTGGACCTTGTTGCCATGGAGGAAATAGTGGCAGCTGCTTTTCACATGGGATATAGGTGGGAGTTATTTTTGTATATGGTTATACAAATAGATTATACCAACTCATTTTGTTTGCAGTAAAACTGAAATACTACTAATAATTATTTTTATCACCCACTCTGATCTTCTCTGGCTCATGACTTAGTGAATATATATATATATATTTCAAAAATCAATATTTAATAAAGTTATCAGTGTCTGTGTCTTAAATTGAGGCATCTCCCCAATCCATCCACCACCATCCCTCCCATACACACACACACACACTTCCACCTGATTGTTTGAAAGGCTGAAGACTTTGCTGCTTTTTGCTGGCTGCTCACAGCTCTTCACTTTAAAGAGTGATATGTCTGTTGTTTGTTTTTGTTGTTGCTGTTTTTTAAATAATGACTGGGTCTCCAAATCCTGAGTATTTTATTGTCCTTAAAAATGAGCCACTTTCATCCTCCTATGGTAAGTACATGTATATGTTTCAATTGATCATTTGCATCATATCTCCCAAAGTTCTCCTCTCCTTATTATCCCTCAAAGCTCCTTTTGTCCATGACAGTATGAAGCAAAGATCAGAACTATGACTCATTTACAGAGTCACTGCCATCCTTAGGAAAATCCCAGCTCATGTCTTCATTCCTTTGTGAGAAACATTTTCAGGAAGAAACGTGCAAAGACACAGGATAAATAACGACTTCAGACAGTGTTTAGCAACATCCTCCATTAAGCCATCTATGCTTGCAAAGCTTTCCTTTACCAAATCAACATATGTGAACAGACAAAAGGCGGAACCAACTGCAGAGTGGACAAGTCCTCAGACCAGAAGTAGGATACTGGCATCAATTATTTGGTCGTTTTCCAAAAGTGTTGCAGATTTCCAAGTTACATCTTAGGCATTCATCACACAGGGACACTCCAATTCAAACAGCAATGATAACAACAATAATAATAGTAAGGATTGTAATTAACATGGGTTGTTCAGCCTGCCACCTGTTAGAGGTTATGCTAAGTACTATAAATGGATTATCTTCTTGATCATAATAATGCCCCTATAAGGAATTATATAAGCATCACCATTTTGCAAATGAAGAAATAGATGCTGCTAGAAATGATTTGCTAAAACCATGTCCAGCAAAAAGATAGAATTAGACAATTATAATAATCTAATATGAAAGACCTTACATGTGAGCCCTAAGCTTTCTTTGCTAATGATCTCCTTGGCCATACCCCTGGTCAAAGTGTGATTGTTGCCACTTTCGAGTCCAGGAAAAACAAAAACCTTAAAGGACAGCCCACTATTCTTAACATTTATTGCATAAACAAACTAACGGGCTCATACCAGGTCATCCTATTCTGATTCTGTTACATGTTATATGCATTCCAGTCCACGTGACCCTTTCAACCCATAGAGGAAAACAGAAAAGCAAATGAGATTTGTATATGCCAGTCTGAATGAAAATGTCTTTATCTCCCTTACAAATACAATACAGAGCCTTTTATAGTCAAATATCCCAAGTTACATAGTTTATCATTTATAGTGTGACTTGTAAGTTATTTAACCTCTGAAAGTTTAATTCTTATCAACCATAAAATGCAGAAAACAATAGAACTTACTTTACTGAAAGCCCGAGTTTCAAAATAAATATTGTATATAGGGTAGAGTGAAGGACAAATAGAAAATGCTCAATAAATTATGAAATGTTTATAATTGTAGTACATCCAAAGAATTTTCCACTTTGGACAATTTATTCACAGATATTTAATTTCCATGAAATTAGAAAAGTGACCTTAAGATCAAGAAATCATCCATGTACAAAGTGAAAGAATGTCCTGTTTAATTTCATAATTGACTGTGAATAAGAATTTCTGAGGGAAAAGTAGTATTGGCTTCATCTTGAAATACTGATTTAGTTGCTACCTAACTGACCATATATAACTTCCTCCACATTTTAGGTGACTTTTTTTCCATATATGAGTATTTCCTTTAATTCCATTTCAGAAGTCAGGGGAAATACTGTATTTTCACATTTCTACCTAAAATCCTATTGTAATATCTCTTCCCAAAATGACTGTATTTTTCATTTAAAAGACTTTTAAAATATGATCACATTTTTGGACATCCTAAAAATTTCAAGTTTTAAAAATAATTTTAAAATGTTTAGGGATAGGGGCTGGCGCTGTAGTGCTGTGGGTTAACATCCTGACCTGAAGTACCAGCATCCCATAAAGGCGCTGGTTCGAGACCTGGCTACTCCACTTTTGATCTAGCTCTCTGCTATGGCCTGGGGAAGCAGTAGAGAATGGCCCAAGTTCTTGAGTCTCTGCACCCATGTGAGAGACCTGGAAGAAGCTCCTGGCTTTGGATTGGTGCTGCTCTGGCCATTGTGGCCAACTGGGAAGTGAACCATCTGATGGAAGACCACCCCCCCCACCCCGTCTCTCCTCTTTCTGTGTAACTCTGGCGTTCGAATAAATAAATAAATAAATAAATCTTTAAAAAATGTTTAGAGATAGTGTCCCTCATTTTTGCAGGAATCCTAATTGAAGAGATTAGGCTATAGGTTCAAGTGACCTTGGGATTTGATTCTGTGTTTGCCAAAGAAATGATAAAGATTTATGTGCTAGATGTATCGATTACTCTAATTTTATCATTGGACATTATATACATGCATATAAATATCACAGTGGATCCCATTAATATGTACAATTATGTGGCAATTAAAAAAGTTTTGAAAAGCCAAAACTTCTGTGTCTGCCATGTAAGAGGTATGTAAACTAGAAGAAAACACTTAATGGATCCCAATTCCTTTGCAAATAAAGGAATATTCTATGTGCTTCTAGAAACTGTTTACAACTACATATGACAATAGGGCCTCTTCTGTGGCAATTATGGCACTTTAAATATAAAATGGCTATGATGTAAATGATGTTTGGTAATGTCAGCAGTCATAGGGAGTGAGTGAATACTAGTCATTTTACCTAGAAGAAAAAGCATCCCTCAAAATAATGTAATTGCGTTAATATTAGTTGTTGTTGCTTTTGCTTTACAAGAGGGAATTTGATACAGAATAACGTTCACATGAAATTTCAGCATTGCAGGGTAAAGGTTGAGGCTATCTTTATAGGAAAACAGGACCAATAAAATCTCTTTCTAAAGTTATGTCAGCATTAAACACCTCTTTATTTTATCAATTATACTTTACATTATTCTACATTTTTTGAGTTTGCATTATTTCATTAAAATATACAACTTTAATCTTTCAAATTTTATTTGGAGTTATTATTGTACCACTTCAAGTAAAATTCAGAAAACTTGAACCTTAATTCTGTCTATTATCTATTCATTATACAATGTCATTATTATAAGTATATAGTAAATCCCACAATATAATACTATCATTTTTACTGTTAGCAGATATAAGCAGTTTATAGAAAATTAAGAAAACTATGTGCAAGTATTTAAGCTACCATTAAAGAGGCCCCATACGGAGGCTCCTGGGTTCAATATCTGGCTCTGAGAAAGTAGCAGGGATGGTTCTTGTAACTGGGTTCCTGCTAGTGGATTGTGGATTGAATGTCCAGCTCCCAGCTTTGACCCTAGACAGGGACTGTTGCTTGCAATGAGAAGTAAACCAGCAAATGGGAATGTAGTCTCTCTCTCTGGTTCTCAAATAAATATAAAAAAGGTAATTTATATGTACACATACAGTTACTATTTTATTTTTTAAAGAGTTCATGTATTTCAAAGGCAGAATTACACAGGGTGGAGTGGTGGGGTTAAAGAGCTTTCACCTGTTGGTTCATTCCCCAAATGGCCATAATGTTCGGGGCTGGGCCAGACCTAAGCCAAGAATCAGAAGATTCATCTGAGTCTCCCATATGAGTACAGGGGCTCAAGGGCATGGGCAATCTTTTGTTGCTTTCCAGATGCATCTGTAGGGAGCTGGATCAGAAGTAGAGCTGCAGGAACTGGAACCAGAACTCATACGGGATACCAGCAGTTGCAAGCAGTGGCTTTAACCCACTATTCTACAACCCTATCCCCATTACTTTCAATACTTTCATTCTTTCTTGAGGATCTGAGTTTCAATGAAGTATCATATTGCTTAAAGCTGATCAAGTTTTTTGATTTCTTACAATGTAAATTTGTTAGTTTCAAAAAAAAAAAAAAGAAAACTAATAGAATCCATGACTATCTTACCTTTTGCCTTCATTATTAAATACTATTTTTGCCAGATACTGAATTCCAGGTGGACAGATTATTTTCTATTAGCGCCACCCCCTGGCCTACAGAGCTCCCAATGGGAAATTAACAATCATTTGGATCCAGGCTCACCAATATGTAATGTGTTGCTGTTTACTAGTTGCCTTCAAACTTTTCAGTTTTGTTTCTGATGCACTGTGTGTGTTCTTGTTTTTATATTTTGTTTTTATTTTATTTTTTCAATTTTTTTATTTATATAAGGTGAACAAATTTCATGTATTTCATATATACAGATTTAAGAACATACTGATACTTTCCTTTCTTCCTTCCCTTCCACACTTGCTCCCAATTCTCCCTTCTCCTTCATTACTCTTTCTTTTAATGTTTACAATGACATACTTTTTATTTTATAATCACAAGCTTAATCCTCCACTAAGTAAATAATGCAACAAATAGTAAGAAGAAAATAACAGTTCCTCAACAGTAGAGACGAGGGCTGTAAACAATGTGTTTTCTATTGGAGTTTGCTTGAATCTATAATAATATTTCCATAGTATTTTTAAAAAAAGTCTCATTTCTCTCTCTCATATGTTATACAATTATCTAGACATGAGAAAGGTTACTGCCCCACAATAACAGGTTATAAAAGCTTTGCTCATCTTCTTTTTTTTTTTTTAATTTAAATCTGTGTTCTACTTTTTTAAATTTAAGTTCAAGTTCCCTGCCTCTGTCACTTCCAGGACGTTGTCAAAATCATTCAGTGAACATTTTAATTTCAGATATTATAGTTCTGGGATTTTAAGATTCCTTTATTATTATTCCTTTTTCTCTGATGAAAAATACTATATTTTCATTTATTGTATTTTTACCTTTAATCATTGGGCATAGTTATAAATCATCTCAAATCTCTTGTCTGCTAATTTCATGATCTCTACTACTGTTGTTTTTCTTGAAAATGCTACACTTTTCTGGTTATTTATGAGTTCACTAATATTGGCATACATTCTGTACACTGCTAGCACTATAATGTCTCTGGATTCCATTATATTCATCTGAAAACTATTATCTTTTTCTCTTAGCAGAGTTTCATAGGGTTCAAACAGCAAATGTTGCATCTCAGATTACAGTGAAGCTCTTTTTCTTGGCTGGGCTGTATTGACTCTGCTCTATGCATGCTAGGATTAAGGATCAGGTAGAGAGGTGGGTGTTTGATAGAGAAGTTAAGTTGCCACTAGGGATACTTGCATTCCACATCAGCATATCTGGTTCAAGTCTCTGCTCCTTTGCTCCCAATCCAAATTCCTCCTGTGCACACCCGGGGAGGCAGCAGGCGATGGCTCAAGTTCTTGAGTCCCTATCACTCACAAAGGAGACCTGAGTTGAAGTCCAGGCTCCTGGCTTCTGCCTGGCCCAGATCCAACCGTTATGGGCAATTGGGGAATAAATCAGCAGTTAGAAGTCCTCTCCCTGCCACCCTTTTTCTCCTTCCTCTGATCCTCTCATAAAATGAATTAAAAAAAAAAAAAAAGCATCAGGCAAAGCTGAAAAATTTATACAAGCAATCAGGGCAGTCACTCTTTGACCTCTTTCTGGGATTTCCTCTCTTTTTCCAAGAACAATAATTGCTCGAAGTCTTTCCTCTGGTTGATCAGCCCAGAAAGCCTTGGGCTTTCTTAGGTTTTCTGTTGCCCATTTAGCTACTCTATGTGGCTTCAACTGTGGCCTGGCTCAGTTTAAAAGCTGTAAAATGGACAACTCATTCTATGCCCTTTCCATGTTTCCACTATCAACATCCCTCTAAAATAAGCCTGCTCTTGCTCACTTTCCCTGGGCCCTTAAGTCACATTGCTTGCATTTTAACCAAAGTTTATAGTTGTTAACCGCACAAAGGAGCTTACTTAGCTGTACTGTTTCACTGGGCCATTCTATTTTGCTGTCTGTTTCTGAGAGCCAGCTCTGCCTGACTTCACGGACTCTTGAGTCCACAATGCCACACATTGCAAAAGACTGGTTGTAGGCAGAAAAAATTTAAGTTCATGCTCTATGGAGAATATTGGAATGGTGTTTGTTGACCTCCCTATCCTCAAATTCATTCAATCATTCAATCAATATTTCCTGAGTACCTACTATGAGTCTGTGTGAGGGGCCTTTAAGAAGTTTATGGAAAATGAGCAGTGTCTTTCTAATCTATTTTCTATGCTCTGCTGGACACTGGACAATCATGAACAAAACAGACACTGTTTTCATGGAGTTTACAGTCCAGTGGGGGTACAAATATTACTTTAATGATTGTAAAAATATTATAGGATGAAGTGAACTAGGTCCTCAAGTAATACAACAAAGTGATTTCAGTATCGCCTTAGGTTAGTCTTTGAAACACACACTAGAATTGATGGAAATTCACTATGCAAATGTTGCTAATAGAAGCATGTTAGAGAGAGGAAGATTCTAGTACAAAGGGACTGAAGAGGGAAAGAGCCTGGAGTGTTTGGGGATATAAAGATAATAAGGATTGAGTATCTGGAGGAAAGACACTAAGTAAGCCTGGAATTGATGTCAAAGGCCAATCATGTAAGACCCATATTAAAGCACTGAGATTTATATTCTGAATAATAGAAAATAATGGAAAGATTTTGGTTTGAAAGGGACACAGTTAGATTTGCCTTTAAGACCATTCTGGCTTCAAAATAGACGTGAACTTGTGTATGCATGGAACATTTAAGTGCTGCTTGTTTACTGCCCCCACACATACCATGTGTGCTTAAGTTGGGGTAGAAAAATGAAGTTAGAAACACAGATACAGATACAAAAGATACTCAGTAGTTAAAATCTTATATTTGCATTTGAAAGTTGAAATGAAAGTAAAACTTAAAATGCAAAGTCTCTCTAAAAAGTTCTCAGAAAATGTATATTATAAAAATTATGCATTGATTTAAAAAAAATTCACCAGAATAGACTTATCTTTCATGCCCATTTTCTGACAGCCATTTTGAAGTTCATTTATACTTGACTTGTGCCTTATGTAAGTGTATAAGGTTTTTCACCATTTACGTGAAGATGGTTAGGTTTGGGAGAGGGAGCATAATTTAAGTTGCAGTCATGGGTTGGAGGTATTTTTTGTAATATGCAATAAGACATCCATATCAGCAGGAAGTTGTAGCTTAGAAATTAAAATTGGTGAATCAATGGCTTCCTAGTGACGATTTAAACCATGAGAGTGAAAGGACAAAGATGGCATAGAATGTAAAAAGGAAGTCCAGTCATGGGGAAATGTTAGACAACTCGAGTCAGGAAGCCAGGAAGCCTGGGTTCGTACTGAGCACGGGGTGGGTTCTGGGGAAAGAAGTCTGGACTATCAAATACAGAAAATCTACGGGAGTGACATTCATGGAGGTGAAGCTCAAAAACGATATAAAGAAAGAACTGCAAAAAAAAAATGACCTAAATGAAAGATCTCTGTGAGTGAGATCCCAGCAGAAACAACGGGCCATCAAAGAAGGAGGTACGTTTCTCTGAAGGGAGGAGAGAACTTCCACTTTGATTATGGCCTGGTCTAAATAAGATCGGAGTTAGCGAACTCAAGAGGCTTCCATAGCCTTGGCAGCTCATGACAAGAGCCTCAGGTGATTACTGACGTCATAAACAAGAGTGTCAATTTGCTAATCAACAAGAGGAGTCACTGTGCACTTATTCCCCATGTAGGATCTCTGTCCTTAATGTGTTGTACTATGTGAATTAACAGTATAACTAGTACTCAAACAGTAATTTATACTTTGTGTGTCTGTGTGGGTGCAAACTGTTGAAATCTTTACTTAGCATATACTAAATTGATCTTCTGTATATAAACATAATTGAAAATAAATCGTGATGAAGAATGGGATGGGAGAGGGAGTGGGAGATGGGATGGTTGCAGGTGGGAGGGAGGTTATGGGGGGAAAAAGCCACTATAATCCAAAAGTTGTACTTTGGAAATTTATATTTATTAAATAAAAGTTAAAAAAAAGAAAGAACTGCAAATAGACCCAAATGCTGCTAAGCTATCTTGTGCGTTAATAATTACAACATTCTCATTGAATTTAAGGGCATGTAGTTCAGTAGCTCTCTGAGCAAAAGTATCTTCTGTGCAGAAAGGCAGGAGTGGGATTCAGATTGGAATGGGCTAGGAAATGAGTGGGAATGACAGATATCTACAAGGTGAAAGGTAATAATTCTAGAAGGATTAACCGTGAGGAAATGAGATAGAGAGGGTGGTGCCTGAATAGATGGAATTTATGAGAACATTTATTACACAAAATATTTATTATTCCTTTGCTGAAGATAAGGGGAACATCAGTGTTATAGTAATAGAAAAGGATAGCGTAGGGAACACAGAGGGAAGAGCAGAGTCACAGGGAAAGGGATAAGGGTCTCAGACAAGAGGAAGGGCCTCATTCTAGTTGTAATTGAAGAAAAACAAGAATGGAGGACACATTGCAGGTTCACCACAGAGCACTCAGGTGATGTATGTTGAACAGGGAGCAAGGTGCAGGATCCATCACCTGGAGGACTTTCATTTTCTTTTTGAAGAAGTGAGGTCATTTGTTGAGAGAGGGGTAGGAGAGTAAACTGGCGGCTTGGAAGAAGTGTAAATGTGTTATAATATTAGTGGAGAGAGAGAGGGAGACCTAAAAACAGAAGAATTGCTGATAAGTACAGAGGGACAACTTGGGATTGATAGTGGAACCAATATATCTGTTAAGTGATTTTCCTGCAGGAGCGTGCAGCTGCCAGTGTAGCCATAGTGGACCTGGCTGTTGGTATAATTTAATTCCGAGAGGATTTAATCTGAAATTTGCACTAATAAGGAGCGACTAGGTAAATCCATAAGGGCCAGATACCATATGCCACCTGTTTTTGATTACATCTATGAAAGGGAAGCAGAACCAATGCTAGTTGTAACATTCTTTTCATATTACTTATTTATTATTTGAAAGACAGAGAGGCAGAGACAGAGAGTGGGATCTTCTGACCACTGAATCACTTATCAAATGTCCAAAATAGCCAGAGTTGCAAGGTCAAAGCCAGCAGTCCAGAATTCAACCTTGTATCCTGTACTAAAGCTTAAGAAAGCACATATACCCTCTCAAAACTTAAGATTAACACCTAAATTTTCTCACAATGGAAATTCAGTTATGGGATCAGTGTTTGGAATAATGGTAAAAGATGCTGCTTGGAATGCCTGCATCCAAATCAGGGCAGTTGGGTTCTGGTCCCAGTTCTGCTTCTGATTCAAGTTTCCTGCTTATGCACTCCATGAGAGGTAACAGGTAATGGCTCAAGTTGCTGATTTCCTGCCACCCATGTGGGAGATTCAGATTGAGTTCCTAACTCTTGGATTCAGCCTGCTCCAATCTCAGCTGCCACAGGCACTTGAGAAATGAACCACCAGATGGGATCTCTGCTTTTCAAATTTTTTTTTTGTGTATATATATATATATATATATATATATATATATATATATATATATAAAATCTGTATAATTATATATAATATTATATATAATATACGGTTGTAAAGGATATAATTACTAGTTTATGTTCTGAATGTTTTGAATATAAGGTATCTTCAAAAAAGTCATGGAAAATGCACATCATGAAAAAGCCAGGCATGGATTTGAAAGTAGTTTTGCACCAAAATAAACTTACCTTGCAATCCCATTTTTCCACCAACTTTTGGAAGTACCACTGATGGGCTTTTTGTCAAAACTCTGGAGTTCAAGAATTCTCTCTCAATTTACATGCAGCACCATCTATTAAACTAATAGGCACAAACAATTTTTGGCATCTACTCAAATAATTACTAGCATTTTTTTCAGAACAGACTATACTTTTGAGTTCAAGTAAACTTGTTAATAAATGCCAGGGCAAGCACCCCTTTTCTGAATTCTCATTCAAATACAGATTGACAGGTAGAAAAGACTCAGAGCCTTGCCAAGGAATTATCACCTGGCTGAGCAGAGCCCCACCCCTGCCTGCATTTATGGGATTTCTCTTTGAAGCAAGACATTTCCTTTTGGTGCCTCAGAAGATTTTACCTCCGAGAGCAATGACCCTCAGTGCGAGTCATGATAGGTGAGAAATCGATCTTTCTTTACCAAGTGGAAGCAGGAAAATTACAAAAAAACTAGGTAGGAGAGAATAACACTGCAAAGGAACTTTTTTGAGGATCAATTTTATGACAGAGGACACATTATTCTGAAACTTGATTTCCATAAAGCATATACTCCCTTAGAAGTTTCCACAGTTTTTGAATATATTCAAGTAATCATACCAGTCGAAAGAGAACTACTTTATACAATTTTTTTCCCAGTATAAGCAAGAGTAATCTACATTCCAATATTCACTTCCACATTACTAGAGACTTGCAAAGTCCTAAACTGACAGTATTGGGCCCTTAAATCTCCAAATTGAAAGTCTCCATCACTCATTTAGCAGATGAGAAAATTGAGTTCCAAATACCTGAAATAACGTAACTCTGTCAAATCATGAGGGGCATTCAAAAGGTTCATGGAAACATTTATTATGCAAAAAATGCATGAATTATAAAAATGCACTGAAATAACCTTGTCTTTTCATTAAATTGTCCATTAAGTTTTTGAAGTACCCTAATACTTTTTATTTTGCAGGAGGCTCAATGTCTTATGGATATAGAGATATCCATGAATAAAACTCAACATGTATTTGTAATCAGCCCATATATTCCAGAATGTGATTTGCCCCCTTTTTTGTTCATGGAATTATGAAGCATACTATAACAATTAAGACATATGTCACATGCCCTTAAAGACATAATGTGTGCAGAAAATGCATAAATCAAAAGGGAACACACAAAGCCAGCATCATGGTGGAACACGTTAAGTCATCACCTGCAATGCTTGCATTCCATTCAGTCACCATTTTTTTTTAACTTTTATTAATAAATATAAATTTCCAAAGTACAGCTTATGAGTTTGGCAAAGTAGCAGGATATAAAATCAATGCACTAAAATCAACAGCCTTTGTATACACAGGCAATGCCACGGCTGAGAAAGAACTTCTAAGATCAATCCCATTCACAATAACCTCAAAAACAATCAAATACCTTGGAATAAACTTAACCAAGAATGTTGAAGATCTCTACGATAAGAATTACAAAATCTTAAAGAAATAGAAGAGGATACCAAAAAATGGAAAAATCTTCCATGCTCATGGATTGGAAGAATCAGTATCATCAAAATGTCCATTCTCCCAAAAGCAATTTATAGATTCAATGTGATACCAATCAAAATACCAAAGACATTCTTCTCAGATCTGGAAAAAATGATGCTGAAATTCATATGGAGACACAGGAGACCTCGAATAGCTAATGCAATCTTGTACAACAAAAACAAAGCCGGAGGCATCACAATACCAGATTTCAGGGCAGACTACAGGGCAGTAGTTATCAATACAGCATGGTACTGGTACAGAAACAGATGGATAGACCAATGGAACAGAATAGAAATACCAGAAATCAACCCAAACATCTACAGCCAACTTATATTTGATCAAGGATCCAAAACCAATCCTTGGAGTTAGTTCTTTAAATATCTGGTAGAATTCAGTAGTGAATCCATCTGGTCCTGGGCTTTTCTTTGTTGGGAGGGCCTTTATTACTGTTTCAATTTCTGTCTCAGTTATGGGTCTGTTTAGGTTTTCTATGTCTTCATGGTTCAATTTAGGTAGGTTGCATGTGTCCAGGAATCTATCCATTTCTGATAGATTTCCCTGTTTGCTGACATACAACTCTTTGTAGTATTTTCTGATGATTCTTTTTATTTCTGTGGTGTCTGTTGTTATGTTCCCTTTTCCATCTCTGATTGTATTGATTTGGGTCTTTTCTTTTTTACTTAATTGGGTCAATGGTGTGTCAATTTTATTTACTTTTTAAAAAACCAGCTCCTCGTTTGGCTGATTTTTTGTAATTTTTTTATTCAATCTGTTGATTTCTTCTCTGATTTTAATTATTTCTCTTCTACTAGATTTGGGTCTGGTTTGCTGCATTTTTTCTAGATCCTTGAGATGCATTGAAAGCTCATTTATTTGGTGCCTGTCCAATTTTTTGATGTAGGCACCTACTGCCATAAACTTTAATCTTAACACTGCTTTTGCTGTATCCCATAAGTTTTGATATGTTGTGTTGTTATCCTCATTTACTTCCAGAAAGTTTTTTATTTCTCTTTTGATTTCTTCTATGATCCAGTGTTCATTTAGGAGCATGGTGTTCAGTCTCCATGTGTTTACATACGTTCTAAGGATTCCTGAGTTGCTAATTTCCAATTTCATTCCTTTGTGGTCTGAGAAGCTGCATGGTATGAATATAATTCTTTTGAATTTGCTGAGACTTGCTTTATGGCCTAGTATGTGGTCAATCCTAGAGAAGGTTCCATGCACTGCTGAGAAGAATGTAAATTCTTTATGTGTAGGATGAAAAGTTCTGTAGATAACTGTTAGATCCATTTGGGCAATAGTGTCAATTAAATCTACTGTCTCCTTGTTGATCTTCTGTCCAGTTGATCTGTCTATTTCTGAGAGTGGAGTATTGAAGTCCCCCAGTACTATTGTATTGGAGTCTAAGTCTCCCTTTAAGTCCCTTAACATATCTTTTAAATAAACTGGTTCCCTGTAATTAGGTGCACATACATTTATTATAGCTACATCTTCCTGTTGAATTGACCCTTAATCATTATATAGTGCCCTTCTTTGTCTCAACAGTTTTTGTGTTAAAGTTTATTTTGTCTGATATTAAGATGGCTACACCAGCTTTTTTTTTTTTTTTGGTTTCTGTTGGCATGGAATATCTTTTTCCAACCTTTCACTTTCAGTCTGCGTGCATCTTTGTTGGAAAGATGTGTTTCTTGTAAGCAGCAAGTAGATGGGTTTTGTTCCTTAATCCATTCAGCCAGTCTGTGTCTTTTAACTGGAGAGTTGAGGCCATTAACATTCAATGTGACTATTGATAAGTAGTAACTTTGCCCTGTCATTCAATTCAGTCACCAGTTCTTGTCCCAGGTACTGTTCCAGCTCCTGCTAATGTGCTAGGGAAAGCAGCGGAAGATGGCCCAAATGCTTGGGGCCCTGGACTCATGTGCGGGAACTGGAAGAACTTTTGGCTTTAACCCAGTCCAGCCCTGGATGCTGAGGCCATCTAGAGGGTGAACCAGAACATAGAAGATCTTTCTCTCTCTCTCTCACTGTATCATTCAAATAAATAAATACATTTTTTAAAAAGGGAGGGACACAAAATTAGGAATTCTATGGGGTGAGCATTGTGGCATAGCAGGTTAAGCCACTGCTTGTGACACCAGTATCCCGTATTGAGTGCCAGTTTGATTCGGTTCACTGTTAATGCAGCCAGGAAAGCGGCAGATAGCCCAAGCACTTGTGTCCCTGACACCAGGTGGGATACCTGGATGCTGTTCTAGGCTCCTGGCTTAGGTTTGCCTTGGCCCTGGCCATTGTGTCCATATAGAGCAAGAACCAGCTGATGGATGATCTCAGTCAATTTCAATCTCTCCCTATGTCTTTCAAATAAACAAACAAATCTTTTAAAAAATTTGAGAACTCAAATGCCAGAAGCAATGTCCCATGGGTTTGGAGAAGCTTAAAAAGTGCTGTTTAATTCCTAGAGGTACAGCATTCAGCTGTGCATTGACTTCCAAGGCCACCACATTGCAGATTAAACATGGACCAAGAGATGAGTTACTTCCAGTATTGCCAAAGCTCTCCCTCATGAAGCACAAGTCTTCGGAGAGCACTAATGGAGTCAGCTTCTCGTTTACCAGCCACCGACTAAGTACTGGAGACCCCAAAGCCTGTCCCCACTTTCCTCTCACTTGATAGGGATGAAGACAACACAGGACCACACAGACAACCCTTCAGGGATCATCAGCAGAAAGTGACCATGGTTGTTCTGTGTCAGGAAAAGTAGAAGAGCCATTGAAAATGCTGGGAAAATAAGACAAATTTAAAACCAGGGAACTTTCCATTTCTTCAAAAGTAACTTCTGGGAAATCTGGCTTTCTGTGTACCTAGATCTGACCTTTCCTCAGCGTTGAGCTGGTGGCCCCCTCCCCACCCCAACTCTCCTGGCATCTGGTCTCTGCCTCTCTGTGACACAGTCTGACCTCACTGAATGGACTGGTGGCCCCCTCCCCCCCAACTCTCCTGGCATCTGGTCTCTGCCTCTCTGTGACACAGTCTGACCTCACTGAATGGACTGGTGGCCCCCTCCCCCCCCCAACTCTCCTGGCATCTGGTCTCTGCCTCTCTGTGACACAGTCTGACCTCACTGAATGGACTGGTGGCCCCCTCACCCCCCAATTCTAGTGGCATCTGGTCTCTGCCTCTCTGTGACACAGTCTGACCTCACTGAATGGACTGGTGGCCCCCTCACCCCCCCCAACTCTCCTGGCATCTGGTCTCTGCCTCTCTGTGACACAGTCTGACCTCACTGAATGGACTGGTGGCCCCCTCCCCCCCCCCCAACTCTCCTGGCATCTGGTCTCTGCCTCTCTGTGACACAGTCTGACCTCACTGAATGGACTGGTGGCCCCCTCCACCCCCAACTCTCCTGGCATCTGGTCTCTGCCTCTCTGTGACACAGTCTGACCTCACTGAATGGACTGGTGGCCTCCTCCCCTCCCCCAACTCTCCTAGCATCTGGTCTCTGCCTCTCTGTGACACAGTCTGACCTCACTGAATGGAAGTTGGGACTCTTTTTTTAAACTTTTATTTAGTAGATATAAATTTCCAAAGTACAGTTTATGGATTACAATGACCCCCCCCCCCCATAACTTCCCTCCCACCCGCAACCCTCCCATCTCCCGCTCCCTCTCCCATTCCATTCACATCAAGATTCATTTTCGATTATCTTTATATACAGAGGAACACAAAGTGCTAAATACTGTTTGAGCACTAGTCATATCATTAATTCACACTGAACAACACATTAAGGACAGAGATCCTACCTGAGGAGTAAGTGCACAGTGGTTCCTGTTGTTGACTTAACAAATTGACACACTTGTTTAAGGTGTCAGCAATCTCCCCAGGCTCTAGTCATGAGTTGCCAAGGCCATGGAAGCCCCCTAAGCTCGCCGACTTTGATCTTATTTCGACAAAGCCATAGTCAAAGTGGAAGTTCTCTCCTCCCTTCAGAGAAAGGTACCTCCTTCTTTGATGGCCCGTTCTTTCCACCCACTCTGTGAGCTCCTTGAAGGCAAGATCTGGGTCTGCTTCAATCACACGAACACAGAATAATGCTCATTGGGCACATCGGTGCCAACCACATAATACAAAATTAAGCATTTCCGCCGCAGAACCCACTTTGACCCCAGGGATTAAATATCCCACACGTATATTTTTTCTTTACCTTTCTTGGTTTATGCCAAGATAAACGTAAACTGCATCTAGTTTGAATGCTATTTCCTCTCACCTGGCTGTTCTGTGACATCATACACCTGTCAGGTGATTCGTTAGTTTGTGGTAACAGCCTCAGGGCCATGCCCAGAACACTGGCCACCAAATACATCAGGAACAACTTTTCCTTCCTTTCTTTTCTACATCTGTTTGTGGTTCAGGAGAGTGGTGACTTGGTTTTAATCCAAAGCAGACTTTTGAGGTAATCCAGGCTCCCTAAAAAATTCCGGTTTAGAGCAGAAGAGCTGACAGCCGCTTTCCTACAACCTATAACCAGGTTTCGCTTCACCACCAACCCCTAACCTGATTCTTTGTCTCTAATTCAATGAGAAGTTTTTGCTTCCAGATCACTTCTAAATAATCAAGCTGCACTTTCTCCTGGCGCATGTTAGGGACATTGCCTTCTGAGTGAATTATCACCCTATTTATCTATTTTTCTATATTAAAGTCTGGTTAGCTGCTCTCTTTCCAATGCCCTGGGGTCTGGCCCCTTCCTTGGCAAGGACTGCCATTACTTTCCCGGTAATAGCACTAGGTAGGCTCATTATGTTTCAATATTAAACAAGCTGTAGGAAATTTTTTGAGTTTTTTCCACAAAACAGAAATGAAATCTTGATATATCTATAAATACATGGTGTATTTCTGCCCCATTCTTGTTTGTTACATTTTAATGCACATTAATATATGCAAAATAGGCTCTCAAAAGAAAAAAACTGTGGCTTAGTGAGTGTTAAGCATGACAAAGAGCAAGACTAATTGAACCCCATAAGGGACTTGCAGGTAATTTTAAATGATAAATTCTCTGCCTTCTCTCCTTATTTGAGGAAAAGCTCATGCACATGGTAGGGGGTGGGTGTGGGGGGAATAATGAGCATGAGATAAAACATTTCCAAAAGGTTATCTGCACAGGAAACTCTTACAGCAGCATTGGTTGCATTTGCTCCTCGTTGCATTGGCCAATAGATCCACCTCAATATCCACCCCTCCACCCCTCCGTCTGAACGCTAGAGACGCGCTCTCAGCCTTCCTCAAGGAAAAAAAGTCCAATCCCGTGAAGCAGAAGGAGTCGTCCAAAGGCCTTTGCATCCCGGGGTCTGAGCAAGGTGTCTCAGCCAACACAGCAGGAATCTGTGCCCACCCCTTCAGTGTCCTAGGCAGCTTATGTTGCCAGCTCAGCCTCTGGACGGCCCAAAATTCTCAGAAGAAGGGAAACAAGGAGATAGCCAAGTAATTACAACAGCAGATGTGAAGGGAGAATTATTTTATACTAAATTACTGTATCCCTGTAAATGAATGGGATTATTTGGGGGTAGAGGAGGAAGAGAGAGAATTATGTTTATTCAAGTGGAAAGTTTTATTTTCACTCATAAGCTGAGACTTCATATCCCATTAAGCAGTATCATGAAGTAACTCTTTCAGCCTGTGTTTCTTGTCAGTTTTGATTTAAATTAAGTAGAAAAAAAATTAGCCAGGGCCACAGGTCAAAGGACTCCAGCTTTCCAAACTAGAACATTCTATGGAGACTTGGAAGCCATCAGTCAATAATAAACACAGGCTCTTAGGGAACCAGGAGACCCAGCAGGAGCTTAAGCAGAGCCTCAAAATCCACCATCCTCCTGGCTGTGAAGGCTCTGACCCTGCCTGGGATCCTCACCGCGTCTCTGATTTCTCTCTCTGTAAGGAAGGTGAGACAATTTACTTGTCAATAGGACATGCACACAGCGAGGACAGACCCCATGCACAGGGCTGGCGGGTTATAAATGTGAGGATGTGAAGAGCTCCTCAGAGCAGGGGAGTCATGCATGGACAGCAGGGTAGGAGGTGCCTCTCCCTCCAACCACATGCCTGCTTCCATTAAGGAGAAGGCAGGAAAGCAGAGACGCACAGCACCGCGGAACGGCGAAGCAGCAGCAGCCGCAGCAACCGGAGCAGACAGAACTCAGCAACCCGCTGAAATGAAAGGCTTCAGGAAGTCTGCCACACCAGGACTGTGCTGTCAAGGCGAGCGACTTCAGAGCTGCCCCCTGGTTGAGAGGGAAGGCCACCAGGGCCAGTGCTGGTCGCAGGTGCTTCCCCTCTGAGCCCCTAAGAACGGAAACCTATAGGAAATCATTAAGTAGCTGCGATGAGGACAATATGTTCTCCCAAAGGATTACACCATTGGCTTTAGTTCAGTTTCCTGGGGATTCTGATCAGTAGTTTGGTGAGAAGAGTTGACACGGAGAAGAAAGATCTCTAAGTAATTCTGCCAACCTTCTGTCCCTGATGGTGGTATGTGCCCATAATGTCAGTGTAATTCCAAATTTTGAGATCTTTTTCCATAGGGTGTCACCCGGCTGGGCATATCAAATACCTTCCCAGATGTACAGCAGTTCCTTCCCTTCAATCCGTCTTGTCTTTTCGCAGGGGCCAGTCCTCCCTAGTCTCTGAAATGCTGTTCATCTTGTTCCTATCCATCTTGGCAAGTACTTCCTCTGCGGGTTCAAGCATTTCACGCAATGTTGCTCTCCACGTCTTTTTCTCGGCTTTGCCCCCTAGGCCTTGAATTGTTTTCTTTGTTGTAATATTTCATGGCATTACTTTTCACACAAAATTTGCATTTTATTTCCATTTCCCTTCAGATCATGTCATACTTTTTAAAGATGCTGGTGGAGGGTGTGTGTGTGCGAGGGCGGGGGATTTCAAGGCATCTCCCATGAAATAATGACAATGAATGAATTAATCCAAATTCAAATGAATTAAGTCAAAGCACCAGGGGAATGCACTCAGATAACTCTAGAAGATGCTATACTGAGCAAAATAACGATAGGAAGGTTTTGGTCAGTGATGAAAACGAACAGGTCTTCAAAGATGCAGCTAACATACAAATCATCCCCACTCTGTTTTTAATCCTAGGAATCAATCTTAAAGTCTGCAATACGAGGCAACAGTTAAGTTCTCTTTTAAAAGTTGTGCCTCAAGGTTAGCAGAAATTGGGATCAAAACAAATTATGACTCAAGGAGATGTAAAAATCAGGAGGTCCTTAGCACAGAAGGAGAGAGATTTGTTTTTTTTTTTTAACATTATATATTTATTTGAAAGACAAAGTAACAAAGAGACAGAGGGAGAAAGATATTGATTGACCTTCCAAGTGCTGGTTCACTCTCCAAGTGCCTGCAAGAGCTGGAGCAGGGCCAGGCTTAAGCCAGGAACCAGGGACTCCATCCAGACCTCCCGCAGAGGCAGCAGGAGTTCAAGTACGTGAGCCTTCATCCACTGCTTCTTAAGTGCATCAGTAGGGATTTGTATCAGAAGTAGAGGAGCCGGGACTCCAATCAGCACTGTATGTGGCATGCAGTGGTCCCAAGCAGCAGCTTAATCTGTCATGCCATAATACCCACCTAGGAGCATGTATTTGACTGAGTTTTGAACCCATATGGAAATCTAAAAATGTAGAGAAAGAGGTAAGCAGGAGTTTTATTTCCAGATGTTGGGTATTTGACGAAGACTCAACATCTATAGAGGCCAAAAACCAAGGAAAAGGGGTTTTGAGGTTGTACAGAATGGATTCTTAAGGTCAAAGGAAGTGAAATATTCATGTGAATGAGAGTCCAAAATATGAAATGTGGTCAGGGTTGTGGTGCAGCAGGTTACGTCCCTGTTCTGACACACAACTGACAGCAGAGTGCAGGTTCCAGTCATGCCTGCCTGGCTTCCTATTCAGCTCTTTGCTAATGCATCTGAGAAAGAAGCAGAAAGTAGCCCAGATACTTAGGGCCCTGCCACCCACATGAGAAACCCATTTGGAGTCCCTGGCTCTTGCCTTCGGCCTGGCCTAGCCCCAATCATTGAGACCATCTGGGGAATGAACAAGTAGATGGAAGATCCTCTGTTTCTCACTCCTTCTGTCACTCTTTCAAATAAATACTACTACTACTACTACTGATGATGATGATGATGATGATGATGATGATGATGATGATGATGATGATGTTAAAGAAACTCTGGGAGGTCTAAGCAAAGAAGGTGACTCCTGGCATCAGCCAGTGGTTCCTCAGCATAGGTGAAATTAAGATATAATGAAAATGCAGAAATGCAATGCTAGCCCTTGTTTCTTCTGAAACAAAGGTGATGTACATACAGAAAGCCTTAAAAATGGAAGATAATCAACATTCCTCAAAATATAATTTCTAACACCAGCATTTGAATCACCTGGAGTATAAAATGCATAATGTCAGTCCTCAATCCAGTTCCCACTAAAATGAAACTGTTGGAACAGAATTTTTTCTTAAGTTCACTAAGAGAGTCATAGGGTCACTAAAAAGTAAATAGACTGCCAATGACAAAGAAGCTACAGCCAAACCCAAGTGCAAGTGAAATACCTGGGAATGTCAGTGGAGCTCCCACACTTGTGGCTGATTTTGAATATCACAAATGTGTTCACCAATGAGCAAAGCTGACATGCTACAAACAATTGCTTGAATGAATAATATCACATAAAGGAACTGCCAAACTTCCATTACCCAGAATGAATATGTGAGAGAGAATTTTGTTTTCTATTTATTTGAAAATACTTTTTGATATTAAGGATGTATGTGGGGGGGGTGGTAGAGGAGGAATTGAATACCTCTAGCCTTCTAGTACTTCGGCTAGTCTACAAATTAAGTTGACATCAGGTAGATTAACAGGAGCAAAGCAATTTTAACTGCATACATATGCATGCATGGGTGTCCCCCAAAAATATGAGACTAAAGGTAGCGGCCAGTTGATTAAGGCTTGCATAGCAACCTGACCTACATAAAGGAACAGGGGCTTGTAGCATCTGTGGGTAGTGAAGACAAATTGTGGGAGGATGAGAAGAGGAAATGTGCAGCTCATAAAGGCTGCCTTATTATATAGCCAAGAGTTTCTCAGAGGCAGAAGATATTGGACACAGTGGCCAAGACACGGCTCAAGATGCCCACATCCTGTACCAGAGAACCTGAGTTTGAGTCCTGGCTCTGCTCTTGATTCCAGCTCCCTGCTAGTGTGCACCCTGGGAGGCAGCAGGTGACGGCTCAAGTAGCTGGGTCCCTGCCACCCACGTGGGAAATCTCGCGGTGCCATCTCCTGGCTTTGATTTGGTCCATCCAGACAAGTGTGTTGCAGGCATTTGAGGAGTAAAGCAACAGACAGAAGAATGCTTGCACTCTTATTATGGCATATTCTTTCATTCTCTCTCTCTCTCTCTCTGCCCCTTTCAAATAAATTTAAAAACTTTTATATGAATTCTCTCAGGACATAAAATTATAGCTCTCTCCCTGTTACATATCCCTTTACCAATGAAAATTTCAATTAAACGAGCATAACTTTCTCTTTACAAAGGTAACTTTTATACTGCATTTTAGGTAATTCAATGGGAGTTGGAGAGACCTTCCAATATTTGCTGGTTCTCAGTTTCTTGTTGGCCAAAGTAATCAACAGGCCAGAGCAGCCCATTTTGGGCTGACATACTTTGGGGTGGTGTGTGCGGAGCCTCAGTAGTTTCTTTGAAGTATACTTTCCTCCAGAAGTCAAGTGACCTTGGTATTCTTAGCTTTGGATCCCCAAGGGCCTTAGATATTTTCATGCTAATGACTAGAGCCAAAATTTACCACACTGGCAACGTGGATACAGAAAGGTTCAAGAATTGGATGAGCATGTACTTACTCTAAAACAAACCTGAACATTTGCTATTAATGATATCTTCTGTGATATATTTGATTTTTGTAATTTTTAACTTTTAGTGTTTGTCAAAAAAAGTAAACAGAGGAAGGGCATTTAAAACAGTGAAAATATTATTTTAAAAGAACATCTGTAGATGGTAGATTGGCTTTGCATATGCCAGAGAGTACCTTTGTGTTAAGATTTCTACTAAGTAAGTTTTTACTGAGCTGATCGGCTGTTCATAAAGGCCATTCCAAGTCAAAGGGTAATGGTTGGAAATCCTTTTCACTGATTCATTGTAAAATAGAAAATGTAAAAATACTTCCTTTTCATGAAGACAAATTGCATTTTTAAATTCTCCTAATGAAGCAGCATTCATCAATGCTTGCTCATTTGTCTTTGCAGGGGGAGTTCTGGGCATAGATAAGAAGATTAATGTCTCTGAACTTTTCAACACATTGAGTTCAGTCATGGTCCTTCCCTAGTGAGCGGAATTAAGTCAATATCATTACTAACATTCTCAGTAACATTTTCAGACTCCCATTATGTTTCTATCCCTTTTTTTTCAGGCTGAGACAGTCCATCCTGATACCACAGCTAATGTTCCTAACTCACTAAGAATACAGTTTAAATTTCTCTTCATCTTGATGAAAATAAAATTCTAGCCAAAAGGGACGGCATGCTAATATACAGAGTTAATAGTGCTTGAGGGATTTAAAGAATAAGGAAGAAACTGGGTCCTTTGTTCCCTTAAAAATCATTCATTTATCAAACATTTACAAAGCACTTACTCAACCAGGCATTGAAGGAGGCTCTGGAGAAGCAAAGATAAATAATGAACTGGTTTCTCTCCAAAGATTCAGAACCGTTAGAGGAGATAGTCAAGAAAGTAACTGAATACTACACATCAGAGGACATAGTGCTGCTAAATGGGAGAGGAGATACCTTATGAATTAGAAAAGCACTTAAATAGGAGAGTCACTTTATTGGGAGATGGCAGGTAAGGTGGAGTTGCTTCACTGGGTTGAATAGTGTGCCCCCAAAATTTGCACTCATCAGGAATCTATGCAGGTGGTAATATTTAGGAATGTGTTTTTGCAGATTTAATGAACATGAGGTCACTCTGATAAGGATGGTTCAGAATGCAATGATTAAGAAAACAGGCATATCTGAACCCAGAGAGTCACAGGAGAATGTCACACCTCATTGGAGACGGAGATTGCAGGGACGCATTTACACGCCAGGAACCACCCTCTGCTAACTTCAGAAACAACACAGCCCTACTGGTAACTTGAGATTTCTTGCTTCAAGAAGTTTTTTCATTCATTCGTTCATTCAGAGGCAGGCACAGAAGGCAAGCATTGTGGTATAGCTGGTAAAGCCACTGTCTGTAATGTCTGCAATCCATAAGTGTCCGTTAGCTACTCTTCCAACCCAGCTCCCTGTTTAATGGTCTGGGAAAAGTGGCAGAAGATGGCCCAAATGCTTGAGCCCCTGCCACCCACATGGGAGACTCAGATGAAGCTCCTGGTTCCTCTTGGGCCACTTGGGGAGTGAACTAGCAGATGGAAGACTCTGTCTGGCTCCCCCCCTCTCTCTGTAATCTCCCAAATAAAATACATCTTTTAACAAAAAATAATGTAAGAAATCGGGTTAAAAAAAAAAGGCAAACTGAAAGATACAGGAAGAGAGAAAGAGACATTTCATATTTGCTGATTCATTCCCCAAATGCCTACAATATCTGGAGCTGGACCAAGGCCAAAGCTCAGATCTGGGAACACTATGTAGATCTCCCACATGGGTGGCACACTCATAATTACTTGAATTATCTCTGCCTTCCAGGGTCAGCACTGGAATTAAACTGGAGTCAAGAGCAGATGCCAGGATTTGAACCCAGTTACTATTAGGTGGGATGTTGGATACTCCATTGCTGGGCTAAATATATATTCTCCAAAATGTTTTACTAGCCACCCAGCTGTGGTACTTTCTTTTTCAGCCTTAGAAAACTAAAACAGGTATTCATTAACGTGGCATACACACAGTGTTATATTTGGGAGAAAATATTTTCTAGGAAGCGACGAGATTAACATGAAAAACATTCTCAGGAAATGTAAATTTGGCCCAGAGATGGGAAAATAATTGACATACAGGGGTGATACTCATCTGGTACAACAAAAAGGGAGCATTGCCTGGGTTTCTTTTTGGTTATTAGTACTCAAGAATTATAAAGTGTTAAATATGTTTAATCTCTTTTTTGAACGTGTGCCATGGTAGATTGTACACACACTAATTTGAAAGCAAAGGAAAGCTCTGACAATAGTTGCCGATGGGTCAGGAAGGAGCAGAATTACCTGTTTTTTGTATTTTGCTGTTTTTCCCTCTCTACAAAAATCACTGCAAACGTTGTATTTACAAAGGCAGATAGGAAGGAATGAGTTGAGGACAATAAGCAAGGAGACAAGATATGAGAACATTGCCATGGATTAAGTAAAACACTAAAGAAGCAGATTAGGAAGTACCATTTCCAGCGATGTTGGACTAACTTGAATGATATTAATTTCTTACACAAAGTTCTGATAGACAAAAAAGGAAGTAATGTTCAAGTTATTGGAAAACAATACAAAGGAGTCAGAAACTAGAGGTGATAGGTGTGCAAAAGCAAAGACACAAACCCCATGAAATCCACACTCAGCCAATTTTTCCTGAGAACACTCCCCTGTTCACATATATGGTGGTGGCATCCCAAGCAAATAGTGATGGTCTTATTTGGTGAAAAGTAGGGATAAGTTCATAGATCCCCAAAAGCTGTGAAATGGATGGGTAAAACCCCAGAAAAGACATCCACAAGAGGAACCTCAAATTCTGTTGCTTGCAAATACCTTTCTATATCTTCTGATTTAGATATGCACAGGGTAAAAGTAGAAATCAAATTTCAAATTGCAACACTGTGAGGCTGAAAGACCAGATCAGAGATTTTTCAATGGCTGCTCAGTGTTGGTAAGAAAAACTTCAGAAGCCAAGTTTTGTCAAGTTACAGGTGAAAAGCACACAGTTCAGACTTACTCTTACAATTTTAGAAGAGCAATGTCATAAAAGAGCATGTCCAAGACTAAGGGAAGTGCACTAGGAATAAGGATGAACTAGAACTAACAAAGCCTATATCTAAGCTTCTATAACATCAATCCAGCCTGCCAGTAACTTAACTACTTGGTAAAATAAAAAAATTAAAAAATATATAGACATAGACATTAATAGAATTCAGTGTTCCCATTGCAGAGTATCTAATGTAAAATACAAAATTACTATATATGATACAAAGCAGAAAAAGAAAATAGTCTATATTCAGAGAAAAACTCTATCAGTATAGGAAGACCTAAAGATGATCCAGGTATAGAATTAGCAAGTAAGGGCATTACCAAATTGATTTAAAATTTATTTTTTTAAAAAAAGATGGATACAATAGATAAGAATTGGAGAATTTTAGGAGACTAAATAAAAATTCAGTGAAGGTAATTAAAAGTAGAATAGACATAGCAGATGAAGAAATAGTACATTTAATGACAAGTTGATGGAAATTTCTTACAAGAGGCACAGAAAGCAAAAGGATTTGGGATTAAGATGGTAGAGTAGGGAGAGAGCTTGCTGCTCTAGTCTAGGAGAATAGTTTAAAAAAGTGGAAAGAGTGCAGTCTCAGGGACGAGCAAGGGAGAAAACAGCAGAGGACACTCTACACAAATTGGAGGGATACAGTGGACCTACATGGAGGGAGTAGACATGCACAACTCAGGACCCCAGCAGCTAAGAGCCACTGAACCAGCATTGTAGAGTGAGATGAGACCAGACTGCAGCAGTCCAAGCCACTGGTGAAAAAGCTGCATGAAGAGACTGGAGGGAATCCAACCTGGAACCCGGTGGGAGAAAGTGTACCTGTCAAACTAGAGGAGGAAAAACAAAAGCAGGGGGGCACATTTCTCTCTCCCCAATCATCCTGCAATGGCATCCTGTCACAAGCTGATAGAGAGTAGGCACCAATTTGGACATATGTAACAGTTGCACCAGTCTGTGTCCCCACCCAGCAGCCAGCCAAGTGGAGACTCCTAAATCTAGTGAGAAGAACAGACAGGGGGTTGGGTGCTCATGACTGTGGGAGGAGGCTTGTGTGCCGGGACTGTGAAAACACTGGCACACAATGTTTTTAGCTTTCTAATTTCTTTTTGTTGTTTTTGGTTTGACTATAATTTCCTATCTTCTAAGTTGGATGTTCTTCCTCTCTTCTACTTCATTGATTATGTTGTTAAGACCTTCCACTATATTTTTTTATTTTTATATTGAATTCTTCATTTCTAAGATTTCATTTTGATTTATTTTTAAGATTTCAATTTTGTGGGAGAAATTGTCTTCCATGTCATGTACAGATTTCAGTAGTTCATGCATTTGCTTCTGATTACTTCTAGGTAATCTTATGATCAATGTTTTGAATTTCATATCTGGCATTTCTTCAATCTCCTCATCTTTACAATCTAGATGTGAATTGTTGTATTCTTTTGGGGACTTCATGTTGTCTTATTCTTGTTTCTTGAATTGGTACATTTGTTATTTGGCATTTATGAAGATACTTGTTGGTTTGTTTTTTTTTTTTTTTCAGCGTGGTGGCTTTTATATTTGTACTATTCCTCTGTTACTTAGTGGAGTGTCTGCTTTCAGTGAATACCTACAGGCGTGTGGTAGGTGTGGCCAGGGTGAAGGGCATGTTTCAGTTCTCCAGGGTGAAGGGCATGTCTGAAGTGACACATCCAGGTTCAGCATGATAAATCTCTCTCTCTCTTTTTTTTAATCAGATTGGAGGCTTGTTCTTCTCTTTTGGTGTAGACTCGGCTGAACTCCTCTCCTCAAAGGAAACTAGTGCCTGGGTGCTAGCCCCAGTGAATATATTATTTGTCCCCTCTGCCACAAGGACCAGGCAAAGGATCTTTGCAGTCCTCAGTGTAAGCTCAGATTCCCAAGCAGTGTCCTTTACCAGATAACCAGGGAGCCCTGGGTCTGTGGAGCCTCCCACAGTGACTGCCCAAAGTTCCAGCCACACGCTGAGTCCTTCCAAAACTAGTAGAAGAGAAATAAAATTAGAGAAGAAATCAACAAAATTGAACCCAAAAACACAATACAAAATTTCAGCAAAATGAAGAGCTGTTTTTAAACAATAAATAAAATTGACATACCATTGGCCCAACTAACAAAATAAAAAGGAGGAAGAATACCCAAATCAATAAAATTAGAGATGAAAAAGGAAATGTAAAAGACACTACAGAAATAAAAAGAATCATCAAAAACTACTACAAAGAGCTGTATGCCAACCAATTGGGAAACCTAGAAGAAATGGATAGATTCCTGGACACATATGACCTAGCAAAATTGAGCCATGAAGACATAGAAAAACTAAAGATACCCATTATCAATAAGAAAATTTAATCAGTAATAAGGGCTCTTTTAACAAGGAAAAGCCCTAGACCGGATAGATTCACTGCAGAATTATATAAGACATTTAAAAAAGAACTAATTCCAATACTTCTTGAATTATTCACAAAAATTGAAAGGGAGGGAATCCTCCCAAACTTTTTCTATGAAGCCAGCATCATCTTAATTCCTAAATCTGAAAAAGATACAACAGAGAAAGAGAACCACAGACCAATTTCTCTGATGAACATAGACGCAAAAATCCTTAACAAAATTCTAATGAATTGAATCCAACAACACATCAGAAAGATCACTCACCCAGCCCAAGTGGGATTTATCCCTGGCATGCAGGGATGGTTCAACATTTGTAAATCAATCAATGTGATACATCACATCAACAAATTGAAGAACAAAAACCACATGGATTATCTCAATAGATGCAGAGAAAGCATTTGGTAAAAAACAATCTTTCATCATGAAAATTCTAAACAAACTGGGTGTAGAAGGAACACTCCTCAACAAAATCAAGGCAGTTTTTGACAAACCCATGGCCAACGTCCTATTTATTAGGGAAAAGTTGGAAGCATTCCCACTGAGATCCAGAACCAGACAAGGATGCACACTCTCACCACTGCTATTCAATATAGTTCTGGAAGTTTTAGCCAGAGCCATTAGGCAAGAAAAAGAAATAAAAGGGATAAAAATCGTGAAAGAGGAAGTCAAAGTATTCCTATTTGCAGATGACATGACTCTATATGTAGGGGATCCAAAAGACTCTAGTCTAGTTTGGTAAACTAACAAGATATAAAATCAATACACAAACATCAACATCCTTTATATACAGATAATGCCATGGCTGATGAAGAACTTATAAGATCTATCCAATTCACAATAGCTACAAAACAAATACCTTGGAATAAATTTAACCAAAGATGTCAAAGATCTCTATAATGAGAATTATAAAACATTTAAAAAGGAAATAGAAGAAGATACAAAAAATGGAAAAAACTTCCATGTTCATGGATTGGAAGAATAAATATCAAAATGTCCATTCTTTTAAAAGCAGTTTACAGACACAATGCAATATCAATCAAAATACCAAAGATATTCTTCTCAGATTTAGAAAAAATTATGCTGAAATTCATATGAAAACACAGGAGACCTCCAAGAGCTAAAGCAGTCTTATACAACAAAACAAAGCTGGAGGCATCATAATACCAGATTTCAAGACATACTATAAGGCAGTTGTAATCAAAACAACCTGGTACTGATATGAAAACAGATGGATAGACCAATGGAACAGAACAGATATGCCAGAAATCAATATAAGCATCAACAACCAACTTATATTCAACCAACAAGCTAAAATTAATCTCTGGAGCAAGGACAGTCTTCAACAAATGGTGCTGGGAAAATTGGAAATCTACATGCAGAAATATGAATCAGGACCCCTATCTTAAGCCTTACACAAAAATCAATTCAAAATGGATTAAAGACCTAAATCTATGACCTCATACCATCAAATTACTAGAGAACAGTAGGAAACCCTGCAAGAAATTGGCACAGGCAAAAAGTTCTTGGTAAAGACCCCAGAGGCAAAGCAGTCAAAAACCAAATTAACAAAAGGGATTATATCAAACTGAGAAGCTTCTGTACTGCAAAACACACAACCAGGAAAGCAAAGAGGAAATTGACAGAATAGGAGAAATTATTTGCAAACTGTGTAACTGATAAAGGATACATAACCAGAATATATCAACAGATCATGAAACTCCACCATAAAACATATAATTCAGTTACAAAATGGGCAAATGACTTAAACAGACTTTTTTTTTTTTTTTTCAAAAGAAAAAATCCAAATGGCCAATGGACACATGAAAAAAATGTTCAGGATCACTAGTCTTCAGGGAAATGCAAATCAAAAACAAAATGAGGTCCTACCTCACCCCAGTTAAAATGGCTTTCTTTCTTTCTTTTCTTTTTTTTTTTTGGACAGGCAGAGTTAGACAGTGAGAGAGAGAGAGAGAGAGACAGAAAGGTCTTCCTTCTGTTGGTTCATCCCCCAAATGGCCATTACGGCTGGTGCGCTGCGCAGATCCAAAGCCAGGAGCCAGGTGCCTCCTCCTGGTCTCCCATGTGGGTGCAGGGCCCAAGCACTTGGGCCATCCTCCACTGCCTTCCTGGGCCACAGCAGAGAGCTGGACTGGAAGAGGAGCAACTGGGACAGACTCCAGCACCCTAACTGGGACTAGAACCCAGGGTGCCAGCGCCACAGGCAGAGGTTTAGCCTAGTGAGCTGCTGCACTAGCCAAGAATGGCTTTCATATAGAAATAAACAAACAACAAATGCTGGTGAGGATGTGGGAGAAAAGGTACCCTAATCCACTATTGGTGGGAATGTAAACTAGTAAAACCACTATAGAAGACAGTTTGGAGATACCTCAGAAATCTGAATATAGTCCTACCATACAACTCAGCCATCTCACTCCTGAGAATTTACACAAGGGAAATGAAATCAGCAAATAAAAGAGATATGTTTACTGCAGCTCAATTCACAATAGCTAACATATGGAATCAACCTAAATGCCCATCAACTGAAGACTGGACAAAGAAATTATGGGATATGTACTCTATGGAATACACAGTGGTAAAAAAATGCAATCTGGTCATTTGCAACAAAATAGAGGTATTTGTAAAACAACATACTTAGTGAAATAAGCCAGTCCCAAAGGGACAAATACCATATGTTCTCCCCAATCTGTGATAACTAATAGAGCACCTAAGAAGAAACCTGTAGAAGTGAAATTGACACTATGAGAAGCAATGACTTTAACAGCCTCTGTCTTGACTGTCAAAGAAGTTATTTTTTCTTCTTCATACTGTTTGTTGAACAACTTACTTAACAGAGTTAATCAACTGTATATAAATCAATTGAAAATAGATCTTAGTAAAAATTAAAAGTGGGATTAAGAGAGGGACGAGGAAGTTTGTAACTGTAAAGTGCATATTTCTGCATACACTCCTACAGACTTACTTCTAAGGGTACAGTTTAAAAACTTGCCATGGGGGCCTCAATCCCACTACGCTGGGTGGTAAAAATGGTATCATAAGTGTTAAACTGACCATATTAAGTGTTAAAGTGGTAATATAGATATGATTAAGCATTAAAGGAATCTTATAAATAAGATCAACTGTCTAGTAATAACAATAGATAGAATTAAAAAGGAGTCAATGTTCTAACGTGGGAAGCAGTCCATACAGCAGACTCATAGAATGACAATCGCTTTAAATAGTACTCTGACCTCAGAATCAGCCCTTAAGGCATCTGGTCTGACTGAAAAGCCCAAGAGAGCATTTCAGTCATGCAAACCCAAGACACTGTGGAAAAAATGTCCCACATGAAGGATCTCTGTGAGTGAGACCCCAATGGAAAGAAGTGGCCATCAAAGAAGGATGTACTTTTCTCTGAAGGGAGGAGAGAATTTCCACTTTGCTTTGGCCTTGCCTAAATACTGACAGAGGTTGTGGATTCAAAAGGCTTCCATAGCCTTGACAGTTCTTGTCAAGAGCCTTGGTGATCACTGACTTCAAACATAATGATGTTAATTGTTAAATTATCAACAGGAGTCACTGTGTACTTACTTTCCATGCAGAACTTCTGTCCTCAATGAGTTGTATTATGAGAATTAACTGTAAAACTTGTTTTCAAACAGTTTTTTTTGTGTGTGCAAATTGTTGAAATCTTTACTTAGTATAGATTTAGTATAGAGTTGTTCTTCTGTGTATAAATTTAGTTGAAAATGAACCTTAATGGAGACTGGGACTGAGAATAGGAAAGGGAGGAGAAGGTGGGGTGGGAGGGTGGGTATGATGAAAAGAATCACTACATTCCTAAAGTTGTATTTATGAAATTTATACTTCTCAAATAAAAGGTTTCTTTGGGGAAAAAGTAAGTAAATAAATGTTTTCAAAACACAGTTTTTTTTTTTAAAAAAGAAAAAGGATTTGAAGAATTACTGGCTGAAATTCTTAATCTGAATAAAGATATCAACCAAAGGATCTACTCCCAGATATTCAACAAATTATATAAACAGGAAAGTATCAGACATATTACTCTGAAATTTTTAAATCCAAAGGAAATGAGAAAATCAGAAAAATAGACCAAAGAGCAATTGTAAGAATTATGGTAACTCTTCCAACGTGCTTCAACAAAATATCCTAGGATTCTATACTCAGAAAAACAAATTCTTCCAAATCACTTTAACAGGAGAAGAGCCTGTAAGAAGTAGATAAATATAACATATTTTTAAGTTCTTGTAAAAAGAATTAAATGCTTAAAGGAAAATAGTAATAATTTTATATATTATAGATTAAAATGCATGTAAATGCTGTGTTATTACTAAATACATACCAAAAAAATGGAGCCATAAACTGATTTATACTTTTGAAAGATTCTTATATTATAGTTGAACTACATATAAATATGTTCAGGATGCATATTACAATTTATTGAGTAAATGTTCAAAATTAATGTAAAATTAGAGCAAATTATCTAATAGTGAAATGTAACAGATCACCAGAAAACACTCAGTTGGCATAAAAATAGGTAGAAAGAAGGAAAAAGTGTTGAGGACAAGTAGAAAACTGATGAATATGACAGACTTATATCCAACAATATCAATAAAAGACTTAGATCATCCCATCCATTAAAAGAATATTTACTCCAACTGGATAAACATTCCAGACCAGACCTATCTACATATTTTATTTATTTTTCTTTTAACTTTTATTTAATGAATATAAATTTCCAGTGTACAACTTATGGATTACAATGGCTTCCCCCTTCCATAAATTCCCTCCCACCCGCAACCCTCCCCTCTCCCGTTCCCTCTCCCCTTCCATTTGCATCAAGATTCATTTTCAGTTCTCTTTATATACAGAAGATCATTTAGTATAAAGATTTCAATAGTTTGCTCCCACATAGCAACACAAAGTGAAACATACTGTTTGAATACTAGTTATAGAATTAAATCAAAATGTACAGCACATTAAGGACAGAGATCCCACATGAGGAGCAAGTGCACAGTGGCTCCTGTTGTTGACCCAACAAATTGACATGACACTCTAGTTTATGACGCCAGTAACCACCCTAGGCTGTCGTCATGAGTTGCCAAGGCTGTGGAAGCCTTCCAAGTTTGCCGACTCTGCTCATATTTAGACAAGGTCATAAAAGACAGAGTGAGGATAGTAACCAATGATCCTAAGACTGGCATTTACCAGGTTTGAACAATTATACAGCATTAAGTGGGGAAGAGGACCATCAGTACACACAGGTTGGGAGTAGAGCCATTGGTGGTAGAGTAGAGGTTATGATTACAAAGGAATGAGGCCCAAGTGCGCTAGACAGGGCCTAGAACAAAGGACAGAGTCATTATTAGAGGAGCTAAGAAAGGTGCTGTCTAAGCTACAATTAAGTTTTCTGATTGAGAGGCAAATAGAACCTGATAGAAGGGGCTTGATAATAATCTGGTGGGCTTTAGGCCTTGTAAGTTAAGAGGCCCAGACCTATCTATCTCTTCACATGGGGTATATCCTAAGGGAGGTGTGAACCTCCTAGGGGAAGGCACTCTGTTGACTTTCATTACTTGGCTGGCCTGGGAGGAGAGCTGGCCAGGTAAAGGCAGGGGGCATCTCTAACAAGAAATTTACAGTTCTGCCTGCAATGTTGCTGACCCTAATTGACCATCCCCTCAGCTGCAGTGGTCACTTTGGAAGTTGGGCTGAGTGAAGGGCTTTTCAGCTTAGAGCCAATAAGATCTGTGGCTCTGACCTGGGCATCCTTCGACTCCAGGGCAGGTCCATTTCCAGTGATCCAACTCTTGGCAGAGCTGCCAGGGCTCTTCACAAGCTGACTTCTGCTGAAGCCCAGGCTTACCACATTGACAGCCACTGCAGTGGACTGGCCTGTTGGGTCTCCTTGAGGGCAGATCACTGTACAGATCAGCCATTAATAGGCCTGCCACCCATTGCTTCTGATGCCTAGCTTTCTTTTCCTCCCGGTTTGTGTTAAAGCAGACCAGAGGATGCAAGTCAAGGGAGTGCCCGTTTCCCATCTCTAATCTTCGGTGGCCTGAACTACAAGTCTATAGTCACAGGCATGTTCTGTAGTAGTTTTTCTAAGGTAGACAATGCCCATAAGGAAAATTATATTCTCACTTTAAAACTTTCTTTCCCTTTTGTCTGAAAGGGAGGTTTTTTTCTACTTACTGTATACTTCACTGATGGCGAAGTGAATCTAGCTATGAGATTATTATTTAAGTTCTTATTTTGGCTATGCTATTGCAGAAAAATGTTAGCCATCTCTTTTATAAGGTCTAAAGATTAAATTGTGCATCCTACAGATTCCTTCATAATAGAATTAGTTTCCTACCTTGAAGAGAATAGAGAAATGAAAGAACAAGTTGGGCTTAGAATAGAGAAATGAGGGAGCAAGTCCTAGATCGCTTGCTGACAATAGCAATATCACATGAATACTTAGCAAACAGTTTCAACCATTAGATAACAACTTAAGACAACATTTACCAGAAGGTCCAATTCCTTCTATAAATTTTAAGAATCATGTATTTGAAAACACCTCTTAAATATCTAACATGGTGTAGTTTGTTTAACCAGTAAACTTAAGCACAACCATATAAAATGTTTTTAGTTTCTTTCTACCAACAAGTTTAAAACATATGATACACAGATTCAGGTCACACAAATGAAAATGTATCTTTGCTTGATTTTGGCAGCTTAAATTTATGGGCAATCTTATCTATAAGCCATTTAAAATAAAACTCTTAATAAAATTTCCCCATGTGGACATACAATATGTACACACATATAACATAGCATAGTAGACCAATATAGCAATTTTAATAATAGCCTTTAATATCTTTAACTCTTTTTGTAGATTGCCAATTGATTTGAATAGCTTTTTGTTTTTAGTAACCTCAGTTAACCATACTTTCTCTCAGTTGGTACTGTTAATACATTATTGGCTTCATCTGTTTACAGAGCCATCCCAAAGTACTGAATACAATAGAAGTGGCTGGAAACATATTTTAAATATAAAGCCATACTCAGAAACACATAAGGATACAGACATGGATGATGCAGAAAGTAAAAGGATAAAAGATGTTCAAGCATCCAATTTAATAAATCTGGAATAACTCACAATATCAGACTTCAGGGTGAAATGTATTACTAGAAGTACAGAAAGGCATTTCATAAGGATATAGGGATAATCGATGAAAAAAGTAAAGAGTGAAACAAATCCTAAAGACAGATTTTAACTGTCTTTTACCAGTAATTGATGAACAAGAAGTTGAGAGAAGATGACAAATACTTGAACAGCAACAACCATCATCTTGATTTAACAACTGTGCTTACGCAGTGCTACATCTGACAATCCTGGACACATCCTCTTGAAGTTGATAGGGAAAGTTTATCCAAAAAAAAAAAAAAAAAAAGTCCTCATATGCTAGGTCACCAAAAAAAATCCCATTTCTTTTTTTAAAAAAATCATTTATTATTTATTGATTGATTGAGTTGAAAGAAGAGTGACAGAGGGAGAGGTGGGTGAGAGAGACAGAGATACATCTTCCATTTGCCAGTTCACTTAGGAAATAGTTACAGCAGCCAGGTCTGGCCTAGGTCAAAGCCAAGAAACAGGATCTCCATGGGGATTTCTCACCTGGATGGGAGGGACCCAAACACATGGGCCATCCTCCACTGAGTTGTCAGGTGCATAGCAAGAAGCTGGATCAGAAGCAGAGCTGCTGAGACTCAAACCAGCCTTCTCATACGGGATTCTGGCATCACAAGCAGTGACTTAACTCACTGTGCCACAATACTAGCACCAAGTCTCAGCACTTTTAAAGATGGAAATGACTCAGAGTACACCATGACAATAGCATTGTTAGAATCATTCATATAACCTCTTACTGCAAACCAGTTTTATATTAATAAAATCAATAATTTGAGGTGGAAAAATTCCTCAAAAAACCCCATGATTAGCAGATTGGCCTTAGGCAAAAATAGAAACTATGAATAACCATGAATTATTCTCCAAAAAAAAAATAAATTTGTAATTAAAATATCTCCCTCAAAGAAAATTCAGGCCTGGTGGTCTCACTGATGAAATCTACCAACCATTTACATTAAAAATTATACCCAGAGCACACAAACTATTTCATAAAATAGAATTGGGGACACTATTTCCCAGCTCAATTTATGAAGCCAAGCCAATCTTATTAGCAAAATTTGACATGGATATGACAAGAAAACAAGACAATTATAAAAATATAGAAGTTTAAGGTAATTTGAACATCAGATACTTTATGATATTAAAGAATTTGCATCATATTTTTGGTGTGATATGGTCTTTTGACTATATTTTTAAATAATTCCTTCAAAAATTTTAAATGTATTTGAAAGGCAGAGAGAGAGAATATCTTCCATCTATTGGTTCACTCCCCAGATGCCTGCAACAGCCAGGGCTGGTTCAGAGTAAAGGAGCCCTGAACTCAATCCTACTCTCCCATGGATGGTAGGGACCCAAGTATTTCAGCTACCACCTGTTGCCTCCTGGGGTGCACATTAGCAAATAGTTTGATTGGAAGCACAGCAACTAGGGCTCAAGCTGGTACACTGCTATAGGATGTATATGTCCCAAGTAGCCATTTAAATCACTGTGTCAGGGCCAGTGCCATGGTGCGGCGGGTAAAGCCGCCACCTGCCGTGCTGGCATTCCATATGGGTGCCGGTTTGAGTCCAGGCTGTTCCACTTTTGATCCAGCTCTCTGCTATGGCCTAGGAAAGCAGTAGAAGATGGCCCAAGTCCTTGGGTCCCTGTACCTATGTGGGAGAACTGGAAGAAGTTCCTGGCTTTGGATCAACCCCTCTCTGGCTGCTGCGGCCATTTGGGGAGTGAATCAGCGGATGGAAGTCCTCACTCGCTCTCTGCTTCTCTGTAACTCTTTCAAATAAATAAATCTTTAAAAAAATCACTGTCATAGGCTCCATCTTTTAAAATAATTCTTATGGAAATATAAATCATTTTGGAAATGTGAACCAAAATATTCCAGAGTTTAAGGCTTTTTAAATTTTTATTAATATAAAGGGAACAGATTTCATGTATTTCTTAGATAGAATTTTAAAAAGATAACCTATCCCCTTCCCTATCTCTCTCTCAATCTCTGTCCTTCCTCCTTTTTTAATTTTTGCAAAACATACTTTTAATGCACTTCATGTACCACTAACCATAATATTCAACAAGTAAAAAGTGGAATGACCATAGTTCCACAGGGATATAAACAAGGGCTAAAGCCAACAACCAAAGGTAGAATGACAAAGAGACAGAGAGGGATCTTCCATCTACTGGTTTACCACCTGAATACCTGAACAGCTGGATCAGGGCAAAGCCGAAGCCAAAGGCAGGAATTTGGAACTCCATCTAGGTCTCCCTTGGTGGCAGGAACCCAAGTACTTGGGTCATCATCGACTGCTTCCCAGACCTCTCAGCAGAAAGCTGGATTGGCAGCATGGAGCAGCCAGGAATCAAACCGGCATTCCGATACAGGTTATGAACTTCCCAAGTAACAGCTTAACCTGCTGTGTCTTAACACCTACATCAGTATTAAGGTTTTAAGTTGAACATATAAACACAATCTTTTTATTGGTAAAAAAAAAATGTCCATTTTTAGCAGTTTTACAGTCTAGCCTGATGTACAATGTGTCATTTGCTTTACTACCACCAAGTGGGGAAGGTAGAGTGTACAATGCAGGTAAAACAAAAACACCAAGATCGTGATTATTGGTTTTGGATACACCATTTGCCCCTGACCACTCTCTTTATGGAGGAACTGCTGTTTGCTCTGCTTATCACGTCACCTGTGTTACTCATGCTGAGTGACACCTGTCAGACTCCAGGAAAAGGACACAGGACAGTGGACCCATCAGTTCATGCAGACTGGACATTGTTACACAGCAAACCCAGCACGTGCAAATGCTGCATGCCCAGGTCATTGCACTTTTCCTAAGCTCTCCCACCCCTTTCACAAAAACGTGAGAGTCATTCCAACTCAGTTATTCCTGTATGCATTCGGAAATTCTCAAGCCAAATGGAGTATCTTTATAAATCACTGCACATTAGTAAATTGTTCTGAATTATACCTGCATTAGTCAATTTTTGAAGAATGTTACACACATTATCTTTCTTGTAAATTTCAAAAGGCATCACAAAATGCAATTCCATCATTGATTTACGGACTGGAATCTTTCAAAGAGGGGTTTCAGATTCACTTTGCATCCTTGACTTGCTCAGTCTGGCATTTAAGTAGGAAATATTATGTAACCTGTGGGAACTCAGCTACTCGTTCTCTCCATCCAGGGACAAAGAAGCATCACCAGTGTCCCTGAGCGTAAGCCCCATCCCGACTGGGAAATCGGCACACTCACACATCCTATTTGAAGCTGCTTCCCCCGTCACTGGCCACACTGAATAAGGGCAGTGCTGGTCCACCTGCTCTTCCTGTGTCCATCATACCCCACAGGACTCAGTCCACTGGCTCTTCTGTTACTACAGGGCCAATCAAGAACAGAACTTATCTGATAATGCAAATTGGGGAAGTGTAATATAAATAACCAGTAAGCTATGATAGAACAACAATGTAATAATGTAAAGAGAACTCTAAAGGCTACCCCAGGGATAAAGGTGAGTGTCTGAGAGAAGACAAAATGGGAAGGGGGTGCCTTTTTAACCCTGCTTTTCTGACCTGGTTCAAGAAGGTGATTACAGACTGCAGGACAACAGACAGGCTGGCTGGATTTTCCAAAGCTTGGCGGCTGCTGCTGAGCACGTGGGAAAAATCCCCAAGTTACAAAGGCATCAATGCCAGTGAACCATCAGGAAGAAAGAGTTGGGTCACGCGCCGTAAGCACAAGGCCCGGGGAGCATGGTGCTCAGGTCAGGAGAACTCCAAGGCCTGGTCTGGGGGCTGGGAGTTTTCCAAGGTGCTCTGCTCTGGGTCTGCAGGTGGGTCAGAGCACCGAGGCATGTTCTCCCACGCCCACACCACAGACAACCACATGTCGTGAGCAAAACACAGCAACACCAGTCCGGAAGCAATGTGTCCTAAAACTGGGGGCAACAAATCCAACTCTGGGTGTCATACATAGACAGAATCTGTCGAAAGTGAGGCAGGAAGCAGTAATTTACGGAACTCCACGCATCCTGGATTCCATGAAAACATCCCCAGATTGTTCAGGAAGTCATGGCAGACTCGAGCCAGGCTGCCTTGTACCGAATCCTGATTAACCCACATGTAGCTCTGTGGCTTCAGGCTATTTATCCTCTCTGATTTCTCATTTAAACGTTGGGATAAGAGCCCCTTTCCTTGGAGTTGCTGGAATGATTCAATGATGTAACATGAATTAGAGTTTAGATCAGTGGCTAGTTTATAGTCAGAGCTTAAAGAATGTTAGCTTTTAATAATATTATTGATTAAAACCCTATGCGGCAGATCCTTTATCTCCGTGGAAAGAGGCAAACAGAAGTCTGGAACCAGTCCCCTAATCACATTTACTCACAAGGCCAGGTACTTCTCTGCACGATCCCACTGCCTTCATCATGTCTTGTCTTGCAACCCATAGCAATCACATTGACACTGTTCCGTGGTTGAATTCCATAGATTACCAAGAGATCAATATATCCACTAAGAACGCCCGTGCTGTACTTATTCCTCATTGATTATTCCAAAAATTAGTCCTCTTTCTTCCTCCACTTCCATTCTATAACCTGGGATTTTTTTTCTATTTATTCATAAATTTACAAGTCTGCATATTGAAACAGATTCTGTGAAGAGAAAGACAACTTGCTTAGGAGTCAAGATTTAAGTTCCAAATTTGAGTGTCCTCATTTTCAGAGTATTTCCTACTTCATTTTTTTAAAACGTAATTTATGCAATGAAATGACCAGGAACATATGCCAGTGAGACTCAAATGCTACATGAGAATCACTAAGCTCCCCACCATGACCTTTTGGGTACAGCTCACCTTCCAGCTTAGAAATTGTCACTTCTTAGGAGAGTGGGTGACCAAATTAACACTCAAACACTCCTACTTTCTAATTCCTTCTCTATTTCTGTTCATCACCCTGAGTGTGATCCCTAAATGTTCAATTCACTATCTTTCAAAATGAATGAATAATGCTTTATGCCCAGGTCCAAGGGTCATGAGAGATCCTCAGCAGGATTACAGAGATGTTGCAGGCCCACACAGAGTTAAGAAAGGAGCAGGGGAGCAGGCATTTCATGCAGTAATTAAGATACCTCTTGAGACCCCTGCATCCCACATCAAGGCCGATTTGAGTCCGGTTCCTCTGTTTTGTTTTTTAAGATTTATTTATTATTTATTTACTTGAAAGGTGGAGCTACATAGAGAAGAGGCAGAGAGAGAGAAAGAGAGAGGGAGGCAGAGAGGGAGAGAGAGAGGACTTCCATCCACTGGTTCACTCCCCATATGCCTGCAACAGCCGAAGCTGGGATGATCCGGAGCCAGGAGCTACTTCCAGGTCTCCCACATGGGTGTAGGAGCCCAAGGACTTGGACCAGCTTCTACTGTTTTCCCAGGCCATGGCAGAGAGCTGGATTGGAAGTGGAGCAGCCAAGACTCAAACTGGCATTCATATGGGATGCTGGCACTACAGGTGGTGGCTTTACCCACTATGCCACAGCACCAGTCCCTCCTCTGCTTTTGATGCAACTTCTTTCAGATGAACTCCCTGGGAGGCAATAGATGATGGCCTAAATATTTGGGTCCCTGCCACCCACATGGGAAACCAAGATTGAGATCTGGGTTCCTACTTTCAGTCAGACCCTACTCTGACCCCTTTGGGGAGTGAAACAGCAAATGAAAGATCTCTCTCCATTTGTCTCTCTGCCTTTAAAATAAAAATGAACAAAAATTAAAACCAGTGGACGGTGCAGTCCTTTGGCACTGCTTCAGACACCTACAACCCATATCGCAGTGGATGTTCAAGTCTTGGCTCTGCTCCCCACCGAGTTTCCTGCTAATGTGCACCCTGGGAGGCAGCAGGTGATGACTCAAACACCTGGATCACTGCCACCCACATGGGAAACCTAAAATGAGTTCTGACTTTCTGGGTTTGCCTTGGCCTAGCCCTGGCTGCCGGTGGGCATTTGTGGGGTGAAGCACTATATGGAAAATCATTGTATGCCTCTCTCTGCCTTTCAAATAAAATAAAATTCAAAGAACTGAGTGGAGCGTGGAAGTACATTGGCGGCTCCAAGTGTGTACCTCCAACATAGAAGTGACAACGCAATTACTGCCATCTGAATGCTCTATCTTCCCCACTATATTTGATATTCCCAATACAGACTGTATTTTATTCATACTGTAACCAAGTAAGTACAAATTTTAGCACAAAAGTATATACCTAATATGAGTGCCTGAAATGTACAAAGTTGAAGCTTCCCTTGATCATTTTCCTAAATGGTTTTCAGGGACCACAATGTATCCAGATGTATGATATAGACAGAGGATCTTTTTCAATCTGAAACATCCATTAAAATATTTCCACCAAAGCTGAATGGTTCGCAAGATCTATTTTTTGTGTCAGCAGTGATAGGCCAAGAAAACCCAAACCTCCACAGACTGACTGACTCATCACTTTTCCTTCCTAGGGGTTACCAGTGACAAAGACATCCAAAGTCAAGCATCAGAGTCTCAACAGCTTTCTTTAACCAACAAATCTTGCATGCAGCTCAGTGAAAAAAAATTTCAAGGAAATGAACAGGAAGACCTCAGGAGAATTTAGATACAAGTAGTAGATGTTAATCCTAGTTGCATTAAAGAAAATATAGCCACAAACAAAAATGCAGAAACATCAAAGTATGAGCATAAAATGCAAATGCTCAAACATGCTAAAGCAATGGTGACCTGCGATACACAGCCCCCAGTACAAAGTACCAGCAAAGACACTAACCAATTTCCTAAGCAGAGCCAGAAGAAAAGCAAGGCATGGTCAATAGATAGTACCTGGAGAGAAAGAAAGCACATAACATGGACAAATCAAGGCAAAATATAGGAGGATTTCTTGGAGCATCAAACAAAGATGACCAATCTGATTTTCTGGTGGCAGGTCTACATTTCTACAGGTCCACGCTAGAGATGCTGTGGGAAATCACAAAAGTGAGCAATGGAGTCAAGAAAAGCACAGAATAAAAATCCAATAACCATGTTGTGGAAGTTTTAGCAAAGATATATTTAGTCATTCAATCAACAAACTTTTGTGGAATACTTCCACATACTATATAAATCAAGATAAATCAGTGAATCTCCTACTAAAACTACTACTCTAACAGTACTTTATACTTTGTGTATCTATGTGGGTGCAAACCATAGAAATCTTCACTTAGTATATACTAAGTTGATCTTCTGTGTATAAAGATTAATTGAAAATGAATCTTGAGGCAGGTGCCGCGGCTCAGTAGGCTAATCTCCGCCTTGCAGCGCCGGCACACCGGGTTCTAGTCCTTGTCGGGGCACCGATCCTGTCCCGGTTGCCCCTCTTCCAGGCCAGCTCTCTGCTGTGGCCAGGGAGTGCAGTGGAGGATGGCCCAAGTGCTTGGGCCCTGCACCCCATGGGAGACCAGGAGAAGCACCTGGCTCCTGCCATCGGAACAGTGCGGTGCACCGGCCGCAGCGCGCTACCGCGGCGGCCATTGGAGGGTGAACCAACGGCAAAAGGAAGACCTTTCTCTCTGTCTCCCTCTACTGTCCACTCTGCCTGTCCAAAAAAAAAAAAAAAAAAAAAAGAAGAAGAAGAAGAAAATGAATCTTGATGAAGAATTGGATAGGAGAAGGAGTGGGAGATGGGATGGTTGCGGTTGGGAGGGAGGTTATGGGGGGGAAAAAAACCACATAATCTAAAAGTGTTACTTTGGAAATTTATATTTATTAAATAAAAGTTTTAAAAAAGTACAGCATCTGGTGTTGATAAAGACATAGCTTTAAAGAAATAAGCTATTGTACAATGTTTTAGGTATGCAAATAGAAGCAGGGACATTTCCATGAGCACAGAGAAGTGTGAAATATTAAGTTCAACAGCATGGTGGTGACAAGGATGCTAAAGATAATGTAGACTCCTTTAACTCTTCCCAAGACTATTGCAGAAGCCATCCAATTGTTTTTTCCCCCAAGTCTGCCCCACGTTCAAGCCATTGCCCATAACACAAATAGATTGATCTTTGCAAAATCCACATCTGACCATGTCTTAGGCCTGCTTTAAACTCTTCAGCTGTTTACCTTTCACCTTTAAGTAGAGAAAAGAGCTCCCTGCAAGGTTCATAAAATCTTTGGGTTATAGCTGCATTTAAGCTTCAGTCTCATCTTGCTTAACTCTCTTTGCCCTCCCAAGAACTGCCCCAACAAAATGCCCCAGCCTGAGCATCTTAAACAGCAGATAGTTATTTTCTCAGTGCTTGAAGGGGAAAACTAAAGGTCAAGCTGCAGGCAGGTGGGACTTCTCCTAGGGCAATATTTGTTTTGTGGGTGGTTGCTTTATTGCTGTGTCTGCACATGGTATTTTCTCTATGTATACACATAATCTGATGTCTTTCATTGCATCCAAATTTCCTATTCTTGCAAAAATACTAATCTACTGGAATTAGCGCTTATACTAAAGGTCTCATTTTAACCAAATCACTCCTTTAAAGTCTCTGTAGCCAAAAGCAGTCATAGTGTGAGGAATTAAGGATTAGTGCTTCTATATATGAATTCCAGAGGGACACAATTCACAGAATACCAAAGCATTTCTCTTGAATTCCAGAAATAGTTCATGCTTGTTCTCAAGTCTTCACACATGCTATACCATTTCCCAAGTGCCCCCAACTCCCAACATAAACACACACACACACACACTCACACTCACACTCATCTCACTAGGTTAACATTATTAAATCTTGAGATTCATGAAATTCTTCCATATTTTCATCGTTGGGTTAGTTGTCCCAAGATACAAACATTACTGTCTCATTTACAGAAACTTAAATTATTTACTTAATTACTCATTATGGTTATATTAATCACCTCTTACCTTTCTTAAATAATGTGTTGCATGACAAAGGAATGATGTATTTTATGCCTGAAGTCAGTTCCTTGTTCATTTCACGAAATTACACTCAATCTTTGCTTTGTTTGCATTTGTTATATTCTCTGAATTAAAGAAATAAATGGCCCCTGTATTTAATTACAAATACCTATCATCTATATCAGTTATCTTATTTCTCATTTTTTAGCAATCTTCCTTTGTGCTCTGGGTTCTTTTGAATCCAAATATAGATTAACTTTTTAATTATGTCTCCTCTTTGCTTCTGGTTTCTCTTTTATTTATTGGTTCAGAAATGAAGTTTCTTCAGAACTCAATTTGTTTTCCTACACTTACAATCCTCTTTTTCATGCCATTCTATTATTTTATTACCTTATTTATAAGACATGCAAAGAATTTAACAATGATAGAACAAATGGCAGGCACAAAAACAACAGGAGTAAAATCTATAATATCTAGACAAGTAAAAGGAAAATTAATTTAAAAAATGGTAAAGGCAGAAAAAAGTAATAAAAATCGAATCAATCCCAGATGGCAGAAATGAGACAGAATCATTGATTGTAAGAGGCAATCTGATGTTAAGGATAATGGAATGTAAAAACAGAAAATAGAGTCACCAAAAAGTTCAAATATAAAAAAAGGTCTATAAATATAAATGAAATACATACTTATTTACCAGCATGCATGCAGAAAAAACTCAAATATCTCTAATCTAGATAAAGAGTCTAAACAGTTAAATTTGGAGGAAAATGAACCAGAAAGCTGAACATAGATAGATAGAAGAAAATATAAAGGGGTATTATTGCAGAAAAGCAAACTGGTAGAGCAGTATTAATATCAGAGAAACAATTCCAGACAAAGGGCATAAACAACTTTAAAATAAGATACTTTATATATCACAGTATAAAAACTTTACCTACTAGGAAAATATTGTGAAGTTTCAGAATATATAAATGCAGAAATTATGAAGCCAAGTCATAGAACTAAAGTAGGAACTGAAGAAGGTTTAATTATAGGAAGTGATTTTAATTATTTCTTCCATAAAGAACTAGCTTACTAAGCCAAACATGGAAACATAAGATTTTTGAAAAACAATATTAACAAGCCTGATCTTATTTTTATAGAAATAGCACTTCACCTAAAAATAACATATTTTATACTAAATTGAACACTCCTTAAACTAATAAGGCACTACAATGTTTTATCATATCTTGTTTGTAAGATGTTTCATTATTTTATAGAACACCAAGGAAAAGAAAGCTGCTACTGATTAAAAGCTATAAATTTGAAAACATAGTCCAATTTTAGTGACATGAAAATGTGAAAAATTTAATTTTATAATACAGGAAATATAGTAATTAACAAGGTAACTCAACAAATTTCATATATATGTATATATAGATAGTTCCTCACTATAGTAATATTAAACAATGTAAATTAACACACAATTATCACTAAAAAGATAATTATCAAAATTGATGAAATACATTTGTGATATGGAATATAAGCTGCTCCACACATCTTTCTGCTTCTTATTCACACAAATACATAATTTTTCTTTTCCCTCTCCCCCTTCAGTTAGATGTGAACACAAGACAGAGCCAGTTAGGTGATTGGTTATGATATACTTTATCTAATTTTTGAACCAAAGCTCTTAAGATGCAGGCATAGCCTCCCTCCATGTTCTCTTTTCTGTTTCTATCCAATGAACAAAGGGTAGATGAGAGGGATGACTACGAGCAATAAGATGAATGGGCCCATAATGATTTATTTGTGGACCATTCTTCATGCCACCTACCACTCACCTAAACAATCACATCACTGAGAAATAAGTTTTTATTATATATAGGCAAAGATATTTAGAGTTTATTTATTACTGCAGGCATCATTGCCATAACTAATCAAACTGTTAAGGCAGAACATATAAGAAAATTCATGGTGATAGATTACATTAATTAGAAGATTAATAAAATTAATCTATGTGTCTATAAGTTATTAAAAGAACAGTTAAACTAAATTATGTGCAAAAAATTACGTAATATCTGAGAGTAAAATATATCAACAACACAAACAAAAGTCTAAAATGATTCACAAGATAAAGAGTTGGATTAGTGAAATGACTGATAACATCCCAAAATTTTTAGGGAGACTGACCACATGAAAAAAAAGGCATGAACAAAATAAGCACATTTGTACATCAAGAAGCAGTCAATTTCATCTTGAGAAAATAATATATCATGATCACAAATTGAGCAATATAAAATGATCAATTTTTTAAAAATATAAGAATACTCCAATCATACTAAAAAGCATATGAAATGAAGTAAGAAATTATTAAGCAAAATATACTTCTCAAAAAAAAATCTCAATACTGTGGTAGACAATTGGCTTAATATTCAAAACACTGGTTACGATACCGGCATCACATGATAGAGAGGCAAATTTGAGTCATGGATCTGTTTCCAATTCTAGTTTCCTGTTAATACACATACTTGGAGATAGCAGTGCAAGCTCATGTAATTGAATTCCTGCTGCCCACCTTAGAGACACGGATTGAGTTGTAGGCTTCTGGCTTTGACCCCAACCTAATACCTGCTTTTGTAGGCATTTGGAGAATGACCCAGAGGATGGAAGTATGTGCTCCCTATCCCTAATTTTTTTTTTTTTTTGGACAGGCAGAGTGGACAGTAGAGGGAGACAGAGAGAAAGGTCTTCCTTTTTGCCGTTGGTTCACCCTCCAATGGCCGCCGCGGTAGACGGGCTGCGGCCAGCGCACCGCGCTATTCCGATGGCAGGAGCCAGGTGCTTCTCCTGGTCTCCCATGGGGTGCAGGGCCCAAGAACTTGGGCCATCCTCCACTGCACTCCCCTGGCCACAGCAGAGAGCTGGCCTGGAAGAGGGGCAACCGGGACAGGATCGGTATCCCTAATATTTTAAAAAACTTTTAGTTCGAATTTAATTTTGAATAATTTACAAAAATCATATACATAAAATATTAACATAATTCTAGCTTTACATTTTAAAGTTATGAACAGTAAAATTCATCTAAAAATTCAACAAGTACATCAAATAAAAAATATCTGAGCCTAATGAAATAATTACTAAAACTAACACCATATATTTTAGAAGCTTTCCTAGTAGATTCAGAAATAGGAAAAAGATGTCTGTTATCATTACCAGTATTTAACTATGTATGAGAGGATCTAGATAATGTAATAAAGAAAAAAAAAAATCAAAAGGCATTGGCTTTGAAGAAATAAAATTGTAACTATTAGTAGATAAAATAATGCTGTATATATTCAAAGAGAAGAGATCTAAAGGAAAATTATTAGACTTCATAAGGTAGTTCCTTAGCATTGCTGTTAATTGGACCAAAATAAATTTGTAAAAATCAGTAACATTGAAATCTGCTTCTAACAATGGAAAAGTGGTTTGTATTATACTGTTACTCAAACAATGAGAAGCTCTTGAAAATATATGAAAACAACTATTTAGAGGCACTGTGGGATAAACAAAAATAAGCACAAACTGAGGTGAATTTGACCCATGAAAAACAGGTGCAGCCCTCAAAGGAACCCATATTTGTGTGTCTTTCTTACGACAAGGACTTCCCAAACAAAATGGGTTGGGGGGCTGGGACTGCAGCTGGAGGGCACGGGACATTAAAAATGGATCTCCCATGGCGGGCGCTGTGGCTTAACAGGCTAATCCTCCACCTTGCGGCGCCGGCACAGCAGGTTCTAGTCCTGGTCGGGGCACCGATCCTGTCCCGGTTGCCCCTCTTCCAGGCCAGCTCTCTGCTGTGGCCAGGGAGTGCAGTGGAGGATGGCCCAAGTTCTTGGGCCCTGCACCCCATGGGAGACCAGGAGAAGCACCTGGCTCCTGCCATCGGAACAGCGCAGTGCACCGGCCGCAGCGCACCTACCGCGGCGGCCATTGGAGGGTGAACCAACGGCAAAAGGAAGACCTTTCTCTCTGTCTCTCTCTCTCACTGTCCACTCTGCCTGTCCAAAAAAAAAAAAAAAAAAAAAAAACAAACAAACAAACAAAAAAAATGGATCTCCCAAATAAGTTAAATTGCAGAATATTCCGTAAAAGAGAAATCCAAGAACAAGGAAGCTCCAAGACCTTCATGTGAACTCCTCCTCGAAGTGCCTGCCTGATCTTTGTACTCATGCAATCTAAAAATCAGAAGGAGAAAATACCTGAGTTCTCATTGCTGCCCTCTGAAGGAGAAAGAATTTGGAACTAAATCCATTCAAGTCAACTGCTTGCTAAGGCAAAACTAGTGTCATTCAGAGGAAAACAGACTTAAAATTCTAAAAGTGTATGACCCACATTGTCCTGTAAAACAACTTAAAAGCTACTATAATTGAACCTTAATTTGCCCAACAAAACTTATGTTGAAGCTTGTTCCCCAATGCTGTATTTGGAGAAGCATGGCACCTATACATTAACAGGGATCAATGCCAGCTCACAGGAGTGAGTTCTTGCTCTCATGGGACGGATTAGTTACCATGACAGTAGGTGGTTATAAAGTAAGTCACCCGTGCCCTCTCACCACTGCAACCTGTGCTCCCCCATGCCCTGCCAGCTCTGTATTGTGACACAGCACGGGGCCCTCACCAGAGGGGGCAAGGCATTTTTTAACTCTCTGCCTCCAGAAATGTGAGATCAATAAACCTCTTTTCTTTATAAATTACCCATCCTAGGCAACCTATTAGAACAGCAGACAACAGATTATGACAACATTTAATGGAAATGAGCCTCAAGTGATCCAGATGTTAGAAGTATCAAAGGAAGACAAAGCAGTTATTACAAAAAACATTCAAGATTTAAAGGATAGGGTACTCATGATATATAAACAGAAAGTTGATGACAAAGGATATCAACATAGAGAATGAGATAAATAAAAATTTCAGTACTAAAAATATAGATAGGAAAGAAAAATAATTTGTTTGCAAGCAGGTTTGATATGGCAGAAGAAAGATTTACAAACTTGAAGACAGATAAAAATAAAGACAAAATTGGGGAAAAGAGTAAGTTTCAGAGAACTGGGAAAAATATCAAGGAGATAAACAAAATCTAAAATATATATCAATAAGCAATTTAAAATTCCCAAATTTTATAAGAAATATAAACTTACAGAATTAATAAGGTCAGTAAACATCAAAAATGTTGTATGCAGGAAGAAAAGCAACACATATAGTGAAGTAAACAGCACTAGTGACAATTAGCTTCTCATCAGAATAAAATGGTAGCGAGAAAAGAATGTGATCATAAAATGTCCTTAAAGAATACATGTCAGCTAATATTGTACATCCAGCAGGGACGCCTTCAAAAGTGGAGATGAAACAAGACATCTTCAAATAAACCAAAGCAGAGAATGTATTGCTAGGCAAGCTGCTGCACTGAAGACTGGTGTGATTTCTACAAGCTCACTGGTACTGATGCCAGCTCTACGGGAGAAATGAGAAATGAATAACATAAAATCAGGTAAAGTTGGGGCAGTATGTGTATTCTTCCAATTTTTTTCAAATATGTATAATGGAAGCAAAAATTATAGCATCTTGCATGAAATTATAGATGGGATAATATATATATATGACAAACTAAGTACAATCCATAGGCTCTGAGGTATACAGATATGTTGGAGCAAGTTTCGTTAACTTTTCTGAAGTAGAAAAATTTTATCTCTGAATAGACTCTAGAGAATGACTACAACATATTTTAGACTAACCACTAAAATAATTAGATAAAAAGCCATTAAATAATAATACATTAAGCTAATCCAAAAAGAAGGCTGAGAAGAAATGGATAATCAAAATAAGACAAATACAAAATACATAGTAAAACCATAGACTTAAACTTAGCTATATCCACAATTTATAAATACATATTTATACTCTTAAAATTCCAATTAAAGGCAGTGATGTTCTAATTTGATAAAAGTAACCTCTCTATGACATATGTACTTGAAATGCAAAGACACAGAGAAGTTGAAAGTAAGAAAAATAACAGTAATAAAATTCTCAAAGCAACCGTAAGCTGCAGGATGAGATGATATGTAATCAAATTAGAGCATAGACTTCGAGAAATATTGGCACAGATAATGAGGAAAACTTCATAATAAAAGGTTTTACTTCATCAGAGAAACAATTGTAAGTGGAATAGGTATAAAAACAAATCATCAAAATATATAAAGAGAATTATAACAGGCCTAAAGGAAAAACGACACATCTATACTAATTGGTATTGTATGTTTTGATGTCCCTCTATCAGTAATTGACAGAGAATGGTAGAATAAGGAAGGACATAGAGTATAAATCATATTTAAGGACATAAAACAAGTCTCAATAAATTACAATATTGCAGAGTATATGTTCATGTTAAAGCAGCATTAAATTTGAAACCAACAGTAAGCTTACAAGTAAAGCTATAAATATTTGAGTTAAGCAACACACTTCTAAATAACATACATTAAGAAATCACAAGTAAATTAAAAATATTCAAATAAATAAAAGTAAAACATGTGAGAGGGATGCAGATAAATCAGTGCTTGAAGGAAAATTTATGACTTTTTGTAAACAAAATATTTAAAATTAGTGACCTGAGTTTTCAACTTTGTCAAAGTGAGAGATCAGAGATAGGCAAGTGGAGGCGAATAGAATTATCACATGACATTAGTTACGATTGGAGATACAGATAAGTACATGTGGAATATTTAATAGATTGTTATATTTGCTTAGATTAGTAAGCACATGCATACCTCCTTGACCTATTGGTTGAGTGGGCCTAGCATCTAGACTTGGTTTCTAATACTACTCTCCAACAGAAGGAACCAGGGCTTCTTGAACAAATACCTGGTCCTAGGACTGAAACAAGAAATAAAAGAGTCTAGGGTACTACACAGTTCCAGAAATTCACACACATGGACTTGGTCAACACGACAAAGGAGTCAAATAACTCCCAAGGCTACCTGAAGTTAGAACAATCTATGCACAAAGTAATATTGGATTTTAACCAGTAAGATGAATATCTATGAGGACATATTGATATAAAATAATCACTGAGTAAATAAACATGTGATAAATAAACAATAGATAAATAAGCCATGCAGAAATAGCCCAAATAATTCATGTAGATCCTCTTCCTTCAAAATTAACTGGAGGCTACACATCATGATTTCTTTCAAATAAATTCAGTATTAAGTCAATCTCTAGCTAATCCCACAAAAATAAGTTGCACACATCTAATAATCAAATTGATAAAATCATTCAGAAAGAATAGTTTGTATATTATTGAAGAAAAACAATGGAAACATAAACAATTGAAAAAGACATCTGTGGGGCTGGTGCTGTGGTAAAGCTGCCACCTGCAGTGCCGGCATCCCATATGGGTGCTGGTTTGAGTTCCAGCTGCTCCACATCTGATCCAGCTCTCTGTTATGGCCTGGGAAAGCAGTAGAAGATGGCCTAAGACCTTGGGCCCCTAAACCCATGTGGGAGACCCGGAAGAAGCTCCTATGGCCAATTGGAGAGTGAACCAGCAGATGGAAGACCTCTCTCTCTGCTTCTCTTTCTCGCTCTGTGTAACTGTGTCTTTCAAATAAATATTTAAAAAAAAAAAGATATCTGCAATGTGTAAAACAGGAAATATCTAAATGTTCACAACAGATTTAGCAAAAAAAAAAAAGTCAACCTAATTAACAAATGAGCTGAAATTACATGATATCAAGGAATAATTCAAAACACCTTAATGTGAGGAAGTGGGTGTGGCTACAGATGAAATCATTTATGTGGGGTACAAAGTATGAGAGGGACAGAGATTATGCTTTTCCCCTACTATTGTATTGTCCATATTTGATTCCCAAAATATCACCAATAACTCTTTTAATCAGTCAAGGCCAAATGTGTCAGCATTGTTATAGTAAGGGGAAGGGCTGGACACCAACTTCCCAGACACAGGAGGGAGTCAGAACAAGATTATCAAGAAGGATATGAACCCATCTTAGGGTTTGGGCTCAGGAATTTTTTTTTAACTTTTATTTAATAAATATAAATTTCCAAAGTACAGCTTATGGATTACAATGGTTTTTCCTCCCCATAACTTCCCTCCCACCCGCAACCCTCACATCTCCCACTCCATTCACATCAAATTTCATTTTCAATTCTCTTTATATATGGAAGATCAATTTAGTATTTATTAAGTAAAGATTTCAACATCTGGGCTCAAGACTTTTAAGATTTAGTTGGTTCATTCAAGGTACAAAATCACTAAGCTTTGAAAGAAGTTTATGACACGATTATGGTAGAAAGAGGCAGTTAGCTTGAAGGGAGTTATAAGAAGTAAACTGCTGCTTGCTAAGCCAGTTCTCTACCTAGATGAGTGATCTAATATCTTTTAGGAAAACCATTTGCCCAGATGAGTCAGTTCTTTGCCTAGATCCATAGGTGTCCTATATTGTAAATATTTGTGTTACAGCTACATCTTCTATGGCAAGAGTTCCCTGGAATACATAATGTAGACAGGCTGACTGGGTGGTCTCAGTTCTCAGTCATGTCATTTATTTAGACATGACTCTCATTATTTTCTAATAACAAAATCAGTGTGTTTTAAAAAACAGTCAATCCACAAAAGAATAAACATGAAAGTCTAGAAACCGTATGAATAAACAACTATCTCCCTTAGTAATCAGCGACAATTCCCTTGGTTTTATCTATTTAATACTAATTAAACTAGAAAAATTTTTTAAAAATCTGACATGACTCAGACTTGTCAAGGACAAATAAAATTGGGCTCTCATTCACTGCTGCAGGCAGCGTAAACTGTTGAACCATCTTAAAGAGAAACTTGTCAATATCAGAATATCTTTAAGTATACAATCTGTGACTCAGCAATGTTAATTTTAAATACATACTCATGAGAAACTCTTGCACCTATTCATCACAGGAGACATGTCTGAAAATATCCATTGCAGCAGTGTCCTTAATTAAGGGAATGAATAAAAAATTTTTTGTGCATTCATGCAATTCATCCACTAATAGACACTACATCAATATATGTGAACAGATTTCAAAAACATAATACTGAGTAAAATAATAACTTCTGGAATAATACATATACCATGAGAATGACGATATACATTTTTAAACAATGCAAAGTAATGTTTTGCTAATGGATGTGTGACAAAATAATAAAAATATGAACAAAATGGGACCATGTCATATTTAGGGTAGCACTTCTCTGTGGATAAAAAAAATAGTAAATGTAATAGGGCTGTGCAAGGGAATAAAGAAGACTCTATTATCTTCCATAACCATAACACATCAGGTCTTTTATTTCTTAAAAGACAGCAAATAAATTCATAAGTGGAAGTCATGAAATGCTAACATCCTTTCATTTTACCTGTCAGGTACTTGAATATTTGATATTTTATTATGCATATTTTCTTATAGTTTTAATGCCTGCCAACTTTCATTAAGGAAAAGTAAAAAAGTTCATCAAGGCTGGAAAATAGTTAAGCACAAGCTAAATAAAAACAAAACCTAGGGCAAGCAGTCTATTTTATCCAGTCATTCCCCTCATGTTAACAATCCCCCAAACAAAAAACAGGCATTTGAACACTTCTCTTCATCTTCCATTTAGCTTAATACCCCATAGAAACATATCCCAACCCAAAAGATGAATCTCCTTTCCCATTAACATAACAATCTATAGAAGTATTGCTTTCTCTGTGTGAGCTTTTGATGTCTATGATTTGTGCAATAAATTGCTTTCAGACCTTGAGTGAATAATGGTGGAAGAGCCAGAGAAAAGGAGCACAAGAAAGATAAGGGTCTAAATAAAGGAATAAAAGACTTTGTCCTGATGTTTAAATTTACCAAGTCATTATCTGAAATTAGCTAATATAGTAATTTCCATGAAAGAGGAGATATATCCAGGTCACTTTACTTTCCTAGATAAGGGAAAATCAAATAAAGGTAGGGAGAAGAAGGTGGATGGAGGGGGCAGCAGGAGAGAGGGGCAAAGTGAGAGGAAGAGAGAGAGAGAGGAAGTGGGGGGGACATCTCCTCTGTGGAAAGGGGGACTGTTACAGTTGTTTGGAAGTTTGTACAAGTCCATTTGTTAATTCAACAGTCGAAAGACATTTATGATGTTTGCAGTTTGATCTGATTAGGAATAACACCATCATAAATACATGTACTCAGGTGTTTTGAGCATAAAACTAAGTTTCCATTTTGCTTGGTTATGTAAACACTTATGGGAGGGATTACTAGGTCACCTTGTCAATATACATTGGGTGGGATTGTATTTTACTTATTTTCTTGGCCACTCTACTCAACATGTAGGACATCTCATTGTGGTTTAACCTCTCCAGGGAAAAATACTATTCAGCATCTTTTAATGCCCTTATTTGTGACTTTTATTTTTGGTGAAATACCTTTTCAAATATATTCCCACTATATTTCATGATACTGTTGCTCTCATTGAGTTTTGAATATTTCTTATAAATTTTGATTAGAAATAATTTTTCCCAATCAGTACCTTATCTTTTAGATTTTCTTAACAATGTCTACTCTCTTTTTAATTTATTTTTTAAGTTTTGAGTTATATAAGTTTCATGTATTTCATATCTACAGATTTAGCAACACAGTGATACTTTCCCTCCTCCCACCCTTGCGTCAACACTTTTTCTCCCCTCTCCCATACATTTTTTTTTTTTGATAGGCAAAGTGGACAGTGAGAGAGAGAGAGAGAGAGACAGAGAGAAAGGTCTTCCTTTACCATTGGTTCACCCTCCAATGGCTGCTGCGGCCGGCGCACCACGCTGATCCAAAGCCAGGAGCAAGGTGCTTCTCCTGGTCTCCCATGCAGGTGCAGGGCCCAAGCACTTGGGCCATCCTCCACTGCAATCCCGGGCCATAGCAGAGAGCTGGACTGGAAGAGGAGCAACCGGGACAGAATCCGGCGCCCCAACCAGGACTAGAACCCGGTGTGCTGGCACCGCAGGCAGAGGATTAGCCTATTGAGCCACGGATTAACCTATTGAGCTGCAGCACCGGCCTCCCATACACTTTTAATTTTTACATAGATTTATTTTCAGTTTTCTTAGTGATCATAAAGTTAACTCTATATTAAGTGAAAGAGTTCAACAAAGTATGAAGGAAAAAAACACTGTTCTTCAACAGAAGAGATAAGGGCTGTAAGCAATCATACCTTTTACAAAACAAAAGGTTTCTCTTTTTTTAAGTCCAATATACTACCCTTCTAGTCACACCTAAGCAATCTTTATCTAACACAAGTTTACAAAGGACTTTTATATTTTCTTCTAGAAGTTTTATAATTTTAGGGTTTACATTGGGACTAAGATCTGTCAGAGGTTATATTTTATATTTGATTTTAAAATGGGTGTGGAGATCTATTTTTGATTTGTGACTATGAATAGTTCTTGAACTACTTGTGGAAAACACAGGGCTTTCCACTGAATTACTGTTGAATTACTGTCAAAAGCCAGTAGCCCACCTATGTTTGGGTCCACTCTGGGGATGTAATTCAACGTCATTGGTTCGTGCATCTATCCTACCACTAATGCAAGACTGTCTCAGTCAACATAGCTTTATGATAAACCTTAAAATTGAGTAATATTTTTTCCCCACATCCTCTCCAGCATCTATTGTTGGTAGATTTCTGAATGTGAGCCATTCTCACCGGGGTGAGGTGAAACCTCATTGCGGTTTTGATTTGCATTTCTCTGATTGCTAGTGATCTTGAACATTTTTTCATGTGTCTGTTGGCCATTTGGATTTCTTCTTTTGAAAAATGTCTATTGAGGTCCTTGGCCCATCTCTTAAGTGGGTTGTTTGTTCTGTTGTTGTGGATTTTCTTGATTTCTTTGTAGATTCTGGTTATCAACCCTTTATCTGTAGTATAGTTTGCAAATATTTTTTCCCATTCTGTCGGTTGCCTCTTCACTTTCCTGACTGTTTCTTTTGAAGTACAGAAACTTCTCAATTTGATGCAATCCCAAATGTTAATTTTGTTTTTTGACAACCCACTGTTGGTGGGAATGTAAACTGGTTAAGCCACTATGGAAGTCAGTCTGGAGATTCCTCAGAAACCTGAACATAACCCTACCATACAACCCAGCCATCCCACTCCTTGGAATTTACCCAAAGGAAATTAATTTGGCAAATAAAAAAGCCATCTGCACATTAATGTTTATTGCAGCTCAATTCACAATAGCTAAGACCTGGAACCAACCCAAATGCCCATCAACAGTAGACTGGATAAAGAAATTATGGGACATGTACTCCATAGAATACTACACAGCAGTAAGGAACAATGAAACCCAGTCATTTGCAACAAGATGGAGGAATCTGGAAAACATCATGCTGAGTGAATTAAGCCAGTCCCAAAGAGACAAATATCATTTGTTTTCCCTGATCGGCGACAACTGAGCACCAAAGGGGAAACCTGTTGAAGTGAAATGGACACTATAAGAAACAATGACCTGATCAGCTCTTGTCCTGACTCTAGATGTACAATGTAATACTTTATCCTTTTTAGTATTTGTTGTTGTTGTTGTTGTTCTAGTACTAGTGGTTGAACTCTGTAATTAACACACAATTATTCTTAGGTGTTTAAATTTTAACTGAAAGGTGATCCCTGTTAAATTTAAGAGTGGAAAAAGAGAGGGAGGAGATGTACAATTTGGGACATGCACAATCAGACTTGCCCCAAATGATGGAGTTAGAAATGTGCCAGGGGATTCCAATAAAATCCCATCAAGGTGGCATGTACCAATGCCATCTCACTAGTCCAAGTGATCAATTTTGGTTCACATTCGATGGCTCCGATAGGTCTAAGAATCAAAGGGATCACACAAACAAGTCAAGTGTCTGCTAATACTAACTGATAGAATCAAAAAGGGATAGAAAGATCCAACATGGGAAGTGGGATACACAGCAGACTCATAGAATGGCAGATGTCCTAAACAACACTCTGGCCTCAGAATCAGCCCTTAAGGCATTCGGATCAGGCTGAAGAGCCCATGAGAGTATTGTAGGCATGGAAAGCCAAGATACCATGGAAAAGAATAAAAGAAGAAGACCTAAATGAAAGATCTCTGTGAGTGAGATCCCAGTGGAAAGAACGGGGCCATCAAAGAAGGAGGTACCTTTCTCTGAAGGGAGGAGAGAACTTCCACTTTGACTATGACCCTATCGGAATAAGATCAAAGTCAGTGAACTCTAAAGGCTTCCATAGCCCCGGCAACTCATGACTAGAGCCTAGGGAGATTACTGACGCCATGAACAGGAGTGTCAAATTGTTAAGTCAGCAACAGAAGTCACTGTGTACTTACATCCCATGTGAGATCTGTCCTTAATGTGTTGTCTAATGTGCAGTGATGCTATAACTAGTACTGAAACAGTATTTTTACACTTTGTGTTTCTGCGTGGGTACAAACTGATGAGATCTTTACTAATTATATACTGAAGTGATCTTCTGTATATAAAGAGAATTGGAAATGAAAAAAAAAAAAACCTGGTGTTAAATTGGAAATGGCATAGAAAATTAATTTTTTAAAAAAAATATTTTGTAGGATCTCTGTCTTTAATGTGCTGTACACTCTTATTTAATGCTATAACTAGTACTCCAACAGTATTTTTTTTCACTTTGTGTTGCTATATGAGGGCAAACTGTTGAAATCGTTACCTAATATATACTAAACTGATCTTCTGTATATAAAGAGAATTGAAAATGAATCATGATGTGATTGGAAGGGGAGAGGGAGCGGGAAAGGGGAGGGTTGTGGGTGGGAGGGAAGTTTTTGTGGGGGAAGCCATTGTACCCCATAAACTGTACTTTGGAAATTTATATTCATTAAATAAAAGTTTAATTAAAAAAATTGAGTAATATGATCCTCCAATTTTTTTTTTCAAAATCATTTTGCAAATTCTGGCTCCTTTGCATTTTCATGTGTAAAATACCAATTTCCATAAAATTCCAACTGGGAATTAGGTTAGCAATTCTTTCAAAAAATCATACTGGGCTTTTCAATAGTCTTTTTTGGATCCATATACTAGTTCAGGGGAGAACTGACCCTTTACCAATATTGAGCCTTCTAAACCATTAACAAACTAATTTTTCTTTCAATAAGGAAATTATATTTTATCAATTTTTGTAATTTCCAAAATGGAGAATTTGTACAAATTTGGATATTTATGTTTCATATTTTGTAAATATTAAAAATTTTAAACTGTTTCAAGTTGGTGAGTGCTACTATATAGAAACATCATTAGTTCTTTTAGGATTATTTTTGAAGTCTATCTAGAAATTTCACACAGATTACTTGCTAGCTCCAATGATTTTTTTGCATAATCTAGTATTGTCTATTCAAGCAATTATAACATTTCCATTGCTAGCTTTATCCCTTCCTTTATAATCTCAAAGTCTTATTCTTCTTGCCTTTTTCCATTAGCTAGGTTCCCCAGCATGATTTTGGTAAGAGCTAAGGAGAATGGACATTTTTTTTTTTCTGAGCTTAGTAGGAAGGCAATCTTTTACCATCAGTGTGACAATAGCTAAGCCAGCTTCATACACTCCTTTACCAGGTTGAGGAATTTTTTGTCTATTCCTAGCTTGCTAAGTTTCATCCTAAGTAAGTGACATGTCACCATGTCTTTTTTTCCAGGTGCTATGTCTGCATCGATTTAGACAGTCTTATGGTTTTTCTTCTTCAATATATTAAAATGGTTAATTCCATTGATTGATTTTCAACTGTTGTGCTAATACTGAATTAATAAAATCAACTCTCTGTGGTCATTGTTTATCATTTTCACAGATTTACTTTGATAATATATTGTTGAAGATTTGTGTGTTTTTACAAGGTCTGTTAGTCCGTTTACATTTTTTATATATGGCCTTTGTTTATGTTTTGGGAATGATGCTGGCCTCAAAGGTTGAATTAAGTGCTCCCTACCTTTTTATTTTACAGAAATTGGTTATTTAAAAACAAATCATTCAGAGTTTTAGTATAAAGACTTATCTAAACAAAACTGTTATTCTAGATTCTATGAGAAGTATTTCCCAATACAATTGACTGCATATTAAAATGGCCAAAAATAAAATAATCTAATTAAATATAGACAAATTATTTAAATAGATATATCTCAAAATAAGTTATGAGTGTATAAAATATTCAACATCACTAATCTTAAGTTAGGCACAGAAAGAAGTATTGAATGTTCACACTTGTATATGTGGGAGCTAAAAAGTTGACCTCATAGAAGTATAGGATAGACTAGAGGCTATCAGAGGTAAGGAAAGATGGGGGATAAGGATGGAGAAAGGATGTCCAATAGATACAAGGGTTCTGTTGCATAGAATAACAGTTACTAAGTTTCATAGCAAAGTAGGGTAACTATGGTTGACAATAATTGCTCACTTAAAAATGTCCAGAATAAATAGTACAGAAGATTTTCAATGTTCCCAATGAAATGGCAAGTGTTTGACATGATACACAATTACTTTTATCTGGTCATTTCACATATATGTATTTAAAATATCACATTGTACCCATATTTTAAAATAAATTTTAAATAAATCCAGTAATTTAAAATAAGGGCAGGTTATAGGAATTCCATAAACATGCATTGTATTGTTTGACAGTGGGTACAAACACACTGAAGTGTTGAAAAAGATCATAATGTCAGAAAAACAATTTTAAAAAGCAACTGTGAAAATGACCTTTGCATACTGATGCAGAGTAGTGAAAGAAAACTGGCGTCTCAGGATTCAGTAGTTCTTTACAGCATGGATTTAAAATAAGCGATACATCATTCAGGCACATGTGAACTCACTGAAGATTAACTGAGTTATACAGAAGATATTAAATATCTGACATCTGCTTTTGCAGATATCCAGGACCTGTTGGAGCCAGTTGAACAACACTATCTAAGCCTCAAATGGTAAAACCAACAGCTATGTGATTGCCAAAAATTATATTACTGTATTTTAATTATGCTGGATAGTAATAAGTTTCTGGTGTGTCATGGTTACCTACATATGAGAAGAATTATGTAGTTTGTCTACTTACTTTCAAGTAGAAAGCTCAATTAAAAGAAAATAGTATTTTAAAACATCGTAATATTATTCTTTACAGAATAGTTTCATAGAAGTGATTTCATTTTCAGTTACTCATTTGTAGTTGGAAGTTATTGCTTTTGGTAGTGCAATATGGAACTGGGTCAAGCTAAGCTCTTGAGTAGAACACACAATGAGGAAATGAAAGAATATAGCATAAGACTCAAACTAGATTTTTTTCATTTGCATTCATACAACAATGAATGTCAAATTAAGACCAAGAAACATTTATAATTTTGAAACATTAAAAAACTCAGATTTTCTCTGATCTGGATATCTAGAAAGAAAAAAATGGTACTAATGGCATCTATAACTTAGAAAGTGAGTTCAACAAGAATTTGGATCTTAAAAGAGATTATCTAGGGGCCAGCGACGTGGTGCAGTAGGTTAATCCTCCGCCTGCAGCACCAGCATCCCACATGGGCGCCAGTTCTAGTCCCAGCTGCTCCACTTCCAGTCCAGCTCTCTGCTATGGCCTGGGAAGAAGTAGAAGATAGCTCAAGTGCTTGGGCCCCTGCACCTGCATGGGAGACCCGGAAGAAGCACCTGCCTCCTGGCTTCAGACTGGCTCAGCTCCAGCCGTTGTGGCCATCTGGGGAATGAGCCAACAGAAGGAAGACCTTTCTCTCTGTCTCTCCCTCTCACTATCTGTAACTCTACCTCTCAAATAGATAAATAAAATCTTTTAAAAAAAAGATATCTATATCCTCCAACCTCATCCCTAACCTGGCATGGAATAGGTGCTCAATAAATGTTATTTTCTTATTAGTAATAATATATTATATAAAATGATTGTCTAGCATATTAGATTTCATATTATTTTGATAAAAACCCTCTATTAAATTTTTATGTATAAACTGCAAAGAACCATCAATTCAAACCAAATTATTGCATATAGGGTAAATCAGTTTAACCCATTCATATTCAACATCAAACATTATCTCTGTTCTTTTTTTCTAGGGGCATCACACTCCATTCCTTGCTAATTTTCTTCTTTATTTTTTTAATCTGATTAATACATTTCCATTTTTATTAGGTCTAATAGATAGCTGATCTAATTTGGAGCTTATAAATTATACAGTTATATGTGAATTGATTATAGCACATAGCTCTAATAGACTGGCAATCTTTTCAGAGATTAGAAGTACTGCTTAGTTCCTTTTCTATGGATGATTAATTTTCAGTAGTTATCAACTCTCAAACTGAAAATTAAGCAATACATATTTGCTTTGTGGATGACCAGTTTTATTAAAGTAGTAGAGTTGATGCAATTAATTATCAATACCCTGTGAAAAGAAGCCAAAATTAAAATGTCTTAAAAGAAGCAGGCAGGTATCTATTGTCAGTGGTGAAAATCAGTGACTGTTGCTTAGAAATAGTGTGAAACATCTCATGATTTATGCAACAATCTGGGAATCACGCACAAAGTATTCCTACAGTTCTTGGGTTTTATATCTTTTAAGGAAAATTGGTTTATATCAATGCCGTTTAAGGTAGAGCGACTTGAAGATGATAAATGTTTCATTTGACTCAACAGAAATCATTCTGTCCACAGAAGCACTCAGAATCTGTTGCTCTCTTTGGAGCTCAGCTCTGCTGAGGACAAGAGAAAACTGTGTCACTGAGACCAGACACTTAGCTCTTATGCCTCCTTACATATGATTTTGGAACAAAATAACGCAATTAATTCTCTGACAACAACTACAAGACAAATTCTCTGTCCTCAGCCTTGAATTCTTGTTCCTAGAAATTCTGGGAACCAGAGATGATCTTGACAGCCTCCTTGTTGGGGCAGCCACTTTGCAGGTGCAGCTGGACTCCCATGGTAGTGCTTCTCAGAAGAATGGAGTAATCGGTCCACTTAAAGTCATCTTGAGGGGTTTCCCTTTGCAATATGGAGTACCTCCGATCATACCATCATTAATAATATTGTTCATTAAAGTTGTAGAAAAAGGTAAGATTTGCTGTGTGTGTGTGTGTGAGTGTGTATGTGTGGACTTGGGTCAATAAAGCATTGAGGTTATTGATCACTTTTATTTCATGGCAATAGAATCCTCTCCTAGGGCTGAGAATATGGCCAGGGTACAGTTTTGAAATAGAAAAAAAAAAAATGGAACCCAAAAAGTCTTCTGGGACAATGAGATTCTGAGCACCAGGACGTCTGGAGGCTGAGACTTCCAGAGGTGAAGAATGTCAAGTCAAAGAAAAATGCTACTACATCTACAATCCTGCAATTCATTTGCACTTATGACAAATACGAATATGGTCATAATTTTAACAATGGCTGAAAAAATCTTTCTGCATTTCCCAAACAAATCAAGCTTTAGCCCCCAAATATGTCCGTGTCATTATCATTATTATGTCAGTTCACTGATTCTCCCAAGAGCAAAGACGAAGAAGGGTATTTATTGTTTCTTCATCTTAAAATTCTACTTTTGTGGCAAACACAAATACCCTAATGCACACACGTACACAGGAGACACAAACTCTGCAATCCTGGCCTGTATTTGCACACACCCTCTACTGTCAGTCTCTGCCCACACACCCGGGGCTCCTGCCTCACAAGACGACGTAAGGTATTCCATAATTTTTATTATCTCTTTGCACAAGCTATTTCCAAGAAGTTCTAACCTCCTCTCTTCTGCCTTGTAATGTCCTATTTTCCTCCAGACTACAGTTTAAATGTCAAATGATTTGTGAGTATTTCTGACCTCTCCCTGAGCAGCATTTATTCTCCAGGTAATCAACTGATGATGACTCGGTCTCCAAAGCTGACTGAGGCCATGACCTCAGCTGGGGACATGAGAAACACTCACTGGGCACTTACTAGTTGGAAAATACTAGGCAATGGCCTTTAAATGTCCTGTTTTATTTAATATTCACATCACAGCTACAAGTTAGGTATTATTATAATCCTATTCCACAAATCAGAGAACTCAGGCCAAATCGATTAAGGAATATGCTCACAGTCAAAAAATCTACACATCAACCCCAGGTAGTTTGATTCTAAAAGCTGTGCAAATAACCAATATATATCATAATTTCTGATATACTTGAGAAAACACATACAAACTACAGTTTTTCAGAGGGTGCCAAAACAAGAAGCAGATGTTTCAGTACATGTGTGACCTCAAAGAACAAAGAAATATCATGAGTCATGAAGAGGCAGCCATCAAACCTTGGAAGACGAATTCAGACAAGGATAAAAAGTAAACTAATAGCCAACAAGTAGTGGCAATTATCAGTGAGTTCTTTTTAAAAAGCTATCAGGGGGCTGGCATTGTGGCTCAGAATGTTAAGCTGCTGCCTGTGACCTCGCACCCCACATGGACGCTGGTCTGCGTACCTGTTTGTCTATTTCCAATCCTGCTCCCTGTTAATGTGCATGGGAAAGCAGCAGAAGGTTCAAGTGCCTGGGCCCCTACCACCTATGTGGGAGACCTGAATGGAATTCAAGGCTCCCGATTTCAGCCTGACCCAGTCCCAGCTGCCGTGGCAATCTGGGAAGTGAAGCAGCAGACTGAAGATCAACCCATCTCTGTCTAACTCTTTCAAATAAATAAATCTTCTTTAAAAAGTGACAAGATATGTGTTTAATAACCCACTGTATCTGTATAATTCTTTGCCCATTTTGTGAAACATTAATGATGTACTGGACACTATCCCCAATGTTTTATGTTTTAATCTCTGTAATACTTACATTAATGCTATCAGATAGACACTACTATTCCTCATGAAGAAAACTAGTAAAAAAGAAACTGAATGAGCAGCTCATATTCATCCAACAAATAAACAGGGCAAGCATTTGAATTCAGCCAGTCTTGCTGTAGAGTCTAAATTTGCAATTATGCTAAGTTATGTAACCATATCATATATTACAATTCACATATTGCATTTTCCCTGAGTGTATAGCTACAAGATATTTCTTACCTTGAGTCATTCTCAGTTTTCCTCAACAAATGTTGTCACAATGTGAAATCTCCATAAATCTCAAATGTAAAGAATACTTTGACATATTATTATACATCTGTGTCCCAGCTTTAATTTTTTTTTTAAATTTTTAAGTATTTCCTTGAGAGGCAACGGATTGTATATATTCCCATCACCTGGGTCACTCCCCAAATGCCTGCTACAGCAGTGGGGTGGAGGTGGAGGGGGCAAAGCATGGAGCCCTGAATTCAATCCAGGTCTCCTCATGGGTAGCAGGAACCAACTACTTAAGCCTCTTCCCTAGGTCCATATTAGTAGCGAGCTGGAGTCAGGAGCCAGAGTCAGAGCCATAGATTGATCCTAGGTTCTCTGAAGTGAGAGGTGGTTGTCTTGGCCACTAGGATGAACGCCTGCTCTAGTTCCAGATTGCTTGACTCAAAAATGTGGTATGAAACTAGGTAAGTGATTCTTATAATTTGCATAAATCTTTAGGAAGTACCATTTCCATATTGATATAAACTATATTAGCAAGCACTATTAACAGGCCTTTCCATGAATGGAGATTTCAAATTCCAAACTCTGTGATAGGCAGAACGATGGCCCCAGGACACCCTTGGGCTGCTGTGTGGTACAGGCTTTCCTTCACTCACTCCTGTTCTCACTGCTGCCCTGCCTTCACGTCACTTTGGTGCCTTGGTCACTTATTTTGGTTTAATCTGCCCAGTGCTCAGTTGGGTGGGAACAAGACTAGGGAGAGGAAAAAAGAGGGAGGAAGAATGCTGTCAAGAGCCCTTACTTAGAGGTGTTCATAAGTCCATAAAGGCACAAAATTTAGTGACATTCCATAAGAACTTTTGAGATTATTCATTCTGCATGCAAGCACCTTTTACTAACCAATAATAGAGTCAAAACAAATGAAGCTGGTAAAGACTCAACCATATCATTTGTTACTTTATTTTGTTATTGTGTTAACCAAGATGTTGATTTTCAGTTAGATCATGAATAGTTTTAGTATAGTATTTCTCCTTTTTCTTTAAAAATGTTTTGCTTAAGAACTGAAAATTTCTTGTTAGAGATGCCACCTGCCTTTACCTGGCCAGCTCTCCTCCCAGCCCAGCCAAGTAATGAAAGTAAACAGAGTGCCTTCCCCTAGGAGGGTCACACCTCCCTTAGGATATACCCCATGTGAAGAGATAGATAGGTCTGGGCCTCTTAACTTACAAGGCCTAAAGCCCAACAGATTATTATCAAGCCCCTTCTGTCAGGTTCTATTTGCCTCTCAATCAGAAAAATTACTTGTAGCTTAGACAGCACCTTTCTTAGCACATCTAATAATGACTCTGTCCTTTGTTCTAGACCCTGTCTAGCACACTTGGGCCTCATTCCTTTGTAATCATAACCTCTACTCTACCACCAATGGCTCTACTCCCAACCTGTGTGAACTGATGGTCCTCTTCCCCACTTAATGCTGTATAATTGTTCAAACCTGGTAAATGCCACTCTTAGGATCATTGGTTACTATCCTTACTCTGTCTTTTATGACCTTGTCTAAATATGATCAGAGTCGGCAAACTTGGAAGGCTTCCATAGCCTTGGCAACTCATGACGACAGCCTAGGGTGGTTACTGGCGTCATAAACTAGAGTGTCATGTCAAGTTGTTGGGTCAACAACAAGAGCCACTGTGCACTTGCTCCTCATGTGGGATCTCTGTCCTTAATGTGCTGTACATTTTGATTTAATGCTATAACTAGTACTCAAACAATATGTTTCACTTTGTGTTTCTATGTGGGTGCAAACTGTTGAAATCTTTATACTAAATTGATCTTCTGTATATAAAGAGAATTGAAAATGAATCTTGATGTGAATGGAAGGGGAGAGGGAGCGGGAGAGGGGAGGGTTGTGGGTGGGAGGGAAGTTATAGGAGGGGTAAGCCATTGTAATCCATAAGCTGTACACTGGAAATTTATATTCATTAAATAAAAGTTTAAAAAAATGTTTTGCTTAAAAGCCTCAGTACCAGACCAAAGTATCTAGACTATTGCATTCACATTTACTATGGATTTTTGAGATTACACATATAGAGAGAGGTTTACCTCAGCAGGTACATCGTACAGAAGTTATTAAAATGTTAACTGCCCTACAAAGCAAAGAGGCCTCAGGTACCTGGTATTTAAAATATCTTAGTGAAGGAAGGATCGGTCATCAGGAGTTCTATTTTTTTTTCTTTTTCCTTTTCTTTTTTTTTTGACAGGCAGAGTGGATAGTGAGAGAGAAACAGAGAGAAAGGTCTTCCTTTTTGCCGTTGGTTCACCCTTCAATGACCGCTGTGGCCGGCGCATCTCGCTGATCCAAAGCCAGGAGCCAGGTGCTTCTCCTAGTTGCCCAAGCACTTGGGCCATCCTCCACTGCTTTCCCAGGCCATAGCAGAGAGCTGGCCTGGAAGAGGGGCAACCGGGATAGAATCTGGCGCCCCAACCGGGACTAGAACCCGGTGTGCTGGCACCGCAAGGCTGAGGATTAGCCTGTTAAGCCACAGCACCGGCCCATCAGGAGTTCTAGACTCAAGTCTATAGACTGTTGCTAGTGAGTTAGGAGAAGCTGGCCCCATTAAGCCAGCTCTTGTATTGTTTTTCAAAAGGAATGAGAAAAGATTCATCAAAAGGGATTTACAAAGAAGTCCTAAAATTCTCTACTACTGCTACTCAAGACCTGTGAGGGGTGCAAGATGTTAACCTACTTGCAAGCCCACAACTTAGTTCACCATAGTTTCACAGAAGCTTGTGAAGACATGAGGTCAGGGATGCAGGACAATTGAATACTCATGGCAAAGTAGCTGGAGTATCAGCACTCTTTGTGCTGGTCACCTCGGTCCCAATATCCAGTAAAGGCCATGTGATACCTGCAAGCGCTGCCTATTAAAAGAGAGTCTGAACATAGGAAACCCAGATCTCATGATGGGTAGTAAGCATGCTTCCCTTTGCCCCGAAGGAAAATACCATCTCTGCTTCAAAAGCTTTTCAGTGTACAAACATTCTTGAAAAGAGAGTTCAAAAGGGAGGCACTTGCCACCATGGTTAACGGATCACTTTGGAAGCCTGAATCGCATAGCAGAGTGCTTGGGTTCAAGTCCTGCCTCCCCTTCAAGTTTCCTACTAATGCATACCCTGGAAGGCAGCATGTGCTGGGTCTCTGTCATTCAAAGTGCAACATATGGATTAGGTTCCTGGCTTCTGGTTTCAACCTGGCCCGATTCCAGCTGTTGTGGGGATTTGGGGAGTGAATCAGTAGAGGGGAAGTGGGAGTTTGTGTTCATTGGTTCTCTGCCCCTCCCCCTTTCATTTAAAATGAAAAATATCTTTCAAAAGATAGCCCCAAACAATGGACAGTTAGTATCTCTCTTACCAACCATGCAGAAGAAACATGAAAGAAAAATATCTCCCACAATATCCTTCTTTTCTATTTCATCTTAGCCACTGGTGAATTTCTCCATGAACATTCCACTGCTAGTCATTCTGAATAATCTAACAAAAAACCCAAATCCTTTAATTTGAGGAAGTATGTAATTGAGGCTATCATCAAGACGACTGCAAGTATCAGCAGAGGCCAGTTTGCAATACTGCCCTCAATAATGCCCACTCAGAATCATGTACCCATAGAGAATTCTCTCCCAAGACTTCCTGGATGTGTCTTCCTGTGAGTACTTGTAATGTGCCTGATTTCTAGGAGGCAAATTTGTATTTATAAACTAAATCAATTAGCAGTACTTATTTTATCATCTCAGAAAAACTAGATGCTTTCAGAGGGTTTCAACCTCTCCACTTATAGATAATAAAAATTGGACCCTAGCAGAACAAATATGCTTTATCCAGAATCCCAAAATTATCAACCCAGGTACTTGGTCCCAGGCTACTTCATGGTTACAAATGTCTGTTGCTCAGTAAGACTGTCCTCCCTGACTACTGCTGTGGCTAACATTATGTCTGATGATTATACAGAAGACACGCCCACACACCCACACGTCCCCTACCATAACCCCAACTATTCAGTGCTAAACTGCGTTATCAGGTCATTCAGAGAGATAAATAAAGGGGTGAAAAGATATTGAAAGAATAGAGAACTCAGCTTTGTCAGTGGCAGTATCATAGCCAATAAGTTTATCTGAGGCGAGATTATTGGTAAAAGAATAGAGAACTCAGCTAATGAATGAAAAAGGCCAAGCAGACTAAATGCAGAAAGGGTGATGGTTGAGTTACAGCTAGTTGAGAATCACTGGAGAGAAGCAGAAGACAAGCAGCCCTGTCTGTGTTGTGACAGAGCAATATCAGAAGAGAGTGAGAAGCTGAAGATCTGAAAGACAGGGAGGAGAGTTTATTCCTTAAGAGTTGGCAACAAGCAACCACCACCCTTCCCCAGTCCTTGCTCTAAGTCAACATGAGTTATTCCTTTTGGGACCAGTGGGTTATAAGTCAATACAAAATAAATGTAGGTTTTAGAAATATCCACAAAAGAGGATGCTAATTTTTTTGTTTACTGTAATTTCTCCCAGATTTTAGAAATAAGTCTTTAATTACTGACAATCAATTTATCTGAGCTGTTTAATCATCTTCATATCTAATAATAAAAGACATTGTCATTCAAAAGAAGACCATGTTTCATATATTTAAGGTTGTTTTGTCTACACATTCTAATTTGCTCATCTATCAGACATCTATCGTATACATCACTGTTCTCACCATTCACCACTCATTCCACGTCTACCAATTATATAAGGACCACACTTTGAATAATCACTGAAAGAACGAATACAATGTAGACAAGAGTCCCTGCCCACAAGGTGTCTGCATTTCTAGCTTGGGAGCAAATCTTTTCATTATACTACACCTAGCAATGCCAACCTGTGAGCGCCAGAAGAGAGAGATTCAGCATGGGAGTTGTTAAAAGCAGAACCACAGATCCAAACCCCAGTACTTCTATCCATCATAGCGAACTCTTGGGATACCTCAACTTCTCTGGGCCTCAGCTCTTTCTTCCTCCTTTCTTCTCCTCTGGTCTATGACTCACGGGGTATCTCTGAAGTTAAATTGAAGTGACACACCACCAGGCACATATTAAGCGCTCTGTAAGTATTGTACACCTTTACCAGGGCGAGGTGACAAGAGAGACAGATAACTCAATGCTGACCAGATTAGGTCAGAGTCTGCTATTCTCTTCAGAAGTCTTCCACTATGCCTACAAATTACCTTTGAAACCCTGAGCTCCAACACACAAGGCATTTTATCTTTTCTGAACATATGCCCTGTCAATCAATCAATCTCTCCTCTCTCTCTCTCTATCACACACACACACACACACAGGAAGGCACACATTTCACATGCTATGTTCTCTGCCAGACCAACCTAACCTGCCAACTTTTGCTGACTCCTCTCCCTTCATGAAGCCTTCCCCCATCATTCTAGTTGGAATCATTTGTTTAGCTCCCCCAATTCCCAAAGCCAAGTCTTCTTATATGCCATTTCCCAGCTATGTGAGTTTTGACCAAACATTTACTTAACCTTGTCTGTGCTTCAGGATCCTTATGGACAGGATGGAATAATAAGAGCACCTAATTCTGTTGGATCACTGCGAGTTCTGAGAGATGTAAAGTGCTCATTTAAGTGCATGATGCACAGATCTCAGCAAATGTAACACTACTTGTGTTATTTTTACTATAGCTTACATGTTATAATCATATGTTTTTGTCTCTTCTTTCCATTAGGCCCTATGTTACTGGTGTGCAGGACAGGGAACACATCTAATTCTCATCTTCATATCCTCAGTACAACAGATAATGTCTGGAACATGAAAGACTCAAAGAAACATCTGATCATTAACTCATTGTACCACCAGTACAGTGGATAGTACACAACAGGTGCTCAAAAATCTTTTCAGAAAAGAACTTAAATGAATTCTTTGTCTGAATATACTTGAGCATAACCTTTCATAAAAATCTCAACAACCATTCTGAGTATTTCATTGGAAACAAAGTTTGTTTGGGCTTAACTGGGAAGTAGTAACATTATCATATCACATACCAAGAATGCATATTTTGCCAAAGGCACACCCTCAAAATAAAAATTTTAAAATGTACAACTAGATGGGGCTGGTGCTGTGGTGCCATGGGTTAATGCCCTGGCCTGAAGCGCCGGAATCCCATATGGACACCGGTTCGAGTCCTGGCTGTTCCTCTTCCAATCCAGCTCTCTGCTATGGCCTGGGAAAGCAGTAAGAAGATGGCCCAAGGCCCTAGGCCCCTGCACCCACATGGGAGACCCGAAGAAGCTCCTGGCTCCTAGCTTAGGATCGGCGCAGCTCCAGCCATTGTGGTCAATTGGGGAGTAAACCATCAGATGGAAGACCTCTCTCTCTGCCTCTCCTCTCTCTGTATTACTCTGACTTTCAAATAAAATAAATAAATCTTTAAAAAAATGCACAACTAGTGAGATCATGTGGAAAATGTAGAAATGAATATAAAATAAATATAAGGTATATTAGTGTGATTAATACAAATGAAGCCAAGAAAGACATAAAACCAGAATATTAAATATGTAGTAGGAGTAGAAAACAAATAGGAATAGTTGAAAGCTATAAGCCAAAATGTGTTACACTAAAAGTAATTGTTAAAATGTTCATTTGAGGAGCCAACACTATATTGCAGCAGTCTAAGCCAGCTTGTGATGCCAGCATTCCATATTACAGGGCTTGATCAGGTCCTGGTTGCTTGCTTCTGATCTGGCTTCCTGCTAATGCACTTGAGAAAGCAGTGACTGGTGGCCAAAGAACTTGTGCCCCAACCACCCAGGATGGAATTCTTACCTCCTGTCTTAGGCCTTGCCCAGCTCTCACTGTTGCAGCCATTTGGGGATTGAACCAGTAGATAAAAAAATCTAGCCGGTGCTGTGGCTCAACAGGCTAATCCTCCGCCTTGCGGCGCCGGCACACCAGGTTCTAGTCCCGGTTGGGGCACCGATCCTGTCCTGGTTGCCCCTCTTCCAGGCCAGCTCTCTGCTGTGGCCAGGGAGTGCAGTGGAGGATGGCCCAAGTGCTTGGGCCATGCACCCCATGGGAGACCAGGAGAAGCACCTGGCTCCTGGCTTCGGATCAGTGCGATGCGCCGGCCACAGCGGCCATTGGAGGGTGAACCAACGGCAAAGGAAGACCTTTCTCTCTGTCTCTCTCTCTCACTCTCCACTCTGCCTGTCAAAAATTAAAAAAAAAAAAATCTGAGAGATTCTCTCTCTCTCTTTCTCCCCACTCTGCACCACTCTGCACTCACTCTCTCTCTTTTCAATTTTTTGTCACTCTGCCTTTTAAATAAATAAACCTTTTTTAAAAAATAAAATGTTTAGTTAAAAGGCAAACACTGTCAGAAAGGATTAATAAATGCAATCAAATCTTGAACCATATTAGCATTTGTCATGATAAATCTGAGATACAAAAATGACATTTTATAATAAAAAATCTGTTTTCCAAGAATATAAAAATTCTAAATATTAAATATCTAACCTCAAAATATAAAAAATTCATAAAACTAAAAGAAGAAACAGAAAAACCCACAATCATAGTGAAGAATTTTATCCCACATTTTCTCAGAATCTTGTGGAACATGCGAACAAACGGTGAAGTCTACATGATCTTAACACCATTTCTCCCAAATGAAACCTAATCAAACACACAACTGTGAGAAACAGAGCACTGCACCCACTCTAACAGAATATATATTCTGTTTAGGGCACTGTAGACATTTGCCAAAATTAGCATTGTCTTGGGCCATAAATTAATTTCAAAAAATTTCAAAAAGTTTTAAATCGGACTGTTCTCTCACAGTGTAATTATGCTAGAAATCAATCAAGAAATAAGTAGAAACTTCCAAATGTTTGCAAATTAAGCAATGTTTTTAAAATAGCATTTTAAAAAAGAAGAAATAAAAATGGGTATTGGCTCATATTTTTAAATAAATGAAATAGCAAAATGTTTTCCAACTTTGGAACTGGGTGGGCCTGCATGTGCATCTGCATTTGATCTGCAATATCAATAACTGTCGCTTCCTGTGCAGAGAACCCGGGGAATGTACTGGAGACGGTGAGCAGGCAGGGAAGATGTCTCGGAGGAATGGAGTTGGTGAGAGGGATACAGCTGAACATTTATCTGCAAAGAATGTATATTTATAAATATGTATTTCGGGAAAGTAGAAAAGATTCAGCAATCTTATGAACAATCTCAACAAAATTAGCTGTTAGAAAAGAGCAAATGATGTTCAAAGAAAGCAGAAAGAAGGAAATAATAAACAGGAGGGAACAAATTAATGAAATGATAATATACATTATACACTAAGCCAACACATCTGAAGGCTCCTACAAAAAAATGAAACAGAGACAGGAATATTACTATAGTTCCTTCTAATTAAAGAATATGTGTATGCTTTAGTTCTCAGTTTTAACTATAGATTCCATGTCATGCCAATAAAAATCTATATTAGGCTTTTGGTAGAAATGTATAAGCTTATTTCAAAATTTAGTGGAATGCCATTTTTCATTATGGAAATGTAAATTAAAAGAGAAGACACCACTACAATGTACTCTACTAACTAAAAATCAGTAGTTGACTGAACAAATGAATTATTCTATACTCAGATAATGGACTACAACTAGGCAAGACACATTTTTTGATATATACTACATCAATGAATATCAAAACTGTTAGGTTGTGCAAAAGAAATCTCACAAGAGAGTGTATCCTATATTATTTCATTTATATAAGCTTTTGAATAACAAACCCAAGGTGGAAATGAAAAATATAACCTTCACTGAGAAGGAGTCAGGTGTTTCTAGAAAGATCTATAAAGAACTCATCAGGGTGGTAAGTTATTTTTTCACTTAATTAGGGTTATATTTACAAAAGCATATATGCTTGTCAAAATTGCCTAAGCTTCACATTTAAGTTTTGGTTCACTGTATTCTGTATATTTTCCTTAAAAAAGATAGTGTCAGTATTTCATAAACAACTTTTACTTGTAAATGTCAAATTTTAGATGAGTAAGCTTTTAGAAAAATGTAACTCATCACAACCTATACAAGAGAAGAACTATATGAATAATATCACATGAAATAAAGAAGCAGAATCCATAATTAATACCTTCCCACACAGTATTGCCCAAGTCCTTATAACTTCCTAGGGGAATTATTCTAAACAGTTAAGTAAGAAATCAAAACAATATGTTTCAAAATCTTCCCAAAAAATAGAGTGAACAAATCAGAATTTAATTTTACAGGATCATCAAAACCTTGGTAAAAAAAAAAAAAATTGACAAGGACATTGTCAGGAAGGAAAATTATAAGCCAAAATATCTTATCAAGAGATGAAAAACTATAAAATAAAAAGAGTTAACCCGATCAAGACAAAGATGTTTTTGGTTTTTGTTGTTTTGTTTTGTTTTGTTTTGCCAGAGTGTCTTGGCTTTCCACGCCTAAAATACTCTCATGGGCTAAATAAAAGATCTCTGCGAGTAAGATCCCAGTGGAAAGAACGGGCCATCAAAGAAGGAGGTACCTTCCTCTGAAGGGAGGAGAGAAATTCCACTTTGACTATGACCTTGTTTAAATAATATCAGAGTCAGCAAACTCAAAATGCTTCCATAGCCTTGGCAACTCAAGACAAGAGCGTAGGGTGATTATTGACACCATAAACAAGAGTGTCAATTTGCTAAGTCAACATCAGGAGTCACTGTGCACTTACTCCTCATGTAGGATCTCTGTCCTTAATGTGTTGGTCAATGTGAATTAACGCTATAACTAGTACTCAAATAGTATTTTACACTTTGTGTTTCGGTGTGGGTGCAAACTGTTGAAATCTTTACTTAGCATATACTGAATCGATCTTCTGTATATAAAGATAATTGAAAATGAATCTTGATGCGAGTGGAATGGGAGAGGGAACAGGAGATGGGAGGGTTGTAGGGGGGGAAGTTAAGGAGCGGGGGGGGGGGGGAGCCATTATCCATAAACTGTACTTTGGACATTTATATTTATTAAATAAAAGTTAAAAAAAATTCTTCACACACACACACAAAAGACAAAGGTGTAACTATTCTAGGCATACAACTTTGGTTTAGTATTTGAAATTCTTAAAATTCAGCCCATTAACAGAAAATGAGGAAACTCATATCACTAGCCCAAAAGATTATGACACGTGCTTGTTAATATTTAGCATCTATTCACAATTTTTAAAGTTCTTAGCAACTGGGGCCATAGTGTGGCACAGCATATTAATCTACCACCTGTGACACCCGCAACCCACAGGAGTGCCAGCTTGACTCCCAGCTGCTCCACTTTCCGTCCAGCTCCATGTAGGCTAAAGCACCTGGGGAGGGCAGCAGACTGGTGCAAGGGCTCAGACCCTGCCCACCACGTGGGAGACAAGGATGAAACTCCTGTATTCCATTATAGACATTTGGGAAGTAAACCAGAAGACGGAAGATCTCTAACTCCACCTTTCTATAAATTAATCAATCATTTCAAAAAGTTCTTAATTAAGAAGACAGGGGAAACCTTGGTGTGAGACAGCATTATCCACAGAAAAAAAGTCTACAGTAAAAACCCAAATGCTTTCTTCTAAAATTGAGAATTAAAAAAACCAAGACAATTGTCTCTATAACCACTCAATATTGGCCTGCAGGTTTCACCAGCACACTAGGACAAGAAAATCCAAATATCCAAAAGAAGCAAGGTTTGGAAAGAACAAAATAAAAAGAATCATTAACTTGCAGATGAAAAAAAAATCATACAAAGAAATCTACAATAACCTAACCGAACTATTAAAATTGAGTTGAATTTGACAAGTCTACTTTTTATAGTTTTTATACAAATACCAATTGCTTTTCTATAAATGAAAATAAATTCATTTAAAATTTTTCAAATGCAACCGTTTACCAAAAAAAGTATTTGAGTAGGATATAAAAAGCACTAACTCAGAAAAGAAAGCATTCTACTACTTTAAAATCAAGAGCACCTCTTCATTAAAAGAGAAATCATAGAGTCAGGAATTTTTGCTTTCTCTCTCTCTCTCTCTCTCTCTCTCTCTCTCTCTACCTATCTATTCAATAAAATACTCTAAATGTTAATGATTTGAAGATCAGTAAGATAAAGTTACTCAACACAACAGAAACATGGATAAATGTTTCAAATGGGCAAGCACATACAATCAAAACAGTTCAATCCACGGGGAAAGAGTGCTTAATCTCATTAATCACCAGATAATGTAAATTAATAGCACAATTAGATGACACTATGCACAAATCATTAATGACTGCAGTTTTCAAAACCTAAAAATATTAAGTGCTACAGAGGACATGAACTCACTAAGATACTCAGTGATGGTGGGAATATAAATTTGCAAATTACTTTAGAAAACATTTTGATAGCATTTATTACAGATTGACAGAAGATTACATTCTGGCACAGAAATTCCAATCCTAGGTATGTATGCAACAGCAACATGTGTCATTTGGGAACTAGCAAACGTGTGTTAGGATATGATAGCACTGTTCTTAATAGTTAGGTACAGAGAAAAAAGCAGATTCCTCAGCAATAGAATGCATAAATTGTGGGAGATTTGTAAAATTAAAAAGGTATTTTTCAAAGAATGAAACACAATGGCCGACACCTGAAAAAAAAAAAAAAAAAGAATGCTCAGGATCACTAGCCACCAGGGCAATGCAAAATGCAAATAAAAAGCACATGAGGTTTTTTGCCCTATCCTAGTTAGTTTGGCTATCCAAAAATAAAAAAATGAATGTTGAAGATATGGGGAAAAAGGTATCTTAACACACTGTTGGTGGGAATGTAAAGTAGTGTAACAATTATGGAAGACAGTACGGAGATTCCTCAAAAATCTAAAAATAGATCTATCATATGACCCAGCCATCCCACTTCTGGGAATTTACCCAAAGGAAATGAAATCAGCAAATGAAAGAGTTATCTGTACCCCCATGTTTATAGCAGCTCAATTCACAATAGCTAAGATAGGGAATCAACCCAGATGTCCATCAGCTAATGACTGGATAAAGAAAATGTGAGATACACACACACGTACACACACAAGAACACTACTCAGCCATAAAAAAGAATGTAACCCCACCTTTCAGGATTTCAACAAATCAATGCAACTGGACACAATTATGCTTACTGAATATAAGCAAACTGAAAGAGATAAAAATGTTTTCTCTGATTTGTGGTAGCTAATATATAAAGTACAAAAAATGTGTATGAGTAAACTTGATATCTTGAGATTTGACTTTTGTTTATAGTCTTTGTCTATACTCCTGCAGAAGAGTGGCCTTTCTACTTTCTCCTTGTTGAATTCATTATTTAATGGAGGATAAGGTCTGTGATTATAAAATAGTTGAAAGTGAGTTATTATAAAAATAAAAAAAAAGTGGAGGTGGAAGGAGGAAGATAGGATGAGAGTCTCATTATGTGGTTAAAATCATGTATATGAAACACATGAAATTCCTTTATATGAAAATGTAAAAAAAAAAATGTAAAAAGATATGAGGTGGGTGGCACTGTGGCGCAGTAAGTTAATCCTCAGCCATATGGGATGCCGGTTCCAGTCCTGGCTGCTCCTCTTCCCATCCAGCTCTCTGCTATGGCCTCGGAAATCAGTAGAAGATGGCCCAAGTCCTTGGGCCCTTGCACATGCACAGGAGACCAGGAATAAGCTCCTGGCTCCTGGCTTCGGATCAGCGCAGCACCAGCCATGGCAGCCATTTGGGGAATGAACCAATGGAAGGAAGACCTTCTTTCTGTCTCTCCCTCTCACTGTAACTCTCTCAAGTAAACAAATAAAATAAAATAAAAAGATATGAGGCATAGAACAGCCTCCTAGAACAAAGAATTATCCAATTCAGCATATCAGTAGTGCTGAGGTTGAGAAACCACACCCTAAATGATCATGTACAGTATTGTAAAAGACGGTAAATGGATAGGATGAATGAAGATTTGTTGAAAGGAAATTGACAACCAATTCAGATTTTGTCTCATGGATTTTTTACGATAATTATTTTGTTAATATAGCCATTGTTTCAAACTATTAAATGAATTGCTGTTTAATAATGTTCTGTCTGAAAAAAAAAGTATTTGTAAGAACAAACAATTGCGGCCGGCACCGTGGCTCAACAGGCTAATCCTCCGCCTTGTGGCGCTGTCTGTCCTGGTTGCCCCTCTTCCAGGCCAGCTCTCTGCTATGGCCCAGGAGTGCAGTGGAGGATGGCCCAAGTGCTTGGGCCCTGCACCCCATGGGAGACCAGGAGAAGCACCTGGCTCCTGGCTTCGGATCAGCACGGTGTGCCGGCCATGGCGCGCTGGCCGCGGCGGCCATTGGAGGGTGAACCAACGGCAAAAAAAGGAAGACCTTTCTCTCTGTCTCTCTCTCACACTGTCCACTCCACCTGTCAAAAAAAAAAAAAAAGAACAAATAATTGCAATATTTAACATGGATGGATTTCAAAAATATGTTGAGAGTAAGAAAATTCTGTTCATATAAATGTTAAAGATGGCCAAAATTAACTGAGGGTGCTTAAGGTAACAATAAACTTTGAAAAAGGGTAACTATTGGAAGGAGGCTTGTGGATGGCTGCTGGGCTGTTGAAAATCTTCCACTTTTCTAATAGGGGTAAGGGGTTACCTGCATCTGCTCACTTTTTGAAAATTCTTTGAGCTTCACATTGATGATTAGCACACCCTTCTTCCTATATCTTCTTTTTCAATAAAAAGTTTATCCATATATAGATATGACAGAGAGACAGAGCAAGAGATGTATTAAGAGATTTAGCTGTATCGAGCCAGGTTTTATAAATACGCATAGTGAGTGTAAAAGAAGGATAATTCTCCAATACCACATGCCATTGCTTCAGAATATGCAATCCATCAGGTCTGAAAGAGCTCATAATTAAAGTAATTCCAGAATTACGAAGAGACTGTTGTGATGTCTGGAGTCACAGTCCATGTATAAGACCTTTTTTATTAAACAGCAATGGAAATATTTTGGGATCAGATTTTACATAACTTCATAGATATAAACATGATGAATCAAAGTTTGCTGGAAAAAAAGTTTTAATAATAAACACTATTCGCAAATAGAAAATTCAGTTGGAAGGTACTTTTTCCCCCCCAATCAAAAAAGTCTTTCCTTCCATTAGATAAGAACAATGGGACCCCAGAGAAGGCAACCAGAGAGAACACTGAATATCTGTATATCCATGTAAAACTTGAGATGAGCTAAACAAGAGAAATGTGGGGTACAACTATGCTGTCAGAGCCCATTTAAGATGTCTAATCTCAAACTTCAGATCTAGATTCCAGCTTTATGAGGGGACCCAGAAATGCCGGAACTTAAGGTCATGACTCAACTAATTTTATAATAAACTAATGTGGAACACACAGATGTTGTATCATTAATTAGTGACAAAGAAAACTGTTAAGTCAGAATGCTCTCATTGTCCTGTCAATATATACACTTTACTATCTAAGTCACAACATGAAAAAGTCAGGATCTGCTCAAGCCTTGGCAAGAGATACACGGCTTTGCTCACAATTTCATTGACCTATGTGCTCCTAATTAATCCAAATCCATTGTGGAGCTACAGGCAGCCTGCAGTGGAACCACTCACAAGGATGCACTTCTGTTGGAACAATGAGAAGGGGCCACAGCTAATTCTGGGCTCCTGCATCAATTTTCAAACATGCACGCAGATCTGTCCTTGTTTCTCACAGCCTCATCTAGACCCAGTAAAACCATCAGTCAGATTGTCGGACCCTCACCAGTGACGGTCCAACGTAGTCACGACACGGTCACTGTTTCTCGGTTTTCAAGGAACTTTTACTTGTGGGGGCAGAAGGAAAGCAGGGAGAGAAGAAAAGAAGAGGAGGGGCCATGGCGGCGGCCGCCCAGATCCCAATGTCCCTTTATGCTGATATCGTCCAATCAGATGAAAGGGTGCGTATAGCCTCAGGTCGAAAGTTCATCTGCTTCACCTGGTTCTTCCTAGTTGTTTATGCAGAGTCCATTCTATTTCATCTGTTTCACCTGGCTGTTTTCCTGGGCCTTGTGGTCGACCGATTGCTGCAAGCTATGCAGATGAGGAGGTTCTCACAGGTGGCCAGCCTGCGGTTCCCCACACAGATCTGTTTACAAAGTTTGAGTTTTGTAAGTTGATTCCTCCAACAAATCTTCATATTCCAGTGGCATTTTAATCTAATTCATTACCAGTCATAGAAAATATGTAATTAATAATTTTACTAAAGTGTGTGAAACTGGAAGTTTCAGAATGATGACTGCATATCCAGTTTGAGATAAGGCCAAGGTATACATGCAAAAGAAGTATTCTCAGAGCAGGCTATGAATATTTCAGCCTTAGTGGACAAGGGCTTTGCTGAAGACTGAAGCCCCACTCTCCCATGAGGAGATCCTATACCAACTCTACACAGCTCCGGAAGACCCGAACCAGATACAATTTGCTCAGAATCCTCCTCCTTTCAAGCTTAGAATCAGGGGATGTATTTTATCCTGTAAATTGATTTGAAGCCACCAGGAAAGTGAAACCTAATTAAATGTATAGGCAGAAATCACTTTTTAAAAATCTACAAGCCAATAAAACCTGTAGAGAATAACAGAGGAGATATCTACACTGTTCAGTTCTTTCAGGAAAGCAGTCAGTAAATCATTAAATCATTGAGGTTATGGTCTACCTAATGCCAACTATTTGAATATTTATATCGCTCAGAGTAAATGATTGACATAGCCCAATGGACACTTTTTACATTCTAGATACTGTAGTATCATGCAAATATCACTGGACACTGGGGAATGCTGAAATGAAAGTGTCCATTTTATTAAAAATCAAGCAATGGTGTAAAGTTGAACAGGGTGTTCACTGCATTGCTCCAGAGGGCACCATCTGCATAGACTCTGAAGATATTATATGAATAAGCCCCAGGAGTTCTGGCAGTCTTGCAATACGGATCTAATGAGAGAAAAGTCCCATAAAGATTGACATGGAGCCACATTATAAAAATTAAAAATAATTTAAGTACAATCCTCCCAATTGCCTGATGACAGTACTGCTACTTCTGATGATCTACTCGGAATAGCCTATAAAACCATCCCCATTGGTACATAGGGCACCACGCTAGAGAGGGCATCCCAGGACCAGGATCCCAGCTGGGGGCACCTTTGTTTTCAGCTAAATTTTCCTTTGGATACACAATTGTTTTGTATTTTTCTAAAATATCTTTGTTTCTCCTTCCATCCATATTTATAACCTCTGTAGTTCTATTTGTATTCTTTATATTTCCTTCCAAAAGTTTCAACACGCTCCAATTTAATATCCCTGAAAATGGCATTATTGTGCTCTCAGTACTATGTCTTGATCATTGATAAAGATATCACATTAAGAAACCACCCTTTTTAAACATATTCTTACAAATTCAGATTATTTAAAGCTTAAAATATGAATAATTTGAAGACATTGCCACATATTATTATTCTTTGCTTACAATCTTTAGCTCATTTTCAGTTCTTGAGGCTGAGTTTTTCTGGTTTGATTTGAATCAATTTTGCCAGTAAAGTCTCACTGATGTTCTATCAATTACTGTAAGAGGAGAATATAGGATGAGCACTATACTTAATCCTCTCTATCCCTCTCTGAATTTAGTTATTCTAACAAGAATTCTATATAGTGTATGGGTTGAGAAATAGTACTGATGGTGGTGGGGAGTGTTTTAAAAATACACAAGTCACAAAAATAGCATTGCTATTCTGGAAGGTGGCAGAATTAACGTGAAAAAGAAATGAGCTCTGACCCTGACCATCATCCCAGTATTGACAGAGGAAGAAAATGTAGACATCAGGCCAGTACCCCGAGCCTGGACCAGCGCAAGCAGGAACTGGTGCTTTGAAGGTTCTTCCTGGAACTTTTCTAAATCTAACTGGATCCTAGTCTGGTGCCTGGGACTAGCTGCGGTTAGCAGTACCCCTCGATAGAATCCCAAAGCTTCTACTAGAACTCCTCAGTGCCAGTCTGTTCTTCCCTTTCTGACTTCCTCCCCCACTCAAGTACACCTGCATCAGGTCAACTAGATGCAACTAGGTGCCCAGAGATTGGGGATCAGAATCTCACTCCAGATCCCGCAGCCCGATCTCAGTTAAAGCAGCATGATTTGACAAACTGATCATTCCCATTTGAGACCTCAGCCTTTCTTTCATAAGTTTGTGAGTGATTGCTTTCCAAAAATGATGCAGACTTGTTAATTTGGAGTGATGCAAATAGTTTACAGAGACAGGAATATCACAGACAGTTTTTGCCAGGGGCATCATACTGTAGGGGAGTACTCTATTTCCTGGATGAAAGGAAATAACTCCTCTCAGTGCAGGTGAGGTCCATTGGAAAGTCATCCAGAGAATACGTTTTATAGAAGACATGAAGAGACTCTGGCTGGAGAGTGTCTGCTCTTGGTTTGAAATCCTAACATGAAGACTGGATGTTAACCAATCAAATCATAAAAGCCTCCTGTGCATTTTATTTCTTCAAATAAGTCTGAAAGCTATCCATACATGTGACACCTGAAAAGTAAGTTCCAGTGTAAGTGTTTAACATCTAAAAACAGTTGACTTGAAATAAAGTAGATTATTCTAGTTATTGTGTTGGGTCTCATCAAATCTACTGAAGGGACTGAGAAGCAAAACCAGGATTTCCTTTAGAAAAAAATACAGCATTTCTCTCCAAATATTCAAAATCTTTCCTAACATTAAGTCTTCTTGGGACAACATGGAGGATGCACTGCATTTATTCAGCCAATCACTATACTCAGTGGATATGGAATACACTGACTTACCAAACTTGGACAATTCCCCATCTTGAGTGTCATTTCATTGGATAACATGAACAAAGTCAAGAGAAATAAGTGAGCAAATAACACACAGATCACTTATTAGGGAGAAATAGTGTTGGGCAAGCATGCACACCAAATGTGGAACAAAAGGACTTATCTCAAAACTGATACCCCTGGGTATAAGCAGATTCAAGTAGAACAAAATTTCTACCTGAAATTGAGATCTTACTAATGTGGATTACATGTCCTAGTAGGAACCAAAATTTCCTCCTAGCATTTAGTTGTCTAGTAAACTGGATAACTTAAGCTGATATTCCAGGCCTTAAATTTATAACTTGAAGGATTTTTTTTTGATAGGCAAATATAGAGTCATGATAACTGCAGATTTCCTATAGTTTCGCTGCCTTTGTTTTTCACCATCTAGCTGTGTTTCCTGTTTCCCTCATTGCCACACTGGCCTTGGTCATCTTATGTCTATATTTTCTCTCGCACTTGAGCCCCTGAAGACTAGCAGATGGTAAGTTAACATCATCCTGGTGGGCTTGATTCTGTTCCCAGTGGAGTTACATTAGACAGCAAATGAAGAATTGGTCTCAGCATGAAGAAGGAAGGATCCGCTGCAGCCCGAGAATCCATCTGGACTTGATTTTGACACTGATGCTAACACTGCCCTAAAGAAAGCAAGAGCCTTCCCAGGCAGCATGTTCTAAGGGTCAAGGTTTATCAGAGAGAAAGGTAACTAGAACTATGGAAACCCCAAAGGCCCTGCATCACGAGTAGGACCCTGTGCAGTGGCTCAGATTAGCTGTGACAAGGCTAAAATAAAGACATGTTGGATAAGGTCAGAATGATGAAAGAGATATTGAGAAAAATATCCTCCCATGTGGGACTGTGAGATACTCAGCCTGGCTGGAAAAGGAGAAATACTCTAAAACTGAGAAAGGAAGTAGGGAAAAGAAAGTATAGCCAAATGATGAAGGGCTATGGCAGTCAACTATAATCATGTGGGCTGTGAAAAATGGAAACTTCATTATCCAGGCAGGAATGTGATAAAGGGGATGTTTCAGGAAGAATTGCTTGGTGTCTCTGTTACAGAGACAGCATAGAACCAGGAGACCGACAAAACACTCTGCACAATCCAGCTTAATATTGGAACAGTCATTACCATTCATTTGGGATTTGTGCCACTTTGCAATGCTCAAAGAATCCTTTCAAAAATATGAGACAATAACAGAAAAATAATGGGAAATGAAACATACTATGAAAGCATAAGAAACATGCACACATTTCTAGTGCAGCAATGTTAGTGCAGTTATAATGTATTGATTCCAAGTTCAAATACAATTAAGCTTTGAAATCAACTGCGTATGGATTCAGACAGTTGAAAATGATACATTTCTCCAGTACTTAACAGATGTCCAAACTGTGTCTAAAAATGACAGAAAAATTGATGAGTAAATTGTTCTATTTCAGCTTTATGCTCAATTAATCCTTTCTTGTTTTAATTGTGTCTTTAGTTTGTATTGTGCTTTATGCTTTTCACAGCATTTTAACACCGATTAATTTCTGGATTTTTACACTGCCCCATTTTACAGATAAGATAGACAAAATCTAGAGATGGCAAACCATTAATCCCACACATCAGTTGCTGGACTCCATTCGGCACAGGGATAAGCCAGGGGTCTAAGGAATAACAGCTCAGGATGAGGAAAATCAAGATAAAGGCAAACTTCAAGATGGATTGAGTATCTGGGTCTGGGCTAAGAGAGAACAAAAAAATAGATGTGGGTTTGGAAAAAGGCAGAAATGACTATTCAGACCATTTTTATCTTCCCTCCAAAATCAGTGTACTAGAAAAGCTGAAGCACCCCAGGAGTGGAAGTGGCTCCCCTATGCTTTGATCACCCAGCACCAAGGCAGGTTCAGATTCTCTGCACCCATGCTATCAGCCTGGAACAAGGAACTTGGAATGGTCAGAGAAGCCAAAGTACAACAGACTGTCTGGTCCTTTCCCCATGGGGCTTATAGGGGCCCTAACTCAGATAATCCCTATGAAAGTCCTGGCCATAATCGGCCACACTGTTGGACTTGGGACATTATACGATATGTATGTGTGTGCTTATATTCTGCAAGAGAGATTATTAGTTAAGCACTTGGGTAAAGCAATGACTTAAATCCATAAAAGACATTCTCCTTTAAAAACAAAGAAATTGGCTTATTGATGAGTCTAAATGTATTTACTGTAAAATCACCTATATTAGACACAGATCCAGTAGGAAGAACAAAATACGGCAGTGCACTGCCTTCCTGTTCTTACCAACACTCTTCCCATTCTGAGGAAGACCACGAGAATGCTTTAAAGGATCCAAAACTTAATGGAATTAGAGCTGGTTGTGCCAATAGCCCTTCTACAACTGTCTACTTCATTCTGTGCCCTGTGCCCAATCACCCTCCCTGTCCTGGGTACCTTTGTGCTAGTTAATCCTAAATCTGGCATCTGCTTGATAAGTTGCCCCTGGGCTAGTGTCTCCAGCCTACACACACCTCCATTCCTTTCTGGCACCCCGTCGCTTTTCCCAAAACCTCACATTAGTCTTTCTAAGGCTGGATGCATACTCTGAGCATTGTCCGCCCCCCTCTCCCCCCAAGAGGCAACTAGACCTGGCTCAGATTAAATGTCCAAAGCCAGGTTTTGAACTATACACGTTCTATATGTGGGAAAATGTTTATATGGTTTGAATGTGTCACTTTTAAAGCTCATGTGTTGGAACTGAATGGCTAATATGGTGGTATTAAGAGTGGGCTCTGAGAGGTGACTGGACCACGTGAATGGGAAGAAGGTCCTCATGAAAGAGGCTCCTCACAGAAGTTGGCTGTCTTGCTAGTACCCCCTTCTGTCATGCAGGGACACAGCGCTCCTTGCTCTGCAGAATGCGGCAACAAAGCACCCATTCAGAAGCAAAGAGCAACCCTCAGCCCTCACCAGACAGCTGAAACTGCCGAGGCCTTGACCTTCAACTTTCCAGCCTCTAGAACGGCAAGGAAATCAATTTCCATTCTTCATAAACTAGAGAGCCCCAAGTAGCTCGCTGTGGCGGCACAAATGGACTAAGGTAACTGCTGCCATGGGAATAAGATGAGGAAGACAGAGGGATGGGGCATCACGACGCTTCAGAGGCACAGCTCCCTTCAAACTCCAGCCCTCTCCTCATGGTCTCACCTGTAACGTTTAGCCATCTGTGTGTGTGGGCTATGAGTGGTAATTATCTGTGTGAGTGTGATGGTTCGTGGGAGTCAATGCACGTCCACTTTGGTACACCTTGTCAGTTGCAATTTGTGTCAACCCTCCTTCCTCACTGCAGGATGAATTAGGCTGAGAGGTGAGAAGAGGCTCAGGAATAGCCAGGCTTAATTAGCTGGTATTTGAATGGAAGATACTAAGTCAAGGGCAAGAGCTACCTGAATGGGAGTCAAGAAATCAATCGAGGGAATCAACAAGACATGTAATTAAATGAAAGACAGTCTTCAGGAAAGATACTTGTGATGATCTGACTTAATTCTAGGGGAAGGGAGTCAGGCTTGAAGCTCAATTTCAAAGGGCAGAAAATAGATCGGCCCTCCCTCTTGGTGCTTTGACTTGACAGACGTGTGGTCGTTAGATAATCATCACACAATGACACTTGATACATCCCAGCCACTGCTCTTTCGATGCTGTTCTATTATTATCAGCATCCCATTTTGCTGGTTAGTAAATTGAGGCACAAAGGAGATAAGCACATTTGCCCCAGATCACCTTGCAAGTAAGAGGCAGAGGTAGAATTAGGCTCCGAAGCATAAGGCTTTAGCTCCTATCTTATACTACACTCCCAAATTAGAAAGACATGTGTGTCTTCTCACAAAATCATGATATGTGGCAGACAGTGAACATGAAAATGTGCCACAGCAAAGCAATGTAGATACAGGTTAGAATGAACTACGGAGAATGGCTTGTGGATGGTGACCCCTTCTCCTAGAAATGTATTCTCCTTGCTTGGTCCGCCTTCTGGGGGTGATACCACGGATTCCTCCTCAGGTTAAATCTTGTCATCTCTGTGCCTCTCCTTTACATTTCGTGGACCCCAGCATGGATGAAAAGAGCCATCTGTCTTAACAGAATCTCTTTATGCAGAGACAAATTTGACTCCAATGAAGAGCTCCTGAAGAGGGTAGGCAAGGAAAAAGAGCTGAGCAGGGAGACTTGGGAGAACAAGGAGGACCCTAATTACAAACCCTGTAAGGGAAAGAAGGTGGCAGCTGTATGCTTTCTCATTAAACTCATGGTACTCAGAATGCAGAGATAAACTGACCCGCAACCTGAATCCCAGGGTCAGTCCCCAGGTGGAGAAACTGCAACACCTGTGTTTCGGAGGCCAATGTGAGCATGTGTGAGCCACGGCTTCTTAACTTTATGTAGCTTTCAATAGTAAAGGTGTAGGCAGCACAGCGAATGATGGACACATGCTATTGTTCCCCCTAACTTACAGGCCAGGAAACTGAAGTTCAGAGAGGTTAAGCAACTTCCCAGAGTCACTCAGCTAGGGAGTGGCTTCCGCCGAGCCAGAATGTGTGTTTCAGCAGTACACCTCCAGAATCCATCTGTTGCACAATGACACTGCACTGCCTTAGGTGAAGTAAGTGGGGAAAGGCAGTGATTGGGACCATAGCACTGTACTTGTTCGGGGCTACTTCTGCACAGTTAAAACAGAGCCACCCTTCTCCACTGAACAAACGTGCACGCCTTACATCCTGGGACTCGCACTTTGCTGACTATGAGGACTCCTGAAATAACAAAAAGACCACTGTACCCAAAGGCAGGGGACTCTTGGCCTCTCAGAGCACTGGAGCAATCTCTGAACCAGTTTTGAGCAAGGCAGTGTGCCCCAGGCAGAGAAAAGCACACATATCCAGCAGAGGCAGCTCCCGTTTGGAGGTCAGGTAGAAATGGACAGACAGACGGGAGCAGCATGTACACTGTGAAGGTGTTTGGGTAAAGGGGGCGTCTCTTGGCTTAGGAAGATCAAAGGCCCACAGAAGCAAAGCTATGGGTTGTTAAGTGCAGGACTCACCATTCAGTTGGGAACAATGAGGCAGGAAGGAGCTAACAATTGCAAAGCACGTTTGTTTGGCTTTGCATGCCCACCTAAGGAATCTCCAGGTTTGGAAGGAGTACTTTAGAATAAAATAGTTGATGGTACACCTAAAAATACACTAAAGGAGGAAAATAGTTACAAGTGAAAGATGCAGGCACATCTCAAAAATCAAGAATAAAACAAGCAAGCCCTGAATATAAATATATTGACAAGGTAGCTTAAGGGAGAAGTGTCTGTGCTTATTTTATCTTTCAAAAAGTCATCAACTGGGAGCTGGTACTGTGGCACAGAGGGTTGAACCTTTGGGACACTGGCATCTCATTGAGTCCCAGCTGCTCCACTGCTGATCTTGCTCCCTGCTAATGCACCTGGGAAAACAGCAAAGGGATCAAGTACCTGGGCCCCTGGCATCGTGCTGGGAGACTTAGATGCTGTTCCAGTTTCCTGCATTCAATCTGGTCCAAGTATGGCCATTTTAGCCATCTGGGGAGTAAAACAGTGGATAGAAGATCTCTCTGTCTCACCCTCTGATTCTGCCTTTCAAATAAATGAATCTTTGAGAAAACAAGAAGTAATCAATTAGAACCAGCATTAAAGTGCTGCTTGCAACATTGGCATCCCATATCACAGCTCTGGTTTGAGTCCTATTTGCCCTGCTTCTGATTCAGCTCCTTGATAAGTGCCTGGGAAAAAGGTAGAGGTACCCAAGCACTTGGGCATCTGCTGGCAATGTGGGAGACCTGGGTGCAGTTGTTGGCTCTCAGCTTTGGTCTGGCCATTGCAGTCATTTGGGAGGTGAACAAGTAGAAGATCTGTCTCTCAATCGCTCCTCCCCACACCTTCCCTCTCAATTCTCTGTCACATTGCCTTTTTAAAGATTTATTTATTTGAAAGGCAGAGAGTTATAGAGAGGCAAAGGCAAAGAGAGAGAGAAATCTTCCATCTGCTGGTTCACTCACCAAATGGCTGCAACCGCTGGAGCTGGGCCAATTGGAAGCCAGGAGCTTCTTCCAGGTCTCCCACATGGGTGCAGGGCTCAAACACTTGGGCCATCTTCTACTGCTTCTCAGGCCATAGCAGATCAGAAGTGGAGCAGTCAGGCCTTGAGTGGCAACTCTACCGGCTAAGCCACAGCATCGGCTCCAACGCTGCCTTTCAAATAAACAAATAGGTTAATCTTTTTAAAAATAATCAATTAGTTTGATGCATAAAACTAAGCACATGTAGCTGTAACACAGGTGAGTGAGACAAGGGTGGGCAGTGATAATGAAGAAAGGAGAAAAAATCAGAAGCCAATTCAAGCCCAGTACATGGAGAAGGCTTCAGGTAAGAACTCAAACCAGAAGAGAAACTAAAAGTACATAGTTATATTCAATGCAAAAAACTCTGCACTCCAAAAAGCCTGTCTCCTACCAAGGCTATTAGAAGATTCCCTGAAGAGTCACTCATGCAAAAAATGCCTCATTGTCATTGTTATCAAACTCATAAGTTTGCATAGCTCGATAAGTAGACACACGCTCCAATGCATCTCGTGAATATCATAGCTTTTGTTAAAACATCAGATTCAAGTCCTAGGACTACGTCACTTATCCTCCCATATATTTTTTAATCAATTTAAAAATATAGCATAAAAGAGATGCATAATGGGAAAGCACCCACTCCAAAGATTGAGTCTGAGTCTAAAAATGGAAATCGGGAGGCACCTAATGTGTTCAGTTGATATCTGCCCCCGAAAGGCAGAGCACATAATTTTGAATTAAACATTCACAAATTGATACTTTTGTAGATTGTTCTTTTGTCCTCACCAAAGTGAAATAAAATGAATAAATTTGAAACCCTTTGTCAGAGTGATTTGGGTGATATATGCAAAGAAGAAAAGATATATTTTCCCCCCAAGGACTTTCTAGATTTAATGGAAAGCTGGATTTTATACTACAGATCTGTAAGTAGTGGCCCTGTATTGATGGATAGATGGGTGTGTAATCACCACAGCTTCACAGAATTATACCCTAACAGGGAAAATAGATACTTCTAAAACGCTTTAAAAATACCTTCATTCAAAAGAGTTTTCCCTGCACGTATATTTTTGAAAGTCTGGCATGTCCTAGATTCTGGAGAATCAGAACTAAGCACGGTTTCTGCCCTGGAGCAGCCTGTCCGTAAAAAGATGACATGTAAGCAAACAATTTGCGTTCCACACAGAGCTGCAACCAACAGAGGAACAAACCCGTGCCGGACAACATGAAGGAAGGGCGACTACACCCTTCTCCCTCGGTGTATGATCTTATTACTCAACAAATCCCTTGTGCAAAGACTGATTCTGGGATGCTTCCGTCTAGATTTGCTTCCATGATCACAAGACCCACAGCAATAACCCCGATCCCTATATTTGAATGAGCAATGTATCCAGCCCCTGTCTTATTAATTTTAGCCTAATACGTATTAGAGGGCAAGATTCATGCCCTGTTTTAATTTAATTCTGGGATAATTCTGCTGACCATTAGATATGATGATTCATCTAAGCATGAAAGCACACGGTTGAATCAAAGCCTGGGCTTTGAGAGTTGAGATCTTCCAAGTGCAGTGACTGGCAGTGAAGAACAGGAGGCAGGAGGCGGCATGCTAGGCCTCCCCTACATGATACTGTCATGAGCTCCTCCTTAAAATCTGATGCCTGGGGGCCAGGGGAAACAAGCTGATCCCCGACCTGGAGTAAACAGTTTAAAAGGAGAACATAGATGGAAATGTACAAAAAGCTGATGGACTCTCAGAAAGGCTTTGCTTCCTGCCACAACCACCCTCTGCAATAGTCCACAACAAGCTCCAGGGCTCCTCTTTGCAAATGCTAGGCCTAGAGCACACACCGGGCTCCTTTTGAGTAAACCTGGTGGAAGTCACTCCTGTCCAGCCTCTGACTTGGCTGTCAATCAACAAAGCTCACCTCGAGGGATTAGATTACAGCTACTTTTGAAGGAATCCGCAATGAGCCTTGTTTTAAAGGGTACACGGGATTTGTTTTACCCAGTGTTATCAGAGAAAGTTTTTATAGTCACAGATCCTTACAAACAGGAGACACTGGGTCATGCAAAGAAACACAGCAAAGCTCCAGGGCTGGTCAGGAGGCAGAGGGAGAGAGGAGGGATAGAGACCCCAATTGTGAAAGACTGATGAGGGGAGTGGTTGAGGGAAGGCTGTAGCTGGTAGTTGGTTTGCATAGGAAAGGTGCAATTCCTGGTGAACCAGTTGTTTTCCATTTCCAGATGTTAACTTGCTTATCCTGGGAACTGCAGTCCCTTCTTCCACTGCCAGCAAGGCCCCAAGATGTCAAAGCATCAGAATAAAAAGACACACTTAATACATTTAATGCACACCCACACTTCCATAGTCATTGTTCACTAAATTTTCAGAATTCCCAGAGACCTGAGAAAGAAGTGAGCCTTCTCCTGTCTCTCGGAAATGATGTGGAGGCATTAATGCAACGAAGTTGGGGAAAACTTACAATATCTCCACATGGGCTAAAATCAGAGGGTTTTGGCTTCCCAGAGTTTTCAATCTAGCATAATTCACAAGTCTAACACTCTTTTTAAAAATGCACAGAGAGAAAGCTCTTACTGTTCTCTAGGTACACATTTTTAACATTTACGCTAACTCAACACCCTAGGGTTTTAATCACCAAAAAGCTTATATAAAAGGTGCAAAAGCTGTGGGCTTTTTCCATGTTGTGTTTTGTGAGACAAATGGAAAAACAAAGTGCACAAGTGAAAACCAAGGCGACCCCAACTCAGGTTTCCCTGGGGCCTCAGAAACAATGATGCTGACACTGACACTCAGCTTCTGGATGGACTTAATGTCTCGGAAGCCACTCCACAAACAGCGTAACCAGCCACGTCTTTGTTCCCATGATGTGAGGTACAAGGTGAGATTTTGAGTGCTAGGAAAGCTGCCAACTAGGGAGAAAGCTGAAGAAAAGAGCAACTCACAATTATTAACGTGCTGTAGGATCTGAGTCACCAAACAGGCCTAAAAGGACTAAATTCTGTTCGGCTTGTGTTAGCGATGTTGAAGGTGTGAGAAATGGAAACGATCTTGATTTCAAGATATCTGCAAGGTACAGTCATCAAAGGGGTATAATTAGAAGCAACTGTTTAGGAAAAAAATGATATTAGACTCATGGCTGATATGACTTAATTTCAGGTGTACAATTATCCCAAAGCTATCTTGGAGTCAGTCTCCCAGAACAGTGAGCGATTGCCTTCTCCCTAACAATATCATAAGACTGGACATTTCTAACGACGGCCACAGAAACTGCCCATACTAGGGGGCCATAGGTTGATCCATATCTTCTCTTATGTGTGTGTGTGTGTGTGTATACACATGTAGTACTATAGCATTCATGTATACAGGAATTCTGCACACATTCCCCTCCAGAATCTCCAAATGTGAGTGTATTATGTATTTGGAAACAGGGCCACTGCAGTCATCGTTAAGACAAGGTCATGCTGGAGTAGGATAGGTTCCCACTGCCATGACTGTTGTAATAAAAACACAATCACGTGAAGACAGAGCCACTCAGGGACAGCTCCATGTGAGGGCAAAGGAGAAGGCTGGACTTACGCAGTTGGAAATGATTGCAGAGAAGTCACCAGAAGCTAGCCAGAGGCCAGGAATCTTTCCTTGGAGGCATCCGAGGGAGCATGGCCTTACCTGTATCTTGACTTCAGACTTGCAGCCTCCAGAACTATGTGGCAATACATTGCCACGGGCCCAGGTCATCCACTTTGTGGCGCTCTATTACAGTACTCTAGGAAGCTAATACACGGGTTCAAACTGTTGGCCACAAGTATTTAGTTTATCTCAAATCCCTGATTTTGCACACAGAATCCATACCAGTCCTCTTTTCCTAGCTTTGAGGAGGAAAGCCAAAGCCTAGATTTGATGTTGTTACACTTTTGGCTATGAGGTCATGAATGAGATCATAAAGAGTAAGGAGAGGGGGCTGGGGGTGTGGGGAGCAGGGAGACAGACAAAGGAGTAAAACTGAAAGTCTGTTGTTTGAGAAAATGAAATCTGAGCATTTAGGAGATTTGCAGCTTGCTCGGTCCAGCACACTTGCTACCGCTTTGCTCTGGGCTACACTGATGGTTCAGGAAACTCACCACTTGCTGGGCACAGAAGACTAAAAGTTCACCAAAGAAGTAGATACCAAAACTACAAGTGGAATTCTGTAGCAACACAAGCTGGCTGATGCCGGCTCTCCTTCGGGGATGCAAAACCAGCGTTTGAGCATGGCAGTGCAGGTCAGCCCAGATCTGGGCTGGCTGAGCATCCCCTGGCTCCTCTAGCATTCCTGAATCCAGGAAACCTTGAAAACCCACAGGGTCCCCAAGACAAATGTCTGGCAGCTCTGTGCAGGCCTCAGAGGGAAATGGCAACTCTGGTTCCTTAGATAAAAGCATGCAACCATGTCTGAGGATCAGAAGATGACCAACCTGGATAATGACCCAAAACAGAACAAAGAATCATCGCAGAGCTATGGGAAGAGGCTGGCCTGGCAGGGTCTCTGCTCAGCCACCTGCTGCAAGCCCTGGAGGACCACAAGGAGGAAACCTTTTGCAGGCCTGTCCAGCAAGGTCTGGTCAACTGAGGGCTTGGAGACCATGACCAGTCTCTCCCCACAAAGGCTCTGTTGCTGCTATGATCCCACTCAATGGCCCACTGCATCTGCGGGCTCACATTCCCACATCCTCAGAAGGAGGACACCACGGGCCAAACCGCCAGCCACACTGCCCGCTAAAGGGAGCAGCAAGGAGACCAGGAAATGAACACCCCCTCAACACGCCCCACCCCCTAGAAGAGACCAGAGGAAGCCAGGAAAGGGCCCCCCAGGAGGCCAGAGGAGAAAACGAACATCCCACGCATGTTCCCCTGTGCTCTTTGAACTTCGATCAGGACAAGCATGAGGACTGACACTTTAACCTGTCTGCAAGTCACCCCAATGTGGCAGTGGAGAGGCCCAGCGCCCCCAGAGCCCCATACGATATGAGAGGAACGGGCTGTGGCTAACAGCGGCACTCACCAGCCTGCTTCTGCTTTCAGCCACACATCTGGAGTGCAGGTCACAGCAGAGTAGCTCGGAGGAGCCGGCCAGCAGGGATCCTGGAATTCTCCAGGCACACCAACTCCCAGGAGTTGTGGGGCAATGAGTGGTTGGCCTAGCTCACTGGGCAGGTGCCCCTTCCTGCCTTCCCAGGTGAGGTGACAGCTGGCCTTGGTCATGCTGGAGAACGGTTCAGGGGCCCCCGTTGAGGCGGAGTAACTGGGGTGGCATGGAGCTTCCTTGTTGGAGGGAGTCGTCCTTGAAGAAGTAATGCTTATCCCTCAAGGCCAGCCACCTCCTGAAAGTCAGCCCTCGTGGTCAGGTGCCACTGAGACAAGAGCAGGCAGGAAAGCCGCGGAAGCAAGGCCGCTGGGTTCTCCTCCTTAGGTGCTCCGTGTCTCATAAGCCAGGCTTTCCTCCTGTGTCCTCAGGCCTAGAAGTCAGCCCCTGCCCAGACGGACCTGGAGTGCGCCGGGAGGGTACGGTGAAGCAACACCAAAGGTGCAGCTGAAGAGCCCGTGCGAGGCGCTCCCTGAGAAAAAGCTGCAGCTGGGGGGCTTTGGAAGGTTCGCGCTCCAGGTGATGCAGGAGGCTCAGAAAGAGCAGAGTTTGCTAAAGTCTAAATCCAGGGGGCGGCGTTTAGTGCGGTGGTTAAAACGCAGCTTGGGACACCCCCACTCATACAGGAGTAGCTGGGTTCGAGCCACAGTTCCCAAGTCCAGCTTCCTGCAAGTGCACACCCTGGGAGGCAGCAGAGGATGGGTCAAGTACTTGGTTCTCTGCCATCCATGCAGGGACCCAGATGGAGTTCCCGGCTTCAGCCTGGCCCAGCCTCACCAGGTGCAGATATTTTGGCCTGAACCAGTAGATGGAAGATCTCTGTTGGTCTATTTCTCTGCCATTCAAATAAGTATATTTTTTTCATTTTTCAAAATAAATAATGGAAGTGGGAAAGCCCAGCTTACTACAGATCTGAACGCCAGGAAAAGCTCTTCTCTAACCTCTTCAAGTCATTGGAAAAGCAGAAGGGAGGGATTGAAGGCAAGAAAGAAGCACACCTGAAGCAATGTGTTGAGGACTGAAAAGGACAGCAGTAATAACAAGCAGTGGAGGCCCATGGGGAAGAGAAGTGCAAACCGGCCAATGAGAGATCACGCAGTACCTCAGCGCGGCCCACAGAGGGGCTGTCATTCCAGGTGAGCCTAAACAGGTGCAGGTGTGCACCCTGGAGAAGATCATTGGACAAGCAACAGAAATAACAAGCAATGGAGGCCCATGGGGAAGAGACGTGCAAACCGGCCAATTAGAGGTCACCGAAGACCTGAGCACGGCCCACAGAGGGGCTGTCCTCCCACATGAGCCTGAACAGGTGCAGGTGTGCACCCTGGAGAACACTGTGGAGCAGAACACTAATGAAAAGGCTGAACTGACTAGGGCCAGAGATGACCTCACCCCCAAGGTGCGGAAGTTCTGACACAGAAGTCACTGACCCATGTTTGGCCTTCACTCCTCCTGTCTATCTGTCACTCTGTCTCTTCAGTGTCACTTTTTTTTTCTCTTCACTCAACTTCAATGTGCTTTTAAACCAGCTTGCTTTAAAAAGAAGGCTAATTAGGTTGAAAAAAAAAATAAACACAGATGACAGCAGAATTGTGAAATGGCCAAGGAATAAGCTATGACATCAGCCAACTTTGAGATGAATAAGAAATCAAGGGAGCATTCCTGACACCCTAGAGAATGCTGCCATTAGGAAAGGAAAGGGATGTGAAAAGCTCATCCAGCTACCCTTGAAAAAGAAAACACAGAAACACTGAAAGGAACACACAGTGAGAGCTGGAAACAACCTCGTGTTGAGATGACCAGTCAGTGGTCATAAGGACTGCAGGAGAACATTCCCATTTGCTGCTCGTGGGAGTAAAAATCATTTCTGCTCTCCAGAGCTCAACCTGATGATGTGTAGCAAAAGTCTTTACCGCATGCATGCACATGCCTCATCACCAAATGCGAGCCCTACATTATTACGTGAGCCTCCTCAGCCTCCAAGGTACTTCCCAGTGTGCTCCTGCCTCCCAGTACACCACCACGTCTGAAGCTCGCACAGTGTTCCTGCCACAGGCAGGCGCATAACCATAAAATAGTGATATTTCTCACAGCAGGCTACAAGTGCCCTTTACAGAGATGAAGACATGCCGTACTGCCAAATCATGATAAAGCCATATCTTCTGGGGCTCTGGAGTCTGTCTGTGAAAAGACGTGCAAGGCGCTATCTCATGTCATTTGCCTACCAGAAGCAAGAGAAGTTTCCAGCTATTCGTGGGTGTATCCCAGAGCTAGAATTATATCAGTAGGAGCCTGCCAGTAACAGGCATCATTCTGATCATGCTTCTATCCGAGGGACTATATAATAAAGATAATCACAGTAGTCTTTTCAGGGCAATCAGAATGCCTGTGGGATTTAGTGCCACTAATGAAATAAGTAGTAAGAATAAGAGCTTACCCTAGTCAAGATCCAGGATGGGCACTTCACCATGCCCCAACAGTTCTGTCTCCACTGTGATAAATCCTGCTCGTGTCCAGAACTTAGGTTGATATCTCTGTACTATGTGTGTACGTTTGCTCAGATCACACTCCATCCTAGAATATCTTATGCTTTCCACTTTCATATGCATTCTTTTTTTTTTTTTTTTGCTACAACAGAGGCTTTATTTCTGTTTGTAATGTTGGGCTTTTTTGAATTTTATTTAAGTAACACAAGTTTCACATGCATTCTTTTTAAAAACAACTTGTGTACGATTCAGCAATTCTTTTCATAGATATGAAAATATATATCCACAAAAGACTTGCACAAGAACGGTTATAGCAGCTGGGTTCATAATAGTCCAAACCTGGAAAACAAGCCATAATTCCATCAACAAACTAGACTACATGTACCACTCAACAACAAGAAGGCACACACACATGCAAAAATGGAGTTAATATAAAAACATGGTGAATAAGAAGTCATATGATTTTATTTTTATTAAGTTCTAGAATGGGTCAATTTCTGCTAAAATGAAAGAAATAAGAACAGTGGTTGTGCCTGGTGGGGAGAAGTTGAGGATCGATGAGAAGGAGCACAATAGAATTTGAGTGTTCTGTGCATAAATAGGGATGTGGGTTACATAAGTATATGCATTTGTCAAAAAGTAAGCAAACTACACTCTTAGGATGTCTGTATTTCACTGCAGGAAAATTATGTCTCAATAAAAAAAATCAAGAAATGAATGAAAATCTTATTTCAAGTCCCTGTTCAATTTTGAATAAAAATGAGATTTGTTTGCACATCAGGAAGAAAGAGAAGTCTCCTTTGGTATACAATGTGGGAGAGAACAGGATGTTCATTTTAGGGCTCCCCAGCTGCTTGGATCCAAGCACATCAAGCCAACTGAAGAACAGGATGTCTTTCCTCACTACTGCCCAGCTCTCAACACCCAGTTTTATCCTCCTGCTGCTCAAATCTCAGATTGCAATGATGTACAGCTCAGGCAACCAGGGCCCTAAAGAAGGGATTGTGAAGCGCACAGGGTTCTGTGGCCCCCAGAAAAGACATTTACCACCTCCTCCTCAACCACTCTCCACTACGCACCAGGCGATTCCCGTTAACACTTGGAGAGAAGTTGGCCTATATTACTCATCATTGAACACCCAAGAATCTATGCCGGTTCCTGTGCTTTCAGCTGTCCTATTGCCCAAAGCTACCAAGAGAAAAGTTTTTAAGAGTGGAAGAAAACAGAAAACAACAGTGAGGCCATTAAAACATGTTCATGGCCTTGGACTGGCAGGTCTTGCGGAGTGAGTCCAGGGAATGAATCTGTGGGCTAGACAAACCTGAAGTTGCTCTGGAAGATGATGTTTGATAACTGAAATCTAATTGTCCTAAGGTTTTCCATCTACTCTCTTGTTCATACCTTTGGCTCTTGCACTACTTAATCCTTGGCTAGGAGAAAGGACAAAGAAGTAATGTCAATCCATTTGTCCATATTGAGAAGAGCTATCTTGCATCTAGGGTTTGATATAGAAGCAGTGTAGCAAAGCAGCTAAAACAGATATTCTAGAAGGCATGGAGGATAGCTCACCTTTTCTTGTTACATGATCCTACACAATCTCTTTTTGCTTCAGTTTCATTTGCAAAACTGGAAATAATATTTATCTCACAGGGTTGTTGGGAGTGTTCGATGGTTAAATGGGTAGATACTTTGAAGATTGTCAGGTGAATGGTTGACACACAACAAATATTACTATTAAAGTATGTCTCTTCTCTCTGCACATTGTACACAAAGGTCAAATCTGCTACAAATAGCATAGATTTTAAGAGTCTTAAATATCTGATTCTTAAGAACCAAGGAAAAAAAAATCACCATAGGAAAGTCATTTCTTAATCTCCTGATTCAACAGGATGAGCAACATTCTATTTCCAGACAACCACAGTCATTACTAGAACACCCCCATTAGTGTTTGACTGACACTCCCACTCCCAGCCTCCACCCACACTCACAGTATTATAATTCCACTTGTATGCAGATCCATATCTTCCAGAATTTCAAAGATATACATTTCCTTTGCAGGAACCATATGTGAAGAACTTTCCTATTAAAACAGATTTCCTTTTTTTCCCCTAGAAGTAGAATTTTTCTCTAAAAACTCATCTTCCTTCTTAATTTTTGGATTGGTTTCCTTAGAAGTTCCATTGACTTTAGCAAGCCCAATATATAATAGCTTTGTTAGTTTGAAATCCATTCCCTTGGCTAAAGAAAAATCTACATCCTTTTCTCCAGATGAACAGTGCAGGACTGAAGCTAATAGCATCCACAACATAGTTAAAGAAAAGTGGTGAGAGGGTGGGCATTTGTCCAGCGGTCAAAACACCTGTTAAAATACCCATGTCCCATGTTGGAGTACCTGGCTTTGATACCTGTCTCTTGCCCCTGACTCCAGTTTCTGGCTAATGCCAGACTGAGTTCTCAGCCCCTGGCTTCAACCTTGGCCTTGATCTGCCATTGTGAGTATTTAGGGAGTAAACTCCAGGAGATGGAAAATCTCTCATGGCTTCTCTCTGTCTCTCTCTTTCTCTCTCCCTCTCTCTCATACACACATACACACACACACACACCAATAAATAAATAAATGATAAAATTAAACAAAAAAGAAAAGAGATGACTTTTTAAAAAAATTATCTTAACTATAGTTAGTATTATTCTCTGTATTTTAATTCTATGTATAGGTTAGAAAATATAAAATTTAATTTTTGTTCCTATTTTTATGTGTGTACCCAGGAGCGAAGAAGCTGCTTGGCAAAGAGATGTATTTCATTTTAAAAATCCCATTTTTATGTTTCCCTGTTTCTTTTTTGTAAATCAGGAGGCAATTTGGTCCATAGTTTCACAAATGCTAAAGTCCAAAAGGGTCACTCAATCTTGTAATTGTCATAGTCATAGTAATTTCTCTTCCACAGATTCAGTTTGATAAGATATAAAAATTCTAGATTTTTATTTTGGTAAGAAAATAAATTGGATGCATGGCTTTTGGCCTATTGCTATGGCCTACATAGTCTATGTTGCTTTCCCAGAACTATTACTTTAATTATGGTAAGTACAGTGCTCTTCTGAATTCATTCAGATGGTGTACATGCGCACTCACTTTCTGGCTGCTTCTATAGAGTTATTAATAACTGTGCCAATTATGTTGAGAAATTCACTGGACCCCTTCTCCTATCTGTAGTGGTTTCTGTGTCCTGCTCCTATCTTCTACTCTTCCCCTCAAAACTGGGCTCTACCCAGCTGTTGGTTTGTTCCTCATGTGCAGGTTTTACCTGGATTAATGTATTTTAATGCATGCTCTGTTCAGCATTAAATATCTCCTCCTTTAATTCATTTATTGACTGCTGGATGTTTGTAAGGAACACTGCATTTATTTAGAAATTTATTTGGTAAATTGATTGACCCTTTCAATCACCTAATTAACCATAAATAAGATTTAAATAGGTTTATTTTTCTTTAAAAAAAAAGGCCTATATAAATTGCATACCAGGGTAATAGAAATTAACAAGGTGGCTTCATTATTATTGAATCAGTTCTATTAGAATCATCAACTCTCAGGAAATGGAACAAAGATTCAGTACTTCTCTCTAACATATATGTAATGCTATGCTCTTTCCTCTCAAATAGCTCTCAGATCATTGCACACACAGAATGCAATTACCGGAAGGCAATAAAGGCGTGACTTTTAAAGGAATATGATGCCCAAGCAATCAGTCGTTATATGCGATGAAATGAAACGCTATGCCTGCCAGTTAAGCGTAGGGAACTGAGGAAAGCAATTTCTAGGAAATGCACAATGTTCATCTTACAAAGATATTTTCTTCAGCATCAGGTTACTGTCAGAGAACTTTCTGGTTTTCTGATTTTTACATGCATTCTATATATGTCTATTACGTATCTTTACCAAAGTGGATTCCAGAGAAAATAATAGCAGCAGTTTGCCTTGCTCTGAAAAGGCAGGCACTTAAAGAGTAAAGCATTCTTTTCTCTCCCTCTAGTCTGCTCATGTGGGAACAATGCACTTGCCAAGAGAGCAAGTCTCTTTGTCCCTTTCTGTTCCCTGAAATAGCCACACTGATAACCCAGCTTCCCAGAGATGACTTCATAAGCTCCAGGGTGGAGTTCATGGCAGCCAGCCTTACCTGTCGAGCTGGCCCTGGGGGAGCACAGGGAAAGAGTGCAAGGAAGAGGGGGCCCATAAGTCCCCCCCTGGAGCTGACTGCCTTAGAAGGGCATCACCACCTTCTCGTGCCGCTGAGCACATCCCGTGTAGAAACGCACAGGCTACTTCAGAAGGTCAAAAGGATGGCAGGAAAGTACTCATCTCATTTCCTTCGTTTTGCTTTCTTAAGTGAATTTCCATAATTCTGGCAAAAGCACTGCTCAGGGCAAAGACCTACGGGGTGGAAGTCACCTGCCAGTAATCCCAGGAGGGCCAGGAAGGGTTTAGTCAGCTTTCAGAAGCAGAGCTTGACCGAAAAGGGAAGGGGAGAGGATTCCAGGTCAAAGTCCCAAGGTCCTCTACGAGCTCCGACATTCATTTCTGGCTCTAACAGAGCTAGAATTACCCAGGCAGCCAAATGAAACATTTCCATTTCTGTGCGTCCCTGTCTATAAAGGAAAGCAACCGTTTTTCTTATAATTCACATTTAAGGAAAAGACACCCTGTAAGTACCAACAGTTATTTTAAGTGTGTGATCATTTTAACCATTAGGACATCATTTTGTTTCCTGCCAAAGCACTTAGAAAAGGATTATTTTAAAAAAAAGTTTTCAAAGTGTCCAAGTACAGATCCTCCCACTTGCTCCTGTGAATGAAAAAAAAAAAAAAAAGTTACCTAGACAGGGAGCTGAAAACCCACTCAATGTTTGAAGACTCTTAACTCTAAGCAATTGTATGTTAAGACAAATGCATTTTCAATATTATGTGTTTATTTATGTGACCCATGTACAAAAATTTTTAAAAATACTATCTTTGTGTTTATATCAGTGTTTGACCTAGAGCTATCATTTGAACATATGTGTGCGTGGCCAGTTTTGCTTTTCATTTTCAGAAAGGATTGACATTTAGTAAATTCTCTCTATTAGGCATTGAAATAGCCCAATGGCCAATTCTAGGAACATTCTGTGCACTGCCATAATTTCAAACAGCTTGGGGAAATCTTTCAGCTGCTGTAATATGGGGAGAACTTGGATTTCTAGTAACATAGTAATTTGAAGATAGTACATAAGGTAGCATAGTATTATAATCTCTTAACAGAGGAAGATCCCTTTGAGTAGATTATACTTATTACAACATTTTTCTATAATGAAGTACAAAGGGAGAAATTTATCCACCATAGAAAATTGTAATAAAACATACGCACAATGTGATTTTTGTCAATGACTATTCACATCAAAAGTGCCCAAAAGGCAATGTTAAAATTAAAATAAACTTCAGAGCTCCAAACCAAATAGGTTCAGGTTTTAAACCCATCCTTCTCTTCCAATGTAAAACATAGTACTAATAGATAAAATATAAGATAAGCATATTGTTGAAATAGCCTAGTTATACACCAGGTAAATAATCCCCTGGGCCAGAAATAGAACAACCACAACCATCCAAAGGCCGAAACTATTGGTCTGAGGGTTCCTGAGATCAGGCCAAGATTCCAATAGGTGTGTGGGAATGAAAGGAGTCCTTCACAAGGATGGGAATCAGAGCTGGACTTGTTACTTGAAAGAAGGGACTGGGTGGCTGGGTGGGGTTACCATCCTTTATCAAGGACATTTAAACTAAAGGATAAAACCCAGAACCCACTGTCAGGGCACAGCTGGTTAAGACTTGCCTGTGACACCAGAATCCCATGTGAGTGCCAGTTTAAGTCCCAGCTACTCCACTTCCTATCTAGCTCCCTATTAATGTACCTGGGAATACAGCAGGAGATGGCCTAAGTACTTGAGTCCCTGCCACCCATGTAGGAGATCTGGATGGAGTTCCAGGCTCCTGGTCTTCACCTATTCCAGCCCCAGCTATTGAAGCCATTTACGGAGAGTGAACCAGCAGATGGAAGGTCTCCTCTCTCTCTCTCTCTCTTCCTCTCAAAATCTTTCAAATAAATAAAATAAATCATAAAAAGCCCAAAATTATGATTATACATTTTTAGAATAATAATTCAAAAATGCCTTTAGAAATTCAGCTCCATCGTGTAAACAACTTAGAAGTTATCAGACCCATCCTCAGAACAAGAAACAAAAACCTGCAAAGCAACTGTGCCTTTTGTACATATTTTGTACCAAGAGGGTTGAGGTCTCAGGGTAAGCTTTCACCCTGAAATCTGTACAGAGAAAAAAATCCATAGAGGCGGAGCCACTAAGGTCTGCTTACCTGGAGCAAAAGCTGCTAGAGCTATAAATTGTTAGGGATACGTAAATAGAAACCTGGAAGGGTTACTGAAGGCTGAATGTGAATTAGTGGGAGAGTAAGAGCTCTGGGGGGCCCAGGCTAAGGGTCCCCATGTTTCATGGGCTTTTCCTCCAGAAGCCTAAACAGGTATTCATGAAGAAGAGTCTGGAAAGTCTGCCTGTTGAAGTCATCAGGTGACAGGGTAGATCAGTCATGGTGTTTATCATGGAGTTACATGAGCCATAGGCCTACCTTTGCAAAGGGCACTTCTAACCCCCCAACTCCTTCAACCTTTCCTGCTTTACCAAGAGAGAGCGAGCAAAGAAACATGGGAAAGGTGTGTTACAGACCCAGTGAAGGCTCAAGATTGGATTGTGAGATCATAGAATGCTCCCCCCATACCACTTTACCTCCACATCAACTCTGAGCAGGTGCACATACAGACTCTATCTGAGAGTGAGTACCCAGCAAATCCCAAAGTCAAGAGAGGCCACTGAAAACAAGAACTTTGCAGTAATGTTAACCTCTGACAGCTATGCAAGAACAAACATCAAATACAACCCAATTCCTAGTCAGATTAACATAAAATTTCATACCACAGTTCTTTTACCCCAGTACCTGTTACCCAGGAGATAATGCTCAGCTTTCAACAAAAAAGACAAGGCAAGTAAAAAGGCAGTGTGCACATGTTTGTGTGCCTGCATGAGTGCACGTGTGTACAGGTACACACACACACACACACACTACCTAAAGGGGCAAAGCAAGAATCAGAAACACAGATACAACAGTGATTTTAGAATGTCAGCTGGTACTTCTAAACTAACTATGATTGACATATTAGGAACTTTTATGGAAAAATTAGCATGCAAACCATTTGCTAATTAAAAAATGGGAGATGAAAGTGCTAGGATGAATAAAAATAAACTCACATAGAAATTTTTTTTCTTTTTTAACAAAAAGTTTTTATTTGTGCATTTATTTGAAAGGTAGAGCATGCAGTGAGTGCTGTGGCACAGCAGGTTAAAGCCCCAGGCTGCAGCACTAGCATCCCATATGGGTACTGGTTCAAGTCCTAGCTATTCCACTTCCTATCCAGCCTCCTGATAATGCACCTGGGAAAGCAGCAGAGGATGGCCCAACTGCTTGGGCCCCTGCACCCAGGTGGGAGACCCAGAAGAAGCTCCTGGCTGTTGTAGCCATTTAGGGAGTGAACCAGCAGATGGAAGATTCATTCTCTCCCCGCCCTCTCTGTCCCTCTGTCTCTACCTCTTTCTGTAACTCTTTCTGTCAAAATAAATAAAATAAATCTTTAAAGAAAAAGGAAGGTAGCATGGGAGTGAGAGCAAGTGAGTGAGAGAATCTCACATCTACTGGTTCACTTCCCAAACATCCAAAGGCCAAGGCTGGGCCAGGCTAAAGACAGGAGCCAAGAACTCCATCCATGTCTCCCACATGGGTGACAAGAAACTAAGGACCTGAGTCATAAGCTGTTATCTCATAGGTATAGTAGCAGGAAGTTGGATCAGAAGCGGAGGTAAAATTCAATCTCAGAAACTCCATTAAGGAAGCGGGCACCCCAAATTGGGGCTGTATGACAATGCCTGGCCCCAACCATTTATTAACGAAACTTCAGAAGCTTAACAGTAATGAGAAAATATTAAAAGGCAATGGGAGGGGCCAGCGCCGTGGCGAACTAGGTTAATCCTCCGCCTGCGGTGCTGGCATCCCATCCCGGTTCTAGACTTGGTCGCTCCTCTTCCAGTCCAGCTCCCTGCTAATGGCCTGGGATAGCAGTAGAAGATGGCTCAAGTGCTTGGGCCCCTGCACCCACATGGGAGACCAGGAAGAAGCACCTGGCTCCTGGCTTCGGATCAGCAAAGCGCCGGCTGTGGCGGCCATTTGGGGAGTGAACCAACGGAAGGAAGACCTTTCTCTCTGTCTCTCTCTCTTACTGTCTGTAACTCTACCTCTCAAATCTCTTTTAAAAAAGGCAATGGGGAGAAAAATCATCAAAAACCCAATGGCATGGTGGTTAAAGGGACAGTAGACTTTAGCAACACCAGGTACCAGGACAGAGAACAGCTAATGATTGATCTGAAGTTTCATAATTAGCCAACCTTTCATTCAAGAGTTTGGGTTACATAAGAATTTGCTGACATAAGCAAGTAAAAAGATAACTCACCACAGACTTATAGTACTAGACCATAAAATAACTTACGATATTCCAAATAACAACTATCATATGCTACATGAGCCCTGAGTAAATCACATGTCAGGAAACAATAGTCTACCAGCACCATGCATATGCAAAAAGGAAACACTGCTATATAACTAATGAGCTTAAAAGTACAACACAATGGAAATTATGAAATATTTAGATCTCAGTGGAAACAAAAGAACTACAGTTTGTGGATGTAGCATAAGTGGAACTAGAGATCCGTTATAGTATTAAAATCACTTTTTAAAAAAAGATTATTAAAATCCATAGGTTTAGTATTCCATTCAAGAAGCTGGAAAAATGTATGGATCAAAAGAATGAGTAAGAAAGGAAATAATATGGGTAAAAGCATGATCTAACAAACTAGAGAAAAATAGAGGTAATCAACAAGTTTGCAGTTGATTCCTTGAAGATAGAGTAGGCTATCCCACTATCTGAGTAAAGACAGAGCAAGAGACTGAGAGAATAAGAGAGAGAGAGACAGAGAGAGAGAGAGAGAGCAAGCATACTAAGAGATTAAAAACAAAATTGGTTGTGAGTAAATATAGGAGACTTCCAAAAATCTTATGAAATTAATATGAACTACAGTGTTTTCCAATAAATGTCACAACTTAAAGGAACGGAAATACCATGAAAAATGACCAATTGTCAGAATTAAGCACAAAATAAAGAAAATTTCAAATGTTTGCAAAGAAGTAACTTTTAAAGAAATTAAATTGATGCCGTCCTACATCCTCCCTAATGTCACTAGTGCCACTCACCGAACCAATTATTTACTATACCGATATTTATTGAGACTCTTCCATATGTTGGATACTGTTCTGAGCACTTGGGCTCATCCAAGGATGAAACAAAATAACAGCAAACAATACTGTCATTATGGATTGGAAATGCTAATGAAGAGAGACAACAACAAACTATAAAATAGTAAATTATATTGTATACTAGAAGATAATAAAGACTATGAGAGAAAACAGGACAGAGTAAGAGAGATGGAAATGCTGGATTTGGAGGGAGAGCAAGGTGGGTGTGGAGGAGATTTTTTTTTTTTTTGACAGGCAGAGTGGACAGTAAGAGAGAGAGAGAGAGAAAGGTCTTCCTTTTGCCGTGTGGAGGAGATTTTACACTACAGTACAGAATGAGGCTACCTGAGCAAGTCATTTCAGTGGAAGGAAATCAGCTAGGTTGGTCTCGAGGGAAAAGACATCCCCAGTAGAAGAAGAGCTTTCTCAGAATCGCAAGGCAGGTAGGTTCCCTGCGGATTCCAGGTGCAGCAGATGGGCTGGTAACCTTGGATCAGAGGAAACCAAGGGGCTGGGAAGTAGATGAGATCACATTGGCTAAATTTTCTCTAAACTGCCATGAGGAATTAATCCTTCAAATCAGTTTCAAAGAACAGAAAAAGAGGTTTTAAAAAAGTACTCAACATTTTTTATGAGACTGATTTAATCTTGACACCAAAATTAGATAAGTAGAGAACTAGATAATTATAGACTGATCACACTTATGAACATAGATGAAAAAATCCTAATACAATATTGGCAAATCAAATCTAGCTGTGTGTCTAGATTTAATCTTGCCTGAGAAAAGATTTTCTGCAAAGTACAACAGTAGAAAAATCTATCAATGCAAGATATTAATAAACTTAAGGATAAAAAATATAATCAGCAGCATGGGAGTTATGCATATACATGCTGAGCAATGTGGGCTTCCCTTAACTATGTTAGACAGATTATTTTTCTGGTGATTGTCCCCATGTCTCAGCATCCAAGACAACCATTCCGCAGCTGTTTGCAGGGTTTCTTAGAATTACTCAGAGCCAGCTGGCGCCGCGGCTCAATAGGCTAATCCTCCACCTTGTGGCGCCGGCACACCGGGTTCTAGTCCCGGTCGGGGCACCGATCCTGTCCCGGTTGCCCCTCTTCCAGGCCAGCTCTCTGCTGTGGCCAGGGAGTGCAGTGGAGGATGGTCCAAGTGCTTGGGCCCTGCACCCCATGGGAGACCAGGAGAAGCACCTGGCTCCTGCCTTTGGATCAGCGCGGTATGCCGGCTGCAGCGCACCTGCCGCGGCGGCCATTGGAGGGTGAACCAACAGCAAAAGGAAGACCTTTCTCTCTGTCTCTCTCTTTCACTGTCCACTCTGCCTGTCAAAAAAAAAAAAAAAAAAAAAAAGAATTACCCAGAGCCAAGGGAACTGCCTTACTTGAGTCTAAACTTCACTTCTACCACGGGGTAGCCCATCTCTAGTGACAGGTTGGAATAGGGGTAGACATTAAAGTCCAGGCCTCCTGTCTCAGTAAAAGGCCATCCTAGCTCCAGACTCTGAAAAACAGGTCAAGGTTCTAATGCAATAGCATTGCGGCTGAATTTTTCCTGTGCAAAAGCATCCTTTCTTACCTCCTTACAAGTGGCATTCTGGAGGGCAATGTTCCAAGAGAACCTCAGCACACAGAGTTCTCAAAATTTGTTTTGGCTGAAGAAAATAAATGTCCTTCTTTGTCATGGTGTAGTATGTTTATATTCAATCTAGGGGATAGGTATTACAGAATTTGGTTATAAGATTCTATACACTTGGTTCTGAGCCATATGAAGTCAGCAGAGCTTCAGTGTTCATTTCCATGTAAGTCTTTTTCCATATACATATTCCAGACCTTTCGCTTATGTATTGAAGACTGAATGCCTTTCTCTACTCTTTATCCTCAGCAGATTTCATCTTTTGATGTCATTCATGAATTAAGAGGCTACTTTCCCTAAGGAAATAGAAATGTCTAAGAAAAGTCAACCTTCTTTCAGTATCACCAGAAAGATAACAGTCTCAAGAGCACCCATCCCCTGCATGTCCTTATTCTTGGGAATACACATTCACAGCTCTCTTTTCAGCTTCCAGCTACAGCTCTGCCACAGGGACTCGAGGTTCTCAAAGGAAGACCTGGAGCAAGACTGATAATTCCTTCCCAACCAGCCTATCTTACCCAACCTATTACTCCTATCCTAAAAACCACAATGTCATGCTTTTTCATTGACGTAAATAACACAGTCTCTTGGGGTCCACAAATTTGTAATTATTGATTGTAGTCTCCATATGGGTTGAAACCCTACAAGAAAAGTCTCTGAAATCAAATAGCAATGACTTCTCCTCTGGCAAAGAAGGGCTAAAGCCATGGGGCCACACAGGCTCAGAGGAGGCATCTCAGCTTCTGATAGTGCCGGACATCAGTCTGGGATTTTGCTATATCCTATGGATAGGGAAATGAGCAGAGCAGACTTCTGAGAAGGTGGCCAGATTAGCACACTGCGGACATTCTGCTCATTGTGAATGAGTCTCTTAGCCAGAACTTCCCTATTCTCTGTCAAGTATTATTGAAGAACCTATATTCTACTGAATATTGGTCCTATTATATATTCGGTGAGAATAGCATTCTCTCTTGGAGACATACACTTGTAGATTAACATATAGAAGACTACAAAGTGTCCTTCTGTAAGAAATCCATTCAGGTGGTTTATGAAGTATTCCCCCATTTTTTTTTTCTCAAGGACTGTATCTTTTCACACTATAGATTTTAGCATTCACAAAGAAAGTATTTTAGGAATCCCAGTTGGTCTCAGTGCCCAGATATTAGGCAATCATATTAAAATATAAATATTAAAAGATTGCTTCTTCCTCAATAGGCTTCCCACTGATTATACATATCTCTGATTCTTTTCATGAAAAACTAAACAATACCACAAGTAATTATGTAGCACTATATTTTTATATAGCAACATAATTACGCATTATCTCATTATAAAACACTTTCTATCTGTGTCTCATGTTTTATCTTTCCTCTTTGGATATATCCTTTAGCATATTCCCTTTGCATCTTGCCTCTTTAGATATAGACTTCAGTAGATTCTCTTCTTTTAAAATGATATGACATTGATTATGGAGACTTATGAAATGTTCATTTGAATTACAATAAAAGCTAATCTGCTTTTATTTTTCTATCTTTATACAAAGAGACACCAAAATTATTGGCTCAAACGAGGCAGACTTTTTTTCTCTTTTGTGTGACTCTCCTGAACAATAGGTTGTCTCTGCCCCCTTACATTATCCAGGGACTCAGCTAATGAGGCAACTCAGATCTCCTCCACTTAGGGTTTTCTTATTTGTTCCAGCTAAAATGAAGGAAAGGGGTAGAAAATCCAGGGCAAGGGCCTTAAAGAAGATGATTCTGCAGTCACACAGACTGCTTGTCCTCTTATTCCGTTAATGAGAAATTGGTCTCATGATCATACATACTTCCAAGAAATCCGGGAAATGCAATTTCTTGCTTGGTGACTCTGTGAATTGGAAGAAAGGGAAAATAGAAGAAGCAGTGGGCAGCAATGAAACCTGTCCCTCTGGGCTGCCCTGTAACACTGCATTCTTCTCCCCAGACATTGATCTTTTGCCCAAGGGCAGCAGTACAGTGTCCCTCCTCCCATTTACTGTCTCAATTCCCAAATCCTGGACTTCTAGATGGTCTAAAGTCCTCTGCATCAGGTCTGCGGATATTCCTCTAAGAATCTAAAAAAAATTGCACCCTTCCTCTTGGCTGTAGACAGTTGTAGAGCAAGAACTGAATGACCACAGCGCAACCTCCCATTGAGATGAGGGAATAATTGCAGCGACAAAGCTGACGCTGATTGTAGCTAGGATTCAATACTGCTGGACAGCAACTGGAGACTTCCCCTGCACTGGCAGTGCGATAAGTTCATAGGTCACCCCTGGCTCCTCTGCCTCGCCCAATGTCCTCCACACTCCTCAGTCATGCTTTCAGGAAGGTCCTTTTTGGGCCATTATTCTTTTTGAACTTTTAAAAATTAATATAAAGAGAACAGATTTCATGCATTCCATAGGCACAGTTCCAAGAAGACAGCCACACTTCCCTTACTCCACCACTCCCCCCATCTTCCTCCCTCCCTCCCCTCTACTCATCAGTTTTTGCAAAGATATAATTTAAATCCACTCCATATTCACAGGCTTAATTCACCACTAATCAAATATTCAGCAAGCCTACATCTGAAAAGGGTGCTGGAATGTACGTACGCTCTCCCCCGTGTGTGTGTGTGTGTGCATATCGGGGTTGGGGTTTGGGATTATTCATCTCTCTTTAGTAGTTTTCTGATTTATTTAGCACTATTGAGGTACATGTCCAATTAATTTCATTGAAAGTTCTTTTCTGGACAGTTTTGAAATCTGCCTTAGATACCAAAATCAATATTTAGCCTAACATCTCTCTCCCTTATGTTATTTTCATTTTACTTATCTGTTTTAATTTGAAAGGCAGATATAAAAATGACCATATCACCCATATACAGTAAATTTTAAGTAATTGTAGATCATTAAATCTATGATAATATAATATTCATTGATTTGACAAAGATATAAAGCAAAGTTTTGCAAAACTACATTTGCCACAATACTGACACATACAGCTATTTCTTTGTTTTTGTTTTTTTTTTTTTTTTGTCTGTGCTTTTCTTTTTTAAAAATAAAATTTAGGCCGGCGCCGTGGCTCAACAGGCTAATCCTCCGCCTTGCGGCGCCGGCACACCGGGTTCTAGTCCCGGTCAGGGCACCGATCCTGTCCCGGTTGCCCCTCTTCCAGGCCAGCCCTCTGCTGTGGCCAGGGAGTGCAGTGGAGGATGGCCCAAGTGCTTGGGTCCTGCACCCCATGGGAGACCAGGAGAAGCACCTGGCTCCTGCCATCGGAACAGCGCGGTGCGCCGGCCGCAGCGTGCTACCGCGGCGGCCATTGGAGGGTGAACCAACAGCAAAAGGAACACCTTTCTCTCTGTCTCTCTCTCACTGTCCACTCTGCCTGTCAAAAATTTAAAAAATAAAATAAAATAAAATAAAATTTAGCTCCCACATATAAGGGAGAGCATGTGGTATTTATAGCCATTGACTATATTCCAACTAAACTAGGATCTTTTTACTTTTTACTTGTTAAACTCCCTATTTGGTGAAGTATTAAAACTTTTTGATTATAAATTAAACTTACAACATGTTATCTCAAAAAACAAAACAGATAGAGAGAGAGAAAGGAAGGCAGGAAGGGGAAGAGGGAGGGAAAAAAGGAATATCATTATATTAGATTGTATCTACAAAAATATTTAGTCTGTTAAGCACTAACTAAAATTTTTAAAAAAGGAAACATAGAAAATGGAATTTTATGAAACTAAAAGTTTCTACACAGCATAGGAAGCAATCAATACAGTATACATATAACTGAGAGAATGGAAGAGAATACTTTAAAACTACGTACCTGATAAATGATTAAAAATATATAAGGAGCTCAAGAAATTCAACAGTAACAAGCCAATCCAGTTATGAAATGAACAATGGATCTGAATATACATTTTAAAAGAAGAAATACAATGACCACCAACTATATAAGAAACTCAGAATACTTATCCCTCAGGAAAATTCAAATAAAAACTATAGTGAGGTTTCATTTCACTCCAATTAGATTGGCTATTATTTTTTAAAAATTCAGCAAAAAAATAACAAATATGACCCGACTATTTTACTTCCATGAACGCAGCCAAAGGAAATGAAAGTCAGCATAGGAAATGGATACCTATGCTCCTGTGTTTATTGAAGCACCATTCACAATAGTAAATACATGGAATCAACCTAGATATACCTCAATGGATGAATGGATAAAGAAAATACAGTAGATATACCCAATGGAATCAGAGCCATAAAAATAATGAATCCTGACATTTGCAACAGAGTAGATGGAATTGAAGATCTTTATGTTAAATGAAATAAGTCAGACACAGGAAAGTACCACATATTTTCTGTCATTTGTAGAAGCTGGTTTTACATGTGTAATGTGTGTGTGTGTGTACATATAAATGTATAATGTATATATATAATGAAAATTATGTAGGTGCCATATTACTAGCTATACAGATATTTATAATTTCTTCCCCCAAAATTATATACTTGTGTAATAATAAACTCTCATTTCCTCTTTTCATTCTCCTTGTCATTAATTCCACTCCATGCAAAGTTAAAAATAATACTCCTGCTTTTAAAAAAGAAAGAGAGAGAGAGAAAGAAAGAGAACGAGAGAGAGAGAGAAACCAGTATCTTGGCTGGCACCACAGCTCACTTGGCTAATTCTCTGCCTGCAGTGCCAGCACCCCGGGTTCTAGTTCTGGTTGGGGCTCCAAATTCTGTCCCGGTTGCTCCTCTTCCAGGCCAGCTCTCTGCTGTGGCCCTGGAAGGCAGTGGAGGATGGCCCAAGTGCTTGGGCCCTGCACCCACATGGGAGACCAGGAGGAAGCACCTGGCTCCTGGCTCCTCTCTCACTGTCTAACTCTGCCTGTCAAAAAGAAAGGAAGGAAGGAAGGAAGGAAGGAAGGAAGGAAGGAAGGAAGGAAGGAAGGAAGGAAGGAAGGAAGGAAGGAAGGAAGAAACCAATATCTACCACCTACTGATTCACTCTCCTAAGGCCCACAACATCCAAAGCTGGGCCAGTCTGAAGCCAGGAGCCAGGAACTCAATTCTGGTCTCTCACTTGGGTGGCAGGGATCTCAGGCCTTGAGACATCACCTTCTGCCTCCCAGGACGCATATTAGCAGGAAGCTAGATTGGAAGAAGATCTGAGATTCAAACCCAGGCACTCTGATATGGGATATGGTAAGTGCCTTAACCATTGTGCCAAACATCCATCCTTCATGCCCTTGTTTTAGTGGGGATAACTTATGAATGTCTGAAACAATCATTCTTAGTGAAATACCAATATTAACCTGATTTTCTGGCAAGAGACTTTATCCTTTAGTTTGGCTGACAGTCTTAATGACAGGGCTTCTGTGACAAGCTCTGGGCAAATAGCCTTATAGCATTCTCTTTAGGATTCAGAAACATTTATGTTTTTCCAACACTGCTTGCAAACTTTCCAATTGTTGTTTACATTCATCTTTTTCTTGTTATGCTTCTCTAAAAGCAGCAAGGAGTAGATAACTCACCATAGAATTCTCGCTCTGTCCAATTGCTTTCCATAGAGTTATAGTCTCCATAGAGACATGGTCTGCATTCTAAGTTGTCATGAATGATGGTTTTACCCAATAATTTGCTGTGGCATAATAAAATGCCAACACCTTTCCAGCTTGTACTATCTATATTTTCAGCATCCAACAACTAGCTACTAAGTCTATGCCACATATTTTAGGTTCTTGTTATTTCGGAACCCTACTTCAGCTACCAATTTTTGTATTAGTTAAGGTCAATTCTAAGCAGCTCTATCAAACCACTCACATAAGATGCATATTTATTTCACCTTCAGGAAGCAGTACAGTGCATGCCAACAGTCTCTGCTGTAAGGAATGATCCAGGCCCTTGACTGGTAGGACGTTCAGCCGAACCATCAGTTACATCTCTGATTGCCTCAGTTGCTCCCATGTCCAGCCAACAGATAGGAAAAAAGGGAGTTTGGGAATGCTGGCTAATTCTCCGCCTACAGTTCCATGAGTGATCATGTGCCTGGGAAAGAAGAAGAAAAACCTGCAGTCTCCTTGGAAGTACATTATCAAAACGATGATGTACGTAAAACAAGCATTAGGTGATACATGATATGATACATGATGATGTATTCAGTTGATTGCTGAGTCCTACCATAATTTAACAGAAGATTAACCAATTCAAGTCTATAATACAGATCCTCTAATCCTTGAATGCTAAGACAGTGGCATTTTTAAATGTAGTGATCCCACTTAGGATGAATAACCCAGGAATTCACATTCTTGGACACTAGTGAAACCAGCCAAACAGGGACAACTTAATAAATATCAAAATAAAATCAGTAATTTTATTCAATTATGGAAGAATTTTTATATGATAGTCAAAGAACAAAAAGAGTGGGAAATGAGAAATTTTGGCATCACTTCAGAAAACAATAGTCTGGGTATTTGTCATATGATCTAACAATCTTTATAATGCCTTTGGCTAATATGACTTGAAAAGATTAATCAAAGCTAAAAATAATTCAAAATGATATCTTTAGCATTCCAAAGCCCTCAGATTTCTGGACTTAAAGCCAATAGAATGCATTTGGTAGTAGTGTGGGAACTGACAAATAGCATTTTAGTGAATTAAAATAAAAAACTATAAGGCAGATTGATTTTAAGTAATTAATTTCATTGTTACTATCTACAACTTCACAAATCTCATTTCCCTCTCCTATTATTCTTGACAGGCAGAGTGGACAGTGAGAGAGAGAGAGACAGAGAGAAAGGTCTTCCTTTTGCCGTTGGTTCACCCTCCAATGGCCGCCGCGGCCGGCGCCCTGCGGCCGGCCCACTGCGCTGATCCAATGGCAGGAGCCAGGTGCTTCTCCTGATCTCCCATGGGGTGCAGGGCCTAAGGACTTGGGCCATCCTTCACTGCACTCCCTGGCCACAGCAGAGAGCTGGCCTGGAAGAGGGGCAACCGGGACAGAATCCGGCGCCCCGACCGGGACTAGAACCCAGTGTGCCAGCGCCGCAAGGCGGAGGATTAGCCTATTGAGCCGCGGCGCCAGCCCCCTCTCCTCTTATTCTTTAAGTCACCAAAAGAAACATTTCATTTTATGTTGTTGTGGTAATACTTGATATAAGATCTACCTTCTCAGATTTCTAAGTGCAATGCAGTTTGGTATCTATAGGGATGTACAGTACAGCAGCCCTCCGGAATGCATTCATTTTGCATATCCTGACTGTGTCCCCTTCAATGAGCAGTTCTCCTTTTCTCCCTCAATTCGCCTGTGATTCTATACCATACACACAAATAAACTCAAATGGATCAGAAACTTAAACACAAGATCTGAAACAGTGGCCGGTGCCGCGGCTCACTAGGCTAATCCTCCGCCTTGCGGCGCCTTGCACACCGAGTTCTAGTCCCGGTCGGGGCACCGATCCTGTCCCGGTTGCCCCTCTTCCAGGCCAGCTCTCTGCTGTGGCCAGGGAGTGCAGTGGAGGATGGCCCAAGTGCTTGGGCCCTGCACCCCATGGGAGACCAGGAGAAGCACCTGGCTCCTGCCATCGGATCAGCGCGGTGCGCTGGCCACAGCGCGCTACCACGGCGGCCATTGGAGGGTGAACCAACGGCAAAGGAAGACCTTTCTCTCTGTCTCTCTCTCTCACTGTCCACTCTGCCTGTCAAAAAGTCAAAAAAAAAAAAAAAAGATCTGAAACAGTAAAACTACTAGAAGAAAGCATAGAGAAAAAGCTGCATGGTATTGGTCTTGGCAATGATCATGGACATGCACCAAAAGAAAGGAATCAACACCGGCCTCTTCTTCCATGCCTTCCACTGTGTCTCCCTCTGCTAGTGTTCTTATCACCTAACTCCTGCTATTCCTCTTTCAAATCATAATCAAAGCTCCTTAAAGGTACCTTTTGTTTACTGTGTAATTCTTCACTTTCTATTTCCCCCTTCTACAATTTGGCCTCCATCCATACCACTCCATTAAGCTGTTCTCATAAGGTCAGTAGTGTCTCATTCCTTAAGTCCGGTGGCTACCTTGTTTGTTCTCATCTTACTCAAGTCCTTAGTCACCTTTATTATGGTTGGCTGACAATCTACTCATTAGATGCAGTGATACCTCATTTTTCATCCTACCTCCTGGCCAGTTCTCCATTCCTTTTGTTGGCTCATCTTTATCTACGTTTAGATGTTGCTATTTCTCATGAAGCAGTTCTTGGCTACCTGAAACTTCCATGCAACAGGTTCTCTCCAGGAAACTCCAGCCTTTCTCATTATTTCAATTTCTTTCCATGCCTTGATGACCAGCAACTATGCAGATTAGGCCCAAGCTTCTTTTTTTTTTTTTCTTTTGACAGGCAGAGTGGACAGTGAGAGAAAGGTCTTCCTTTTCCGTTGGTTCACCCCGCAATGGCCGCTGCAGCCGGCGCACTGTGGCCGGCGCACCACTCTGATCTGAAGCCAGGAGCCAGGTGCTTCTCCTGGTCTCCCACATGGGTGCCGGGCCCAAGCACTTCCACGGCACTCCCTGGCCATAGCAGAGAGCTGGACTGGAAGAGGAGCAACCAGGACAGAACCAGCGCCCCGATTGGGACTAGAATCCAGTGTGCTGGCGCCACAGGTGGAGGATTAGCCTATTGAGCCGTGGCTTCAGGGCTTTTGACTCACCTTCCCACATATATTTTGATCAATTTTTCCATGGCACTTCAGCTACCATATGCCCCCTAAATATGGTCATTGTCACATATTCTCTTTCAGAGCTCCTCACTTAGGGCACAACCCCCTCCTTCACCAAGTAACTCACTCATAAACCTAGAAATGTGCTTTGTGCAGATCTGATCAGGATATTTGACACTCATAGGAACAGTTCTCTCCCTGATACAATAAAATTATTTTCAACCATAATCGTGAAATATAATGAAAAATAATGATGTATGCAACTGAAACTCAGATGGCAATACACGTTTTTATTAAACTTTGTGATCACACTGGAAATTTAGAAATTAACACATGAAAAAAATATATAGTTATAAACAGTAATATTGCTACTTTTTAAAAAAAGTGTATTTTTATTCAAAAAAGCAAATACTTCATATTAATTGTTGCAGTCATGAATAATATTTTTCTGTTTCTAAGTCTTAAATTCTGTAAATTTGTCAAAGTTAAAATTGGTATTCTATATATATTCATGTGTAATAGACAATATGGCAGATTTGTTCATATTTCTACACTCATAGCTAATTGAAGAACATTTCTATTATTACTAATTATTATTAATTATATAATATATGATCTAATAGTATATAGTCATACTAATTGTTAATACTAATTAATTAATAATTATTAATTTTCAAAATTTTTTCTCACATGAAGCAATAGATACACAAATAGCTGAGAGAAATATTAAAGGATATATTTGGTGAGAGATTCATACACATCACATTTTACCAAAAACAAACATAAATTGTGATTCTTCTTACATCATTGTTTCTTCAGAATCCGTTCTAGCAGATTTCAATTCTCCACAGCCACAAAATTTAAAACATGAAGAAAAACTCTAAGTGTTCACTGAGAATGAAATAATTAGACTCCTTCTTCATCTTCACAATCACTATGTGCAGACATGTGCAGGAAAATGGATTGGAAATATAAAATGTGTTCAGGATCCTTAAGGATCCTGAACCTTTAGGAACCCAAATTTGAGTTCACACATGTGAGGTGTGCAGTATTGGGGGGAGGGCCATGTAAGTGGGATAATTCCAAATCAACCTTCTTGTAGGCAGACATTAAAGGAAAAATTATAAACAATAATAAATATATATATATATATTATATTCAAAGTAATATATATAATTACCTTAGTAATAACTACATGAATTGCTAGAACTTAGACTGATAAAAAATTTTTCTGATGGAAGCAATGTTTTATTGCTGAAATTGATTTTTAGATGGAACTACAAGCATTTGTATCCTGATTATGGTAGTGGTTGCCAGAATCTATTCACAGTCGAAAAATCCATAGTGTTATATGCATAACAAATATCTAGATAAAGATATGTACATGCCATTTGTTATAGCAGTGTATATGTTTGTCAAACTTACAGAATGTTTAAATAGAATTAATTTTATTATACCCACATATAAATTAAATTTCAAAACTTTTCAACAAAAAATTACTAGAGAATAATGATAATGAAGAGTAGAACACCTTTGGTGGGTTTTATTGTCATTTTAAGTACTGTGCAGACAATAATCACACATGTACACTCACACACACACACACACACGCTTATTGACTAAACTCAAGCAGACAGCTTCTGTTTGCCAACCCTCAGATTCATTGCATCCTCCACATCACTTACCCCACTTCTGATATCCAAATGTCTCTAGGGACAACTAAGTCCAATAGTTTACAAACCTAACATTTATCTCCATTTCACTTTCTAGAATTATCTACCACCATATCCTACAAATCCTACATGTCCTCATACACAAATTTGCATAGATGATGATCTCTCATCATCTACCTATTCCTGCTGCTCCAAACCATTCCACACAACATATGCCAAGCAATCTTTGCGAAAGGTAGAACTGACTATGCTACACTCTTTCCAAAAATCCTAATAGTTTAACAGTTATTCATAAAATAAAGTAAACTGAAAGTAGATCATGGTAAAAATTAAGAGAGGAAAGAGGAGGAAGGGTAGGCGTGTGGGCAGGAGGGAAGATAGGGTAGGAAGTATAGCTTTGTTCCTAAATCTACATGTATAAAATTCATGAAATGTGTTTACCTTAAATAAATGGATATAAAAAATGACACTAAATTTCTAACGAGGACTTAAATCATCTACATGACCAAGTCCCTCCCTGCTATTTCATTTTCATCCCAAACTCCCACCCCGTTCTCTGAGTTCTGTGCCATGAAGGTGGTGGCTAATTTTGTGCCATTACTTCTTTCCCCACCACAATTCTCATGACACCACCTCCCATTGCCACTTAGAACACGACTATGGCTGAACTACTTAGAAGTTCCCACAAAGGACCCTGAATCCTGGAGAGGTTGCCTAAAAGAAATGGTGAACTTAAGGTTCTCAGAAGTAACACTGGTCCAACAGCCATAAATCCAGCTTTTTAGTTTGCTTGTTTGCTTACTTGTTTTTTTCTTTTTTTTTTCCCAACAGAGAGGGAAGAATATGACAGGAATGGTGTTAAATCCTGGTTAATTAAATGTAGTTATAAGGTGAACCAACATCCTGAATCCTTTAAGTCTTTGAGAATGACTCCGATATCTCATATTCCATATGAGAACTGCAACTACTTTTGCTTTATTATTGTACCTGGAACAGGGCGTTAATTATTGCAAATAATTGCTGTTATTCTGAATGTCAAGGAACTCTGGTGAGGTTTCTTCCAGCTTCTAAGAAAAATGACCGTTTGACGGCTCTATGGACATAGTGGACCTACTGTGACATGGATTTGGGACAGAACTCACCTGACGTATAACTGATTTCTTTGTGCCCCTATTCCTACAGAAAGATGGGGACTATTCTGCGGAGATTCTGGTAGCAGTGTCAGTTCAGACGTGATACCCAATAAACTGCAGAAATCTGGGAATTCAGGAGTACTGCTAACACACGTCCTGGGAAGCAACAGGGGATGACTCAAGTATTTGTGTCCCTGCCATGCATGTGGGAGACGTGGATGGAGTTCCATGCGCCCTGCTTCAGTCTGCCTAGCCCTGACCATTGTGGGCATTTGGGGGAGTGAAACAGCAGATAGAATCTCTCTCTCTCTCCTTTTCCTTCCTCTCTCCCTCCCTCTGTTCCCACACCCCCTCCCTTCCATTTCAAATAAATAAAATAAAAGTTAAAAAAAATCAGGGAATTGCTCTTCTGGGTATAGTTAAGCATGTAAATAGCCAACTAAAAGAATCATTGCTATAAATATTTGCTGTGGCCTTTCCTTTAATTAATTGACTTTGATTCTAAAAGCTAGGTCAGATATGTTTATCATTGTTGGCCAACCATTACCTTGCCTGTAAGAACCATATGGTCTGTTTATTAGTTATTGCCATAGTTATTGCCTTATCCCTGCAGACCTAGGTTTCTGGTTACAATTCTGACCTTGTTGCCCATTATGGTAATGCAGTCTATTTTTTCTCCAGTAGTTAAATACTGACACTGGTTGGGCCTCTACAACTTTACAATTCTATAATCCTGATTGACTGCAGGGGGCCTTGAATCATACTGAGGTGACAGAAAAAGGGCACCAGTGAACATACTGGAGTTGCTGGTGCCTTTATTATTAGAATGTTTCTTTTTTTTTCTAGGCTTACCTGAATAATATACCAACAAGAGTGTTACTAAGCCTATTTACTAAAGCATGTTTACTTTTTCTAATATTTTGATTCCTTCATAAGCATATGCCTGGAAAGTTTTTGCATCACCACTATGTATGATGTAGACCATTTCTGCCTAAATTTCACCAGGGCATGTGCAACTCCAGGTGCCCTTGCCAGAATGATAGATTCTGAATTAGAGTAAGCAGCAGTTCTCAAAGCTTAGCATGCCTTATAGTTACCTGGAGTTTGTTAAAATGTTCTGGGATCCCCCTCCCCAGAGTTTCTGTTTTAGCAGCTTTGGATAGGCACTAAGAATTTGCATTTCTGACAACTTCTCAGGTGATGTTGATCCTGCTTAGATGTGGAAAAAGTCAGAACCATGGAGTCAAGGAGCTCCATGTAAATGGCCTTCCTTTCCCAGCCTTATTTTGTCCCGCATTCCAGCCAGCACCCATAGTATCTATTCTAAGTTCCTGCCATTAGCTAGTAGCAGGTATGACAGCTCCTTCACTAAACAATCACTTCCCTCCTTGGCCTAACCTCGCTTCCCCCATTAAGCCTTGTATAGACTGAATCCTAGCAATCGAGGTCCTCGTGCTCAGGAGGGAACTGGTCGTGGATCTGAAAGACGAAAGTTACTGTCTTCCAAAAATCTGCCTCCATCAAGGCAAGCATATTGCCAATAAAGAAAAAAGGGAAAAAGTGAGAAAAGGCAACAGTAACATTTGAAAAGAGAGGAGCAAAGAATTGTGTATTGTGTATGGCTGCCAAGAAATTCAATAATGTCAGAGAAAGGCTTGGATTGATTGGGAATGAAGCAGATAAGCTTGGGGCTAGTTCTCAGGCAGAGCTGTTGATTATTATTTCCTGTCAGAGGTAAGAGAACTACATCTGCAGAGACATCAGGTTCAGAGCAACCTGGGTTTAAGTATTCTTGAGCAATTAGGTATCAGAGTCAAGGGAAGAAGCGGGTATAGCATGATTCCAAATATCCTGCCTTGGGCGACTGAACAGAGACTGGAAGGAAAAGAAGGCAATGGCTGTGGCTAGGTCTGGGAATAAGGGCAGTAAGCTCAGTTTTACACCTGAGTATCAACGTAAAGAGGTACAATAAAGAGTAAGATCAGGAGAGTTTAACTGAGACAAAGAGTAAAGTGTGTGTGTGTGTGTGTGTGTGTGAGAGAGAGAGAGAGAGAGAGAGAGAGACAGAGACAGAGAGAGACAGAGAGAGAGAGAGAGAGAATATACATAAAGGATAGGGACATAACCCTGGGATAGTATTCCAAAATAAGACGGATACATTTACAAATAAATCTTGCAAACTAATTAGAACAAAAACCCTGAGTTACCAGGGGAGAGTTCGCGGAATCTGTCCTGGTCATTAGTGTTAAAAGCTGAAGAAGGAGCAAGGGAGGCAGGAGCTGTGAGCGATCTTTTATTATTGAAGACATTATGACATCTGTCTGAACTGACAATTTCATAAAGTCTGTGTTTGGGCAGAGTAACCTTGGAGCCTGACTCCAGGGGGTCGGTGGGAGCAATACAAGATACTGAAGTTTGAGTTCTTGTTTTCATTTTTGTTTTCTGAGATGCATGGCTGGTAAAGAAGCTGCAGGAAATGAGACAATTTGGATAATCTTAAATTCTGAAGTCAGGCTCAACAGGAAAAGAATCCCAATGGACAGAGTAGATGGTAGAGCTACAGAAACAGATGGATGTCTTAGAGTCCATGGAAGAAAAGAAATGGAGCAACTGGGAGCAGCCTGGAGCATGGAGCTGGTTCCAGGGACCAAGAAATACAATACGTCAAGGAATTCCCAGCAATTCTTCAACATAACAAATAAATTAAAACAGTTTAGTTTGTAAGAGATTGGTAAAAACAATGTATTAATCTTATTTTAGTGGTTAATATTGTATAGAAAATTTCCACATACTACAAAACTCAATGACAACTTCCCTTTGAAAAATGCCCAGTATAAAAGTACACTGAATGTGAAAAGAATTGTAGTGGCCTAAATATCATTTCTGGAATATCAGTTGCCTATAAGATCTATCTTTCTCCTTAGCATAGCTGATTTGATCCTTTTATCAATAAATGACCTGAAAGTAACTTACCTGCATCCTATTAGATGAGTCTTATATGGAAATACCTGTACTGGGCACTGTTTATTATACCTTATCTCTTCATTAAGAATCGAATTTAAAAATCCATATAACTATATGTGGGCATAATCTGCAAAGTCATCCTTGAATACAGTGTACATTTTATCTTGATACAACATAGACATGGCATTCTACCCTTTATATCTAAGTGTTTATTCTAAAAACAATGCCAAATAGTTCACTGGTAATTCGTGTTTGACATATATCGACAGGCTTACTTTAATTTTTTCATTGTGAGCTCTTTTAAATATTTTAGTAAAGAAAACAAAAAATAATATATACATCAAAGCACTGAGGAGAGACACAGTGATAAACTTCAGTCTTAGGACGGCTTCTCACTAGTCTGAAAACTTTGATTAAAGCATGATTAGATGAGGCCTATTACATTATTTAGGTGCAAAATGTGGAACCACTGAAATTATGAAATGTCTATCTTTTGTTAAAGATTTATTTATTTATTTATTTGAAAGTCAGGTTACACAGAGAGAAGAAGACACACACACACACATACTCACAGAGAGAAAGAGAGAGAGAGAGAGAGAGAGATTTTGCATCCACTGGTTAACTCCCTAAATGACTGCAATGGCCTGAAGCCAGGAGCCAAGAACTTCTTCCAGGTCTCCCATGTGGATGTAGAGGGCCAAGGACTTAGGCCATTTTCTGCTGCTTTCACAGGCACATTAGCAGGAAGTTGGATTAGAAGTGGAGCAGCCAGGACTGGAACTGGTGCCCATATGGGATGCTAACATTGCAGCCAGTGGCTTTATCTGCTATGCCACAATGCTGGCCCCAATATGGCTATCTTTGACCAAAAAGACCAGATTCATAATTCCTTGGAATACACTTTCCTGGTTCGTAGGGATTTCCAATAGATTAAGTACAATGCTTAGACACATTTGCTGCTCAGAGAGTGCAGGATATACTTAGTGAAATAAATCAGTCCCTAAAAGATAAACATCACATGTTTTCCCTGATTTAGTTAACTAATATACAGAGTACAAAAAAAGTAATGCATATGAGCAAAATTGACATTTTGAGATTTGATTATTATTTATATTCCTTGTCTATACTCTTAAGGAATAGTGGTTTTTCTACTTACTATTTGTTGAATTCTTTATTTAATGGAGGGTTAAGCTTATGATTATGAAATAAATTGAAGTATATCATTGTAAAAATTACAAAAAAGAGAAGAAAGGAAGGAGGAGGGCTGGTGGGAGCAAAGGAGGGAGGGTGGGGGAAGGATCATTGCACTCTTAATTCTGCATATATGAAATTTGTTTCCCTTATATAAAAAATTTAAAGAAATCCAGAGATCTTTTATGTACAGAAATAAAAATGCAGTAAACTAAAATAATAACAGCTGCACTCAAACGTGAATTGAAAAGGATAGAGACCTCAGATTATGCCAATCTCCTCTTCAAAAGCAATATTGTAAATGTCCATTTCCCTTCAACATGCCCCAAGAGCTCAGACAAAGGGCAGGCCTCCTCCTATTTTAAAAACAATTTCAAGGATTTCAGATGGGAGAGAGAGAAAAACTAATTGTATAAAGATAAAGCCTCTAGAGAGTTTTTGTTGATACAGCCTTCATGGAAGAGAAGTTTAAGACACAGTGATTATTAAAACAGGAAAACTCATCCACGCGCTCATTAAAGTAGATAACAAAAATGATTTTGCTTAGAGCAACAAATGTGAAACCTCTTCATTTTCTTCCTCAACCATGTGACTCTTTAGCAGCTTAGATAAAAGAAGCAGTTAGAGCAGATGAGCATCAGATCGCCTGGTAATGCAAAGTAAATTGAATTCTAGAGAATCTTGGTTCTTTCAAGTTGGCTGAGGGTGCCACAGTTCAATACAAAAACCATTATGCTTACTTACCATGCTACAAAGTCCTCCCAATCACTTATCAGTGCTGAGCCTGAAGGAGTGGCCCCAAGCTTGCTTGTCTCTTTCTCAGTAAATCCAAGCTCTTCTCAGACATTATTGAATTGTTCTGCCAGTCATACACAGCACACACCTCCTTTCACTTTTCAAGTCCTACAGGTGTCTTTTCTTGCTAAGATTCTTCCTTTTTCCTTTACTGGTGATACCCATCATTCTGGTCACAAATGTTCACATTCCAACAGTGCTTGGCACACATCCTGGGGTCAAGGTAGTTTCCATGCAATCAGGGATGGTCTTTGTGGGAAGACCAAGCAATAAACAATAATGGACCTCTACTGGGTCCCATTAATTTCTCATTTCACACCTGGAAAAACCTCCATTAACACGATTTAAGATTCACTCCACCCAACACACTTGGAATTGTAGAACCAGTTCTCTAGTCTAGCACCAGGAAAGTTGGTGTGCCTGGAACATTTTCATTTCCAGTTACCCAGGTTTATCAATTAGCATAATACCAAAAGTAATCCAAATACAGGATACCTCACCAAACAACTAAATTTCATTTGAGGGATCATTAATTTTTATTACCAACCAAAATATCATTATTTAAAATAGAATTAAACCTATGTTGCAGTCTCAAGTGGAATGGAATAGAAGCACACTGATTGTGGGATTAACTGGCCAGGATGTTGGCTGCCAGATAGCTTCAAATGAGAAGACTTAGTAACCTAGAGTGTCTGGATCCACCTGTGCTACTGTCTCCACTAGACTGAGACTTTCCCTGAGTCCCTCCTCTTACATGGGTTTGGGTTGAAATGAGCCAACGGAATGAATGCACATGAGACTTAAAGCCCTGGATTGCCCACATTGGGTGGAGAGGGGTTGCCGTGACATAGGAATTTCAATGCTAAAACTGAAAGTTTCAAGTAATCCATGATGAATGGAGACTGGAAAATAGAACTGATGCCAAGACCACTCTTCTTGTAACACTCTGTGGATCAGACACAGTGAGGTAGAGGCTGAGGGATGTCCAGCAGAATACCCTCACTCCCCTGTCCTCACTCTTCTCCTGCCCTGACCCCAGCCAGGTTAGCCAACCTCTGACCTCCTAACCAAGAGGATCTGAAAGCCCAGCACCAGGTGCTTGGCTGCAAACTCCCAGAGGCAGCAACCCGCAGTGGGAGGGACTGCCCGGGAGTCAGCAGGTTCCACCGTGCTAACTCTCACCCCAGGCTTCTCCTCAAGCTGCCCCTTTCTGGTTCTTCTCCAACAGGCACATGCGCAGTGCTTGGTATACCCCTGTAATCACAGCCATACCCTATTGCAGCAGCATGGTCAGGGTGACTTTCTGTTTGACATTCTCACCTTCTACACTCAAACTTCCTATCCCTGACAATCTTTTTTTTTTTTAATATACAAGTATTTATTTGAAAAGCAGAGCGACATAAAAAGCACAGATTCCCATTCACTAGCTCACTCTCCAAATGCCTGCTGGGCCAGGCAGAAGCTGGGAGCCAGGGACTCAATCTGGGTCTCCCCTATATGTGACATGGACCCAAATACTTGAGCCTCATGCCGCCTCAGGTATGTATAAGCAGGAAACTGGAATGAGGAGTGTAGCTAGGACCAGAACCAAGGTACTCTCATATTTCAATCCGTGCACTGAACACAGGCCCTAGCCCCACCCATTGGTTTTATATAAATTCTAACTACTGTATTGAATTGCCTATGGCTGGAATATTTGTGATGGCTCCGCTCTCCTGACTGAGTCTGACTGGCACGCCTGAGTACTAACAACGCAGCACTGAGGACGCACTACCAGGAGTCAGAAACACGTGTCAGGAGTCTGGTTTACACGCAGGAGAAACCTGCGAGCAAGTGTGAAATGCTTTCCTTCTCAAGGAAGTCACTATCACCATCCTCGTGTACTACCCCTTCCCCCACCCCAAGGACTCCTTGTCCAGAAGCGCTCTTTACTCTTCATGTTAGTATGTATCACAATTTTTGAATTTTACATTTGTTTGTGTTATTATCAATTTCATGCCAGCTCTCCCTTGCCACCGCACTGGAGGCTGGAATCATGTTCCTTCTGTCCAATGTCACACACCCGTCTACCTGGAGATAACAAAATGCATGTCACATAGTAGTTACCCATAAAGTTCAACGAGTATGATTTAGTTAGTAAATTGGGGAAAACATGATTTGGAACCTAGGACTCTTAATATTTACTTGTAGATTTTTTTAAGAAGCATTAACCACAATTTGCCTCTTAGAAGAAAGTAATAAACAATTCTCTAACTCTAAACATTGAGAGTCTTTTTACATTCCATCAGTAACATAACCCTTGACCAGGTAAATACTTGTCTTCTTTATTTCCCCCAACAAAGAGAATCAATTACAAACTTCTGTGTTAATCCCTTAAGTACAATGTGAAGTCCATTAAAGGCCTAGAAGTTAGTAACCCTGAGATAGAGCAATGTTTACACTATTAAATGAATAATGGCTCCACATTGTCTCGAAGAGGAGAATTTTCCTGGATTGCCATTTGGTTTATTTGTTAGTTGGTTTTAAATCATTTAACAGGTCAGGAAGATGCTACGCTTGGCATGCATGCTAATGTTCCAGCAAAGCTACTGAGGGGCAGCAGGCTTCTGTAAAAGTGACAATTTCTGGCTGCCACTTTGGGATTTTGCCTTCTACAAAGTTTGGAAGTCATTGCGAAGTTGTAGCATTAATGTGTGCTACCTAGATTTAAAGGGCTATTTCCCAATCCATAGGACACTTGGTAAAGGTGCAGGCTCAGCCACAGCATGCCCAAGTTCTAAGCTGGCAAGTGCAATTCTTGAGGCCGCTTTCTAAGACAAGTTTCTATTTCACTTTCAGAACCAATCCATTGCAGAGATCATTTGTTTTTATGACCAAAGTTGATAATTATTCTCAGAGTAATAGGCAGAAACAGCTTTATCACTATGTCCTGGGACCTAGAAAGCCATCTGCTCTCCTGGAGGGCTCCACTCTCATCTGAAATTGCAAAAAAGCCAGGTGGACACTCCGAAAGATGACAAAGATCAAACAAGAGTCTCAATCAACAAATCCCATTCAGCAGCCACCAAACTTGCCTTTACAGAGGTGAAGTCCTTAAATACACTATTCCATAGAAAGTTACCCCCATCTCATGTGAGTGGCTGCACGGAAGAACCACCACTGAGTCTTAGAGGAAAACTCTTCAGCATGAGAATGGGAAGACACAAGCAAAGCATGGAATATCTATAGAGTCTTCTTTCAAAATAAGAGTAAAAATAAAGTCAGGACCTCTTATGAGGCCATTACCATCATTGCAGAAGGAAAACTGCTGAACGTGAGCCACAAGGCATATAAAGGAATGGAGACAACAATAATAAGAATGGTGTCACCATGAGTGGCAACTTAGCAGGTTCTGTTTGCTTGTGTTATGGCTTCCCAGCACCAGGATGCCCTTCCCAGCTAGACTGTGAGTCCTGGTCCCATCAACCCGGCAGGATAGGGCCAGATCTTTCCCTGCCCTCCTCCCAGCATCTAGGTTTCCAGCCATCACCTCACTCCAGCCAATCATAGGCTACTACCTGAGATTTTAAGAACCTTAAAGGAACAAAGAAAAAATAGAGATATCTTTGAGAAAATAAGTAGGAGAGCAGGGTGGTGCCAGGATTTGAGCCTATTGGGAAGAACCTTAGATCTAGTACCCTTGGCATAAAAAGTCCAGTGCCAGGGCACAACTCAAACCTGCACACCTCAAGTTGTGACCTGTCCAGACTTGGATCTGTTCCAGTTTGTCCTTCCAAACACCTCACCAACCTTAGCTCCTGCTCTTTTTTCCAAAGCTGGTTCTCTAAACTTCTTGGGGCTCAGAGATAATAAATTCCTCTTATGTTTGATTTTGCCAGAGCATATTTGTGACTTTACACACTGGCAGTGACAGTTATGGCAAGGCAGGAGAAAAAAAGTTCTAGGCAAGAAAAATGGAGCCCAGCTTTGGCCTAACTACTGGTTAGCTCTGTGGTGTTGGGCAAGTCAGTCCTCTTCTCTGGAACTCAGCTTCCTTATTCTATCATAAGAGCCCACTGGAATGGATGGCTCCTGTCACTACTGCCATATTATTGTCATCTCCTGTTTAGCACATTGTTATTGATGGCTGAAGTGATGTCCCTAAAGTTCTTAATACTCCAACGAATTAATTCAATTTAACAAATTTATTGGACCCACATTTTGTGTCAGGCACCAGGCTAAATGTTGGAGCTATAACAATGAATAACTCAGTCACGGTTTCTACCCTCTTGGGGCTGAGAAGGGAGACAGCGATTGCCAGTCAATTACCAGGGAGTAGAGGAAGCTTTATAGCAAGGACAGAATGTCCTCAGACAGCATCAAGTGGGGCCTTTATTGCAGACGCTGGGAATCGGGGAAATTTTCACAAAAATTATGACTTCTAAGCTCTTCTGAAAAGAACAGAAGAATGAGTTAGATATGCCTAAGGACGAATTAGATGGTGTTGGGGTATGAATTGTTCCAAACCTAAGGAGCAGCATTAACATCAAAGGCCTGGAGGGACGGAAAGGAAGTCATAGTCCCTGGACCTAAGAGATGGTCTTGGTGATGTTAAAGAGATGAGTAGGGACCAGAAGAGACTGCAGATTCGAGGGGCCATATTTGAGTTTTATTCTATAATTAAGAAAAATGTGTTGCAAAATCAACATCCCTTCATTCATTCATGCATTCATTTTACCAAGGCAAGAAAGTGAATGGATGTGTTTTACAAAGATTTCCAGCCACAAAGGTTGAATGAAAACATACTTTTGGAGTTAAACAGAAAAATTCACTTTCCCGTTCCTTGAGCCTTTGGTTTCTCTAAGAGTCCAGGGTGAGTTTGTTTCATGGGAAACAAACATCTGGCCTTAGTGCTAGGAGTCTCAACAGAACAGAAGGCATACTTTGCACTCACCTATGCCACGTTTGAATCATTGCATGCAAATTTTAAAAAGTGGCTCATGGATTACAGAAGCATGAAACCAGTATAGAAACCCACAGAAACCAAACAATTTTAACTCATGGAGCACATCATATTTACAAAGTGTGTGCATTTTCTTAGACTCCCATTCACCCTTTGATCCTCAGAAAAGATGAGAGTTTTGCTACTGGAGAATTAGAAGCTGTTTTGATGAGAGTGAATTTTGCCATGGTCCCTTGCAATGTGCTCTGCAGGGGGACATGGCATCTCTAGATCAGGTTTAAGAGCTTATGGTCTATGTTTCATTAATCATCCCTCATGTTTGTCAGTCTTCTTACTACTCATTGAGTCTCATCCTTTGGCCAAGACAGATACAATCTATGCCCCTCAGAACCCAAACACTGAGAACCGCTCATGTATGATCTGATCCTCACTGCTGCTATAACACAGCCACATCTCTTGCCCTGGACGCTGTCCTTATAACAGCACATCTGGTTTTCACTGGCATTTTTGACATTCGCATCACACTGTGTACTCCCACAGCGCCTGATGTCAATGAAATCTCTAAGGCTTTTTCCCATGTATTTCAGTTTAGCCACTTCTCCCCCATCTCATGTACAATTTGACTTTTGAACCCAAGTGCAGGACCCTCCATTTATCCCTATTAAGTTTCATCTTGTTAGATTCAGGCTATTGTTCCAGCCTGTCGAAATCATTTAAGATCTCAGCCCCGTCAGCTGTCTCCCTCCTAGCTCTATGTCATCTGCAAATTTGATCAGCATGCTTCCCATGTTTTCATCTAAGTCATCGATGGAAATGCTGGGTAGCAAAAGAGGCAAGGACACAGCCCTCCAGGTCATTGGATATTGCTCTCCAGGTTACTGGTGATCAATCAAACAGCATTCATTGAGCACTGTCTTTCATTCCTGTTCCAGTACACTGAGCCCCATTATCATCCAGCCACATTTCTCCATCAATTCCATGACAATATCATGGGGTGCTTTGTCACATGTTTTGTTGATATCCAGGTATACTATGCTGGAGCATCTCTTTATTTGATGCTACAGGGAAACGCTGGGTACAGAAAATCAAAGAGTTCTACTGAAAAACTTGATAAATAAGGTTTACACAGAGCAGGGTTTGCACAGGAAGAGGGTAACTGTTACTGCTGTCTCATTCCACTAGAACACAAGCTTACAAAGGCACGAATCTTTGTCTTACTCCCAGCTCTTTGTCCAGCATCTATGACAGTGCTTAACCATAGAACACATTCAATGTTTATTCAATGACTTAATTAATTAGTACAGTATGGGATTAGCTGTAAGATATCCAATTCATAAAGCAAAATATTTGTGGATTTCTAAATGAAGGGATGCCAAAATAGGATACCAGTTGTACTCCCAAGTGCCTAGAACAGTGATTGGCAAACTACAGCCCACAAGCCGTATCAGGCCAAATCTGGCTGTGTAAATAAAGTTTTATTGGACCCTAGCCATGTTCATTTGTTTACAAATTGCCTAGGACTGTTCTCATGCTATCATACAATAGTTGAGTATTTGTGACAAAGCCAAAAATATTTATTGTCTCACATAAAAGGTTTGCCAATCTCTGACCTAACAAATCAAGTCCAAACTGCTGACTTCCAAGACTTTCTCTGACCTAACTTTTTCCCAGTTTTACAGATCAAGATTGATGCTCTGAAAAAAGATTTCTAGATCTTACCTTTTATTTTCTCTGTACCTTTTCCCACCATTGAATACAACCAGAATGCCCTGTCTACCTACCTCAGTCTTCTTAACATTGCAAATATGCATACTTAAGAACCACATGCAAAATGAACAGGACTCTCTCCAGACCTTTGCTGAAGTTTGCTACCAACTAAGCTCTGTATTAGGTGCTTTGTAAGCATCTTCACAATAGGCTTGCAAAGCAGATATTTATTATCTCCTTTTTTCTCCTATAAAGGAAACTGAAGAATTAAGCAACTTACCCAATGCTTCCTAGCAAATAGAAAGTCAGAAGTTTGAGCTAAGGTCTATAAGAACTTATTTGTAATTTGGTCTGTTTTGCTCTTTTTGTGTTCAGAAATAGGTCAGTTTACAAAGGAGGAAATGGAACATGTCCAATTTTATAGAAATCTTGATTCAGTACTTAAAATATAATCAAATTAATTGTTTAATCTTTCATTGATGTTTAAGTCAGCCAAAGGCAACTTTATTTTGAAATGTCATTAACTAGCATAACTTTAAACAATAAAATCAATTCAGAAACTGTTCATTCAGTTAAAAGCCCGAGCTGGCCATATTAATGTAATTGTATTTGAACCATCCTCAGTATAATTTCATTCATAGCCTGCCCTAAATCATACTGTGCTCTTCACTCGGGCAGCTCCCTTCCCATCTGCCAATGCACAGATGGGGTGGTCTGTGCATACGGGCTTTTCCTTATACGCTGGATGTGATGGCAAGAACAATGACCCTGGTGAGGTTGTCAGAACCTAGCATGTAGCTCAGTTCCCCCTCACATCATCTTTGGGCAGCAGGTGAGCAACTGGCATTATCTAATCACAGTTTCTATTTATGTCCCTCCACTTCAAATCACTTCTCTAGTCCAGGCTGGTTCTTTCCTTCTCCTAATAACTGGGTTTGAGTTCTCCCTTAAGATCATATTTCATCAGCTGCTGGCACATCTCTTCTGCCACTAATGCCACATTGATCTGCTTTGGCAAATTTCCAGCCCTTCTCTTATCACCTTAGGGGCTACATACTGGCCAGTCTTCTCCCTCCACCCCTGTCCCGTCCATATGCCCATTTCCTCCACAACACCAGCATCAACCCCCTGGCCAGATTTAATTTCTTATCCATGTCTATTCGAGCAGGCATGGAAACAAAAATAGCATTTCCCTTGAAAGGGCTTCATTTCCCAAGGCCAAACTTAGCAAAGCTCTCACCATCCAGAGGCATCTTCCAGGGCTCAGCTGAGTCCCCTGAGTGGACCTAGAGAAACAGTAAGACAGATGCAGAGAAAGGAAAAAAGTCTTATGTGAAAGCACGTTCAGGATCTGCTGGGTATTATGTTAAATAAATACCACAGGGTAATTCAGTCTTTATGGAAGGAAAAAAAACAACCTTAAAGATGATAGGGCATCAGAGAAATTTAATTACTCCCTCAGGTTTCGCCTGTGCAAGGAAATGCTCGCATGACAACTTGGGTGGCTTGCTTTTTATGGTGTTGCTTCTTTCCTTCCATGAAGATGCCAATAAAAACCAGTTGTGACTAGCGGCAAGTGCACTTCACAAAGAGACCCACTGGTTCCCAGGCAGGAAGAAGTGACTGGCCTCAGGTTCGAGTGCTCAGCCAACAGACACTAGGGAGAACCATCCAAGAGGTCAGTAGCTATGAGGCATTGATGCCAAGATAGATCCCAAAGCATTCAGAATTTCTCAGGAAATATTAATGAGGGCTTCTGAAAATGAAGAATCCACCATCTGGTCTTCCCTCGTCTAATATGACTGTGCTGTTCAAACAACTCTAGAACTGGTTAAGGTCAACAACATCCTTTTTCTCCCTAGCAAGAGAGCTCCAGAGTAGCATTATGTATTCTAATAAACAGTTGGGTTGAAGGACTGTGGAAGGGCTGCAGATTATGCATGCACGTACTCTTCTGGGTGAGGTTGCTACTACCTGTCGAAAGTAAGAGTCCAAAGCAAGATTGTACATGATACAGCAATCTAGGCAGGGACTCTTTAAGCAAGTTTCAGGAAACATAGAGGAGGTCTATTTCACAATGCATGTGCCCTAAATCCATCTTGGACACAGAGTCCTATACTATTTGAGTAGATTCATAATGAACATGATGCTCCCTCTTCCCCAAAATGCAGTGTAGTAATACAGTTATGCAGAGTCTTGCTGAGTATAGAGACAGTTGCCTGGGTTGAGCCAGGCTAAAGCCAGGAGCCAGGCATTCAATCTGCCATCCGTTGGGGTGGCAGGGTTCTAAATACTTGAGGCATAGTCAGCTGTCCCCAAGAATACACACGGGAAGGAAACTGGATCAGAAACAGAGGTGGAACCCCAGTACGGGTGGAAGGCACCCCACAGGGCAGCTTAACCTGCTGTACCACAGTGTTGTGGTATTTCTTTTAAAGCATATGCTCGTGGCATTAAGAAGCCAAGACAATTATGCTAGAGCAGCCATTTCACCATACTGGGCCACAGCTCCACCAGTAAAAGAGCCATAGGGCAGTGAAATGAGAAAACACCAGACCATCCAGCTGGACCCTCCTTCCCACAGCTCTTCAATCACTGAAATTGTCAGTCATGGCGAAGCACTGTCATTTCCTGTCGTGACTGAGAACCTTGCAAACAGTGCTCGATTCTTGTTCTGCCTTGCCAAGCCCGCCTCACATCATTCCACCCACTACCTGTTATCCACTTGGCTATTTCTGGTGGGTTTTCTCTCCTCACCTCCCCAGCGCCTTGCCTTGATAGTCCTTATCATAATCCTCCTGGTTGGTGGCAATCACCTTCAGTCTCAGCTCCCTCTTTCTACTCTCCCTACCTGATTCCTAAAGACCCCATCACTTCCAATCCATGTCAGGCAGAAAAATCATGACTGTTCTTAAATGGAAAGATGACCATAATACACTGTATTTAAAATACTTCAATACTCATTCTACAGCTAGAAACTAAAGTCCAAAGGCCTCTTCAGTCCCCTTCCTCTTTAGATTCCCAGAATCTATCCTGCTTATACATGGTTTGAAGTTTGGAAAGCCGATGATACATTGCTTTTTGCTTAATTTTATAGAATTCAGGAATATTTTAATTGAAAATTTAAGATAAATACATATTAACATATAGCTTTAAGAAATAATGCAGAGAAATCCCTTGTACCTTTCACCTAATTTCACCCAATGGCAACATCTTGTCAAACTATGATATAAAATACAACCAAGGTATTGATGCTGATACAGTCAAGATACTGAACAGGTCCATCACAGCAAGGATCCATTTTATTGTCCTTTCATAAGTTAAACCTATCTTTCCCATCCCTTGTTCCTGACCTCTGGCAACTATTAATCTGTTTTCCATTTCTAGAATGTTATATAAACAAATGCAGAGTAAAATTCAGCTTTTGAGTATTTTACCCCACTAATTATCATAATTTCCTGGAGATTTATCTAAATTATTGGATATACTAAAGTTCCTTTTCATTGCTGTTTTATATATCCCATGCTATGAGTTCACTGCAGTTTGTTTAGTGATTCATCTTGTGAAGGATATATGGGATGATTACTAATGTTAGATTCTATAAATAAAACTGCTGTGAATATCCATTGCATGCAGAAGCATAGGATTTCATTTTTGTGGGATAGTTGCCCAGGAGTGCAACTTGTGGGATTCGAGGTATTTACAGGATTAGTTTTCCAAGAAACTCACCAAATTTTCCAAGAAACTCATCCTATTTTATATTCCCTCTAGTGATATATATGAGTCCAGTTTATCCATATCCTGCCAGCAGTTGCTGTTATCACTCTCTTTTAAATTTTAACTATCCTAATATATATGTAGGGATATATCAGTGTGGTTTTAATTTGTACTACCCTAACGGCTAACATTAGCCATATGGTGAAACATATTTTCATACACTTTTACCTTCTTCAATAAAATATTTGTTCATGTCTTTTGCCCATTTTATAATTCTGTTTCTTTTTTTTATTCAAATGAGATGGGGAAAGAGAAAGGGAGGGAGAGAGTCAGGAAGGAAGAGAGAGAGAAAGAGAGGGAGAAAAAGAAAGATCCCACCAGCCAGGGGTTCACTCCCCAAATGCCTGCAGCAGCCCCAGGAACCCAACCATGTAAGCCATCACCAATGCCTCCCAGTGTCTACTTTGGTAGGAAGCTGGAATAGGAAAGTAGAACTGGATACTGAACACAGAAATTTCAATATGGGCTGCAGAGAACCTAACTACTAGGCCAAAACTTGCCTCTACAGTTTTTTTTTTTTTTTAAACAACACTTAAACAATTTTTTTTTTTTAGTCTAAATGTTAGTTCCTTGTTGGATTTGTGGTTTGTAAACATGTTCTACCAGTCAGTAGTTTGTCTTTTCATCCTGTTAACAGGGTCCCTTGCACAGTGAGGTTTTAAAATTTTGATGAGGTCTAATTGATCAACTTTTCCTTTTATTGATTATACTTTTGCTGCCAAGACTAACAGCTCTTTGCCTAGCTCTAGATCCCAAAGAGTTTTTTTTTTTTTTTTTTTTTTTGCTTTCCTAAATGTTTTCAAACTTCTGTATTTTACATTTAAGTCCGTGATTATTTTTCATTAACTTTTATAAGGTATAAGACTTAGTTCCAGGTCTTTTTTTCTTTCCTTCTTCCTGCCTTCATCTGTTTTTTTCTCTGTCTGTGGATGTCCAGTTGTTCTAGCACCATTTGTTGCAAAGCCTTGGGTTTTTACACAGTGCCTCTCTCACTGCGCTTCACCCTTCGTACTTACCAACTGAAGCCTCGCTTCTCTGACCTTCATGATATTTACCCTTTGTTCTACTCAGACCTCCAGGAGGCTTAATTACTGCTTTATATCAAGGCCAACGTCCCTGGAGCTTCTTTACTGTTCAGTGTCTCTTTAAGAAGATAAATACATCCACAGGGACAGATATGAAATTTCAAGAAGCCCCAAGGAATTTTGATTACAACAACCCCTTTCTTCTGCCTCTATTGCTTGCCTTCTCTGTTCACCCTTTCCAATGACTATGATCTCCCAAAATTAAAGAAATATCATGTTTGCTTAGATGGAAAAACTCCTTTGCAGAAACAGGATTTTAATCTAAAATCTGGAGATTTCCTTGAATTTGGTCCCTCTGTTTCACATTGTCAGATTGTCTTGGGTCCTTGTTCATGACTGCATTTTATGGCTACCATATGGAAGGCATTAGAGATACTCAGACATCTGGGCTGTGGAACAGACAAAGAAGTGTTCAGGTGCTAATGGAAGAAACTACAGGAAAGCTTGTGTCCTCTCCTTTGCCTGCTCCATTTCTTAATGCATCACCTGTGTCACAGTGTTACTCACTCCCAAGATGAACAACCCTGATTTAAAATCATCTAAACCTATGTATGCTTAAGGCAACATCTTCACATAAGAATGTCTAGGGCCATTCATTCCTTGACAGAACCTTGAGGGAAAATGGTTAACCTGAGATTGCACAAGGAGACAACTGCTTATTGGGATAATCCCCTGGGAGTGTTTTGGCCAGGCCATTGTGAATTGAGTGTTTAGCCTGTAAAAACATGACCTCTGATATCAGTCTCTGATAATTCCTAGTTTCATTTCCCAGACCCCTGGATGTGGTAGAGGATGAAGCTAAGAGTGTTTTTTTATTCATGGGCCCATTTTAATAGGCCCTGGTATTTCTGTCCCTGTCCATTCTAATTCAACATCACTGTCATCAATGAATTTGATCATACTTCTGCTGGAGGCACTTTAAGCAAATTGGACATTTTTTAAATAATAAAAAGCTGACAAATGAAATGTTTAAAAATAGGATGGTGCTGATTCTGAGAACATATCTGGAATGATTGCACAAAGAGTAGAATGGTCTCTGTTGGGATTTTTCTCTTCTTCTATGACCTCAAATATTCTATAACCATTAAAAGGTGTTGGATTTCACTTTCTCAAATTAGTCAAACATTTCTTTATTGTAACTCTATGGGAGACTCTGTCACGGGTACTAGGCAGGTGGAGGAGGAAAGGACTATATGAGATAGACTGCCATCACTCACTTTTCAATCCATTAAGACTTTTACCTTCCTTCTATGATCACATATCCAAGGACAGCTCTTTGGTTACTCTTACAAGTAGTTTTCTTTCCTCTACAAGCCCTTTATCAATCAGTTCCCATAACATATCTGACCTATGCAAAACTTCCCAGGGACTTTTCTTGTACAGTGTTTGTGTAGCATTAGTGAAATCTTGCATTGTTATTTAGTGTCCTGTTGGGTTTCCATCTCTATCCCTCTTCCCTCAGTCATAAATTCTTCACCCATAGGGGCAATCCAGTTTCTCCACAAATTCCCTATGAAGTATAAATTTAAGGCATAAAGTTTTATCCACATAGACTAGCTGGTCCAACTTTTGGTTTATTTGTTTATGGAATTTTCTTGATTCATTGAGCATTTCTTGAAGCTAAACAACTCTGTTTGCAAGTTCATTGGAAGTTTTTAGAAAATAGAAGTTCCTGGGGCTAGTGTTGTATTATAGCAGGTTAAAGCCCCAGTCTGCAGTGTTGGCTTCCCACATGGGCACAGGTTCGAGACCTGGCTGTTCCACTTCCGATCCAGCTCTCTGCTATTGCCTGAGAAATCAGTAGAAGATGGCCCACGTTCTTGGGCCCTAATAGAAACACCTTCTTAAGCTTTCAGCATTATTTGGCCTATGTTAATAAAGCTAGCAATTTCTATTTCCTTTAATTGCACTTTCCAACATTTAGTAAGGAATTATTCACTGCACAATAACTTTTATCTTTTTTTGAAGCAGGTGAGTTTATTTAGTTAATATAAGTTTTATATTTTTTTAACTAACACCTAAAATTGTCCATGTTTATGTGGTTTAGACGGAAAGTTCAATACACGTACACATCATGTAATGAAAACACTATTTAGCATAGCCTTCATCTCACATGTGTCTAGTTTTGTAAGGGCATTAAAAATCATTGTCAGAGGTTCAAATTTATATTTAAATCAATGTAGAATACTGCTACTGATGCAATTTATTTAGCTGAGTGACAAATCAGATAATTCAGAGCTAAGTTTTCATGTACCAGGAAAAATGTCATCACCACTTACTCCTCTTCTTGGCCATTGGGAAGTTGCTCTCGTTACAACAAAAAGGTGCACCCCAGCTCCCAAACAGCTGACATTTGAAAGGGAAACATGAGTTTTAGAATCCAGAACCATGAATTCCTCTGGAAAATAAACCTCCAGGAGTCCTGACAGCCCCCTTTACAAAGTCACCTGGCTCTGACAGACAGGAAAACAGAAACAGCCTAACGAATACCTGTGATAACGACCCCAGAAATCCTTTTCACTTCTCTAGGGCCCACTTCTGGTTTTTCTGCTTCTGCAAACTTTTGTCATGCTTTGAGAGAAATTATAAGAGAGACACAGTGTAGTGGAACACACAGTGAATTTGGAGACTGGAATTAAAAACAAACAACAAATTAAAAACATGGTTTTCATATGGCACATGTACCTCTCACCATTGCTGTGCTCTTACTGACTCCCCTGGACTTCTGCTCCCTCGAGTATAAAATGAGAGTTTAAAAAAAAAACCTACCTGTAAGATATCTGGTATACAACAAAGCAAAAACTGTAGCAGGCACTCAGTAAATGGTAGTTCCCAGTGATATGTATTCCCTCTGGCCTTTTTTGCTTTTTTTCAAGATTAGAATCAAATATTCAATTTTATTTGAGATGGTAGCACAATAGTCGATCATAACTACATCAAGAAGATATGGTTTTGAGCAAATGGGCATTTGTTGAAGCACTAAAGATGTTGCTTGGGATGACTGCATCCCATATCAGCGTGGTTGGGTTTGAGTCCCAGCTCTTCTTATGATTCCAGCCTTCTGTTAATGCACACCCTGGAGCCAGCAGATGATGGCTCAAGTCCTTGGGTCCCTGGCACCCAAGTGATGACTCAGATTGAGTTCTGGTCTCCAGGCTTCAACTGGCCCATTGCAGATGAACATGCAGATGGAAGATCTCTCTGTCTTTGTCTCTAATAATCTCTCTCTCTCTCTCTCTTTCTCCCTACTTCACTTCTTTCATTCAAATAAATAAAAATAAAAAAAAATTCTTAACCAAATCATACTTTAAAAGTAAAAAGACCTTTTTCAAATTATTTTTTAATTTTTATTTATTTTTTATTTTTACTTATTTGAAAAGCAGAGAGACATACAGAGAGAGAGAGAGAGAGAGAGAGAGAGAGAGAGATCATTCACTAGTTGACACCCCCCCCCCCACATGCCCAAAATAGTTGGCCCAGGCTGAAGCTAGGAGCCAGGAACTCAATCCAAGTCTCCCATGTGGGCAGCAAGGACTCAACCACTTGAGTCACCACTTGCTGCCTCCCAGGGTTTGCCTTAGCAGACAGCTGGAATCGGCAGCCATGCCAGCACTTGACCCCAGGCTGTGATAAGGGACACAGGCATCCCAAGTGGCATCTTAACCACTATGCCAAACACCCACCTGGAGCATTCATTTTAAGGTTTCAGGTGAGACAATTGGACCTGCATGATCAACAGCCCATGTAAACAAAACCTTCTTGAGGAAATAAACCATACATTGAGGAAGTACTTCTCTACTATTTACATTCATTTTCCTACTCCAGTGCCCTGGGGGACAAAAGAGTGCATCCGAGATGATCTCCCACCATTGACTCTCTCTACCCTGTATCTCCCCAATCACAAAATATGGGACTGAAATGACAGAGGAATCCAATTCTGTATATAAAAACAAATGTATGCCATATGGCACCAATCATTTCTTTCCTTTCATGTTACAAATGTCTCTGATCTCTCAAAAGCAGGCTTCCCCACCTTTGGTCTGATTCTTTCTTAACAGCATTCATCTCTCTGCAAACATTGCCCATATAGTTTTTGCAGTTGTTTATTTTCCCATTATGACCCTAATATATTAACTGAAATATTTTATTTTCTATATGATAATCCCAACCTATGTCATATATGAGTCTGATTCTAATAAGTATCCCTGTCTTCAGAACATCTTACTTCCTTTTTTTTGTTTTTGAAAGGCAGGGTTAGACAGCGAGAGCGAGAGAGAGACAGAGAGAAAGGTCTCCCTTCTATTGATTCACTCCCCCAATGGCCACCATGGCCGGTGCAGATCCAAAGCCAGGAGCAAGGTGCTTCCTCCTGGTCTCCCATGCGGGTACAGGACCCAAGCACTTGGGCCATCCTCCTCTGCCTTCCAGGCCACAGCAGAGAGCTGGACTGGAAGAAGAGCAACCGGGACTAGTGCCTGGCGCCCCAACCAGGACTAGAACCCCGGGGTGCCAGCACAGCAGGCAGAGGATTAGCCTAGTGAGCCAAGGCGCCGGCCAGAACATCTTACTTTCTAATACGCCTTGTAATTTGTCATGGAATGCCATGTCTGAGGGTTTGTGTTACTCTGGCTGTGAGTCATGCTATGTTTAATGTCTGTTGTATCTAGAGGCGGCAGAGGCATCAAGTCCTTCCAGTGGAATTCTCCTGTCTTCCCTTCTTGGCTTTGGGGTCTCATCCACCCCTCCTCACAGAGTCTGTGCCCAGCTGCTTTTTCACCTGTTGTTGTCATTGGAAATGTGTTTGTGTAACGGCAAGGTGTGGAGAAGGGGCAATTCTCTCATTTTTAATTCAGACTCAGTCTTTTAGTGGGCCAGTAAGTGAGTGTGGACTTGGAAGGCATCTTTCCTCTTTTAAGGGCCGACCTTCCTCTCTGCTCTCCCCTCGTCCCTTTCCTATCTACAGCTTTCCAACTCCATTTTCTGGGAACCTTTCCACTATTGACTAGCATTAAATTAAAATGGACCCCAGATTCGAGAATGCCCTGAACACAGCGAGCCAAGTAAGCCATCGGGTTAACCTAGACCTTGCTTGATCTGCAAGCAGAACTTAAATTAGGCCATTTCTTATACATACTTAAGCTCAATTTATCAGAAACTGCCAACTGGTTTACAGTTGTATAACTGGGGACTTTCCAACAGGACAGACCAAATCAGGGAACTACATAATCACAACCAGTCAAGCATTTTCTTTGCCCTGCACTATAAAACTATATAATATTCTTTTGACAGAGCCCAGAACCAACTTTATAGGGTGCTTTTCAAATTCATGAATTAGTTTGCCAAAATAAATTCTTCAAAACTTTTTTGTGCCTAAATTTACCTTTTAATGCAAGGTTTTTGTTTCTTTTCCCCTTGGTGAGACAAGAAGGCTCCAGCTGGTGGCAGAGGGAGCAGAGGTGCCTTCCCCCAGTGAGAATAAATCGTAAAGACTGGATTAAGAACTTCCAAGCTCTTATCTTATTAAAGCTGAATCCTGAAATCCCTCTGCATGAGTTTTGGATTCTATCCATACTGTTTTCTTTGGATCCTTATTCCCAAACATTTGGTTTCTACTCTTTTTTGGACACTGGAATGATCTGAAAAGCTTTGGAAATCACTGATGCCTGGGTTCCATCCCAAGAGAGTCTGTTGTAATTAGTCTGAGACTGAGAACCATGGCCTTAATGATCATACATTTTCCAGATCACAGTGATTTTCTACAAAATTTAAAGCTGACATCAATCCCCTTGCTTAAAACACTTCAGTGGCAACACATTGTTCTTTTTACAAAAATCCTTACGTGGTCTCCACAATTCTGTACAACCCAGCCTAAATATACATACTTAGCTTTTGAACTACAACATATTTGTTTGTTTAGTGCCTATCTCCTCAGAAACAAAAATGTAGGCTCCATATGTCCAGACACTAGGCCTATTATGTTCATTGCTATATATTCAATACCTCAATCAGTAAAGAAAACAATACATAGATTGGTCAATAATATGTGTGGAATTAATGACTACAGGGAGAGGGAGCATAGTACTTTTGAGGGAATGAGAGAAGGCTAGTTAGGTAATTTATGTTAGGTTGCCTCCTCTCACATTTGCATTTATACTGTTGAGTTTAGGAACAACATTTTACAGCAAATCTCCAGAATTTATTCATCTCACATAATTGAGTCTTTATGTCCATTCAATACCAAATCCACTTTTTCTCCTCACCCATCCTCTGGCCATCAGCATTCTACTCTGCTTCTACCCATGTGTGTAATTTTAGATCCCTAATGTAGGTGGAGTCATGTAATGGTTTTCCTTCCGTGTCCAGCTTACTTCACTGAACATAACACCTTCCAGTCCATCCATAGTTTGGCATATGGCGGGATTTCCCTTTTGTTAAGGCTGAATAATATTTCAATGCATTTTCTTTATCAATTCATCCATTCATGGATATTTAAGTTGCTTACAAGATTTTGCTATTGTGAGTCATACTGCAAGGAGTGTGGAGTTAAAGTTATCCAGTCTATAAGATCATGAATCCGATTGCTTTGGATGAATATCCAGAAATGGGACTGCTGGGTCATACTCCACTTTTAGCTTTCCTGAGGAAATCCCATACTATTTTCCATAGTGGCTACACCAATTGCATTCTTATCAACAATCTACAAAGATTTCAACTTCTCCACGTCTTGTCTTTTTTTTTTTTTTTTTTTGTGGGGTGGGGGGGTGGCTGGATAGCTATCTTGACAAGTATGAAGTGATATCCCATTGTGGTCTTAACGTACATTTCCCTAATAATTAGTGATGTTAAACAACTTTCCATGTATCTAATGGTCATTTGTGTGTCTTTGGAGAAGTGTCCATTCAACTCCTTTGCCTATTCTTTTTAAATTGATGTGCTTTTTTTACCATCAAGTTGTAGGTGTTCCTTGTACATTTCAGACAGTAACCCCTTCTCATACATATGCTTTGCAAATATTTTCTCCCATTCTGTAGATTACCTTTTCATCCCACTGATTGCTCCCTTTGGTGTACACAAACTTTGTAGTTTGATGTACCCTCACTTAATTATGTTTACTTTTGATGCTGGTGCTTTTGGTGTCATATCCAATAAATCATTGGCAAGATAAATGTCATGAAGGTTTATTAAACAAGGTTCTTACACATAATGGTGAAAGTTGTGGTAGGAATAACAGGCCTTTCTAATGGAGTATTATTTAAATAAAAATCCAAATGAATGAGGAACATACTGTTGAGATATTGGGAAAGGATATTCAAATATAGGGAAGAATGATGCAAAGTTCCAGAATGATCAGAGAAGCAATAGCAACAGAAAAATGGTCCAAAAAAATTAGGTATGAGATCTTGAAGAGCTTGTTAGGGAGAGCAACTGGAGGAAGATGGAGACAAAGTGAAGGATTTTTCATTTCATTCCAAGTCGGATGAACATACCAGCCTTTGGAGGGTTTGGAGCAATAGAGTGGCATGAATTTAGGTTTTTAAAATATAAGTATGTCTACTGGATAGATAACAGATTGTAAGACTATAACAGGTTAAAGAAAAAAGAAGAAAATTAAGTTAGGAATTCATAATTATCCATGCTATAACTGACAATACTTTGAATTAAGTTGGTAGCAGAGAAGGTGGTACGAAGTGGTAAGATTCTGGTTTGTTAGTTTTTTTTTTTTTTGAAGATAAAGTATAGCTAATTCTCAGGAGTATTTGATACAGAATATGAGTAAAAGGAGGAGTTAAAAACTATTCTATGGTTTAGAGACTAAGCCACAGCAAGAATGAAATTCATTTTTACCTTGGGGACAGTTGGGAAAAAAAAGTTTTGAGGAAAAGACCAAGTGTCAAGATTTGGTAGTTAAGTTGGAGCTTCTTAGTAAACCTCCAAGGGGAAATATTAAGAAAGTAGCTTAAAGTTGGTTTAAGGAACATAACCCATCTATTTGCTGCTTACAAGAAACACATCTTTCCAACAAAGATGCATGCAGACTGAAAGTGAAAGGCTGGAAAAAGATATACCACGCCAACAGAAATGAAAAAAGAACAGGTGTAGCCATCTTAATATCAGATAAAATAAACTTTAACACAAAAACTGTTAAGAGAGACAAAGAGGGGCACTATATAATGATTAAGGGATCAATTCAACAGGAAGATATAACGATTATCAATGTATATGCACCTAATTACAGGGCACTGGTTTATTTAAAAGATTTGTTAAGGGACTTAGACTCCAATACAATAGTACTTGGGCACTTCAATACTCCACTCTCAGAAATAAACAGATCAACTGGACAGAAGATCAACAAGGAGATAGTAGATTTAAACGACACTATAACCCAAATGGATCTAACAGATATCTACAGAACTTTTCATCCTACACATAAAGAATTTACATTCTTCTCAGCAGTACATGGAACCTTCTCTAGGATTGACCACATACTAGGCCATAAAGCAAGTCTCAGCAAATTCAAAAGAATTAGAATCATATGATGCAGCTTCTCAGACCATAGGGGAATGAAGTTGGATGCAACTCAGGAATCCCTAGAGCATATGCAAACACATGGAGATTGAACAACATGCTCCTGAATGAACACCGGGTCATAGAAGAAATCAAAAGAGAAATCAAAAACTTTCTGGAAGTAAATGAGGATAACAACACAACATATCAAAATTTATGGGATTCAGCAAAAGCAGTGTTAAGAGGAAAGTTTTTAGCAATAGGTGCCTACATCAAGAAATTGGAAAGGCACCCCAGTTAGAATGGCTTTCACCTCACCCCAGTTAGAATGGCTCACATTCAGAAATCTACCAACAACAGATGCTGGAGAGGGGAAAAAGGGACACTAACCCACTGTTGGTGGGAATGCAAACTGGTTAAGCCTCTATGGAAGTCAGTCTGGAGATTCCTCAGAAACCTGAATATAACCCTACCATACAACCCAGCCATCCCACTCCTTGGAATTTACCTAAAGGATATCAAATTGGCAAACAAAAAAGCGGTCTGCACCTTAATGTTTATTGCAGCTCAATTCACAATAGCTAAGACCTGGAATCAACCCAAATGCCCATCAACAGTAGACTGGATAAAGAAATTATGGGACATGTACTCTATAGAATACTATACAGCACTCAAAAACAATGAAACCCGGTCATTTGCAACAAAATGGAGGAATCTGGAAAACATCATGCTGAGTGAATTAAGCCAGGCCCAAAGGGACAAATATCATATGTTCTCCCTGATCAGCGAAAACCAACCAACCACAAAAAAGGAGACTTGTTGAAGTGAAAGGGACACTATGAGAAACAGTGACTTGATCAGTCCTTGTCCTGACTGTTGATGTACAATTTAATACTTTATCTCTTTTAGTATTTTTTTGTTCTAGTTAATACTATTGGTTGAACTCTGTAATCAACATATATTTATTCTTAGGTGTTGAAATTTAACTGAAAAGTGATCCCTGTTAAATATAAGAATGGGAATAAGAGAGGGAGATGTACAATTTGGGACATGCTCAATCGGACTTGCCCCAATGGTGGAGTTAGAAATGTGCCAGGGGATTCCAATACAATCCCATCAAGGTGGCATGTACCAATGCCATCTCACTAGTCCAAGTGATCAATTTCAATTCACAATTGATCACACTGATAGGTCTAAGACTCAAAGGGATCACACAAACGAGATTAGTGTCTACGAATACTAACTGATAGAATCAAAAAGGGAGAGAACGATCCAACATGGGATCAGACTTGTAGCAACATGGGAGCAGACTCATAGAATGGCAGATGTCCTAAACAGCACTCTGGCCTCAGAATCAGCCCTTAAGGCACTCGGATCTGGCTGAAGAGCCCATTAGAGCATTTTAGGCATGGAAAGCAAAGACACTCTGGGAAAAAAAAAAAAAAAGACCTAAATGAAAGGTCTCTGCAAGTGAGATCCCAGTAGAAAGAATGGGCCATCAAAGAAGGAGGTACCTTTTCTCTGAAGGGAGGAGAGAATTTCCACTTTGACGATGACCTTGTCTAAATAAGATCGAAGTCAATGAACTCAAGAAGTTTCCATAGCCTTGGCAACTCAGGACTAGAGCCTAGGGAGATTTCTGACACCATAAACAAGAGTGTCAAATTGTTAAGTCAACAACAGGAGTCACTGTGTACTTACTCCTTATGTGGGATCTCTGTCCTTAATGTATGTTGTTCAATGTGAATTAATGCTATAACTAGTACTCAAACAGTATTTTACACTTTATGTTCAGTGTGGGTGCAAACTGATGAAACCTTTACTTAATATATACTAAATCGATCTTCTGTATATAAAGATAATTGAAAATGAATCTTGATATGAATGGAATGGGAGAGGGAGTGGGAGATGTGAGGGGTGCGGGTGGGAGGGAGGTTGTGGGGAGGAAAAAGCCATTGTAATCCATAAACTGTACTTTGGAAAATTATATTTACTAAATAAAAGCTTAAAAAAATAAAAAAAAATAAAGAACATAGTTTTATGATTCTAGAGTTCATGTGGGAGATGTAGTAAGAGATGATCATAATAATAGCATAAACTATGCATAGCTTTAAAAATCATGGTAGTAGATGCTATCAATCAAAAATGACTGCATGTGCAGAAGAAAAGAGTAACCATGTCTCAACTCTGATGCTCTGCAAAATGTTGTGGTAAGACTACAGGTTTGGTAAAGAAAAGGACACCAAAAAGAAGCAGCCTATGTACTAGAAGTAGATTAAAGAGTGGTGTGTCCTGATACCAAGTGAAGAAAGTAAAGGGTGGAAAAAGAATGACAAAGGATGAATGTTATACCCAGATCAAGAAAGAAAAAGACCGAGAAACAACCCTTGCATTTGCCATGGTGGAGGACGTCAATGACCTTGATGAGAGCAGTGTTAGTAGAGTTGAGCACATAATTGTCTGACTGATGTAGGTTTAAAAGAAAAGAAGTTTCTGTTGGACTATCCTAACCCTTCTCTGGATAATAATTACAAGCTCTGTACACAATATAAAGCATGTAGAAGTCCAGGAGTGCAGCCAAAAATCTGGCAATGACTAGAAAAGATTCTGCTACTTACAAGAGAATTAACCTTGGTATGATTGGCATTAAAGGGCCTTTCTGAGAGATTGCAGCAAGTGTGGTACAGGTCCTCAGGATCCCAATCAGAAAGTCATGGTATTAGCAACTTGAAAACTCTAAGAATAGAGGATAAAGCTTCAAAATGACTTTGAACATGAGAATAAAATTTAAACCACAGAGGAGCACTGGTGTTTACAGATAAACTCTACCCAAACCTTTGCTTGAGCCACAACTTTGGACATCTGGGAAAATGCCCTGGATCCCAGTGAAAGAAATAGGTGGTACACTGAAAGAATGGCAGAGATCCCAGCTGCCTCCCAAAACACGGTAGACAGAGTGTGAAGTTCAAGTTTAGACAAATGTCTTCATCCTTGTCCTCTTCAATAGCATAGTAGCATAGAATTGATGGCTTATACATAACAGAAATTTATTTCTCACAGTTCTGGAGGCTGTTGTCAGAGATCTTGGTGTCAATATGTTCATGTTCTTGTGAGAGCTCTCTCTCCATGGTTCCAAATTGCAGACTAAAATCGGAGAAGAAATAAATGACTGAAAATTTCCCAAATGGTGTAGAAAACATCAATTTCCAAATCTAATATGTTCAGCAAACCCAAAGAAAGATAATTACAAAGAAAACCATGCCGCAGAGTATCATAATCAAACAATTGAAAACCAAAGATAATGAGAAAATTCTGAAAACAACCAGAGGAAAACAACACTTTACTTACAGACCACTAACAATATGAATAATGGATGACTTCTCATGCAAAATATTGGGGACCAAAAGATAGTGGAATGATTTCTATAAGGTACAAAGACTGTAAAAGTTTCAATCCAGAATTCTATGTTCAGTGAAAAAATTGTCAAAAATGAACATAAGATAACAAGGCTAAAGTAGACATACTGAAAAAGATTCCATTATCCATCTGGGAATATTAAATAGACCAAGATATTTCAGTACTAAATTATAAACTATAGGAAGAAAGTAATAGATATCCATGAATTCTAGTGATAATTAGTTAATTAATTAATATGGAAAAAAGGAAATGGCCATTTGGCCTAGCAGTTAAGCTGCTGGTTGGGACACCAACATTCCATACTTTGTCTTTATTACATTAGAAATTCCAGGGGCCGGTGCTGTGGTGCAGCAGGTTAAAGCCCTGGCCTGAAGAGCCAGCATCCTATATGGGTGCCAGTTCTAGTCCCATCTGCTCCTCTTCTGATCTAGCTCTCTGCTATGTCCTGGGAAAGCAGTGGAGGATGGCCCAAGTCCTTGGGCCCCTGCACCCACGTGGGAGACCCAGAAGAAGCTCCTGGCTCCTGGCCATCTGGGGAGTGAACCAATGGATGGAAGACCTCTCTCTCTCTCTGTCTCTACCTCTCTCTGTAACTCTTTCAAACAAATAAAATAATTCCTATTAATGATAGGCATCAGCAAATATTAGATTCCTGATGCCCACATAGATTGTGTTACCAGCTCTTAGCTTCAGGCAGAATCAACTCTGGCCATGGCAGTTATTTAGGGAAGTAAAGCAGCAAATGGAAACTCTATGTCTCTATATCTAGCCTAACCCCAGCTGCCACTCAAATTAAAACAACAACAAAAGGAGACATTCATATTCAAAAAGAAAAGAAGGTAGAGAGCTTATGATGGCTGAGTAGGGAAAAGGTACGGATGAGAAAAGAGAGTCCCTGGAACAGCCAAGACAATGCACAAATGCAGTAGCTAGCAGGACGCTACCTGTGACTCCTGTGACACCATCCTATTGGAGGAGGTGAGAAGAGGCAGCAGCAGCCCCCGCACTGCTGATGCTCTGGTTTGGGGGAGAACCTAATGGTTCTTAGTGACTTTGAGTCTGTCCTGCAGAGCTGGTGGGAGCTGGGTACCAACTTAACCACAGGAAGTGAGGAAATGTTGCTTCCTTTCCCCTACCATCAAAAGGCTAGATTCAGCTTCCTGAGGCAGAGTACTGATAGCCCTCTGCTGGGTGGGCAGCAGACTTCTGGGACGGGTGACTCACCCTATAGATGGCAGGGCTTGCAGGCACAGAGTGGATCCCCTGTACTCTGTGACTAAGGGAACCCTGCAGCCAATGACTATGGGAGTCCTGTGACTGTGAAATCTACATAGGCCAGAAAAAAATCATGGGATGTGGCTGGGTCTTTGGGCAACTGCCCTGTCCAACTCTAGAAGTTCAGAACCCTCTGAATACTGGAGAGAGACCTTGTGGAGGGGTCAGCACTCATTCTACAGAGTGTAGGGATCTTTTGTGAGGTACCAGCACCTGAGTGGTGAGGTGCACAGACACGATGAACTCTGCCTAGGCAGTTTGTTCACACTGGCTCAGAGAAGGGCTGAGGCTGTGGACACACCAGTCATTGGGACCATCCCCTCCTCGTACTGTAATAAAGAAGATCCAAAATGCCCAACTTGGGTGTCACTCTGGCTTCTTGCCCCATGCACAAACATTGGCTATAGTTTCCTGGTCCTTTCGAGCATACCTCTCTGGATATCCACTGCAAACCACAAGCCTTCCACTAAGCCACAGAAGCACATTCCCAAGAATAAAGTCTTCAAATTAGATAACAAATGTTTTCCCAGATGCATACAAATAAATGTAGAAATATAAGAATCGTAAACAAGGAAGACAATATGACTTCCCAAAAGGAACACAATAATACTTCAATATTAGACTCTGAAGACAAGGAGATTGAAGGAATGCCAGAGAAGGAATTCAAAAGTATGATTACTCAAAAACACAAAGTAGCAATTATATGAGTTAAAGATAAATACACATGACATGGATGAGAAATTCCATCATAGCAGTAATAATATTAAATGTTAATGGTCTAAACACCATATCTAAAAAACAGCTCAAAGAAAAAGTTAAATACTTGTTGTACAGCATCCACTCTAAATAAAAATCAAATGGTTAAAAATAAAAGAATGGGGGCCAGCCCTGTGGCACAGCAGGTTAATACCCTGGCCTGAAGTGCTGGCATCCCATGTGGGCGCCGGTTCTAATCCCGGCTGCTCCTCTTCCAGTCCAGCTCTCTGCTATGGCCTGGGATAGCAGTAGAAGGTGGCCCAAATGCTTGGGTCCCTGCACCCATGTGGGAGACCCGGAAGAAGCTCCGGGCTCTTGGCTTCAGATTGGTGCAGCTCTGGCCATTGCAGCCAATTGGGGAGTGAACCAGTGGATAGAAGACCTTTTTCTCTGTCCCTGCCTCTCTCTGTAATTCTGTGTTTCAAATAAATAAAAGAAATCTTTAAAAAAATTAAAAAAATAAAAGCATGGCACTGATACTTCATGAGACCATCAATAAAAATGTTTAGTAATTAACCTAGTATCAAAGTATATCTTAGATCAAAACTGCAAAGACAAAAAAAGGATTTCATGATGATAAAGGAGTAATTCATTTAGAGGTCATAAAAATAGTAAATATTTGCTCATCCAATAACAAAGCTTTAGAACACATAAAGCAAACATCAATATAATACAGTTTAGTATTTTCCTACTAAAATCAAATTTTTACATTATTGCCTTCACCAAAAGTACTTTAAACAAAATCACTACACAGAGCAACAAGGATAAATAGATCTATCCATAATTATAGTTGGTAGTTCATCACTCCTCTCAATAATTGATGGAATATATAGAAAATTAGTAAGAATATAACAGACTTGAAGAGGCATTACAATTAAGAAAATGTAATGGATAAATATTACTCCATCCAACAAAAGCAGAAAATGTGTTTTCTTCTAGTGTGTATAGGACATTTATCTAAGATAAATCACATTTTTAAAAAATATTTATTTATTTATTGGAAAGGTAGAGTAACAGAGTAAGGGATAGAGAGAGACATTCCATCTACTGACTTACTCCCCAAATGCCTGTTACTGTTGGGATAGGGCTAAGTGAAAGCCAGGAGCCAGGAACTCCACCCAGGTCTCTTACATTGGAGCAGAAATCCAAGAATTTGGACCATGATCTGCTGCCTCCCATGTGCATTAGTAGGAAGATAGATTAAAAGCATAGGAAGAATTCATTACCAAGAACTCTGATGTGGTATGCAAGCATTACAGAACTGACCAAATTAGAATTTTTTTTAAAAGGTTTATTTTATTTATTTGAAAGGCAGAGTGACAGAGAGAGAGGATGAGGCAGAGAAAAAGAGATCTTAATCTACTGGTTCACTCCCCAAATGGCTACAGTGCCTAGGGCTGAGCCAAGCTGAAGTCAGGAGCCTGGAATTCAACCCATGCTACCACCTGAGTGTCAGTCACGGACCCAAATATTTGGACCATCTTACCTTGCATAGGGTGCTGGACTGGAAGTGGAGTAGACAGGACTCACAATGGCACTCAGATATGGTATGTTTAACCCGTTGCACCACAAATCTGGCACCCAAATTGGAATTAAATTTCAAATCAGTAACAAAAAGATATCTGGATATTCAGGCTGTGAGAAGTAAATAGCACAACTCCAAGCAACTGCAAGTCAAAGAGTAAGAAGGAACTAGGACAGCATGTTAACAGAATGAAAATTTAAACATATCACATCAAAATTTGTAGAATATCACTAACAATTTACCTAGTGTGGAACTCACTGAAACCTTTCACCTCAAGTAGAAAGTTAATAGCAAATGAAATTCAATATAAACAGAAAAAAGGAATTAATAAATATCAGAGAGGAAAATTATAGAAATATAAAATGGTAAAACAATGGGGAGTGAAATTAAATTCAAACATAGTTTCATTAAGAAGATCAATAAAATTGATAAACTTCTAGACAGACTAATTTTAAAAAGGCAATAAGTTAATGATATCAGGAATCTGGTGACATCAGTGCAAAAGCTACAGATACTGAGAGGATAATAAGCCTATTATAAACAAAGGCATACTAATTTGTAATAGGAATTTAGATAAAATTCAGAAATGCCTTGCAAGATCCTAACTACTAATGTTCACTCAGGAAGAAATAGGTATCTGTATCAACTATATTTTTATTTTGGATGTTACAGCTATTTTTTTTTTTTATTTAACAGATAGAGTTAGACAGTGAGAGGGAGAGACAGAGAAAAACGTCTTCCTTCCGTTGGCTCACCACCCAAATGGCCGCTACAGCCGGAGCTACACAGATCCAAAGCCAGGAGCCAGGTGCTTCCTCCTGGTCTCCCACGGGGGTGCAGGGGCCCAAGCACCTGGGCCATCCTCCAATGCCCTCCCAGGCCACAGCACAGAGCTGGACCGGAAGAGGAACAAACAGGACAGAATCCAGCGCCCCAACCGGGACTAGAACCCTGTGTGCTGGCGCCACAATTGGAGGATTAGCCAAGTGAGCTGTGGCACCGGCCCCATATCAGCTATACTTTTAAGAAAATAAAAGTTTTAATTTAAAACTTAACTACAGGAAACTATAAACCCAGTAGGTACACTGGTGATTCTATAAGACATGTATGGAAGAAATAATACTCTACACAAAGTTGCCAACAATTGAAGAGAGAAAAGTAAATCATTTAAAATGTCTATCCTAATTAAAAACTTGCAGTAAAATAGGAACAGAAATGAATTTCCCCAACCTGATAATAATCATGTATGAAAAATCTACATCTAATATTATAAATAACAGTGGCAGAATGAATGTCATCCAACAGAAATCAGAATAAGACAAGGATGCCAGTTTTCCCCAATCAAATACAATTTCTTACTAGAGGTTTGATCCAGTGCAATGGCAAGAAATAGAAATAAAAATAAAAACATCCAGATTTGAAAGGAATTGGGAAAAACATAATTGTTGAAAGACAACATGATCAACTACACAGAAAATATTTTGGAATCAAAAATATAGTGAACTAGTAGCAAAATTACAAGATACAATCTCAACATACAAAACAATTTTGTTTGTATATACAAGCAACAGCTAGAAATCAATTTCTAAAATCTTTAAGAATGCTAGCCCCTTTCCATTAAAAAAAAAATAAACTCAGCCTTACTTCCCTATCTGATCTCTTGCTGGTCTCCATTCTCCCCTACCACTCTCCTTTTAAACCAAACCTAAAAAGAGGATAGAGAGCAAGGGAAACTGCAGTTTGTGTACAATGACTGGGACTGATGTTCTACAGAACACATTTTGGGGAAAGTATATCGTCTCTCTGCAAGACACCAATTTGAACAGCAATTCACACACCAGTAACCCTCAGAAGAGCTATGGAAGCCAGGCGCTGTGGTATAGCAGATGAAGCTGCTGCCTGTGGTGCTGGCATCCCATATGGGCTACAGTTCGAGTCCTGGCTGCTCCACTTCCAATCCAGCTCTCTGCTATGGCCTCGGAGAGCAGTAGAGGAGGGCCCAAGTCCTTGGGCCCCTGCACCCACTTGGGAGACCCAAAGGAAGCTCCTGGCTCCTGTCTTTGGTTCAGTGCAGCTCCAGCCATTGTGGCCAACTGGGGAATGAACCAGCAGATGGAAGACTCCCCACCCTCTCTCTGCCTCTCCTCTCCATGTGTAACTCTGACTTTCAAATAAATAAATAAATCTTCAAAAAAAAAAAAAAGAATGTTAGCAGGAATTATGACATAATAAAGAAATTTGTGACAAAATATGTGTGAAATGTGTACAATGAAAGTATGAAGCTTTGCTGAGAGATGTTTAAGACGACCAAAATAAATGAAGAAACACACTATGTTCATAAATCTGAAGATTTGCAAATGCCAAATCTCAAGTCTCACCACATCACCTATACATGAAAAGCAATCTCTGTCAAAATTACAGCAACTTTTTCTCTTTTTATTTTTGCAGACATGGACAGACTAATTCTAAAATCATATGGAAATTCAAAGGACACCTAATAGCAAATCAACTGGGAGCAAGAACTTAGTGGGAGAAACAATAGTACCTACTTTCAAAGCTTATGATAAAGCTAAGATAAGCAAGACTTCACAGTATTGCACAAATAGATCACTGGAACAGAACATAAGATCCAGTAAAAGGCACACAAATATATGGAAAATCAATATATGAACAATTTTAGGAAAGGTAATTCAGCATCAGTATTTTCAACAATGGAACCAGAGAAATTGGACAGTCACAGCAAAAAGAGAGGAAAAGGAGAAAAGAAAGAAAGGAGAAGAACTGCAACTGGAGCTTTGTACCATATATGAAAATTAACTCAAAATGGATCATAAAAAAATAAAATATAAATCTTTAAAATTCAATTTATAAATATCTAAATCTACAAAAATATTAAATTGAAACTTATAAAAAGAAAACTTGTTGGGCCAACGTCGTGGCTCACTTGGTTAATCCTCCGCCTGCAGCGCTGACATCCCATATGGGTGCCAGTTCTGTCCCGGTTGCACCTCTTCCAGCGCAGCTCTCTGCAGTAGCCTGGGAGGGCAGTGGAGGATGGCCCAAGTGCTTGGGCCCTGCACCCACGTGGGAGACCAGGAGGAAGCACCTGACTTGGCTTCGGATCAGCACAGCACCGGCCATAGTGGCCATTTGGGGAGTGAACAAACGGAAGGGAGACCTTTCTGTCTGTCTCTCACTGTCTATAACTCTACCTGTCAAATAATAAAAAAAAAAAAAAGAAAGAAAGAAAACTTGTGGCTTTGGGTTTGGCAAATATTTCCTAAATAGAATACAAAATCTACTAGCCTTAAAAAGGAATATCAACAAACTGAACTTCATCCAACCTAAAAATTTTCCCCTGAAAAAGATATTAAGAGGATTAAATGACAGTCCAAAGAATTAGAGAACATATTTGAAAATCACTAATGACCAAGGATTTATGGCCCAAACATACAAAGAATTCTCAAATCAATAAACAACAAAAAATATGAGCAAAAAATATAAACAGACACTTCACCAAAGATGGCATATAATGACTAATGAGCACATACAAACATGCTCACTGTCGTCAGTCATTAGAGGAATAAAAATTGAAAGTGTGACATATGATACCATTGTATACATACTAAAGGGGAAGAATGTGGATCTGCCATCTCCCACACAAGCCTAGTGGGAACACCACATGATACAACCCCTTTAGAAACAGTTTGGTAATTTCTTTAAACAAATATAAAATGCATTTGCCACATGACCCACTCATTCCCTTCCCAGATGTTTACTCAAGGGAAACTAAAACACAGACCCATACAAAGAACCGTACTTTGACTAGTCTTATCAGCTTTATTGATAAAAACCTCAAAACTGGAATCAACACAGATAACCATATGAACGGATCATCAAGCTGTGCTACCTCTTCCATATCATGCAATACTCCTCAGCCGTAACATGGGTGGGTCACTGATATACTACAGCACGAAGAAAATGATTGTACGTGAGTGAAAGAAGTCAGACCAAACCATGGAAAAGAGTAGAATTTCATCTTCATGGAGTTCCTGTCATGAATCTCTAGTGACGGACAGATCAATGGTGGCCTTGGAATGAGTGGAGCAGGCAGAAAGCTGGGATGAGGGATTCAATTTGTTAAAACTTGCCAAGTCGTATTCTCTAAATATGTGTGATTTCTTTAACACAGCTTATACACATTTTGACTAATCAAGTTGACAGAAAGAAGAGAACCATTTGTTTTTTATTAAAACAGTTGCTTGCGTCTCAAACTTGTTGGTTGCTCAGAAGAAAAGAAATATTTTTTAGCTTCTTTACCCATAATATGAGGGTGAAGACGGAACATTGGCTTCTTCCTGTTTCTGCACGTTTGAGATGAGTGACAGTTACCCATTGCCATGATGTAGTGAATTCAAGGGAGCCAAGTACATTCAGGGTGTTGCTCTGTGCCTCAGGGTTTAATTTAATGTATTTGTTTAATTACAGATGCCGGAGTCAAACCATCTCTATCATCCTGCACACCCTGCCCCTCTGTGCTTGCTCTATCAAAATCTGGCTGACTTGTTATTGCAGAATACCAGCTTCTGAAAAGTCGCCAGCCACATGGTAGAGGTCATTAGGTCTTTGTTGAATCAGTTACTCAGGATATTTTTGAAGTCTTTGAGGGTGGGAGTTGTCAATTACTTATTTGTACCCCCTGGGAATCAGCACTGAGTGTTTATGAGTTCTGTGAGACAAAAGCATAGCAAGTGAATCTTGAACTTTCTGTCTGATTCCTGCAATCTGGGGCTCTAGGAGTTAGGGGTTTGTTATAATCACTACCTGTATCTCTGAATTAGAACTGGAAATTTTAGAATGACTTCATCATATATTTTATCTTCTTAAAAAAGTGTTTCCTAGTTCTGTTCACTAAAAAAAAGCCTAGAAACAATAACAAAATTCACTACCAGTAAGTACCTCTCATGTCTGGACCATGGTCTCCAGAGATCCTTGAAAAATTGCTGATTTCAGGTACAAGATGAAAACGGAATACTTTATGAAACCTGAAAGAAAGAAAAAATCAAAAGCTGCAGAAACCGTCGCAAAGCTGCTGAGGAGCCAATCTAACAACGTTCCTGCTGGCAAGGATGCTGCACCTTGATCGTCATTAGGAATAAGAACTGCATTGGATGGAAACACATAAGACACGTTTAAACCCAGCAGTCCAAAAGGACACCAAGAAAAACCCTCATTTGTCACCTTGGAGATTGCTAGGGAATAACTCATTCTGTTGAAAACAGGTAAGTGAAGGGAATCCAGACATGTTTCCTGCCTTTCCTTTTTGAACTAAACCTCCGCTCCACTTTTGTACCCTTTAATAAAGTAAAGAACCTTGGAAATGATCGTCAGAAGTTCTAACATCACAGAGACAACTAGATCCATGTCTTCCCAGTGCAAGTGTGCAGCATTCATCTATGGAATATTTTTGCCAGAAAGGTGAATCTGAATCTAGTCAAGTCTCTACATCCAGCTACCAATTTTTAAGAAGCGCAGGGTACAGAAATGCAGGCTACACTCTACCACATGGATTCCAGCAGGAGAACATGACTTTAGGAGACCACAGGACAAAGAATGCAGCATTGCTCTCCGGTAAAATGCACAGACAAGTAAGGCAGAGAAGAGGAACCAACAGAACACTGTCTAGAGAAACATCTATCAATCGCCACAAATGGATGCTATGTAGATCCTGATTCAAATGAACTGCTAAAAAATAAACTAAAATCAAAAGAAGACAGGGAAATTGAAGCACTGATGATTTTTGTACTATTAAAGTTTCAGTTGTTCTCATGTGTAATTATGGTAATAGAGTTATATTTTTAAATGTCATTATCTTTTAGAATTCCTGAAATATTTATAAATTGAATGATATAATAGAGTTTCTAATATTTGCTTCAAGTTAAAATAAAGCAAAATGGAGTTATAGTTAAAATATGCTCAGGATTTGATCATTGTTGAGGTTGAATAATGGATACATGGGGTTTATTATACTATTTTCTCTATCATTTTATATGTTTAAATTTTATAATAAATTTAATGAAAGATTAAACTAAGCCAAAACCCAACTTATAAAGCAGAAGAATTAGGAAAGTGATATTTTACTTCCAAAAAATATTCACTACTTCCTACTTAAAAAAAAAAAAAACAGTTTATTCAGTGCTTCAAAGTAGCTACGTATAAATCATTCAATATTAAACAGGGGCATGGGAAAGGGACAAATGTAACTGATGAGAGATGACATGAACTGGAAATTGAACATAAATGAAGTATAACTGCCTCTGAAATGATAATTCTCGTTTACGGTAAAGGGAGATTGGATTAACACACACCACCTCAGGATCAGAACTATTTTGCAAAGCAAAGTACACTAGCAAACAAATACGTGAAAGATGTTTACCCTTTAGGAAGAGACAGGCAGAGGTAATTGTAACCAAGCACTAAGCCTGTTTGTAAGCAGTGATAGTATATTTTCACTGCCTCTCAGGTTGTGGTCTAAATATTTGACATCTTCAATGTCTTTCAAAGATATTAAATGTTGCAGGCATGTGGGAAAGGTCATATATCATTTCCGATTTGTTGTCGACATCACTGGCAAATGTGCATTTGTGTGCAGCTATCTTTAATAAACTGCTAGCTATCCTGTTTGCTGTATGGCTTCCCCTACTTTGAATAATTTATTGTCCCCTGCATTATTGGCACCACTTCTGAAAGATGTAAATGGAAAGGAATTCTAATGTATCACATTAAAAAATAAGTCAGGGAAAACTCTTAATCAGTATGTTATTTTAAACAGCTTCTACTCATTAGGAAGAAAACTTAGGAATCCTAAGTAAAAATGTCTGCCAAATTTATACTCAGTGAAACAAAGAAGAGCAATGGAAACAGTAACGCTTGTTGATCACTATTAGAGTGTCATTTTGCATGGATCCTGAACTTCAAGGCTTCAACTAAGTCATCTCCTGGGTTTTATTCTCTATTTTAATTTCATTTTATAAAAGGAGTAAAAAATGAATTAAAAACTCAGTCTTTGCCCCTTCTTGACAGAGAACTATGTGAGAGTTATTATTGCTTTTTAAATAATTTATTTATCTATTTTTATGTATTTGGAAGGCAGAGAGAGAGAGAGAGAGAGAGATGCCATCCACTGTTTCATCATAGCTGAGGCTGGGCCAAGCCGATGCCAAGGAATTCAACTCATGTCCCCCACATGAGCAGAAGGAATCCAACCACTTAAGCCATCACCTGCTGCCTCCCAGGGAGCTCATTATTAGAAAACTGGAATCAAGAGCAGAGTCAAGACTGGCATCCAGGCACCATGACATGGCATGAAGACGTCCCAAGCAGTATCTTAATCACTATGCCAAACGCACCTTCCCATGGTTTTCATATCCATGGGTAGAATCTTACTTTGGCACTGTGCTCAGTGGGTTCACCTTGACTGGCTCCTAATCATATCCACCCTCCTGGAGACAGATCTCTACGCACAAAGAAGATCCAGACCAGGACCACTGATTGACAAATGTCATCTCCATGTATCTTAGGGAAGTTAAGAGCTGCTAAATCAGAACTGGCTAAATTGACAGGTGATGAATTCCCTGTCACTGTTCATGTGTGGCCACCTGGCAGAGATGCTATTGACAACTGCTTTTTCAGCCATCTACGGGTTTTGGATGCCTTCAGAAGTGTTATGAGAGGGATGAAACTTCTCTATGTAAAAATGTTTACTGAATAAAATATTGTGTAACTTATTGGAGGTCCACTGATCCCAGACATCCTAGGAATGACTCACAACAACTTTCTGCATTTGGTGAAGGCTTTAAGTAAATAACCCCCAGGTTCTCTGCCTGCTCTAAGATTCTATTTACGCAAGAATTTTTAAATAAAGAAGCATTAAAAGTGATTTTAAATTATTCCTTGCTGCCGCCTCTAATTATTCATAACCTGCTAAATGGCCTTGCTTTTCTGAAAGAGAAATAATTGCATATGATTTTGGATTGGTTTTCTGGAGACAAACCCACAAACATCAATTAGACACTTCTCACTATGGCGTGAACACCACATGCCCATATTCCCAACCTAGCGCAGTCACTCAACTCGCTGCCTACCACTTCCCAGCCCACTTGCCCAAATTCACCGCTTTTCACACACAAGTGGTCCTTGAAATGTTCATGACAAATATCATGAACAACACTATGCATGCATTTCAAATATTTTCGGCACCAAAATAAACTTACCTCATTTAAAAAGTTTTATTGACTGTTTGAAACGCAGGGTGATAGAGAGAGAGAGAGAGAGAGAGAGAGAGAGAGAGAGAGAGAGATCTGTCGACTGACTCACTCTCCCAAATCCCTGCAACAATCATGGCTGGACCAGGCCAAAGCCAGCAGCCCAGAGCTCCATCAGATTCTCCGACAATGGTGGCAAGCACTCAAGTACTTGAGCCATCATCTGCTGTCTCCCAGGATGCAAATCAGCAGGAAGCTGGAATTGGAAGCAGAGCTAGGACTGGAACCTAGCACTCTAATGCGTGATGCAATCACTCACTCACATCCTACCGATTACCCTGAACACCTATTCCCCTCAATGAGGGCAATTTGAAGGAGAACATGTAGAAAAGGCGAGGAGCAAGCATTGTTCAGTATGTAAGAGTCACTGCTTGTTAGCTGTATTGCATTTTACAGAAATAATGACTAAGGAAAAGTTTAAGATTAGATTTCAAAAGTTTGAAAATATGGGTGGGAGAAAATAGGTAAAACGATTCCTAAAAGGTTTGGAACCTTGGTTTTCAACATTTTCAAAAGAGGAAAAGAGTTACATTACAAAAATTATTTTTTAAAAACATCTCTGGAATAATTTTGGAAACATACTCATTGTGTGGCATTCACTATGGAAGTAAATGCTTAGTCCCAACCTGGGTCTCCCTTCAATGGTGGCTCATGGTCACCTTAGAAGGCAGGCTCGCCTTCCCTAGGTTGAGAATACTCCCAGCTACCATCTTATTAAACAAGGGGTCAGCACCGCTGGAGTCAGCTGCAGATTCTTAGCCTCAGTACCTAATTAGAGGTAGTGTATGGAATGCCTGCCTTAATTACTTTGGAGTCATCGGGGTATTTCATTAGTCTCAGTTTTTATCTTGTAACTTCATTCATAAAATATGTTCCTTATCAATTAGCTCCGCTGGGAAATGATCACGGACCCTGCGCACTCTGCTCTCTGTGTGTCTCTCAGCCCTGAAGGAGAAGGTCAGGATTCCTCTACATAACACTTTCAACTCTATTACCACACTAAGAACATCATGAGGGGAACAGCAAAAAGCGTGATATTATGTTGTTTCCAAGAGACAATAGCTGTCCCTAACGTTTGCTAGAAATATGAGGCAAAATTGATATCTTTAAAGAAGTTAAACAACAAATGTTACTTACATGGAAATTAATCATAAGTTCAGTCCAGACCTTTCCTGATGCTCCCCAGAGATGTCTTTAAGACAGAAATTAAAATGCTCTCTTTGAATCTGAAACACTGTTTAACCAGAGCAGAGATACACTGGTCCTGCAAAAGAAAAACATGGCTTCAGAGCAGAACACTGAATTCAAGGTATTCACACAGCAGAAGAACAGGAAGGTGGGGAGGTTGAACCACAGAGAAAGTGCCAGGTGCTGGCATTGTCATCCAACAGACAGGATCTTCTCTTTGAGTTTTGGCACACCCAGCATTGTTGCAGATATTACATGGACTGTGTACTGTACTTGACACCTTTAAATATTTAAATCCTGTAGTCAACTGTCTGTTCCTTGAATTCCATGTTCACCAAGAAACTTTTGATTGTAATTTTCTTTGAAATTACCTTGATCCTCTGAAGTGGCATCTACCAGATGGGCTTTCGGGCCTTTCCCTCATATTAAGTGACTTTTGTTACAAGTCCTTCACTAAGATATAGGGTTTTGGTGCCAGCGTTGCCCCTTTGTTATCTTCGTCCTACTTTAGAGACCATTTCCATCAGATGACTTTGAAATGAAGGCGGGGCTTCCACATTCCCTGTGGTGTCTGTCAGCACTGTACCACCAGATCCCAACAGTGGGCTGGGTTCCTTGCTGCAAACCTATTAATGGCCCTTTTGCTACTGTCCATATCAGGAAATACATTTTCAAGGAGTGGGAATCCATGCAAAGTAGTTCCATCAAAGGCAGCATCAGTAGAATTCAGATCCCACGGTGCCCCCCCCCCAAAAAAAAATGGTACTCAGACCCAGGATTTGTCATCCATTGACTAGCTATTGCTTCACAGCAAACAACTACAAAACTCAGTGGTTTAAAATAATAATTGTCACATTGTGTCTGAATCTAGGATGTAGTGGGATCTGACAGATCTAAGCTGGGCTCAGCTTGGTACATCAAGCTTCAGCGTGTGGAGTGAATATTTGTGGTAACAGACTCTCGGTTGGATGCAAAAGTTCTGTTCTGTGTGGCAGTCACATTTCTTTAAGCAGTAGATGAGTGGGGCTACATCTCTTCTCAGTGCCATGGCAGAGTTACAAAATGATGAGTGGGAATATTCAAGTCCCTGGAAAACCTCAATGCAGAATGGGCACACAGTTAGTGACACTCCATCTATGACCCCAAACAAGTTAAAAGGTCAAATCCAATGTCAAAGCAGAAGGGAAATAAATCCTGCTTCTTCATTAGGAAGAATGACAGTTACATGGCAAAGTACTTGAATAGAAGGAGGTGACGGACCAGGGACAATTATGCAAATCTACCATGTGTGGCCACCTGCGTAGTCCAGAAATTCCAGTGACCCAGGGACAGCACTGGTAGTTCTTGAACCTTTCTTCTGGTTTTCCCATTACCTCGACTGAGCCACAAACATGTGTCTAAAAAGAAAACTCGAACTGGGTCTGCCTGGCTTATGCACTCATTTCTCTGGGGTCAGTGGCACTCCCTGGCTCAATGAGGGGGCAGATCCTCTTAGAAAGGAGGACCTGAGCAGGGATGAGTCGTCACGTACAAACACAAGAGAGTTTTCTGTTGATTATCATTTCTGTTGCTAACTCTCTTGGTTTCTAGTCATTGGGTTCTCTAGGAGGCAACTTCTTAAAATGTCCACATGTCCCTCCAAGATTTCTGTATTCATAGAAACTGGCTCAATTTATAGTATTTCCCAGTTACTTAGAGATTATCTGATCATAGCCAGAAATGGCATACTCTTCCTGCAGAAGCATCTTAATTCTGCTTATGGTGTGAATTATGTCTTTGGCTGTTCATTCATCTCAGCCTCAACCACAGCCAGGCCTTGGCTTCAGTGTGCAGCTTCCTCCGTTCGTGGTACCACTAGATTACACAGGACAGAGGAGCAGATGGCTTCCCTCAGCTCCCTTCCTCTCCTGGAGATGCCCATGTAAGCAGGAGCAAATATGTAGGTGGTGGGATAGTGACACTACCTTTTCTTCCATCATATCTTTGAAGAAACAAATTTCTCCACCTCAAACTGGTATAATACACATATTACTTATAGAAAACTCACAATCCCCAAGAAAAATGAGGTCAAAATCACAAATAAATAAGAAAAATACCTTTGTTTTCATAGTGTTTCCATGGTTGTTCAAATGCAAAACCATCCACCAAATACTGGGAACATTTGAATGTGCTGATGTAGGGAGAAAATTATCTATCAAATAAGCTGGCAGAATACATTTCAATCTGTGGTCATTATCTTGAAGGAAATGGTACCATTTCATCTGACAATTTGCAGAATGGCAATGAGATGCAGGTTCTATTTAAGGCATGATTTTCCTTATGGGAAGACACTGGCTAGACAGCAGAGGAACCCTAAGTGGGAGCCTCCTCCTTCTGCCTGAGCCAATTATGGAAAACACAGACATAGCCTAATGTCTAAGCACTATGTACATGATATATTGTTATTTTGCTCAAGGGCCCTGAGGCAAAAGAAAAATCAAAATAATTTTTACAATAGCACCTGTTTGAAAATAAGCAATTCATTCCATCCTTATAAAATATTTATGGATTTCAAATGGATGTCCTTGAATGAGGCCATTTCATTTCTTGTCTCCACTGAGGATAGGTTAGTTAGAGAAAACTCTAGACCTATTTCCTGTTAATTTCATACAGAGCCAAACCTTTTGTGAAAAAGCAGCCACCCAATAACTTTATTTACTAAACTTTATTCTTAATGATCCTGCCTTAGTAGTTGTACAAGCAATAGCCAACGCATCATTTCTCCTATTGAATAGAATCACTTCTATGCAATAAAATAATTTGATTTCCATCGAGAAAATGTATTTCAAAAAACCCAAGAGAGTGAAAGAAACTATTACTTTTTATTACCCATATCATAATGTTCATCTTAATTACTGCTAAAGCAGGTTCACAGATGTAGTCTAATTGAATGTATAACTTTTTAATTGAAAAGGGGAGAAGTATGAGATTTGAGTTCTAACAATAGGATGGGATTCAAGTTAGATCCTGCTCTTCCAACAACCTTTCCGGGGGCCGGGGGGGGGGGGGGAGGCAGAATTGAAGCTCTTAGAATTGTCCTAATTGCCAGGTGTCAGCAAGGCACAAAATAAGTGTTTTGGAATTTGCAGACGTCTGTTGGTGTAGCTCATCCATTACAACCAGATTTAGAGCCAAGGCAAAATGATGGTGTACTGAATAAGGCAGCAAACCAGTTGAGACTACTGCCGACTCTACCTCTGAGATTTGGATCCATGTTCTGGCAAAAGATTTCACATGTTAAATAAAGAATAAAAGTGAGGTCTTCCTGCCTCACTTGGAGAGTCCAAAGATCACTCTGTCTTCAGGAAGGAGGAGATAATTCTCAGTAAGTTTCTGTTTTCCAGACATCAATCCCAGGGCTCTCTTTATCTCATGAGGAGCAAAGTTTTGGGACACCTAAGTCAAGAAGAGCAGTACCTTGGCTACATTGAAATTAGGCTTCATTCCAAGAAAACTCAGGAGGAAAGTGAACTCAGCCACAACTCCCTGCGCTCTCATCCTGAAGAACAGACTCCTGGGGTTCTGTCCAAACTGGTTTGGAAGAAATGAGGATCATTTAAGGTCTCTGGGCCTTTAGTTCTGCCTATTGTAATCGAAAACCTTAACTTTGGCTGGTGTTGCTGCTCACTAGGTTAATCCTCCGTCTGCAGTGCCGGCACCCCGGGTTCTAGTCCCGACTGGGGCGCCGGTTCTGTCCTGGTTGCACCTCTTCCAGTCCAGCTCTCTGCTGTGGCCCAGGAAGACAGTGGAGGATGGCCCAAGTGCTTGGGCCCTGCACCCACATGGGAGACCAGGAGGAAGCTCCTGGCTCCTGGCTCCTAGCTTTGGATCGGCGCAACGTGCCAGCCGTAGCAGCCATTTTGGGGGTGAACCAATGGAAGGAAGACCTTTTTCTCTGTCTCTGTCTCTCTCACTGTCTAACTCTGCCTGTCAAAAAAAGAAAATTTTAACTTCAATTTATATTTACAAACAGAAAATAATGACCCATCTATTTTGGTAGTATGTTCTTTTAGCCATTCTAGTAGAGGTTCAACAAAAAGATGTTCTGGTAGTATTATTGGACAACTGCTTTACCATCCATCTGTTATTGAACTGTATTTCCTACACTGTTTTCTTTCGTTATATAAAAGTATTTGATATTTTCCTGATTGACTATGCTAGAATGTGCAATGGCTAAGGTTACTAAAAGAACATGAGACACTCTGGAATTTTAAATATATATATGCATATGTGTGCGTGTGTGTGTGTGTATTTGTAATAGAATGCTTTTTCTATTCCTGTTATTTAGGTCTGCGTGAGAACATGTAACTTTTTTCAGACATTCCATTTTGCCCAACATCAATTAGTCTGAGTCATCAAATCCCCTTTATAGTCTGTACCATGTATTTGACATGTTTCTATTTATGCACCAGAGAACACCACTCAAACTTCTACTGAAAACAGCCTCTGAATACGGAGATGGTAATCATATGCTTAGACAGCAAAGGAAGCCTTTCATGACTATTTTTAATGTATCTATAACCACTTCAGATGTCTTTTTGGAAATCAGCTGCAGAATCAATGTGCTCAAAACAGTGTCTTTTGGTCGCGGCTATGTATCCGCTCCCATTAATTTCTTAAAGGCCAGGTTCTCTGCTTACACTAAGACAGAAGGAGTAATATGACTTTAAGGGTGTGGGTTATAATTCAAGTATGATTGTATTAGCATAAAAGAACATAAGCTGCTTTTTCTGAATGCAAACATGGTCCCTAAACCGAGGATGTAAATTAGTATTACAATGAAAGCCGCCAGAAGACAGAAGCTTGGAAGTGTTCTCTTCTCTGAGCAGCAGGAGACTGTTCAGGTCCTGCTGTTTTGAAAACCTTTCTCCCCTCATGCAGGCTGCCCTGCTAAGAGAAATCCATTTGAATATTTTGGCAATCACAAAGGCCCCCACATAAATTATGGATACAGAAATGCAGAAGACAGTCTAACAAATGGAACACGGTGGAATCTGTTTTTCCGCCGCCATATGGTGTCGACAGAATGCCACTTTGTTTCTCTGGGAAACAGCTCATCATTAAAAAATAAATAGCATCTTTTCTGTGGGGAGAGAACCCACAGTCATTATTTTGAAAAATAACAAACAGGAAACTCTGTCCTTTCATTTTACACTCCTTTTTTCCCCTTACATTATTATTATTGCCGCACACATAGAGTTTTTCTTCCAGGAAAACTCAGGATGGCTTGTACCTTGTGGATGCATTGGGAACTTAGCATCATATTTTCCTGATTGCGGAGTTATGTCCGAACACAACACACAGCAGGAAAAATCAGAGCAATTCATTATAGGTCCTCTTTCATTTGGAAAGACCATCCTTTCCACCTGACCTACAGATTTCATTTATAGTTTGATTTCATGCTTATAGATGTCACGTATATAGACCATCTTGGTTTATAGAAAGTTTAATAATGTCCAAATTGAATTATGATGGTTTTATTATTTATGGAATAAAGGAGTTACTGGAATTTGATGATTTATCCTGTCTTGGGCAAAGAAAGATTTTATGACAGTTCATAATTAAAGACAACGCAAAGCCTTTCTGTGTCTTTCTCCCTCCTACCACTCTTCCCTTGGAGCTGTTCTCTTCTCAGGCCCCAGCAGATCTTTCCTACCGGCGTCTGTGTCATCCTTCCACAAATCAGGCTGCTGAAAATTTATATCCCCAGCGCGATCTGTACACAAACACAGTATTTTCAAATCAGTGTAATTCCCAAAGTATTTTTACAAACACCATTTTATTTGATGTTCAAATTACACTGATGTATGGGTTGGAAAGTCTACTATCTCTTCCTTGCAAATAGAGATGGGAGAAAAGGATTAAATAAGAAGCCTAGGTATTTGTGCCAGGGTTGATCCTGGATCTTGACTCCCAGACAAGGACTTTTTCCACAGCATTCTGTTAGCTGAAGCAGCCACAGAGACGTAAGATCTGCACTGTTAGTGGGCATATTCCTTCATTTCTTCAGGGACAGTCTCTGACTATGTGGGTATGTAGGTCTGGCTATTGATAATCCATCACCTACCTATTTCCTCCCCTTGCAGGCATTTTTTCTAAGATATAACAGGGAAGGAAATGGTTTCTAAAAGTCATTTGCCACCCAGCAAAAGAAAAAGCACACATCTATAAAGGTTATACCATGTTTCAAAAGCAATTTTTTTATATAATTCTGAAGATGAAATTATCTGTTCCCATTTGTTGAACTCTGTGAAATAGAATTTGGGGGTCAGAAAAATGTTTGTGTTGATAAGCCATTTTTCATTATGGTATAACGTTGCCCTGAAACAAGCAATAATTTTATAATATGTTGTTCTGCTGGAATGGGTGACTAAGAAATTTTCACTGACATCAGGTAAGTGAAGAGAAGACAATAATCTGGTCCCCCTGGACCAGAAGTCAAGAACAGAAGAGGCGCTTTCCCTCCTCTCCCCAAGCTGTCTGTCAATACTGTATTCTTTTCTGCAAGATAATGTGGGGGTGCCAACTGAAAGAATCCTCACAGCCTCATCAGATGGAATTCATTTCTATTACTCCTAAAGAAAGCTTACTCAAAAATACAACTGATCTGAGAGGGCATATGTCCCCTTATTTCTTGTATTCAACTCTTATAGTTCTCTCCTTTAATACTCTCTCAATTCATACTTGAGACAGGAATTTTGCACAGTTAAGAAGGAGCAAAGTAATTTGTATCTGCAAAATTCTATGACTTTTGTTTTGCTCCTGTGACTGGAAACACTGTGCTCAAGAAATTACGTGCAAGTGGCAGATGCTTCTATAATGCTGTTGATGCCTCATCATCAGCAGGTGCTGATGGCTATATGATATTGAGTCCAGCAAGCCAAAGATCCCATACATGAAGCAAGCACCAAAAATGGATTCTTTATGAAAACAAAAAGTAAGGAATCTACTGCACCGTTTGGTGTTGTTTTAAGGCTCTTCATCATCTGTGTTATGGCTGATGATCCAGAGATATCATTTGTAAAATAATATCCCCAAAAGGGACCAGGAAGAGTGGAAAACAGCCTTCATGTTCTCCAGAGGAAAGAGTATTTTTTGTTATTATTAACTGAAAGCTAATCACCGATCACCTGCATCAAGCATCATAAAATTAAAAAAAAAAAACACATTTATTTGAGAGGCAGATAGAGACGGACATAGTTCTCATCCATTGGTTTATTCCCAAATATCCAAATCTGGGAACTCAATTGAAATCTCACACCTGAGTGGTAAGAACACTATCTTGAGTCCACAACACCATCTCCCAGAGTCTGCATTAGCAAAAGCTAGAGTCAGAAGTGGAGCCAAGTAGTGAACCCAGGCATTCCAGTGTGGGATGTCGGCGTCTTATTCACTGGATAAAATGCCTGTCCCTAGCACCTATGATTTTAAATATGAGTTTCTGATATAGAGGAAAATATTTTGAGAAAAAGATATGGGTGAGATGGTCTGAGAAGATGCCAGCCTGTGAGGTTACCCTTCTATGAAAAGAATAAAGAATTAAGGTATATTAACTATAATTAATTAAAACTAAAAAAATTAATGTCTAATTTGCAGTAGTCATAGTTCAAGTACTCAGTAGCCACATGTGTCTAGCGGCAACTGAATCTGTCAACACAGATACAGAATATTTCTGTGATTATAGAATGTTCTACTTGATAGCACTGTTACAATAAATCACATATGTCTATGTGATTCTTTCATTGATTCAACAATACCCTTTACTTAGTGCTTGCCTTTCAGGGAAGCCTCATGCAGATCAGAGATATTTAGTATACAAACACTTGGTCTGACTTCTCTTCCTATTTATGTAGGATCTCTTCTATTACTTTTCTGCCTAGTAAGTGGAGGCTCCAATGGTAGTGACTATATGGGGCTACTGTGGAGATTGTCTAGAATAAGCCCAAGGTTTTATCTAGTTTCTAGTTGCACAGTATTTTAATTATACTAATAGTCATGTTCACTAGATTGCATATGTAAATTTAGTTCTGTGAAACAACTGCTGAACCATCATTTTTTCTCACTATGTTAGAGATAGGTTTCTATTCTTCTTTTTGAGTTGCTAATGTCAACAACCACAAAAATGTTTATTGATTATTTCATATGAGCCAATGCATAAAACTGACATTGTACAGTTCAGCTACGTTTGGCTTACTTGGAGTCAAATTTCTTTTTTACTTTGTCTTATTTATAATTGGTCATAGATTATAAAAGGTTTTATTCAGCTACTATCAGTAGTAGTAATTTCAGCCATTAACAGTAGTAATTTTAATATTTTCAGGTGAGGATATGGTTATGGTGTTATTGGAGTGAAGTTGTATCTGATTTTTTTTTCATATTGCAGAGCATTTTAGAGCCACCTAAAAATTCATCTTCTATAGTCAATATACAAATCCTCCTCAAATTTCTTTGCACTTAACAATAATAATAAGCTACTCTATGCAAACAAACCAGTGACCAAGTGCTGCAGAAAAGAGGGACAATGACATTATAGCTCCTTTGAAACCATAAACTGTCTTTTTTGCAGACCAGTCTAAAATGAAATGGAAGAGAGTATCTGTGTACAGGGAGCTGTTCCCAGAAATGGTGCTGAAGTAAAAGTTCTGAACTTCAAGAACTACACCCAGCCAAGGTTATGCAAACTCCCTGCCTATCCAGACTAGAATAACATCAAAAGAAATGCATGGCAGACCACAATTTTCTAGCATGTTGTTCCAGCCTGAAGCAGCCTGTTAATATTAGCATAAAGCAACATAAGTCATTTTGGAAGGCACAGTGGGGAGACAGTATTTTTTATTGCTCCTTTTCAGAAATGTGTTAAACTACAGCTCCAGATACTTAAGCTGACTATTTCTGCACCAAATAACATTTGACCCACGAAAAGGAAGACTCTTCAAGAATCAAGTTCAAATCAAAGAAGCTTTCATTTTTGCCACTGAAGAAAAAGAAATGGCAATGATAAGAGACCATTCAGAAATTTAAGTTGAGAACAATAGTTTGTTATGGTGAAGAGGATAAAAGGCATTTTTTTCAATATGTAACAGTTTTCCTACAGCAAGGAGAGAGAATACATCTAATTTCTGAATCATTCCAAGCAGTATGGAATGAGATTTAAAAACAAACAAAACAAAAGCAACATGGTCTTAGACAATCCGTGTCACTTCTAACCCATGTATCTCCTTTGAAATTGTACAGGCCACCTAGGTTCTACTTACTTTGGGGCCAAATTTATTTTTTCACCTCCTATTATTTATAAGTGATGCCAACAATTCTCTGATGAGATTCTCAAGGCCATACATGCTATCTTGTTAGCTCCATACCTCTCACGGCAAGGGGGATGAGCTCCAGGAGGTACTTGATGACTTTTTGTGGATCCCTCTACCCCAACATGTCACTTTTCATGCTATTAGGTTAAACACTGTTCACAATCTGGAGGTGGCTTAATACTTCAACTGAGCTGATACTCCCGATCTTCTATATGAGCCATCAAGACATGTTATCATTAGCAACCTCTTAAATGCCTTAATTGGAGAAGTTGGGCATTTTGTACCAAGGATATATAGAATGCAATTGAGTTTACATATTCCTGCATCTGCCTTTCAAAATCCAAGAGAGGAAGTGAAAAGGCTTTGGAGTAGCAAAAGCTATAACTTAATTGGTAACACCTGCAGAGAGCAGGTGATAAATGTGTGAAGAGGATAAGGGATATCTCCAATCTTTTTCTGTTGTCATTCCCCATGCACACAGCCCTATTCAGCACTATACCTCTCAGCATTTGAGTCAAACATGTTCTGGAAAAGGGAACATATCAAATAGAAAAAGATATTCTAATATTAACAGCACTTTCAGAAATGCAGTCGAAATTCTTAATAAAAACTGCTTCATCTCTTTCCTTTCTTCCCATCACAATCTTAGTTATTGAGGGTAGAAATTCAAATGAACATATCTTACCAAAATATTTATTCAAATAGGAATGTGTGTGATTTTTCAGATGCTCGCTGGCAGAGTGGAAACAGAAAGATAAACGACTTTTTCACCCTATTCGGGAGTTATTGTTATCTCCCAGTCTGTGATGTTCCCTCATTATCCAGGGGTACACAAATCCAGGCAGTGCATAATTTGGGAACCAAAAGTAAAATAGTAAAACATTTCTCAAGATCCTTTCACACTATTTTTAAAAATAATAATTTAAATGCAGGAAAAGAAGTATGCCTTTTATTGACTCCTCCCAAGCATTAAAATGCCATGCACAAAGCTATGTGCATTGCTTCTCCACAGGATGCTAACCAACACCATGCAAACAGCAGACTGGAATCCCACTCTAAATAACCCATGGGCCTAAAGGGGCAAAGCTTCTGTTGGCAGAGCTCATCCACCAAACTTTAAAGACTCAGTTTGCTGAGACCCATGCAAGATAGGAAGCCATAACTTTTCTTAGCTCCATGTGGCAAGTTATGAAGTGAATATCTTCCAGCCTTCTTAACGATGAACAAGATAATCACCTGAGCTATTCACTTCCATTTTAATCAGGCAGCCAATCAAGTCTGAAATGAGAACTTGCTTCGTTATGCTGTGCTTAGCTCTTCGATGAAGATCCAAGAGAGCAGAGTACAGTTTTACCCTCTAGGACACCTGATGGAAACCATTAGAGAACAATACAGGGTCCACTGCAATTAAATGAGAATATGTTAAGGAGAATGACTATAAAAGCTTGAAAGAGGCTCAAAGGTGTGGCTCCAACATGGAGAGAAAATCACCAGAAATGGGTCCTCTCTCTGCTTCATTCATTTCCTCATGCTGTTGTTTAGGATTAGCAGAAATGAAAAGCTGCTCTACACATGGCCCCCGAGGCACAGTTGCTGGGGTCAACACCTGGTTCTGTTTCAATTCACTGTGTGCCACCATTTTGGCTGATGCTCTTGTTACTTCCCAAAGTCTCCTTTCATTACCTATTGCAAACTCCCCTCACAACTGTGTTAATAGCTCTGCCAGGTGATCCCCCCATCACCTCTGCTCTTACCAACCATGCCCATCCAACGCATTTCCAGACTCATTTTATGCTGTGTTGTGACAGGCATGGATTTGCTCACTTCTTCACAAGACCATAGGGTCCCCAGAGGGCGACACGGGCCTTTGGCCATGATAGATGTTTAAAAATGAAAGACTATTTTAGCAGTCCTCATGATAGTCTCAATCTATTGCCATATTGTCAGGAGTACAATATGACAGATTCCTCCAAGTGTACAAAATAAAGCAATGTGAGATGGTGCCCATATCCTCCCCAAAATGATATGCTTATCTTGCTACATCTAGAAAATCTGAATGTTTATTTCCAGGCTGACTCTTGGGAAAAAAGCAATGATTTTTTCCCACTACTCAAATTATTTCTTCCTCTCCATAGTCTTCTATAGCCATCACACAAAACAATGGCCCCATCACACCCATCTTCAATATCTGTTGTGGTCCTCACAACAGAGAGATTTTTACGAATGAGAAATCAAGAGAATAATTATTTCAACTTGACACTTTTCTTTGTTTTTTTTTTTCGAACTAATATGTCAAACCAATTCAATTTATCACATCCATATTCCTCCAACAAACCTTAAGTAAATGAGTATGTTCTACATAATCTGGAAGGCAATGCAAATACACAGTCCAATGTAGAGCATCCTAGAATATAACACAACCAGAGAGAAAATTTTAATTCAAAAGTTAACGATTCATATATCACTTGTTATCTTCACCTGCCAACACTTCTGACAGCCTATTTTAATATTTGGTATTTTTTCATACTTTATCATGTAAAAAGAATTTTATCCCTTTCTCACTGTATTCCTCAACATAGAAAAAAATGGTCAGGTTAGAGCTTTAAATTTTTAGATACAGAGGATGATAACAGCAGTTTCTAGTGACAATAAAAGTTCCTATCCTCAAAGGAAAGAACTAATTTCTCTTTAACCATTGCAACAAACAATTACCAGAACCAATCTTAAATCCATCCTGAATGATCAATGAGGACTTCTCATCATTAGCCAGGTTTCTGAAAGCTGGCCAATCAGTGACAGCCCGATATTTCTGGAAATCAGTGAATGAGTAACAATGATTTTTAAGTAGCCATGTTTTCACAACTAAAGGTCAACTAATACCCAAACACTCTTACATTTGAAATTCTGCCAGTTCATGAGCCCCACAATTTCCGAACCCTCTCACAAAATGAGGTCTCTGATTTGCTCAGAACAATCTCATGAGCAAAGCTCACGCTTGCTTAGCATGCAATAAACTCACATGCCTGTTTCAGGTCCAAAGTGATAGTCTCTTCATTTAAACTAGTTTGATATTTCACTGGTGCATCATGTACATATTTAAAGATGTATTCAATTACTTATTATATCCCCACTTATTTCAAATAGAACCTACGGTAGTTACATATTATAAAAACCAACAAATGGCCCAAGCTGCAATATGCAGACAATGGTTTATAATGAAGTAAACCAATAAAATTATTTGCTTAGACTTTTTGATTTATTCAAACGAAACATCTCCATCAGTCAACTGTATTTCTTTCTTCTTCTTCCACTGGTCACTAGCTTCTAAGTTTTAATAAAATTATAGTATAGTAGGATTCAATAAAATTATAGTATAGTACAAAATGGGGTTGTAGCAGAGTTGTAAAGTCAGGCCAGGCCCTCCAATGTTTACTTCCATCTCGAGGTTCCTAATTTTTATCCAAGTTGCTCAAAACAAATCTAAGAGAAAAAAGTTAATTATTTTCCTTACATAAATTAGTATTTGAGATATTTAAGTCATGAAATGTGCTTAGAAATGCAATTTTTTAACACCAAAGGCTTCAATGTAACAATGCAAAAAGGATACCATGCACCATTTTGTCTAAGGTAGATAATATATTTTTTAAAAAATTCCAATAAGAATATTATAAAAATATTTTTAGACTTCATTGTTCTTTTTGCTAAATTTATTTTTAAATGCAATTTACAGATTATGTCTACCTCAGCTTCTGGTCGTAAAAATCACAAAACTGTTTAGAAGATTGCACATAACAGAGTGCCTTACATCCCGTGTGCTAACCTAGCCTCTCTAAGACTTCTACAGTTCAGAGAGAACCCATTATCTACTTTATAAATGAGAATCAAGTCCCCTAGCACACTGTGCTTAGCCATGATAAATACTATGACTCCCTAGGATCCTCTATAGCCACTGATCAAGCTTGTCTGCCTTTTGCTACAAACTGCCCACATGACCTCCCCAGTGTCTGGGGTTCCCGTCTCAATGTTTTTACCTACATTATCCCCCCAAATGTAGCCTATCTTTCCTCCACACCACCTCCATCTCTGCATACCAAAACCCTTTCCTTCCTCTCCAATTCCTTATCCAGCAGGAAGGTATTTGGCACCTCTTCACCGGAGTCCCTATCCCTCCTTTGAAATCCATCCATTTTTCCAGTCAATGCCTTCATTTATTTATTCATTCAAAAAATACTCATTTTTACCATGCTAGGAAATGCACTAGACATCTGATAATTGCCACTTGCTGCCATGTATCACAGTCATTTGTGTACCTGTTTTATCCTATTATTTGTTAACTTCTTTGAGTGCAAAGAAGGTCCCTTTTCCATCATATTGTGCATGATACACACACTAAATACATGCTATTAGGATGAGCAAGTTTGCCTTGGCATGGTAGGGAGATGCACAAAAGAGAAACAAGTAAACAACATGCGATGCCGTTACTGCTATGATTGGAATATTTTCTCCTAACATAGGAATTTAAGCTGCCAAAGTCTTATGTTAATGGTACCAAAAAGATAGAAGCATAATCCAATTATTAGGTTTAGATGTGAGACCTTTGGGAAGGGATTAGTGTTAGGGTAGAAGCATATGAGTGAATCCTGGTGGCTTTATTAGGAGAGAGATAGAGACACAGACAAACACAAGCCCTCCCTGTCTCCTGCCACGTGATGCCCTGTGCCTTGTCCTCAGGATTCTGCTGGCAAGATCATTGTTACCAGAAGGTGAACCAATGACTCATTTCTGATCTTGGACTGTGAACTTCCAGAAATATAAACCCAAATGAACTGTTTTTCTTTATAAAGTTAAGCTGCCTGACTGGCACTGTGGCATAGCAGGTAAAGCCACTGCCTGTGCTGCCAGCATCCAATATGGGTGCCGGTTTGGATTCCGGCTGCACCACTTCTGATCCAGCTCCCTGCTAATGTGCCTGGGAAAGCAGTGGAGAATGGCCCAAGTGCTTGGTCCCCTGCATCTACATGGGAGACCCAGAAGACGCTCCTGGCTCCTGGCTTTGGATCAGCCCAACTCCAGCCATTGTGGCCCTTTGGGGAGTGAATCAGTGGATGGAAGACCTCTCTTTCTTTCTGTAACTCTACCTTTCAAATAAAAAAAAAAAAGAGTTAAGCTGCTTCTGACATTTCATTCCAGTAATGAAAAGGTGACTTCTGCAGTTATCCAACAAGTATCTGACCTAATCTGGTTAACTTTGTTTACCAAATATCCCTTGAAAATGTTGTAAAACAATTTCTCTGTAGTGGATGAATTATGAGCCCTGTGAGGAAACACCATTGGGAGCACTGCACTCAGAGTATGTGAAACAACTTTGAAAATCCATTGGCAATTATTGTCAATCACTCTTAAAAGACTATCAGTTTAGCTCAGATGCTAGAACAATTCTGTCTGCTGGGGTATCACCAAGGACACCATGCATTCCAGAAATTATGGATCCCTCTCAAGCATGGATGGTGCCTCATGCAGGCTCATGAAGATCCCTACCAATAACCAACATCACACAAGGACGGTAATAACATGGTGCCATTGATCCTCTCAGTCTGAAAGGTAGAAAGACCGGCTTTGCTTCTTTGTGAGCACCAGAGGCTACAATGGGTGCATTAAGAACTGGGATTTGGATTCAGATGTATACGACCTGCAGTGGTTTAAGAACCAAGCTTCCTGCTAGAGAGTAAGAGAAACACCCTGGGTAAAATAGAACCTGGGTCCTCAAGGTGCACGTGCCTCCAGATCTGCCCGTCTCCTTCATTAGCAGGCATTCGCGAGGACAACTCTTTCTCCCTGGCCCAGTCCCTGCAGAACCAGAGCTCTCTGAAGTTTGTCCTCACTTATTCCAGCAGGCACATCACTGCCAGCCTCTCGCCTCCTGTGGAGGAGTCTCCTGAGAGCCCGTGGATTCTATCCTTGCCCCTCTCCACCCGCCTTCTCTGAGAGCTCATCTGCTTTCAACACTTCCTCTCTCACCAGGATGTAAATGACTCCCAAATCTATTTCTCTACTTTGCATGTCTGTCTCTCTACATCACAGGGTACTTACTGCATGCTGCTGGCAGGCAATCATGACTCGGTAAATACTTGCTGCCTGATTGTAGGATAAGATGGAAGTGATCTTCTTTCAGGTAAATGCATAAAGGGCTTTTCTGGGTCAAGATGGCCTTGCCCTTCCTAAATTCAAAACTAGAGATAAAAGCATGAAATTACTATAGGTAAACTCCTTGGAGGAAAAAACTGTGTAATTTCTGTTCAGCAGCTCCTGTTTCATCTGCTTGGCACTGCTTTTTTGTTTCAGGATTTTGCCCTTCTCCCTCCACTCCACATTCACAGAGCCATATGACCATGTGATACTATCCCATACCTAGTAAGTGGGCGTTTGACCCAAACCTGGCCGAGGCCCACCTTGCCTGGGAATTTGGAACCTGGAATTCCTAGGATGCTCTCTCTACTGGTGTCTGAAACAGGAAAATATAAACCCCCAGAGATGTTTTTCCAACATCAAGTCACTAATTCACTATTGTATGCTAGGTGCTGAGCAGTAAAGACTGGGACAAAAGTCCTTGCTTGATAGTAGAGGAAGAAATAGGATAAGCAAACACACAAGTAAATATAAAGGATGTCAGATGAGATAAGTTGGAAACCCAGTGTTGGAAGAAATTGTTACCCGTGGTGTCCAAACTCAGGATAGGAAGGAAACAAAGCAAAAATGGTACATCGATTATAGCATATCTCTGTTTCCTCTTCTCATGTCTATGGTTTTTAAATATGAAAACAGCAATGATAAAAGTTAAGTATAGTCATAACCAGTACCCAGTGAAAGGGTTTAAGCGGTCAAGGGCTGCATTCTGTATAGCCTGTATCTCAGTAAACCCAAGTACCTTCCCTTTGTATTAAGCACCAAACATTTGCCTGATTTAGTAGATGAAAAAAAATGATGCTGGGAAAAGCTAAATGATACGGCGAAGGTCACAGAGTGGGCAGAGCAGAACCCGCATCAAATCCAGACTGCCTCCTCCCCACAGCCCTTGCTTTCATCACTCATGACGTCACACTCAAGTTCCAGGTGGAGAAACCACTAAATAAAGTGCACCCTACCTTGAAGAGCCCACTGTGAACCTGGAGAGGCAAATCCAGCAGGGGACAAGTGTGATGCGACTGCTATCACCACGCAGGCACACTTAGGTACTGGCACAGAGAAATGTGCATGGACTCGAACCCCCAGCTTCACTGAACCTTCTGGAGCCATCCAAGGGCCATGTCCCCCTACTTCCTGGCAGAGCCATCGACCCTGCTGCCTCTGTGTACGGCTGGATACAGGAAAAGACTTCCCTGGGTGAAATGTGGAAATGGAAGCCCATTTGGGCCCTGATAAGTTGAACAAGTTGTTTTTGGTGTTTGCTAATAACAGTGCAAGAGATGAGGCAGCAAGGCTTCTGCAGAGCACCTGCCCGACCTAACGCTTCTTTATAACGTACCCATAAGATAGCACTTAGCATTACCTGTAGGACCTGCTCTGGGCATATGTACTGGGGCAGTGAGAGCTAAAAGGCTGGTTATTTCAAATACTAGTTCAGTATCAGATGCATTTAGACGCTTTTCTTTAACCCTCCAGCAATTGCAAAATATCATCCAAACCATGCGGTTTTTACTGTATGCTTTTCAAAATGTCCTTTCTTAATATGATCCATTTTCATTAAATCACTACCAGTGAATCAAATAAGAAGAAAGAAGGACACATCACTTTCTCACTCCATTCCTCACTCTGTTCTCCTGCTTTTCAACCCTCCATTCTGGCTGTCCTACTAGAAAAGTTCAGGTCAGGACTTTCCCCAAAGTCCTTGGGCTGAGCCTTCCAGGAAGGCTGGGGTAGGAACAGAGGGCCCGGGAAATGTAGCAGAAAAGTAGGTTAGGAAGGCGACTTCAGACTTCTCTCAGAAGCTAAAGTGCCTGGAAATTGAATGTCAAAGCCCAACCAGGCTTTTCTTCCCCGAGGGCACCTTTTCTCATCTGGAGAAATATTAACTTCATTTCAGCACTGCTCTCCTGGAATTCACAATTGATGTCAGCTCAGGAAGCAGAGGCAAACCCAGGCCAGGTCACCTCCTCCATAAGGTCTTCCCGGCCCTTCTACCCCCTGGCAGGATGCATCTTGCCATGAGCCCCTAGCATTGTCTGCCTCATCTTCCTCTGCACTCCTTGTGGCCCTGGCTCTCGTCCCGGATATTCATGCTGGGTAGATTATGCAATTCTGATTGTCCAGGTCATCATCCCATTCATCTAGAATTCCCCAGAGTTTGCAAGAATGGGAAGAGCAGGCAGGCGTTTGAATTCTAAAACTCAGCAAATAAGTGACTAACAGATTATTGAACCTCTCTCTAAGGTTCCATTTCCCTACAGCAGAAGGAGAGATAATAATCCATGCCTAGCCAGGTTGCTTTGATCATTAACATAAAAACTGAAGATAATTCACATTTATTGAAAGATTACTTGTTCCAGGCACTATTCTGAGCTATCTGGATGCTTTGCTTCTTCGAATCTTTCCAACAGACCATAAAATAGATCCTGGTATGATTTCCATTTTACAGAAATGGAAATTGAGGCTGAGGAGTTATAACACATCTAAGGTGCTTCACTGGGAGATACCCCATCACCATGATAATAGTTATGCCACAGACATGTTATTTTACATGCATGACATCCTGTGTTTTCCATTTTTTTCAACTAAGAAAATTGCATTGCAAAGATGAAGCAATCTGCTGTGGTTATTCAATCATCACAGAGCTGTAAGTTACTGGAGTTGAACCAGTACTGACCCCCTCGAGATGAGTTTCACCATAGAGTAGTCCTTTCATACATTGTGTTAAGCCAAATGGACACTGCAGGGAATTTTCCACTCAGACACATTGGATTTCTTACAGAAAACATAGGTTTCCTTTCCTGTGTGCAGTGGGCTTAATTTTCTCTTTAGTTTGTTCATGGAGAGGGCCCTAGCAGAGGACAGAGAAGAGGCAGGCTGTGTGGTTCTCAGGTTGAGTTGTGCAGGCTGGGAAATGGAAGTCAACTTGGCATCTCCTAAAGAGGGAATCTAAGTCCACAACATTCATTGCAGGCTCCTGAGATGCACAGCCACACTTAAGAAAATAGATTAAAAAACTTTTTAAGCTTTAATGCCAAGATTAAAGTAGGGGGTGATTAAATACTATCTGTCAGTTTGGTCCTACATCATGCATGTATGAAATACTCACAATGGAAGCATAGAAGAATGCATACAGTAGTTAGCATATGATGTCAACAACAACACAAAACATACTGTGACTTATATTTCAAAATATGAACATGTCGTTTTGTCTCTAACAGACTAAAAGCTTTCAAACTCCAAATGGTTGTCAGACAAGGCTTCCAGCCCATTCCACTGGATGACCTGAGCAGCCCTCTGGACCAAGCAGGACAGTCTTTCCAAGGCCACTGTCTCATACCATAAGACAGATAGCAAGAGCAAATACCCAAACCCCCTCGACGCCCACATGCCAGCTTTGAAGAAGTTACAGAAAATGGATCTCCATCCATAATCCCAAAGAAGAATTTTGGCTATTGCCTCTTGAGGGGGGAATGTTAGGTAGGAAGTCAGTTATGAGCTTATGTGTGTGCGACATAAAGGTCTGAAGAGAAGACATCTATGTACAGCATATGCTGCATCTCAAGGTCATCCCGATGGTGTTTCAGGGGCAGCCTGGTATTCACATCCTTCCCTGCCCTGCCCCCTTCTACCTGATAACCTGCCAGGTGGAGGTCCCCACCCCTTCTTCCTGACAATCTTCCACAATCTCCTAGGTGCAGCCCAGTACCTGCATCTCAAGCACCCTGCTCCCTTCCTCCTGTCTGATTGCATCCATAAAGTCCTTTGTTTCAGACCTTCAAGAGAAAACTCAGGGAGGAGCTTCTTAACATTTGCATCCATAAAGTCCTTTGTTTCAGCCATAAAGTCCTTTGTTTCAGGAGGAAGTGTGTGAAGACAAAGACCCATCTCCTTAAAAATCCCCGGCCTGCGCTCAGCCTTCTGCCTCTGCTGAGCCGCCCACCTGGTCTGGCCAGGTGTAATCTCTCCACCCAACCATGTAACCTTGCTCCTTCCCATGTCTGAGCAACTGCACTCTCTCTCAGGTCCTGTCCGGAGAGGTGCCCATCCATTCATATGGATGTCCCTTCCCTAATAAACCTTGCTATTTTACCTCCCCCCCCCCAAAAAAAATGAAAATGTATGGCAAGATAAAGAAAAGTTAATATAAAAGGAGTTAAACATCTATATTAGGATAGTAGTATTTGGGATTTGTTGTTTAAATTTAATAAATATTCTATTGTTTTGACAGTAAAACATCAGGCTTAAATGTCAAAATGCCCTGGAGATGCTGCCCCCAGAGGAATAGGAGGGAAAAGAAAGCACTATTTAGAGTGATTCTTTTTTTCCTGACCATTAGATCCCAGCCCCTCAAGAAATCAGCCCAGGTGATAATGAGCTGGTGTGCTCTCCCAGGAGACAGGTCTTGACACCCTTTTTAATCCCAGGATTCTGTGAGGCAGGGTATATCTATGTTTCTCCAGAACTACTTTTCAAATGAAATACAGATTATTCAGGAAGGCCTTGTTCCCTTGGACATAGGGATGAAACATGGGTCCCTGGCTTGAACCAGGACTTTCCACACCAAGCCCAGGGCTCTGGTCCTCAACCCAGACAGACTTTCTACTCCAATGACTACAAATAGAAGGGTGTGCATTTTTGGGAAACACAACAGTCCACATGTTGGTTCTCTGAAGGGTATAAGAAAAGATTTCACATTTTATTTTCTATAATGTCAATATGGGTTAGGGGTATGAACAGTTATAAGTCTGGAAGAGGGGCTGGTACTGTGGCATAGCAGATATAGCTGCCACCCACAGTGCCAGCATCCCATATGGGTGCCAGTTTGAATCCCAGCCACTCCACTTCCAATCCAGCTCCCTGTAATGCACCTGGGAAAGCAGCAGAGGAGGGCCCAAGTGCTTAGGGCCCTGAACCCACTTGGGAGACCTGGAAGAAGCTCTTGTCTCCTGTCTTCAGCATGACCCAGCCAGTTGTAGCCATCTGGGGAATGAATGAGTGGATGGAAGATTCTCTCTCTCTCTCTCTCTCTCTCTCTCTCTCTCTCTCTCTCTGCCTCTGCCTCTGCCTCTCCTTCTCTGTAACTCTGACTTTCAAACTAATAAATAAATATTTTAAAAAATAAATCTGGGAGAAAGAGGATGTTGGAAATGGGGAGACATTTGAAGCAGAAAGTATTCCCTCATTTAATTAGGTCTCTGTACTGGAACGCTTCCTGAGCTGGAGCCCCAGGCGCCCGGCGAGGGTGCCCAGTGAGCATTTCCCAGGTGTCCTCCTAAGTGCACATTTAGCACAACCCTCATGTGCCCTCAGGACCCCTATTCCCTTTCTTTCCACTGCTGTCTCCCTTCCAACCTCCCAGTCTGAGATAACAAGGTTTGTCTCCCGGCTCCTTCCTGGGCTGACTCCAAGTTTCAGCCCTGATCTCTCTGCAAAATTAAAGGCTTAACTCCTGTGTCAGAGAGCAGAATTTGGCAAAAGCATTTGGGAAATCATAAAACTACACAATTCGGTTCAGCAGCCACGTTATCACTGCCCCCAAGTTTACTGTCTGCACACTGTTGGCCCCCAGCAGCACAGGACCACCCAGAGGGACATCAGCTCTGTGCAGACACACAGGATGGAAGCAGGGAGAGTGAGAGCTCTCGGCTTGGAGGTTTCATATTTCATTGCGAGTAAAAGGCTGATGCTTTATGTGATACAGCCAAGAGTGCATCCTCTATGCTTCTTCCTACCCAGTTCTACTATACAAGCACTGGCCCAACCCTTATGAGACCCTTAGAAAAGGCACATGCTGAAGGCACACTCAGGAATCACACACACACACACACGTGCGCGAGTAATAATCCCTAGAAGTCAAGCCAAAGCCTTTTGAAATGTATCAACAATCTATGTTCAGGTCTTTTGAAATGTATCAAAAAATCTATGTCCTCACTAACCTGGCATCCAATTTCCTGCCCCAGCCTCTCTATTTAATAAAGTAAGAGGCTGGCTATCTGGCAGCACTTTTCCTTTTATTCAAGTTAAGCCTTCCCTCCTGCCTTGGTTGTAGGTCATGATCTTGGCTGCTCCCTGCAGATTGAAAAGGTTGACTCCTAGGTCTCTACGTGACCAGCTTACTTCTAGAGAGACTGTCTGAAGTACTTCACCAGGTTTTAGTTTCCACGTCATTTATCACTGACATCGTCTCATGCATGAAAGTGCAAGGAGATTTAAGGAGCTGGCATTTGCTCACAGGGTCTCCTTTAATGCAGTGGTGCCCAACATGCTTCTTAACTCACATTGCCATAGGAACATAACTCTCCTCTCCCCAGCATGTCTGTCTTCTGCCTAGCCTAGCACAGCCCTGCACGTGGAGTGCTCCACTCACAACTCGGACTCCTAGTGTCTGAAATGTGCAAGACTCTCATCGGGTTAAGTCACCAACTATCTTTGCACATCAAATTCTGGGTCTCCAAACAGCCAGGAAGAGCCTGGTCTCACACGAAACAGTCACCTAAATGATCAAGAAATCTACTAACTTGAGTGGGAAGACAACCCAAGGAAATACCATTACGGGGAATTTGAGGAGGACTGGATTTTATACCTCATTTTGGATTCCACTGCTTCAGTTAACTTTCGTTCCTCATTTTCTAAGAACTTTTGCCTGATACCTAAAAATTGTACATAATTATAGGGTACCATATGATGTCTTTATTTATTTATTTATTGATTGATTGATTGATAGGCAGAGTGGACAGTGAGAGAAAGGCAGAGAGAAAGGTCTTCCTTTGCCGTTGGTTTACCCTCCAATGACCGCCACAGCCAGTGCGCTGCAGCCGGCGCACCGCACTGATCCAAAGCCAGGAGCCAGGTGCTTCTACTGGTCTTCCATGGGGTGCAGGGCCCAAGCACTTGGGCCATCCTCCACTGCCCTCCCGGGCCACAGCAGAGAGCTGGCCTGGAAGGGAGACAACCGAGACAGAATCCGGCGCCCCAACCGGGACTAGAACCCGGTGTGCTGGCGCCACAGGTGGAGGATTAGCCTAGTGAGCTGTGGCACCGGCCCATATGATGTCTTAACATACATATATGCCATGTCAGGTTTGGATCAGGGTAAACCTACATGTCTCCTCCAACACTGAACATCCCCTCACATTGAGAACATTCAAAACCCTCTCTTCTGGACTGTTTAAGACCATGGAGCATATTATCACTTTCTGCACTCACCTTCCTGTGCAACAGAACACCAGCACCAGAACTCACTCCTCCTGTCTGGGGAGTAGCTCAGTTCATCTGCTGGCTTCACATCCACCACTCAGCGTTGCAAAAATTAAAACCAAGGACAAAATGGTGACGATTCTGTAGCTGGCTGTGGCTGTTCCTTGCTTCTTGAGGTAGAATTTGTTAACTTCACAGAAACGAGACCCTGGAAACAGGCTCTCTGGAAAGGAAGACAATCAGGATTCTTCAAGTGCATGGGTCTCACAGGCTAAGTGTCCAAAACAGACATCACACAGAACTGATGTCTTCTCTGGCAAGGCAGACACGATATTCTGAATTACTTGCATTTTGTTTAATCGAAAGAATATCCTCCCGATGGCTTGCCTACCTCCTTCCTGGCTTTGAAAGATCTAATGCAGGCCTTCCTCTGTTACACAGCAACCCTGAGCACGAGACCCAGCACACACACACACACACACAAGCATGAGAGTCACGCTGTTTGGTCCCACACTGCCTCAATTACAGAGACGCATTTACTTGTACATCAGCGTCCTCTGAAATCATGATCTGCTGATGAGCGTGGGCAGCTGTCTGGAAAGCCATGGACTGCATCGGTGAGACTTCTGCCTGTGCCCCGCGGAGAGAGCTTCTGTGCCATTTGTATGATATTAGACCTGCCCATTGTTTTCTCCCCTTTCACAGTTCTAAGTGAAGATGCATCCCATTTAATCTATTTGTTCCTAGGCTACAAAGAGGAAATGATGAGTCATGATTTCACTTTGCACCCGTGACTTGGACTGAAGTTGTCAGTGCTTCCCGCTGCTCCCAAGGCTTCATCTGCTCACATCTCCCTGCTTTCTATGTAAATGGACGCTCTGTCTGCAGGCTAACTAAGGATGCGAATTGCTTATTTCATCTTAAGCTTCTAGGAAGCACCAATGTATGGGGTAGGAATCAGGAATAAAAATCGCCAGTGCAAGAAAATTCTTTGGGGTTAAGGAAATTCCTTGTTAAGTGGAAATTCTCCTGGGAGGTACGATGCAATGAGTCAACACCTGACACCTACTCTGAGAAATAGCTGCAGGACATCCCTTAACATGCAGCTGCGCCACGTGGAAGGGCTTAATGGTCACTCAAGGAAATCCGTGCAGGAAGGAGGAGGCAGGAGGATGCTGGTGCCATTGATTCTCTTCCTTGCCCACGGCCATGGTCCAAAGCTGCTACCCAGGAGTCACATTAGCAAAGGAGTGTCGTGGTATTGTCTAAGGAAAGTACCAGGCCGAGCTCGACAGACAAGGGAGACTGTATTTAAGGCCATGGCAACAGGGAGGGAGCAAGACTGAACTCAGCTCCACTGGAATAAAAGGTAGGAGATTTCAAGCATGGTCCAAAAGTCCTGAAGAACCTCTGGCAAGAGGGCTGATCAGTGTGATTGGGCCATCTGTGCTTGCATTGCATCCCTTATCTGCTAAGCTCCTGCCCCACAACAGAGACTAGGAGATGGCAGGGCTAGCTTTTTGCATTCAAGCTTTGCAAAACCTGTGGGAGGCTCAGAGAAGATTGACAACTCTGAGAGCCTGAGGAAGAACTACAATGACAAGCTTTCTCATGTAAACCCTTGAGGAACAGAGGCCAGGGGCCTATCTGATGTGTAGTCAAGCTGAAGAGAATGGTAAGGCCCTCTTGCTCAATTGTCTTGGTCCATGCAGGCTGCTATAACAAAATGCCATACACTGAACAGCTTATAAACGACAAAAAGTTATTTCCCACGGTGCTGAGAGCACCAGGAGATTCAGCGTCAGGTGAGACCTGCAGTCTGGTTCACAGACACACTTTCTAGATAAGAGTCCGCAGGGCAGCCCTGGGGGCCACCGTGATAAGGGTCCTAATCCCATCCACAGGGCTGCTCCTACATAACCTTGTCACCTCTTAACAGCCCCATTTTGCAATGCCTTTGGTTGGGCGATGGGTTTCACCCTATGGATCTGGTCCGGAGACACAAACATCCAGACCACAGTAATACTGGTGAACCCCTGAACGGCACTCGTTAAGTTCCAGGGGCTTCATGTGCACTGCCTCATTTAGCAACAATGATTTCATTTTCCCCATGTACAGATGAGGAACCAAAGCACAGGGAGACTAGATTGCCTGCCCTTGGTTACGCAGAATGCACGCAGACTGGCTTTCCAGCCAGCAAGCTTTTTTTTTTTTTTTTTTTTTTTTTTTTCAAACAGTTCATGCCTTTGAATTTGTTCTAAAGTCACTGAAGCAAAAATCATGGTAAGAAAGTCTGTTTTCATTTACAAACTCCAAATGGAAATAAAAAATATTTGTAAGGGAAAGAAAAGCTGTTTTTTAAAGATTTATTTATTTTAAAGGCAGAGCAACACACACACACACAGAAAGCAAGAGTGAGAGAGAGAGAGAGAGAGAGATCTTGTATTTGTTGGTCCACTCCCACAAGTAGCTGCAACAGCCAGGTTTGGGCCAGGCTGAAGCCAGGAAGAGCCAGGAACTCTATCCCAGTCTTCCACATGGGTTGCAGAGGCCCAAGCACTCAGATTATCCTCCACTGTCTTCCCAAGTGCATTGACAGGAAGCTGGGTTAGAAGCAGAGTAGTGGGGCTGGCACTATGGCACAGCGGGTTAATGCCCTGGCCTGAAATGCCAGCATCCGATATGGGAGCCGGTTCGAGACCTGGCTTCTCCACTTCCAATCCAGCTCTCTGCTATGGCCTGGGAAAGCAGTAGAAGATGATCCAGGTCCTTGGGCCCCTGAACCCGCATGGGAGACCTAGAAGAAGCTCCTGGCTCCTGGCTTCGGATCGGCACAGCTCTGGCTGTTGTGCCCATCTGGGGAGTGAACCATTGGATGGAACACCTCTCTCTCTTTCTGCCTCTCCTCTGTCTGTGTAACTCTGACTTTCAAATAAATAAATCTTAACAAAAAAGAAGAAGAAGAAGAAGCAGAGTAGTGAGACTCCACTGTGGTACACCAGCAGCGTACGCAGAGGCTTTACCCACTGGGGCACAGCATCGGCACTGAGCCAACAACCTTAACCACTCTCCTCAGCTTCCTTGCTACTGAAGTGGTAGTCAATCAGCTCTTACACCTTAATGTCTGACCTTAAAATGGACCCTGTGACAGACATCATAAGGAGAGCCAGGATAAGTGAGTCCCTTGAACAGTCCCCTCTGCTGGTGTACAGCAGTCTCGCTTCTAGACCAGAGCAGATGACAAAGATGATGGAATGGAGTCCCGTGATTATCTTGCAAGATGTCAGAGTCAGTCCTAACACCCTGGACGTGGGGATTCTCCTGGATCTGGGGAAGGAAGCTGTCTTGTTGTGAGAAGAACACCTGGGAGATAACTGAGAGTGGCCCCTTAGAGCACTGAACCAGGCTCTGGGTGGCAGCCAACAAGAAAATGGAGTTCAGTACTACACCCACAAGGATCTAAAGTGTGCCCGCAACAACGTGAGCTTAAAGAGGACTTCTGTTAAGAACACTGCCCACCTGGGGCACTGGGAGATCCCAAGCTAAGGTATCCCAGCCAAGCCATGTCCAGACTCCTAACTCATGGAGAGCACACGATGTGCATGTTGTTTGAAGCTGCAAAGTGTGTTTGCTGATATTCCTGTTGACTTGGCTGGTGCTCTGGCCAGTATTTACTGCAAAAATCTGCTGAATGCTCTGTCTCCAGTTTTGTCCTTCAAATTTGCCTGGGTTGGGTATTGATATGGGACCCAATCAGGGAGATGGGATTAGGCTCATGAGCTAGAGGACACATACCCCATGCCCCCTGTATCCATCCACCTGTCAATCAGACTATGTAATCACGCCCCTTTTGGAAATGAGCAAGAGCCTGGAGAGCCCTCAACTGACGCCATTTTGCCGCTTCCCGTGTCTACTCGCCCAGGCTTCCTTTGCCTCCCAGCTGCTTCCACACCTGCATGCCCTCTCTCGCTTGCAGTCTCTTGCCTACTCGCTGGAAAACACTGGTATGGAGCTCCCCATTTACTTTTTCTGGTCCACTCTCTTTTAATAAAGCTCTCACATTCCTGTGTGTTTCTCTTGCTTTCCAAATAAATCCTGAACTTTACCATGATATCTGTCTAGTATGGGCCAGTGCTTAGAATTCTTATCTAAGTAAACAGCAAGAACCCCAAATATTAAATTTTGGCATAAGGAAAACCCATAACAGGTATCTTTTGAAAACATAACATTGCTAAGTGATTCTTCAATGTCAAATGAAGCAAAAGCACCACAAAAGCTACAGGATAAAACCCACACTCCTTGATCTATTATTAAAATAAACAAACAAAAAACCCTCTCCATTTTGGAAAATTCCATTTCCTCCCCTGAGAATTTGGGAGAGTTAACTTTCGTCACTGAACCCCATCATTCTCACACAGAAATATTAGAAGTAGCACCTATTTCATATGCTCATTGAGGAGGATTAAACTAGATGGTATAAATAAAGTTATTAGCATAATGCTGAATCCAGGGTGAGAATCCAGAAAGTATTGGCTACATTTCGATTTTCACTTTGCATTTGTATTTTGTGGGTACTTACGTGGTGCACATGAAGGGAGGAAGGGCACGATTACAGAGGGTGGCAAGGAGATTGCCTACGGGGAGTCAGCTAGGGGTGAGAAAGGGAGGATGATGGGATTTAGTTTCAAACATGGAATTTGCAGGGGGACCAGCTCTGTGAAGACACAGTGCTTCAAATAACATGAGGTGTTGCAGACACAAATAGCTGGGTTTGCCTTAAGGAAAAGGTGCATGTAGGGAAATTAATTCAAAGTCCCTCTCATTTTTTCCCCAACACATATATTTACTCTCTGACTGAATAAAAAGAAAGAAAAAAAAAAACAATTTGGTATTTACGGTATCAGGCAATGTTTGAAGTGTTAACATCTAAGAACTTACTGTGTCCCAGCCAGCAAGGGAAGCCCGACTATTCACCCCATTTTGCAGATGAGAAAAGAAAAACCAACAGGGAGCAAACATTTTTCCCAAGGTCATACAACTATTAAATGCTAGCGCTCAGACTGGAATCCAAGCAATGGAAAAATTTCTTCTTCACAGTATGTATACTTTTCCAACACCCTCCAAAGTCAATAGACACAAATAAACATACAAACAAGAAGGCAAATAAAAAAACAATCAGGGAGGCTCAGTTATTAAAGCTTACCTCCAATGGCCCCCTTAACACAAATTAGAAAACTGAAACTCACCCAAGCTAAATGACTCCCTAGTCATACTGAAGTTAGTAAACAACATCTCTAAGGCTAGAATCCAAATATCTCCAACAACATAGATGAATTTTCACTATGTCAGTGACTATGTAGGTAGATGGATAAACAGATACACACATACAAAAATCATATACATATATGCATGCATCTGAGAGTACATCAAAGGTTATGTGAAAACAGAATTAAAAAATAAGTGCTTTGGTGCAAGAATTTTTGAAATTGTATGTCAGGGATATTCATTTAGTAGATGAATTTGCTGAAGTTTTGCCCTACAAAACTGTGGGCTTAGCATTTAAAATCGATCAGAGTTGGTCTTCCTACCAAATACAGCATTGAGTAACCAGTCTCACAAAGCACTCTAAAACACACACACAGGCATTGCAATATACAGTAGGCCTTGCAAACAGCTTTCATTCTGACCGAAAAAAAAAAAAAAAAAGCCCTTCAGATGAATGAAATAGAGGTTAGAAATGTATATAAGAAAAAATGTTCCTTGTAGAATACAGACAATGAATTCCAAAGGCCCAAGGTCATCATACACATTTTTTTCCCACAATACTCCTCTAAATGTATCTAGTTTTCACATATAACTTCTCATTTTTAACAAATACCTCTTGAACGCCTACTAAATGTGATGTCATATTCCTTGGCATCTGGGATATTAAACAGACGTGATCTTAGATAAAAGTACATAAGATATATGCAACAAAAATTTCATATTATCTTACATGGTAAAGGAACAAGGAAAAGTAGTTCAGATAAGGGATACCTGAAAGTAGGGGTTAGAACATTAACTAGGGAAATCCTGGTGATTCTTTAAAGAAGGTGATACTCGAGAAAAAAAAAAAAAACTTAAAGATGGTGAGAAAGACAAGGAGTTAGACGTTTGAAATAAGAGCTTACTAGGCATAAGAAATAGCTAGGACAAAGGCCAAGGGGAGGAATAAGCCTGGCATTGTCAAGAAATACCAGTGAGGCCAGTGGGGCTCTAACGACTTTACTAAGGGCAAGAAATAATAGGAGAAATAACAGAACCAGATCAGTCTGGGTTTCCAACATGGGTGGCAGGGACCTAACTACCTCGAGCCATCTCTTGGAACCTCCAAGGGTGCAGGTTAGAAGGAACCAGAATCAGACCTCAAGCCAAAACCAGGCATTCTGATATGAATGCAGGCATCCCAAGCAGAATCTTTACCACTGTGTGAAATGTCCATCCCTTGATATGGTTGTTGTCTTTATTTAAATGTGTTGAGTTATATTAACTGACACTCTGTTAAAATAATCATAAATACTTAAGGAAGACTGATAGCGCTTTCATTCTTTGGTGCTTACTTATGACTGTAAACTGTGCACTGTCCTTAAAAAATTGTTTGTGGCAATTAGACCTTTGTCATAAAGACAAAGGTTCTTTTCTTAAAAGAAATTCTATGTTTGCCAACATTGATATGGTCAGGTGGCTGATTGTTTTTCCTATTAATGCATTGCTCAGTATTGAGGTGTTCTCACATTATTGTGGTAAAATCTAATTTTCATAGGTGTTGTTTAATATAGCACTGAGTGTTAATCCCTGACATTTTCCTATGATCATTGTATCTATCATCAAAAGTGAAATTTTAGAAGTGGATAGTTGCCTACCAGTTAAAACTCCAGCATCCCACATTGGAGTACGTAGGTTTCATTCCCAGCTCCAACTCCTGACTCCAGCTTCCTGTTAATGAGGCCCGATGAGGTAGCAGTAATGGCACAATTATGGACTCCTGATCCCCAGTGTGGAAGACCTGGATTGTGTCTTTGTTTCTGCCAGCTTCAGCCCTGGTCTAGCTCCAGCCATTGGGGCCAACTGGGGAGTGAACCAGAGGGTGGAGTATCTCCTTTTTCTGTCACTCTGCTTTCTAGTTAATAAATGCATATTTTTATAAAAAAATTTTCTATATAAAAGTTTGTTTAGATGCAAAGTATTTTTGAGATCCATGACTAAAAGATCTTCAAAAAGTTTGGGGGAAATTTTCATTATGAAAAACTATGCATGGATTTCAGTTTTTTGGACCAGAGTAGACCTATCTTGTAATTCCAATTTTCCATGAACTCTTTGAAGAACCCTCATACCTTTACAAAATCCCCACACAGAAATAAAGACTTAGTTGGGTATAAAAGTCAAGATTAGCAGCCAGTTTCCTTCAGAATTTTGAAGACTTGGTCCTGCTGCCTTCTGCACATTCTTTGTGGTGCTAAGTATCCTCTCAATTAACTATAATTCATCTGTAGGTGAATTCTCTTTACATTCTGCTAGCTTTTCTTTCTTTTTCTTTAATGACACCATTTCACTCTTGCATGTCAATTTGTGAGTTCTCTCTCTCTCTCTCTTTTTATTTATCCTGCATGGGTTTTGGGTGTGTATTTTTTAACCAAGTACTCAGAGTTTATAGAATATCTCACATAGTATGTCTTCAAGTGTTGCTTCTCCACCACTGTGTTGACCTTTTCATTTGGAATTCCTACTAGACACATGATGGGGCTTGTCAAATCATACTCCAACTTAAGGATTTTATTTCCTTCCTATATACCATGTTATTTAATTTTTCAAAGATTTATTTATTGATTTGAAAGGCAGAGTTACAGAGAGGCAGAGGCAGAGAGAGAGAGAGAAGTCTTCCATCTGCTGGTTTATTTCCCAAATGAGCACAATAGCTGGAGTTTGGCTGATCCAAAACCAGGACAGAGAAGTTTCTTCTGGGTCTCCCACACTGGTGTGGGGACTGAAGGTCTTGGCACATCTTCTACTGCTTTCCCAGGCCATAGCAGAGAGCTGGATCAGAAGTGGAGTAGCCAGGACTTGAACCGGCACCCATATGGGATGACAGCACTACAAGAGGCAGCTTTACCCGCTAAGCCACAGCACCAGCCCCATGTTATTTAATTTTTAAAAATTCCGGCCGGCACCGTGGCTCACTAGGTTAATCCTATACCTGCAGTGCCGGCATCCCATATGGGCACTGGGTTCTAGTCCCGGTTGCTTCTCTTCCAGTCCAGCTCTCTCCTGTGGCCACGGGAAGGCAGTGGAGGATGGCCCTAGTGCTTGGGGCCCTGCACCAGCATGGGAGACCAGGAGGAGGCACCTGGCTCCTGGCTTCGGATTGGCACAGCGCTGGCAGTAATGGCCATTTGGGGAGTGAACCAATGGAAGGAAGACCTTTCTCTCTGTCTCTCTCTCTCTCACTGTCTATAACTCTGTCAAATAAAAAAAAAAAAATCCCAAGTGTGTTAGTCAGGGTTCTCTGGAGAAACAAAATAACAAGACCCAAAAATGCATTATGATGAATTGGTTCCTCTGATTATGGAGGCTGGGAAGTGTTCAAGTTGCAGTGGACCAACAGGTAGAGACCCTGGAAATCTGGTTATGAAGTTGAAACCCAAGGGCAGTCTTCTTGGGGAAGTCAGTCTTGTCCTGTTGAGTCTTTCAACCCATTGAACAAGACCCACCTATATGATGAAGCATAATCTACTTTAAGCAATGTTCACCAAAGTCAATGTTACTCTCATCCAAAAATTTCCTTAATTTGATACACAAAATCGACAAATAGACCAACGTTTTAATTTGACACTTTTATATTTTAGTTTTCTTTTATCATAATTTCATATTTATTCATATGCTATCCAATTACTCTTGACATCCTAAATATGCCCATTGTGATTATTTAAAATACAAAATTAATTTCACAAGAATGAGTTAATAATTGAGCAATCAATTAGGTGAATCTCTTTCCTTAACATTTGATCATTTCGAGGGATTTAAAATTGCATTTGAAGCCTCACTGGAGATTCAGGGGACCACAGCAGAGACAGTCATAGATTGCCACACACCAGGCTTTGGGATAGCTTTAGAATGGCATGCTTGGGTTTCCACTATGGTGATGGCGAAAGCACCACAGATTCAGCTGTGATTGCTTATTTCTTGTCTTTTTTTTTTTTTTTCTTACCTTCTAGTCCCATAGTTTCCAATAAAGCCATGAATCTTGCAGACTTCTCTGCAAAAGACTTTCATCCTCCTTTTCCTGGCTGTTAAGGGGACACTGAGGCTGTCTCCTTTTCCTGGCTTCACGGTGACTCCTCTGAGTCGAACTTCTGTCTACCACTTCTTGCTTTCCCATCAGACAGGAGGACTACAACCTCTAGTACAAAAGGATGGCCTGAACAATCGAAAACAGCTAGATGGCCCTTTAAAAACTTTGTTTGAAGACTTTGCAGATACAATGAGGCACCTCAGACCTGGGGAGCCAAGGTCCTAGGGAAAAGCATGCACATTGAAATGTGCGTGGCTTGCTGGAAGCCACATTTGCCCTTGGGGATCTGCCTGCTGTTGGCATAGGAGGTGAAGCTGAGAGGCTTGGCAAAGCCTTACTAGTGCAAGACAGAAAGCTAGCAAACATACTGACTACATCATGAGACTGGAGATTTAAAAAAAAAAAAAAAGAGTCGTGTAACTGCCAAGGCAGTCAGGACTTGAGGAATGTAGGTCTGTGAGAGAAGAGAAGTATAAGGAAATAGACTGAAACTCAGGACCTTAAACTCATCTCCCACATTACTGATGTGTTAGGCCAGATATAATTCTTAATTGGAGACTTCCCTGTGTGTTGTAAGACACATAGAATCATCCATGGCATCCACCCATCAGATGCCAGTAGGGACCTCCTTCCCCCACCACCTTGAGTTACAGGAACCATAAATGCCCTCAGACATTGACCTGTGTATCCCATAAGGAATAAAGTCACATTGGTTGGAAACCACGGATTCAGATCATCGGAGTATTTGCTAAATTCTTTAACTGTGCAGGATAAAGAACTAACAAGCTAGGCAGAAAAACAGCTGAATGACAGAGTAGAATTTTCAACTCACAAGGCACCAGAAAGAAAAAGAATTCTTGGAGGTAGGGATCTGAAAACAGCCCAGGCTCTCAACTGGAGCCTTGGGAAACCTGGACCTCAGGATCCATTCTCCTCTGAGATTAACAACAGTAGCAAACTGACCTGTCCCATGCTCAGACCCTGATTAGAGGTGACCCGGGGCTAGAGAGAGAGAGAACACAATGGTTCATTGCCCAGATACTGCAACAGCCAAGGCTGGGCTCGGGCTAAAGCCAGGAGCTGGGCAAGGAATCCAAGTCTCCAATGTGGGTCACAGGAACTTATTTATTGAGCCGTCATCTGCTATCTCACAGGGTCTGCATTGGCAGGAAGCTGGAGTCAGGTGCTTGAGTCAGGCACTCTGATGTGGGACCTAGGCATCTAAACCAGAAGGCTAAACATCCATGCCCAAATGCACATTTAAAACTAAATAGTATTCATCCAGCACCGTGGCTTAACAGGCTGATCCTCTGCCTTGTGGAGCCGGCACGCTAGGTTCTAGTCCTGGTTGGAGTGCCGGATTCTATCCCGGTTGCCCCTCTTCCAGGCCAGCTCTCTGCTACGGCCCAGGAAGGCAGTGGAGGATGGCCCGAGTGCTTGGGCCCTGCACCCGCATGGGAGACCAGGAGAAGCACCTGGCTCCTGGCTTCGTATCAGCGAGATGCACCGGCCGCAGCGGCCATTGGAGGGTGAACCAATGGCAAAAAGGAAGACCTTCCTCTCTGTTTCTCTCTCTCTCTCAATATCCACTCTGCCTGTCAAAAAAAAAAAAAAAAAAAAAAACTAAATAGTATTCAACAAATCAGTATTACAACATCAAGACAGTAGATGGCAAAATTGAAGTTAGGAAAAGTATCTTCAATTGCGAATTTAAATATGACTTTTAGAACTTAAAAAATGTACCTGTCAATGAGACTTCAAAAGATGGATTTAATAGTATATAGTACACAGCAAAAGGGAAGATAGCAAGCTGGGAGAAAGATCAGTAGAAAATATGCAGACTAAACTGTAGAGAACAAATGAGATGAAATACAGAAAAAAAGCACATCCATTTCAGGTATTCCAGTGTAGAGATTCTATTGTTCTGGAGCATCAGAAAGGAAATGGGACATGTGAACCATATTTTAAACTATATTTTAAGCCTAAGGATTTTCTAAAATATTAAAAAGTATCATGTTATATATTCATGAAGTTCTACAAACCCCAAGCAGATTTAACAATGAAAGAGACTTGGGGATTTCACAATAAAATTTTTGGAAACCAACAAAGAAAATAAAATCTTAAAATAATATGGAACAAATAATAAGACATCTTCCAAGTGAACAGCCACACTGAAAATTGATACTTTTGCAAAAATCAACCTGTACTTTTTAGTTTACATAATTTTGTCATTCACTGCCATGACCTGTGCAGCAACTTCTCCAGCTGATAATGAATAAAGGCAAAGAGATTATGGAATAGTGGGAGGCCAGAGGGATCTTCCCTGGGAGCAGAGAAGAAACATCTCTGTCCCTGCCAGTGATTTTACTCCCTTCAGATAACATTGTCTTGCTGTGTCAACACCTGTATATCTGTTCACATCAGCACAATCTCACTGATGTGGCAGTATGCATCGGGCTATTGTTCAGGAGATGAAGGAGGAACATCCTGTGTGATATACAGACCCTTCTCTGTTTCTTGGAACAAAACATTCAAGACCTCTGTGGAGTCAGCCTTCCCATAACATAAGGCACAAGAGGACTGTTCCTAGCATCCTTGGCTTTCCAAGGAATGTAGACATGCTGTTCCTGTGTTTCTCCTCAAGAGATGCCCGAGATGGTACCCAGGCAATCGCCAGCAACTCACCATAATTTTGAGGGCAGGAATTATTTCTAATTCATCTGTGTATTTCATTAGTCAACATAGGATCTAACAAGTAATAAGAAATCAGATACTATGTAATATGATACTATACAATATACAATCAGATATTAGAAAGCTAAAAAGACCTTGGCACTAATAAAAAATTTAACAAAGAAAAGAAGGAAACATATGGTAAGTAGGGAGATCATAGAAAAATGCATAGACATTGTAATGACACAATTACCAATATAGGTACAATAAAGACCTTAAAGGTGGTGGACATAGGTTTTGGAAACTATCTGTGATTTGATAACAAAGCTCAGATTTACTCTTCCACCTTAAACAGTTAGAACACTGAACAAAGTATATGTGACAACATTTAAAGACATTGAATAATAGGCAGCAGTAGGCTGTGATTCCTGAAGATAAGCAAATAAAGTTAGTCCTATGATTCTCGCTGCTTAGTGAGGGAAGGCCATCCACAGTTCAGTTCATGCAACCCAAATGTGGATCAAAAGCCTGACTGAAGTCAGGATCCAAGAGAACAGACATCCAGGAAGCTGAGGAAGCTAGAATTTGATGGATTGGGTACCAGGGAGATGATGCTGCATGGAGGTACAGCTCCAGAGATCAGCAGAAGGGTTCCCTTGAGCCTTGGACTGAGTAGTACTTTGTGCATGAATGAGAATTAGCTACTTGAGGCTGGGAAATGGATCACAGGATGGAAGAAGGACATAACATTTCAAGAGTTTTCAAAGAGTCGCTACTAATGACCATTTGCCATGGAAATCAATGTTTGTGAAATTCCAGTAAAGCTGAAAGTATAGGATATAGGACACATTGTTTTTGTCTGGAGTTCTGTGGATGACTGTCACCTGTGTGGAGTCACAAGGAAACATTTGAGGGCGATAAAAATAATCTATCTCCTGATTGCAGTAGTGGTTTGATTGGATAAATTTTATTACATGAAATTTATGACTTAAAAAAAATGAAGAGGGAGTAGGTAGAAACTGATCTGGTAGGGCTTAATTCTAGTCTTAAAATCTGAACAGACAAGCTTGAACTTGGCATGATGAAAAATATCAACAAAAGACTAGTATACTTGTACATCATAAATAAGTGGTAGTAATCCTGTGGTTGACAGAGAACTTGATTGTTTCCTGAACCAGTGATCTCTCCTTCCCTTCCCCTGGTTGTGAGGAGTCCTAGGTAATTTCTTATAAAAAATACTTTAAAAACATGTGCAGATGCAGCCGTTTGGCCTAGTGGTTAAGACAACTGGTTACAATCTCACATTCCACATCAGAGCCTGGGTTTGTTCCCTGATTCTGACTACTGACTCCTGCTTCCTGCTAAGGAACACAGCCTTGAGGCAGCTCAGGTAATTTGTACCTCAATCCCACAGGAAAATCTGGTTGATTTCTGGGTTTCTGGCTTTGGCCTGGCCTATCTTGGCTGTTGTGGGTATTTGTTGAGTAATCAGTGTGTGTGTGTGTGTGTGTGTGTCTGTCTCTGTCACTCCAGCTGTGTATGTATATGTGTGTTTGTGTGTCTGACTCTCCAATAAATTTAAATATATATTCATTCTACTTATGTAGTAAAACTCTTGTTAATACAAGGAAAAAGATAGAAGCAGGTAGAGATAAATTACCAAAGGTAGTTATGAGTTGATGGGTTCCCTTAAACATGATGTGAATTGGCTAAATTTTACATCTAATATTAAAATCAATCAACGTCAGAAGGAAAAATGCACCTGAAAATACAATCCATATCCTCTGACCCAGCAGTCTGAAACAAAAATTAAATGGAAAACTTCATCCCTGCTCATTATCCTCAAGAGAATCTACCTGCTCTAATATAATGGGACTTCTGATCATGCCAGATCAGATGCAAGCACAGTTCGCAGGTGTTCAGTTTCTCTCTATAAAGAAGTTGTTAAACCATGAAGGGCATGCCAGAGTCACTATCATTTTTTTTTTTTTCAGATCACCAAGGAGTGCACCAGGAAGAAAGCAGCACATGCATATCAAATCAATCCGGCCTAGTGAACAATTTCATTAAATATTCAGCATTATGAGCAACTCCTTGTCTTACATATAGGGTTTGGTTCCCTTCTGTACTGAAGTGGTGTGAAATCCTTGTTATACAGCACCACTGGGAATTGGAGAGCTCTGGCTAATTCTTGTTGACATATAGCTACTGTGCAAATGACACGTGTATCAGCAACTGTCAAGAAATTAGATTACATTAAGTGGTGACTCTTTATAAGAATTTTACCCCAAATCCTAGTAAATGACTAGGAGAAATTGTTAACTATACATATAATAGACAGAGTTAAAAGTTTTAATCTTACATGGTACAACCATGAGTAAATAGTAGGGGAAAATTTTTCAAAGGAGTGATGAAGAAAATGAAATTTCACTCCACTGATAATCTAGTAAATACAAATTAAAGTAAAACAAATATTAATTTTTGTCCTTAAAAATGACCCAGAAGAAGAGTTGAGATTGAAATTGCTAATTGTTACCAATGGTGGGAAAGCAGTTAAAGGTGAACATTTGCATCATCTTTTTGTAAGACCTTTTGAGAAAGTTAAAGAATATTTGCTTGGACCCATTAACTTTTTCAAACAATTAATTCTACATAAATATTGACTCATGTACAAAGATATTTATTGCAGTAATGTTTGAAATGGAAAATATTGGAAACCATTTTAATAGCCATTGACAAATAAGAGGGGATTTAATTCATGCTCTACTCATGCTACAAAGCTTTGCTGCTATGTAAAAATAAATTAACATATCTAGACATAGAGCTATTGAATGAGTCTCAATATGTATATTTTTAGTAGAAAGACTAAAGCTAATCCTATTTTCTAAAATGTAACTCTATATAATTCTATTGACTGTTTTACAATGCTTGTATTTTATTTGTATATTGCTTTAAATTCAAAGGAAAAAAATGAAAAGAGGAAAATCATGACTTGCCATGACTTGACCAAAGATTTTCTTGTATTTTCTCTTTCTTTATTCTTCTCCTCTATTTCTTTCCTAAGCTCATTATTCCCTTTCCTCTCCCGTTATTTCTTCAACATTTATTGAATGGTTTCTAAGACCTAGTTGTGTTCTAGGAACTGAGGCTATAAATATCAGTGCATAATTCAAAGTTATAAAAACAAATAATTACCATAAATGACAACAGTGCCATAATAGAGATGTAATCTGAGCACAGGAAAAAACGAATACCTCAATTTCACTGAGAAGGAGAGGGAAGGGGTCAGACAGAAGACAACAGGGATATAAAAGGTGAGTAGAAATTTCCAATATGTAATTAGACAAGGATGCTTCATGCAGAGGGAACCAGATTTACTGTCAATCATGCCTTTCAGCCTTTCAAACTTAGAGTATCAAACAATCAAGCACAAGAGTAGAGGTAAAAGAGAAAGAAAACAACTCTCTATAAATTCCAATAAATGCTATCAGAATTCATTACAGAGAGTGCCAAAAATATGACCCCATAGTTGGCAGGCTCACAAATTCTTTAAATTTTCAATTTCCCACTGTGAAAATCCTAAGAGTCCAGAATGCTTTCTCTTCCCTCAGGGTAATAGAGCTGCCTTGGGTTGTGATTTTATCCGTATGTGTTTGTGAAAATTTTTAGCACTTTTTCAAAAGTTACCAGCCACCATGAAACCATAGGTTAGCCTAGCTTAATAACAAGGCCATCAAGAATGGAGTGGCTCCAATTTATATTGCGTGCAAGTCACAGTGACTATGCAATCAGAGTCACTAGGAAAAGATTCTGTGAGTAATTCTTTATTCTCTCTCATTTCTGGTGAAGAAAAGGAGAAGGAACTCCAAGTACTTTTTCCAACACGATACCATTCATGATCTGAATGGAGCCACTACTGTGTGTGTCTCCACTAGCCCAGCTCCACCACAAGTCCTTTATGGGTCAATGTGCTGTGTTTTGCTGTTTGAGAGCACAGGGGCTGTGTCTGACATGTTAGCAAATGAGGAAAATGATTCTTTATTGAATCTATAAACCATATTAACAGGAAGGGCTGTCTAGTGAAGCCTCTACTGATGTTAGTGTAGCTCTAAAATCATTCTTCTGTTCAGATAAGGATTCAGACTTTGTGCTAAATATGAGTTTATAAAATGAGTTTTATAGGCAATAGTAATTTTATTAAGAGAAGTGGAAAGGCTTCCCACTACCTTAAAAAAGGGGAAAATATTAATTAACCCCATTCTTCTCCATAATGCTTTGTAAGTGTCTCTCTTCTGGCACTTGTCATATTCAAGTTTAAATTATTCTTACTTTTGTGTTGCATGCTTTTTGTCAACAAGATCTGTCTGATTATCCTTCTAACCTCATATTGCTTAGCACCGTGCCTTACTTGACGTACAATAATAATATGTAGAGTGAATTAATGGGAGATAGCATATCAATGAATTAAGCAAGCTAGCCTTTCATACTAGATGTGTGTAAGGCAGGCTTTGAAGAGCTCAAACATGCTTGTTGACTTTTGAAGAGAATTATGTTTTTCTGTAATAAAATAAACACAATATTCATCTGGAATATCAAACTAAGTCTACATCAAAGAGACAAGAAAAACCTAGGGCAGTACAAGAACACGTACGCACAATCGTCTCAAGAAAAGAGAAAAGAATAAGAAGGTATCTTATTTCCAGGGGAGTAAAACTGAGGAATAATTCTGAGCAAATATATTAACATATGTTAAGCATTTATTTATTTTGTGTTTTAAAATATGAAAATCAGGCTTCAATATATTTTAAGAGTGTGTAATCCCTCTTTTCATTTTTTCCTAGAGTTTCTCACATTTGCAACTACGTCTCCAGTGTGATGTGCGAACAGGTAATATAGAAAGACAGGGGCAATGAATGCATGTGGACCGAGCTTCACCTTGCCAGATATGGGTTCTGGCTGGCAATCTTGGAGCAGCTGTTCTAGAAAAAGGCTAAAGAAATAGAACTCTGGATCTATTTGTACTTCTCCGGCAGCAGATGGGGTTCCTGCATGGAGGGTGGAGGTGGGGGAAGACCAGCAATGGGACTGGCGTTTTGAATGATGTGCCTGTAGGTCACTAGATTACAATCTGCTCGAGCGTGCGGTGCCAGGAAGATGACACTGCCATTTGACATCCCAATAATTTCCTTGGTAACATATGCAATCAGTTCACACACCCAGCCCTTCACAGTTGGCCTGAGTTGGGGGGGATGGGTGGGGACTTGCTGGCACTCCCAAGAAGACAGGTGGAAAAGCTGAGGATTAAGCTGTTGGCTCAGCCAGCAAAGAGAGAGATGTGTCATAAGCTTCCTCACCCCTTCTCACACTCATCTAGATCTATTTCCCTATTAAGGAAACTTAGCCTGACAATATAATAATGGTAATTCCAACTGCTGATCATGAGTTAATTATTTTACACCTGTCTCTATCCCACCAGACAGAAAACTCCTTGAAAGCAGAAAATTTATTCATTTTTGTCTCCCTCCAAGGAAGGTTTCTGTTTTGTAGAAATTGTTCAAAGAATAGAATGTGCATAAATATATGTAAAAACTGTAAAGTACCATTTAAATGTATTTATTTATTTGGGAAGGAATTAAAGACAAAGAAGGGGAAATGAAAATTTTAAAATAAAAATCAAAGCAAAGAATTTCAGAATATCAGTGTCACAACCTACAAGTAAACTTTCAGATTCCATAATAATTCTTAATGCTGTCTTGTCTCTCTAAGGACTCTCTTTAATCTTCTTTCTAAAAAATAAAAACTGAGTGTGCATTAGTGCACTTGAATCCTCTTTAAGTATATCTGGAGTACAAGTGCAGTCATCAGGCAATCATAAAATGTGAAACGGGAAAGAAGCTGATAGCCTATTGTTATTATCATGGATGAATCCAAAGATGTGAAGAACTTCACAGCACAATTCATAAGCACAGGATTAAAAAGATCACACCCAGCTTTTAGGAACTGCAAGTCCATTAGAGTAATTTAGGTCTCCAAGGAGCAGAAACGTGGACTGGGGCCAGTGTATCCAGGCAGAAAGCACTGACAAAGCTGGGGCCGTCAGGGCACACCTAGGATGTAGTGACTTCCTCAACAGTACAAGAAAACACCTAGCAAGAAAACGACATACTGGACATGCTCGTTGCCCTAGGCACCCACCCCCTAACTACTCAAAAGAACGTTAAAGAGTAGGCAGTTGGGAGCTGCACTCAGATCTTCAGAGACAGGCAGGGAATTAGAAACTAGAACTGCAGTATATCTTAGGAAGCAGGGAATATAGTTAACAGAAAAGGCTCTCTGTAGACTCTGCACTGACGCTTGATTGTGAAACAGACAAGAGGAAATCTTGGAAAGAGCAAAGGATGGGAAAGAGACACTAGGAAAAGTATAAGGAGAGAAATGTAATGAGTGTCCTTTGGGGTCAGCTTTGTTAGCACAGACTTAAAATGTAGGAAATGCAGAATAAATAGACTTCCAGATGGACCAAGGAAATGAAATAGCAGGAAGCAAACATTGATTAACAAGGAAAATTAAAAACCACTTGGCTGCTTGAAAGAGGGACCATTGGAAGGTCCAGGAAAGAAAAAAGCAGTCAGGAACTGTGAGCAAAGGGTTTGTTATGTGAGTGTGGCTGAAGCAGACAGCTCCAGAGGCTGAAAAAAATGTCTCAGGATTCAAGCAGAATTTGCTGAGCCTTCACTGAGCACTTAGAAGAAAGCATAAGCAATAATTTAAAATTATTTTAATGAGGGCATGTATGGAATTTTGCCTGCATGCCAGCGGCTGAACTGAGAACTTTCCTGGAGATTATCCCAGGGAATCCTCACCAGAACCCTAAGACATGGATGCTACTGTTGTTTTCATTTTATCAGTAAAGAAACTGTGGTCATGTATCTAGCAAAACAAGCTTCAGTTCGGGACTGTCAATCTCCAGCCCCAGTTCCTTTTTTCTTTTTGCTATAAGGTAGCTTTTGACCTGAGACAGGAGAGCCCAGGGCATCCAGAGCAAACGAAACTTTCTTGTTGGATGTAAGAATCTGAGTAACTGAAGAAGTTGAAACTATTTTCCATCATTGATTTCAAGCTTTCCTAAGAGAATCATCCTAACAGAAATCCAGATTCAAGTGATGCTCCCATTTCCAGCATATCCACCTGCTGTAAGCCATGATCACCCTTCTCCCAGGTTACTGAAATAGTCTCCCTGCTTCCTCCCTTACTTTCATATTGTCTATTCTTATCTTGGCAGCCACAGTGATTCCTTTAAAATGAAAGTCAGATTATGTTGCTCTGTATCTAAAAATCCATCCGGAGTCTTTATCACCTGCAGTAAAATCCCAAGCCCTTATAATGGTCTACAAGACTTTACATGATCCAGCTTTCTACTTGGCCTCACCTCCAACCTTGCTCCTCACTGCTCTCTTTCCTACAGCCAGAGTCACCTCCCTACGGCCCCCCAGGATCTTCGTAATTGCAGGGCCTTCTGCCATAAATGCTCTTCCCCCAGATACTCACGACACTTTTCTCCTCACTTCCTTCAGGTTTCCGATCAAGTATCATTTATAAATGCAGTCTTGCTTGATTGTTCATACAAAAACAAAAGTACCTCCTCCCAGACCCTCCATCCCAATGTCCCTATCTTATTTTCCTCTAGAGCACTTATTACTACCCGGTCTTATAATTATTTATTTGTTCGCTATCTGCTTCATGAGGGTTCATTCTTTGCTAATGTAGCTCCAATGCCTGTGATTGTACCTAACGTAGGGTCAGTATATATGTGTTTAGTAAGTCAATGTAAAATGGGTTCTGCTTCAGTGTTGGCATATCCTTGACAGTTTGTTATTAAGAACAGAAAGTGAGTAATTACCGTGAGAGATGGAAGGACCTCAAGTGACCAAGAAGGAGTTTAAGTTGGGGAACTTGGGGATAGCAACAGCCAGAGAAGGTCAATAAGCAACAAAGGTGATGCTAAAATCATTTTATTCCATTATGAGAAGCTGGGAGGATAACTCTCCAGAACAATGAACAGTGCTCCTGGGGCCTGTTCCTTCTGCTATTGATGTAGGGAAACCTAGGGACACACTTTCTGAGCAAATCCTTACAACCAATCACTGTCCAACCTACCAGAGCTCTTGAGTAGAGGGAGGTGATCAGGAGCCTGAGGGGTGCTGGATCAGAAGCCGTGCAATGAGATTGCCAAGCACTGGGAAGACCCCACGGCTGCAGCCTGGAACTTACTTATGTTAATGAACTGCATCATTTCCAGGTGAGTGGGGAAAAACTTTCAAAATCTCTGCATTAGTTCTGGGAATGAAGCCATTCATGTCAAATCTCCTTTAGTGAATTTCATCACAGTCTGATATAAGTTTTCAGAAAGTTTATATCTGTCAACTTAGATGTAATTCTTTAGGTCAAATAGAACATGGTTAAATGTGTCTATTATTGAAATCCAATTTAAGTCCATCAAAATAGTACTAACAGGTGTGAGTTTTCTAGGTTTCATTTTACTGGAAACCCCTGTTATTTTTGGGTGAATTTCATTTTAAAGGTGTTGATTATTTGCAGATTCTCAGGGAGAGACAACAGAAAAGGGTTTTGGGAAGTTCTTAAGAAAATTTTAAAAATAGCAATAAATAACTTAAAGCCATACAAAGACACAGAGCCAAATAAAGCCAAAGTCAGCAGTACGAGAGTTTTTCAAAAACTGGATTCTGTGTTCAAAGATGGAAAGCTTGTTGCACAGAATATTCTTTGGCGAAAGATCTAACATCTCTAAGCTTCCATTCCCTCATCTGTGAAAGGAGAAGTGACTCCGCACTTGAGAGAGCACCGTGAGTTGTCAGTGAGGATCCACATAAAGTGAAGGCCGCCTCCTGGCCACCCTGGTGGAGGGTGGGGCCCATCACCTCTTCCTGCTGCCACTCATGTTAATTCCAGTCATTGCTCTACCTTGTCCAGCTTCGCCAAAACTAATCAAACAGTTGGCAGCCAACACCAAGTGAGACACTTGCATGTTGCATGGCTATTTATGAAGGGAGTGAGCTCTTTTGATACTGCAACGACACTGCTTTACGGTATGGGTAACCCAGACTGTCTGGGCAATCCACAGCAGGCGTGTCTCTGCCGGGTACAAGGACAACTCCTTTACAGGAGCAAGCAGCCATGTTCTGCCACAGTTATGTGTGTTTTTGGTTTGTTTTTCACGTGTTTTTGGTGTCTACTACATCTTCTGAACACATTCTCTTCTTCAGTTTAAATAAAACAAGTGGTAAAACTACATCTACACATAGCTTAAAAGAAAAAAAAAAAGTGTGATCCTGTAACCATTTAACAGCAATTTTAATATAAACCTTAACACATTAATGATATGTAATTTAACTTAGGCAAACTGGGACATTGGATAATCATAGCTTGAATAATCATTTTCCTTTACTAAAAAAATTAATACAGTAAGCATATTATCAAGCCTATAGCCTTTTTTTTTTCCTCCCAAATTACAACCATGCTGCAAGTGAAACACATTTGGAAATAAAATCAATCAATCAGTTTTGTATCAAGGACAGCTCATACCTCTCAGAGGACTGATGTCTGTGTATAGACAGCACACAGCGGGCCCAAGGAGATCTGGTCTTCAGAAGCTGTGACCACAGAGGTCAGATCCTCAGAATACAGAACAACTGGCTTCTCACTGGCCTCCCAAGTGCCTTCTCACCTCCATGTGTTTCGTTTTCTTGGCAAATGCTGGTAGCATATCACTAAGTCAATTTAACACTTCTTCATTCCTTAGTATTTCAGTTTCAAGATCATTAATAAAACAGCAACCTGAGAAGGCAACACCCCAGGCAATCTACTATGAGAGCAGGTAGGGCGGCTGCCTGATTTTCACAGCCATTAGCAAAGTTGAAGCTGAATTTTATAAATAGGGCGTAAACTTCATGGAAGGATAAGTAGGAATAAGCACTATTTTTGTCCCTATTAAGTGTTAAAGAAAAAAATAAATGTATGAAAGTTATAGTTTCTTCTATTTCCATTAAATTTTACTTTCCTGTTACAAAAGCAATTATACTTATGTTAGAAAAATTTAGGAAAATTATAGACAAAAAAATCAGAACATTTTCTAAGTACCTTCTCTTCCAGATTTTTCATACTTATTTTAATTCTTTTATTTTGACTTCATGTCTCATATAATATATGATGATTTTTGCATCCTGTTTTTTTCTCATTTAACATTAATGTATCTCCCCTCTATTTTTGTTCAATCTGAGTATCTCACAGTGATATTTTTTGACACAGAGAAGGCTTTCACTTGGTTGACAAAATCACTGATTCTTCCCCCAAGACACAGTCCATGCACTATCTATTTGCTTTCTTTATTTCTCCTTATGCTTTTCTGAGCTGTCATGAATGCTCTCTTACAGCTGCACCCAGAAACAGCACTAGCTGCAGGGACCTGAGCACCCACAGCTACTCCAGCCTCTGCTGAGACTGAAGCCTTTTTGGGAATTAGGTCCATCAGTCCAAACCCAGGAGGTAAGGCATAGTTGTCAGGACTGGAAACTGAATGCTCGGGAAATTTCCAGCTGTTCTTGAGTCATTTCCATATAAACATCTGGTTTCCATTCAAGCAGTGGAAATGCCCCTCAAACACTAATATTATCTTCCTAACGCTGGGAATCATAGCTTAATAATATGGAGAAACTCTCAAAGCTTCTGAACTGTATTAGTGATAAGGAGTGTGAAATAACAAAATAGTTTATATTAGATATTAAGCTAATAATTAACCTATTCAATATTCATGTTTTGGATGTTAAGTTCTTTATTTGCTTTTGAAGACACATTCCCTCGTGTCCTTTTTATCTCAGTAACTTCTCGTTCTGAGTCCCCTTACAGTGTTTCTGCTCAAATTCCAAACCTTCACCTTTGGAGTTCTTTGGAGTTCTATACTTTAACTTCCTCTCTTCTATCTCCACTCTCTCAGTGAACCCCTTAAGCCACATGACTCTAAACACCTCCAAAATGTTAACAACCTCAAAATATGTATCTCTCTTCCTGAATTGCAGACTACAATATTCAGGGGTCAGACAGCAAATTCAACATCTCTACCGAATGTAAATTCACCTGCTCTAGCTGCTGAACTCCTGAAGCCCCCACAGCTCATTCTCTTACTCTCTCACTACCTGCAGGTCATCATTCAAATACTGACTTGCTGGAAAGATCTTCCCTGGAAAGACTAATTCTCTCCCTAACCTTGCATACCACTGCTCTTTACCCTGCTCCTATGTTCTTCATAGTATTTTTTCATTATTTGATATATTATGTATCACTCGTTGATTTTATGTTTTTTCCTCTTCTTCCTAAATGTAAACTTTTTTGAGGGAAGATATTTGATGCAAGTTTAGTCCACTGCTATAGTCTAGCACTGAGGACAACACCTGCCAGCAGCAGGTGCTCAGCAAGTATTCTGAATGGTGAAATTGATGCATAGATGAATGAATGAATTCGATGTTGTTCAATAGAATATATTTATACAGAAATTCCAACTCTGTCCCAGGGTGCCTTACAGTCATTTCTTTTTGTGAAATTCTGGCTCTGTTCTTTATGAAACTACTCAAAGTCAAGCAAGAATAAACCAGTTAAGACCTGAACCCCAGTCACCTGCACTCTGGTTCATTAACAACATGATGCTTTATCCTCAAGGTAGAAAGAATCATAGAAAATATTTTCAAGGGCCTATGAGGTGATGTAGGTATATTCTTCAGATGAGAAACTTAAGAAAAATCTTAGCAAAGTACTAAAAATATTACCATATTTCCTTTATGCATTAATACTTTGAATAAGAATATAATAAAAAGTGCCTTCTATGTACAAAGTTGTGTAGCTGTGACCTAAGTTAAAGAGGAGGCTTAAAGATAAAGAAGCATGCACATACTCCACAGTGCCAGAGTAGGGACAGAACTCAGATCTCCTATCTCACCAGTGCAGATTCCTTTCCAAGACCATGGACATTAAGTCTTCAGAATTTCAGTCTTAGTAGTTGTCTGCCTGTGCCCGGCACTGTGCTTTGCCCCCAGTCCTGTGTAAACCAAAGACTTGTTCCTTCCTAGTCACTCAGAAGTCACACTTTCTCAGGGGAAATACAATAGCTATACTGAAAGAATTTGAATTTTCTGCTCTTTGCAGTAGGAGTTTGCAGAAGGGGACAGTGGCAAGTGGAGTTGTGAGAGAAGATTCATGGACCAATCAGAGTGCCTCTCACTGGCTCCATTCGATATGTGCAGTCCTCGATTGGCAGACTTGGAGTCATGTATTTCTACATCTACTTGTTCCTTTGCAGTCAATAGCTACAGTGTCGAAGGAAAGTTTGTTTATTGCTCAAGTCCTGGACATTTCTGAATGGAGCACAAACTATTTTGCAATAATTAATTTGCAAATTTGGATCTGTGTTTCCTAAACAAGGTTCTGTCTGGGCTCTTTCCAAATTTAGACTTAGGACTATGCTCCAAGAATCACTATATATGACTGAAAGGCTTAAAATACACCTTTGAGAAATATGAAACATAATTTGTCCTTTAGGGTGCTGCTAACTACAAAAATAACCCTTATTTATAGCCTTATGAATGATTTAATTCATAGAATGACATCATTCTCCAGTACACCCATAATCTACATTCTAATGTCCATTGGTGGATAACCTAAAGCAGGATGCAAGTTACTAGAACAAGAGAAAGAATAATAAAAATAGACAATTTCATTAAGCACTTATTATGTGCAAGGTACAACTGCAAACCATTTCTCCGTTTTAATTTATTTAATTCTCAAAAATATTTGAGAGATGACTTTGGCAGGGGCTTGCAAGCTTTGTGTCTATATTAAAAGCTGTGTTAGCCCTTCCTGGACTCTCATTCATTTAGACTGTCTTCCAAATGCCGCCATCTAAGAATTTAGGGAAAATTTCTAATAGTCTAATTGTCAAGAACACTGTGAGCCACACTTAACAGCAGAAAGCCTCCAGCCAACCATTAATTATTCCAAATGCACTAATTTTAAATCTAGCTGTGTGATCCCTAAGTGCAACATGTGAACTCTGAAATTTCTGTCTCTCTTTCAACAAATAGGGCATGCTCCAGGGAGAAGGCATTTACTGTTCAGTGCATTTAGATGAAAACTGACATTTCTTATCAGAATGCTTGAGCCCGGGCTAGTATGGTGTGAAATGAGACCATGAATTCATAATTTAACAGTTCAATTTCCAGCAGAGGTGGTGACATGAACACAGAATGTTCACACTAAGATCATTTGCAGCTTCATAAAAAGTTGTCTAAGATGGAGAATAGAATAGTTCCGGAGCAATCATGACAAGGCAATACAGTTTTGAAGGAAAGAGAGAAAACATGACTACTGAATTAAATAAAAAAGTCAGAGGCAACTCCAGTCTGGCTATTCTTTACAGTAAGTATCTCTTGAGCAGGCAATGTTTCAAGCACATAATGGCTTGAATTTTATGCAGATTACATATTTACACCATAATAAAATGGTGAATGGCTTAGTGCAGATACTCACTGCCAGGGACATAATTATTAATCAATATGGCTGTCTAAAGCTGTCAAGTCAGTTACTTGAAGCCACATATAAACTCAGAGTTCCCTGTTGTCATCCAAATTCTCTTCAGAACCGTGTTTTACAATTGAGCAACGGATGAGGTACAGCCAAAAGCCAGTAGCTTAAAAAAAAAAAAAAAAGAAAGAAAGAAAAGAAAAAGAGAGAAAAAAACTCTAAAGTTCTTCACAGAGCAGACACACAAGCACACATTCCTTGCACTGTATCTGTCTATACTGTTGGGTAAGCTGTCTGTCTTGCAACTGAACCATTTGTTGGAGGGTTGGCTTGATTTGTCATCTAAGACCATGCCCATAGCAGGCAAATGTGCAGCATGATTTACTTACAATCCAATATGTTCTTTTTTCCATTAGTTTAAGAAAGATCACCAACCAAAAAAAAAAAAAATTAGAACTTTTGTTACAACTTAATAAAAATTGAAATGGATTTACCTGTGCAGATCTGTTCCCAACACCAATGCCAGAGGGCTTGTGAGGTGCCACCAGACGCCCTCTTGACATTTACATCCCTCCTGCACTTTGGGGAAAAGGGAAAAGAGACTTTCTCTACCTCTTTAGGAAAAAGGAGAGAAGAGATGACCTTCAAATCACCTTGAAACTCTCATATTTGAAATCAGCTTTTCTTTTGTTCATCTTCACAGGAAGTAAAATTTTTATGTCTTACATGGGAAGTTGACCCTTTTTACACATGAGATTGGACAAATTCATAACCAATTTCTTTCAGATATGCCTTTTCTCTATGCCCCAGTCCTAATAAGAAAAGACAAATCTCAAAGGAAACTTAAAATATTTAATGACTTTGACTTTTAAACATAACCCAGATTAGATAATAATGGCAAGTGATAATTCAACACACCAAAATATAAAACTGAACAAACGACTCTTTTAGAAAGTTTGACTTCAGTAAACTCTCACAGATTTAGGACATTCATTGTAAGAAGTGAAAGGGATAATATAAAATTTAAGGGTCTTTTAGCCACTCCATTATGTTAAAGAAGAGAAAACTAATAAGCAAAATATTATCCACTAAATTTAATAGAAATGAACTCATTTAAAAGCACATTAAGTATTTATGAACACATATTATTCTACACATAACATGTAAAGATATATGTGGAAGAACTGACCTAAATTATACATTGATCAAAACTGGTCATGAGGTTTTTTTCTTTTAATATTTTTAATTTAATTTAATATTTTTTCTTTTAATATTTTTTAGTTAAATTAAAAAGGTAGATGGAAGCTATAAAGGCCAAAATCAAGCCATAGGAAAATTTTATTTGGGACCCTACTGAATGATATCTCGCTTGCCAACACCAGATGTCACCACCATGAAGATGAATTCTAAACAGTCTCATGTCTGTAGGTCATGGCCAAATGGCAAAGCCTACATTATAAGACTGCATCTTTTTATTTTTAAAAAAAATATTTATTTTATTTATTTAACAAGGTATAGTTAGAGAGAAAGAGAGGGAAAGAGAGAAAGAGAGAGGTTTTCCATCTGCTGGTTCACTCCCCATTAGCCACAATAGCTGGACTGGTCCTAGCCAAAGCAGGAGTCCAGAACTCTATCCAGGTCTCCCACCTGGGTAGTAGGGCCCCAAGTACTTAACCCACCTTCTGATGCCTTCCCAAGAGTATTAGTAGGCAACTGGATCAGAAGTGGAGCTTCTGGGACTCAATTGGCACTCCAATATGGGATTCCTGCATCATAGGCAGTAGCTTAACCTGCTGTACCACAACATTGGCCCCAAATTTTGGTGCAAACTCTTGAAATCATGTAAAGTTTATCAAAATATCCATTTTTTCCATGACCTTTATGAAGTACCCTTGTATAAGTTTGTGTTTTGAAAGACTGAGAATATAGCTTTAAACATATAAACAAGGTATATTTTAATGCCAATGCAAAAGTTACCCAGGTAAGTTTCTTGACTCCAACTGTGTATTTTTTCAACTTGCTAAATTCTAACAGACTAGAGTTTAAAGATTTCAAATTACTTTAATTAGGAAGAAACACGTGTAATAAAAGAGTCTCATAAGTAATGTATTACTTACTAAGAAGTTTATCTAACACTCTTTGAGATAAGGACATTTAGAGATCTTCAACCTCAAGATGAAGCATAAGATTAAATGATATCATAGTGTTGATAAGGAAAAAGAGGAAGAAAGGGGAAGAGGAGAGATTCTAGGCCTAGTGTTTGCACGCATGCATGCGTGGGGATCCTATTTGATTTTGAGAAAATAGTTATTATCGGATTGTCTCTTGTGACTGCTGATTAGTGGAAACAGATATCAACAATCAGGAAGCATTGAAACAAGGGTGAGTGTATGTTACGAATGCGGGTGCTTTCAGATTAGGTGCTGCCGGGCGCAGAAGTCCTGGATTCCTGTGACGGTGCTGAAAGTGCCATCTCTGAAGGACTGACAGGCTCCTTTTCAATATCTAAATACCTACCAGTCTTAACCACTCTCATCGTGTCCTGACTATTGTTCCCCACTATTTCTTGGTCACTCTTGTAGACAGACACCACATAGTCACTATTGTCAGCTTCTCTGAGAGCACTGGCTCAAGGGTTCCCACTGATGTTTAGTCCAAATCAAGTAAGGCATCTGGGCTTGATTCCAGATGCAGAAGGAATTAGAGAACAAAATGTCTGGCATTGCTACTCACTCCCAAAACATTCTCATGGCAAATGTTTGTTGCCTTAGAATTATATTCATTGATATAGATATGAGTAGTTAGCATTAATGACAAGGAAACCATTAACTACATCCATCGTTCCTCAAACCAAAAACCAAAGCTATTCCCTTCGCTCTGTCTCTTTCTCAGCCTGCCATCTATATATACACACACACAGTGCAGCTTACTAAAATCTACAGTAAATAATTTCATCTCTACTTGTTTGCATTTTCCTTTGCAAAAATCTTGAAAGAATTAGCTTTGCAGATCAAATATCACAATTGAGAGGGAAGGGAGGCTGTTTCAACTAGAAACAAGATTAGCTTTAAGGACTTGGATCGAATGAGCTGTGTCTAAGTAGGTGCATCTTTCAAGCCCATTAAAGCAAATTCAAGGAAATTTCTGCAGGGCACACTTAGGAGTTGTTTCTACGTGAACATAGTGAATCCTCTTTTAAATATCAAATTTCACACTAAACACTTCACTGATTTCATGTAGGGTACACTTGTTATTTTTAACCTGCCTGAATATCTTATCTTGCATCCTCTTTGGAGGTTACTCTACTTCTGTGGGGTCTTGGTGGAAGGCCCCATTCTGGAATTTTAAGGAAGTCAGGGGCTCCTTCAACATTCCCCATTGTTAAAATGATGCAATTTGTTCATTGTTGATATCTGTTTCCACTAATCAACAGTCACAAGAGACAATCCGATAATAACTATTTTCTCAAAATCAAATAGGATCCCCACGCATGCATGCGTGCAAACACTAGGCCTAGAATCTCTCCTCTTCCCCTTTCTTCCTCTTTTTCCTTATCAACACTATGATATCATTTAATCTTATGCTTCATCTTGAGGTTGAAGATCTCTAAATGTCCTTATCTCAAAGAGTGTTAGAGAAACTTCTTAGTAAGTAATACATTACTTATGAGACTCTTTTATTACACGTGTTTCTTCCTAATTAAAGTAATTTGAAATCTTTAAACTCTAGTCTGTTAGAATTTAGCAAGTTGAAAAAATACACAGTTGGAGTCAAGAAACTTACCTGGGTAACTTTTGCATTGGCATTAAAATATACCTTGTTTATATGTTTAAAGCTATATTCTCAGTCTTTCAAAACACAAACTTATACAAGGGTACTTCATAAAGGTCATGGAAAAAATGGATATTTTGATAAACTTTACATGATTTCAAGAGTTTGCACCAAAATAAATTTGTATATCTATATGTGCAGAAACATACTGACATACAAATATATTCATATAAATGTACATATTTCTATAATAGCTAGATACTAGATACAGAGAAAGGCTATGAAGGTCTCAGCCTCAAAATAAGACAGATCCCAGCTTTTAACATGTTGTGCTTTCTATAGCATAACAGTTGTTAAATGGATGTAGCACTCAAAAATTCAACCTAAGGCCTCATAATCTGACATGTATTTAACTCTTATAGTTTGCCCCTACATAATTATTATTCTGCTTAAGTGTCCTTTTGTAACCACAGTTGAAGTTTACAATTTACCTACCTGTTATATTCAATTACAACCAACAGCCCCTTGCTGAGCACCTTTTATACACCAAACTTTTGGCAAATGACAGAGGACAGAAAATTTTAAAAGAAAAGTAAGACAAGGACTCTGCCTCCAACGATCAACTATTAGAGAAAAGGAGAAAGAAACAAGAAATTACCCTGTGGCCATCAATATAATAACTGAGTAACTCAGAAGACAGTATGGAGGCTTAGAGGAGAGAGTAACATCATCTAGAGTGGGGATGAGAATTCTGAGATGGAGAAAGAGCTGCAAAGGAAGAGTACCATTCCCAAGAGCTGTCACTTAATCCCATTGATGTTATACAGGAAGGTAATGGGCTCAGATTTTAAGTTTAGAAATTACGCTCAAGAAATTGTGTGAAGGAGCAATTAAGAAGGGATAAGACAGAAGACAAGAAAGACAATTAGGCACACAGGAGACAGGACAGGTAAAATTTAGTGCCAATGAGATGAGTGTAGGTTGAGAGAGGAGTTAAGAATGGCTGTATGTTGTCTGAGTTCACCAAGAGGAGGAGCGAAGACAGGAACGAGACAGGAGATGGTTGATTTGGGGGCATGCCTTGTTTCTGAGGCTGGCCGATGGTTTTTGGAAATGCAAAGAAATGAGGTGTGAGGGGCTGCACCTACAGCAAAAGAAAGAGGAGTTGAAGTTTTCAGACGAATAAAAAGTATATCAGCTTTAATGGACAGGAACGTGTCCTGGTTTTCTTCTGGTCCTAATAATGGTTCCCTAAAAATTACATTCATTAGGGCTTCATCATTTTTGCAAGATATCAAACCAACAACTCCACCTGTCCAGTAACTAAACCAAACTTCGTTACATCCTCTCTTTGTATAGTTCTACCTGGGCTGAAGTGCAACCAATTTTCTTTCAATTTATTCTAAAGAACAATTAGTTATCTCCATTTCAATTCAGTTCAACTCAATTCAAGCAAATTTTACTGAATGTTTGCTTGTGATCACTCATTTGAAAAGGAAAAAAGAGAAATGAGAAAAGAAAAATAGAGGAAGAAAGTATAAAACTGAATTTGTAGTTACTGATTCTGTGATTGGCATTAAATATAACTTGTGATTGAAGAACTTTTAATTTGTATTTAAACTTTTTATGGTTAAGAAAGTGAGGATTGGGTCATAAGACAATTTTTATTATTTATATTTTAAATACAGTATTTTCCTTAAACAACAACCACAACTTTAGGTCGATGACTGACAATGAAGGTACAATCATTGCATAAAAGCATAACCACGGGTCGAATGAATGGCAGGAATCGTATACATTATACAGAAATAGCATCAAGCCAATTGGTCTTTGTTAGATGTGGGACTGAAAGTAGAAACGGATTCCTGGACAGCAACCAACAGGACTGACTGAGAAATCACTTGAAAGCAGTGAGCTCTTCCTGATTTTCTTGAGGGGAGCTTTTCTCTCTAAGGATTCCAGGAGACCCTGACATTAAGTAGCTTCTCTGTCTTACTACAAAGGCTGGAGGGGACTCTTCTCTGCTCCTGTTGAATGCTATTTGCTTGATGAGAAGCAATTGTGCTAATTCCTTGGCTCCTGGCATGCCATGCCTTGCATGTGCTGCTGGGTCTCACTTGTCTGTCCTCTAAAGTAGAGTTCAGCCATTCCCAGAACAACCGTGGGCACCAAACGGAGCTCAGCTCTCAGAGGTTAATTCACTGGCAGTTTGTATAAGGCACACTGCTCCGGCTTACATAAGTAAAGGAAACCACCATAGATCCCGCTCTTGGCTGGAAGACTCGGAACTTCTGATTACTGTTATGTAATAACAAATTCCTGGCTTACTCATAGCTTCATCAGCTCATAAGCAAACCATTCAACACTTAATGTCGTTAATTGAAGAAAATTTTACTCTACCAAAAGAAACAGAAAATTGCTCTAATCCAGGTGCTGATCAATCTGTACTTATTTCTTCACATGGAAGCAAACTTCTTATGTATTCTGAGCCTAGCTGCTCAGAGTTTTGGTTGGTAAATACTGGCGAAGTGTGTGTAGAATCAATATGTCTATAAAGGCATGAAATACAATTTAAGGGAGGTCAGTAGGCAGAGTGATTCTAAGGGGAAAATCCTTCCTTCAAAGGTGTAACAACATTTAGTCACATATTCTCTTGAAATAACAGATTCCGTAGCTATTCCTCCAGGAAATGAGTTTATGTAAACGAGAACATTCGGCTTTGTGCTGCTGCAGCCACAGAGAGTGCCAGATGTTCACAATCCCAGGGCTCCATTGCCTGATGTTGGTGAGTATTTCATAAACCCTAATATTGGAGGGATTCAGTACCTACAGAGTTTCCTTTTCCCCACACTGGAAAAAAAATTATACATTCTATTTCACTGTACCAATTTTATTTTTAAAATCTAGCTGCCTTCCGATAAATGCCACAATTCATCTTAGAATGGTATTTAAGGGACTTCGGTGGCACTGTGCCAGATTTATATTATTAGAACCTAGGCGTTTGCAAATGAACCTCTTTCAATTAGTGTTTCAGGAAGCAATTAAACTGTCTAAAGTATATTAATGAATACACTGGAATTGTGAAGCCGATCCCCCTAATATCCCATTATTAATGCACCATCTGCTTTGCTGCCTTAGGAGCAACCAGGATCTCTAACCCCCAGCCCACAAAACTCAATCATTTATTCAAAAAGGTCATAGAAGCATAAGTTGTCATCAAGCTCCATATTCTATACAACACGTGAATGGTGTATATATGCAAAGGATGTATTTTTCTCATATTTCATAGATGCAAATAAAGATGTGTACAGGTTCTTTTATATTTCTTTTTACTCCATATTCTGTTTAAAAACACTAATAGCCCTCTGAATAAATTCCTGGGTTTAGGCCGGTGCCGCGGCTCACTAGGCTAATCCTCCACCTTGCAGCGCCGGCACACCGGGTTCTAGTGCCGGTCGGGGCGCCGGGTTCTGTCCTGGTTGCCCCTCTTCCAGGCCAGCTCTCTGCTGTGGCCCAGGAGTGCAGTGGAGGATGGCCCAAGTGCTTGGGCCCTGCACCCCATGGGAGACCAGGATAAGCACCTGGCTCCTGTCATCGGGTCAGCGCGGTGCGCTGGTCGAAGCGCGCCAACCGCGGCGGCCATTGGAGGGTGAACCAACGGGAAAAAGGAAGACCTTTCTCTCTGTCTCTCTCTCTCACTGTCCACTCTGCCTGTCAAAAAATAAATAAATAAATAAATTCCTGGGTTTAATATTTCTGCTAAAAGCATGAGTGTCATATGTACACTCTGTGATTTGTAAGGATCTCATTGGCATCTCTGATGAGGTTGTCTTTTCCCATTAAAGAAGGGTGTAACTTGCCACTGTCTTGTAGTCTGCATCGGAGAGAGGGCCCAAGTGCTGTGCCATTGGCCAGTGCCTCTTGCCAATCCAGGCTTCCGGAGGAGCTTATGTCTACCTGAGGTACTTCCTTTCGTCTGTTCCCCAAAGGAAGCCACCGGATACAGACTGAAGAGAGAGGAGGGAGAGGAAGAAGGAAGGCCTTGTGTTTGGTGCTAATTTGCTCCATGCTGAGAGTCACCAAGTCTCCAATAATCATCTTTGCTTTGGTGAAAAACTGCTGCTGGGGCCGACGCCACAGCTCACTAGGCTAATCCTCCGCCTGCGGCGATGGCACACCAGGTTCTAGTCCCAGTCGGGGCGCCAGATTCTGTCCTGGCTGCCCCTCTTCCAGGCCAGCTCTCTGCTGTGGCCCGGGAGTGCAGTGGAGGATGGCCCAAGTCCTTGGGCCCTGCACTCGCATGGGAGACCAGGAGAAGCACCTGGCTCCTGGCTTCGGATTCTCACGGTGTGCTGGCTACAGCGTGCCAGCCACGGTGGACATTGGAGGGTGAACCAACGGTAAAGGAAGACCTTTCTGTCTCTCTCTCACTGTCCACTCTGCCTGTCAAAAAAAGAAAAAAAAAAAAACTGCTGCTGGGACAGTCAGAAGGCAAGCAGAAGACACATTGCCTGCTTTTACAAAACTTATAATTGGATAAAGGAAGGAAGACACAGGCCCATGGCAGAGTTGTAAGCTAACACATGGAGCTGTGCATGGAGCTACTAGAAGGAGTCTGATGGCGAGGAGGACCCCTGGAACATGTAGCATTTAGGAACATGGAGAGAACAGGACCCCTCCCCCTGAATCCTGGACTTCTCTTACCTTGTTGCTCATTAATTACTGTTATGGTGTGACTTGTTCATTCCTCAGTGCCCTTGGAGGGAGCATATACGTGAAGTCATTAGGAACCAGTGGGTCATATCAGCCATCCAGGTTGGTATTTTCCAATGGCAACCCCAGCAAACTTAATACAAGGGCATCATTCAGAATTACCAAGTGTCCAACTTTTCTTTTGGATTATAACCTCTTTGAGAACAAAAACAGTGTGGGTTTTGCTTACCTGTTTATTGCAAATCAATTGCACAATACGGGACTTACAATGGGTGTCCAATAATTATAGATTGAATGACCAAATTAGTATGAGCAAGTCAGAGAGGAATTTGGAAAATTTAAGAGACAAAAAGACACCTGGTCAGCCAGAGACAGAAGAGGGATTCTGATGACCCCCAGAGCAGGAGTAAAGGGTTTTTTAAAGAATCAGCAGGAAGTGGCAACAGCATAGGAAGCTAATGTGCTGTAAGCGGCCCCATCACGTCCTCTGCAGCAGAGGCTTTGGACACGCAGAGGCTCTCCCTACAAGGCACTCTTCAAGACCTAATGCAGAGAACTGACAAATTTGTGCACATACACGTGTGTGTATGCAGGCATGCACACATGGGCGCATTTCTATCCCTGCTCGTAGAGGAATGCTCTTGCCATTTCTTCGTTCATGGGTGGTTCCTCCACTGGCAGTGTAAATTCACAGGGGGTTCCCTTCATGAGCGTGGTCTGCTTCATTATTCATCAGCTATTTTAGAACTGAACGTTTCGAGGTTGAAAGTATGTTAAGGAGAGGCCAAGGATGGTGAGGTGAGAAAGCAAGAGGAGAGATGTGTGAAGACAAACGGACATTTGCTGAAACCAAACCTTATTATGTGCTGGGCTGTGCGCTGGGGATGCCAACCACACAAACTCACCACAGTAGAAATCACACCCGGGTTTGCAGCGGACACAAGGAGGCTCTGAGAGGTTGAGCCACTTGCACGGAGCTGTGCATCTGCTAAGAAGGCAGCTGAGGACTGACTCACATCTCTTGACTCCAAAGCCTGTATGTCCTTTGGCTTCATTATATTGCCTTTTATCCTGGAAATAATATAAAATCTGCACTGCCTTCTGTATCCATATTACGTTTTCCTTTCATTCCTATCTGTGATATAACTAGCCCTTTATAGGAGCTGGCCTGCTTGTCCTCTGCCAAGCACCTAGCATGTAAGAGCTAGCTTTAGGCTGCAGTGGTCTGCCAAGAAAGTTCCCAGGTTATTTCTGTCTTACGTATTCTCTATTCATCTCATTATGACTTCCTGGTTCCTCAGATGTTTGGCTCTTTCTCCTAGGCTCTGAACAACTAGAATGGTTTGTTGGATGACAGCTCCCCACTCTTCTCCGGGCTACTGATCCTCTAAGTTTTATATACTCCATGGCAGCAGTCTACAGAGACCCCCTTCCTCGAGCTCCACTATTACTTTTGCTGAACGTGCCTCCTGCAGCCTCATCAGCCAAGCCAATATTCTTCCCCTGAATAGAAGAGGGACATTGGAAGGTTTTTTTTTTTGTTTTTTTTTTATAAATACAATGTGAGAGAGAAGAAGGAACTTAGAATATAATGTGGTAGGATATAGGTGAACTGGAATTTAATATTGGCTGCCATGATTGGAATATGTCCTCCCAAAATTCATATGGTGGAAATTTGGTCAACAATGCAGCTGTGTTGAGATAGGATTTGGGAAACTGTTGGGTCATTAGGGCTCTACCATTATGAATGGATGCATCTTCCATTGGGTTAAAGGATTATCATGGGAGTGGCTTTGTTATAAAAGTAATGCCCCTGGCTGTCTTGCTCTGTCTCATCATATGATACCTTTTGCCATGTATGGCACAGCAAGAAGGACCCACCAGATGCCAAGGAAATGCTGAAGTCATTCTCTTGGACTTCAAAGACCCCAGAACTATAATAATTAAATTTATTTTCTTTATACAATATCAAAATGAAAAGGATCTAGACACTGATCATCCAGATATACAGCATAAAGGAAGGCGCTGATTTTCCATGATTACAAAAACAAGGTGCTGCAAGAGGCATTTCTGAAGTTCCTTCTATAATTCTTCATTAAAACAAACATAGCAACACAACAATGAAATTGCTTGCACTTTGTAATCTTTTTTTTGAAAGTTATTGATGACTCATCAGAGAATAGTAGCTCTTTCATATACTTGTTTGGATTTTAAAAATCAACTTTGGGGTAATAAATCATACTGCTCTGATTATTAGAAAAGTGTACTTCATAGATACAATACAGTTTAGTCTGGAAGCATTAAGGAAGAGAAAAAATAAGGTAGGAAACAGACATCTGCTAACGTAGTGACATACCAAATGCACCCTGTGTGGACACAATACCTAGTTTCAGGTCTGCATATGGTGCCTGTCAATATCGTTCCCTTGGAATATGCAGTATTTCATGGCCTTTTTGGCAAGCATTAATTCTCAGTACCTGCACAGAAGATAAACTAGATGTGAATAAGAACCCAAGGAGCTTAATCTAGAACCTGCAGGAGTCCTGCTCTTGTAGGCTTTGTAACTGACTTGGGGGTAGCAAAGAACTGACTTCTTGTATCAGATAACTGATTATATATATAATATATACAAATACATATATATATTATATATATAGTCTAATCAGTAGTAAGGTTACAATGGTTTTACCAATATTCCTTTTTTTTTTTTTTTTTTTGACAGACAGAGTGGACAGTGAGAGAGAGAGACAGAGAGAAAGGTCTTCCTTTTGCCGTTAGTTCACCCTCCAATGGCCACCGTGGCTGGCGCACTGTGGCTGGCGCACCGCGCTGATCCGAAGCCAGGAGCCAGGTGCTTCTCCTGGTCTCCCATGCAGGTGCAGGGCCCAAGCACTTGGGCCATCCTCCACTGCCTTCCCGGGCCACAGCAGAGAGCTGGCCTGGAAGAGGGTCAGCCGGGACAGAATCCGGTGTGCCGGCACCACAAGGAGGAGGATTAGCCTGTTGAGCTGCGGTGCTGGCCTATAGTCCTTTTAAAAATGGATAGTCTCAGGGCTGGCCTTGTGATATAGTGGGGGAAGCCACTGCCTGTGACATTAGCATCACATATGGGTGCTGATTCAAGACCCAGCTGTTCCAATTCTGATCCAGCTCCCCAATAACGTACCTGGGAAAGCAGCAGAAGATGGCTCAAGTGCTTGGGCCCCTGAATCCATGTGGGAGACCCTGAAGAAGCTCCATGCACCTGGCTCAGCCCTGGTCATTGAGGCCACCTGGACAGTGAACAAGCAAGTGGAATATATCTCTTCCTCTGTCCCTCCCTCTCTTTCTGTAACTCTGATTTTCAAAAAAATAAAAAATAAACCTTTTTTTTAAAAAAATAGGACAGAAAAAAGGCAGAAGGAGAATAGATAAAAATGATTTTTCTTCTTCAACTTCAGTTAAACTAGTTTTCTAGCCATCAGTTTTTCAACCTTTCCCATCGGAATATCTGCAGCATATAGGAAAACAATTTAGTTGTTGTCTCTGGAAGGCCTTGGGAAAAGTACACACCTGCTCTGGAGTTATATCCTAATAACTTCTCATTAATAGATTTGAAAGGATTAATGTTCCTGGTAATTTGGCTGGCAACACGGTTTGCTTCTCCTTTTCCCAAGTCAATACCACTCTCCATTATCTTCTATCCTTTAAATAATCTTAGAAATTCAACTCCTTCCACTAAGCTTTCCCTAAATGACTAGAAAAAACTGTGATATCAATCCCCATCCCAGCCATGGAAAATGACCAACCATTCTGCTTTGCCAGAGCTATCCCAATTCTTAGCACTGAAGCGTCACATTCTAGGAACCCCCTCACTCCAAGGTAAGTAGATTATTATTGAACATATTACTTCCAAGAGATGTTATTTTGAATGTAAATTTTCATTACTTCCAGTACAATTGGCCTTATGCACTCAGAGTGCCTCCTGAATACAGAAGAGGAGCCCAGTAACTTGTGGCTTGTTTCAAGAAGTTTTAGATCTCAGAGCCACCTGTTATTTAGTGTTGTTGGCCAGACTACATCCGGCACACTCAAACAATTCCTCATCCACAGAAAGGAATTTGGGGCAAAGCATCAACAGAACAAGGCTTAATTCAGATTCTGATTAGAAAAATGAAAAACCAGCAGCTTTTACTAATTCTTGGATATTTACTTTATCTGGCATCAATCCATCAACAAACAAGTATCTATTCAGAACCTCTTTTGTTGGATATTAAAAGCAGGAGCTCATAACGGATATTTGAGAGGAAAATGTGCTGGTTTCTAATACAACTTTGGCAACTGCTACTTGTCTAAGTTGAATATTTGCTTAATCCCTCTGAGTTTCCATTTCTGTATCTCTAAAATGGAAAGAATCATATCTACATTACAGGAAAGCTATGAAAATTAAACAAAGACTGGTGAAGGTGTCTTGTAAATATTAACTAAATTTAATGAATGGACCCAGGCTTGTGTTCAGTATAATAAAGGGAACACAAAGAAGAAGAAAATTTAACCTTCAAGGTCAAGTGAGAACTGTAACCTGTTTCATCCCCTGTGTTAGCCATTTTAACCTAAATCCAGAGTGCCCATTACCACCTGCACATCTGAGCTTTCCACATTGATAGTTCCAGCCAGGAGCTCCCCTTGAAGCTCCTGTTCCACATGTTGAGGTTCATTGGATGACTACAAAATTCGTTAAACTCTACAGTGAGTCAAAACCTAAGCTCTCTTTCCTCTCTAATATTGTTCTCTTCCAATCTCTCAGTTACATCACCTTCCAACTAGCTGTGCCTGCCAGAAACTATGGGAGAAATCCTTGGCCTCTTCCTCTTCTTAACCCACACAGCCAGGCTGTCAGGAATCTGTTCATCTCACCTCCTACATCATTCCAACTTCTCCATCTCCATCTCCCCTACTAGTCCCCCTGATCTAAGCTGTCACCATTGCATTTCTAGACTGCTACCATTAAGTCCTAAATGATGTTCCAAAACTTTCCCCAGAAGTCTTACTCTTGTCTAATCCTTTCTAAGACAGCTCCAGTGTGAAATCTGCAAAGGAAAAGGGGAGTGAAATGCCTTTCCCTGCTTCAAAACCTTCAAAGGTTTCCTACTGCTCAAAGAATAAAGAGCAAAATCCTTCAACCAGGTCTAAGGGACCTTACTTGCCTGAACTCTGCCACCCATTTCCACCTTCTCCCACAGCACACAAATGCCACTCTCAGACTCACACTTTCTGTTTCCTACCATGCAGACTTGTGTACATGCTGTTGCCCATGGCAAGCATTCTCTACCTTTTTCCTGTCCTTTTCCTAAACAACTCCCATGTATCCTTTCAATTTTAACTCAAAAAATTTTTTTATTGGTGGAGCATCATAAAGTTCTAGAGTGACCTATATTTATGATTAGAAAAGCATTTGAAATAGTTCTTAATTTTACGCCATTTTCAATTACTTAAGGTCTGTGTCCTTCACCAGACTTAAAGATCTATGAGGGTGGGTCTACATTTGCTTGTACCAAGGATGCCAACACAATCCTTGGAAAATAGTAGATACTCCATAATAAGTCACTGATAGCTGAGTGGATGAATGGATAAACAGTAAATATTAAAAGCCAAATATTTGTCACCAAGTGTCAAAGTGTTCAACAAACAAGGAGAAGGAGAAACAAGCTCCCAGAGAAGGCAGTGACCAAAGAAGGGAATGATTGAGAGAGCAGGACAGGTTTAGAAACTGACAGCTACAGAGGCAACAGAACTGAGTGTGCTGTCCAGATATTGGTATCAACAGGTAAAGCATCTTGGAGACTGGAATAAGTATTTCACAGAGGATGAAAAGATTCATTGCCTTCCATGGGAGAATCATCATAGGAAAGGCAGTGTGCCCATCTCAAAGCCTGGAAGGATGCACATCATTTGTCTTTATTTCCAACTATGATTGCTACTTCAAATGCATGATTTAAATTAAAGCAAAACCTGAAAGATACCTGAATGGATAGTGATGAGCAAAAGTTCTTTCTGCAGGAGAGGGGCTGTCATCTGTTTGTTTGGGTTGATAGAGGCTTTTGATTCACTCTATAGAGACAAATGACTCTATGTCTCTCTGCCAGTCACATTATTAACTATCGTGGCATTTTATTTCTAAGTCAGGGGATAATCTGAGGCCAAGCAAAGAAGAAGCATTGAGAAGAGGCCTTGCCACAGGCTGCTGAGCGCCTGACATTTCAGAATGAAGAGTCATTACCTCAGAAATATTCTGAGCACTCCTCCCATCCTCCAATCAGGGAACTGTTACAGTCAGATCCGACAGTAAGTGTGTTCAATCGGCTAGCTCACCGCAGGTAGAGGGAATCATATTGTAAGCATTAAACATAATTAAAGCCCATTCCTATCTTAGTTATTGACAAGGATGCTTTGGAAAACCTATCAACATCAAAACAACATCTCGTGCAGCCTTCAAATGAACTGCAGAGACTACATGTTAAGAAAGGGTTTAAGTAGAATGAATTGGGAAAGAGGAGAAGCTACAGTGGAAGTAGTCATGGCTCAAAACTATGTGATTCAACAGCAGGAATTTAAGGTATTGTGACACCAATGTAGTCCAGAATCCAAGTTGCCTTTACAGAGACTGTGTATAGGTTACAGTGAGAAGAGGGGTTGGAAACAAATTACATATCCAAGAGCAGATAGATTAGGGGTCTGGATGACAATAGTTCTAATAACATTTAAAGGTTTTTTTTTTTTTTTTGTTAACTTGATGCCTTGATTCTGAGAAGAAAGTGTGAGTTCAACTGGCAGAGTTGCTTGGGTCACAAGTGTTATTGTAAACACCTATGCCTTTGTCCCAGAGTATGACAGGGTTCGATATCTTTATTGCCTATTCAATATTGTTATTGATGGCTGAGATGAAGGCATTGGCAATGTGCTCATCAAATTTGCAGACGCTACTAAGTTAGACTGATTTGCTAATACCCCTTCAGAACAGGAATAAAATTCTGACCTTGGCAAAGTGAACCGATTCTGTAGGGAGTCAGTTTGGGGCAAGGAAAAATAAATAAGGGTTCTAAGCTGTTCACAAACTAAATACAAATGGCCCAGGTACAGAAGTCAAACTTCCCTCATCATCTTTTTTTTCAGATCTTCACGAAAGCCGAATTACATTTTAGGCACCAAACTTGGAAAAGAATGTGAGTAAACAGGAAGGAGTTCAGAAAAGTTCAATGTGAACACAACCAAAAGGAAAATGACACATCATGGCCTAGCATACAGTGTGTTATAAACATTTACTTTAATAGTGAAAGAAGAAAGGAATGAAGGAGAGGAGGAAGGAAAGTGGGAGAAAAGGATGGAAGGAAGGAATAAAGAGAAAAAGTAGAAAGTACGATGGGAGAAAACCAATGAGTTATGGGTAAAATCTGGTGGCATTTAAGGGAAAATTCTTCACTCAGACCAGGAAGAGTAGATACTCATCAAATAAAATGAGACTGCAACAAACAGTTTCTGTGACCATCTTAGCACTGAAATTTTACCTGATTTCGTAATTGGTATTTCCTGCCATTCAAGATAAATTACACAGCATGTGCATCCATGGTTATGGGGAAGGAATGAGATCAGGTTTCATCTTCCTTGTGCTCCAATGTATGCCTTAGTCCTTGATGGTGCTCTTCAATCTTTCTTCTCAGAATGCCACACTCTTCCCTCATTCCCTCGAGATCCTGAAGATGCTGGCATTTCTACTTTAAAGTTGAAAACACAGGTAAGTCTTCAAATGTTTCATCTCAGATCCGAATCAGAATGGAAGCAGGATTGAAGACGGGTTTTGATGCTCCTCTGACACTGGCAGCAGCACTGGATGATATCGTCACTTATAGAGGCTGGAAACTTGTCTGAGATGGGCCAGACCCATGGCTGATTAAATCAAACTATCAAGGAGTGGTCCCGGAAAATTGTTTGTTTGTTTGTTTGTTTTTTAAGCTCTTTGGATGTTTCCAATACACAATCAAAATTAAGAGCTATTCTCTTTTAGGATATTTAGCTATTTTGGTTTCTTCAGTCCCCCTACCCCCAGAAGAATCCATCCAAAAACCAGCCTGAGGTGGGCCTTGACACATTTTCTGTACTTCAGTAAGGAACTGATCGAATGGACGAAGAAGCACTTCTCATGTCTTAATGTACTTGCAAATAAGTCACTTGTAGTTCTTGTTAAAATATGGGCTCTAACATAGTAGGGATGAGATACATGGGCTTGAGATTCTGCACATCTAACCAGCTCCCACGTAATGCAAATGCTACATGTCTGTGGACCATGAGAATAGCTGCAACTATAACTTCAAGCCTACACTAACCAATCAGCAGAGCCTTCCACCAACTTTAGCAACTCCTGAGGCATAATGTTGGTTTTAAATTAATGGAGGCCATTAGCTTACACTCCTGGCTCTCTGAGGCTTTTGTTGTAATTCTCAATCCATAAAACGTGCAGTATCTCCTAACAGTACCTCGAAAAGTATTCCTCAGACTCTAATGTAAATGTTAATCACTGGAGGATCTCTTTGAAGTGCAGACTCTGGGTGCACAGACCTGATGTGGGGCATAAGAGTCTATTTTTAACAAGTTCTCTGGTGATGTCATGCTGCTGTTCCAAGAACCACATTTTGAGTTAAAAGGGATCTAGGAAATGTTTATTGGACTTCAAATATTGTGGAAACTGAACTTTGCAATCCTCAACTCAAGAACTTTCTCGGCTAAGCACGGACTCAGTTAGGTCCCCAAACCCAGATTCTTGGTCTCTTTTAGCAAACAACTAACTCCCAGGCACATAATCCAACTCTGGCAATAATTTCCCTGCATGATAAAACCCTGGTTTTTAATATACTTGAAGTTAAAGGCGGGGGGGGGGGGGGAGGCAATTAACTCATTCCAAGCCATAAAAACACTGTTTTAAAGAGGGCACTACAGCCATATGTAAGATTTTTAGAATAAAATCCTATGACGTGTTCATCCTCAATCACTAGAGCTCTAGCATGCACTATGGTTTGCTTGATCTCAGACAGTCAGAAGAAATCAAACAGCAGGAGAGTTCTGGCAAGAATGCAAGGATAGACATCAATTGTTCAAGACAGAACTGTTTGGCATCATCCCCGTTGTTCTCAATGCCATGAGTTCATCTTTTTTAAGAAGTGGACTCAGCACTAAGAGTAATATTGGATATTTCCCCTCAATTCAACATATGGAAAGATCAGTGGAAAGTACTCAGGAAGAAATAAGGACAAGCACATTTGTCCACAAGCTGTGTGACTTGGTGGCCAGACTCAACACACCACTGAGTTTGCTGTGAATGTGGGATAGTATCAATTCTCCTTGAAACTAGGTTCTGTCTTCTAAAGAGTGGGGATATTTATCATGGATATATAATAAAGATCAAATAGGTGCAAGGGCTTAGAAAAAAAGGTACTTTGCATATGTTAGAGCTTCTTAAGGTTTGCACAGGAAAGGCCACCAGATTCAATCTTTTATTTAATAAATATTTATCGAGTGTCCACTGTGAGTCAGCAAACATCACAGGGATGATTCCTCATAAAGCTTCAATCCTTAAGACACACATAAGTTTTAAGTCACATAGAAAGGCCCCATGCTTGGCAGCATCCCAAGTCACTGCCTGGCAATGGTGACCATCAAGGGCAACCTAGTATATATAATTACGTGTGTGTATGTGTGCACGTGTGCACATGTGTGGTATGAGGTTGTTGGATAAAGAGGTGAGGGGGTTCATTGATTTACTCTTTGGGGCCAAGCCAAGTTAGACACTGTATTCTAAGCCATGAAGGGCCATCATCATGTATGTTGCATGGGCTTTGTCTACACACTAACATGGGTCCCAATCTCACCTTTGCTTTTGCTTAATTGCCGAGTTACTGGAATGTCACTTATGGTGTTCAAGCTTTAGTTTCCTCATCTATAGTATATAAATATTTGTAAATTCTATCATTAAAAAAATGAAGACCAGGACATGCAAAGAGATGTTTTCCTACAGACAACTCCCATATACAAGGCAGCAGCCTCATTCCTCGCTGCTGGAATCACCATCTTTTGTTGTTCTTTCCTGAAGTTGTTGTTGTGACTAGACTGGCTTCAAGAAGGTGAGATTTCTACTATAAAGTCTTGGCTCAAAGGAGGAGCCAAAATTCCTCTTTTAAAATGTCCTAATGTATAATGTGAGGAAGGTTATGAAATTAACAGTGTATGCTTTGCTTAGAATCTCAAACTGACAGTGAGAGAGTGACAGAGACAAAGAGAGTGACAGAAGCAAAACTCTGCACAGGATATACCTTGAAAATACATGGATAAGATGCAGCTTGCCATCTGAGTTTCCCTGAACCTGGGCCCCATCCTACCAATGGGCAGGGACCCACAATCAAACATCTATCCCCAATTTTCAAAAAATCCCATGAGTCTGCAAGTCTTCCCTCTCTAATATCTGTTTTCCAAATTCTAGTCTGTTCTGGCTAAACCTAGGCTCTTATGCCCTACTCCTTCCAGAGATACTATAACCAGCCTCAGACTATTGTAATATAATTAAGTACTCCTGATTATTTATAATCACATAGCTATACTCAATAGGTACTAGCTAATGTTTTCGCTCGTTCTTAATATGAATGAGATATTTTAACTGCCAGTATCAAATATTTGTGGAAAGGATGTGCATGGTGACAGATGAGCCACACTGACTTGTTAATGATCTTGGCATCCCTTGGTATTCTTCCTTGGGCATGAGAAACCTTCTTTTTTTCAAACTTTTTATAATTTTTTTGATTATTTATTCATATAAGAGACACAGAGAGAGTGCTGGTTCATTCCCCAAATGCCTGCAGTGGCTGGAGGGGGAATGAGGCTGAAGCCAGGAGACAGTATCCAGGAACTCCAAATCTATCTTCCACATGGGTGGCAGAGACCCAATTACTTGAGCCATCACTGTTTCATCGTAGCGTCTGCATTAGAAGAAGCTAGAAACAGAAGCCAGAGCTGGGAACTGAACATAGCTACTCAAGGATGATAGCATGTTAATCTCTAGGCTACACAACTGCTCTGGTCTTGATGACACCTGCCCAGAGCCAATAAAGCACAAAGTCCCACACTATTGTCATCAATGTCCATTTATCAATCAACACAATTTAAGACATAGAGAGTTACACAAGGTTCCAAAAAATTCAGGATCCAAGATGTGATCAGAAAGCATTCAAAAACAAGAAGGTATACTGCCAGTGGCATGCAGTTGGTACTAGCTGGTCCTGGCAGCTGTATTTCTTACACACCAGAGAGTGAGTAATAACACTCTCTTTAACGCCTTTCTTCAGAAGAGGATTATGAAACACACAGTTTCAGGAGCCTCTGCAACATGCAATGAGTTTAGTCACTGGGATTTGTGATGACAACTCTCAATGAAAGCAGAAAATATCAAAGGTAGGTCAATAGTATAGATTTCTCCCTTTTTAACATTGTCTTAATGATCACAAAGAGGGCTGTTCTGTTTTGATATCTTTTTGTTACATTCTAGTTGGTGTTTCATGTTGACCTCCAAACAATTTATTTCATAGGAACAGCTCCAGAAGTACTGCTAATGAGTGCAAGGGATGCTGTTCTCACAGGCTGTCTACTTCCAAAGGAGATGGAGGGGGTGGGGAAGAAGCCACGGCCTCTCATCTTTCTCAGGAAAACAATCCATTGATTTTGGCCTAAGTCAAATCAACATAATTATGTCTCAAAATGTTCTTGAAAACGCTTTGTAGCTACTCAGGAAAGAGAACAAATGCCCCTTTGTTCCAATTTTGGAATGCAAGCTGTGTGCTTAGCCTCCACTGCACACTGTACAGGGCAAACACAGGAAGCTTCCATTGGATTTTCCACTTAAATGGTTTGGCATAAACTCGCATTAGGCAGGCTCCGGGACAGAAACCTGGAGCACCGTGCTTTTGGCCAACTACAGCCCAGAAGTCGAGCCACAACCTTCAACCCCACTGCACTGCAGAGCGCTGTTGTGAGAAGAATGGGAAAACACAGGACCGCTGCCTTGTTGTCTACCACATGCTTAATTACGAAGTTCTCATTTTGGTTCTGCAATTAGGAAAAGCAAAACATCCCCGACAAGAGGAACTATGACAAAAGGTCAGTCCTGAGAAGTGATTGATGCATTCCCATAAGGAGAAGACTCTCATTCCAAGCCTGGCTGTGGATAAACACACTTATCTCCCTCCCCATGGTGGAAACACAGCTTTCTGCAGTCAGTGAAGTGGCACAACCTGGCCCAGGGCTCCCCTGGGGCTGTGGGGAAGGCAAACAGCCGCCTGTGTGGCAGCTGCTGGGCAGAAGACAAGCCTCCAGGCAGGGCTGCAGCCATCACGCTCCCATTAGGAAGCTCATCACTTGCTGTCAGAGGTGAGTTCTCCAGATGCGCTGACATTGCTCACCAGCCTCCCCCAGACACACACTGGGCTCTGCCCAAGCAGCAAGTCCCAGGCTTGCAGAGCAGGGAAACCACCACAAAGCCTCAGGCTATTTCCCAAAGCAGTGAGGCAGGGGTGGAGGGTGTGTGTGTGTGTGTGTGTGTAAACACTGATGGTCTGGTTACAGAAGAGAGAGGGGACTTTATTTCCCTCTGCACTTCTGTTTTCAGTGTTTGGAACCAATGACAGGTGTCAACTCTGCAAATTCCTTGGCCAGATCAAGAGGAGGAAGAACTATAACCAAGAGAAACCACCTAGTGCCACTCTCCCTTTTCTGTGCCTGAGTTTCTGGTACTGACAATGCCAACGCAGGGACTCCAGGCTGCACTCTCTCCCTCCACGATGCCTCTCCTCAATTGTAAGTCCATAGTGACTACAGTTCTCTAGTTTTGAACTCGGGAGTGCCGGCACAACCAAACTCAGTGACTGCAGAAGTTAAACAGGCTACAAGCTACCCCACAGAGTGCTAAAACTCTATACAGAGATCCTATATTCAGAAATGAAAAGGAGGGTAAAGAGAGGAAAGCCTGATCTTTCCTCCCAAAAAATTTAGCTAATGAAATAATGTGGCCTGACAGTCTCCTTTTGGCTCCTGTGGACATCCTATGCAGCCACCATGATCTAAATAATTCAACAAACATTAGGCACATCCTATGGTGATTAGGCACATTCTATGGTGGGGCTTTAAAATGTTGATGCAAAACAGAATTAAATGATAAATATAAGATAAATATCTTGATGCAAAAAATTTGAAATCCATGCACAATTTTTTCAGAATATTCATTTTCTATAAACTTTTAGAAAATTTATTTATTTGAAAGGCAGAGTTACAGAGAGAAGGAGACACAAAGAGAAAGGTCTTCTATCTGCTGGTTCACTCCCCAAATGGTTGCAATAGCCAGAGCTGGAAACCAGGAGCCAGGAGCTTCTTCTGAGTCTCCCACATGGGTGCAGGGACCCAAGCATTTGGGCCATCTTCCACTGCTTTCCCAGGCCATAAGCTTAGAACTACATCGGATGAGGAGCAGCCAGGACACAAACTGGTGCCCATATGGGATGCTGGCACCACGGGCAGAGGCTTAGACTACTACACCACAGTGCCAGTCCCTCTACAAACTTTTTGAAGACACTTCATATGCCTGGGTTTCTATTTTTGTTTGCACTGAAATAAACATATCTTTTAATTCCATTTCCATGAATTTTATCATGTTCCTCATACATGGTAATCAAATATGAATGAAATAAAGATACTTCCTCCACCAGTCAGGGTTCTTGATTGCAAACAGACTTAAACTTCAAAGTGGTTTATCAGAAGAATACTACGTAGTTTGCAACTGCAATGTGATAGGCAAAGCCAGCCTCAGAAAATGGACAGGATCCAGACCCAAAGGCAATATTACAGCACAGGAGTGGTTTAGATGGGACAAAATTGACATCACTGTTGCACGTTACAGGCCACTACTAACCCAGAGCAAGCAATCCCACTGGAGGATGGCTCTTGCCACCACTAACACCAAAAGAAATTCTCAAAGCCACTAATTATGGGTGTCAATGCTCTAGATTAAGATTCCAGGTAGCACCGTGCCATCTGATGATGTAAGTCCTGGCCCATGCCCTATTGTTGGGAGCTGAAGAGGATTTTTTTCTAGGCTTTTGTGTCCTCAATAGTCAAAAATAGGGTTTCCCACCATAACTTACATAACAATGAATTCTACTAGAGAAAAGGTGTTAAAATGTTAAGACAGTAAAAGAAAAAACAGGAAAATGTCTATCAAGAGCTTTCCTATGAAGTAGTAGTTGTAAATGGAAACCAGATTATGCATAGATATAAATAAATATAAAACCTGGGACTGGCATTGTGGTGTAGCAACACTGGCATCCCATATGGGTGCCGGTTTGTGTCCCTGCTGCTCCACTTCCAATCCAGCTTCCTGCTGATGGCCTGGTAAAAGCAGTGGAAGATGGCCCCTGCCATCCACATGCAAGACCTGGATGAAGCTCTTAGGTCCTGACTTCAGCCTGGCCTAGCACTGTCCATTGCAGACAACTGGAGAGTGAATGAGTGGATGGAAGATCTCTCTCTCCCTCTGAAATTTTGATTTTCAAAATAAATATATAATCTTTAAAAGAACAAATAAATACAAAACCAACAAGTTAGGACAGATGCTATCAGGGAGGGGCTGGTAGTAGATCTTTCCACCCCAAGAAAGGAAATACTACTCTGGCTAAGGGTTAACGAAAATCACATTCAAAGAACTTTTAGCTGAATATTGAATGATAGATGGAATTTCTAAAGGTTGGAAAAGATATTCCAGGAAACATCTCCTATAATGGGGAAGACCTTCCGAAATGCAAAATGCAACTTCAATGACTAGAGGATTGGATGACTGAATAGATAGTTGTGAGACAGTTTGAGCGTTTCATCTGCTAACTGTGTTTCCCAGTGAATCAAGAGTTCTTCTAAAGCAGAATGAATTCACAAGGCACTCAGAGAAAGTGAGATGCATCACCTTATTTTTAAGTATTCTCCAAGGCAAAAATAGAACAGGACACGTTACACCTCATCAGGCTCATCCTAACTTCATTCATATTATGAATAAGAAATCAGCCTCATGCTAATCCCTAGCCTTGATGCTTTCTAACACGTGTTGTAAACTTGTTTCAGCACCAAAAAAAGAGATGCAGGCATAAATACAGATAGAACCACGTGCGGAATGTTGACTTATAATTGAGTGTGGTAGAATAGCTGCCTACAATTAATCAATCAAACAACTAAATTTAATGAATCAATCATCTCATATGGACTTAAGGAAGATCTATTATAGAATGTTTATGTGAGGGAAGGAAATACTGTCCATAATGTGCCTAGATAACTAAAGTGACCACCAATACTAGAATCTAAATTGACTTGCTTTTATCATATTTTCATACAAAATTACTGCTGGAATTTTCCATATGAAAAAAGAGATAAATATACAAATTTGTGAGTAGGATTTTTTTTTCCATAGAAACATAGACATTCTAACATCCTTGTCTAAAAGAACTAAATGGCAAGCAGTCTGGAGCAGTAGATACATAAAGAACACTAGAAAGGTCTAAAATGAGGATCAGAGCATCTATGACTCAAGGGAATTGTGGGAATTATCTTCAAATATTTGATGGACTGCAAGGAAAAATTGGCAAAAATTAAAGTAATCCTGTGGATTCATCTCCAGAGAAAAGTGGAGCTAGTAAGATTGTTCACTCAGAAGTTGGATAACAACCAGTTGTTACAACAATGATTGCTGAAGTCTCTCACATTTCTAAGATGAAATGGGCAGCTGGGATAACTAAATATTGATTCATCTAAATCTCCTTGAGGTCAATATAAGAACATTTATATAAATAATTTTGGAAAAATAAATGTTATTGACTCAGCAAATGAACAATTTCTGCATGAAGATTAGATTAAGTGAGAGCAAGTGCTTGGCTTCTTTGAGTAAGTGATTCTCACCGAAGTCTCACCACAGCTTAAAAGATTCTGTGCTATTGGTCATCTAATTACTCCTTGATGTCAGAATAAAGACATTTCTGTGCATAATTTCTGAAAAAATAAATTACTTCCTTAATAAGCAATTCTTCCATAAAGATGAAATACAATAAATTAAGGTCTTGGGTTCCCTTGTCAAGGTCTGAATGGCATTAACTGCCCCCACCTTTAGATTTTCTGATTATCTCTTCTTTTCATTTTCAATTTTAAAAATTTTATATATTTGCAAGGCACACAGAAAGAGACAGTCAGACAAACAGGGAGAGATTTTCCATCTGCTGGTTCACTCCTGGCCTCCAGTATGGAGCCATGAGCCTAGAACTCCATCAGGTTACCCATATGCATAGTCAGGATCCATCCCCCATTGCTTCTCAGGCTGGGTATTAGCAGGAAGTTAGAATCAGAAGCAGAGCCAGGACTCAAACCCAGACACTCTGATATTCGATACAGGCGTTATATGTGGGGTCTTAACCCCTATGCCTAACACTTGCCCCTTTCTGAACTTGTGTTCTACCACCTTCTCTCGGTCTCTGCCATGATCATACTGGCTGCTTCAGATATGCCTGCGAAATGACTGTAAAATATATTTGTGCTATGTTGCACATCAACAAAACTTATCATGCAGGTAAAAAGAAGAAAGAAAAAAAAACTATTAAACACAAGCAGAAAAACTAACATGATATTTAAAGGGAAAAGTATAACCTTAGATTAGAAAACAGAGGTGCTGAAAGTTAAAGGTCTAAATGTCTATTTTAAGAAATTAGGAGATGGAAAGAAAGAAGGAGAGGGAGATATTGAGATTGTCCATCCATTGGTTCACTCCCCAAATGGCTGCAATGGCCAGGGTTGGGGCAAGTGGATGCCAAAAACCCAGAACTCCCTCCAGGTCCCCCTCATGGGTGGCAGCACCCCAAGCACTTGGACCATCTTCTTCTGCTTTCCCAGGCACATTAACAGAGAGCTGGATCAGAAGCAGAGCAGCAAGGACTCGAACTGGGTTCCATAGGGGATGCCAGCATCACAGGCAATGGCTTAAACTTCTTTGCCAAAATGCCAGCCCCAGAACTCAATATTAAAGAGATTCCCTCAACCTTTTGCAGTCAATTTCCATACTCAAATACCCACCCAAGAAATCAGTGATCTGCTTTTACCAAGATAACTTTTTTCTAAAATTTTGTATAAATGGAATCATATAGCATATAGACAAATATGTTAAATTTCTTTCATTTGGCATGATGTTTTTAGAATTTGTCCATCATGTTGTAGGGTAGTAGTTTAATACTAAGTAGTATTCTGTGGTATATACTATTCATTCACACAGTCACCATTTAATGGGTATTTCAGTTGTTTCCAAGTTGTAGCTTTGATGAATAAAGCTGCAGTGAGCACACAAGTACATACAAGTATTTGTGTGGACAAACATTTTTGCTTGAAGTATATGCTTAACTACATGAAATGACAAATAGATTTTCAGATGAGATGTATTGTTTTTCATTGTCACCAGCAATATGGGAGAATTCCAGTTGTTCCACATTCTTGTTATCATCTAATATTGTCCATCTTTTTAATTTTAACTATTCTAATAAGTGTGCAATGATGTCCCTTTGTAATTTCAATTGAGACTTTCCTGCTATTCAATGGTATTGGGTATCTTTTAATGTATTTAATAGCTCTTCATTTTTCTTCTTTGACAAAGTGTCAATTGGGAGATTTTACCTCTATTGGGTAAAAATATTCTTATGGTTGAGGTTTTGAGTTCATTACATATATAGATACAGGCCCTTTAGCAGACAATGATTAGCAAATGATCCCTCTTGTCTATGACATGTCTTTTCATTTTCATATTTGTGTCTTTGGAAGAACAATTTATACATTTTTGATAAGGGTTATTTTATTAATTTTTCTTTCATGATTCATGTCCTATTTAAAATAACATTTGTAACTAACTGTCACAAAGACTTTTTTCATGTTTTCTTTCAGAAGCTTTCTAGGATCTTATGCTTGGGTCTATGATCTATTCAGAGTCAATTTCTGTACATGGTGTGAAATATTTCATAGTTGGACCACTGTCAAGCTTCATTATTATAGTTATTCCATCACCAGTTGTTAAGAAACATAAAACCACATGTCTATAAACAAATAGAGAAGAACTCTAATATAACTGTACAATTGTATGCTATTCAACAATAAATGGAAATAAACCATTGGTACATGCAGCAACTTAGGTGAAATTCAAAATCATTATCTGAACTGAAAGAATTCAAATACCATATATTACATGCTTTACAACTGTAATTATTTCAGAGTTTAGGAAATTCTAAATTAAGTGGAAGAAATCAAATCTGGGGGTAGGAGGAAGCAGACTGAAGACAGTCATGGGAAGGCATCCTGGTGAGTGAAGGTATAACTCTGTATCCTGAATGTGGCAGTAGTTTGCAAAGCATACCTTTGTCAAACACATTGAATTCTACTTAGATTGTGGATATAGTTTGTTAAACATAAATTATTTCTCAACAAAATTTGTTTTAAAATGAAGCAACTGAACATTATGCCAAGATTTGTGAACATCAACTCTTCTCCCAGGTGCATGTCTTTAGAGGATTATTTCACAGGTAGCCAGGTGGATTGACAGGGAGGCCATGGGAAAATCCATAGAGTGCAAATATTGACTCTGGATAAAACAGTCTAAGCTCAGTTTTCAAGCAAAATGTAAACAGTGAAAGGAGATATCTGAAAACTATTTAGCATAAAATTAAGAGGAAAATTTCACAAAATGGCCTGCCATTCACTATAAGAGGGGATCTTGATTTGCCAATAAGAAATAGGAACATAAAGGAAAAATATAGAACACAGGACAAAATTACAAGATAAAAGATAAGCATATATGGATAAGAAATAGAAATATTATAAAAGAAATAAAAATGGGAGAGCATAATTAAAATCCAATAAGAAGTAGATTTGAATCTGTTAAAAAATCTCATCAGACATTGAAAACAACTTTGAGAAATTCTGTGAGAATGGGAGAAAAATAAAGATGGAAAATACAAAAGGAGAAAGGGGTAAATATAGAGACCTAATCTAAGAGAAACATACTTTTTTAATGAAAGAATGTTTAATAATGAGACTGTGACAGAAATTTTATTTTTTTTTAAATGGTGAGTTGGTATATATTGATTAACAAGACATGGAATTCATTCTTGGTAAAAATCAATGAAAGAAAAAATAGGTATATGAAATGGAAGAAAAATAGGTATCTAGACCCCTGTTAAAAATTATCTTAAACAGTTAGTCAAAAACAAATTACTAAACTTTTAGGTTTAAAATAAGAAAAACAAGTTACTCACAAAGAATCTGATTCTCTCTGATCTCTTTATTATGCAATAAAAAAACATAAAGCACATAAATATTGGGAACAAATATTGAAACATAATTATCACATGCACAAATAAGTGGTCTTTCATGTTTCAAAACAACAGAGAGGGATTTAAATAGTCAAAGTATACTAAGCATAACACTCATATGTGCTAGCATATTTTTTGAAGAGGTGACTCAGAAAACTCACAATTAGTGAATTAGATTGGGAAATTGTGATTAACTAAAAAAAGATGTGAGGACTTTTCACTGTTCAGTTGGAAGACTACAATTTAGATTATGTATCACAGGTATAAAACTGAACTTGTTTAACTTATGTAGCTGTTCTTCAGCAATTTTCTTTTAAAAAAAACCTTTTATTTAATAAATATAAATTTTGAAAGTGCAACTTTTGGATTATAGTGGTTTTCCCCCATAACCTCCCTCCGCCCACAAACCATCCCATCTCCTACTCACAAAGAGTTCTGTAGGTATCTGTTAGATCCATTTGGTCTATAGTGTTGATTACATCTGCTGTTTCATTGTTGATTTTCTGTCTGGTTGATCTGTCCATTGCTGAAGGTGGGGTATTGAAGTCCCCCAATACTATTGGAGTCTAAGTCTCCCTTTAAGTCCCTTAACATACCGTTTAAACAGCCCAGTGCCCTGCAATTGGGTGAATATACATTTATAATAGTTACATCTTCCTGCTGAATTTATCCATTAATCATTATATAGTGGCCCTCTTTGTCTCTCTTAACAGTTTTTGTCTTAAAGTTTATTTTGTCTGATATTAAGATGGCTACGCCAGCTCTTTTTTGGTTTCTGTTGGCATGGAATATCTTTTTCCAACCTTTCACTTTCAGTCTGCATGCACCTTTATTAGAAAGATGTGTTTCTTGTAAGCAGTAAATAGATGGTTTCTGTTTTGTTTTGTTTTGTTGAGAGGCAGAGTTAGACAGAGAGAGAAAGGTCTTCCTTCTGTTGGTTCATCCCCCAAATGGCCTCTATGGCCGACACACCGTGCCGATCCAAAGCCAGGAGCCAGGTGCTTCCTCCCGGTCTCCTATGCAGGTGTAGGGCCCAAGCACTTGGGCCATCCTCCACTGTCTTCCCAGGCCACAGCAGAGAGCTGGACTGGAAGAGGGGCAACCAGGACGGAATCTGGTGCCCCGACCAGGACTAGAACCCAGTGTGCTGGCACTGCCAGTGGAGGATTAGCCTAGTGAGCTGCGGCGCTGGCTGGGTTTCATTTTTTAATCCATTCAGCCAGTCTGTGTCTTTTAACTGGAGAGTTGAGGCCATTTACATTCAATGTGACTATTGATAAGTAGTGACTGCCCTGCCATTTTCCCAAAGATATTTCTAATATATGCTTTGAATTTCCTGTGATCTTTTACTGATAAATTTTCTTCCTTTATGTTCTTTCATATTGATGACCATGTTTCTGTGTTTCTGTGTGTAACACATCTTTAAGCATCTTTTGCAGGGCAGGATGAGTGGCAACAAATTCTTTCAGTTTCTGTTTGCTTTGAAAGGTCTTTATTTCACCTTCATTCACAAATCAGAGCTTTGCAGGATATAATATTCTGGGATGGCAGTTTTTTCTCTTAGTACTAGGGCTATATCTCACCATTTCCTCCTAGCCTGTAGGGTTTCTGAAGAGAAGTCTGTTATGAGTCTAATTGGAGATCCTCTGAGAGTAATCTGGCATTTCTCTCTTGCAAATTTTAGAATCTTGTCTTTATGTTTCACTGTGGTGAGTTTGATTACAATGTGTCATGGCAAGGATCTTTTCTGGTCATGTTTGTTGGGAGTTCTGTGTGCTTCCTGTACTTGGATGTCTCTTTCTTTCTCCAAACCAGGGAAGTTTTCTGCTAGTATCTCACTCAAAATGCCTTTCTCTCTCTCCATGCCTTTAGGAACTCCTGGAACCCGAATGTTGGTTTTTTTAATAGTATCCTGTAGATTCCCAACAATATTTTTTAGATTTCAAATTTCCTATTCTTGTCTTTGGTTTGACTGTATACTTTCCTGTGCTCTGTCTTCTAAGTGCAATATTCTCTTTTCTGCCTCATTGATTCTGTTTTTAAGGCTCTCAACTGCATTTTTAATTTGTTCTATTGAATTCATTTCACTTTGATTTCTCTTCAATATCTCAATTTCATATTCTATTGAATTCCTCATTTCATTTTGATTCTTCCTTAAGATTTCATTTTCATGAGATAAATTTTCTTTCATGTCCTGCATGGATTTCAGTAGTTTGTGCATTTGTTTTTGATTACTTCTAATTATTTTTATCATCAATTTTTTGAGTTCCATTTCTTGCATTTCTTCTATCTCATCGTATTCATAATCTTATATTAAAGTGTCATGTTCTTTTGGGAGCATATGTTGACTTCCTTATTCTTGTTTTCTCAATTGATGCGTTTGTTGTTTGGCATTTGTGGAGATACTCGTTGGTTTCTTCTTTTTTTTTTTTCCCACTGTGGTGGCTTTTCTCATTGTACTATGACTCTGTAGATAAGTGGACTGTTTGCTTTCAGTGAGTCTCTAGAGGCTTGTGGTGGGTGTGGTCAGAAAGCTCTGTTCAGTTCTTCAGGGTTAAGGGTGTGCCTAAGGTGACACACCCAGGTTTGGCATAGTAAATCTTCTTCTCTCTCTCTCTCTCTCTCTCTCTCTCTCTTTTAATCAGAAGTGAAGTAATTCCGCTCAGCTGAGCTCTTCTTGATGGTGATCAGTGCCTGAGCGCCAGCCCCAGTGGGTGTAATAACTATCTGCTCTGTCCCAAGAACCACACAAAGAATCTGTGCAGTCCTCAGTGTAAGCTCAGATTCCCCTGCAATGTCTCTCACCAGGTAACCAAGGCCACCCAAGGTTGTGGCATCTCCCACCAAGACTGCTCACATCTCAGCCACACCGTGAGTTCTCCCGCACACCCTCAGTTTTTTTTTTTTTCCCCGCAGTCCCAGTTCCACACAATCACTAGGTCTTAGTCTCCTGTTATTACTCCCCACCAGAGTCAGGTTTCTATGCTCGGCTGATTGCTGGATGCAGCCCCGAGCAGGCGCAGCTATTACATACGTCCAAAATGACGCCTGCTCTATCAGCTTATACACCTTTGTAAGGTGATTGGAGAGAAAGAATCGTGTCCGTACCATCCCTTTTATTTTTTCTCTTCTCTAGTTAGGCTGGTGTGCTTTCAAGCCTTGTTCCCTCTAGGCTCTTCCTGCTGCTTTTCTGCCAACATCTCAGGCTACAGCGGTTTCATCTCACCTCAGTTTCCAGCGCTGGTGTGGAGGCTCTTGGCAGCTAGGGTCCTGAGCTGTGGGTGCCCGTACCCTCCACATAGGTCCACCATGTCCCTCTAATTACGGAGGAGTTTCCTCTGCCATTTTTTCACTAACTCTTCCCTGAGACTACACTATCTCCACTTTTATTAAACTGTCTTCTCCTGGACTAGCAGTAAGCTCCCTCCCTATGCCGCCATCTTGCCATTCTTCAGCAACTTCCATTCTTTACCTGGAACCTGGCAATTTCCTTCAGACACATCCTTCTTCCCATTTCCCACCGCTGTGTGGCCCTGAAGTGTGCCTTCCCTGTCACAAAGACCATGCTCTACCACTGTAGTCTTTGTACAAGTTTACCAAGAAACATACCAAATAAAGTCTTTCTCTCCTCTCCACAAAAGCAGAGTGTCACAGAGCATGTATAGAAGCTGTTTTAATAACAAGAAAATAAAAAAACCCTGATTTTTATAATTTAAGTTCCTAATAACAGATAAAATAAATTTGCTTTACATTAAGAGAGCAATAAAAATGAACCAGTGGTCAATGTCATCAACTTAATGCCCTGAAATAAAATTGATCGAAATGTTAACAGTAATTATCCAACAGCATTGTGATGATCATTTTCTCTCTTCTAGACTTTTATATTTTTTACATTTCTATGAGTAATGTGTTTCATATGCTAATTATTTTTCATCAAATTATTTAATATTTATTTCATAATGAAAAAATATTTCCACTTCCTATATTAGTCACAGTCCCAGTAGAAAAATAGGAGGGCACTTTTAGAAAGGTTTACCAGAAATATGCAGCTTAAGGGGTAATTTAAAGAGGTTTGGGTGAAGTTAAGGGAATTAACAAGGAATTGTAAGTGTCCTAGGATTGGAGTTAAGGTATTTTGTTAAATGTCCTTATTCTGAAGGAGTCATGGGAGGAAATGGTGTTTCCAAAGCACAGGGAGAGCTGCAACTATGCAATAAAGACAACCTGACATGCACCGTGACTGGAGGAGCAGCCACTGCTGATGGACAGCAGGGGTGGAGGGACATCCTCTTACCTTCTGAGACCTGTCCATGTGGCCTACTGCCTGAATCCAAACAGCAGAGTCAAGAGAACCTCGATGAGGCAGACCACAGAGTTCAGGCTGCTCAGGCTTCCAGACCACAGAGCAAGAGGAAAAAGATTGGAGAATGGAATCAGAGCTGGTAGATGGGAAGAGGGCTAGAAATAACCTGCACAGTCCTCGGTCTGCCTCACCCTTGATGAGACCATCGTGTGTTCTTCATCTCACCCTCAGATCACTGAGCAGCAAATTAAATTATCACTGGACTCTGCTTTCCTTCCCCACCAACCCCACTTGGACATGCCTCCTCACTGCTATTCAGAGAGTGAACTGTAGGACAATAATCTAGACTCAAGATAATAATTTGGGACACACAGATGGCAGTGATTCAGTTCTGTATATACTTCTTTTTTTAAAAAGTGCTGAATATATTTCAAAAGTAAAGTCAGTAGTATTCGCTGATGGTGAGCTGAGGGCTATGAATAAGAGGTCAAAAGGCAAATCAGGAGCAATAAGTGGAGATGGCGGAATAGGCAGGGAGCACACTATTAGTCCGGTGGGAGAGACAGTTTAATATAAGTGGAGATACTGCAGGGTCAAGGAAGAGTAGGGGATGAAACAGCAGAGGAAACTCTTCTGGAACTAGTGATTCACAGTGGACCTGCGTGGAGAGTGTGGGAGCCCAAGTTCGGGACACCAGCGGCAGACTCAACACACCAGCACTGGAACGCGAGGTGAGCCGAACCTCAATAGCCCGAGATACCAGCGGGCAAGCGGAAAGAGGAGGCTAGAGGGAGCGAGGCTTGAAATTCCGTGGGGAAAAGTTCACCAGGCTAACTAGAAGAGAGATAGGAAAAAAATTTTAAAAAGTGACCGATACAGACACAAGTTTCTCTCTCTCCGCTCACCTCTCAAAGGCGAGCAAGACAGAGCAGGCGCCATTTTGGACATACGTCATAAGCAGGGCGACCTCAGGTCTGCACCAGCCCTGAGCCTAGCAGAAAAACCTGACTCTGGGGGGAGGGGTGAAATAACAGGAGATTAGCATCTAACTTGGCAACCCAGTGGGAGACTGCAGGAGAATTGGAGCCCACACTGAGGGCAGCAGAGATTCCCTGTGTGGTCCTTGGGAAAGAGCTTCTGATCTCTGGCTCCTGTGGGTATATCATTTGCCTGCTAACTACCTCCAATTACGTTCAGCTGTGCGGAATTACTTCCCTTTTAAATCAAAAAAAGAAAGAGAGATTTACCACACCTAACCTGGGAGTGTCATCTTTGACACACCCTCAACCCTGAGGAACCAAACACAGCTCTCAGTCCACACCCATCTCAAGCCTCTAAGGCTCCACTGAAAGCAGACAGTCCACTTAATATAGAGCCATAGTGTAACAAGAAAAAACACCACAGTGAAGAAACCAAATATCTCCAACATGCCAAACAACAAACGCAAAAACCAAGCTAACAAGAACAAGGAAGACACTATGACGCCCCCAAATGAAAAAGACACCCCAATTCAAGATTATGAAGATGATGAGATCGAAGAAATGCAAGAAGTGGATCTCAAAAAATTGATAAGAACATTAAGAAGTTCTCAAAAACAAATTCTTGAACTACAGAAATCCTTCATGGACAAGATAGAAAATCTCTCTCGTGAAAGTGAAATATTAAGGAGGAATCAAAATGAAATGAAACAACTAGTGGAACAAGAAACTGTGATAGTGACTAGAAATCATAATGAAATGAAGAATTCAATAGATCAAATGACAAACACATTAGAGAGCCTTAAAAACAGAATGGGTGAAGCAGAAGAGAGAATATCAGACTTAGAAGACAGAGAACAGGAAAGGAAACAGGCAAACCAAAGAAAAGAAGAAGAAATTAGAAATCTAAAAAATATTGTCGGGAATCTACAGGATACTATTAAAAAACCCAACATTCGGGTTCTAGGAGTTCCTGAAGGCATGGAGAGGGAGAAAGGATTAGAAGGCATTTTCAGTGACATACTAGCAGAAAATTTCCCAGGTTTGGAGAAGGACAGAGGCATCTTAGTACAGGAAGCTTATAGAACCCCTAATAAACATGACCAAAAGAGATCCTCACCACGACATGTTGTAATCACACTCACCACAGTGAAACATAAAGAAAAGATGCTAAAATGTGCAAGAGAGAAACGTCAGATTACTCTTAGAGGATCTCCAATTAGACTCACAGCAGACTTCTCATCAGAAACCCTACAAGCTAGAAGGGAATGGCGAGACATAGCCCAGGTACTAAGAGAGAAAAACTGCCAGCCCAGAATACTATATCCTGCAAAGCTCTCATTTGTGAATGAAGGTGAAATTAAGACTTTTCATAGCAAACAGAAACTGAAAGAATTTGTTGCCACTCATCCTGCCCTGCAAAAGATGCTTAAAGATGTCTTACACACAGAAACACAGAAACATGGTCACCAATATGAAAGAAGGTAAAGGAAGGAAACCTCACAGCAAAAGATCACAGGAAGCTCAATTTCTCTTTGACATAGAATTAAACTTTGATGCTCTGTTAAAGCAATGTGTTAAAGTAATCTATTATGTTCTCTTGATGTCTGTTAAACTCTAATTGTTCAAAAACAGTTGAATTTTTATTAAGAGCTATGGGTTATTGAAATATGTGCTTATTTTCAAAGATTTGAATAATCACCTTGTAACAATGATCAAATTTGGTCTATGTTATGTCATGATTTTAAGAAATCTTATTTCAACCAGATATTTTGGATTTTGAGCCTTCTTGGCATTCTTGACAGGCATTCAAAAAATCAAAGTTTCAAACAATCTGGTCTCTAAAATTTCCAGTAAATCCTGGACTTTGGTTTTTCCAGTTTGGGCCCAACTGAAAAAATCGAAGGACCTACGTCTCTCATCTTATAGAGACACCAACTAATCAGGCTATTTGGATTATATTAGAAGGACTGTCAAGATGTGATGTGGTACCAGACTTTTAGTTTCTATAATGGAAAATGCTATTAATACAAATGTTGGAGAATTAAAAAGTCTAAGGATCTTGTGTTACTAGACATGATAGTTATCTTAATGAGAAAGCCCCAGAGGCCTAAAGGGTTAAATACTTGTAAAATCCTACAGGTGCTTTCAAAAATACTGTGAAGTAAGCAAGTGCCTCTTGTTGCTTGATGAGTTTATAATTTTAAACATGGCGACTTAAAGTCTTTTGTCATCCATAGTTATATATGATGTGCTGCTCATAAAACTAAAGCGTTGTTGGTTCTGTGTTTAGCTGTCCTCCTATAGGTTCCTATGGACTTTTTCCAGCCACTTTTATTGTATTCAGTACTTTGGGATTGCTCTGTAAACAGATGAAGCCAATAATGTATTAACAGTACCAACTGAGAGAAAGTATGGTTAACTGAGGTTACTAAAAAGAAAAAGCAATTCAAATCAATTGGCAATCTACAAAAAGAGTTAAAGATTTTAAAAGCTATTATTAAAATTGCTATATTGGTCTATTATGCTATATTATATGTGTGTACATATTGTATGCCCACATGGGAAATTTTATTAAGAGTTTTATTTTAAATGGCTTATAGATAAGATTGTCCATAAGTTTAAGCTGCTAAAATCAATCAAAGATACATTTTAATTTGAGTGACCTGAATCTGTGTATCATATGATTTAAACGTGTTGGTAGAAAGAAACTAAAAACATTTTATATGGTTGTGCTTAAGTTTACTGGCTAAACAAACTACACCATGTTAGATATTTAAGAGGTGTTTTCAAATACATGATTCTTAAATTTTTTTTTAATTTTTTTTTAAATTTTTTTAATTTTTGACAGGCAGAGTGGACAGTGAGAGAGAGACAGAGAGAAAGGTCTTCCTTTTGCCGTTGGTTCACCCTCCAATGGCCGCCGCGGTAGGCGCGCTGCGGCTGGCGCACCGCGCTGATCCAATGGCAGGAGCCAGGTGCTTCTCCTGGTCTCCCATGGGGTGCAGGGCCCAAGGACTTGGGCCATCCTCCACTGCACTCCCTGGCCATAGCAGAGAGCTGGCCTGGAAGAGGGGCAACCGGGACAGGATCAGTGCCCCGACCGGGACTAGAACCCGCTGTGCCGGCGCCGCAAGGCGGAGGATTAGCCTAGTGAGCCGCGGTGCCGGCCATGATTCTTAAAATTTATAGAAGGCATTGGACCTTCTGGTAAATGTTTTCTTAAGTTGTTATCTAATGGTTGAAACGGTTTGCTAAGTATTCATGTGATATTGCTATTGTCAGCAAGCGATCTAGGACTTGTTCCCTCATTTCTCTATTCTAAGCCCAACTTGTTCTTTCATTTCTCTATTCTCTTCAAGGTAGGAAACTAATTCTATTATAAAGGAATCTGTAGGACGCACAATTTAATCTTTAGACCTTATAAAAGAGATGGCTAACATTTTTCTGTAATAGCATAGCCAAAATAAGAACTTAAATAATAATCTCATAGCTAGATTCACTTCGCCATCAGCGAAGTATACAGTAAGTAGAAAAAAACCTCCCTTTCAGACCAAAGGGAAAGAAAGTTTTAAAGTGAGAATATAATTTTCCTCATGGGCATTGTCTACCTTAGAAAAACTACTACAGAACATGCCTGTGACTATAGACTTGTAGTTCAGGCCACCGAAGATTAGAGATGGGACACGGGCACTCCCTGGACTTGCATCCTCTGGTCTGCTTTAACACAAACCAGGAGGAAAAGAAAGCTCGGCATCAGAAGCAATGGGTGGCAGGCCTATTAATGGCTGATCTGTACAGTGATCTGCCCTCAAGGAGACCCAACAGGCCAGTCCACTGCAGTGGCTTTCAATGTGGTAAGCCTGGGCTTCAGCAGAAGTCAGCTTGTGAAGAGCCCTGGCAGCTCTGCCAAGAGTTGGATCACTGGAAATGGACCTGCCCTGGAGTCGAAGGATGCCCAGGTCAGAGCCACAGATCTTATTGGCTCTAAGCTGAAAAGCCCTTCACTCAGCCCAACTTCCAAAGTGACCACTGCAGCTGAGGGGATGGTCAAGTAGGGTCAGCAACATTGCAGGCAGAACTGTAAATTTCTTGTTAGAGATGCCCCCTGCCTTTACCTGGCCAGCTCTCCTCCCAGGCCAGCCAAGTAATGAAAGTCAACAGAGTGCCTTCCCCTAGGAGGTTCACACCTCCCTTAGGATATACCCCATGTGAAGAGATAGATAGGTCTGGGCCTCTGAATTTACAAGGCCTAAAGCCCACCAGATTATTATCAAGCCCCTTCTATCAGGTTCTATTTGCCTCTCAATCAGAAAAATTACTTGTAGCTTAGACAGCAGCTTTCTTAGCTCCTCTAATAATGACTCTGTCCTTTGTTCTAGACCCTGTCTAGCACACTTGGGCCTCATTCCTTTGTAATCATAACCTCTACTCTACCACCAATGGCTCTACTCCCAACCTATGTGTACTGATGGTCCTCTTCCCCACTTAATGCTGTATAATTGTTCAAACCTGGTAAATGCCACTCTTAGGATCATTGGTTACTATCCTCACTCTGTCTTTTATGACCTTGTCTAAATATGATCAGAGTCGGTAAACTTGGAAGGCTTCCATAGCCTTGGCAACTCATGACGACAGCCTAGGATGGTTACTGGCGCCATAAACTAGAGTTTCAATTTGTTGGGTCAACAACAGGAGCCACTGTGCACTTGCTCCTCATGTGGGATCTCTGTCCTTAATGTGCTGTCCATTGTGATTTAATGCTATAACTAGTACTCAAACAGTATGTTTCACTTTGTGTTTCTATGTGGGTGCAAACTGTTGAAATCTTTATACTAAATTGATCTTCTGTATATAAAGAGAATTGAAAATGAATCTTGATGCAAATGGAAGGGGAGAGGGAGCGGGAGAGGGGAGGGTTGCGGGTGGGAGGGAAGTTATGGAAGGGGGAAGCCATTGTAATCCATAAGCTGTACACTGGAAATTTATATTCATTAAATAAAAGTTAAAAAAAAAAAGGCAAATCAGCCCTTTGACCTATGCAATAGGAAGGATAGTCTTGCCATTGAGAAGAAGAAAACTCTAGAAGGAGCTGGACTTGGAAAATATAGCAGAAGTTCACTTTTGAACACGGTAAGTTTGTGATTTCTATTAAACATCCAAGTGGGAATATTGCATAGTCAGTTGACGTGTGTGTGTGTGTGTGTAACTCAGGGAAGGAATCTGGGCTAGAAGTACAAATTTAGAAGTCAGATTTTGCAGACAGTAACCATGTCATTGAGCAAGATCATGAGAAAATAAGTATAAATAGGCTAGTGAAAAGGGACATGTTCTGAGCATCAAGGTACAACATTACGGAGTAGGAGAGGGAACAGGCATTTGGCATAGTGATAAGATGCTTGGGATTCCCCAATCCCAGATCTGAATGCCCAGGTTCAAGTACCTTCTCTATTCCCAATTCTAGTTTCCTGCTAATGCGTATTCTTGGAAGGCAGTTAAAAATGGCTCAATTACTTGGGTCCTTGCCACCTATGTGGGTGACCTGGGTTGAATTCCTAGTTGCTGGCTTCAACCTGGCTGATTCCAGTTGTTGCAAGCAATTGAGGGGTGGACCATCAGATGGAAGATCTGTCTTTCTCCATATGTCTCTCTGTGTCTCTCTGCCTTGCAAATAAAATTAAATTATAGAGAAGAATCAGAGAGAAGGAAAGGAAAATGATAAAGACTGAGAAGAGCTACCTGTATGGTGGCAGGAAAACTAGAAGGAGGTGTTTAATCTATAAGCCAAATTATGGCAATGTATCCAGGTGGAAGTGATTGCTGTATCAGAGGTCAGTGGCAGGACAATGGTACAAGCACTAGGAAGGAAGTGCTGGATTCATCCACAGGAACTGCTTCTTGTGATTTTGTGACTTTATTGGAATGGTAGAGGTCAAAGTCTAATTTGAGTGGATTAAATGAAAACAGGAAGGGAAAAACCGAGGCTGGTGTGTGTATCATTGACAATTCTTTTGAGAAGATTTGATTCTGTAGGAGCAATATAACATGGCTGTTGAGTCAGAAAAGGAGGTCAAGGCATGCCTGTTTGTGTTACAGATGGTAAAAGTAATGGGATATTTGTATACTAATGCCCCATTCTCTAGAGTGGAATTGAGGTTTTCCACAAGGTATCAGAATGTCTGGCAGTATTTTCTAGAAATATATATATATGTGTGTGTGTGTGTGTATATGTGTATATATATATATATATATATATATATATATATGAATTCATAAATTCCCATAAGATTTTGAGAGCTAGACTCTAAGGAACTTATTTTAATCTTTACCATCTCCAAATTAGACAACTTTAGAGTGGGGCAATAAATAATATCTCTGATGTCTTATAGCATCAATTGATGTTGGCCAGCCTGACAGCTTCTAGTAATTGAAGAACCCATGACTGACTTAGTTCTGCCTCGTCCACACTCTGTTTCCTAGAGTGAAGGAGGCAGTGAAGAGAAAGATGGGAGGGGAAGGCAAACATGACTTCCAGACAATTCCTACTTAAATGTCAGGTTGACTGCATTTTAGTGCTTTTGATTTAATCATTTTCTGCTTCCTGGTTTACTTCTTTGTGCAATGAGACAGAGAGGGAATGCAGCAAGTCAAGGGCAGTATTTATTTTCCTGGATTTTTTCTTACACTGTCTTATAGTCAAGTAAAAAAAGTATTCCCATCCACCAGCCCAGAGTTTCCCTCTGCTAGGTTGTTTCTTCCTGTTTTTCCTTCCTCAACATAAACTCCTTCTTTTTCTATACAACTACATTTCCTAGCAAAATACAAACTGAATTGGGATGAAACTGTAAGGGAGACATGGGATACAGTTTGGACAATGATTAAACTCAGATGTAATAACCAAGGAACCATGTAAGCCACAGGCAGGCTACTGATACCAGTGAAATGAGGAGTTGATTAGTATGGTCCCAGGGTCAACAACCAGAGAAAATGAGAAAGATCATTAACAGCAAGGAAGCATTGAGCAGTGCCCTTCCCTGCTGGGTCCTCAGGGTCAAAAAGCTCAAGAATTCTCCCAGATTCTACTTTCCTTGTCTGTTACTGACATCCATAACCAGCAACTTGCGACTTCTTGAAATACTTTCCTTTGGGTTTTCTGAAGTCTTAGGCTCAGGACCTCCACCTCCAACCTTATGCTCAAAGTCTGTCTTTGCTGGAGACTGACTGTCCAGTCTCCAGATGGCTCCCAAGGCAGTTTCTGCACAGCACAGCAATAAGAATGCACATTTGCAAAGTACTCTACTTCCAAGTGCTTCCAAAATCAAGTCAGGGTCCTGGCCTTGAGAGTTCAGCATTTCTGTTATTCCTTGTTCCTGTCTCTAGTTTCCCTTCAGAACTTTAATCAAGCCTTGCCCTCTCTCCTGGACCCCTACCTCATCACCTCTTCTGGGCTGCGTCAGAGCTACCTGGCTTCACCTCATCTAAGTGGTGTGCTCCCAGAGATCAGGAACACTCCCAACCCAATTTATATCATATTTTAATAATCTCACAAATGCTATACATACTAGGTAAGCAGCAAGCACCTCAGAAAAAAAGTTCATACAATTTATCATTAGAGAAATGGAAGAGGAACACATTGAACATGATTTACCCTGGCAGGAATGAATCTTATAAATCTCAGCTCATCAGCATGCTGGCCAAGGAGTATAATCTTTAGCAAAGGAACTGTAATCCCTCCTTCATGATAACAAAATACTCCTTGCCTTGGCTTAATAAGAACTCATAGAGCAAATGTCTGCAAAATGGGTTGACTCGCTTTGTAAGGGCTCTTCCACTTTGCACACACTCTTTTGTCTGCATTGACAGAAACTTGACACACAGCATATGAGGGCTTCACCAGTCTGGTTCCTAACTGTCCTCCAGCCTCCCCCAATACACTTCCTCCAAATGCTCCAACAGTCAAAGCAGCTCCCCAAGCTCCATCATATTTCATCTATACTGGTCATGCATTCCTCTTGCCTGAGTTTACCTGAGACCCCCCCTTTTTTTTTCTTTTTGGACAGGCAGAGTTAGACAGTGAGAAAGAGAGAGACAGAAAGAAAGGTCTTCCTTTTCCATTGGTTCACCCCCCAAATGGCCGCTACAGCCGGGGCCCTGCGGCCTGCACGCTGCGCCGATCTGAAGGCAGGAGCCAGGTGCTTCCTCCTGGTCTCCAATGCGGGTGCAGGGCCCAAGCACTTGGGCCATCCTCCACTGCCTTCCTGGGCCACAGCAGAGATCTGGTCTGGAAGAGGAGCAACCGGGACAGGATCCAGCGCCCTAACCAGGACTAGAACCTGGGGTGCCTGTGCCACAAGCAGAGATTAGCCAAGTAAGCCACAGTGCTGGCTGAGACCCCTTTTTAATTTGGTAAATTCCTATGCAACTTTTAAGATTAACTTGAATGTTATTTTTTTAGTGAGGCCTTCTCAACTGCACACCTGCTAGCAGAGGACCAAGTACCTACAACAAGCACCCACAACAGGCTTGTGTATTGAGTATTTTAGAATTTGTTAACTTATTTTCCTTGCAGGCCACTGAACAATAAAAGTTGCTTTGGAATTCACTCAAAACTAACCCAACCCAAAGTTCCAAACTAAACACCCAATAAAAGACTCAATAGTGCTTCATGTAGGTGTGGGGACTGTGTCATCCTAGTGGACTCTGAGTGGGAAATTAGAAGGAAAAATTCTGGCCGGCGCCATGGCTGACTTGGCTAATCCTCTACCTGCAGCGCCGGCACCCCAGGTTCTAGTCCTGGCTGGGGCACCGGATTCTGTCCCGGTTGCTCCTCTTCCAGTCCAGCTCTGTGCTGTAGCCCAGGAAGGCAGTGGAGGATGGCCCAAGTGCTTGGGCCCTGCACCCACATGGGAGACCAGGAGGAAGCACCTGGCTCCTGGCTTCGGATCTGCGCAGTGACGCCAGCCGTAGCAGCGATTTGAGGGCTGACCAATGGAAGGAAGACCTTTCTCTCTGTCTCTCACTCTCTTTATCTAACTCTGCCTGTCAAAAAAAAAAAAAAAAAGGAAAAATTCCAAATATTCACCTGTGCTTTGATATCACTATGCAGACATAGTCCAACCTGTGCATAGTTATATTTCTAAAACATGCAACCATGATTTCAATTCACTGCTGTTGGTCTCCACTAGTTTAAGAAAGTCGAAAAGGAAAGGTGGTGAGCTCTGCAGGGAGCGGGGCAGGTGCATGGTAGATGCAGTCATGGAGAGAGGTCCTGGTTTGGATTTAGGGATTGTTTTGTCATTTACCTTCTTTAAAAGAAGGGATTGGAAATGGCCTGCTGCACCTGTCAGCTGATTTGCAGGTTCCATACCATCTATATGGAAAATATACCAATGACCAGGAACAATGACACATATCTTATAACATCCCACTGGCAGGGAAAGAGAAGTGAGGCTTATTCCCCAGGAGCACCAGAGTGTCCTGCAGTGAGCTGGCACTCTCCCGTACAGTGTCATGGGGAATGCTCTAAACTCCAGCACATTGTTTACGTACATGAAACCAGTCCACTTCTTGTTTTCTATTTTCTCCCCAAAGGAAATGGTAAGGAGGTGGCATTTAAAAAATAATAGGGGGAAAATTAAGGAAAGTCACTTTAGTAAAAGAAAATACTTCCTAATAAGAACATTTACTTTCAAACGTATCTAGCTTTAAAAAATTAAATTTAAAAAATTAAATTTCAGCAGGTCCATCTCCCTCATGTGAGATCCCACCATGATTATTGCCTATTATCCAGAGCAAATACATACATTCACAAAACAGGATGATTTGTAAGAAGATGTGGAACTGGGGAAGCTGTTCTCAGTAATTTTCATTCCTTCCTGAGAAATAAAATAAAACAAAACATTCTCCAAATGAAGTATTAAAAGTGAACAATCAATTTTTAATTCAGTCTCTGCAAAAATTTCTACAAAATATGCAAGGGAATGATTAGCTTAATAATTTCACAGATGAAGAAAGCGGAGTGCAAAGAGGAATGGAACAAAACTATGGTCTTATAGTGGCAGAGCTAAGACTGGGCCAGGCCTGCAGACTTTGGGTCCTGGGCTCTTTGGAGCTGTCTGCTGGAGAAGAAAACCAAGAACGGTAACAGCTGGAATATTATGTGAGCTGATTTCTGAAATTGCCATCTCATTGAGCTTGAGTGGCTAGAAGTTCCGTCCACAAATGGGAGAGAAATATTTGCTCAGTGCACCTTGGTAAGAATAGCATTATTGAAAGCCATCATATCTAAAAACATGCAATATGGGAAAAGGGATATTACTTACATAATTATATTCTGCAATGTAAAAACATTTGATTTATGCCAGAAACTGTATCCTTATTTTAACCTTCATGACAACCTGCAAGTTACGAGCATTCATATTTTACAGACAAGAAATTGAGGCTGAGAGAAGTTACTAAATTATCCAAGTTGACATAGAAAATTCACCAGTTCCATCACCTTCATTTTTGGCATTATGCCTGGAACGGTGAATGCTCAATAAATATTTTTGAATGAACAAATGGCTGAATAAATGAATGAGTGAAGTGATAAGCCATGGTTGGATTCAGGTGTGCATCCTCTTACATGCCATGCCTTCCTTTCTCCTATATCTTACTCTTTATTTTTTAAGTTAATATATTGCTAGCTTCTCTCAACAAGAAAAATGTCCCCCATGAGTATGCAAAATAAAAATTAAGTCTCACATAAATTTTCAGGACATGATCTGCCATGTAAAGTGAGAGAACCCTGAATTGTAAAATGCATCCCACACTGGTGACACCAGTGTTCTCAGTCCGAGTCTCAGTCCTGCTTTCACTAGTCAGTGGCCCTGTTTGAAAATGGGAGCGATTTTAGGCTAATCAGTGAGTCACTCTGTTTCCCATCTCCTCTGGCTTCTCAGACTCTCATATTACTTTTCTTGGGGTCTCTTTTGAACTCTCCAGGTTGCTATCAAAAGCACTCAAAGAAAAGCACCTGAATGTGCCCTGTCTACAGGTGTCTTAGCAGGGGACACAGGCAGCGTGGTCTTTCCAATGAGGGAAGATGACCCGTGTGAAAGGAATGTAACTCGTTCCATCCTATGAAGGACAGAACAGCCATGAATGGAACCAAAGCAGGGAGGAAAAGTGCTCGCTTGCCCAAATCATGAATCCCTAAAGGGGGACCAGGAGGAAAGGTAGAACAACTTCATTCTTCAAGGCAAGAGCCTGTCTTTCATATCCCTGAGCTCCTTGCCACAGTCAATTTTTTTCAGTGATCATATAGACAAGCTCACAAACCACAAGAAAATGGAGAGAGAGAAGGCAAGCCATAGCGACGTGCTCACTACTGACCCTCATGGGGACAGTTCACAAACCAGCACAGCAGGGAACCCTGCCTCCTCCCTTTTTTCCACTAAGGTCCTTCAAGTCTATTATTCTAAAATACAATGATCCCATGGACGGTTTGCCTCCATCTTCTAACCCTACATGTTGTCAGGGGACAAAGGACTCATTGTGTTGGGAGGGCTCATGAGAGTGAACGGCTGCTTAAGAAGTAGGGATGCACAGGGGGAACAAAGGGCAAGGGTGGGAAGTGGAGAAGAGATGTTCTCATAGACCACCAGCCCAGTGGGAGAAAAGCCAGAGACAGCAGGTCAGAAGTAGACAGTCATTCCACAAAACTGCATTTCCTCACCCTTGTTGGCCTTAACACTATGCTCTGCAAAACCTTTGTGCCACAGCCTACCTACAACTGCCTGCAGGCACAACCTACCCTGCCATCATCATGAACTGGGTTTTTTCCAGACAGAGGGAAACTGCAATGCAATCTGGTGTTTGTACAGAAAACACAGCAGCAGAGAGAGGGGGAGGTAGGCACCAGAACACCTGCTCAGAGACACCACCTGAGGAACAGCCAATCACTCACAGGATGGAAACATCTGTGCACAGCTCCTCATTCAGAAGCCCTGACTTGCAGGAGGGAGAACCTAGAGGAGTGAGAGGAAGCAGAACTTAAACAACGCAGTCATGTGGAAGGAGGGGCTGAGAATGAAGACACAGCGGTTAGGGAAAGGCAAGGGTCTCCCGACAAGATTTTTCAGTGAACTTCCTGCACAAAAGATGAACATGGCTCTTCTGGAGAGAATAGGCTTCTTGTGCTCAATGAAACAACCAGCATGAGCACCAAGACCCACAGCTGACTGCTCACTGGCCAGGTAACTTGTCCACAGTCACAGAGGGTAAACAGTAGCTAGACTATCTCCAGGTCTCTCTAACCAGGAGCAACACTGGTTCCCCTAATACTTGAGCTCTTTGTTGCATGTACATCAACAGTCTCTTGTACTGAAAATTTCCTCTCCGCTGGCCTCTAAAACTCATCTCTCTGGATTCTCCCACTCCTCTTCCCAGTTCTCCCAAATATCCTTTCCTATTTTCCTTTCTCTCTTACATAGTCCCCCATACTTCCCTTTTATCCTCTGAGAAAATACTGAGATGACCTATCTCATTATTTCTGCCTATCCCAATATGCTGATAGTAGCCCCCACATTCACATTTTAAATAAAATATTTCCCTTAGCCCTAGATCTATATCAATAACCCCATTTTTCACATCTCTACAGCTACCACCAGCAACAGGCACCAACCCAAGCACTCTCACTTACTTAATAACTCGGCCGGGCCAATCAGAGTGCAGATTTGCAGAGACTAACTCTTCCCATTCTACTCCAAGCTGCCTGGGATATACCTTTGAGGTCCCTCAATTTCCAAGGCATAATGTTGTTAGAGTTTTTATCACAGCATAATTTAATTGTTTGTTTCCCTCTCTCCCAGCGGACTGCAGGCTGTTCAAGGATTGGAAATGTCTTATTCATATGGATGTGAATATCTGGGAGGCAGATTTCTGGAATGGAGAAATGCAGAGCCTAGCCCGGTTACAGGAACAACCATCACAGCCAAGCCAGGGATCATTCTGCATGCTTCCTTACTCTCATTCCAACTCTATATGGTTGCCAAGCTGCGGACTCATTTACCTCCTACATAACTTTGTGAACATTTTCTATATTCATTTTGTTACACTGCTGATCTTAACCAACTCTCTTCTTTTTCCCCTTTCTCACTTCAGCTATAGAAGATCCAGAGGCAGTCAGTAAGTGGGGAAAGGATTAAAAACCCTTAGAAGTGAACATAGGAAAAGCAAAACAAACCTTTCTTTTCACATAGACTGATGTCCCCAAACCAAGGGAGAAAAGGACAATTACCTTTCAACAAGTATGGGGTTTTGGTTATTAAGAGAGTGGCACTCGAATTATTGAACCAAGCCTGAGGGTCTGGAGTAACCCACCCAAGGACTTTTTGTTTCCACAGTATGACTAGAGAAGCCAAGAAACTTTCCTACTGTTTTATCTAAGAGAAGGGAAAGGAAGACCCCAGAGATGGATGCAAAGGGACAGAGCAAACTAAACTTGCTCCTTGATTGCATTCTGTTGAGTTCTGCCCATTCAACACATTTACTTAATTTGAATGCAACTACTTAAGAATTTGGTTGAGCTGTATTTAAATAGCTGTCATAATTCCATGGCCTATAGATACCTAATTGAAATGATTTCTATTTTTACTAGGCAGTTTGCCTAGTAGGCAGTGGGTTTTCTCCTTTCCCATGTCACCAACTATGTGTAGGCCCTCATAAAGCTCATGAACCCTGGAACTGCACCTGGAGAGCCTGAACAACAAGCTTCCAATGTTTCCATACATTCACTCAGCCAAAGTACACACTGAGAAATGCAAATCGGATCATGTGCCACCTCTGTGGAAAACTCTTGCATTAATCCACAGGATGAAGTCCAGGTCCTGAAGCTCACAGGCATGGCATTCAGACTGCCTCAGAACTTACCTCTACACGCCTCTGCATCCACACTGCAGGGACACAAGCAAATGTAGGCACTTGGATACTTTCCATCTCCATTGCTTTGCACCTGTGTTTTCATTGTCTAGAATAGTCTTCCCTTTCTCATGTATCACATGAAACAATTTACCTTTTTAAAACTTTTTGAGAATATCACAGATCTCTGAATTCTTCTTGAATATCCTTTCTCAGTTCTCATCATAATTTACCAGCCATTTTTGTAATATTATTCATAATACATGCTGCTGCCAAAATAGCTGTTAAGCGTCTGACTTAGCATCTAAACTGAGAGCTTTTGAAGGCAAGGATTAACTTTTATGTAAGTTTATTTTTCAAGCATTTAACCTAATACTTGACACACATATTAGGCACTCAGCAAACATTTGTTGAATGAATAAATTTTAAAATTTAGTTACCTATGTTAGCAAAGGAAATTTCCATGCTATTTGGGCAGTGAAGAATGCCCATATTAAAAGAAAGACACTTAGGCCAAGTTACACAAAGAGATGTTAAAAGACAAGGAAGTTCAAGTATATAATTAAACAACCATGTTAAACCCCAGATAATGTAAGGAAGATATGGAAAAACATAATAGAGCAATTATTCTTCCAAATCAAAAAAGAACAAAATTGATTCTGGAATCTAGAGATAGGTTCCTTTGACACTTCGCCTCTGACAAGATTCCATAAAATTAAATTACATCAATTGTGTCTGATCTAATGTAATCAATAGATAAAATAATTACTGGGAGCCAGCACTACATCCCTAAAAGCAAAAATCATGTCTAAAATTATTATTTTCCTTTTCCTTTGTTGAAGTTCCTCGTCTGATAATTGAGGGCAATGAGACAGCTACAAATGAAAATTTGTCAAAACACTTATTTGGATCATCATTGTATCTTCTTTAATAACAAATAAAGATAGTGGTATAGCATCCGAGTCACACCAGATCTGAGTCACACCAGGCAAAATAGATAGTTAAAGAGGAAAAAAAAAAGGATACATACTGGACATAGAACCATGAGAAATTCACAACAGGAAGCCCAGGAGACCAACAGAGACTGGGCAGGTCCACACTGAAAGAGCAAATAAGAAAGGGAAGCAGTGAAGGCGCAGTGGAGGTGCGGACTGAACAGGCTGATGCCAGCCCACAGCGGACCAGGTGAGATGGGAAATCGTGGGTCCACAGAGCTGCAAATAGCACTGGAAGCAGAGCTTGGTGAACTGCCTTTGAAGTTACACACTGGAATAAACAGAAGGTATAAAAGAACAAAGAGAGGTTGGGGGGCTGGTGCTGTGGCGCAGTAGGTTGATCATCTGCCTGTGGCGCTGGCATCCCATATGGGCGCCGGTTCTAGTCCCAGCTGCTCCTCTTCCAATCCAGCTCTCTGCTGGCCTGGGAGAGCAGTGGAGGATGGCCCCGGTCCTTGGGTCCCTGCACCCATGTGGGAGACCAGGAAGAGGCACCCGGCTCCTGGCTTTGGATCAGTGCAGTTCCAGCCATTGTGGCTAATTGGGGAGTGAACCATTGGATGGAGGACCTCTCTCTCTCCCTGCTTCTCCTCTCTCTGTGAAATTCTGACTTTCAAATAAATAAATAAATCTTAAAAAAAAAAGAGAGGTCGGGCACCCCCTGCCCATCTCTCCCCCACATCCCCCACCAGGACCTGCAGCTGGCTGGGAGAAGCCATCTTCCTGTTTGTTTACATTTTCAAATTTAAGCAAGGGACTGCCACTTTTGCCTCCTGTGCACATCTTCATCAATTGTGGGGGCCACCTAACCACACCCCCCACCCAGGAACTAGAACCACAACATTTCAGAAGAATTTCTTCCCCACCATGCAAGGTGTCCTACAAGGAGAAGTCCTGAATATCAAAAACTCAAGCCCATTCCATCCACCACTGAGAAGTGAGTTGGGCTCCAGTAGGCAGGACTCCATGCTTTTACTTGAAATGCATAGACACATATCAGCTCATAACTTAGGGAAACCTCACCACAAGGAAATCTCCACAGATTAGAGTTGCAGCTTGTTAAGCAAGGCGATAATACCCTGAACACACCAGAGACTAACACAGGGGCATCCCACAGCTGTGAGGAAAAGGGCAGGTTATGGGGCCAGTGCTGTGGCTCAGTGGATTAACGCCCTTGTCTTAAGCTCCGGGATCCCATATGGACACCGGTTTGAGTCCTGGCTGCTCCACTTCCGGTCCAGCTCTCTGCTATGGCCTGGGAAAGCAGTGGAGGATGGCCCAAGTCCTTGGGCTCCTGCACCCATGTGGGAGACCCGCAAGAAGCTCCTGGTTCCTGGCTTTGGATCGGTACAGCTCCAGCCATTGCGGCCAACTGGGGAGTGAACCATCAGATTGAAGACCTCTCTCTCTCTCTGTCTCTGCCTCTCCTCTCTCTGTGTAACTCTGATTTTCAAGCAAATAAATAAATCTTAAAATATAAAAAAGAAAAGGGCAGGTTACATCAACAGAAGTGAACAACTCCTTCTAACCAAAAAACCAGATGAAAGATACAAGGTCCCATGGAATACCAAACAGATTACCCAGGCCACATCTAGCACACACCTCTAGAAAATCACTAAGAGTATAGATCTCCCATTAATCACACAAACAGGAACTAAAGAGAAAAGCAATACAAAAAAAGAAAAAATTCACAAATGCAAAAACAAAGAAACCTTTAATAAGAATAAGGAAGACACTATGAACATTACAAATGAACACTACAATTCTTCAATAATAGAAGGTGAAGATGAAGAGATTGAGGATATGCCAGAAATGGAATTCAGAAAATTGATCTTCAGAATTCTTAGAAGCAATCAGAAGCAAATTCACAATCTAAACAAAAAGTTCTCCCAAAAAACTGAGATATTAAAGAGCCAGTGCCATGGCTCACTAGGCTAATCCTCTGCCTGTGGCGCTGATACCCCAGGTTCTAGTCCTGGTTGGGGTGCCAGATTCTGTCCCAGTTGCTCCTCTTCTAGTCCAGCTCTCAGCTGTGGCCCAGGAGTGCAGTGGAGGATGGCCCAGGCCCTTGGGCCCTTCACCCACATGGGAGACCACGAGGAAGCACCTGGCTCCTGGCTTTGGATCGGCGCAGAGCGGCGGACACAATGCACCAGCCGTAGTGGCCACTTGGGGGGTGAACCAATGGAAAAGGAAGACCTTTCTCTCTGTCTCTCTCTCTCTCATTGTCTAACTCTGCCTGTCAAATAAATAAATAAATAAATTTTTAAAAAGAAGTCAGAATGAAATCCTAGAAATGAAGAATTCAATAGATCAAATAAAAAATGCAGTGGAAAGCATTAACAATGAAATAGGTGAGACAGAAGAAAGAATATCAGAACTAGAAGACAAATTTCTGGAAGTATTACAGTCAGATTAAAAAAAGAAGAAGAAGAAATTAGACAACTAAAAAACATGGTTTGATATCTGAAAGATATTATCAATGGCCCAACATATGGATACTAGGAATTCTGGAAGGTGTGGAAAGAGAGAAAGAATTAGGAGGCATTCTTAATGAAATAATAACAGAAAATTTCCCCAACCTGGAGAAAGAGACACATAAGTAAAAGAAGTACACCAAACTCCCAATAGACACAAACAGAAATGGTCTTTACCACAACACTTGTAATAAAACTCCCCACAGTAAAACATAAAGATCTTAAAATGTGCATGAGAGAAACACCAAATCATATTCAGAGGAAACCCAATCGTTGCAGACTTCTCATAAGAAACCCCTTAGGCAAGGAGAGGATAGTGAGATACATTCCAAGTCTTAAGAGAAAAAAACTGTCAACCTGGAATATTGTACCCTGCAAAGCTCTCATTTATGAATGAAGGAGAAATAAAGCTCTTCTACAACAAACAGAAATGGAAAGAATCTGTAACTACTCACTCAGCCCTACAAAAGATACTCAAGTATATGCTACACACAGAAACACAGAAACAGGAACGTCACTACAAAAGAAGATGAACACAGAAAATGACCCAAAAGAAGCACAAGGAAACTCAAAGTACAAAATTGGTATTATTTACAGAAACATGGCAGGGCAAAGTCGGTACTTAACAATTATTACCCTGAATGTAAATGGTCTCAACCACCCAGTTAAAAGACAAAGAGTGGCCAAATGGATTTAAAAATAAAACCTATCTATTTGCTGCCTACAAGAAACACATCTCACCAACAAAGATGCACGCAGGCTGAAAGTGAAAGGATGGAAAAAGATAATCCATGCTAACAAAAACCAAAAAAGAGCTGGTGTAGCCATGCTAATATCAGACAAAATAGACTTTAACAAAAAAAACTGTTAAAATAGACAAAGAAGGAAACTATATAGCGATTAAAGGGGCAATTCAACAGTTAGATGTGACTATTATAAATGTATATGCACCTAATTACAGGGCACCTGGCTATCTAAAAGAAATATTAATGGATTTAATGGGATATATACAAATACAATAGTAATACAATAGTAATGGGGGACTTTAATACCCCACTTTCAGCAATGGACAGATCAACCAGACAGAAAATCAATGAATATAACAACAGAGTTAATCAACATTATAGACCAAATAGACATAGAAGATATCTACAGAGCCTTCCACCCTTCAGCCACAAAATACACATTTTTCTCAATAGTACATAGAACTTTCTCTAAGATCAACCACATGCTAGGCCATAAGGCAAGTCTCAGCAAATTCAAAAAATCTAAATTATTCCATGCATCTTCTCCAACCACAATGCGATGAAGCTAGAAATCAGAAACTCAGGAATCTCTAGAATGTACAAACACATGGAGACTGAATAACATGCTCCTAAATAAACAGTGAGTCATAAGAAATCAAAAGAAAAATCAAAAAATTTCTGGAAATAAACAAAGATGACAATACAACATATCAAAACTTATGAGATACAGCAAAAGCAGTGTTAAGAGGAAAGTTTATAGCAATTGGTGCCTATATCAAGAAATTGAAAAGGCACCAAATAAATGAACTATAAATGAAACTCAAGGATCTAGAAAAACAATAGCAAACCCACCCAAAAACTAGTAGGAGAAAAAAATAATTAAAATTAGAGAAGAAATCAACAAAATTGAAAGCAAAAAAGAATAATACAAAAAATCAGCAAAACAAAGAAAAAAACTGTTTTTTTGAAAAAATAACAAAATTGACACACCATCAGCCCAACTAACCAAAAAAGGAGAGAGAAGACCCAAATCAATAAAATTATAACTAAAAAAGGAAATGTAACAGACACCACAGAAATAAAAAGAATCATCAGAAACTACTACAAAGAGCTGTAAGCCAACAAATTGGGAAATCTAGAAGAAATGTACAGATTCCTGGACACATACAACCTACCTAAATTGAGCCATGAAGACATAGAAAACCTCAACAAACCCATCACCAAGATGGATTTTAAATTAGTAATAAAGACCCTCCCAACAAAGAAAAACCCACGACCAGATGGCTTCACTGCTGAATTCTACTAGGTATTTAAAGAAGAACTAACTCCACTTCTTCTCAAGTTATTTAAAAAAAATTGAAAGGGAGAGAATCCTCCCAAAAACTATGCAGCCAGCATCACCTTAATTCAGAAGCCTGAAAAAGACACAACAAAGAGAACTACACACCAATTTCCCTGATAAACATAGATGCAAAAATCCTCAATAAAATTATGGCTGATCAAATCCGAGAACACATCAAAAAGATCATTCACCCGGACCAAGTAGGATTTATCCCTGGTATGCAGGGATGGTCCAACATTTCTAAATCAACCAATGTGATATATCATATTAACAAACTGAAGAACAAAAACAATAGGATTATCTCCATAGATGCAGGGAAAGCATTTGATAAAATACAGCACCCTTTCATAAGGAAAACTCTAAGCAAACTGGGTACAGAAAGAACATTCATCAACACAATAAGACAATTTATGACAAACCCACAGCCAGTGTCCTATTGAATAGGGAAAAGTTGGAAACATTCACATTGAGATCCAGAACTAGATAAAGATGCCCACTCTCATTATTGCTATTCAATATATTCCTGTAAGTTTTAGCCAGAGCCATTAGGCAAGAAAAATAAATCAAATGGTTTCAAATCAGGAAAGACGAAGTCAAACTATTCCTATTTGCAGATGACATTATTCTATATATAGGGGATCCAAAAGTCTCCATCAAGAGACTATTAGAACTCCTAGAAGAGGTTGGTAAAGTAGCAAGATATAAAATCAATACACAGGGGCTGGCACTTTGGTGTAGCAGGTAAAGCTGTCATCTGCAGTTCCAGCATCTCATATGAGTACCAGTTCAAATCCTGGCTGCTCTACTTCTAATCCAGCTCTCTGCTATGGCCTGGGAAATCAGTAGAAGATGGCCTAAGTTCTTGGTCCCCTGCACTTGCAAGGGAGATCAGGAAGAAGCTCCTGGCTCCTAGCTTCAGATCACCACAGCTCTGGTCTTTGTGGCAAATTAGGGAGTGAAAAAGTGGATGGAATACCTCTCTCTCTCTCTCTCTCTCTCCCTCCCTCCCTCCCTCTTTCCCTCCCTCTCTCTCTTCTCTATGCCTCTCCTTTTCTCTATATATAACTCTGACTTTCAAATAAATAAATAGACCTAAAAAAATCAATGCACAAAAAACAGCCTTTGTATACACAGACAATGCCATGGCTGAGAAAGAACTTCTAAGATCAATCCCATTCACAATAGCTACAAAAAGAATCAAATACCTTGGAATAAATTCAACCAAGGATGTCATCTCTATAATGAGAATTACAAAACATTAAAGTAAGAAATAAAAGAAGATACAAAAAATGAATTGGAAGAATAAATATCATCAAAATATGCATCCTTCCAAAATCAACTTACAGATTGAAAGCAGTACCAATCAAAATACCAAAGATATTCTTCTCAGACCTAGAAAAAATGATGCTGAAATTCATATGGAAACACAGGAGACTGTGAAGAGCTAAAGCAATCATACAACCAAAACAAAGCTGGAGGCATCACAATACCAGATTTCAAGACACACTATAAAGTAGTTATAATCAAAACAGCCTGGTACTGGTATAAAAACAGATGGATAAACCAATGGAACAGAATATAAATGCCAGAAATCAACCCAAGCAACTACAGCCAATGTATATTCGACCAAGAAGCTAAAATCAATCCCTGGAGCAAATACAGTCTCTTCAACAAATGGTGCTGGGAAAACTGGATTTCCACATGCAGAAGTATGAAACAGGACCCCTACCTTACACCTTACACAAAAATCCATTCAAAATGGGATAAATTCCTAAATCTATTATTTGGTACTAACAAATTATTAGAGAGCATTGGGGAAACCCTGCAAGACTTTGGCACAGGCAACGAGTTACTGGAAAGGTCCCTAGAGGCACAGGCAATAAAAGTCAAAATTAACAAATGAGATTACATCAAAGTGAGAGCCTTCTATACTGCGAAAGAAACAGGAAAGCAAAGAGGCAGCTGGCAGAATGGGATAAATTATTTGCAAACTATGCAACTGATAAAAGATTAATAACCAGAATATATAAAGAGATCAAGAAACTCCACAACAACAAAACAACCAACCCAGTTAAGAAATGGGCAAAGGACTTAAACAGACATTTTTCAAAAGATGAAATCCAAATGGCCATCAGACACATGACAACATGCTCAAGATCACTAGCTATCAGGGAAATGCAAATCAGAACCACAATGAGGTTTCACCTCACCCCAGTTAGAATGGCTTTCATACAGAAATCAACAAACAACAAATGCTGGCGAGGATGTGAGGCAAATGTACACCAATCCACTGTTGGTGAAAACGTAAACTAGTAAAACCACTATGGAAGACAATTTGGGAATACCTCAGAAATCTGAATATAGTCTTACAATGATGTGACCCAGCCATCCCACCTCTGGGAATTTATCCAATGGAAATGAAATCAGAAAATAAAAGAGTTATCTGCACCCCCATGTTTATTGCAGCTCAGTTCACAATAGCTAAGACATGGAATCAACCTAAATGCCTATCAACTGAAGACTGGATAAAGAAATTATGAAATATTTATTCTATGGAATACTACACAGTGGTTAAAAAAATGAAATCCAGGCTGGCGCTGCGGCTCAATAGGCTAATCCTCCACATGCGGCGCCGGCACCCTGGGTTCTAGTCCCGGCCGGGGTGCCGGATTCTATCCTGGTTGCCCCTCTTCCAGGCCAGCTCTCTGCTATGGCCCGGGAGTGCAGTGGAGGATGGCCCAAGTGCTTGAGCCCTGCACCCCATGGGAGACCAGGAGAAGCACCTGGCTCCTGGCTTCGGATCAGTGCGATGCGCTAGCCGCAGCGCGCCGGCCGTGTCGGCCATTGGAGGAAGACCTTTCTCTCCATCTCTCTCTCTCTCTCTCACTGTCCGCTCTGCCTGTCAAAAAATAACAAAAAATAAATAAAAAATAAAAAAATGAAATCCAGTCATAACAAAATGGATGAACCTAGAAAATATCACCCTTAGTGAATAAGCCAGTCCCAAAGTTACAAATACCGTATGTTATCCCTGATCTGTGAGAACTAAGAGCACTAAAAGGAAACCTGTAGAAGTGAAAATGACACTATGAGAAGCAATGACTTGAACAGCCCTTGTCTTGACTGTTGAGGAACAGTTTTTTTTTTTTTTTCTTCTTAATACCATTGGTGGAACTCTTAACACAGAATTAATCATATGTGTATAAAGTCAATTGAAAATAGATCCCAGTAAAAAATAAGAGTGGGAAGAACAAATGGAGGAGGGAGATTATAACTGTAAAGCTTTATAGTTCTGCATATATTCCTACAGACTTACTTCTAAGGGTACAGCTAAAATCTTGCCATAGGACTCCATATACCATCAAGCTGGGTGGTAATAATGCCATCTTAAGTGTTAAAATGATCATTTTAAGTGTTAAACTGATCATATAGATAGGATTAAGTGTTAAAGAGATCATATAAATAAGATCAAGTGTCTGGAAATAACAATAGATAGATTTAAAAAGGAGAGAATGTTCCAACATGGGAAGCAGTCTACACAGCAAACTCATAGAAAGACAATCACTCTAAATAGCACTCTGAATTCAAACTCAGCCCTTAAGGTATTCTAGTCTGGATGAACAGCCCATGAGAGCATTTCAGGCATAAAAAGCCAAGACACCATGGCAACAATAAGTGTCCTACATGAAGGATCTCTGTGAGTGAGATCCAAGTGGAAAGAAGGGGCCATCAGAGAAGGATGTATTTCTCTCTGAAGAGAGGAGAGAACTTCTACTTTGCTATGGCCTTGTCTAAATACTGATGGAGATTGTGGACTCAAAAGTCTTTTATAGCCTTGAAAATTCATGCCAAGAGCCTTGAGTGATCACTGATGTCATACTTAAGAGTGTTAATTGTTAAATTAACAATGGGAGTCATGTGCACTTACTCCCCATGCAGGACCTCTGTCCTCAATGAGTTTTACTATCAGAATTAACTGTAAAATTTGTTCTCAAATAGTTTTTTATATTTTGTGTGTATGTGTGTGCAAATTGTTGAAATCTTTACTTAGTACAGAGTTGGTCTTCTGTGTATAAAGTTAATTGAAAATGAATCTTAATGGAGAATGGGACTGGGAATGGGAGAGGGAGGAGGAGGTGGGGTGGGAATGGGGTGGGAATGTGGGTATGGTGGGAAGAATCACTACATTCCTAAAGTTGTACTTACGAAATTTTTACTCATAAAGTAAAAGGTTTCTTTGGAAAAAAAAAAAAAAGTAAGAAGAAATTTCTAGCAAATATCTACAAAAGTGATTCCTTTTTTGGTTCAAACAAAAAATGATATGCCCTACTATAAAAGTTAATCAAAAACACATAGAACTTTATATCCCAAAGAGCACATGTGACTGTATGGAAAGTGAAAGGTGATTGAACAGCAGTAGCTATGCCAAGAATAATTATAAAGCGCATGTGCATGACAATGTGTGAGCAACTACATCTCTGCATACATGCACAGAACTATGAATATGGGGCTCTCTGGGGAGTGTGATGGGAAGGAGTTTCCGCATTGTACTTATACGCTTCTATATGGCTTGGTTTTGATGGGAACAGCGTTACTTCTCCAGAAAGTTTGTTTTAAACAAGGCTTTAAAAAATAAGATGTCCACAGGACATCAGCATGATTCATTATATTTTTTTTAAAAAGATTTATTTTATTTGTTTGAAAGACAGAATTACAGAGAGAGAGAGTTCTTCCCTCCACTGGCTCACTCCCCAAATGACTGTAACAGCCAGAGCTGAGCTGATCTGAAGCCAGGAGCTAGGAGCTCCTTCTGGGTCTCCCATATGGGTTCAGAGTACAGAGACTTGGGCTATCTTCTTCTGCTTTCTCAGGCCATAGCAGAGAGCTAGCTTGGAAGTAGAGCAGTTGGGACTTGAACCAGTGCCCATATGGGATGCTGGTGCTGCAGGCTGTGGCTTTAACCCACTGTGCCACAGAGCTGGCCCAACAGCATGATTCCTTCTCCTGCTGTTGACTTTTTGGTCACCATGTAATCAAGCTCTTAATAATGAGTCACACTGATTGCATCATTCTCTTAGTAAAAAGCTATTTTAAAAAAAAAAAGATTGAAATATGAGTTCATTCTAATGCTGTTAGATAAGAGAACCACTCTTCCTCAACCTATAACATAAACTGAGCTCTAAGTAACAAATAACAGCAGTCTACTATCAGGAAAGGACTAGGGGAAGCAAGGCTCTGTCTCTTATACACACACAGAATGCTAATTCCCAAGAGCAGAACCAGAACACTGAGAAAAAGACTTTAGCACCATTCTCCACCCAGAGTACAAGATACAAACCACTCAAACTAGAGGACTTAGGAGACTATGTTCTTCTAGCAATAACAACAAATACTTAAAAATGCACTCAAAATATTTACCAGATTGTTTAAAATCTCCACACTAAGGGCCTGACAGAACTTGGTATGCTCATTTCCTTTTGTAAATAATATTTACTATAGTCTCTTCTGTTCTTCAACCCATAATCTCTAACATTTAATGAAAAATTATGATGGGAAAAAAAAAGCAAGAAAAAAATCACCATCAAGAGATAAAGTCGGCCGGCGCTGCAGCTCACTAGGCTAATCCTCCGCCTGCAGCACCAGTACTCCGGGTTCTAGTCCAGGGTGGGGCGCTGGTTCTGTCCCAGTTGCTCCTCTTCCAGGCCAGGTCTCTACTGTGGCCCGGGAAGGCAGTGGAGGATGGCCCAAGTGCTTGGGCCCTGCACCCTCATGGGAGACCTGGAGGAAGAACCTGGCTCCTGGCTTCGGATTGGCGCAGCGCACCGGCTGTAGCGGCTATTTCGGGGGTGAACCAATGGAAGGAAGACCTTTCTCTCTGTCTCTCTCTCTCACTATCTAACTCTGCCTGTCAAAAAAAAATAGAAAAAAAAGAGATAAAGTTGTCTGGGGCTAGTGCTGTGGCAGAACAGGTAAAGCTGCCACCTGCAGTAGTGGCGTCCCATGGGCACCAGTTCAAGTCCCAGCTGCTCTACTTCTGATCCAGCTCCCTGCAACTGTGCACGGGAAAGCTGCAGAAGATGGGCCAAGTTCCTGGGCCCCTGCATCCACGTGGCAGACGCGGAGGAAGCTCCTGATGTTGTGGCCATCTGGAGAGTGAACCTGTGGATAGAAGATCTCTGTTTCTCTCTCCCCCTCTCTCTCTCTCTGCATGTGTGTCTCTCTTCTCTTTCTATAACTCTGACTTTAAAATAAATAAATAAATTCTTAAGAAAGAGAGATAAAATGGTCAATATAACCCAACTCTGAGATGGCTGGAACTAGCAGACAAGGAAGTGAAAATAATTCCAGTTAATGTTTGAAGGGATCTAGAGGAGACATCAGTAAACAATGGCCTAAAGGCCAAAGCCAGGTCTCTGCTTGTTTTTGTAAATAAAGCTCAACTCAGCCACATCCATTCATTTATGATTATATGCAGCTACCTCTGTGCTGCAATGACAGAGCTGAATAATGAGAGAGAACTCAGGGTCTGTAAAAGTCGGAAATGCTAGCTATCTTACCATTTACAAAAATAAACTCCACTGATCTCTATACTGGAAAAGTTTGGTAATGTGCGTAAGTAAATACAATATTTCAGCAGAGAAAGGGAAACTGCATGAAAGAGTCGAAGGAAAATGCTATCAACAGAAATCATTTAAGAGGCAGGTACTTCAACTAGCAGCTAAGATGTTCACAACTCACATAGAAGTGCCTTTGTTCAAGTTCCAGCTCTGCTCCCAATTCCAAGTTCCTACTAACGCAGACCTTAGAAGCAGTGGTGGTGGTGGCTAGAGAGGCTGAGGCCCCTGCCACTCACCAGGAGACCTGGAATGAATTCCCAGCTCCTGGCTTCTGCTTGCCCCAGTTTCAGTCGTTATGAACAATTGAAGACTAAACCAATAGGAAGGATCTCTCTCTGTCTCGCTCATAAATAAATAAATAAATAAACAATTAAAAAATTTTCCAAACTGGCATGCAGACAGATTGAAATTGGCAGACATTAAAATTAGAGAACAGAAAATCTAAAATCCATGAGACAATATCAAATGACCAACAGAAATACAACTGGGGATCTGGACAAAAAGCAAAGCAAAGCAAACATTTGAAGTGATAATGAAAAATACTTAGTGAGTACTACCACTTAGACCTACAGCTGGTTAAGTGACATACCACTTAACCCGAGGGACTAATTAATGTGACAACATGACTTGGTTTTCTAATCAAATTTTTGGTGTAATTGATCTAAGGCACAAAACAAATCACAGTGAGTAAAAGAACTGGAATCAGTGATAGCTACTCATTGCTAGCTCAATGGCCAAATTACAAATACAAATACAAAATATATGTTATCCAAACATGGATCAGTGAGGTTGGCTTAATTACAGTATATGTTCAAGATACAGAGGATTTACATGAAAATGATTCCAGTACATTATCAGTATCTGTGTTGGACATGACTCCCAAAATAAATATATGTCCAAGTGGTATCAGCAGAGGCACAGAATTTAATGCAAAGATAAGATCATCTTTCTAGTCTGTGACTTAACTATTGAAAACAGTGAAACATTCAACAGGTACTTTAAAAAAAAGTATTCACTTGTTTAAAAGGCAGAGTTATGGGACAGGGGATTGGCAGGAGGTTGGAGGGGAGACATGGAGAGAGATTCCATCCACTGGTTCATTCCTCAATTGGCTGCAATGGCCATCCCTAGGCCTTGCTGAAGCCAGGAGCTGGGAACTCCATCTAGGTCTCAACATGGGTGGCTGAGGCCTAACTACTTGGGCCATTTCCACTATTCTCCCAGTCAGATTAGCAGGGAGCTGGATCAAAAATGGAGTAACTGGGATTTGAACTATTGCTTATATAGGATGCTAGACTTGTAGGCAGGGGCTTAACCCACCATGCCACAATACTGGCCCCAACCATTGCATTCTTAAAAGGCAAACAAACGATGTTATATTCAAGTATAAAATGAAAGAATGAGTAAAATAATTTGAAACAACATCAATGGAATCAAAAATGTTTAACTTAGAGAAGAAAACTTAGTGCAGCCAGTACATTAAACAATCCTCACAAGTAGAACAGGAACTAAATTTATTTTATGTGGCTTCAGGAAAGAGAATTAAGGCATGAACAGAAATTCCAAGAAATCAAATTTAATAGGCTAGGAAATTTTCTAACAACAAAGCAGTCCTACAACAGAATAAGCTGCCTTATCAGGAAATGAGCTCCCCATCACTACAGATGGCCATGGAAAAACCATGTGTTGCAGAGATGGATCCATCAGAGTATTAGTGGTTGTGTACATATCTTGCTAGCTGTAGTATAAAATAATGTAGAGTATTTCTGTTATCCAAGAAACAGGAGTCCCTGTGTAAAAGCAAAGAGGGAAATGAAAATGATGGTGGTACCAGTTACTGAAATAGGTTTGGATTTAGGCACAAACATCTCATACTTCAATTAGACATCTTGAGTTTGAGTGCCTGTCAGATAGTACAACAGAAAGGTGAAGCTGGCAATTAGTTATATCATCTGGAGCTCACAGTAAATGTCTGAGCTAGAGATAATTTGGGGTATATTCATTAGATATGCTAGCACTGTCTAACAGAAGTGTGTGAAATTAGTTTTAACAATATATTTAATACATGCGTACATTATATATTACAGCATACATATTTTGTTTGTTATTTTAATTAATTATATTCAAGATAATTTAATAAATATAAATACTATTAATGAGATGACTATACCATTTTTGTTATAATATCCATTGTATGTTTCACACAGAGCACATCCATCTTAATTCAGATACCCACATCCCAAGTGCCCAATAGCCACATTTGACTAGTGGTCGCCATGTTGGACAACACAGGCCTAGATGAACACTGGATTATTTAATATAGGTAAGCACAGAAAATACTAAGTTTTGGTATCAACACCATATAATCCCCAACAGCAGAAACTAAGATATAGCCAACAGAGAGGAAAAATGTATGAAAGTGAATTGTTATGAGAGCCAAGAGAAGGGAGTGAAGATGTGTGTAGCCAATTATGTGAAATCCTACTGAGAGTTCAGGGCTAAAAACATAGCTGTTAAATTTAGTGGTGTAGAAAAAATGGGTGCCAGTAGCAGGATAGAAACCATGTGACTGGATTAAAAAGTGACTGTTTGAACGTCACTCTTTCCAGTTTGAGGAGTAATGTGCTCAGACACTATGGTTCTTTGCTTAGTCTGCCACGGGCTTTAGATCTCTACTGGGTAATCCATTAAAGGAAAAAGGACAGTCAGCAGGCTGCAGGGCACCGTCTCAGGAGACCACTGTGGAAAGCACAAAAATGAAAGAGCCGCAATGCCTCCCTTCTATGCACATCATATTCTTTTGTAGTAGATTCTTTCAAACGATATAAGCTTTCCTCCTATTTTTCAGTCACAGTCTGGGATAAAAATTGTTCAAAGCATAAAATCAGGTGTTTCATCCTTTTACAAAAGGATTCCCTGGATATATTTGAGCAGGGACGGGATGTGGGAGCATCTTTCTACATGGAACCATCAATGGTGACTCTTCAGAACTAACAGGCAATCACAGGCAAATGGATGACCTCGTGACGGCCCCAAAGGAAGACAGCCATGTGCACAGACGACCTGATGCCAGCAGCTCCATTCAGAAAGATCTTCTTTGGTAAAAGGGACTGCTAAGCCCCATCTATGATATGCAATTATGTGAATAATATATGCATGTTTTGTCAACTGCAGTAACTGGATGGTTGTGTTTCCCAATTCTCTTAGGCAGCCCATCTCCAAGAGGCTTTCTCATTGCCATCTGTACAGCTCCCTCTATTGGCTGGAGGCCATTGCCTTATAACACCATCACTGGTGGGCACTTCCCTAAAAAAGAAATGGGGCAAAGGAGGAGATCTGCAGTGACAACATGTCTTGAGTCCAGATGCATTCTTGGTCCTGAAGCCTCGGACTCTCTGAATGAAATTTAATACTCAGGCTAGCGAGTTCAAATGAAGGACACCTACAGACTCTCTTAGGTGATTTATTTGCCCTCTGTCAACACGAGGCAATATTCATTGACTCTGTGGTCATTCATTTACTCCGACATCAGAATGCAAGAGAAAAAGGGTTCTGAGTTCTAACTTTGTGTTATAAAGAGCAAAATCAGCCTCTTTCTGGGCCTCAGTCATTCCATCGTTTCTATCATGGCATGATATGATCCTACCTCCATCAGTTCAACATTCTTAGGTTTTGGACTACTCCGCCACCCCCTAGGATCACTGTTCTCTTGAAAGCTATTTTCTCCTGCCAGCTCACTCCGAGGATTCATGATGACTGTGGTTGCCATAGGAATGATTCATCTATCATAACGGTGGCTGCATGAGATCACAAATACTCCAAGAAGAGCCAGAAGGGGGGAAGCAATATTCAAAACAAGAGATAGATCTGCACCGAAGGTGGATGACAGCTTAATGAGAGGCAGAGAAAAAGCTTATGCATTTTTCTGTAACTCTCATGAGCGGGTACACTTCCATCAGAGGCATAAGTGCAGAGCCACTGTCAAATGCATCTCCCATGATCCTTTGTATGCCCACTGGAGACACTTTGTCCACAATAGGGGCTACAAAGGAGCTGCCCGTCCTCAGTAGCCACTGGATGAAAATGGAAGGCCAGGATGGCCTGGGGCAATTCTGAACACCATACCCTGGGCATCCTCTGCAAGCTGCTTGTTTATGATCATTCACTTGTCATTGCTAAGAAAAAGTTGGAGACAATTTTTGAAAAGATTTCTTTCTTTTCATGGATTGCTTGATACTTGAACTCACCATTTTATATTCTCAAAGCAGAACATGTTTATTATAATGTAATTCAACTGCTAACATTTCAATGGTCATTTTGTTCTCTTATCTGCTTAAGGAGACCTAACAACAGCCTCAACTCAAATTTCAAGTTTCCAGACTGAGCATCAAAATGCTATTGTAAACTGAACACCCTACCAGTGTGGGTTACAGGCTGAGGTCCCTACTCCAGCCATAAATAGCCAATATTCCATCCTCAGGCATGGGAAGAACCCCAGTTCAAGACACTGGCAGCCCTTTTTGTGGGACCAGAGGTTGCACACCATTAACCAGCTCCAGGTATCTCACAATGACCCCTGAAGTGAGCAGATGAAAAGAGAGGGAAACTGGCAGTACAGGCCACTTGCACAGGGGACCCGCAAGTCACCGTGCAGATCTTTGTGAGAATGGGTCAGAGACATTTTTTATTATGAAATATGATACACTCATTTCACAGTTTCCTAGCAACAGGATGCCAATCAGCCAGCTATAACTCAAGGATTCATTTTCTTTGTTATGAAGGAGCTGGAAGCAGGGGGTAGGAGGACTTCCCAGCATGAGTAGAACTCAGAGTGTGGTCTGAGGACAAGGACACCACGCCTTTAGAAGGGGGGGAGCCTAGAGACTTTGCCTTTCTTCCTCCAAACTCTAAGAAGCACAGTTTATCCTGCTGCTGCTGGTTTGTTGTTCCTGCATCAAATACTAGTGTCTGTGGGCCCGGTTTCAAATCACAAGGCCAGTTTTTGAATCATGCACTGTGCATGCTCATGTTCAAAACATTGGTTGTAGGGACACAAATCAGGCCAGAAAAAAATGAATCTTTCTGGGCAACTTACCCTAGTATGTTTGCTGGGCTTTCAAAATGCTGCCATTGCTAAGTCAGGTAGTTAGGTCGCTGAGACATTATCCTATGGCTCATTCCCACTCTTTTTAGCACCTGCAAATTTATTACATAAGATATTATTTTGTACTCAATCTAATTAGTTAGAACTATTTGTAGTCATTTGAAATACACTCCATGTTGATTAAAATAATTAGTGTAGGGCTACTAAATATTTACCTAAGATATGAATCCAGGGGGAATTTGATAAATTTAATTAGCAAGAACTAATTATTGTTATGATAGGAGTTAGGGTTTAATAAATATAATTACAGAGCACAAATGACGGTTTCTTAATTAATAGATACTAGTTGCAAACACAAGAGCCATTATCATATTTTCATGCAGGACATGCTATTCAGCACACCTTCCAGATGTCAACTGTATCAGCAATGGTGACTTGCAATAAAAGGAGCTAATGCTTCTATCGTGCTGATGCTGTCAGACAGAGTTCTAAGTGCTCTTATCATATTAACTCACTTAATCTTTACAACAACCCCACTACTGTCCACATTTTCCTTATAAAGAAACTGAAATACAGAAAGATCAAGTAAGTTGGCCAAGATCACACAGCTAGGAAGAGGCAGAGGCAACATTTGATCCTGAGTTTTAGTTCAATTGTCCATACTCTGAACGACTGTCCACAGTGCCAAAAACAAAGCAAAACAACAAAAAAACAACAGTGACAATGATGGAAAGGAAAGTAGGAGCTACAAATGCTAAAAAGATTGGCAACCCAAATCCTCAGCTCCACGTTTGCTCTACGAGTCTAATAGACTTTTGATATTTGCATATATTATTTCTGTGATTTGGGAGATTCTAAAGCTGATTCTGAAATGATTGAGTTATTCACGGTATGAACACAAGGGAAGGTCATTAGACTTCACCGAAGCTTCCCAGAGCTTATTTCTAGGAAGCAGAGCTTTATCAGCTATTGTCGTAGGCACTGTTCCCTGGATCCCAGCTCATATCTTTGCCCATTGTCCTTCCCAACAAGGATTTTAAATCTTTCCGTTGTGTCTTTGGGACATTTGGGGGTGCCAGAGTTTCATTCACTGGGCAAAGGGGCAATTATCATCAGTAATAGGAAGCGACTGCATTCAGGGAGATTACACACCACAGATTGTGCAAAGTCAGCGCTTTCTATTCACAGAGGATTCTGGAAGGTCCAGGTTGGTGCCAAAGAGCAGAGTAAGCCTAGAGACCACCTCCCTTGGGCTCAACCTTCTTTAGAGCAAATGGTATTTCTCCCTCTGGTCAATCCTGAAACAGTTTAATCTAAGTGGAGCAACATGGGAGAGAAAAAAAGAACATGAGAAAAACCAATAAATAGTAAAAACAGGAAGCACAAAAAAGACAGGCCTGGATGTACAATTCTTTTTGTGCCTGTTAAATGAACTCTGGTGGGGATGAGGAGAGAGAATTATCCTATTTATATATTGAAAGGAATTTTAAATATGCATAGGCAGGGAGAGAGGATCTGCAGAGATTGAAATGCAAAACACAGCATGGTCTGTGCATCTCCCTTCTATCTCTCAATACCATTAGCAAGTTCCTTGCACCAATTTCTGGAAAGCTTCTTCTAAAACTTAGAGCCATCCTTCTACTTACTCAGCATTTCTGTCTTAGAAAAGCAATTCTATTTTTAAAAAGAAATGGCCCTTCCCTGGTAAAACCTTACAAATCTATTCATATGGGAACACAGCTCACACTTTTGCAATGATTCACCCATGTCCCACCAATCCAATTGCACACATAGACACACACAAAGGTCCACCACTTGTGTTTCTGCACTACAACTTCCTGTTGTGATTTCAGACAATGTAGATTCATGATATTCCTATGAAACAAATCTCATGCAGGGAGACTGGAGCATATATTAGATAGCATGTGAAACATGTCAATCATTCAGCTGCATACAATCACTTTAAGAACACAGAAGACACAGAAAACCGCTTATATTTTTCCACAAACATACTTCCACATTTAAAAAGCAATGATCTGTCCCACACAAATCTTTACTTCCTTTCCATCCTCACCAAGCATACATCATCTTCTCTAAAACACCCAGAGCCACTGTCCTCAAGGACCCCCCAGAGGGGCAAATGAGTTCTAGGGTAGTTGCTGCTGGCTTGCCTTACCCTGATCTAACATATCCTACATCCCAAGCCAAAGTTCCCTAAGAAAGAGAAATCACTTACTATAAGTAAGACTGTGTAAATCATGGTACTCCCCCCACCATGCATACACTTTAATCTCTCCCTTCTTTGTTTCTATAGATATAGATATACACAAAAATCATATATATCCCAGGAAAGTGTGTTGGTCAATAGGGTTTGGATACAGAATAGGTATTGTTGTGAGAGAGTCAGCCGTGTCTGGTTACTTACAGGGAAGAGTATTTTTAAAATTCTGAAGATTTCTAATGGTCAGGGTTTTCATGTTTTCATATAAGCTTCCATTTAGAAATGAAAAAGCAATGTGGAATACCCCAGTTTTAGCACCCTGGTTCTCAGTTAATTCACCAAGCAGGAAGAGAGTGCGGGCGATCTAGTTATTGATCCTAATCTTCTACCCAGGAAGGAGCTCTTTGCCAAACTCCAGGCCCAATCGCAGGAAAGCAGTTTGCTTCCCTACCACCTATTCATTCTCTTTAGCATCTCTTCTAGAAGTCCACCTCAGAGGCTTCCCATTAGAATGGCTGCAGTTGGGAGGAAGAAGAATAAAGAGAATGGAAAAGATGACCAACTCCATTTTGATACACGTGGGGTTTATGGTTTCTATACAAAATCCAGGTGGCAAAGGGCAGTCAACGGTTGGCCCCATAGGACTGGGTGTCAGGCACAAGGAGACAGGGCTCGGAAACAACTGGGAAGCCCCCAGAATGTGGAGTGGGCTAAAGGCACTGGTGTGAAGGCAGTTGCTGGGCTGCCACCATGCACAGGGGAGATGCCACACTCAAAGGAAAAAGATTAATTCAAGGCAATCTGTGGAGCATTTCCTGTAGACCTGGATTCGTGATGCCAGGGCAATATGAGTCATCATGGCTGTAATTACCTTAATGTCACATTTCTCACTGAGAACTCAGGAAAGTGCTTACATCCATATTAGCTTTCAAGCAATCAACTATCAGGGAAAAAAGCCTGAAAACGCTATCAACATGTGAAAAACACTTTTAAAAACATGCATATCTTGAGTACAACCGAGAAGACCATTCACCAGACTGTCTACAATTCACAGTTCCAGCTGAGCACAGGCCTGCCAGGATGTAGGACAAAAGTACCTTCCTCCCTCCCTGAGGATTTAGCACCTGAAGTTTCTACTGCTTTCCAGCTGGTGCCTACCTAGAAACAACCTCCCCTGAAGGCCACAGATTTGCATTTCTTTAGTGTTGGCTTGCAGCTGAGATGCTAAAGGGCCTCAACCCAGGCTTCCACAGGGCCTGTTTATTGCTCACCCCCAAGGGACCAAGGATGGGGAAAATGTACGCTGCACCTGCAATAGCTCAGGTGGCTCTCTGTCCAGCCTGCTCATTTTCCTTGCAGTCTTCTGTGACAGCACTCAAAACAGGATCGTGATGCTGGGGTGGTGGGGAAGGGTTGGGGATATCTTCTCTAGTGACTGTGGTCTGGTAAAAAAAAATAAAACCATAGCCAGACCTGATTGGGGGAGGCAATGAGCACCTGAAGCCTCCCATCCCTTCCCACTTACAGGGATGTTTGGGACCCTCACAGATGAGTTCTTTCTCTGATGGTACCATCTAAGCCTGCTGAGCCTTTGTCATGCTATTGGCTGCCTGTGGCTTTCCACCCTGGTCACTTTCCATGGTGCTAAGGACTGTCTCGTGATGGCTGACAACTCCCAGACATGAAGACCCACACAGGCCAACAAGCCTTCTTGGGCCTTTCCCTTCACTGCACATCCAGGCACCCCATCCTGAGGGATACCATCCTTGATACAACATGTTCACACACTGCACTAGTTCAGAGAATCGGCCTTTATTCTCAGAATATGGAATCTCCTTTTCTTTTGTTCATTATCCCTCCAAAGAGTGACCTTCCTACAATGCACAGTTGACCTAGCCATTCCACCCATGAAAGACCCTTCAGCCATCTCCATCACTGGTCTTCCTATTTAAATTTATGGCCATGATCTGGTCCCCCTCTCCTTCACTAGGCACAGCCTCCATGTAACACAAAATATGGGCTATTTATGTCCCCCAACAGGACTTTAAGAGGTAATGAAGCATGATGGTGGAATTAGTGCTATTATAGACCCTAGGGCTCTTTCATCGTTTTTTCACCACGTAGAAATGCAGTGCAGAGTGGGACATGCGGTACTAGGTGAGGTCTGAGTGCTCTGGAAACACAACAGTAGACAATGAGCCAGCCTGGGATATGGAGTCTTGCAGATTGCTAGGAAGAAGCAGTGCCTAAGCTTAGATGGGGGCAGGATTATTCAAAATAATAATTTGTGGAGGATCTAGAAGTTGGAAGGGGACAAGGAGAAAATATCTCATGTAGAACAAAAGAAATTATTTTTTTTTTGCACTCTTAGTTTACACATACACCCAGCACATATGTGTGCATACACACACACACAGAGATGCTTTCTTCATGACTTATCTTTGTTCTGCTCATCAGCATCAAGATGTTAAGATGTAACCTTCTATTCTACATTTTGGATAGATCACCATGTTTCAACTTTCTGTCTCAGTGCTGATAGGAATCTCGAGTCACTAACCCCATTAAGCACCCTTTTTGCTTTTATATTTTTCCTTAGAAGTTAAGTGGGACTAAGACGTCACTCAGAGGAAGAGCCAGGGAGAAGAGAAGGAGGAGTTCACATGAAAGCACTCAATAAACATTTTTGCTCCTTCATTCCTGAGCCAAGCCATTTAGATGTCAAGCATAATGAATTTTGTGAGCTGTAGCATTCACCAGTGCCAGGAAGAAACCAATGTTTTGAAAAGCTTGTCCCAAGCACCTGGCACAGAGACAAACTCCCGGGACTCAGGCTTGGTACGGGTGGAGCTGCTGGTGAGTAGGTGGGGGTGGAGACAGGAAGCCTCTCTGGGAGAACTGAATTCATTAACCTTGACTTTTCCTGAATCCTGAACCTCCTTCTTTGTGGATGGATTGCTAATATAGGCTTCAGATGTGTGTGCCTCTTTATGCCATGGATGGGCCTCTTTGTGATACAACTCTCAAGCATCCAAGGTTGCTAAGGCTGTTGCTGCTGCAAGACCCAGCTGCCAGCTCACATGGCAGCCACCTGTAGCTGCATGGGCCTCTCCATGTGCCATGCACTGCACAGCATCTCCCACTGGTCTCTACAAAGAGTGGGCACCCATTGCCAGCCACAAATCCTTCACCTTGAAGTTCAGGACAACCCATTGTTCCATTCCCAATGCAGAAGATGGTTCCATGGCCAGAGATGCACAGAAAATTGTTAAGGATCTATAGAGGAGGGCCGGCGGCCGTGGCTCAACAGGCTAATCCTCCGCCTAGCGGCGCTGGCACACTGGGTTCTAGTCCCGGTCGGGGCGCCGGATTCTGTCCTGGTTGCCCCTCTTCCAGGCCAGCTCTCTGCTGTGGCCCGGGAGTGCAGTGGAGGATGGCCCAAGTGCTTGGGCCCTGCACCCACATGGGAGACCAGGAGAAGCACCTGGCTCCCGCCTTCAGATCAGCGCGGTGCGCCGGCTGCAGAGCTCTGGCTGTGGCGGCCATTGGAGGGTGAACCAACTGCAAAGGAAGACCTTTCTCTCTCTCTCTCTCTCTCTCTCTCACTGTCCAATCTGCCTGTCAAAAATAAAAAAAAAATTAAAAAAGGATCTATAGAGGAATTGAGGGAAAAAATTATACACACACAATTATACACACTGAGTACAACTTTGGAGACAAAACAAGCTCTGTATTTTGCAGAGTGTGGTGAAAAATGAAAATGTAGGACTCCTATTTCAAAAATCACTTCCTGATGGCAACAACAGAGTGGGAAACCAAGCCTGGGACCATGGGACCTTGACTGACTGCCAGGGTCAAATCCAGACTCATAAAGCCCTGCTCAGTGGTCAGACCCTCCCAAACCATAACTTCTTTACAGACAGAAAACTGAAGCTAGAAATAGAAACATTCTCTCGGTCTAGTGCTGTTCCATTCTCATGCCCTGAGAGGCCTCTTCCCTGGAGTTCCTTAGAGGTGACCTCCTCCTTTGCCAGTTGCATAATTACCTGTGAGTGACTTAACCTCTTGGTTTTCTCATCTGTAACACAAGGATAGCAACAGTACAGAACCCAAGGACTGTTAGAATTAATCAGACAATGAGGTACAGAATTAAGAAGAGTACATGACAGAGAGTAGCCCTCAATAGATGATTGCAATTTAAATATTGATAATAGCAATAAAGTTGTGGTATTTCAGTCAATACTTTCCACTTTTCACCTGTGCCTCTGACCTTCGCGTTTAGGTATAAGCAAAAGAAGACACCTTTCAGAGGCCTCCATTGCCTACACTGATGGTGAACTACCTCTGTATGGACAGAAAGTATAAAGAGTTAGGGTCAGAGTAGGTACATCAGACCTGGAGAAATGTCAATCCTGGTTCTGGCAGCCCTGCTGCTAGGCATCTCTAGCATTTATCCCCACTGAAAATTTTACTTCCCCTCCATCCCAAAATTGATGAGCTCTATGAAAACAAGTTTCTCCAATTTGGGTCACCTACAGTAGAAAGCATTGGAGTGCTTGCCAAAAATTTGGATTTCTGGACTCCTCAACCCAGATCCAATAAATCAGAAGCTCCCAGGCTAGAATTCACTAATCCTTTATAACAAGCACTCCTGGCAATGCTGATTTCACACTAATGGGTAGGAATCCAAGACCAGCTGCAGGTGCACAGCTACAGCAAGCCCTCTAGGTCACATTGCCTCCTTCTCCATCTTTCCCATTAGGCTGGTCCAGCCCTGTGGTAATCTTGCATGGGCAGGGCACCCAGCAGGCACCAATTAAAGTGTGTTGCTTGGTTGTCGGATGGTTCACTGCACACGCCTCACATCTGACACACAATAAAGGCAGACTGCTGTGCCAGCTGGTTGGTCCACTCCATCTGGGCCTTGTCCAGGACTCTGGCTGGGGTCCTGAGAGGAACCCAAAGAGGTTGAGCATTTTCCACAGACCAAGTCTTGCTCTCTGGCAGTTTCTGACTAGGGGACATCTCTTTGGGTCTGCTGTTACTCAAGTTTCACATCTTATTACTAAAGCTTTTGAGCTGCACACTTAAAAAAGAGCCTTCCTTTAAACTTGAGAGATTTCTCTGGTGGTTCTTTATGGCAGCTCTACCAAGCAAATGGCAGATATGCCTAACCAGCCAAGATGGCCTACCTGGCCCTTCCTGTCCCTCACTCTGGTCACTAAAGCAGGCTCTGGTCATCCTGGGAGGATGTTAAAGCTGTTGCTTTATCATCCATCATTACATTCTCCTCTCTCAGTACCCAAATATCTCCTCTTCCAAAGCTCCATATTGTTTGCACCCCAATAGAAAATCATCATAAATGCATCAATGCTGACTTTGCTGACTCCTCCTGGCTGGCGTCTCTCCTGACCCCCTACTCAGGTCTGGGGGTGCTTAAGGAAGGAGTAAGAGAAACTTGGAAATGTCCTGGCATCCACTGCAGGAAAGAGAAGCAGGTTCTGAGTACCTGCCCCAGGACATCCTTGGGAGCTGAGGCCAACTCAGCAAGCTTGTTCCTGCCAGCTCTGTCCCCATCAATCTTCCTTTAAGCCAGGGAGGTGACTGACATAGACACTTATGAAAATGAGTGCAGTACGGGAGAAGAAAAATCACAGGCCTGACTCCCCAAAAGCTTCATCTGTCATTATTTTGGCTCATAGCACTTCCTGCAAGACTCTGCTTGGGTTTTGCTTCATTTAGCCTCTATTGCCTACTACCACCACAACGTATGAGTTGGGAAGGGGGGGACTGAGATTTGTTTTGTTCACCTGTAAGCAGAATAAAACTTACAGGTATTTAAGATGTGATTGTAATACAAAAGAATGAAGGAATAAGCTAACTTAACAACACTCAGCCATAAAGACCCTTCTCCCTCTCCAGGCAATACAGAGGATTCAACAAGACCTTAGGCAGTAAGGAGATGTGTTGAAATTATTCTTCTTTACAAGAGCAAAATATATGTGGATTCATTTATTTAGTTATTTGTTCCAATGAAAAGACAGGCAGCAGTCTAGCAAGTAAATGTAATATCAAGGATCACCTGAAAACAAATGGCTATGCCCAAAGGAAGGACATGGCAGACAGGGGAAGTGTGCTAGAGGTGGACTGTGTGGACTGTATGGGAAGAAGGCAGTGTCTTAGTCCATCTGGGCCACTTCAACAGAATACCTTAGACTGGGGGATTGATGGCAGACACTTATTGTTTAGAGTTTGGAGGCAAGAATTGAGTACCAAAGCATCAGCAGATTCCATGTCCAGTGAGGACTCCTCCCTCATGGATGGTTCTCTCTACATCTTTGCCCTCACATGGCAGAAGGGGAACACAGACCCCCTCAGACCTCCTTCCTTGGACACCCATCCAAAGTCTAAGGGCCCTGTCCTCCTGACCTAAGCACCTGCTAAAGGCTCCGTCTCTTAAAACCACCATGTTGGAAGACAGGTTTCAGCATGGCAACCTGAAGGGGCCGCCAACATCCAGACCACAGAAGGTAGCATCAGGGTCAGTGACTGAAAATGAGGTATTTCCTCTCTGGATAAAGACACGCACCCCACATCTACCCCCGGATCTTGCAGACTGCACCGGAAGTCCCCGTAGACAATCTTGATGTGGCTCTTGCCACATGGTATTTACCACCTGTGTAAATGGTGAGCTTTGGAAAGATGCCATTTGCTTTATCTCTGAATCCTTGGGCCCTGGTACACAGTAGGTTCTCATTAAGTGTTTGCTGAGCAAATGTCTGAACAAATGAATTAGCAGGATGTAACAGGCGGGAGGAAAAGAGTGAGCAAAGGCGCACGGGAAGGCTCCTGGTGTGAATAGAGTAGACTTTTGCTTAGTGCCATCAAGGTGAGCTCTGAGTAATTCAAGGTCATAGTGACCCATACGCCTTAAGTCAGTGGTCTAGGCAAAAAGCTGCATTAAGAAACCACGCCCTCTAGCCTGAAAGCACCTTTGTGACTGCACTTACGAATTCAGCCAAAAAGGTAGTGTTGTTTTATCAAAGATGAGTCCTCATGGCTTTGTCTCTCTTCCCCAAGCTTTCCGTGAAGTTGAGGGGCAGAGCAGGAAATCAGAAATCTGCTACACACAGGAAGATTCTGGGCACATGTAAACCCTGGACAAGAAAGAAATACAACCAAAAGGCAGGCAACCAGGCACCAGTGGGCGCGGCAGCAGCCTTTCCTCCTGCTCTCCCCTCCATACAAGATCTCCAGAAGGAACCAGCTCTGGCACTTTCTAACAATAATATAAACTGGAGGCATCTACTTTCATCTTTCTCAGTTGAAAGGCCTTTTAAGCTCCCCACTGTTTGTTTTGGTTTATTACCGAAAGGCTAAAACCATAAAAAAAACATCATTGTTGTGGGTATTTTCCAGTTGAGATGAAATATTTAACAAGGCCGAGGTGGGGAGGAGGAAGTTTGCTGAAAATACCATTTTTTAAAGGTCAAAAAATGCATAAACCCATTACTTTAATATTGTTTGTTCCCACAAGAGACAAAATGTTTCAAGCGACCCCCAGCCCTTGATTGCTATGCACAGATGCTCACACGGTCAGGTCCTTCTCTCTAAACCACAACTATGGTCGTCCTGTAAACCTGCTTAGAGTCTTCCATGGCTCAGCCTGGCCTGGAGAACGAGCAACAGTCTCTTCAGCCCAGTGTGGAAATCCTACCCTAATCCAGCTCCACTTCATTGTGCATCCTCTCTGCCCACAGGGGCCCTGCACACCCTTGCAGATCAGCCTGTTAAAAAGATGTATTCTTGCAGAAATTGTCAATGTCTGATTTTACTTCTCCGTGTCATAGAATCCTGCCAGTCTCTGTGTTGGAAAAACCTCCCCCTGCCTCTCTGTTCCCATCCAGGATGACGCAACTAAATCCTACCCTTGCTTTCCACACTGGCACAATCTCACCCACAGTACATCTCCCCAGCCACCCCAGCGAGACCCCCTGCTAGACGCCCAGGCTACCCTGTGCACCTGTTCTTGACCAATCTCCTCAAGCAGGCCACACATCCCCCTGAGAGGATGGACTATGGTGTGGATGACTCTGTGTCTCCCACAAACAAAATGCTTCCCTACAGTGAGTCTTGTTTGAATATTTGCTAAAAGACCAATTGAACGAAGACACAAATGAGACTTTCCCTCTCTGTAGCATTCACTCTACTGTCTGTGCAAAAATTAAATCCTTAGAACATGCCAAAGCACTCTACCTAATGGATGCATCTTCTGATTGGATGATAATTAAAATAAGATTGTTTTTTCAGAGTCACAGTTACCTCAATTGGCAGAAGGGAGGTGGCAGACATAATGGATACTTGATGAATGGTTTTAATATTGCCATTATATATGTATGTGTATGTGTGTGCATGTATGAATATACATATATATATATATATATATATATATGTCATGTTTTCTTTACTGACAAAGAATGTTGGAAGAATATCTCTAGAACCTGCTATTGAATGTCAGCCTCAGCAGTAGCTGGAATTGACACAGGGGGGCTCTTTAATAGGTTCACAGGAAGTGTGTATTATGAAAACACTATGTGTGGATTTAAAAAATGTTTTGTACCAATATAAACTGATCTCTGAAATCCATTTTCCGTGAACTTTGGAAGCCTTCCTACCACAGGACTTGGGGAAGCTGAAAGGGCTGGCAGAGGAGGGGCATCACAAGCAGGAAGACTGTGGAGCAGAGAGACTGCAGCAGCTCTCTAAGAGGCCGGACAGCAGCACGAAGCAGGGTCCTGAGCTGAGCAAGAGGTGGAGGCTGCCTTGCACACGTCCCAGACACCCCTCCTGCACCTGTGCCCACTGGGCACTAGAAGCGCGGCCCGGGAGAAGTAAGAGGTGGTGTAAGCACAATCAAACACACACTGAATTCTGAAGATGTAGCATAGAAAAAAGAAAGTAAAATATCTCATTCATGATTTTTATGTCTATTGCATGTTAAAGTGATAAAACATTGGGAATATTGGCCTAAGTAAAATGTATTATTCATATTGACTTCAGCTTTTTGTACTTTTTATTGGCTAATAGAAAATTTAATATTACATACGGGATTAGCATTTGTGGCTTGCATTGCATTTCTGCTGCATCATGATGATTCAAACTGTTTTCCAGACTAGGATATGCATCCCTCATACCCTACAAGAAAGCTAGTGCCAGGAGAGCCAGCCTCGTGGTAGCAGGAGAGCCATGCTCTGTCCAGATGTCCATTGGCATTTTCCCAGACAGAGGCCTGGGACTGCCATCCGAGTGTAATAGCAATGAACAAAGGCTGTGACTATTGCCACAGCCTCAGGGTCGCTGACCATCCTAAGCCCCAAGCAGGAAAAGTGCCAAGAAGTATTTGTCATATTCGGATGTGAGAACAACAGGAGAGGAAGGTTCACCAGCAGAAGCTGCTATGCTTTTGCTTATGCTTTTTATGTCATCACGGGGCTCCTTCATACTAATGGCTTATTTTACCAGGTACTTGTAAATGAGCTGATTAAGCATGGCTTCATCGATTCTGTATCAGCCTTGGGTACGATTTGCTGTGGATGCTTACACTTATTTTCTTACAAAAAAAACAAGTGCTGAAGATTAATGTATAAGCAAAGGAACTAAAACATTTGACCATTGCAACTCTGCTTCAACCTGAGTAAGATGCAATTGGGTAGAGTAACCAGCCCTGGGTCACCAGTGCTGCTGCTGGGGTGGAGGATGGGAGCTGGGATAATCTAACTATGAAAATATGAATACAAAATATTAACAGAAAGCTCTGCTGTAGTTGACATCACCCCTAGCTTAAGGTATGTTTATCCAAAATCTTTACTTGTGCCAAGGTTGCTTATCACTTACTTATTGCTGTGTAACAAATTATCCCATAATTTAGCAGCTTAAAACACTACACATGGGGACCAGGCATTCTGCCTAGCAGTGAGGACACTGGTTAAGGGGCTCTCATCCCACATTGTAGTATCTGGGATAAATTCCTGGTTTTCGCTCTTGATTCTGTCTTCCTGCCAATGCAGATTCTGGAAAGCAGTGATGATGGCTCAAGTAATCGGGCTCCTGTCACCTGTGTGAAAGACCTGAATTGCATTTCTGGATTCTGCCTTTGGCCCTTTCCCAGCCCCCACTGGGGCAGGCATTCAGGAAGTGAACTGGTAGATGGAAGTGTGCATGCCCTCTCCCTCTCTTGCTCTCTCTTCTCTCTCTGGCTCCTTCTATCAATGCATATTTGCATAATTGCATAGATAAACAAATGATGTTAGAGTACACATGGGTGATCCTACAGTACCTCTGGGTCAAGGTGCTGCTTAGCTGGATCTTTGATCGGAGTCTCTCATAGACAGTAATGAAGTTTGGCCAGGCCTGCAGCCATCAGAAGATTCTCCAGGGGCAGTATATGCCTCCAAGCTCATGTACATGGCAGATACTTCGATGCATGTATATAGGCATGTATGTAGTTACTTATGTTGCTGAGACAAAATCGTCATTGTCTTTTCTATTGAAAAATATATATTCGATCCATGAGTGAATTCTAGTGCAAAATGAATTTCTACTCACCAATGAATCATACCGAATTTCTATCTTCCTTGCTTTCCCTACCTGCTCCACATACACACACGGGCCTTTCATCACAGGATAGTTATTTCTCAAAGGCTGAGTCAGCAGCTTACGTAGAAGCAGCCTCCCTGTATCATACATGAGTTCTGCCAGGACAACGGCTTATAATGCAATTCTTTGCCAGTTCTCACTTGCAATTGTACTAACGGATTAAAGACCGAAGAGGGAGCAGCCCCCACACAGCAGAATGCCAACAGCTTTGCAAAACCAGGCCATCAATCTCCCAACAAACAGGTGTCCACCCTTTAGCCAGATAATTCGTTCCACCCACGAGACCACCTGAAAAGCAACTGGACTGAATGTGAGGTTGCAGCTTCTGAAAAAACCAGGAAAGATGTCTTTTAAGACAAGGCATGTTTTATCCGCATCTCTGCCTCTCCCCATACCTTTCAGTTCATTGAGGCTCATCAAACCCCCCACCTGCCAGCCAGAGGACCATGCGAAGGCCAGGAGATGGGGGATTATGAGAGGGGAAAAGAATCAATGCTCACAGAAATCCTGCATGTGAGCATCTTACAGGGTGGGAGCAGCCAGACGCAGCTAGGGAGGTCACAGCGCCAGTCTGTACCCTGTAGAAGTCCTCAGGTAGCCTGCCACTTTCACACCACCCCCCACCCCGCCTGATCATGATGAACCCCAGCCGACCTTTACAGTCCCCTGCCAATGGCTGTGCCACCACTGTCAATCACACTTTAGTTTTACTGCATAACTCTTTTATGTTTTGATTCTTTCTAAAACCTATTTCTTATTTCCCTAATTAGATACTGGATCTTACTATCGTATATAACCTCTGATTGATGACTCAGGAACCAAGTACTGATGATCTCAGGACCACTGACTGTGTATCTGTTCGTCCCCCATCAACCAGCCCTCCCCCCATGTATCCATTTTCTATGAATTTGCCCTCTCATTCTGCACAACCAGGCTTTGGACAGTCATTGCCACATGTGTTAACCAGCTCTACTGAACCCTCTCCTATATGAATAAGCTAACCATAAAATGAATTAAAAGGCTCTGGCTAAAGGTTCCAGTCTCTCTCCTATGAATTTATTGCATCATTTCTACCTGTTTTACTGAATTTATGTGGCTCCTCAGAAGTGTGTAGCTGTAGTCCAAGTAACTACAAAGAACAGTGAGTAATTTCTTTCAATTCAGTTCACCCTTTAACTTCTATTCATAGGTAACAAAGGTGATTGTGTGTGTGTGTAGATTGTGTGTGTGTGTGTGAAAGTGCATTTCTCCAGCATATCACCCACTCCATCATCCAGGATAGGAATATTGATGGTATCATTGACTTATCTCTCTTCTTTACACCTTGCAACCTATCAACCACCAAGTCCTTATAATCCCACTTAAGCTGTTTCTCAAATATGTCTCCTCTAGCGCATTCCATTGGCTAGTCTTAGGTGTGTTAGTTTTCTAGGAATGCTATGATGGTTAATTTTGTGTCAGTTTGACTGGGTGACAGGGTTCCCAGATATTTGCTCAGAAATTATTCTGCCTGCATCTGGGAGGCTGTGTTTGAATGCAATTAACATTTGAATTGAATTGGCAGACAGAAGTGAAGCAGATTGCCCTTCCTGGGGTGTGGGTGCGCCTCACCCAGTAGAAAGGCTGGCTGTCCCTAGCGCAAGAGGACATCTGTCTTCTGCTTTCAGATTAACTGAAACATTGACTCTTCCGGAGTTCAAGCCTCTCTGCCATTGCGCAGACGCAACATTGTCAGAGCCCCTAGGTCAACAGATTGCTGACTTCTTGACCTTGACCTCTCACCCTCCGTAATTTCATGGGCCAGTTGCTCATTTTGAACCTACCTGTGGGTACATATATTTATCCTGTCTTTTCTGTTTGGGGTACTCTAACACAGCTCCCGTAACAAACACCACAGGTTCGGTAACCTGAACAACACGAATTATTTTCTGCTGGTTCTGGAGCCTGGAAGTCCAACACCAAGGTGTCAGCCTGGCTGTTTTTCCCGAGGCCCTCTCCCTCCAGCTTGTGGATGGCTATCTCCCCAGTCTGGCCTCACATGGCCTTTTCTCTGTGCATGCTCATCCCTGGGGTGCCTCTTGTATCCTAACCTCCTCTTCTTACCAAGATATCAGTCAGTGGATTAGGACTAACTTTCATAGCCTTGTTTGCATTCTTGAAAAGAAGCTCTCTCCAAGCCCAGTCTCATTCTGAGCTATTATATATCAGGATTCCTTTTAAAAAATAAAGATTTATTTCCTATATTTGAAAGGCAGAATTACAAAGACAAAGACAGAGACAGAGAGAGGTCTTCCATCCACTGGTTCACTCTGCAAATGGTTGCAATGGCCTGGGCTGGGCCAAGCCAAAGCCAGGAGCCTGGAGAGCCTTCCAAGTTTCCCACATGGTTTTGGGAGCCCAAGGATTAGGGCCATCCTCCACTGCTTTCCCTGGACATTAGCAGGGAGCTGGATCGGAAGTGGAGCAGCCAGGACTCAAACCAATACCTGTATGGGATGTCAGCACTGCAGGTGACAGCTTAATGTATTGTGCCACAGTGCCAACAAAACCGTCATAGTTTATGAATGTTGTTTCCTAATGTTTTTTATCCCTTCTTCTATTATTGCCACTTTGCATTCCTTCAATGGATGTCAAATAACCTTTCTAAAATCCAATCTGATCAGTCATTCGCTGCTTAATTTGGTCTCAGAACACTTGATGTATCATTGTTTATAGGACACAGCTGAAAGTCTATTGCCAGACAGTTCCCAAATCTGCAGGGTCCTGCCCTAACTCCCCTTTTCTAGCTTCATCTCTCACCATTCTTTCTCACTTGCCTGATGTCCTCCTTGTAGCCATGTTGTACAAATCTCTGCAGAGAGCCTTCGTCTTTCTGCTCAACACAGAGACTTTTGCAATAATATCCTTTCAGACGGGCAGTCTCCATGAACACATATCTTGCTGCCATTGCTGCATAATTATAACGGGTCTGAATCTTCCTTTACAGCCAGAATATAACCCCAGTATTACTTTCTGCCAAGAAACAAATTATACTAATTAGTTAGAATAGCAAACATTTGCTTGCTATCTTCTTTAGATCCAGCCCTTTCTTGGGGACCAAACAGTCTAGTCTGTCTGAGAGGAGGGAAATGCACATAACATAAAATAATAATACAATGCAAACTCCTTTGGCTGATGGAGATGATTCATCCATGTCTATTGCTAAGGTTTTGGTAGAATCAATGGTTTAAAATAAATAAAAGCACACCATCTTGTAGAATAGCAACTCTTCTTCGAGTTTAGCATATAAATGAGAAAGAACCAGCTCCTACAGTTCAAAATTTGCTACCCAGAATTAGCCATAGAAATAAATAGGAGAAAAACTTCTAAGGACCCAGACCATTGATCTGGATGATTTCAAAAGCTTAGTGTAGGTGGATTTACAGGACAAATAATTCTACATTCCAAGGAAGTCTGGGGAACTGAAGACTGCATGCATATCATTTTATGGGAAGAAGTAGAATGCTAGGGGTCACCCACTAGCTAAAGTTTGCACCTTGAACTTCCAGGGAAACTTCAACACCTTGAGTTAAAATAGGCAGTTGGAAGCCATCAATTCCTCCTCCCTGTCAAAACATGAAGCCACAATATCTCTATTGTTATGTGAACACTCTGTGTACCTGGGGGAAATGACACCACCACAAAAGACATCAAAAAGGCCCACTTTGGATTTCTGATTTTAAGTCTTTGAAGGTGCTAAGATTAGATGAGCAACATTCCACTGAAAGAATATTATATTTCCCAGGTCTTATCTAATTTCGCAGCCTAAAGAGAACAAGAACAGGTAAGGATCTCCATCAGGAGAGAATTTAAAGGAGATTTGAAGATGTGCTACTGGTTGGCTAAACACTGTCCTTTTAAAGTTCAAGGGGGAACTGATGAAGTCATGTTAGAAAAAAATCCTACTAATAATTCCCAAGCTGTCAACACAGAGACCATTAACTACCATATCCAAGGAAAGTATGCAGACATGATATATTAATTTCTGGATGAATGACCAGACCACATAGCTCTGGGTGTTCTAATATGTGAGGCAATTGTTGTCACAGTATTCTTGGAGTGATAACTCATGTACTGTTGCCCTGTTCAGAGGATGTTAATGGGGGCTGAAACAGGAATAACATCTCCAGAAAGTCCCCCATGGTCCAAATGACAGCAGCGCCTGTGAATTTTTCTGGTCCACGGCTCAGCTATGGGGCCATTGTATTGAACCTTCTGTTTTGAATGCATCCAACCTTGAATTTGAAATGATGGATCTCCTTGGGTTTTAAGCCCCCGACACTATTCCATTAATAAATATTCATTTTCCTTTTCTCCCTGCAGTAGCATTTTCTCATCAATCATGGCTGAAGTCACAGCTGGGAAAGTGCTTTATCCGTTACTGTTCATCTCTACATGATTCTGTGCGTCCTTACAAAATTATGAAATTATTAAAGATTGGGCATGAGCCTTTTGTTTGGTGTGGTTTTTAATCGTCATCGAGTCTGTGTTTATTCCCAGAATGAAACCACTTTGTTATTTTTTTTTCTTCATCTCCTTCTAGTACACGTATAAATCACTCCATTGGATTCTACTGTCTTGTAAAAATAAAAACGATCCCCAAATGTTCAAGAATTACTCAGGGACTATTCAGTGTTCAATATGTCAAAGCAGCCAAGACAGACAGTCAGGAAGAAGATTAGAATCAATGAAGAAAAATCCATCCCGGGCACAAGTTGTCCTGCTGCCAGCACTGTCGGGGAAAGGCCTGCTCGCACTGCTCTCTCATTACTGGGAGAAAAAGTCTTCAAGCACCAGAACAGGGTTGAGGCTGCAGTCTCTGCTGCCTGAGCTCTTAGGGCAAATCCACAGTTTATTTTGTCAAAATAGATACTCCTATGGAGTGGTCGTCTGCTGAGCAGTTTGAAGATCCCGTTTACCTCTCAGTTGCCTCCAGACAGGGAGCAGAGTCACCTGGGCCCCAGTGGGGGCTTCAGCAATAACGCAGTAACACAGGATGCTGTGATTTCTAGGTATCCCCTGCTGACCCACCAGCATCACAGGCTCTCTACCTGGGGCAGGCTTTTAGCTCAGTTCTCTTTTGCTTCTCAGTCTCATGTCCAGGACTTTTTCCAGTCCCATTTCACCACTGGGAGACTTGGAAAAGTGAACATCTGCTGGGGATTCCATTGTGAGAATTGTCCCAGGTGTTGATAATCATAGATAGTGGGTGCAAAAAAATAGGATCAATGAGCATATTGCAAATCAATATCCCACAAGCACCTTCTGAGTGGCCTCATGCCAGCCTGCACATCTGAAAAGGCAGCCTGTAGAAATGATGGGGCAACTACAAAGGGTGACGGCAGGAGAGAGAAGAAGCAAAAGAAGTCAGGGCAGTTAACGCTGAAGCATGTGAACCAGGAGCAAACAGGCTTCCTCTGCCCTTGCAGGGACAATCTAAGGCATGCACTGCAAAAAACAGCTGCTCCAGGGCAGTGCTGAAGGGCATCACAGCCAAAGAATCCTAGCCTCAGTGCCTGCCTACATTGTTTCCAAAAGGCCTTCTAAACCTTTGATGCTCAGACTTTCTGGTCTGCAAGAGAGGTAAATTCAGTTCCCTCACAAGGAGGTGGAAGGGAGATGTCTTGACCTCCAGACACATCACAAAACCAAAGTCTTCAGAGCTGAGTAGAAAGGGGACATCAATCCAGGTCCCTCCGTAGCAGAGTGGAAACCTGAGGCCCAGGGAAATAAGATCCTGGTCCACAGTGTTTATGCGACCAGGGCTGGATGTAAGGTCTCTCTGCATTCTTAAACTCTTTCTCCTGCACATCCTTAGTAGGCGTGATACAGGCAGCAGGCTGCTCCTTGCTAATAAAGGTTGGATGTTAAATACAGCCTCCATCAGCCCGCATAATAGATCCAAGGTGGCTCCAGGAACAGACCAGGAGATCTTGTGCCAAGTTGTCCTTGAAGTCCAGGGCTTTTAATAGATGCTTGCACAGAGGTGGCTCAGAAGTGCCCCCACCCCTGTTGTGACTTTGAGTATGTGACTTGCAACTTTACTACGGTTTCTTCACATGTAAATCACAGACCCAACTGTGCCACAAGTATTAAATTAATGAAAAATCAAATTAGTGATTAATTATGGGCTCTGAGAACTTCATGGAGATTACTCTTGTATTTGGCATTATTATTTTCAACAAACCTGTTGTTATAATTTGTGTCCAACAAGTAAGACTAAATATTGGAAGTTATTTTTTTAATTTAAAAATGGCAAATGGAATGTGAATAAAACAATTGAATACATGAAAGCTCATGAAGCATTCCATGATTATGCTTGACATGCACGAATCTCCAACACCAGATGCCCAATGCGACAAGTTTCTGACAGGCTTCCAGTTCACATCAGGGCCATGAGTACAGGCTGCTGGCACCCTCCGCAACCAATCATGAAGATATCAGAAGAGAAAAAGAAAGCTTACAGATTGAATAGCAGCACTCAAAAACTAAGCAAATTTTGTGCACAGTGTCTGGGGAGATAGAGGACTAGTGGTTTAAGTTAGGCAATGACCTAAAGTGGGGTAGTGCAAAGCTATATACAGGGACAGCTGGTATACCACTAAGTCCCAACATGCTTCCTGGAATATAATTATCTGGCTTACTTCAATGTGGGGTGTTAAATCAGTTCTTTACTCTTCCCAACTATTCTAAATACAATAGCTCCACATAGAGAGATACCCTGAGATAGAGAGGAATTAGAAAATTCTCTGAGAAAGGACACAAGGAATGACTGAGCACAGATAACACCCCCAAAGGCACTGCATCCCAAGCCCACCAAGAGGAACAGTCTAGGACTTTACTCTTCCATTCACAAGGCTGTTATTAGCGAAGGCACCAGATAGTCCCTAGAGCATAACAATTAGTTCAGGGCAGGCATTTGGCCCAGCAGTTAAGATGTTTGCATCCCGGGTCAGAGAACCTGGCGCTACTCCTGACTCCAGTCTCATCCTAACATACACCTTGGGAGGCAGCAGGTGATGATTCAAGTACTTGGGTCCCTGCCACCCACAGGGGAGCCCTAGATTGAGTTCCTGGTTCCTAGTTTCAGCCCAGTTCACTCTTGGCTATTGCTGACATTAGGGAAGTGAGCTAGCAGAAGGGAGCACTCTCTCATTCTCTCTCATCTAAATAAAATAGATATTTTAAAAGGTCAGCTCATAGACAAAAGTGAGGTAGCTGAAAAGAACATGTGTTGCCAATAGCAGAAGACAGAACATGGACCAAAAGTAGACAGCTAGGTCTTAATATACTTGGAGTTATTTTCTTATAATGTCTCCATAGATGAGTTAATTCCTCCCAAATATTTATTAAGTAGTCTATCCATTCTTTCATTACTTTGTGATGCTATCTCTCTCACATATCAACTCCAGGTATGTAGTCAGAGTAAAAATGCAAACTGCACAAGAAAATAGTATCACATTTACAGAGGAATTTTTTTTTGACAGGCAGAGTTAGACAGTGTGTGAGAGAGAGAGACAGAGGGAAAAGTCTTCCTTCCATTGGTTCACCCTTCAAATGGCTGCTATGGCCGGTGCTGCGCTAATTGGAAGCCAGGAACCAGGTGCCATCATCCACTGCCTCCCTGGGCCACAGCAGAGAACTGGACTGGAAGAGGAGCAACAGGGACAGAATCCGGCGCCCAACCGGGACTAGAACCTGGAGCACCGGCGCCGCAGGCGGAGGATTAGCCTAGTGAGCCGCGGCACTGGCCGAGGAAATTTATTGAATATGCATTTACCTCAGATCAGAAATGCATCTACCTTATGATGGAAAAGATTTTATTTATAAAAACTAAAAACACATAAAACATGAGGGAAAAGTTAAACAAAAAAGAATTCTGTTCCTCGAATGTCACTCTGTGCCAAAGTAACAAAGAGGGCAGCCTGGAAGAAGGTATCCATAGGGAACCACCATCTGCGTACATGAAGATGGTTGGTAAAGCAGCTAGACAGGGATAAGACTGATACAGTTTAGGTAAAGGGTGAGAGAGGGCAAAGCTGGGGGATCTTCCAGGCTAATAAAATAGGCTCACACTCTGTAGTTATCAGTGAGTATCACTTTATAATCATCAAACAAACAAACAAACAAACAAAAAAAACCCAGAAAGTAGATCACAACCAGATACTGGAAATAGAAATATTCATGCACTACTGGCACCATTCTTGAAAGAATCTGGCAGAATTTGTTAAAATTAAACACACACGTAGACTATGACCTATCAATGATTCCGTGTGTGAGTGGATATCCCAGGGAAGTCCCCCCCGAGGTCCTCCAAGGAAACACATACGGGAATCTCCATGTCCACGGTTGGAGACAGCAACCTAGATAGTGAGAAATTATCAGCCGGTTTTGCATAGAGTGTCATGAGAATATAAGTAAACATAAAAATAAAAGTGATATTTCAGTTCATTGCTATTTGTATGAATTAAAATATGTATTACAAGGCTTTTTAGGATACATGGTAATTAAATAAACATGGAAGTTAGATTGGAAGGACAGCTATTAAACACACTGGAGAGAGTTGTCTATGTAAAAGAGGAACGGGAATGAGAAAAGGAAACCAATGGCATCCCAAATGAAACAGCATACATACCTTGTATGGAATAATGATATTACACTATCATGCACTCATTCATTCATTCTAGTAAATGCGTGCTGAGAACCTGCTTATGTCTTGTAAGGACACTAGGTTTAGAAAGGTGAATGAACAGATAAGGTTCCTGTCCATGCAAAACCTTACACTAATGGTCTAAGGAATAGAACTGAGGACAGTGAGTGAACAGCGTGGGCTCCTAAGAGTCTAAGGGGAACTGAAATAATGCTGATGAGCATGATGACATTACATTTGAAGTGACAGATACCCTCTAATAATCTCCAAATCTCGTTACCATGTATAAAGTATAAACACATATACACACACACTTAAATGAAATGAATTTAGGCATAGTGGGGTATTAGAGCTTGGTGAATTTCCTCTGCATGACAGTTTAGCCTCCCAATCCATAACTTATCTGTTATCCACTGACATGTCTCATGTGTTGCACTGTCCACCAGATACACACTGCACCCAGACAGCAACAGGTGTAGAACAGAAACAATGTGGCCTGATTAGATAATCTCTCCTAGGGTTATAATTCATCAGTTTCCTCCTGGAGCCCAAACTCAGTCCGGGCCTCCATTGCTGGGTTAGATTTTCTTTTCATTGAAGGGTCTCCCTCCAGGCAATCAAGGGCAATAGACAGATTCCTTCCATTAGGGCAAGAGTCCAAAGACAGCACTTGACCCAGACTTTGCCACCCTAGATCCTGTCTTCAAAGCTACTCAGAAGAAATGGGTGTTCATGAAACCTGTCCCACGCAATCTGCACTTGCATAATGAAGCAATGAATTTGTAGCTTCAGGAAGCACAAGACAATGTGTGTCTGGACAGACAATAGAGTAGGGAGAAAACAAAGAATTAGAGCAGCCTCTGGGGGCAGCACCTAACCCTAAGTTTGGGGCTAAGATATGTTTCCTTGAGGATCCTTCTCAGAAATTCAATCTCTGAGAAAAGGTTCATTTCTTATAAGATGGCATCACTTGCTATTTCTCTCTTTCTTAGACACTAAACACCCCAGATTCCTCATTTGTCCCATGTCTGTATCCATACAAGTTTCTGCTTTTCCTGGTGGGAGACACAGTCAAACTCACCCAGAAGATAGCTAATGACTGAGACTGGAGGCCAGCAAAGATTTCCAGGAGAAAGCACATGCACTTTCTCAGGGTCAATGCACAGCACTTAAAAACATCACAATCATCTTCAGTGTTGGCAAGGGTACAGGGCAGTGAGCACTGTCACAAGACTTGGCAGTGCATCTCAAGAGCTTTATCTATGTCCACAACCTCTGACCAGTAATGGCTCTTATGGGAATTTATATATTGGGTATTATCAGAAATACGAGCAAAGAGTGACATTTAGAAAGACTTAATGCAGCATTCTGTATGTGACCCACATGTCATCGGAGGCCTTCCTGTCCTCTGAAAATTAAATAAAGTCATTCCAAGACCCTATCTTGTATCAAATGGAAACTCCAATGTCTTCTTCAAGATTTCTGATGATCCACAGGGCTTACCCTTCAGGTTCCTGGAATAAGTAAGCCACACATCTTCCCCAAATCATCCTAACCTCAGAGATTTCTACCACAAAAGCCAGCAGATACAGTCCCTTTCCTTAACTTTCTTCCCAAAACGAACACATGGAGTTTGTATATGCTTCAATCTAAAAGGACTCAAGAAATGGAGAGAACATATACAGCGGGAACACTTAAAATTTTCAAATTAGAAGACCCTTCTCAGCAAACTCCTCTGGCAGCTCAGACTTACAATTCAGAGCTAATGCTAGCCCCCTGAATGCTGCACAACTCACTGCCATTCCGTGCTTAATCTCTCTGCTTCCCTTTCTCTCAATTCTCTGCCTTCCTTGATCCTAAAGTTTAACTAACACGATAAATATAACAGTGTGACTCTCTTATTTTGTTAACTATAGGTAGGCCATGTCATCGGAGCCACGGCATGGAGCCAATTAAAATATTTTTCTAAAGATGGGCCGTTATGAATGGTCACTTCCCTAACAAGTATGCACAGAAACTAAGCATTGCCCTTTGTGAGCAAATAGCCTCATGCTTTCATGTGATATCTGGAGCTATGGCAGTGATTTTGTAACCCTAGGGAGAAAACACAAAGGCCAATGATGGAAGAGAAAGAATGTGGGATTCCAATACAATGACTGACTTTTGAAATTCTGGAAAATAATGTTTTTCACTTTTTGCCATTTTCCAACACATATCTATTCAGATACACCTTTACTTGCAGCCACTGGCATCTTAACAGATCTGTGATACAGCAAATTATTTTCATATCCCTAAGTATCAGTTTTCCCAATTTCACTAAGAACGTAGCATTAATTTACTCTGCTGAGTTCTTGTGGACACATAACATTCAGATGCCCACATCTAGTAAATAATCCATACACATTATGTTCTTACTTATTCACTAATTCATTTATTCCCTGAATAATGATTAGATGCCTATTTTGCTTAGGCAGTGTGACAAGTACTAGAGAGTCTGAAACATAAAATAGAGATTTAGGATTCTTCCGGGCAGGAAGTCTTTAACAATCTGGCCTTTTCTACCTTAGTTTTTGACAAACTCCACCAAAATTCTCTGTTCTGACTCCATCCTCATCATGGCTATTTGCCTAGTATGCTGTCCCTCTCTTGACCATGCCTTTGCTGTTCCTTCTGCTCTACCGCTTTCTCTGACTCTTCAGAACCTGACAATTCAACCTTCCCTGCTTGTATACCTGCAGAACACACTGGCCCTTTTGTTTCCTCCATGGCCCATCAAATGCAAATATGCCTCCATAAGCATGTTTCTTGAAGAGTGATGGGAATTTTGAGGCAAAGGTCCAAAAAAGAAAAACTGAATCCCACTAATCAATGCTTCTCCCAAGTGGGAAACAAGGCACTGCAGTTAGCTTTAAGAGTACCCCATGCTTCTTACAAGATGGGTTAGAGAAACAGGTTTGGGTCAAGGCCAAAACAATATTTCTTATTTTTTCCTTCTCAGTGCTGCACAGTCTAAGCTTGGTCTCTTACCATGTCCACTGTGGCCATATAAAGAAAGAAAGACCAGAAAAAAATAGCAAAAAGGATGCCCAAGCATCAAAGAAGGTATCATCTTGGTTTGCCCATTCCATCAAATGCTGCAGAGGGACAGACATGAGCATCTCCTTCTGAAAGGCTGACTCCATTCTTGTCTGGTTAACTTGGAAAAATAGGAAGTACCAGAGGCTGCAGTCAGTGCCTTGAACTCTGATCAGTGGCATATTAATAAGTCTTCCTTCCTTGGGACATTTCTGATGAAAGAAGAGGAGACTAAAGCTCTCTTTCCTAATAGCATGTATATGAGTAACTTTTTAAAAGATTTTTTTAACATTTTTTAAAATTTATTTTTATGTATTTATTAGCAAGGATACCAGCAGAGATCATCCATCCAGTGGTTTACTCCCCAGATAGTAACAACAGCCAGGTCTGGCCAGGGCAAAGCCAGGAGTCGGGATCTTAGTCCAAGTCTCCCACATGAGCGGAAGGGACCCAAGTACTTGAACCATCATCTACTGCCTCCAAGGGTGCACATTCATAGGAAGCTGAATCCGAAGGAGACATGATTGAATCCCAGGCCATTTGATATGGGATGCATGTGTTCCAAGTGGTGGCTTACCCCACTGTACCACAAGGCCCACCCCTTAACTTTTAATTATTTATATATGTACTACTCTATTTACTGCCTGTACTAAACTATTTCTGTCCATCATCATTTACGACCCTTTCCAAGGCATTCCGGCTATGGCAACAAAGCTTACTTTAGCCAATGAAGCATGAGCTGCTCACTAGTTGACAATACTGCTGGTTTGGGAGCCAGCACTCGCTTTACTGAACTCTTTCACATCACTGTCAAAGTAACCAGCAAAGTTCCAGAAAGCAGCAGCTCCATCACCCTGGGTCTGGGTCAAGAATGGGGATAGCTCTGAGCAGAGTTCTCAGCCAACCATTAACAGGCAACCATTGGCTTGACAGGTGTGTAGAAACAATGAAACTTGTGCTTCTGGGCTGGCCTCTGCTCAACCAATCCTGATGACCACAAGAGTTCCTCAAGGACCATAGCCATCATGGTATGATCGAGCCTGCTATAAACCCTTGCACTCACACTTGTTAAATGGATCTGCTGAATAAGGTAATGGATGTTTTAAGTGAAAACCATTATTTTCCTTACTAGGAGGCAACACAGTAAAAGAGATGAGAATTTGGAGTCACAAAGACACACTTTAAATCCCATTTTCCACTTTCCAGCTTTGAAACCTTAGACAGTTCAGCATTTTTAAGTCTCAGTTTCCTCATTTAAAGAAATATTTTGTTTTAAATGCCTTCCTTCAAAGGGTACTTGTGAGCATTAAGAGAAATGACACACACAAAGAACCTGGTTTGTTGTCAGGCATCACAGAGAGTTATAAGACATTAAATTCATTATTAATGACATTGTCCTTTTTCAATTTATTCAGGAAAACTACATAAAAGTAAAGTAATGAAGGTAAAGAAAAGGAGAACAATCAATGGTACTGAATAATTAATTGGCTGTGCTGGGTTGAAAAAGAAGAGGAAAGAAGAGAACTAAAGGATAATTTCCTGGTTTACTAAGAAGGTGGCACAGGCACAGCTCTTTAACCTTGATGGAGCAGTCAGAATGGCGTGTGTGTGTGTGACCTGGTCTGGCTTTGGGGTTATAAATTCAGTTACAGGTAGCTTGGGTTCCACAGGGCTATGGTCTTCCCGGAAAGTTTCTAAGTTTGTCATTGAATTTATACATTTGAAATTTGGACAGATGTTTGCCTAGGAATATAAATGCTTGCAGATCAAATGCGTGATTTAATGAATGGGTGATTACAGGTCAAGAGAGGTAAGTGAACACTGAATGAGTGCTTTGGAAAGCACATTACATATTTCATGTGTCTATGTTTGCATAACCACCGACTGTCTATGGGTAAAGGGATTAGCCTAGTTTGAGTCTGATTTGTATGTCTTATTCGGAGAAAAAAAAAACTTAACTATTTTGAACTTTCAAATTTGGATTAAAGGCAGCCATATATCTCTAACCAAAACCAAAATAGCCACTGAAGATAAGCCAGTTGGGAAGTATAAAAGAACCAGCCTCATTAAGCAAAATTTTCAGAATGCTAATTAATTAGCACCAATTTTTGTGTTTTATACATTTTAGTTGCAAGTGTCTTAATTAGTACTAGTTATTAACCACAGATGGAGATGGTACTTAGAAGAAGATAGAGTGACTTTGAAAATTGTTAATTCAACAACTATTTTTAAACCTTCAACTCTGAGAAAGCCATTACCCTGCCCATATTGCTAGATGCTAAATTAAAATCAGACACGATTCCCACCTGCAAGAGAGATGAGGCCTGGTGTGTGATGAACTAGGGGAGGGGGCCAGGGTAAGCACAGCAGGGAGCCATTGCTACCAACTTAGGACACTGTGTGGCTATTGTGGAGGTTGTGACTTCTATGCTGCTTCTTAAAAATGAAGCCGTTTGAGGAGGACATCGCCAAGCAGGGACTCACAGGGCCAGAGCAGTGGGAAAGAGCAAAAAACTCAAATTGATTATAACTGGGTATTATAAAGTAGTGAGCAATGGAACAGAAAATGTAGATGAGGGCCAGGTCGTGAGGGATTTTTGAGTATCAGGCTAAAGCATGCAATCTTTATTCTGTAATAGATAATAGGACTCCATTGAAAGAACTTGAGCAGAAGAGAGATTGACTCTTATAGGGAATTTTAAAAGGATGATATGTGGGGGCTTTCCTGGGGATAGGCTTTCTCATCATAAAGTCAGGAAAATAATATTTACTGCACATGGATGGTTTTAAATGAGATAACCTATATAATGCCTTGGTTGGTAATAGACCCTCTCTCCATCCTCCTTGCTGAAAGTGACCTGATAATACCCACCTGCTCCTCATTAAGACCCCAAGGCAGCAACTGCAACAACACTGGGGTTATTACCAAGGGCGGGTGCAGTAAAGGCAGCTGGAGACCCACAAGCGGGGATTTAGTAGATAAAGTAAAGGCAAGCAATAAAAAGAGAAAGGGGGAAGGAATGTTTGCCAAGGGCTGTTGAAAAGAAATAAATTGGAAACCTGTTATGCATGTATCTGGGACGCTGCTGTTAACTCGGGAAGTGAGGGACGGTTACAAAGGCAGCTCCAGTGGGTCCTAAAGCACCCAGGAAGTGGCCCCTTGGGCCGTGCGTGCATGCGTGTGAGGGGCCAGCGCGGCCCATCCCAGCTGTATGGCTGGCAGAAAGGAGCTGGAGCTCATCACTGCTATTGTTTCATTTGGCAAAATTGCTCTCATCAAGTTGCAATTGTCACACACAGCAGTGTCTCCAGGCAAATTGACACATGCAAAGTTCCAAATCTGCAGAGGTGGGAGCAAGTACCCTCCAGGCACTCATAAGGACTGCAAATCTCATCCAGAGGAGCACAGCTGAAGATGGGCCCTGCCTATTGCACAAGGTAAGTCCTTACCTGCGCAGAAAACCCAAACCAGTAACACTAGAGTCTGATCCAACGTCCAACCTGGCAGTAAGCTCAGCCACAGAGCATCACCTAGTCACCAGAGCCCACGGAATGGCACGTTCACTGTCCAAGAAAAGCACATTGGGGGTCAGACTGAATTTTTGCTCTCCTAGGAAGGCAGAGTCTACCACATACTATGTGCTCTGGGAATTGTGAAACCATCAAGGCCTCCAGGAAGCGTGCAGATACTGATAGGAGATGCTTTGAGGGGCTGGACTTAATTGAGCACTTTTAATCAGACTGTATTCCTGGAAAAGGGAGTGCAGGAGTAGAGGCTTGAAGAGTGGGGAACAGGAACACAAGAGGAGAGGAAAACCTGGCCTGATCACACAGGGAAGCAAAAGTAAGGGCGGGTAATTGATAATGGGAAAATTATCCCAAAGCCCTGCCTTTCTGCTTACTGCTGTCGAGGGCATACTGCTAAGATCTTCAAAACGTCTCAGGAAGTGTTTCAAAACCCCTGCTTCCTGACAGATCTCTTCCAGGGCCACGCCTGGCACTCACCTTCTGGAGGGCCCTGGGGGCGACACCTCCTGCCTGGCTCTGGGAGGAACCTGAAACCCACGTGGTTGTCTCCAATGCAGCCAGAGATCAACCCAGCTCCACATCAGAGATGCTGGGCAAAGAGTTGTTGGATCTTCTCACTGCAAGACAGAACGTAAGCTCCACAGCGCAAGAATATTATCGAGTGAGTAAGTGAATGATGAAATGAACGAATGAAGAATGAACAGGGTAGTTAAACCTCCCAAATGAATGTAGCCCAGAGTCCAGTGAGACCCTAACCCAGTTCACACACCTGTCCCAACAGTGTAGCACATATAGCCCATCACACACAGTGTCAGTGAGTGACGCTTCTGGGCCCTTAGGAGAAGCAGAATCAGCCACTTCATAGATGGGAAAAGTGACACTGAGTGACGCTGAGCCCGAGTGGCAACACCTCTGTTCCTGGTTCCCGGGTGGGGATCGGGGCAGTGCTGCCCCTTGGCTTACTTCACTTGTGATGTCCTTTACTGACAGATCTAATGCACCTTATCTTCCCTTACTAGAAAGTCACCAAGCCCCCTGTGGCAACACCGCGAATCAAGGCCCCCAGCCATGTTTGTTCTATGCAATCACACTTGACAAATTTCAGGAACGCGTTGCCTTCCTAGCTGGGTACAGGGCTCTTTGGGAATTGTGAACATCTATGAAATTTTCTGTATAAACTTCCATGTCCTAAGAACACACAAGCAGCTCCCAATGGGCTCCACCTATAGACAGAGGCTCCTACCGGAGACTCAACTCCACTGTTTGCTCATCACAAAGATGTTGCTGATGGCTGCTGCTTCTCCACAATGACACCATCCAAATGTCCAGGGAGCAGCCCTCAACCTGAGCAATAGCCCACCAGTGTGACACGGACAACCTAAATGCACAAGGCGTTTATGCTGTTGTACAACAGAAAGCACCACGTTGCTTTGGCTTCCTTGTGGTAAGTATTAATCCTCCCCTTTATTGAACCTGCTGAATAATCACAGTATTTAGTGTCCTTAAGCTCCCAGTTTGCATGAATTTTGTTTAGCTCATAAATCTCAAGCTTCAGTCTTTGTCTTCTGTCTGGAAACTTCTGTCCTCTCTGAGAAATAAGTGCATTGCCATGCTAGGGGGAGAGTGTAAAAGTGAGCTCATCCCGACAGAGGAAGATGGACCCATAGATATTCATCTCAGTCTTGAGCACAGGCAGAGCGGCAGGCAAGCAGAGTGCCAACTGCTTTTGAAGTTGATGAGGAGACATGGTGGCTGTGACCACAGGATGACTCCTGCAGCTGGTAGCAGGAGGGCCAGGACAAGGACTGGCCGCCTGGAGCACTCAGGCGAATCTCTGCTACCTCTTTGCTGTCACTCACAGCTCTTTATATAGCACCAATGTCATGCCACATCAGCTGCACCTGTGCCCCGTGTGATGACTTTCAGATTCAGATAAATACCATCCACGGACTTCAGGATGATAGGCACGAGGGAACACCCTGGTGATTGATCTGTTTGTTTCCATCCTGGGGCTGTGGGTCTATTAAATAAACACTGGTATTTTGGAGGAGAAGTAGGAGAAATGACTCGGGTAGACTTTTTATTTCTTGTTTGGTTTGGGAAGTTGTTGTTGTCTACTCTTTGGATTTTTTTTTTTTAGGTGAAAATGATTTTTTTCAGACAAATAGATCTGGACAGAAGCAGCAGGACTTTATTTGCCAGCTCCAATTCCTCGCTGAGTACATCCCACAGCTGGCAAGATGTCAATGATTAACTGATTGTCCTGCTCTATTGCAAAGTTCTGTTCTGTGGCCAGATTAGATATGAAAGATAGAGGGGGCACTGATGCTCCCCAGGGACCACACCCCTGAGCACTTCCAAGGCCAGCCATCACACACCAGCTTCCCTTCATTTTGTCAAGGCATGGCCAGGGTTTAGAGGCAATGTTATGCTTAGCTGCTGTACTGCATTTTGGATTGTTTAGTTTTAAGGCGAAATTAGTTATAAGAAAACGTTTATAATTAGAATTCTTAAGAATTCAGATCTACCATGCTCTAAATTCTGAATCTGGGGTTTGTCTTCTCAGTTTTTAAAATCTTGGAAAACAACATCCAGAATTGGACTGTTCGTCTTCTTACTTATCCGTTCAAATGAGAGATTCCCTAATTAATATACTGCTATTCCTTTACCTGTAAAATTCAGATGACAGCACAGAGAATTCCACGAGTGAGGTGTTTTACACCTACTTTAAGAATCACAATGATCAAATTTCGTCTATGCTATGTCATGATTTTAAGGAATCTTATTTCAACCAGATATTTTGGATTTTGAGCCTTCTTGGCATTCTTGACAGGCATTCAAAAAATCAAAGTTTCAAACAATCTGGTCTCTAAAATTTCCAGTAAATCCTGGACTTTGGTTTTTCCAGTTTGGGCCCAACTGAAAAAATCGAAGGACCTATGTCTCTCATCTTATAGAGACACCAACTAATCAGGCTATTTGGATTATATTAGAAGGACTGTCAAGATGTGATGTGGTACCAGACTTTAAGTTTCTATAATGGAAAATGCTATTAATACAAATGTTGGAGAATTAAAAAGTCTAATGATCTTGTGTTACTAGACATGATAGTTATCTTAATGAGAAAGCCCCAGAGGCCTAAAGGGTTAAATACTTGTAAAAGCCTACAGGTGCTTTCAAAAATACTGTGAAGTAAGCAAGTGCCTCTTGTTGGTTGATGAGTTTATAATTTTAAACATGGCGACTTAAAGTCTTTTGTCATACATAGTTATATATGATGTGCTGCTCATAAAACTAAAGCGTTGTTGGTTCTGTGTTTAGCTGTCCTCCTATAGGTTCCTATGGACTTTTTCCAGCCACTTTTATTGTATTCAGTACTTTGGGATGGCTCTGTAAACAGATGAAGCCAATAATGTATTAACAGTACCAACTGAGAGAAAGTATGCTTAACTGAGGTTACTAAAAACAAAAAGCAATTCAAATCAATTGGCAATCTACAAAAAGAGTTAAAGATTTTAAAAGCTATTATTAAAATTGCTATATTGGTCTACTATGCTATGTTATATGTGTGTACATAGTGTATGTCCACATGGGGAAATTTTATTAAGAGTTTTATTTTAAATGGCTTATAGATAAGATTGTCCATAAATTTAAGCTGCTAAAATCAATCAAAGATACATTTTAATTTGTGTGACCTGAGTCTGTGTATCATATGTTTTAAACGTGTTGGTAGAAAGAAACTAAAAACATTTTAGATTGTTGTGCTTAAGTTTACTGGCTAAACAAACTACACCATGTTAGATATTTAAGAGGTGTTTTCAAATACATGATTCTTAAAATTTATAGAAGGCATTGGACCTTCTGGTAAATGTTTTCTTAAGTTGTTATCTAATGGTTGAAACGGTTTGCTAAGTATTCATGTGATATTGCTATTGTCAGCAAGCGATCTAGGACTTGCTCCCTCATTTTTCTATTCTAAGCCCAACTTGTTCTTTCATTTCTCTATTCTCTTCAAGGTAGGAAACTAATTCTATTATAAAGGAATCTGTAGGACGCACAATTTAATCTTTAGACCTTATAAAAGAGATGGCTAACATTTTTCTGTAATAGCATAGCCAAAATAAGAACTTAAATAATAATCTCATAGCTAGATTCACTTCGCCATCAGCGAAGTATACAGTAAGTAGAAAAAACCTCCCTTTCAGACAAAAGGGAAAGAAAGTTTTAAAGTGAGAATATAATTTTCCTCATGGGCATTGTCTACCTTAGAAAAACTACTACAGAACATGCCTGTGACTATAGACTTGTAGTTCAGGCCACCGAAGATTAGAGATGGGACTTGGGCACTCCCTTGACTTGCATCCTCTGGTCTGCTTTAACACAAACCAGGAGGAAAAGAAAGCTCGGCATCAGAAGCAATGGGTGGCAGGCCTATTAATGGCTGATCTGTACAGTGATCTGCCCTCAGGCAGACCCAACAGGCCAGTCCACTGCAGTGGCTTTCAATGTGGTAAGCCTGGGCTTCAGCAGAAGTCAGCTTGTGAAGAGCCCTGGCAGCTCTGCCAAGAGTTGGATCACTGGAAATGGACCTGCCCTGGAGTCAAAGGATGCCCAGGTCAGAGCCAGCTCTCCTCCCAGGCCAGCCAAGTAATGAAAGTCAACAGAGTGCCTTCCCCTAAGAGGTTCACACCTCCCTTAGGATATACCCCATGTGAAGAGATAGATAGGTCTGGGCCTCTTAACTTACAAGGCCTAAAGCCCACCAGATTATTATCAAGCCCCTTCTATCAGGTTCTATTTGCCTCTCAATCAGAAAAATTACTTGTAGCTTAGACGGCACCTTTCTTAGCTCCTCTAATAATGACTCTGTCCTTTGTTCTAGGCCCTGTCTAGTGCACTTGGGCCTCATTCCTTTGTAATCATAACCTCTACCACCAATGGCTCTACTCCCAACCTGTGTGTACTGATGGTCCTCTTCCCCATTTAATGCTGTATAATTGTTCAAACCTGGTAAATGCCACTCTTAGGATCATTGGTTACTATTCTCACTCTGTCTTTTATGACCTTGCCTAAATATGATCAGAGTCGATAAACTTGGAAGGCTTCCATAGCCTTGGCAATTCATGACGACAGCCTAGGATGGTTACTGGCGCCATAAACTAGAGTGTCAATTTGTTGGGTCAACAACAGGAGCCACTGTGCACTTGCTCCTCATGTGGGATCTCTGTCCTTAATGTGCTGTACATTGTGATTTAATGCTATAACTAGTACTCAAACAGTATGTTTCACTTTGTGTTTCTATGTGGGTGCAAACTGTTGAAATCTTTATACTAAATTGATCTTCTGTATATAAAGAGAATTGAAAATGAATCTTGATGCAAATGGAAGGGGAGAGGGAGTGGGAGAGGGGAGGGTTGCGGGTGGGAGGGAATTTATGGGAGGGGGAAGCCATTGTAAGCTGTACACTGGAAATTTATATTCATTAAATAAAAGTTAAAAAAAAAGAATAAAGGAGCTCAGTGAACCTAAAAAAAAAAAAAGAATCACTTTCTGGGGGCCAGCACTGTGGCATAGTGGGTAAAGCCATTGCCTGCAGTGCCGGCATCCCATATGGGTGCTGGTTCAAATCCAGGCTGCTCCTCTTCCAATCTAGCTCTCTGCTATGGTCTGGGAAATCAATAGAAGATGGCCCAAGTGCTTGGCCCCTGCACCCACGTAGAAGACCCAGAAGAAGCTCCTGGCTTCAGATCAGCGCAGCTTTGGCTGTTGTGTCCAATTGGGGAGTGAACCCGCAGATGGAAGACCTCTTTCTCTCTCTCTAGCTCTTGCTCTCGCTCTCACTGTAGCTCTCTCTCTCTGTAACTGACTTTCAAATAAATAAATAATTTTTTTAAAAAAAGAATCACTTTCTGCCCTGTGGAGAACACTGTACCTTGGGGAATTATTGTATCATCCCTGGGGACAGAATGTCTTCAAATACCACAGGTCACTCTGTGTGCATCCCCACCAGACCCCAGGCGAATGATCCTGGGAACTATGGGAAAGGAACCTGCATGTTCTTGTAGCAATGGCTAGATTCTGAGAAGTGAGGTGGTAACTCCTGGCCTCTGCTCATCAACTCTTCTGTTTACAGAATAAATCATTGAAACATAAAAGATTATGCATTGTGCTAAAGCAATGTCCAGTTTTCTTATTTTTGTTTATAACCTGTGAAGATGGACAACTAACAACATGATCATGACACCCTTCTGCACCAATTCCCTACAGTGAACTACCCAAAGCAGTCTGTGAGCTAGGCTCAGGGTACGAACTGCAGGACAACCTTGTACACCACTTTCCTGCAGCTGTGCTACTCACAGCATGTGTGTACCAGGGCCACAGTAAAAAAGTACTTGTAGGGAGACAAATAAAAGTAAATACACAGATATCAGTATTGTAATTTGACATTGCCACACTATCTGAGGAAGCAATCCATGGATTTTTATCTTTTCCAAGTTTTGTCAAACTTACTTGGTAAGTTCACTGTCACAAAATGTACTCTAGTCATTCATAATAGGATGTATGTACTCATGATAGATTAGCTATCAAAAATCATAGATTGATACACAATTATACAGACAGAATAGATCCCTTGCCACAGACAGCTTGAGAAGGGCAGTCTTGGTGTATTTTCCAATTTTACAACTTACATGTTCATTCTCCTTCCTACTAGACTGGATTCCTCCATGAGAGCAGGAACTGGGCTTGCCTGTATCAATGCCCTATCACCAATAACAAGTGTAACTACTGGTTTTATTAATTAATTAATGAGAGTAGTTAGGGTTCGGGCTCCTTTCAGATTTGACAGCCACTAAACAGCACGAGAAAGAAATCTGTGTCAAGTCAAGTGTCAGTCTCTCATTCTGCCCTGCAGTCTTCAATTCAAGGCAAGAAGACAGAAGACTCAGATCTGCCTTGTCCGGATTTATAAGACATGCCTCTAGAGAAATGTGATGACCACCTTTCAGGATCATACCTATTCCAAAAGCAAAGCACAACTGACATTTCTCATGATGCTTGTTGTCTAAAGGTTTTCAGTAGCCCATAAACATGACACGATTCCTCCAAATGTCAGTGATTAAATAAATCTCGGAATGCCCACATTACAAAAATCCACACACGTCATGACTTTGTCTCATGGAGGACGCAGGAGAAACAGAACATACTCATCACACATAATATCTTGCTTTAAAATATATTTCATTGGCAAGTAGTAGAAAGAAAGTCTCAGGCTAGAGTCTGAGCTGGCTCCTACCTGATGGGGTACAGCCCTGAGAGAGGGACATGAAAGGTGTGGATGCGCCACTTATCTACTTGTGTACAGTCAGTCCTCCAAATTAAAATGCCATGAATCAACAACCATTTCATTATGCTCACAGCATTTGTGGATCAAGATTTAGACAGGATATGGTGGGAATGCTTTTCTTTGCTCCATAATAGCTGATGTCAGGAAGGAAGATTCAAAGAGTTGGTAATCACTCAAGTGACTGGAATCATCCGGAGAGTCCTCACTCATACATGTGAGCAGAGATAATTCAAAGATGGGGCTCAGCCAGGACTGTTGACCAGAGGTTCTCTAGTTATCACACCTCTCCATGGACTGAGCTTCCTCAAGCATGGCAGCCTTGGGGTAGCTGTCTTCTCATAAGACATCCCAGGGGGTCAGTGCTTAGGCACAGTGGGTTAAAGCCCAGCCCTGAAGCACTGGCATCCCTTGTAGGCGCCGGTTCTAGTCCCGGCTACTCCTCTTCCAATCCAGCTCTCTTCTATGGCCTGGGAAAGCAATAGAAGATCCCCCAAAGTGCTTGGGCCCCTGCACACCTGCATGGGAGACCCAAAAGAAGCTCCTGGCTCCTGGTTTCAGATCAGTGCAGCTCTGGCCGTTGCGACCAGCTGGGGAGTAAACCAGCGGATGGAAGACCTCTCTCTCTCTGTCTCTACCTCTCTCTGTAACTCTTTCAAATAAATAAAGTAAATATTTTTAAAAAAAGACATCCCAGTCATCCAGGAGTCAGGCTCCGTTAGAATGAAGGTGAAGCTATGTGACGTTTTTATGCCCAACCACAGAAGTTACAGTGTTATTTTCATTGTACTCTGTTGACCAAAGTGGGCAGAAGCACAGTCACATTCATTACGAGGTAAAGTAGGTCCCCTTGTTGATGGGATGAGCTTCCAAGAACGAACTGCCAGTTTTAAAACCTCTCTGTTGTGGAAAACAGCTGGCACTTCAGTGAACAGCAGCCATGGAGACACACGGAAGTATCATACCTCAGAAAGCTGTGCCTTCCAGCCATGCCTCTGTTTACAAACACCATAACCTTCAGGTTGGAGAGCTGGAAGTAACACTAGAGGTCACTTCTCCTAAGAACACTACCCCTTCCCCTCTCCATTTGCCCAAAGAAGAAATCAGGGTTGCAAGTTTCGGGCTTTGGGGCTGGAATTAGACCCCAGTCTTCCCTCTTCCAAGTTGGAGAGTCGTAAGCTCCTCTTTGAAATAGGACAATTCCACCAAGTAAATCTATTTTAAACCTCGTAGGGGCCTAGCATTGTGGCATAGTGGGATAAGCCTCTGCCTGTGGTGCTAGAATCTCATATGGGCACCGGTTCTAGTCCCAACTGCTCCTCTTCTGATCCAGCTCTCTGTGTATGGCCCAGGAAAGCAGTGGAAGATGGCCCAAGTGCTTGGGCCCCTGCACCTGCGTAGAAGACCTGGAAAAAGCTCCTGACTTCTGGCTTTGGATCAGCTCAGCTCTGTCCATTGCAACCATTTAGGGAGTGAATCAGCAGATGGAAGACTTTTCTCTCTGTGTATCCCTCCATCTCTGTCCATAACTCTACCTCTCACGTAAATAAATTTAAAAATCATTTTAAAAAAACTTCATAGTGCATAAAATCAATGAATGTTCAAATTTACGGTGAGACTGTGATAAGTTACAGATAGTTATGTTGTGTCCATATCTCTGAAAAGAACAACTTATTGAAGAAACAATCCAGTGGACATCAGCTCAGCTCAGTGATCAAAGGGACAGGTGGGCACAATAGCACCGCCATGATATTCCCACTCAAAATAGCAACATGAATATAATGACTATTGAGGGACGTTCCACAAATAATTTACCTGCAGCTCTCAAAAAAATATAAAATCATGACGCGCAGCCTCCCTACTCTCAAGTGTGTCAGAAAAAAAAAAAAGTACTATCTAGAGAAACACACACATACACACCACAGAGGAAGATGACAAATGGGACAAGATAGAAACTGTTGGTAAATCTGGAAAAGAGATTTAAATAAGTCCCTGTACTATTCTTGCAATTTTTCTAAAATTTTCTGTAAGTTTAAAATTATACTGAAATAAGAAGTTCCACAACTAATAACAAAAAAATTACAAACATCTGGATGGTGTCTCCTAGCAATGACATTTAATTCTATTTCTTTTCTTTTTAAAAAAAAAATATTTGAGAGACAGAGAGATAAAACTTCCAATCCATCAGTTCACTTCCCAAATGCCTGCATCAGCCAGGAATGGACTGGGCCAAAACCAGGAGCCAGGAACTCAATCAGGTCTGCCACATAGGTGGCAGGAACCCAGCTGCTCGAATGTGCAACACTCCCTCCCATTGGCAGGAATCCAATCCAAGTACTCTGACGTGAGACACAGGCATCTTAACCTCTAGGTGACATGCCTGCTTCCTCCATTTCTTAACTCTTTGGGTGGTTACAGTTTAGATAAACCACAAAGTTCCGAGCTGTGTTCTCACAAGGATCTGTCTGGTCTTCAAGAACTGTAGCTAAGCAGTCTGGCAAGATGTCAACCAGAATATTTCAGGATACAAATGAGCCCAACATATAGAGCACGGCTCAGTTACATTATAATTCAACCAACCTAAGAACAAAAACAGATCCAGAATCTAGAAGGTTAAATAAAGCAAGTTTATTTCTCTCCCCTTGAACAGTCCAAGAAAGGTTGGGCAGCTCTACCATCCTAGACCTAGCCATGCATCTCTGGGTCCAAAAATGAAACTTTAATTGCCATTTCATAGCTATAAAGAGAGGGGAAAATAAAAAGTGAAAAGCACATAGCCTCATTATAAAAAAAACTTGGTCTGGAAGTTTGCATTCATCATTTCCATTATCACTCTATTGGCCCAAATTTAATTATATGCCACAGCTAGGCTGTCGGGACGCTGAGTAATCAGCCTCTATCTGGATGCACATGGGCCATGTTCCCAGCTCAAACTCCAGGTGACAATCATGTTGTATTATGAAAAGGGAATGAGAAAGGATAATGGTAGATAATCAGAGCCTCTTTCCAGAGAGGAGAGATTGAGGGGCTTCTGTAGGGTTAGCAGAGCATCACAGCTATGTTCCAAACATGGGTATGGATTTCTGGAACAGCTGGGAAACACATGGAAATAATTGGGCTCCCCAGTAGAAATTGTTTTATGTCCATTTGAGTAAATTATTTAAGTGGCTGTATGATTTCCAGAGAGCCAGGGTATTTTATTCTGGAGACAAAAGCCCATCAAAATTTTTTCTGCAAAGAGTCAGTATTGTCACAGTAAAATTATTTGCATTCTATTGACAAAATAAAACATTGTTAAAAAAAAAACCAAGGTGTCTTAATCCATGCGTGTATTCAGATGCATAAGCACGTGCCCATATATGTGCATAATCATGGGCAGCATGTGTGACAACATCCACATCTAGTGGACCTCAGGACATGACTAGAGCCCTCTCTTTGCTCTTCTCTTCATTAAGAATTCCAGGATTATTTATACCACTGACTATTATTTATTTTATATGATTACTAAATTGCTTCTGCAAAATAACAGGTGAATTGCTCAACATTTCTTGACTTGTCAAACTTATGAATGTTAAAATTGATTTATGTAAATCTGAAACATAACTTACACAAGAAAACTAATACAATCTATCCTCACTGATTAAAACTTTAGTTCATTTTTGAGGATTTTTCTCCAAAATAATGTTCAGAAGTATTGCTTTCTCTCCACCCACCCCCAACTTGAGGTAGAGATACCTATACATGGGAAGACTACAATAGGCTCTGCTTTATCTGCTCAATTTCACTGGGTCCCTCAGGAGGGTACAAGATGGCACTGTCTGCTTTATTAGAATTGCCAGTTTGACATCTTAACCCATGTCATGAATATGCGTGGACAGTAAAGCATGTTAGCCATTCATCATCATCACAGAGACAGAAGGAAAGACAGGGACACCCATGGCCCTGGAAACCACAGACACTGAAGTCACCAAACGACACAGAGAGGCATTATTCGCCAGTGATCCACCGTGAACCAGCCTCCCGATGCCTTCAGTGCCCCAGATCTGGAGGAACCGACCCCCAACCCGCTGTCACCATCACATACAAATGCCCTGCTGGGATCTGTTTGCCTTCCTACATTACAGCTTCTGCAGCCAGGCCTTCTGCATTTACCTAATCACATTTTCAGACCAAGCATTTCCAGAAGGGCTGCCAACCCCAGTTCGTGCCATAGAATTCTCAATGCCAAGAGCTGTCACATCCCTATGCCTACTTGTCATCTTTTCCATCTCCTCTGCCTACTATACACTTGGCTTTTCAATGCCCCGTCCTCAAACTGGAGTTGTTCATGGAAGCAAAATCCACATCTAACAGAAGACAGCAGCAAATAAAGAGGCAGTTATACGTGTGGTACTAGAATGTGACTGCCTGGTTTACATCTTCCTAACTCTGTGACTGGGACAAGAGCCAACCTTTCTGTGCCACAGTTTCCTTATTATTAAAATCTGGCTGATAAAAGTGCCTGCTTGAGGTACATAAATTAGTTAATTCATGTAAGTCACCCAGAGCCATGCCTTACAAAACTTAGTCTCAATAAACTTTCCCTGTCATTATTGCTCATACTCTTATGACAAAGAATATGACAATTACAAAATCATTAATTACCTTGTCCAAAGCAATTTCCACAAGCCAAGGGGATATTCAAGTCAATGTGATATAGACCAATGAATGAATGGGGGTAAGAAATAGAGCACATGGAATTCAAGCAAGTGGAAGGAAAGGGATACGAGATAATAATTAAAGAAGCTTGGCCGGCGCCGCGACTCAATAGGCTAATCCTCCACCTGTGGCACCGGCACCCCGGGTTCTAGTCCCGGTTGCTCCTTTTCCACTCCAGCTCTCTGCTGTGGCCCGGGAAGGCAGTGGAGGATGGCCCAAGTCCTTGGACCCTGCACCCCATGGGAGACCAGGAGAAGCACCTGGCTCCTGGTTTCGGATCAGTGCGGTGTGCCAGCCGCAGCGGCCACTTGGGGGTGAACCAAAGGAAAAGAAGACCTTTCTCTCTGTCTCTTTCTCCCACTGTCCACTCTGCCCGTCAAAAAAAAAAAAAAAAGGGGTCATAGGAGGAAAAAAAAAAGCAATCAATTCCATTTCCCAAAAAAATACTTCAACAGAAAAATTATCCTAAAGATTTGCAGATTCTAATCAGTTGGTATGAATTCAAGTTAATCTATTAACAGTAGTGAAAATATTAATCATCACTTACTTAACCAAAGTACTTTGAACTTTACAAGTTAGTTCCAAATATATCTCATTTTATTCTTGTGTCTGAGGATACAGGCCAGGACCACTGATCCAATTTTTCACTTGAGGAAATCACATCTGAGGTTAGATCCTTGTCCGAAGCCACACATATCCATCCTGGATAAAATTCTCTCCCATTTCTAAACTTTTAATCTTCAAAGTACATAGACAACCACCATACTCATGAGTCTCAGAGAATCTTTGCTGCTAACAAGAGCAAGTCTGAGGGCTGGCGCTGTAGCGTAGCAGGTAAAGCTGCCACTACAGTGCCAGCATCCCACATGGGTGCTGGTTCAAGTCCTGGCTGCTCCACTTCCAATCCAGCTCTCTGCTATGGCCTGGGAAGGCAGTAGAAGATGGCCCCTGCACCCGTGTGGGAGGCCTCCAGGCTCCTGGCTCCTGGCTCATGGCTTCAGATTAGCGCAGCTCCAGCTGTTGCATCCAACTAGGGAGTGAACCAGCAGATGGAAGACCTTTCTCTCTCTCTCTGCCTCTCCTTCTCTCTGTGTAACTCTGACTTTCAAATAAATAAATAAATCTTAAAAAAAAGACCAAGTCTGCTGTTTTAGTTGGGAATTCAAAGAACTTCCACACTTTGACCAGAGCCTTCCCACTGAGGACAAGATCCCATGATGGGATCTTCTATGTTGTTCCTCCCTGTTGACCCAAGGTTGCCAAAGTAAATGCACTTTCTCACACTCTCACCCATCTTTCTCTTCTATCTCATTCCTTTTCTACAGGGCAGTCTGGACACCTGCGTGGAGCTGAGGTGGAGGTCCCTCTTTTGTATTCCAAAACATTGACAGGCTGAACACTCACCTGGGACTTAAGCAGCACCACTCCACACATTATTTTTCTAGAGGTGCATCTTTTCTCTAGGTGGGATTTTAAGTGGGGGAAGTTCTACCTCCTCACTGTCCTCTTCCTTGCTATAGAAACAGACCTGTACCTGTGGCTGGAGATTCTATTCCCTCCTCTAGTTCTATCGGTGGCTCAACAATGGATATATTCTCTTTGGCATTCTCATTACAAAACCTTAAAATCTTGCTGTCCAAATGTAAGAGGTTCTGTGCTGAGAGGCAACACTGACCACAATAAACTTGGCAGCAACTGGTATTCCTTCAATAAACTTGTGTTTATTTAAGTGTTTGCAGGTTTTTCTGGGGAACAATCCAGCCAAGCAATGCATGGACAGGGATGCTGGCTGTCCTGAGAGACCCCTCAATCTCCAACAGGGGATGCTAACACTTGTTTATCTAGGATGTTGGTTTATCAGACATCATATACTATAGAGCATTTCATGCTAGTTGCTCTTTCTCTATCCATGACTGAACTTTTGTGTAAAGCCTCTCCTTGGACACTTAAAGGATTTTAAACATAGGGTTACAGAGAGTTTGGACCCTCTATTTTATATTCCTTTAAGTCGCAAGCAGCAGCTTTGAAACTGTGTTTAAATACATTAGGGAGTGAGAAGGGGTTGTAAAAGTCAGAGATTAGGTTCAACAAGTTTTCCAAATGTAATTTTCTTTATTGCAAAAAGGAAGGAAGTCAGGGGAATAAAAAGACAGGTGCATTAGTTTCCTATGGCCACTGCAACAAATTACCATAAATGTAGTGGCTTAAAAACCACAACCTATGTTTCCAGAGGCCAGAAGCCTGACACATGTTTCACTGGACTAAAGTCACAGTGTGGGTAGGGCTGTGTTCCCTTAAGAGGTTTTCAGAGCAGAATCCATTTCTGTGACTTTCCAGCTTTGAAAGGCACCACACAGACCTTGGATGGCTGCCTCCCCTTACTTTCATCGCCAGTGATGTGTGCTCAAGTCCTTTTTCTTTTTTTAAATTATTTTATTTAAGGAATACAAACTTCATGCATTTAATATATACAAATTTGGAACATGGTGAGACTTGCCCCCCACATTTGAAACCCAATCACTCTGAGATCCTCCATGGTTGCATGTCACTCTCACAGCCTTCCTCGGCTTTCCCTTGCCACTTTTAATAATTCTTGTAACTGCATTGGATTTGCCAGAATAATTTAAGGTAATCTCTCTATTTATAGGGTTATCAGTTTTAATTCCACTTATGACCTTAGTCCCCCCTGCACTCCCCTTGGCCATGTGATAGTGTATTCACAGATTCCAGGGCCTAGGGTTTGGACATCTGTAGGAGTGTCCATCATCCTGCCTACCAGAGTAGACAGAATTGCAGGCGTGCTCACCTTGCAACTTGATGAGCCTGATATTGAACTCTGATGTGGGGAAGACAATTTCAGAGTTGCTGCAGTCTGAACCATCGCCACACCTTCCCACATTCATAAGAGGTTTGTGGAGGTTCTACTCCCACAGACTGATCAGGACTCAGGTCCCAGAGATGCTAGTTAGAGCAGTATCCTCTGTGCTCTTAGAACTGTGAGACAAGTCTTCATGGAATTCATTGAAGCAAATGTTCTTTCAACTGTTCTCCCCTTAACCATATACTTAATGAGTACCCTCCATGTCTTTGGAAAATCATGTTGACAGATGGCACAGCACGCTGAAAGTTCTCTGCTAGTCAGCTAATTTCTGATATGTACTAATACTATTGCTTCCACCAATTGAGTTAGACGCTCAGCCAGTTCAGCTGTGATTGTACCCAAACCTGTTTATGCCAGTTATATGTGTGCTTGCAATTATGTAATTTAATTAAATGTCACATAAACCAATGAAAGATGAACAAGAAAAGAGTTGTTTTTATGTATATATACCAAGTGGAATGTCTTGGAAAGACTTGATAAAGATGAATCACTTCAAGAAAAGGACAGACAGGCAAATTAGATGGTAAAACAGCAGTAAAGGATAGGAAATAAAATCATAAAAGTATAAAAGCATTTTACCAAAAAGCAGAAGCGGAGCCAATAATGGGTAACTAGGCATGGCTAAGAAACTGAAAGAACTGGGGTACATGATGTGGAACAAGGTGTGGAAAATCCTTGATGACTGAAGCCAGCAGCATAATTGTCCTAACCTTGCTTTTATTGGCGGAAGAATGGGTAGGTTAGGTCTGACTGATGTTAATGACATTTGTAATCCACTCAAAGATGGGTTTAAGAGTGGTCTGAAAAGTCCTGTACAGAGAGGAGGATTATTTCTAAAAGGCACAGAGTGCAGAGCACAGCTTTTTCTTGGTCACAGTAATTACTGTTCCCTCAAAATCTCCTTGCCGCTTGCCCACAACTGGCAGGGATCTTGGAAACTCTATTCCATTTGAAAAGTCTGACACCCTGTGCCACCCCAAGCTGATGGATAGGGTCATTGAGATAACACTTCTAGGAAAAAACTACTTCCAGAAAATCCCAGCCCTTGGCTGGCAACCTATTCCCCTCTGGAGGCAGTTATTAACTTGGGGAATATTGAAAAACATCTGCTGACAGATCTTCCTTCTTGTTCATGGCATGTCCAAAGAAGAGCATGCTTTGTTTAATCATAGCTTAATGCTTTTGTGGGCCTTATGCCCATATGCTAAAAGAAGTCAGGCCTGGGTAACTAAACAAACTGAAGGCAGTAGAAGATGACAAATCAGGAGACTTTGCTACACATTTCCCATCTCTGCCTTTCCATTGTATCAGTTGGAACACTGAGTCTGATGTCCGTGAGTCTAAAGCCCATAGCTGTTGTAGTAAGAATAGTGGGGTCACTGAATGAGCTGGAATCCAAGTCTGTATCCTAAATGCCATGCAAAGCATGTAGAATCGTCTTCACTAACCCTTTACGAACCCTGACCCTGAAGGAGAAAGGCATAAGGACAGGAGGTCTAACAGAAACAAGAGATGTAATTGCATGTAGATGGGCCAAGGAGTAGACATTTTAATAAAACCCCCAAACCAGAAAATAAGCTGATTGATGTAAAGTTAAAATATGAGTACTGAAGGTTGAAAAGAGAAGAAAGTAGCTCAACTGACATACATTTCTCAAATACGAAGCAAAACAACAAATGATATTTTAGGTTGGCAAATCATACCTAGGCTACTATACACAAAACTAGAAATAGTTAAAAGAAGATATGGAGAGAAACAACATAGGCTTCTTTTACTTTTCATTTTATATCTCTTTGTACTGTTTGAATTTGTACATATATAATAAAAGGCCTATAAAAATTTGCATTTAGCTTTTAGAAATGCATTCATCTAGAGAGAGGGGAATGGAAAATTGCGAAAAGTACTTGCTTTTCCTAATCTACATATTATACCCAATGGCCCTAGTAGGTTCCTGTGGAGATTTAAAAAAATTAACAATAACTCATTGTACAGGTATAAAGTGGAATATTACAAAGCTATTTAAAAGATTGCTGCTGTGGAACACCAGTGACATGGAAAATGTTTGCAATAAGAGTGACTACACTGCCTAGAGGAGCCTCGGATACCACTCATATGTAAGAAAAATGGATCCGACCATATTTAAACTCATTCAGGGCTCAAAATGTTTCTAAAATCATTACTTATTTTATCAATTATAAATGTTTTAAACTTGACAGAAATAAATTAGAAGTGCAAAAATTTAAGATAAGCCTTTATGTTTTCCATCTTCTAAAGATAACATTATAGCTATTCAGGTTTTATATGAATACCTGAATGTTTGCTCACACACATAGGTATACACATACACACATAAAATTTTCTTAAACCAAAATAGGATAACATAATTCCCATTATTCTTCAAAAAATAATAGGAATGGCTCAAAAAACTGTATCATTCTTGTACTAGAGCTGCATTAATTTTTTCATATACTTCTAATTTTATAATACAAAATGCTTTAGTGAGGATAGTGTTTAAAATATTATCAAAATTATAAAGACTTTTGAATTTAGAATGAGTTCAAAGACAATTAGCTTAAAAAGCCCAAAAGGCTTTATTGAGTTAACAGTGAGTTTAAAAAATGAAATTAATTTTAAACCATTGATTTTTTTCTAATATAGTGAGACACTTAAATTGTTTTTTAATTCAGTGTTTCAACTCAAGAAACTGAAATTAACTCAATTTAGCTTTTTTATGATGTTTGCAAGTAAGTCTTAATAACTGCAAAGCCTGCACACCAACACATGCCAACCTCCTAGACTACTCCTCAGAAAACTGGACACTGCGCTCAGCAGGCCTGCTGCACGCAACATTGCTGAGAGGTCAGTAGTAGGTGAGGAGCACTATTCAACTATCAGGATTTCTGAAGCACAACTGACTGGCTGGTCTATGCCACCTGTCCTCAGGAAGGATGGTATTATGGTTCTAGGTCACCCTCTGTTCTAAGAGGATGTAGTCAGGAAAACTTCATTTACCAGCTCTGTTGTTGCCATCCCCTGGAAATCTATCACTCTGGCCACTGCACCTGCTATTGCCTCCTAATAGGCTTTCTTTAGAAAGACTCTGCCTTCATTGAGAACTGGAGAAAGAAGGGCCCTCTGAGTCTAGTGACTCTGCCAGGACACTGCCACACCATGGTCCTGCATAAGAGGTGGAAGGACCACAAACATAAGTGGAGAGACCAGGCATCTGGCTAGGTAGTATGATTTCTGGAAGAATTCATTAATCCTCTCTTACATATAAGGCCATGCAATGGTAAGTATTCCCATCAGTGAGTTAGGCCTTTGTGTTCCAACTCAAGGGCCATCCAGGAAATAACTGGATGATCTTGAGAAAATGAGCTAGCCCCAAAGTAACTCAGTTCCTTAAATGTAAAATTAGGATAATAAATAACACCTGGAGTAATATGTTTTTAATGCTGTCTTGACCCATTTCTGAAGCCCTGGCAGCAGGCTAATCAGTTTCCCTTCCCTTTCAGCCAATTAAGTCCACGCCTACAAGCACTACCATTAAGGGATTTACCTCAAGATGCACAAGACTCATCACCCCAGGGCCAGGGTAGCAGACAACAAGGAATGGCCCTAAGCCTCAGAGCCAGCTGAAATGGTTCTGACTAGCCCACCCTAAACCACTTTGCCCTTTCCTCCCTGCAGAAACATTATAAAGCTGCTTGCCCACAGTTCCGTTCCCTCCCTCTGCCTCCTGACTGACCCTTATGCTACTGCCAGGTGGTGCTCCATGGCATGCTGTGTTCCTCCCAGGGAACTGTGGGTATAAAAATGTCTGTAAAACTCTTCTCAGTTTCTGTCTCTGGATCTGTGCATGGCTTCACCAGATATTACTCAAAGCAATATGGCTACAACAATCTGTCATTCAAAACTCACAGATTGATTTGGAGATGTAGTAAGAAAATGGATATGGAACTCCTTTGAACAGTTGGCGTGATTACAGACACGTCAATGGCCTGCACGCCCTGTGCAGCAGTGGAGAGAAGTATCATCGTGTGACTGTGACAGCTATCAGGAGTGCTCAACAATACTGTGTTTTCCCCTTCTTGGCACACTGGAAACTACCTCCAAGAGCCCTTGCACCTGGATAGAGCCAAGTATTTAACCACAAAGACTATGAATGGAAATGACATGTTCACTTCTAGGCTCAGGCAATAAAAATCCTGAAAGAGATTCCCATCCTCTCTTCATTTAGCAGTGAACATGGTAGCAAAATATGGAGACTGCAGAACTACAACTTCTAACAGCCTAGGTAAGCAGATTTTGCTTGAGTGAAAAATAAACTTAGACTATAAGCCATTGGAATTTGGAGTATTTTTCCATAATATACACCTACTCTAATCTATGTAATATGCAAATACGTACAGTACCAAAATGTCCTAAAAAGTTTTTAATTTAAAGATATAAACCAAAATGGAAGACAGCACACAATTTTCCAATATATAGATAGACATTACTAAAGCCATATTATCAGATATTAAGCTGAAGGATTTTCCAATGTAAAGGTTTCCATATGAAGAAGAGAAGGAGGAAGACTTTGAGAACCTTATTACAGGCTTTTCTCTATGAAGCAAATTAATCCTTTGCTGTTCAAATCTAAATAAAAACATAAAGCCAATCAATGAAAGATTTTCATCATAATGACCATAATGAAGTAACTGGTAAAGGACTTGCCCTCCAATCATGGGCTTATAATCAACATCTCAAAAATGAACTATGGGTAAAAATGGCTATTCACTGGGAAATACAAAGACACCACAGATCAAGGCCTTGTAAGGCATTTCTCTCCTAGAAAGGGGAAACAAACTCCACTCTACTATCCCAGTAGCAATTTTCAAAATGTTCAAGTTAATGACCACTTTTTCACCATTTGACCAAACAACACTGTAACAGTAAGACAACAGAGGCTCAGGGGAACAGGGTATCACATCTGTGTGAATCCATTAATTGACTTAAATCTGCCAAGTGTAGCTTTGTGGTTCTAACACCTTCCTAAAAGTCTCCTGGGACATGACTTCCACTACATGAGCCCCACCAGCTCATACACTGTTAGTGGGAATGTAAACTAGTACAATCATTATGGAAGACAGTATGTAGATTCCCTAGAAATCTGAAAATAGATCTACCATATGACCCAGCCATCCTATTCCAGGGAATTTTCTCAAACAAAATGAAATCAGCATATGAACTGGTTATGTGTACCCCTGTGTTTATTGAAGCTCAATTCACTATAGCTAAGATAAAAAATCAACCCATGTGTCCAACAACTGATGACTAGATAAGGAAAATGAAGTACACATACACAGTGGAATATTACTCAGCCATAAAAAAAGAATGAAGTCCTGTATTGAATGCAACTGGAGGCCATTATGCTTGGTGAAATAAGCCAATCCCAAAAAGACAAATATCATGTGTTTTCTCTGACATTTGCTAGTTAATATAGAATACAAAGAAAAAAAAAACAAGGTATAAGAATGAAACTGATACTTTATAATTTGATTATTGGCTTTACCCCTTATCTATACTCCTGTGGAACAATGGTCTTTCTACTTTTTACTTGTTGAATATTATGGTTAATGGTGCATTTAGCCAATATTATAAATTGAGACTGTTATTTCAAAAATTACAGGAAAAACAAAAGAAAAGAAGGAAAAAAGGGGAACTGAGAGAGGGAGGGATGGAGGGAAGTATGGTTATCTTCATGGAATTTATCAATGAAATACATGAAATCTGTTCTCTTTATATTAATAAAAATTTAAAAGGAAATCTCTACAAAATATGGACAGCAAGAAGCTTGAGTGTATGACCATACAGAGAAGAGAAATAGGACAAGGTTCTACGATTGCTCACTTGCTTCCTAGAGCACTTTATGGACTACATCTCAAGGAGAGAGAACCTAAGCAGAGTTTGGTTCTCACTGAGGTGAGGAGATAGTGATGAGTTTCAGGAGGCTCAGGAAGCCAATATTTGCAAGTCAAAGTGCAGTAGAGGAGAAAGGGGGCAGAAGAGAAGATGCAGAAATCAGCATAGCCCCTCCTTGAGTCTTTTTCTGAATATTAAGCTGTGATTAATAGAGTGACATTGTGTGAAGACAAAAAACAACTCAGTATCTGAACACTGAATGAATCTCAAAGACTATACAGAACTGGGAGACATTTGAATGCAAAGACAGAAATGTAAGATTTCATCAAATACTCAGGGCACTCAATAGGTTCCCCCAAAAGACCACAACTTAAAAACAAAGCTAAATTAGAACTTCAGTAATATTATTTTATATCTGCTTTTTTTAAAGATTTATTTTATTGATTTGAAAGTCACAGAGTAAGAGATACACACAGAGAGAAAGTGTGTGTGTGTGTGTGTGTGAGAGAGAGAGAGAGAGAGAGAGACATTTCATCTTCTGATTCACTCCCCCAGAAGGCTGCAATGGCTGGGAGATTCATCTGGGACTCCCACATGGGTGGCACGGACCCAAGTACTTAGACCATCTTATGCTGCATTTGCTAAGCAATTAGCAGAGATCTGGGTCAGAAGTGGAGTAGCTGGGTCTTATATGGCACCCATATGGGATAGACTATGCCATACCAGCCCCTTATACCTGTTCTTAAAATGCCCCCAGCCCCAGGAACATTTTTAAAGCACCAAAATGGTCAAGCTAAACTGTCAGTAGCTTAACTTTAAATAAAACAATATTTTAACACCCTTTAAAGGAAGAAACAAAATCCACACATTCAACAACATAATAAAAAATGTCAAGCATCTAATGAAAAATTACTAGCCATATGGAAAAGCAAAATTATGATAGTTGAAATAAAAAAATTAATTTGTAAGTATAGACAGAAATTACAGAGAAATAGAACCGTTAGGGGAGATTTAAAAGAAATATACATATAAGGAACATGAAAATGGAAGATATTAAAAGAAATAAAGTAATCAAATTGCTAAAGAATTTAATACATGAAAAGGAAAAATAACTGGATAGGTTTTAGCGCAAATTAGAAATGGATAAGAGAAGATAAGTAATTATGCAGACATAATTTAAAAATTTTAAATATGCAAACATAGCCAGCAAGAGAAAAATGTTCCCTAATAAAGAGAGCTCCAGTGATCTATTAATATAGAAGCAACAAACAAATGTTGAGAGCAGAAAATAGTTGAAGATATATTGACCAAAATCATCTAAACTGGATGAAAACTATGAACCCACAAAGTCAAAAAGCACAATGAAACTCAAGTCTGATAAAGGAAACAATACTGAAACACATCATAACTTACTTGTATAGTCAAAGATGCAGAGGAAATGTGTTTTTTAAAAAAAATCACAATAAGAAGATATACTACACATAAAAGTGCGAAAGTGAAAATAAACACTGATTTCATGTCAAAAATGATGCAAACAAGCAAATGAGTAATGGTTTGAAAATACTCAATGAGCAAAAGTCAACCTAGAATTATATAATCAGTAAAAAAATGTCAATAAAAATAAAAATATAGACTGAGAAGTTGAGAGAATCTCTTGCCAATAGAAAACCTTATTATAAGAGATATTAAAGGAACTTCTTTAAGTTGCTCTTGACTTAAAAGAAAAAAGACCAACAGAAATGGAAAATACATAGATAAGTACATAGATAAATGTTTCTTCAAAGCATTCATGTAAACTGGAATTAGAAGATAACTTTATGTTGGTACAAAAAACTTTTTAAATGTTTGTACTGTTTTTATAATATGCATTTTATTAACTTTTTCAGAAGCCCTCACATAAAAGATTTTGCCCTAGTTTTCCAATTAGCTGTTTAAGGCAAAAGTAAAATGTATTGTGGGATTTTTAATATAAATGTATAAAAAGAAATTGTGATAATAATTGTACCAGTGACAGAGCAAGTAATTTGAAGGTAGACTATGGAGTGTTGATATGTATATTTTAGACGCCAGAACAGTGGTTCCTACATTTTGGGATTTATCAGATGCACTAAGAGAGCTTACTAACATGGATTGCTGGGTTGTGCCACCAGAATTTCCCACTGAATAGGTCTGGGGATAGGTCTATGAAGAGGTTAAATAAACAAACCAGATAAGATAACACAGCAGCTAATGCTGAGAATCTATGGACCACACTTTTACAATCACTGCTCAAAATGACTTCCAATAGTGAAGATAAAATAGAATATTTCAAAATGCTAAATTCAAGCAAATCTATAAGAAAGGGGAAAGAACAAAGAAAATATGGAACAAAGAGAAAAATCAAAAAGAAAACATTAGGTTTAACAAACCATAGTGATAACTACGTTAAGTATAGACACACAAATTAAAAGAGATTTTCAGCCAGACTCAAATACAGGCTCTCTACCAAAATAAATAAATAAATATAAAGATATAAAGATGCAGATAGGTTAAAAATGTACACAAACGTGTACAGTGCTAATATTAATCACAAGAAACCCTTGATTATTATTGATCATTAATATTATAAGTGTGTAAGCATCTTGGGGCCGGCGCCTTTGGCTCACCTGGTTAATCCTCTGCCTGCGGCGCCAGCATCCCATATGGACACCGAGTTCTAGTCCCGATCGCTCCTCTTCCAGGCCAGCTCTCTGCTATGGCCCAGGAGGGCAGTGGAGGATGGCCCAAGTGCCTGGGCCTCTGCACCCACATGGGAGACCAGGAGGAAGCACCTGGCTCCTGGCTTCGGATTGGCGCAGCGCTGGCCGTAGCGACCATTTGGGGAAGGAAGTGGCCATTTGGAAGGAAGACCTTTCTCTCTGTCTATAACTCTACCTGTCAAATAAATTAAAAAAAAAAAAAAAGTGTGTAAGCATCTAACAACAGAGCTTCCAAATACAAAAGCTAACAGAACAAAAGTAAAAACAGAACAACCTACTACTGTCTTTTGGTTTTCCAAATCATATAATAAGGTATAGAAGACTTGAACTATATTTTGAAACCATCTGGCCAAAATGACATTTATACCATAATATACTCAATAATAACAAATTATTCTCAAGTACACATGTAACAGTCCCAAAAATAGACCATCTTCTAGGTGATAAAATGAGTATCAACATGTGTAAGAGGACCGAAATCACACACAGCATACTCTTACCAAAATGGAATTAAACTATATATAGATGTTTTTAAATTAAAAAAATCTCCAACTATTTGAAAGCTAACATTTCTAAACATTGCATGGATCCACTTAGAAATTATAAGGAAAATTATAAAATATTTTAACTGAATAATGATGGAGCAGCAATCTGTCAAAACTTGTGAGATGCTATTGATTAATTTAATGGCAATAATTAATTAATGAGTTGAAGGTGGCTAATATATCACCAACCATAAGGATTTAAAGATACCTTTCACTCCCCCTGAATTGCAAATAAATATGACTCTCAGGTCCTCATCGATTTTGGAATAGTGCATCTCAGGGATAATTGAACCTGTCTGAGCTTAAAGAAGACCCACTCCTAAACAAGTTACCAAGTGCAGACATTAATTGGAGTGGCACAGCGAACATCAAACAGCGGGATCTGAACAGCAGTAATCTGTAGAGAGTACCAGCCTCCAGGAATATGTAGCTCCTGATGTCATCGTTTGAAACTTTTCCTTCCAGTTGTGTCATCAGTGAGTCAGCTGCATATTTATGATGGCATTCTGGACATGATCCCTGTCAGGTGACTGAGAAACTACTGGAAGAACCACTTACAAAATCCTCTCCATTATTTGCCTATTCAGATACCCAAGTTCATTGATATCAGGATATTTTCAATGAATCATTCTGAAGCCAGCACAGCTCTGTGATTTGCAAGGGTTGGAAGCTACTGCAAGCCTCTGGGGCCACCGCGGCCAGGATTCTGGCAAAAAAAAAAAAAAAAAAAAAAAAACTGTGTGCTGCTCCCACTAAAAATCAGGGCAAGAGTTTAATTCCACGCCCAGGTGTTGAGCACACATCTTTGCGTATGTCCAACTTACAGGGCCAGTGCCTCCTCTAGCTTCCCTCTTGGGTACTTTAAATACAGTCTTTTTTTTTTTTTTACAGGTAGAGTCATAGATAGTGAGAGAGGCACAGAGAGAAAGGTCTTCCTTTTCCGTTGGTTCACCCCCTAAATGGCCACCAAGGCCGCTGTGGGCGATCCGAAGCCAGGAGCCAGGTGCTTCTCCTGGTCTCCCTTGTGGGTGCAGATCCCAAGCACTTGGGCCATCCTCCACTGCCTTCCCGGGCCACAGCAGAGAGCTGGACTGGAAGAGGAACAACCAGGACTAGAACCCAGCGCCCATATGGGATGCTGGCGCTGCAGGCAGAGGATTAACCAAGTGAGCCACGGCATTGACCCCCCCCCTTGGGTACTTTAACATTTTGGTGAGCAGAAACTGCTTTTCTTAAAGCAAGAACAGAACCACAACACGTTCCTGAATTCCTTCTGATTTTTCAAGGCTCTCTCCCTGGGGAGCAGGCATCAGGTTTGGTCTTCCATCCTCAGCAGGGCTCAATATAGCCTCACCGAGGCATCAGGAAGTACCCGTGGTTCCAGGTGATTCTGTTCCATTGCTCCCCATTCCCCAGTCTAAAATCTTTCCCTGCCTGCTTTCATGCTGAACCTTGCATAGTTGGGAACATTTTTTTTCCAAGTTCAGGAGCATGTTTTGGATGAGTTAATGCTTGTCTACTCTGAATAGACTATACGTTCAATGGCACCCCACAGTCTGTTTTGAAAGGAATAGTTTTTCTTTGGCGCTTTGAGTTGGGAGGTGTGGAGGAAAGCAAATGGCTGGTTAGGTCTAGGCAAAGAGAAGCATTAGCTTCCCCTGGAGGTGGTTTTGGTGGCTACAGTGCCAAGGTTGTTGTATGCCAAATGTGTGTTTTCCTTACTCCTGAAACAACACTCTCCCTAATCCTATTAAGAAATGTTTAGTATTTTAACTAGTTGTTAAGAACATTGCTTGGCTGGCGCCGTGGCTCACTTGTCTAATCCTCTGCCTGCGGTGCCAGCACCCCGGGTTCTAGTCCTTGTTGGGGTGCCGGATTCTGTCCCGGTTGTCCCTCTTCCAGGCCAGCTCTCTGCTGTGGCCCAGGAAGGCAGTGGAGGATGGCCCAAGTGCTTGGGCTCTGCACCCGCAAGGGAGACCAGGAGGAAGCACCTGGCTCCTGGCTTCGGATCGGCGCTGCGCGCTGGCCATAGCAGCCATTTGAGGGAATGAACCAATGGAAGGAAGACCTTTCTCTCTGTCTCTCTCTCTCTCACTGTCTAACTCTGCCTGTCAAAAAATAAATAAATTTTTAAAAAAGAACATTGCTTTGTTACATCTCAGCACTTTTCCCAAAATATTATACTGCTCTTCAGACAGTGTACTTCATTCACCATTTCACACACAGTATAAATCACCAGTAGTAATCATCTCTCAATTTTTATTCTGCATCCTATGTCAACAGCAGGAGCCCTGGTCTGGCTCTCAGTATCTCATGTTTAGATGATGGTGGTTTTTCTGGACCTTCTACCTCTCTGCTCCTTGCACACCAATTTATCTTTCCTTTCTGACAAATTCATCTTAAGTCATTGCCTTGCTCAAGAAAATTCTATGGCTCCCCATCGTCTACTAAAACATAAGCTTAGCCTGGCTTTTAAGGCCCTCTAGCATCTGGGTCTAATTTTTATTTTCCACTGCTCCCTAATCTATACTTTACAATTCTCATCATTCCCAAATTTACGCCACACTTGTGGCTCCTTGCCTCGCATATAACATGTTCTCTTCCTGGAATGCCCAACACCTCTTCTTTGCCTCATCTACCAAGGCATTTAATTCACTTGGGGAGGTAGAAAGTATCTCCAACCTCTCCAGTTTCTGCTCACTTAACTTGGTTCACTTTAACCACTTCACATTGATTGCCCACTGCCTAGTTTGCAGAGAGTGAGAGCCTGCAGCCTACCTGCCTGGCCCACGGGCTTCATGCCCTATGACGGATGCCTTCTGTTCTGTCACTCTCACCTGGGTCCCCTCTCTCCCACAGCTGTACTTACCCACAGAAGGCTAGGATGTAATAGATACTTCATGAATGTTTAAAATCAATGATCTAAAGCCCATCTTCAGGGCCTAAGTGGTCAAGGCACAATGCATGCAAATGAAAAAAAAATATTGGTTTTGTCAACATGACTGTGGGGAGCACACCTTCAGGTCCCACTCCTCGTGGAATCTCCCTTTGCGGGTGATATCCTAAGGGGAGGGAGTTTGCCTCTGCATCAGAGGAGGAGCTGCCCCCCACCCCCATCTTCTTTGCAAACATTATCTGCTCTCCCAGAACACCATTCCTTTCCTTTTTGCTCAGTTTTCAGTACTCACTTCAAATATTGTCCTAACAAAGGCTCTGCCAGACCTCCTCTCCCCATTGTCCCATATTTAAAAATGCATACACCTAAGGGTTAGCACAATCACCCTGCTTTGAGGATATAAACCTTGTCCTAACTATGGTCCTGTGATCTGCTGGAATTGTTCCTTCATGCCATTTCAGCATTGTTACCCCGAAGCACAGGCCTTGAGCAACTCTCCCTGGCTCTTCTCCACATGGATCCATTGTTCTGACATTCTCCACTCCCAAGTGTGAGTTGCACAAAGCCACTGTGAAAAACCTAAGTTTATTCTCCAGCCTCCGAGGATAAAGTATATCCTTATGACATTTGAGCCTTTGCCCTCTGTCTCCCATAATTGATCCACAGGTGTTAACAGCCCTTTGGTCCTTGGCTTAGATCTCCCTTGGTGTTTGGTGTCTCCAGATACAAGAATCCTATTAGTTCCGCAAGGTTTTACAACTTCCTGTCCTCACTGCTGTGCCTGAAAACCAGCACAGAAGTGGGACTCAGTGTCTATTTGCTCATTAAATGAATGAACTGAACACTGACTGAACTCTCCTCTTCACCCTAATTGATATGCACATTCTGAGGTGCCTGGCTGTGTATAAGTTCATGATTAACAAGAACTAACATAGGTCAAATGAGGGAAAACAATGAACAGATCCATATATTACATTTTTGCCTAGGCTTCTCACTCTGAACAGGTAAGCTCCTCTGTTCTACTGTAAAATGTTCAAACATTTGTGGGGAAACAGGCCTTGTGATAGAAACCACCCAGAAAGTCCCAAATCCAGATCCCATAGTGCTTTCTTGAAGTGGGATCCAGTGATTCAGTCTTTGCATTGATTTTCATTTTGTTGCCCTCATCCCTACCACATGTCCTGGGACTCTGCAGTGAGGGAGGCATCTTATCCGTTGGACCCTTGGACTTCTATGGAGGAGGAAGTAAAATGGGGAAGTAACAAATGCCCTAACCCCATTGACATTACACAAGGGTGAAAACCCCAGCCATGTCCTGGATCCCATTTTCTTTCTGACATGGAAACTGGCTGAGGGAGGCAGGGGGACCCAACGCTGTGTTGTATCCCAACCCAGACACCACTCACTGAAGGGGGGTTTGAGCGATTCATGCAACCTTTGCGTTCTCAATTTTATCATCTGCAAGGGAGGAATGCTATCATGTGTCTTTCCAGGATGCTGTGAGCACCCCAATGGGATGACACGGGTGTGCTCTGAGCACAGAGGCTGCCGTGTCATTCAAGTTCAGAAGAGGGCAGTTAATTACTGCAGCAGCTCTTGCTAGAGTTATGGGTAGCACAGGGAGGCACTGAATGCACATGTAGCTTTTTCTTCCCAGGGGTGACATTCATTGAAACTCCCTCCTCTCCCTGCCCCCTCCCCTCCTGAGCCCTGGTTCAGAACCAAGGACAAGAACAAACTGCTTTACTTGCCCTCTCAGCAAGACTTAGCAAGACAAGTCCAGAAAACCCAAGCCAAGGAGAGGAGAAGCAAAGGAAAAAGCCAAAGTCTAACCTAGGGATAAATGCGACCTAGTTTTCTTGAGTTTCCTAGATGGAGCCCTGATTCACATGGATGAGGAGCAAACCTTTATTGAATGAAATTTCTTTGGGCGGCTCAAAATTGCTAAGAATGCAATGTTGAGGCCAGCGCCATGGCTCAACAGGCTAATCCTCCACTTTGCGGCGCCGGCACACCAGGTTCTAGTCCCTGTTGGGGTGCCGGATTCTGTCCTGGTTGCCCCTCTTCCAGGCCAGCTCTCTGCTGTGGCCAGGGAGTGCAGTGGAGGATGGCCCAAGTCCTTGGGCCCTGCACCCCATGGGAGACCAGGATAAGCACGTGGCTCCTGGCTTCGGATCAGCGTGATGCGCTGGCCGCAGCGGCCATTGGAGGGTGAACCAACGGCAAAGGAAGACCTTTCTCTCTGTCTCTCTCTCTCTCTCTGTCCACTCTGCCTGTCAAAAAAAAAAAAAAAAAAAAAAAGAATGCACTGTTGATGATTAACAGGAGTGCTGGGCTCCCTTCTCCAGGCAGCCCTGGCTCCTAAATCCTTGTGAGTCCCATTTGTTTAGGGGAAAATTTAGTTTTTGTGAAACAGTCATTATTTAGTAAATGTTTGTCACCATGGGAGGTGCAAGAGACCCCCACCAAAAATAGAGATGCAGTTAAGATATGGAAGGACTTTAAAGGTTTGTCCTTCGTAACCTCAGAGAGGAGACTGGGCTGCCCAGATGTCAAAGACAAAACAATAAACTCTGCTGAGTGAATGAATGAAGGAATGAGTGAAAACAGGCAGAAATAAAAGAAAGACAAAGCCCCATATGACAGAGGAAGCTGTCTACATACAGCAGTAATCCCAAACCCAAAGCAACCTACAACTCTTCCTGGGAAGGACAATATATATGTAAATAGAGCCATCACATTTAGAATGTCAGGCCTCAGAGGCTTCCTCTGCAGCTTACAAAGGCCACTTCACATTTCTCCATGAAATCCCATAACTTGACAGCTTTCTTAACACCGTGATGGCATGGAATAAAGGCTGCAAAAATCATGCTGTTTGAAAAGGAAACTATTTACTGTTCAGAGGGAAACTTTGGAATATAACTACTTCACAGGTATCAAAATGTGACCCCATGACACAATGATGATTTAACATGTAAATAAGGTTTTTAGGTCTGCAGATAAGGGACTAGCCATTGAGCCACTGAAGGGAGAGATTCATGGATTCCCCAGGCCCCTGTCTGGACTAGAACTTGGACTACCACCATTGGCAGGATTTAATTCCATCTCCACTGACTCAATGTGAAGGATGTAAAGTAGCAATACAAGTGCATGCCCTAAAACACATTTTCATGAAAGAAATATGCAATAAAACAGTATGGGATCATAACCAAAGCAGGGACAGGCAATTGGCACAGCAGTTAAAACACTGCTTGGGACAACCACATCCCTCAGGGAGTAACTGGTTTGAGTCCTGGCTCCATTTCCAACTTCAGCTTCCTACCCACACACATTCTGGATGACGGATCAAGCACTTGGGTCCCTTTGATCCATGTGGGAAACCTGGATGGAGTTTCAGACTCCTGACTTCAACAGGGCCCAGCCCCAGATATTGCAGGAATTTGGGGGGGTCAAGGAGTGGATGGAAGATTAATTGCTCTTTTTTTTCTCTTTCAAATAAATCAAAAATAAATGAAATTTAAATAAGCAAACACTCTTTAAAAAGTAACATGTCATCTCCAAGAGATAGACTGTGAACTATGTCATGTGAGTGCCCACTGTGTGCTTCATGGTGGGTCTAAGTGCACTAGGTCTTCACGTACTCACACTCGCCCATACGAACATGCTTATACTTTATGTCTCCATGCCTTAAAACATATCTGATTCACTAACCCTGGCACCTGTCTGTTTAATTTTGTGAGGTGGAGATGACAAGACAGGAATCCTCAATGTGTGGTGGTCAACAGTGTCCGCCCAAGCCTATTAGCACCCCCTTAGCTGTGGGCATCTGCTGCCCCAGGGTCCAGCAACATGGGCTGGGGTTGGTGCCAGGGCCTGTGGAGCCAGAGCTGTTCAAGGTTCCCTGATATGAGCTGGCAGACGTGGCCTGGGGTGGGGGGTAGGACTAGATGACCTCCAAGTTTCTTTCCATCCCCCAAATCCCATGGCACACTTGGATGACAAGATGCTAATATTCTGCAATATTAAGACATTGCCCCCTCTTCTACATGCAGCTGTAACTGCAGCTTTTGTACAAGTCAGTCTCTCTCTGTCTCTCTCTCTCTTTTTTTTTTTTTTTTTTTTTGGTCAGAAAACTAGTCCAGAATGTGTGGCATATAGATTGAAAGGTGATCCTTCAGTTTTGTTTTTATTTATTTATTTGACAGGCAGTCAGAGAGAGACAGAGAAAGAGAGAGAGCATGTGCTCCCATCTGCTGATTTCACTGCCCGAGTGCCTGCAGTGGCCAGTGCCAAAGCCGGGAGCTGGGAATGCCATCCAGGTCTCCCACGTGGGTGCCAAAGATCCAAGTCCTTCAGTCATCACCTTCCATGGTGCACATTAGCAGGAAGCTGGAGTCAGGAACCTGAGCTGGGGATTGAACTCAGCTACTCGGATGTGAGGCATGGGTATCTCAACCATGGAGCTAAATGCCTTATTTAATTGCACAATGGTATTAGTATATTTATATGAAAACACATGACCAAATGTGTACTTCTTCATAAGCAAAAGTTATAAACCTTTCATAACTGCAGCTAAAACACTCAGAAGCTCCAGGCAGGAGTAAGTCATGTTTAATTTTAGAGAAATACAGAAACCAGTGAAGCAAACCCAAGAAGTTGTCTACGTACATAAAATTCTGGGCACAGTTCAGTTCAATTCAATTCAACGAGTACACGGTCATCCCTCAGCATCCATGGGAGATTGGTTCCAGGATGCCCCAGCGGGTACCAAAACCCACGGATGTGCAAGTCCCTTACATAAAATGGCATAGTATTTTTATATAACCTAAGCACATCCTCCCAAACACTTTGAATTGTCTCTAGATTACTTCTAATACCTAATGCATGTAACTGCCATGTGCAGACTTGTTTTACTGTGCTGTTTAGGGAATAATGCCAGAAAGAAGTCTGTATATGTTCACTATAGTCTCAAAATGGTGTCATATTTTTTTCATTCATTTTTGGTTGAATCCAAGGATGCAGAATGCATGGATTCAGAGGACTGACTATGCCAGGATACCTACTAAGCGTTGGGCACTGTTTGTATTTCTCTTCCATATAAAGGAGGCCTGTTCACTTGTATGGATTTGGACTGCACAGATAGTTTTCATGAGGAGAGTGAGAGATGGATCAGAGCAAGAGCAAAGAATTGTTTTATTATAGAGGACCAGTCATGGGCCAGACTCCGCCACACCAAGCATCTTATGTGAGCACATGCATTCGTGCCAGGGTTCTTCAAAAAGTCAATGGAGAAATGAAATGAAAAGATAATATATATTTTTTCAAAATTGTGGAAGACTCTATATGTGTATAATTCCTAAACAGCTCATCCAAGTTAGTTATGCTGATTTCCTACATGAGAAAAACAAGTTATAGAGAGGTTAAATGACTTGACCTAGATCACCCAGCTATTAAATAAAATATACATTTTGAAAACACAATTGTCTGACTTCAAAACCAATACTTCCTGTGTTACACTACGTTTCACCACCTTCCATAACAGAACTACCCAGCAAAAAAAAAGAGGGAAGGGCTCAGCCTGTGCTGTGACTCTTGGTGCCACAACTCCCATGCTAAGCTCCGCCTCCCAGATCCCGCCCCCTTGTTAGTGTTCTCAAAGGGCCAGATAGGTGATCCAGGGAGGAAGTGATGGATGGCTTTTGAACTTGGCCTTGAGATGTGTTAAATATCCATGTAGTTGATTTAGGTCAAATGTTTTCAATACACATTCATAAATTCTTTCTTCCATTAAAGCCAATTTGACTACAGATGTAGCCTCCCTGAGGTAGGATCCACTCAGCAGCTGTGAATGGGGCCATCTACTGAGAGGCTAGGCTCCCAGAGGGAGGGCAAAACTCACCTAAAACTGACACTTTGAAAAGGTGCCAGCTGTGGGCTCCCTGGTGGTGTGGTTTGAGTACCAGTCCCTGCCACCAAATTCAAGAATTTAAATCCCAAAGTCACAGGGCCATGGTACTAACTCAGTTATGGTATTTAGGGGTAAAGCTTCTTGGGACTCATTCTGGTCAGATTAAGTCGTTCATGCAGAACCTTCATGACTGAAAGAGAGAGAGAAAAGACAGATTTGGACAGACATGTATGCTCCCTGTCTCTTGTCATGTGATGCTCTGTGCCACTCTGGGACACTGCCAACAAGGGGGACATCTTCAGATGTCCTCAGTTCAGAGGCTGAACCAGTGGGGCCAACCCAATCTTGGATTGTGAGCCTTTAGAACCACGAGCTAAAACAAACCTCTGTCCTTTATAAACTTGGGTTGCCTTGGGTGTTTCATTACAGCGATGAAAGCTAACTAACATACCTGGAATCCATCACATGCTCTCTGCTTTCTGCACATTCTGCTACTGTCAGCGTGACGTCTTCCCCAAAGGGGAGGCTCCCATGGGGACAGCAGGCTACTCCCAGCAGCAGAGATCCATCTCTGCTTCCCATGATGGGTTCTGCTCCTCTGGCAGCCACAGGCAAGATGTGTTTTATTCGTGAACATCCTTCTTGTTTCAGCAGATAATGGACTGTAGTTAGAAGACAACACAGTAAACGCAGCATAAACATTGGGATGTGCAGTTGGAATGAGTCTGCATATAAATAAGTGTGCTGGGAGCCAGGGAGGCAATAAGTCAGAAATGCAATGGAGAAAGGTTATTAAAAGTGAAGCTTGTAAAAACCTGCAACAAGTCTGAAAGCTTGGAGCATTTCTTCATCACAAAGGGACTAAGGACAGCAGCCTGTCTCATTTCTGCTGCTTCCTCGCTGGGTTACTGGACACCTCTCTTAAAATCCTGTTGCTACACACTTTGTTCAGCTGTAAAGTTGGAATTTTACACACTAAAAAAATGTTTTAGAGCTGTTGTAAAGGCATGCACCTGAAAGCATTATATATTAAAAAAAAAAGCTGGAAGTCCTTCACAAATGCAAGGTTATATTGTTCTTAATTTTTGAAAGTGGCTGATACTACTCTCCTATACATTTGAGTTCTCTTGTTGGTTGGATATCAAGCAGTGACAGCTTTTGTAAGAGCTATCGCTCAGGTATCTATGAGGCATAAAAAGAAGCAAAAGTGCTATCTGGCATATTGTAGTCTTGACAGAAAGACACTTTTTATTTGCTTGGTGTTAGTCAGGATAGAGAAGACTATGCTGCAATAACAAATAAATCCTTAAATCCCAGTGGCCAACCATAACAAAATGAGGATGTTCCTGTCTCTCTGAAACAATGGCAGGTGTACCATGGGCATCTATCTGGTGTCTCTCCTCCAAGCAGCAAGTTCTGAGTCCAGGCTGCCTCTATCTGGTCCTAGCAGTATCACAGAAGGGACAGAGAGGGCTGGAGGATTCCATGATGCAATGTTTCTAAATTAGGCCAAGTGGTTTTCTTCGTCTACTCCTAACCCTGTGTCAAGAGCACCGTGACATGGCCCCAGCCCAGCTGCAAGGAAAGCTGTGAATGCAGAGCCCACGGATGTTTCGGTGAGCATGTCTGCCTTGTAATTAGGATCTGGCTAATGAATATACAGGGAAATCTTGTAGCTGTGGAGAAAACGATCACTTTGATGTTGCCTCTCTGGCAGGTGGACAGGGTTAAAAGGGTTAAAAATGTGCATACTTGGGGGGGGGGGAGGATAGGAGAAGATAACCCAAAAGAACTTCATAATCAGCTGTTGGTCTGCTAGGTGGGCCCAGTGTGATTCTAATACTGGAAATTGGTGTGTCTTCTTTCTGACTTATTCAAGGTAACATTAAGCAATTAAACCACATTTCCAGGCTAATTGCTTCCATGCCATCTTAGCAGCATGATATAATTGGGATAGTATTACCTTTTAGCCTTCTAATGCTAAGGCTAAAAGCTTTGGCACCCATTTTACTATTGATCAGAACACTTTATTAAAAGCCTAGAATCACTGTATGAAAAGAAAAACTTGTTAAATGCAGTCATGTATATTTATCGTGTAGCCTAACGGCTGGCACTTTCATAGTCTGAATTCATCGGACATTTCTGACATTAGTTACTGCCTACAACCTTTCTCAATTTTAAAGGGATTCGCTGGTAACTTTTAGGGTCGCAGAAGCTATCTCAACATTGAAAGCACTAAGATCCTAATGTTATATTTTATCACTGAGGACTGCATATGCACAGAAATGGACCTCCGTGGAAAGCAAGTGGTACCTTAAAATAGCAGTCTGCATTTAAGTTAATTCTAAGTACCTTTTCCAGATGGACAACCAACTGTTTTCATCAGTGTTTGCAACTTTTCCAGCAGTAAAATGCTGGTGTGTAAAGGTTACCCTTTCAATGTATCTTCAACAATGCAGTCTGTCCATAGATTGAGTCCTTTCTCACAAATCGTGAGCTTGAATGCAATCCTGCATGCTATCTGCTTACTGTCTGTCAATAGTCTAACAGGTTTCAACAAATTTAGAAACTATAAATAAATCGTTAAGTAAGCCTGAATGATGGGCAATATTTAGACATTGAGTTTGGTTAGCCCTCATATTTACTTAAGATTTACAGATGTGGATCTACTTATGTTTTATCATCCACAAGATCAGGTAAGAATTCCCTAGCTTTTCATTCCCAAGTGATGACATTATTTCCTTCCAAACTTTGCAGAAGAAAGTAAATCCAGACAGCATTTAAGCTACTTGATCTCTCACCCATGGTTCCCCTAGGCCCTTGAATGTAATGCTCCATACATTGTTTTTGCATTTCCATCAGTTTTCCTACAAAAAAAAAAAATAAGAAAAAAATGACAATATAATACATACAACTCCTGTGTATTACTCTTTTTATGTATTTGAATATATTCTAACAGCAGAAGTTATGGTATTTTAAAGGCATTATTGAAATGTTTGGACAAAACAACACATTTTGTGGAAATACCAGGAAATCTGGGTAACACATGTTGATATAAGTTTAAATTAATTCTATCATAAAATTTCATATAATAGGAGCTACCTTTTCCCATTAACTATCACTCATTTTGTATCATAATTCAAGCATTGCTAGGTGTTTTCCATGTGATATTCCATTAATGTTTGCAAATATTTTATAAGCTACAGTTTTTGCACTCATTTCACACACGAGAGGAGTAAGTCTAGGAGAGGTTAGACACCTCGCTAAAGTCACAGGACTGCGAAGTGGGGGATCTCAGATTCAACTCAGGCCTGGTGTCTTTCACTGGATTTTTATTGATGACGTTGAACGTTACCAGTGAGAGAGGCTGCATCTTTCTTCGTGGCCTTTGCTGCTCCCAGAAGGCCTACGCTGATAAAGGAAGAAGATGCTCAAGTTTTATTTCACAGGAGTCCTGTAAAGGTTCTAGCCCAGAGGATCCTTACACAGGGACTGCTGAGCAGACCCGCTAACTTCCTTCTGTATTCACGTGAACCAGAAATGGGTGCAGGCACCTAAACGTGGGTTAGAGACCTTCTGTCTGCATTTCTACCTTGAAACATGGATTTAAAATACATAGCTGGTCTGAATTTCTTTGTATTGCCAAAGGTAAGCCTGTACCTTTCATTATCTTTTTAAAGGAAAAACTTTATCAAAATAACATTGATATACAGTTAAATAGACTCATTTCAATGGCACAATTCAATGAGCTTGGATAAATGCAGTGACACTCTGTATGTGTGGATTCTATACTTATGCAGATTTAACCAGTCATGAATTGAAAATTTTTGAAAAGAAAGTGTGTGTACTAAACATGTAAAATTTTTGTCATCATTATTCCCTAAACAATACATTATAATGATTTACATAGCATTTACATTGTATTAAACATTATAAGTAATCTAGAGATGATAAAATACACAGGAGGATATGTGTAGATTACAAGCAAATATCACACTATTTTATTTTAATACAAGGATTCTTGCAACTATGGATTTTGGTATTGATGGGGTGTCCTGGGATCAATCTCCATGAATATGAATGACTATAGATACACCCATTACCCACAAGCACCACAAAGCTAGAAATTTCTCTCATCTTGGAAAGTTTCTTCCAAACTGCTTTTGCCAGTTCCTCCAACCACATATTTAGCCCAGGCAACCACGGATCTGCCCTCTGTGACTTTAGATTTACATATTTTAGAAGCTCAAATAAATGGAATTGTATCCTTTGCAACTAGCATTTTTAAATACATGCACAGTATTTTTCATAATATGCATTTTCCATGAATTTTTAAATTTTTTTCTAAAGATTTTTATTTGTTTATTTAACAGGTAGCGTTACAGATAGTGAGAGACAGAGAGAAAGGTCTTCCTTCCGTTGGTTCACTCCCCAAATGGTCGCAACGGCCAAAGCCAGGAGCCAGGAGCTTCTTTCCTGGTCTCCCATGAGGGTGCAGGAGCCCAAGCACTTGGGCCATCGTCCACTGCCTTCCTAGGCCACAACAGAGAGCTGGACTGGAAGAGGAGCAACCAGGACTAGAACCTGGCGCCCATATGGGATGCCAGCGCTGCAGGCGGAGGATTAACCAAGTGAGCCACCACACCAGTCCCCATGAATTTTTTTTAACTTTTATTTAATAAATATAAATTTCCAAAGTACAGTTTATGGATTACAGTGGCTTCCCCCCCCCCAAATAACTTCCCTCCCACCTGCAACCCTCCCCTCTCCAGCTCCCTTTCCCATTCTATTCACATCAAGATTCATTTTCAATTCTCTTTATATATCAATTAGTATAAATTAAGTAAAGATTTCAACAATTTGCACCCACACAGAAACACAAAGTGCAAAGTACTGTTTGAGTACTAGTTATAGCATTAATTCACATTGTATAACACATTTAGGACAAAGATCCTACATGGGGAGTAAGTGCACAGTGACTCCTGTTGTTGACTTAACAAATTGACACTCTTGTTTATGGCGTCAGTAATCACCCTAGGCTCTTGTTATGAGTTGCCAAGGCTATGGAAGCCTTTTGAGCTCGCCGACTCTGATCTTATTTAGACAAGGTCATAGTCAAAGTGGAAGTTCTCTCCTCCCTTCAGAGAAAGGTACCTCCTTCTTTGATGGCCTGTTCTTTCTACTGGGATTTCACTCGCAGATATCTTTCATTTAGGTTTTTTTGTTTTGTTTTTTTGTTTGTTTTGTTTTGTTTTTTTTTTTTTTGCCAGAGTGTCTTGGCTTTCCATGCCTAAAATACTCTCATGGGCTCTTCAGCCAGATCCGAATGCCTTAAGGGCTGATTCTGAGGCCAGAGTGCTATTTAGGACATCTGCCATTCTATGAGTCTGCTGTGTATCCCGTTTCCCATGTTGGATTGTTCTCTCCTTTTTAATTCTATCAGTTAGTATTAGCATGAATTTTTTTTAAAGATTTATTTATTTTATTTGAAATTCAGAGTCACAGAGAGATCTTCCACTGTTCTTTAACACCCTAGCTGGGGCTGGGCCAGGCTGAAGCCAAGAGCCAGAAGCTTCTTCTATGTCTCCCACATGGGTGCAGGGGCCCAAGCCCCTGGCACATCTTCTATGGCTTTTTCCAGGCCTTTAGCAGGGAGATGGACTGGAAGTGGAGAAGCCAGGGCACAAACTGGTGCCTTTATGGGATGATGGCATTGCAGGCAGCAAGTGGCTTTACCTGCTAGCCAGAAGGCTGACCCTTCTGTGAAATTTTTGGTCTCTCGAATATATGGATTTCAGAGTTTTTGGCATCCAAACAGATTCATCTTTTAATTTCATTTTCCATGAACTTCTTCAAGTTTCTTCATATATACACAGTCAATCTTTGTCTTCAGTATGATTATAATCCCACAGAAGGTAAGAATCATCCAAGCAATGAACTGTGGTTCCGCCACATAGGAAAGGAGAATTGGGAATAACAGTAATGATTGCTGCTACAGGTGAATGTGATTCCAGGGCGCACAGCCAGGGATGAGGGAATGAGTAAAACCAGCCCTTACTAGGTCATTAGTGCTCACACAGTGTGAGCCAAGTTCTGTCCTAAGTATTTTAGATACAGTAATTCCATTATTCCTGTCAACACCCCTGTGGAAGTAAGCACAGTTCTCAGTCTTCATTTTACAGATCAGACAACGTGGGCTCATGGAACTTAAGTAACTTACTCAAGGTCATAGAACTAGTCAGGGACAGAGCTGAGATTTTTGAGTTTTGACCTAAATTTATACAGTCTATCTCTGAATGTCATGCTCTTAATAACTATGTTACTGAAATTTAAAGCCAATTAACTATAGCATGTATAGACTCGCTAGGAAGGGCTCATACAGGAACTCAGTCATTCCTGAAAGATGAGGCAGGATTTGGAAACGTGAAGAGGAAGAAAGCAGGAGGTCTACACAGGATGGATAGTAGGAGCCAAGTTACTGGAGCAGGGAGGACTACAGAGGACAGAATGGCACAGTGGCTCAGTGTGTGGTTCCTGGAGCCACACTGCCCAGCTTCCAATCCCGGTGCTACTGTTTACTAAGCCCTGTGACCTTTGGCAGGTTCCCTAGACTCTCTGCTGTCCTAGGTTTCATTTTGCAAAAGTATACATTAAAAATAGTGTATGATAGCACAGTGGTAAGTATCTGCACATCACATGAAAGAGTTCCTCCATCACGTGGGTGCCTTAAGTGTCAGTCGAGGATTTACAAGCAGGTAAATGTTAAGGTTAAGGGCACTTAATCTTAGTTATAAGGCAACCCTGTATAAAAACCTGAACCAGATTCCACTGCGTGTGGGCATGTGTCTTCCTACACTGCCTTCCCCTCAAGGACCATCTCCTCCGCACCCCAGTGAAACTTTTGCTTGGACATACAGTCCAAGCACAGCCCCCGGTCAAGTTGCACCATACAGGACAGTAGTGAAATTGACACTGAAATAATCACAAACATTTATCCTGACTGCATGTGCAAAGCACTTTTAGTTTTAGTCAGTAATACGGGGGGGGGGGGGGGGGGAGCAGCAGCAGAAAGTGTACTGAGGACATCTCCAAGCGAAACCGGTTGCACTGAAAGCCTGCAGCTACACTGGGCCCCTGGCTGGCTGCAGTGCAGTGCAGATGTGGCTGATTCCAGTGTGCCGAGCACTCCAGTGGGTGGGGATATGAGTCAAGGGGGTCAGGAGTCCTTACTAGCTCATTAGTGCTATCTAGATTAAAGGGAGAGATTCCCAAGTCCCAAGAGGCGGCTCACTACTTGGACGCATTAACATGCTCGTATTCCAAAATGATCCCTGAAGCCCTGCAGTTATGCTGATGGGATATGATTTATGCCATGGTCAGTGTTACCCAGGCCCAGGCTGGCAGACAGGCTGGCAGGGGAATCATTGAAAATGCAATGACTTTCTCTATTTTGGGACCTCTCAATTAAATAGGACTTTATTGCTTCTCGGGAGTCCTAGGACTCCAGTCCAAGCCTCATGAGTCTCTCTGCCACCATGTACCTGGGGACTGCAACCCAGTCTCTGCAGCAGACCTTGCTCTGGGCAGCCCAGAGGCTTTACAAAGTACCACAGAGGCCATCTCCAAAGACCTCGCTCTATGAACCAGCTGCCTTCAATCCCAGGATTAACCCAGGAGATGACCCCAGAGCCACCCCTACATCTGCTTCCATTTCTTTGGGGAGAATATATTGAAGGGAGGCGATGGGAACACGCTGGTGACATAAGGAATGGGCGAATCCACACTGTGCAACCAAGATGCTTACATGGACAGCTGCAACCCACTGTCTGCCTCAAGAATTCTGGGCATCACATTTTCACTTCCACTCTGCACAGCACCCTGCAGCTTGCACTGTAGCCCAGGGGGTGGGAGACCAGAAATGGACTGGAGCATGCTCTCTGGAGTCAGATGGACCCGAGTTTGTATTCAGAATTCTATGAAATCAAAAGTTGGCTGCACGTGTTCATGAGTTCCCCATCTGAGGGTTCAATTAGACATCCAGTGACTACTGTCTTCAACCTGAAAGTCACTCAGTGTTACTCTGGACAAGCCGATTGCCTCAGCAAACAGCCCCTATTCCCAGGGAGTTAGCACAAGGCAGGACTCTTTCTCATTCTTGCTACAGTCTAATGTGGGCTACAGGGGCTTCTGCACCAGGCAGTCATTAAGGAATCCAGGCTTCTTGGGTAGGGTGTGCCCCTCCCCCATCTTGTATGACCTCAGTATTTACTCGGGGTCCTTCTTCACTCACTAGCACAAAGGAAAATAAATGTAGGTGTTAGAAGCCCTGTTTTTGGAGTGATACACATCACTTCCATCCATGTTCCAAAGTCCAGAGGCCTCGCCTCGAAAGGGACCCCCATTTCCATGGCAGGGGGGACAGTGTAATCTACACCTGTGCGCCAGGCTGCAGGGAGTGAGCTCATGGGTCTTGGTGAACACCTGTTGTCTGGTGTTCGGGAATCTTCATGGAGGGAGTAGAATATGAGCTTTCTGAGGACATATGTCCGTGCGTCCTCCCTGTATCTCAAGCTGGAGGTCACCTCAGAGGTCATTCCGACACTATCTCGCACTTCAGAAAAGCACAGAGTTGAGTGCACAGTAAATTGCTTGGAAAACATGGTGTGGTTGATCTTAAGTGGGATCTATAGGAAAATATAGCAAACAGGAATGCTGAGGGTGGTGACTGGGCCTGGTGTTCAGGGATAGAGCCTTGATGCTGTGTGAGTGGAATCAGAGGACCCCCACAAATAAACTCTACACATGGTGGTGAGGAAGGAGGGCAGGAGACTCTTCTAGGGCTTTGTGACTTTTGTGTGCTTTAGAAGTGTCTCCAGGGGCTGACGCTGTGGTGTAGTGGGTAAAGCCACCACCCGCAGTGCCGGCATCCCATATGGGCACCAGTTCAAGTCCTGGCTGTTGCACTTCCAATCCAGCTCTCTGCTATGGCTTGGGAAAGCAGTGGAAGATGGCACAAGTGCTTGGGCCCCTGCACCCACGTGGGAGACCCAGAAGAAGCTCTTGGATCCTGGCTTCAGATAGGCGCAGCTCTGGGCATTGCAGCTAATTGGGGAGTGAACCAGCAGAAGGAAGACCCCTCTCTGCATTACTCTGGCTTCAAATAAATAAATAAATCTTTTTTTTTTTTAAAGCATCTCCTGCACAGTACAAATGTCTCAATAACTTATCCTGATCATTTTTTTATTTAAATAATTTAGTTATTTAAGAGGCAGAAAGACACAGACAGACACATACATAAGAGAGGGAGGGAGAGAGGGAGGGAGGAAAACAAGGAGAGAGAGAGAGAGAAGGAGAGACAGAGAGAGAGAGGGAACACGCTCCCATTTACTAGTTCACTCCCAAATGCTCTCAACCAGGGACTAAGCAGTTGGCAACTCAATCGAGGTCTCCCATATGGGTGGCAGGAGCCCACTCACCTGGGCTATTACCACTGCCTGGCAGCATCTGTGTTACCAGGGAGCTGGAGCCAGGCACCAGCCCCGCACTGCAGTATGGGACAGTGTCTTGTCCATCAGACCAGACATCTGCCCCATCATGTGTATTTCACAGTCACTGTACTTGGAATGTATAATCTGAAATACCCATAAATGCTTGTTTATAATTAGTTTACTCTTACTCCTTTTATGTGGAATTAAAATTTTCCTAAACTTGCAGTTTAAAAAAATTCTAACATTTCCAATCATAAATCTGTATCTTTTTTTTCCCCATAATTTATGATCTCAAAACCATAGCAGCCCTCCAAGGTCATTTGATCTCTTTCCCACTTCCCTACAGAGACCCCAGCTAATGACAGAGAGGACATGTCTTAATTTTAGGACCTCAAAAAAGGATAAAACATCAGCTCTAGGAGAGCCCATGGCTGTCCCATTCTCTGAGATGCACCTGCAGGGACAAACTTGGCTGCAGCAACACTCACTTCAAGTACCTGCTGCCCTGACCCCAACTCCTGCCCTCACTGGCAGCCCCTCTGTTAGGTATACTTGGCTGCCATTAAAAATATCAGAGACTGTGAAGCTTAAACCAGAGAACTTTGTTTTCTCCCAGTACTGGAATCTGGGGGTCCAGGATCATGTCATTGTATGATTGACTTCTGGTGAGGCTTCTCTTCTCTCCTGCCCACAGCACTTTCACCCTATGCTCTCCCCCTGGCCTATTCTGTGTGCAGGTGCAGAGAGAGCACAGCCTGGTCTCTCTGCTGTCCCAGTCCTATCAGATTAGAGCCCACTCTTATGCCTCGTTTAACCTTAATTGCTTCCAGAAAGGCCCGATTGCCAAACACAGTCAGGCTGGAGATTAGCCTCCAGCATGTGACCTCGAGGGGACAAGATTCAGTTCACAACAGCCCCTCCCTGCCAAAGACTACCCTACAGCCTACACGGGGCACAGTTGCCCAGTAGGGCGCTCCTGTGCCTTCCACAGCCAGGGCCTGAGAACTGCCCATTGCCTCTCAGGAGCCTTGAATCCCTTACCCTCCCTCACCTCCCAGATCTAATCATAAGTCCCTAGCATGCCAGTGAGCAACCAGCCACTCTTCCAACCTAGACACACTGGGGGCCAGCAGCCTGCATCCTTGGCTTCTATTGTCTTCAAGGATCTGATGCTGGTACACAGAGCTCTTCCACAGGGCGTCAGCATCGCCAGGATGCATTTTCCATGGCCACGTGGAACTCTACCAATTAGATTCCTGTATCCTCATCTTACTCCTTATCTGACACAGGTTATTTATTCATTCATCAGATTGGGGCTGATTCTGACTGATTTGTGAGAAGTGGGGCTCTTGTGTGTACTGGTGGCAGAAACCGGAGGAAGAGATGTGGTCCCAGATCTCTCTAAGAGATGTGATCAATTCAGGACTGCGCGCGGGAAAGCGGGGGAGCAGGGAGCTGGGAATAGGATGTCTGTGTCCTATTTCCTGCACACCATGCACACTGTGACTCTGTCTAACTGACAGCCCCATGAAAGCATCAGTCTCCTGATACACTCACTGGAAGTGTGGACTAACAGGTATCTCCAGTCTCCCCAAGCCCCACACCATGTCCTGTGCACCTGCAGAGAAATCCCTTTCCCCCTTTCTCTCTGGCCAGGAATGTCCAGGAGCAGCCAATCCCAAGGGCTTCTTGGACTCCACACTGATTCCTGGGGAATCCCCCCCCCAACCAGATGCACCCCCTAGGCTTCCCTGGATAGGAGTGTAGCCCACATACCTTCTTGTCAAGGTCCTGTCTCATTTTCCAGGTCCAAGAAAATGAATGCTCAGCCCTCGCGCCAAGGGAATGGAGCGTTTCTTCCAGGAAGTTAATAAGATTGTATATTTTAGCCTCGGGGCACTGGAGAAGGGAAAGGAAAATTCCCTGAAACAACATGTCTCTTGTTTAATAAAGTTTTATTATTATTATATATGAGTGTGAGGGAACGAGAAATCTATATCCGTTCTTCGCCGTCACCACTTTATTGGTTCTGAGCTTAAAAAATCAGTTTGGTGACTAACAGAATAAAGAACTGACTGACCGGTGATTTTTAATATTTGACTCTTCCAGGAAGCAATCTAATAGAGTGAGGGCTTATTGGAAAGTGTAGATGATGTGGAAATGAGTTACGCAGAGGGGTGGGCTGTCCGGGCTCACACCTTGAGAAGGACAGGCAGAAGTGACAGGGGACTCCGAGTGCCTGCTGGAACTGCAGCCTCGGGAAGCAAGATGAAGCTGGTGGTTTTGTGTTTGCACTGACTCCTCCTGCCTCCGGGTCTTTGTTTTAACATTGTCCAGCTGTCGGCTCCCTCCTCAGGTGAAACACTTTGTTCAGGAAGGCCATCTTCTACCATCACATGTGTGCACATGTATGTGCCTGTGTGCACACATCCCTTTGGCCATGGTGCCCCTCCCCCAGGACTTGCAGTCTCAGCCTGGGATCTCCCTGGGTGATATAAGTAAGCCCTGCCTCCTCTTAGCGGTGGGTGGGGGCTGTGCACAACCTCGGCTCATCTCAGGGACTCTATAGCCCCTTCCATGCCTGGTGATCAGAGAGGGTTTTTTCTGGTCCATGGATGGTGGTTAATGCCTATAATGCTCAGATTTCCACTACTATAATCTATAATGAAATATCTGAAGCTGGGGGCCGGCACTGTGGCGCAGCGGGTTAAAGCCCTGACCTGAGGCATTGGCATCCCATATGGACGCCGTTTCTAGTCCCGGCTGCTCCTCTTCTAATCCAGCTCTCTGCCATGGCCTGGGAAAGCAGTGGAAGATGGCCCAAGTCCTTGGGCCCCTGCACTCGCATGGGAGACCTGGAAGAAGCTCCTGGCTCTTGACTCTTGGCTTCGGATTGGTGCAGTTCCAGCCATTGTGGCCATCTGGGGAGTGAAACAGCAGATGGAAGACCTCTCTCTCTGTCTCTACCTCTCTCTGTAACTCTGTCTTTCAAATAAATGAAATAAATCTTTTTTTTTAAAGAAATATCTGAAGCTAAATAACTTTTTAAAGAAAGGAGTCTTATTGAGCTCAGAGTTCTGGAAGTTGAAGAGCACAGCAATGGCATTGGCTCAACTCTGGTGAGAAACTCACAGAGGATGGCACACAATGGTGGCCGTCACATCCCCAGGGAAGGAAGAGGTCTCATCTGCTGATGGGAACCCAGAGAGTGGCTCAGAGCTGAGGCTAGGGCTGCTATGGTAACTTGCTCTAGAGAGAATGCACTCCTAGAGATCTGCAATCCACATCAAGGGCAGGGTCCGCAGTGACCCAAGGACATCCCACTGGACCCAGCTCTTAAAGCTTCCATCACCTCCCTTGTCCTCACACTGGGACCAACCCTCCAACGCATGAGCCGCTGAGGGACAAATCACGGCAGTGACTCTAGGAAAACTCAAAACCTCTCTCTGGAGCTCTACTCAGGGGTCAGCCTCACTCCCCTTAATTTCCTGAGCTTCTTTGTTATCATTCACAGCTACTGACTTTGGAAGTCCTGGGATGGATGAATCCTGAAATACCTGGAAGTCTGCTTTTGCAGAGTAGCCAATATGATTTCTTTCAATGTTAAAGTAATGCCTTGGGGTCACGTGGGACAAGTTATACCAAATTCAGCAACTGTAATCCCAGGAGACCATGATGACACTAGGGGTGGATGGGCAAGTGTGTATGATGGAGTGACATGATGCTTGGGGTGAAGGGACAAAACCTATACTGAAGACCAGGGCTCCAGCTATGAAGTCAGAAAATGTCTTCACTGTTTCCAGCACCCCTCTTGTTCTATAGGGTGCTGTCCCCATTCATAGGGGCTCAGGGTCCCCATTAACCCAGGGTCCCCTCCCTCTACACATCACTGGCTTGTGAGAGGCACAATGATTGGAGATACATAGAAGAGTCTACCCAGGCCATGAGGAACTAAGCCTCTACTAATGGAACTATCAACATTGTCTATGCAAGACGGATATCGATTTGGATAAAAGAGATGTTTCTGCATCTCTGAGATCATGTACAGACAGCAGCCACTCTCTCTGTCTCAGACTAAGGTTGGGAAGGATAAGCCTTGTTCAGTCCCTGCATAGCTGACTCAGCTACTAATGGCTTCTGTTCCATTGTCTCCAGCAAGAGATATTGAGAAATAAACACTTTTCAAATCCAAAAATGCCAACTGGAGTCAACAGAGAACTCTGTATCTGAATGACTGTTTTTCTTGTGTGGATATCAGAGACCAAGATTCTGCTTCTAGAAACGGAAAAACCAGGTTGCTGAAATTCTGGGAGATGTGCTAAACTTCTTTCAGGGAAATGTTGACCTGAATTGTTTGGGGGAAGAACCTGTAGGAATACATTGCAGTTCAGCAGATGTAAGTGACAGCTACAACTACTCTGTTGGGTAAATGGTTTGGGTCAAGATCTAGGACTGATCCTCTAAGTGGGAAGCTCATTCCAGGCCAGGGATCTTGGTGAAAGCCAAGACTGGGTTTCCCGAGTGGGCACCAAGTAGGTGAGCAATCTATAGTGGAAGCACCTGGCCTGTGTCTCTGCTGCCAGCATCCTTGGTCCTCTGACCTGTGGCTAAATGTCCTGAGGATAACTATTAAAACCTCCAAGTATTCTAATTTTTCACATCGAGTTTTCATTACACTTTAAACATTGCCATGGATGGAATTAATGAGCAGAAGCCTACTGGATATTCAGCTAGAATTCTCAGAACCCCAGTGGTCTTGACTCTAAAAGCTTGGGACCGCTTGTCACTTAAATGATCCATAATTTTGTTTCTGATTAGTACTGAGTAGTACCTTCAGTGACCCTGGGGATTCCTTAGCCTCTGCTGGACCATGAGCATGTTAGACTCACTCTATACTGTGTCTGAGGGCAGGATTCAAGTCCAGAGGGGGTCTTGGGCAGTCACAGGTCACAACTCCAAAGGACATGAGCAACTAAGGAGGCAATCCTTTGTACAGAACTATCTTCACACAGAGGAGAGTCAGTAGCTTCCTGCATGGATAATCAGAAAAATCTCTGGCTCCTAAAACTTTTCCACTACATTCTCAGTGCCTTGAATTATATTACTAGAACTTGACTCCTTTGGGATTATAAGTCAGTTTGGTCCCTTAAAGTCCTTTATTAAAATGCAAAGACATCTTGGAAGGTTGAAAACTGATATTACCAACAAGAATTTGAAGTCGTGGAGGGCAAGAAAGATGCCTTAAATGCCTTTTCTTATATATTAAATTCTTAGCTGTCCATGACTCTTAGAAGGTTAAGTCATTCTATATAATCAAGGTTCTCAGCTTGCTGAAGGTTTATCTCCTATAAGTCTAATTTAAGCAATATGAAATATTTTGGATAGAGATCTCATCTAAAATGTTCTACTCTGTCCTATCTTATTAAATGCAGTCTCCAATGCAATGAAACATTTTCTTGATAACTCAAGGTCATTATTATGAATTCCCATTATTGCCCTTGAGTCTCTCAAGGTCCACTAAGGTGGGCACGGCTGCTTATACCTGCAATGATTGTTCTTGGATTTGCTTTCAGGCTTTGTGTCTTCTCACCAAGGCTGCTTTCAGTATTGTCTTGCTCATGCCAAGGTGTTTTCCTTAAGCATTTCATTTCTCTTCTAGTCCATCCTTTTAATCACCTGTGGATGAGAAATAAGATACACAAGTTTTAGGAGTCTATGGGTAGACCAAGAACAGAAAGATTTAAATAATTTTTTTTCCATAGACAAGGTCAAGAATTTTATTATAGAGATGCCAGCACTGTGACGTAGAATGTTAAGCCTCTGCCTGCAGTGTCAGCATCCGATATGCATGCCAGTTCGTGTCCCAGCTGCTCCACTTCTGATCCAGCTCTCTGCTAATACACCAGGAAAAGCAGAAGAAAATGGCCCAAGTCCTTGGGCCCCTGCACCCACGTGGGAGACCCAGAAGAAGCTCCTGGCTCCCGGCTTCAGCTTGGCCCAACCCAGCCATTGTGGCTATTTGGGCAGTGAACCAACAGATGAAAGATTGATCTCTCTCTCTTCTCTAGTTGCCTTTCAAACAAATATGTAAATCTTTAAAAAAAATAATTCTGTTATAGGGCTCTCTTATTTTTACTTTATAGGAAGTTTTGCTTTTCTCTAATTATTGGCAATCATTTGGATAAGGAAGGTAGCCAGATACCCTTGTATGTGACAGGGGAGGTAAGTTTTTAGAAAGTTAGAGACAGGGGGCCAGCGCTGTGGCATAGCAGGTAAAGTCACTGCCTGCAGTGCTGGCATCCCACATGGGTGCCGGTTCCAGGTCTGGCTGCTCCACTTCTGATCCAGCTCCCTGCTATGGCCTGGGAAAGCAGTAGAAGACGGCCCAAGTCCTTGGACCCCTGCACCCGCATGGTAAGACCTGGAGGAAGCTCCTGGCTCCTGGCTTAGGATCGCGCAGCCCCGACTGTTGTGGCCAACTGGGGAGTGAACCAGCAGATGGAAGTCTCTCTGCCTCTCTTTCTCTCTCTGTGTAACTTTGACTTTCAAACAAATAAAAAAATCTTTAAGAAAAAAAAAGAAAGTTAAAGACATAGAAGTATAAGGGCACAGGCAGCATTTGACAATCTTACTGCTCAATTCCTATCCAGTATCAGTAAACTTCCTCAAAAGAAATTATTGCCTGAAGTGGGACAGTTTTGAGAATGAAAGGCTACACTATCAATACTCCAAGACAACAGATATAGAGAAGGATTGCCTCAGGCATATCAAAACCTATAGTTGTCCTATTTCTAGGAAAACCTTACAGCATCACGTGGTGTGTAGAGCTAATACTGTAGGGACTGCAAAGCTTGATAACATGCAGCAGCACCCATAGACTCTTGTTGGACAATTTCTCCAGTTGCATTTGAATTTACAGGTCACGGACTCTGGATAATGGTCCAGGATGACTGACATCCCAGCAAGGCTAAAACTGAGGTTTTATTATTCCTTTCATACTTTATATGCCTGCCTTTCTGCCTCCAAATATACTAGTTTTGAGGGCTGGCAAGTGAAATGTGTTTCTGGATTATTTCTCTCAGAATATCTGCTCTAAGAGTGTGTGTATTGAAGGTTTGTTTGTGCAAAATTGTTCTAATCATGAACTCAGGAAATATATGTAAATGCTCAGTATGATATCTGGAATATAGTACTTACTAAATTAACACCGGTTCCAGAAGGCACAGATGTATGCACATACGCCAACAGATAATTGTTTGAAAACTAAAGTACCATCTGGCAGGGTATATCAATATTTAAGATATCCTTTAGCCCAGATGTCCAACTTATACAAATTTGTCCTAAGGAGAGATATTTTTATCTCAATGCTGTTTATAATAGTGAAAAATTGGAATAACCCATCTCTATAAATACAGGATTAGTTAAAAGAATAGCAGGATGCATATACAATAGAATGTGGTATTCAGCTACTAAAAATAACGAAGTACAATGTTAGTTATTGATATGAAAAAATAATATATCAAATAAAAATGTTACTTACAAAGAAGTATTTATGGTATGATTATTTTTGTCCAAAGAAAAGAATGAAAGAAAAGAAGAAAAGGCATCAAAAAATATCCCAAAGACAAAGTATTTTCAGTGAAGTCTGAGTTCTGGGAAAGCTGGTAATCTTTACTTACCTAATCAACAAAACCACGTAGAAGATTAGCCTTATTCACCTGACTTTCCTTCCATGGTAACTGGCTGACAGTTAATGCTGCATGAAGGTTTATTGAATGAATAGGTGCATATATGAATGGGGCCTCATGGCCTTTCATAAAAAGTTGTGTCTGATGTGAACTATACCAATCTTCAAAGCTGAACGAGAAGACAAGAACAGGGGTAACCATCAACAAGACATTCAGGCTGCATCACACAGAGCTACTTTCTCCTGAACGGCACTCCTAGGACACAGCAAGTGGGCAATACTTCTTTGCTAGAAGAAAGAATGAATGAATGACAATGACCAGAAACAATTACATGACCGGCTCTATCACAAGCAGAGGATTTACCCTGGCTGATCCCTAACGACGACGCTGAAATGAGGAAAAAAAAGATGCCAGAGAAATTAGATGTCTCATAATCTGCCTTTGTCACTCTGTAGGTGAGGAGAGTGTGGCCCAAAAGGGAGATGATGTCCCAAAGACACAGGGCAAGCTAGCGACAAAAGCTCAGCTAGAACCCAGAGCTCTCCTCAACTAGCCTGGGATGCTTCCTACAAAGCTGCCTCTTCCCTGAGCCATAGCCCGAGGTTTCTGCATGCTCCAGTTTTCTAGTTGGACAAATAGAAGGTGAAATCCGGATGCTCCCTATTCATCTCTGTTTGTCTTTTTTCCCTCTCCCATCCACTCTGTATGCTGTTTGAACGGACCGCTTCCTGGAGCGGCTGCCCTCTGTCAGCACTCTGCATGTATCTGGAGACCTTGTTGCCCTGGGTGTTGGATCTCACCTACCAGGGTTTTGTTCTGTTGAATAAAAGCAAATCCTGCCATCAGGCAATGAATACTTTCCAATTCCTGAATAATTGAAAGGCTGGGTCCCAGGCCACAGCAGGCTTGGAATTGATTAGAAATGGAGAAGTGGGGAGCCGGCCGCCGGCCTTATCCCGGTGGGTTTGGGGCACTGCACAGAGAAACCTCCCCCCTCGGGGCCTGTTCATGGGGCTCAGGCCTGTGTGGGGGACAGCAGGGAGAATTTTGCCAGGATTAACTTCCCCAGAGCTCCAGGGCAACCCTGTGCTTGTGCCAACAAATTAATCTGTAAGGTAAAAGCAATGAAAATGCAGATTGCTCCATATTGCCCATCCCTAAGCCTGGGATAACGAATCAAGGGAATTGGAAGTGGAACTCAGTGAGTTGGACTATCAGTGAGAATACGCCCATTTTTCAGCCCACATGTGATAGCTGAAAAAATACAGGGCACTCTTTCCTTTGACCAAGCCCTTTTTCCAGGTCAGAAGAATACAAAACACGTGTCACATTGACAGCACCCTACAGTCCAGTCTCCTTCAGTCTGTCCAGCCCAGCCCCTTCTGGGGCAGATGGGACAGAGATTGCCTTTATCTGTGGGAGATCAAGGAGCAGGGCAGAGATTGGACCCAGGATTTCTGCCCCCGGCTTGTGCTTGTATCACCCTCCAGGCTCCGCTGCCTCCAGTCTTGCACACTTCCTGCCCCTGCTCACTGACACACCCACAGCCCTCTCTGCAAACTCCAACTGTGGCCCTGTCATTTCCATGTTTAGATCTATCTTTTGTGAATTGCTTCCCATTACCCTCGGGACAGAGGCCAGAAAAGTCCCAAGCAGAGATTTCCACAGCTGCTGCACTTGGGTCTGTCTGCCTCTCTGTTCTCATCGTGCCCTGCGCTCCTCTGCAATTGGCAAGTTTCCAAGCCCAGTGACTTGGGCCTTCATTTTTTCTTCAGAAGTACTAGGCTCTGTGGTTCTGTTCCTGTCCGTATGTGTCCACCCGGCCTGGAACATGACACCTCCTCACAACTCAAGACTTTTATGGGTGGGAATTCCTCTAGGAAGTTCCTTCTCTAACTGGAAGAAAGTGAGCTCTTGTATGCACATCCCTCTAGCCTGCTCCACTCCTCTCTCATCTCCCCAGTGACACTACTCTAGCTACCGTCTCTTGCATTAGAGAGACCCAGATACATTTCAACTGGGTCACCACTGTGGAGTTCAATCTGTGAACCAGCACCTACTATGATGTCTGGCTCAGAGAAGGGCTTAGTAAATATTTGCTAAATGAACAAATAAATGAAGGGCTTGATAATAAGAAAAAAAAACACAAAAAAAAACAAAAAACAGGATGGAAATCAAGCCACTAAAACTCCTTACTAAGTATCTTTTCATTTGTTTGTGTTACTCTCATCAATGAATATTTATTTTGTGTCCGTTATGTGCCAGGAACTGCTGCAGGCACAGAAAAATACAACAGTGAAGGAAACGGGCAAAAATCCTTGCACTTGTGGTGCGACTTATGTTCTACTCAAAGGAGACATATACGGAGGGAAATGCAAATATATATATATTATTTTAATATATATTGTGCTGTTGTAGGGCTGGTATAGGAAGAGGTGTACATTTAAATGTAGGTGCTAACCACAGGCAGCCAGGGCTGACTCATGTCATGCTGGCATGAGAGGCCCCTGCGGTCTATATTTTACTAAATTTCTTTTCTTCTTTGCCCAAGTCCCCTAATGGTGTACATTTAATTAGCTTTCTATTTTAATGCTCTTTTGACTCATTCTAGGATGATATATGGGTCAGGCATCATTTTATTCCTTTGGATAAATTTCCAAATGGAGAATTATTTAATCAAGATGTATAACATTTTTAAGTTCTCATGGTATCCTTCCACTTTGTTGTCCCGGATAATTTTAGAAATTTAGAAGGCCATTTAAGCAAAAGATGGATGTACTACTTTATCCTACCATCAGCAGAAGTGAAAATGAATGCTGTTGTTTGGGTACCATTATTTTAGTAGATGGAAAAAGGTACTTCATGGTTACTTCCTTCGTCCTTCTCCATCTCCTGTGTTTTTATTTTGTAATCTGGGTGCCCAAATACAAAGTGTGACCTCTCTGCCTGGTGAAGACATGACAGTACTTCCTCAACTTAAGGTCTTTGCATTTTCAACCAGAAAGCAGAGACTGTATCAAAGGCCAAGACAAGGAAGTAGATGCCACAAAACCATCAGGTGTTTCCAGCAGGAGAGCTGGATCATGAGAGCTGCTACAGCTGAAATATGAAAAACATGGACGGGGCTCTCAAGGCAATCTTTATCAGATACTTACAGAAGAAACCCGTGAGGCAAATGAGCAACAGTCACACACGATACCAAGAACCAAGGTTGGCATGGCTCCCAAGGGCTCATCAAACACAAGCATTTTTGACCATTTTAAGAGTGACCCTTAGCATAATGTGATTTGTCATTTACTTGTCTTTGCTGAATAAAGATATTTGGGTTTACATTTTGAAGATTTCACTATTCAGACTCCTCCTATATGACTGAATAAAGGCTTTTTCAGTTTTTATTTCCTTTAAAATGATTCTAAATAGTAATTTAGATCACTCACATCTCCATCATCATGGTTATCATTAATATATAGTTTATAATGTTGAATATAAACTGTATCCCAATTAGACTTCTATTTTTTATTTCAAAAATGGTATTTGGAAATTTCAATTGTTAATTTAACTTTACTATCAAATATGAGCCACCCTAGATGATTTGTGTTTTTCTTGTTGTCTGGTATATTTTTCTTTTAATATCAAATAGATGTCACATCTTTTAGTTTCAACTAGATTTCATGTATTTACATACCTTTTAAAAATGAAGCAAGAGGAAGGAAGGGGACACCCACCTCATCAGCCAGATCAGCGAAAACACTCCTGGCGATCAATGGGGTGACAGATGTCGCAGCTGGACCCCCCCACGTTGTATTCATGAAATGCATAAAGCTTGTATATCTTAAATAAAGCGTTTCTAAGGAAAAAAATTTCAAAATGATGAAGCATGATTTACATATCATAATGGTGACTTTTTAAAAGATTTATTCATCTATTTATTTGAAAGAGAAAAAGGGTCTTTTGGTTGCTGGTTCACTCCCCAAAAGCCTGTAGTGGCCAGGGCTGCACCAGGCCAAAGCCAGGAATCAGGAACTCCATCTGAGCCTCCTGTATGATAGTAGGAACTCAAGTACATGGGCCATCATCATCTACCACACAGGTGCATTAGCAGGAAGCTGAATTGGAAGTATGGCCTAACCAGAATTCAAACTGCCACTCCTACATGGAGTGTGCGTGTCCCAGGTCACTGCTTAACCCAATGCACCACATCCCTACCCCACCATTGACCATTCTCGACACACAGTCGTTTCTATTTGACAAATAAAGTTGCACATAATATACCAACTCTCAGAACCAAGATGCAGAACAGTTCAATTATGTTAAAAAGTGTTCCCATTCCCTGCCCCCCTTTATTAAAGATTTTATTTATTTATTTGAGATGTAGAGCTACAGTCAGAGAGAAAGGTCTTTCATCTGTTGGTTCACTCCCCAAATGGCCCTGAATATGGCCTATCCAAAGCCAGGAGCCAGGAGCTTCTTCCAGGTCTCCTATGCGGGTGCAGGGGCCCAAGGACTTGGGTCATCTTCTACTGCTTTCCCAGCCCATAGAAGAGAGCTGGATCAGAAGAGGAGCAGCCAGGACTTGAACCAGCACCCATATGGGATACTGGCACTGTAGACGGAGGCATAGCCTACTACACCACAGCATTGGCCCCTCTTATTCCCTGTTGACGTCCAACTCTCTCCCACTTTCAGCCCTGGAAACTGCTGATCCATTTTTTTGTTTGTTTTGTTTTTGTTTGCCTTTTCCAGAATGCCATATAAATAGAACCAGGCACTAGGCACACTTTAGAGTCCGGCTTCTCTCATTTGGCAGAGTGCATTTTAGTCCCCTCCAAGGTGTTGCACACATCCGTACTTTATTCCTTTTTATTGCTAAATAGTATTCCTTTACATAGATGTACCATGGTTTATCCATTTATAAAGAGCATTCACGTTATGTTCCATATAAGCCAATTATAAATAAAGCAACAGAAAACATTCAGAAGTTTGTTTTGGTCATTAAATCTTCATATCTCCTAGAAAATGATATGATGCCCCAATCTGTCATCCAAAATGGATGTGCATGCTGCATTCCCATCAGCACAAAAGCGAGAGTTCCATTTGCTCTACACACTCATCAGCATTCGGTATTTTCTGGTCTTTTTCACTTTAGCCCATCTATTTGGGGTCTCACTCATTGTGATTTTAATTTGCATTTTTATGACTATTGTGGCTAGGCCACCTTTCATGGGCTTCTTTTGCATCCATATTTTCTTGTGAGTTGTCTGTACCAACAGTTTTCCATATTTATTTGAGGGTTTTTTTTTTTATGATGAGCTTACAGAGCAAGGCATACATTCTGGAGATAAGTCCTTTAAATTCTGAGTGTTTTTTCCTCAGTGCAGAGTTTGTCTTTTGATTTTCTTCATAGGACCTTTCGCGATACAGAAGGTTTTAGATGTGAAGAGTAACTTTATATTCTTATTTAACAGTGTTGTTCTTGCTGGCTTTCTCTTCTCTCTTTTCACTGCTGCTACCACCACAAGTAGTCACTGATCAGCAGGCATGGTGCGGGCAGTTTTACTGGGCACAGTCAGTGGCTACTCCACCTCCTTAGCATGATTGGGGTCAGTATGAGGACATGGGAGAAACATCAGAGGAGTGACCGTCAGATGTGTATATTTTTCCTTTGCTCCTGACCTGTTTATACTCTTTAGGCCTCCATTTCTTCATTTACACTTTGTGGGGAAAAAAAAAAAAAAGACTTGCCCTCCCCATCTCAGAAATCAGGGGGTTAACCTAAGATAAAAGATGCAGAAGCCTTTGCAAAATACCAGAAGGACTACACTCACACTTCCAGAACATTACAAAGGGAACATTTTTCTTTTCTAAGAACCACCCATGAACTTTAACAAACACACCTGAACTTCACATTACCGAGATACTTTTATAACCACAAACCTAAAGCTCTTTCATTTATTTTATTTTATTTATTTGAAAAGCAGAGAATAAAAGAGATAGAGATTCCCATTATTAGCCACTCAAATACTTGGTGGTCAAATTAACCACTAAATAAATGAGAACTAGGGAAAAGCCAAGATTCAAAAATGTATAAATAGATTTTTAAAAAATCAGGATACACATAAGTGTTTAAAAAGAGAACAGAAATTGTACCTGTGGTCTAGCGGGTAGAGCAGTGCCAGCATCCCATATGGATACTAGTTCATGTCCCAGATGCTCCTTTTCTGATCCAGCTCTCTGCTATGGCCTGGAAAAGCAGTAGAAGATGACCCAAGTGCTTGGGCCCCTGCATCTGTGTGGGAGACCTGGAAGAAGCTACTGGCTCCTGGCTTCGGATAGGCCCATCTCCTGCCATCAGGCCATTTGGGGAGTGAACCAGCAGATGGAAGACCTTTCTCTCTGTCTCTGTAACTCTCTCAAATAAATAAATAACTAAAATCTTTTTTAAAAAGAAATTGTATCAGGCCGGCGCCATGGCTCAGTAGGCTAATCCTCTGCCTGCGGCGCCGGCACACCAGGTTCTAGTCCCGGTTGGGGCGCCGGATTCTGTCCCAACAGTTGCTCCTCTTCCAGTCCAGCTCTCTGCTGTGGCCCAGGAAGGCAGTGGAGGATGGCCCAAGTGCTTGGGCCCTGCACCCCATGGGATACCAGGAGAAGCACCTGGCTCCTGGCTTCAGATCAGCGCGGTGTGCCAGCCACAGTGGCCATTGGGGAGTGAATCAACAGAAAAGGAAGACATTTCTCTCTGTCTCTCTCTCTCACTGTCCACTCTGCCTGTCAGAAAAAAAAAAAAATTGTATCACATGTGTATAAGGGCCCAAATTTGGGAATGCAAATGTAGGAATGTGGAGAATGAATGTGTCTTCACTCACACTGGCTGGTAATGTGACTCTGGAGCAATCCCAGGCCCTCTCTCATCCCATATTGTCACCAGGGCAGGAAGGGGCTCCCTAGCACTCTGTGACTCTATGGAAGAGTCTTAAATGCTTGTAAGTCCAAACTCAAAATTCCAAAGGGAGGAGTTGAATAATTTGGTCAGCAGGAGCTATTTCTTGTACATTGTGATCAAAAACCAAAGCTGCAGGCACTTGTTGGAAGTACTGGTCCAGCATATGTCCAATCTTTTCCTTCAATGTGATGGTCTAGTAACGGCCTCAGAAAACCATTTTTTTTTCCTGGAGGGAAAATACTCTGCTATGTGGACAACTAGAAATCTTGTATGTGCAGAACTCCCACAGTCACAGGGTACAGGGGACCCACTCCCAACCCTGTGAGCTATCCCGTCCCTGGAGCCAGCCTCAGTAGGCTGAGCATGGTGCTGTGGCAGGGGGAGGGAGAAGAGCCACGTGGCCTCCCTTCACAAAGCTAAGTGGGCGCCCCACCACCTGCCAGCTCTCCAGGCCAGGCTCAGAGTCAGTGGGGACCGTGGAGTTCTCCCTCAGACAAAATCACCAGGGGCGCAGAGGCTGCCCCAGCCTCCTCTTGCTTTGCTCTGGGAAGATGGAATTTCTCCACTGGCCACCAACCGCAGGAGTTGCTGGTGTGATCTGTCCCCTTGGGCAGTGAGCAGGGACCAGATCGACCGGTTCAGTAAAGAGAACGGCTTCACAGGTTGGACAGAAACATCAGTCAAGGAGAACAAGAATATTAATGAGGCCATGAGAGTCCTCATTGAAAAAATGATGAGCAATTCCAAAGAAGAGGCCGTGTCTTTGTCCACCCAGGGGAACTACATCAACCTGCAGAGCAAGTCCTCCTCCAGCTGGGCCTGCTGCTAGTGGTTTCGGCTGCCTACCCAGCCCTCTTCTAGGACTTTCTGTCTTCTCCGGTGGTGGTCCATCCGTCAGTTCCATCAGCTGTGGTCCGTACACTGGAACTGTCTTCTGCTGACCATCCAGGAAGGAGGTCCACCATCCCTTGGTAAAGACCCCTGGGGACCCGTGTGCCTTTCTGTACCCCCTAGAAGTTGGCTCTGACCTGCTGCTGACTCGTGGGGCCCAGCAGGTGCTTTCTGTCCAGGGAAGATCGTCTCAGCCCTCAGTCGGTCATCTGGAATTTCGCGGCAGGGATCTGTGTTTTAAAGATCCGAATTCTCACCTACTCTTGGACTTATTTTTCCATTGGATGCATGTTGGTATCATGACTTCAGTTTGAAAATAAAATGAGATCAAATGACACTTCCCAAAAAAAAAAAAAATATTTGTACACTCCACTTGCTGCTCCATGGAATCTCCGTTCTGATCTTTAAGTTTTCCATTGAAATGTCTCTCCAACTGTCCACTGGGAATGTGGCCCTTTCCTTATTTTCCTGGTATCCTCCCCTGAACAAAATCAGTGTGTCTTCTCCCTATTTAGCCATCTTGGGTCTCTGTGCGCCAGACTTATGTAACTTGGCCATTTAAACTTTTAAATAGGTCAGACTGATGCGCTTATTCAGACCCATGGGCTGTGACATGTTAGTTCTTTAGAAAGAGGCAGATACCGAATGCGGAGCTTGCTGACACCTCACTGCTACTTGGGATGTTCTGGGGTATCCACTGTGAATCCACTGTAGAAAACAGAATCTTCATTTTATATGCCCAGCTCCTTTTTTTGTATTATTAATTTCAGAAATCATGAAAAAATGTTCTGATCATAAATTCTCTTGGCATAGATGATATAAAAAACACAAAACATTAAAATGCCTTCTGGCTCCGTATGTGTCTGTGTTGAAAAATATTTGTTTTCTAAGCCTCAGCCTCTCTCCTTTTTGGTCAATAATTGTGCACAATATTTGCTTTGTAGTTTTTTTTTCATGTCCATTTTTGCTTAAGATAATGTCCTGTGTCTTTTTTATTCTTATAATACATTTTCCTCTCCTCATTGTGATTTTTCCAAGAAGCAAACTGATTTTTCCCTAGAATCCACATTAATCATTCCCATGAAACATTTTTGATGTTTTATAACTATTTTAAAATAATTATCATATTCCAGCTGATAGAATAAGAGCAAGGTGGACCCCAATCACACAAAGATGGGCAGAGACAAAATGAGCCAAGAGTCAAACCCAATACAGATGCTGAGTGCAAGGTCATTGGCTTGGTTAATTGAATAAGGAAGGGTTCAAGAGTTCTGTAACTCTCAGTACAAGGTCAGAATACTACTTAATACCAGGCCCCACTGATGCTGAATATTTGACATCCTGATTAGAAACTCTGGTTCTAGGAGCAAGGAATATGTAAGTCCTTACTGGAAGCCTCAGCTATTACAGTTAGGAAAACATAGCGGCACAGGTCTTGCTTGGTCATCAGAAAGGCATGTTATAATTGAGTGCCTTGTCCTTCAACATGAACAAAATGAGCAGAAAGGTGTCCTATTAACATGGCATTCCTAAGTGTTTTATTAGCATACAAGGAGCATCAGAGAAGCCCAAAATCCAGAGCAACTCGTGGAATAACTACAAGGGGCTCTACTTTATGTACAACGCATCTTATCACTTAATCCTATGTTTCCATGAACTTTTTGATGTCCCCTCATAAGTACACTCAAGGATGCCAAGGATGATGCCTATCCATCCTCCATTTTTTCTCTCCTAAAGATTTGATTAGAGCAAAAGACAATGTCCTATAACAGAATATGAAAAGACAGATATGATCATCTGGTATAGCAGATTCTGAAAGGCATGCATCTAATCTCAAACATTCCATTAATCAGCTTCAGTAAGTTATCCTTAGGCCCTCCAATTCAGCCCCTCTGCCAGTTAAATGCCATGGATAAGGTGACCCAAGTGCAGTCACTAGAATAGAAGAATCACCCAAATGACCTCTTCTCAAATTTTTGAAGAATGTTGTTTTGAAATATAAATATACTTGTTATTTTAAACCATAAATGCATGGCTAATTTCTGTACCTGGACATGCAGTGGCAAATGTACCATAACCCTAAAGGAGTAAATGTTGAGTTTGAAACCGTGGACTTGATGAAGGGTAAAAGAACCTTGAGGATACTATTGGTAAAATCTCACAGGACAATGAGAAAAATGCTTTTGGAGGTTGGAGAAAAGAGGTAGTGATGGGAAGTTTAGTGAAGCTGTCACCTTATAGTCATGTAGAAAATAGAAAGTGTGTTCACTATACTGTCCAACCCAGCTAAAGTGACTTCCAGGCAGAATTCCAAAAGTAGCAGCTGATTTCTTTTGACTATTCACCACAAAGTACTAACAGAAATGAGATTAAGCAAGAAAATGTATATCAAGCATAATTTACAGGAATGACAAATTTTTGCTGTTTTCAAGAATAAAAATGTGTCTCAATCCCAGCATCTCTGAATAGTGAAATGATCTGAGAGTAATGATCTTAAGGGTGTTGCTTAAGTCTCAACCTTTGTTGAGACTCAAACATATTTAAGCATGTACCTTCTAGGGCTTCCAAGAATCATAAGGACATGACTAGTAGGCTATCATTGGTGAGCAAGATGGTTAGAGATCATAAGGGTTAAATATTGTAAAAATCTTTCATCTAGACAAAATGGCTTTAAGGATCTTGGAGGTTTTTTGCCTTACAACATCCTGTGTTATAACAAGCCAGGGAGGAACTTATACGAAAGATAATTGTGAGTGTGACTCTTTTCTAATAGAATTAGCCCAGAAAAGAGTCATAGGAAGCACACAAACTTGTTTAAGAGAATTGCATCCCAAAAGCACAGCAGCTAGACAGTGACAATACAAAAGACTTTCCTTCTCACAGCATAGTGTGGGCAGCAAGAGCAGAGAAAACGACTCAGCTGCAACCATTGGCTATTCCTGTGTACAAGAAAAGATGATATACAGGGCAAATCCAAGAGCCCAAAGAGCAGGGACAGGAGTCATGGACTGGAATCATGGCTATGAACAAAGAAGTGGCAACCTGTACCCTACTGCATTTTGGAACCTGTTGAATTTCTAAATTGGACACAGTGACTCCTAAGTATCTCCTATTTTCACCTTGTTAAATGAGAATGCTTATGATGTTTTCCCTCTCCATGTGTCACCACTGTATTTTGGCCATATAGGGGGAAGATAACTTGTCTCTCCATTTCACATACCTTTAAATTAAGAGTACTCGAACTCAAAGAACAACAACCAAGGAGCCTCATTGGCTTCTAGACTGATGTACGTAATAAGATCCTGGACCTTAGCTTGAGCTTTAGGCTACAATAGGATGAGAATTTTGAGGGTATTGGAGAGGCTAAATGTGTTCATATGGAGTAGAAATATAATTTGTGGCCAAAAGGTGGACTGTGATATGTAAAAGATGGTGACAATTCCTTTGACACTCTTTCTTTGAAAGATGGCTTCTGCAATCTGAGCTGAAATTGCTGATTTGTCTGCCCAATAGAACACAACAGAATTGATATTCTTGGGTCTTAGAAAATAAATAATGCAAAGCCTTGAAGCTGGGCCTCTTAAAACAGCTCCCAGGCGCTGTGAACCAATATGCAGGGGAAGACACGTGTGCAGACATTCCAGTTGACAGTTTCAACTGAGCCCAGCCTGCTTACATCAAAGATCAGACACATCATGAATCTCTCTGGGACCTTCTGGGCCTACCCATCCACCAGTTGGCCATTAAAGTGATATCAATGCCATTTACAGTGAAGGAAGTATCCAGCTAAGCCCTGCCTGAATTCTTGACCCACAAAATTGTAATAATATTAGAATATGTTTCCATTTAAACTGCTACATTTTGGGAAAACGTAGTATTCAGCAGTGGTAATCAGAATCTTTCTCTTTCTAGTCTCCATTTCCTCACTAACAAATGGGAAATTTGAATCAGACCCTTGAATTTCTCCTGATTTTAGCAAAATTAGTAGAATAACATTTTTATTAACCTGCAACCATCTTACTTATAAGATTATCCACAGATAGTAACACTACAAATTAAGCCTTTCCTGACTAAAGTACCTGAACCAGAGTACATTGGAGAATTATTACCAATACATCCTATCTGCCATTCTGGATGAAGATAACTTAGTTACGTCAATGTTTTACAGAACCATTTCTCTTCAGTGGCTCTCCAAAGAGGTTAGCTAAACCCAAATTCCCTTGAATCTAAAACATCTAGGCCTTTCAAACAAAAATTCCTTTAAACAAAAGTTTTTAGTCTGGAAGAATAATCCCCCCCCCCAACCCCGCAAACAAATTTGTAACTACGAATACACATGCGTCATCTGTTCTCCTGTGTCTTTTCATTTAGCATGGGAGTTATATATGCTCAAGGCCATGTGGGTTAAATTGAGGGGGCACTTGTATGTTCTTGGGAGAAAAATACAACTGTTTTCCTCAACCTTTCATTGAATTTAGCACTAAAATTAATTATAAATTCAGGCCACAAACTAGAAAAGTCTTAGCAGTACCTGTGATTTTTGTCATCAGTATAAAGCACCAATATTTTCATATCACATAACAGTTGCTGTAGTTATCTCAAATTATCATTTATCCTCATCACATCTTCAAATTAAGGGTTATTATTCCCACTGACAGAGCTTTTTCTTAATGAATTAATGAAGAAATATATAGATATATAATGAAATGTATACACCCAAATACAATATTATAATTTATATCTTACTATATAACAAACTTGCTTTTGACATTTTGATAACTATAGGTTTTATTTTAATACTATGTATTTTAATTTATATATTTCAAAACATTATTCCAAGAAGGTATCCATGGACTTCTCTAGACTGCCAGAGGGGCCCATGGCAACCAGAATATTCAGGATCCTTAACTTGTAGCCTATACCATAGCTCTTAGTCCAGTGGACTGTAGCCAACCAGTATGTGCAGAACACCTGTCACGTGCCCAGTGTGTTCTGAGAGTCAACCAGTAGACATGGTAGTTTTCTCTTGTTTCCCACACTAGTTGCTCCAAATAGCAGTCCAGGTCTTAAGTCCCTGTCTCACTTCTGGTCCTTCATTTTTCACAGATGATTCTGCCCCATACTTCATGACATGGAAGGGAGAACCCCCTCATTGTTTCTGTGCCCAGTACAGCCATTGCTTCACATATGGTGTTCCCTCAAATATATTCATACATTTCCAAACTATCTTAGTATGTTTTGTGTTTTCATAGAGTGGGTACTTTAAATTTTAAAATAAATTTAAAATTTATTCTGGCTCACAATTTTGGAGGCTGAAAAATCCAAGCTTGAGCAGCCACATCTGGCAAGGATCTCATGCTGCATCATAACATAGTGGGTAGAATCACATGGCGGGACCATGTGAAAAAGCTGTGAGTGGAAAATACAGAAGAGGCAAAACACATGGGGTGGCCTCACCTCAAAATAATCCACTTTTGCAATAATTAACCCAGTCCCTCTAGACCCAACGCACTCCTGAAAGAGCATTAATCCCTTCCAAGATACCCTCCTGACCTAATTGTCTCCCACTAGACCCCATTTCTAAAAAGGTTCCACAACTGTTCACATCTTTACATTGTAGACCAAGCTTCCAGCAACCTTAAGAGCTATGAACCTCAAGGGGACAAGCCCCATCCAAACCATAGTCCAGTCATCCCTGTTTTAACAGTCTAGCTGCCTACTAACGTGAATATCCTTTATGTGCTACAAATCAAACAGGATCATTCATCAGAGGTTCCTGCCATCATACATTCTGACACACTGACACACAACAGCAATGATTCTCCACATTAGAATATTCAGAGCCATAATGGAATTTAACTCTTTCTTTCTCCCCCTCTCCCAAATATATCAGAAATCCACTTTTTACTTAATACAGAGCCTGTTCACTTCTTGCCGTGACCATTTCAAATGCCTTTTAAAGAATATCCAAATTCTATGATTGCATTTCTTTTCAATTCTACTAGAATGATCTTCCTAGAATTATTTGCACTTCTTAGTTCAATGGGTTCTACCCAGATTGCTGGAGCACAATCCCAGAGTCTGTGATTAGAACTAAAAATTTGCATTTTCACCAAGTTCCCAGGTGATACTGACATTAGTCAGCAAGCCACATTTGAGAATTCCTGGCCTAGATCATTTGTCTTCAAATTGATTTAATTTGTAGTTCTATTTCATCAAAAATTCTTTCATCACAAATTCCCAATGTATGCACATCTATTTTTTATAAATTATATATATTTATATATGTTATAATATACTATAATAAAGCTAAATATTATAAAACACATTAAAATAATCATTTGGAGCAGGCATTTTGCATAGAGGTTATGTCACCCACATTTCATTTCAGAGTGATTGGGTTCGATGCCCACCTCTGGCTTCTGATTCCAGCTTCCGACTAAAGAGGATTCTCTGAGGCAGTGGTGATAACTCAAATAACTGGGCCCCTGCCACCCATGTGGAGGACCTGGATTGAGTTTCTGGTTCGTAACTGTAGACCCAGCCAGGGGCCTTGTGGCATTTGCAGAGTGAACCAGGGAATAAGAAATCTCTCTGTGCTTCTGTCTCTGTCTCTTCTCTATCGCAAAGAAATAAACAGTAATAACTTAAAATTTCTTAAACTATCACTTAAAAAATAGTAGGGAAAAACAAATAGAAAATTCAAGAATATTGTTCCTACACCCAACTGAACCATGTTGTTCACCCCACATGAGAATATTGTGGGAGGGATGGCGTTTAAGAACAAGCTGTTGGCTTGAGATGCTAACTCCTATCCTGTCCCTTTCAATCATAGCCTGTTTGCTTTCAAATCCTGGCTTTAGGCTACAGAAAGTCACTGCTTTAGGAAAGTTCCTTAACGTTTCTAAGCCTCTATGTCCTCCTCTGAAAAATGGAGATAACATTAGCAACTACCTGGTAGAATGGATTTTGGATGAAATAAATTAATATGCATAAGATTAAAAATCCTAGCATATAAATAAAAGTTGGATTACTGTTGACTAGTATGGTTGCTCCTTGTTAGGCACCTTGGACTATAACCATAAAGTTCAGTTCACCATTTCCTGAAAAAACATTCATAACTCAGTGTCTTTGCTTGTGCTGTATCTTCTGCCTGGAATATCCTTCCTGAATTTCCACTCAGTAATATCCTTTTCATCTTTAACAAGCTGAAAATGTGTATCCCTTGTAACAACTTACCTGAACCTTTGGCATAATTCATTGCTCTCTTTTGCAAGTCTCTAAATATCACTTTCCACAATGAATTGTGTATAATTGTTTGCATGTCATTTCCTCCAATGTTGAGAGTTCCTTGTTGATATGTCTGATGGACCTATGCATCCAACAAATCAAATAAATATGTGGTGTTTGCCTCTGTACCTGACATACAGAAGCTAAATCCCTTAGAATCTCCAGAGTGGTAAGTCTTTTGTATGAACATAGGAAAATGGTAGCTAGGAGCTAATATAGCTTTAGGACTGGGGATGGGGAATGTCACCAGAAAAATCAAGGCTTGAGGTTTTTAGCCCCAGCCCTCAGCTTCTGGGAAGAGGAGAAGGGGTAGAAATTGAGCTCAATCATCAATGGCCATGAGTGTAACAGGTGGTACCTCTGTGATGGAACATTCATAAAATGCCCACACCCCGGGGATTGGAGAGATTCTGGGGTGCTGAGCACCTCCACGGGCTGGAAGTGAGTCGTATTCCACCTCCACCAGAGCTCTGGCACTCAGGACCCCCATCCAGATACCACCCCAGGTACTTTTTCACCTGGAGATTCTTTGCTATCCTTTTTAATATCCTCTAAAATGAATGAGTGAACCTAAGCAAAGTGTTCTGTGAGCCATTCTGGCAAATTACATAACCTGGGAAGAGAGTGTTGAGAACCCCTGATTTACAGCCAGTTGGTCAGAAGGAAAGACAGCAACTCAAGCTTTGCAGCCTGCGTGTGAAATAGAGGAGGTCTCTGGGCTCAGCCTTTAGCCTGTGGGTTCTGTCCAAACTCTGGATAGTTAGTGTTAGAACTGAATTGAATTATGAGGCATCCAGTTAATGTCCATAGAGCTGTTAGAAAATGCTAACCAAAAGTCACCATATTTGAACTATGCCCTCATCAATCCCCCATTCTGTTCACTGGAATGCAGTGTCCATGAAATGCTAACAGAACCACTCAAATTGATACCTTAATTCTTGTCCCTGGTTTCTATAATTTACTGGACTTAGGATATCAAAACTGAATAGGATATAAAAATTGGAGGTCTGTTTTCAGCATGAAAACTCTCCTCAAATCCATTATAAGATCGCCCATGTTTATAGGGCCTGAAGTCTTCTAAATCATGTATCCTTTGAGTCAACACTGAAGTCTCCCATCCACATCCATTTGGTCCCTTTGGTCCATGGAGTAGACTGAGTCAGCGTGCATACTCCCTGCATTACCAGCATCACCATAGTGATGGGCTATGGCCTATTCTTTCAAAGTTGCTACCTGGTTCCCTGAGATGCCTTGCTGTTTGCAAGTCTTCATCAGCTGCTGACTATGTGAAAAAAATAATCAAATCACACTGACATTTTAGTAAATCAGTCGAAATGCTTCCATACCTTACTAACAAGGTTTGCATTGTTATCTTGCTTCTGCCCAGATTCACCATTCCATAGAGCTCTGTTTACATGTGCTCATAATGACTAGGCTGTACTACTGTGAAAGAAAAGCTCTAGCTTCATATCATATACAGTACATTCTTAAATCATAGCACACCACATAAGGGAGCCAGTTATACCCTTGTCAGCCCTAATGAAAGAATATCAGATCCATTAAAAGGCTAAAGTCCAATCACCCTTCAGTGATTTTTCTTCTCATCAGCAAAAACACTCATTAATTCTAATATCTTTGCTTTTAGGCATGAACTACGAGATCTGAACAAAAATTTCATTTGTAATGAATACGTTTTGTCAGAAGTAGGATTATGATGATTCTACTGGTAATAATAATAATAACCATATCAAGGGAACAAGAAGAATCCATGTTCTCTCAGCTAGCCAAGAATGCGTGAGAGCCCCTGTCCGTGCCATGGTCTTACAATGTTGATGTTCTTAGGGTATCCATATAAATAGTGTGACTATAAAATCACGGTGCTGTCCTTCCAACCAACAGACCACAATGCCTACTTCCAGAACACATCCATCCATTAACAACTTCGTGTAGGAAAGAGGATATGGAGTCTTCTTTCAAATAACACCAAAAGCCTATTTATAAGCCCACATACGGTTTGTTTACAAAGATACATTTTCTGCACTGGGAGTTCACTTGGACAAGTAGGGATAAGGCTACAGAGTCACCTTGGAACTCAGAGATTCCAAGCCTCGGTCTTCCTATAGGACACAGAATAACTTTCCATGATTTAGGAATCAGATCTGATAATCTAGATCATCTTGACTGTCCGTTAGGGAAAATCTTGGTGCTCTACATTCAACAGGGACTCAGCAAATATTTTTTTTCCAATGAGTAAATGAATAGGTTCAGTTTTGTCAGCATCCAACCCTGCCCAATTACTTTCCTGGTTGTGAAGGAATAAGACTGCCTATAAATGTTAATACTTCTGTCATTCTTCAACCCAATCCCAATTTCACAATCACACTAAGGACAGAGGGAAGACCTCATGGAATGGCCATATCAGCCCTGGGATCTTCATCTCTAAAACTATTTAACATGAACACAGACAAACTACCACTTAAAAAAAAAAAAAAACACTGTATTTGGATCCCTACTACTAAGGCCAAGTACAGACTGTAATTTATACCAGCATATACCACTGCTTTCATTTTACAGATAAGTAAGCCATGTCTGAATGCCTAAGAACCTGTACCACTAAAGTGGCCATGAGTCAATAGAGCAATTAGAATTGTTGTGTCTATTGTAATATTGAGTTAGAGAAAGGATTTGGTTTCAATGGATCAAAGAGAAAAGAAATTAGAAAGAGAGCCTGTGGGGAAGTATGTATGTGGAAAGCTGCCAGAAAGAGGCCAGCCAAGAAAGGATTTAACACGATTGCTTATCAGACAGGCAAAGGATAGGACACACAATTTATAAGTGAGGACACATAATTAGAAGACAAATGGAGAAAACATTTTACTTCTCTAGATATCAAGAAAAGGCAAATTAAAACAACAATTTTATGCCTTCCAAAACAGCAAAGAGAATGACAGCACCCAATGTTACCCATGGTGCCATGAAACCCTGTGCACAGACGAACCCTGGTGAAAATGTAATTTGGAAAACCCATTTGAAACAAATTTACCCATAATTGCCAAGCATCATGCAGATGTTCATGCCTTTTATCTTAAAAGAAAATATCTGAAAGGAAGAAATATCTTGATGTCAATAAAGACACAAACCACAGCAATATTCAGAATAGCAAAAGTTTGAAGTTAAATGCCCATGAACAAGAGGATGTTTCTGTAATAGGATAGATAGAGCAGTAATTGGTAGACTATTTTTTTATTTTTATTTTTTATTTCATAAATGTGAATTTACAAAGTACAACTTTTGTATTGTTGTGGCTTCCCCCCCCCCTCAACCTCCCTTCCTCCCGTGGCCCTCCCCTCTCCCTCTCCCTCTCCCATCCCGCCCTTTATCGAGTTTCATTTTCAATTACCTTCATATACTGAAGATCAACTTAGTATATACTAAGCAAGGGTTTCAACAGGCTGCACTCACACAACCGCACAAGGTATAGGGTATTGTTCCACTAGTAGTGTTTTTAAGTTTCATAGTAAAACACATTAAGGACAGAGATCCTACGTGGGGAGCATGTACCCAGTGACTCCCATTGTTGATTTAACAATTGGCACTCTTATTTATGACGTCAGCAATCACCCGAGACTCTTGCTATGAGCTGTCTAGGCTATGGAAGCCCCTTGAGTTCACCGACTCTGAACTTGTTTAGTCAAGGCCGTGTCACAGTGGAGGTTCCTTCCTCCCTTCAGAGAAAGGCGCCTCTCTCCTTGATGGCCTATGGGATATGTACTCTATGGAACACTATACAGCAGTAAAAAACAACGAAATCTGGGCATTTACAACAAAATGGAGGAAGCTGGAAAACATCATGCTGAGTGAAATAAGCCAGTCCAAAAGGGACAAATATCATATGTTCTCCCTGATCGATGGCAACTAAATGAGCATCTAAAATGATACCCATTGAAGTGAAATGGACACTATGAGAGACAATGACATGATCAGCCCTTGTCTTGACTGTTGAGGAACAACTTACTATTTTATTCCTTTTAGTATTTTTGTTGGTGGTGGTGGTAGTGTTGTTGCTCTGTTTGTTCTACATAAGACCACTGGTTGAACTCTGTAATCAATGCACAATCATTCTTAGGCGTTTAAAATTAACAGAAAAGTGATCTCTGTTAAACATAGGAGTGGGAATAAGAGAGGGAGGAGATATATAGGTTGGCACAAGCTCACTCGGACTTACCTCCAATGGTGGAACTAGAAATGTGCCAGGGGATTTCAACTCAGTCTTACCAAGGAGGCAGGTACCATTGCCAGCGCACTTGGTAAAGTGATAAGTATAAATACACAACTGATCAAAAAGATAGGGTATGTGTCAAAGAGATTTCACAAATAAGACCAGTGTAAGCAAGTAATGAAGGTAGACTATTTCAGTTAACTCTGGTCTGGGTTACAGCAACAGACAGATCCCTGTCTCCAGCTTTATCCTGTTCAGTCTAGGCTCTCCCCTACTACAGGGATCTTAAGTATGGTACCTGCATGGTGAGTTCCGAGAGCTTGGGAGGGTCCTGGTGGCCTCTCCAACCTCTTTTCTTACAGTGGTCCCAGCCAGAGACCTCTGTTCCTACTGCACTAAACAAGTCATACAGCCCATGGCCTGAATAAATATACATAAACAGTGTCTTTGTCTCTTTGGTAGCCTCTTCACGGAATAGTCTTCCTTCACTTCCACTTGGTAAAATCCTCCCATCCTTCACAACTCAGCCAAAAATATTCACTAGGCTTTGCTACTGCTCCTTTAGAATGGGTGGGACCTTTTCTGTACAACAGTGCCAGTTTGCCTTCAAAATTGAGCTTATTTATGGTTTCTGTGTAAAGGTTTTCATGTTTTTCTACACCTCCATTCCCAGGGGAAATCCTTCAAGCTTTTCAGGGGCCCGTGATGAAGCCTGTATAATAGACTGACTTCTGCCATTCCTTGCTGTATATAGAGAGATAGGGGTACATAGGAAGGAAGGAAGGAAGGAGGGAGGGAGGGAGAGAGGGAGGGAAAGAAGGGTGGGAGGGGAGGGGAAGGGAGGGGTAGGAAAGAAAAGAAGGAAAGAAGGAGTTAAAGAAAATAAGGAAGGGAAGGAAAATAAAAGAAAACAAAAAAAGAAAGAAGGGGTTGATACCGTGGTGTAGTGGGTAGAGCCACCTCCTGGAACGCCGGCATCCCATATAGGGGCTGATCGAGTCCCAGCTGCTCCACTTCTGATCCAGCTCCCTACTAATGTGCCAGGGAAAGCAGTGGAAGAAAGCCCAAGCGTTTGGGCCCCTGCACCCATGTGGAAGACCTAGAAGAAGCTCCTGGCTCCTGGCTTTGGTTGGACCCTGCCCTAGCCATTGTGGCCATTTGGGGGAGTGAACAGCGGATGGAAGATTTCTCTCTCTGTCTCTCCTCCTTTTCATAACTCTACCTTTCAAATAAATAAATAAATCTTAAAAAAAAAAAAAGGAAAGAAGAAATTTAAGGGGGAGGGAATGAGAGAGAAAGAGTGCAGAAAAGCCCAGCTGCAGAGGCAGGTATTTGGTGCAGCAGTTGGATGCCATGTCAGAGTGGCTGGATTTGAGCCCCAGCTGTATTCCCAAGTCTAGCTTTCTGCTGATGTCCACTCTGGGCAGCAGTGGTGACGGCTCAAGTGGTTGAATCCCTGCCACTTCTCCATGCAGGAGACCTAGGTTGAGCTCCCCACTCCTGGCTATTCGGGAGTGAACCAGTGGATGGGGAGTATATGCCTCTCAGATTAAATTGTTCTTTAAAGTCCATGGAACACGTATGTTAGGAAAAATTATGCATCGATTTCAAATATTTTTGCACCAAAATATACTTATATTTTTAATTCCATTTTTCCATGGACTTTTTGAAATATATATTCTTCTACTGAATTCCTTGACATAGAGGTTAAATCATCGTAGGCAGTCACGTCAGTATCTTCCTCCCCCACATTACTTAATCCTTATCATGTGCCAGCCATGCATTGCACATTCTGCTTTTTTACCTCCATATCTCAATAAAATTTTGCAACTCTAATGAGGCCTGATATTATTCTCAATTTATCAGATGAGGAAACTGAGGTTCAAAGAAATCAATTCACTTGCTCAAGGAGAAAAGTAAATAGCAAAGCCAAGAACTTAAGCTTGGTCTATTTGATTGCAACTGTCTAGTCATCACGTGAAGGGTCTTCAAACACGACATGGAAAAATGAGCATTATGAAAAAAAAAATCTATGCATAGATTTCCAACGTTTTTGCACCAAAATAAATTTATCTTTTAATTCAGCTTTCTCACATACTTTATTGAGTACCCTCATTCCCTTTTCCATCACAGTAACTGGTACACAATAGGTGCTCAATAATTGTTACAGAAATGAAATTAGGTGTCATTAAGAATAAGTGTTTATAGTATTTTTTCACTTTGTGTTGCTATGTGAGGGCAAACTGTTGAAATCTTTATATATACTAAACTGATTTTCTGTATATAAAGAGAATTGAAAATGAATCTTGATGTGAATGGAAGGGGAGAGCAAGTGGTAAAGGGGAGGATTGCGGGTGGGAGGGAAGTTATGGGGGTGAAAGCCATTGTAATCCATAAGCTGTACTTTGGAAATTTATATTCATTAAATAAAAAAATAAAAATAAAAAAATAAAAAAGAATAAGTGTTTATGACAGATGGAATATACATGGAAAGAGAGGATGCAAAAATGCACCCACACAATGTCTATAATGCAATTGCAATGTCGTGTGCATACTGGACCACAACTGGTGGGAACTTAGCAACATCAAAGGTCAATTTGTTAGAGAAATAGAATTCCAGCAATTTTGACATTGATTTTCCTCTTGCATAGTTTTTAAAATAGCTTACCAAGACTTCGATCATGAGAAGCCAACTCAGCAATATATCACCATCGCCTCCTTGATATTCTTAGGTCCTACCTGGTCAGCTCTGTGAATATTCTTATGGGAAGGGATATGTCCACCAGCAGGCCAAGCAAGGGGATAAACAGAAAGGGCAAGAAATACCAGTCGCCATTGTGTGTGTGTGTGTGTGTACATATATACATACAAATGCATAAATGCATACATGTATGTATATACATACACATACATACATGTACACACACAAGACTTACACAAAACTTTAATTCTGTGTGTAAAATAAGCGAACCCAGAACTTCTCAATGTCCTTTCACAGAATAAATTCCAAAGGTGAGTCTCTAAGCAAGCTCCCCACCTTATGAAAAGAATGTATTGAAAAAGAATGGCAGAAAGGGAAAACAAATGAAAGGTGAAAGAAATAAAAAGAAAGAAAAAATGTTATTTAACAAGAGAGGCAAAATAAATTCACTCATTGGTTTTCTTAAGAATCCTCCCCTGAGATTTTGCATTTCAAAAATTGCTATTGTTTAATTTTCCCAAGGAACAGGAAGAATGATGGTGCCATTCACAGAAACAGGAATCCAGCAGGAGGGGATTCTTTGGGAAGGAGAGGGGACTCAATAAGTGTTTGCAGAGAGATCATCAAATGAAAGTCTCATTTGCTTGGTTTCAGTTCCCAAAGGGACACTTCATGGTCTGCCAAATTTACAGATGCCTCCTCTCAAGGGACAAGATCACCTTTTGGTTAATTTCCTATTTCAGTGAAATAGAAATTGTAAGTCAGGGGATCTAGCATTTAGTGGTGAAGATTACCCATCCCTACCCCCATCAGAATGTCTGGGTTTGATTCCTGGCTCTGGTCCTGACTCCAGCTTCCTGCCAGTGCAGACCCTGGCAGGCAATAGCAATGGCTCAAGTGACTGGGTTCCTGCCACGCATACCTGGGAGACCTGGAGGAAGTTCCCAGCTCCCCCGTTTCAGCCCCAACCCAGTCCCATTGTGGCAATTTAGGGAGTGAATTGGCAAATGGGAACTCGCTCTCTGTCACTCTCTGTCTCTAAAATAAAATTTAAAATAAAATTTTCAATAAGGAAGAAATTCCAAATTATCTAGAAAATATAGGTGGGTTACACAGTTTCCTTCTTTTATTCTCAATCAAATGCAAGGCCTGATAACATCAGGATTTACGTGTGTTGTTCCAGCTGTCTGCCTAGGGTGGCTGATGATAGGGAGAGTCCTTAATTGTCCAAGGAACCCAGAGCTCTCATTCATATAAACAAAAAAAAAAAAGTTACGTTCAGATGCATAATATTGCCTTACGTGAAGGTACTAACCATTTGTATTGTTCCTCTCAGGATAGAAAGGCTGTGTGCATTGTGGAACCCATTATTACTTGAGAACTCAAAATTCTTCATTTGCTGAGTGAGAAGCTAAAAAAATCTACCATGCATGATTTTTAAACAAAGGAAGAACTTTCTTTTTCACTTCATTTCATGTTTCATTTGAGAGGCAGAGACAGAGAGACATCTTTCATCTTCTTGTTCACTTCCCAAATGCCTGCAGCCACAGGGCCTGGGCCCCACGGAAGCTAGGAGCCAGGAACTCAGTCTAGGTCTCCCATGTAGGCAGCAAGGACCCACATACTTGAGCCATTATCTGATGCCTCCCAGGGTGCAATTATCAGAAAACGGGAATCTGAAGCAGAGCCAGGACTCAAACCCAGGTACTCTTACATGGATGCGGTCAACCCAAGAAGTCTTCACCAAATGCCCACACCAGAGGAAAACTTTAAGCAGGAAATTTGGGATCATGCTATGATCCTCCTTGTGGCAGAAGTCAATTTGATGGAAGCTATCTCTAAGCTATCTAAGAAGAGATACCCAACTTCTGCATAACCGTTTAGAAACAATATATAATATCTGTGCTCTCTAATTTCATTTGCTTGCATGAACAGGAGAAATGCATTCTATGGAGTACTGTAGAGTTTCAGTCCATGAGCAAGTTTTCCAAGGAAAGGCTGATAAAGCAGAGCTTGAGAAGGAAGAGTGAGCGGAGGTTGGGGCTCGCCTGGCACTGAGGCCCTGTTGGGGCTGACCCAGTCTAAAGACAAGCGCTAACTTTTCCTGCCATCAGAACCTGATCCTTCCTCCCAACAACAAAACCACTTCCTCCCTTCCCCACTTTTGTAAGTCAACAAGAAAATTCGCATTCCCTAAGTAAGAGATTCATTTCTCATCAAAATAGAACTTTCTTTTATGTAGCTACACATAAGCTTCCTTACTAAAGCACCAAATTCAAAAGCAGCTACAAGTAAAAAGAATTCGCTCTTATCATAAATAAAAGATTGTATATGTGAACTTATTTGCAGTAAAATTTTACAATAAAAAGATAATTTATGGCCTAGTTTCTCCTGTGTATTTTATGTAATATCCTAGTAAAATATTTCCATTTTACAACATGTACCTATTAAAACCATTCCTTATAAAACTGTCGGCATAAAATAAAATACAAAAACTTGAAAGAAAAAGCAGAGGAAAAGAAAATATGTCAAAAAGAGGTGATGAAAGGCAACAGAAAGATGCTTGTGAAAATCCTCCCAGTGAGATATATAAATAACAGTAATAAAGAGACATTGGAAACTGCTGATAATTAATGAGGATATTTTAAGGTGAGAAATACTTAAATCCTCCTTCGAATGTCAGTCTTTTTTCTACGCTAACGAGGAGTTCTATCACAATAAAACTTGGAGACAGAACTCTACCAGCAAAGTACGTGGATTTTACAAAATGAGTCAATTAAAAAGAAAGTGTCCTGGGAATGGCAAATATTTTCTGTGCAAATGCTGCCGGGCATTTCATTGACATTGACTCATCAGCACATATATGCTCCTCCTACCTATTGGTGGGGGTCTCAGTTTGATGGCCAAGGATCCCTTAAACCAGCTCATTAGATCTGTCATTTTTTTTTTTATTGTTGGTGTTATGGTTTTTAACTCTTTATTTGGGAAATATTTCAACTTCACAGAAAACCTGCAAGAAGAATGGAAAAAACTGCAGATATCCATGACCACCTTCTAGAGTCTACAACTGTTAATATTTTACTGTATTCTCTTTCTAGCCATCTATCCAATCTATCATTCCTCTATCCATGCATTGACTTCTTTATCTCAATTTGGGGGTGCCTTCTTTGAGGGTAAGTTATACATTTACGGTACCCATTTCCTCCTACAACTTCTGTGTACATTCTTGGATAGTTTCTTACCTAATTAGAATGAAATCATCCAAAAATATTTATCAGGAAAACAATATTTGCTATTATCTAATCTGTAGATCTCATTGAAATTTTGCCAACTTTCTCAAAAGCAGCACTTAAAAAAAAACATTCTGGTCCGGGACCACACATTGCATTCAGTTGTCAGAGCTCTGTGATCTCTTTTAATCTTCTAGTCTCTGATTTTTTTCTGACCTTCACACTTTTTGAAGAGTGCAAGTCAGTTAGCTTGTGGAATAATTTGTTTTTGACTGATGTTTCCTCATGGTTGTGTTCAGGTTACACATTTTTGGCAGATATACTGCACAGGCAATGTGCTTTTCTCAGGAGATGCATGTTGATTTGTCCCCTAAATGGGGATAAATTTGATCACTTGGTTAAGGCAATGTCCCTCATAAAATTAATATTTTCCTTTTAATTAATAAGTGGAGTTACTCTGAGATTAACTAAATACCATGTTCCTCATCAAATTTTCACCTAATAGCTTTCACATCTATGCATGACCCTTGCCTGTCTCAGTTATTCCGATGGTTGCCAAAGGAGATGGGAGGCCATGTCCATGAAAGGTGTACCCCAGTATTTCTGGAAACTCAGAAGGCTTAATTTTCTGCTTCAAATTGATGTGGTACCTATTTTTGCTACCATCTATAGAAATTAAAAACCAGCAAAACTGTCCTAGTTAATGGGAGTCCATGGAACACAGTCCATCTTCGTGCCTCACTAATCTTCAGTGGAAGGGTGAGGTTTTCACTGCTATCAAAAAGGTCATAGGTTAGCAAAATTGAGAAACACTGCACCAGATGCTCTCCTTTCCAGAGAAATTAACCTTTGGTTTAGAAAATGAAATGGCTGCTTTTCTCCCAAGTAATTATTTTGTTTTTGTGGAAAGACACTTTGAATTACATAACAATAAGCCTTTTTTTTTCTCTCTTGATAACACTTTCTAGAAAACTTAGAGCCTTAACTATGTCTGATCCACCATCCATTGTTGGTCCCATTTCTTGGCCAAGTTATGTTTTTGGCTGGATTTTCTTTTTTCCTTTGTTCTAACTTCTTATGTCTACATCTTATAGTATTGGGCATTTTCTTTTTTCCTTTGTTCTAACTTCTTATGTCTACATCTTATAGTATTGGGCATTTTTGTAGCCAACATGAATTTTATGGCATAAGATGGGCATATAAACAAAATAGACATACAAAATAAAATAGACTTTATTTCCTTTGCCATCACCCAAATCTTCTGAATTCTCATTTCTCACCAGCCAGGGCTTGACATGACATGTTAGAGGAGGGACACAGAGAAAGAATCACCATTGGCTAGTTCAATGATTTCAGTTTCCAGAACTCAGTGTGGCATATGAAATGGGTCCTTGTCGGTACACATATAAGAACACTGGACCAGGATCAGGAGACCCAGGACAGGTCCAGGTATGTAGTAGACCAGGTGCATGACCTTGAGTAAGTCAGGTGAGCTTTCTGGGTTTCAGTGTCCTTGCCCAAACCAGAAGACAAAAGTACTTCAATTGTGCATCTCACCAAATTGCTGGAAAATTCAATATCAAAGAGCTTCAAGAGCTGCGAGATCCAAGGACTCCTTCTCATCTTACCTTCTGGTAAGAGAATCAATCAGACAATAAACGAACACACAAAGAATTTCATTTCAGTTCTTAGAAAATTCTGGGAAAACAGAATAGAATAGGAGATTGAAAATGAAAGAGAGGGGAGGTAGTTTTAGAAAGGATGGTCAAAGGAGGCATCTATAGAAGAAGGCTAATTAATCAGGGACCCCAAGGAGGGTCAAGCTACAAGTAACAGCAAGAGGCCAGTGCAGCTAAAGACACTTGTGCGGGACAGGCCAGGAGGAAGGGAGCTGGAGGGCAAGGAAGGTAAGGTTTTGCAAGCCAATCTCTGAAGTCTCAATTTGAGAAGAAGTGAGAGGGAGAGACAGAGCAAGAGAGGTCTTCCTTCCGTTGGTTCACTCCCCAAATGGCTGCAACGGACAGAGCTGCACCAATCTGAAGCAGGTCTCCCATGCAGGTGCAGGGGCCCAAGCACTTGGGCCAATGTCTTTTGTTTTCCTAGGCCATAGCAGAGAGCTGGATTAGAAAAGAAGCAGCTGGGACTAGAACCGGCGCCCATATGGGATGTCAGTGCCGCAGGTGGAGGATTAACCTACTGCGCCACGGCGCTGGCCCCAATCCACAAACTTCAGTGCACTTCAGGCTCTGCCCCTTACTTCTCTCTGTGCAGATCTGAACCTATCTGGACTGCAGTTTTCTCACATGTAAAACAGGAGTAATCATTGTAGCTGCTTCATAAAATCATTGTGAGGATGTTGTGGGAGAATGTTTAGCACTGTGCCCAGCACGTGTGAACTCCCACAAAGCATTAGCTCTGTTTTCCTGATCCACACTGACTTCTTCGTCAGTGAACACCCTAATAGAATAAACTGCACCACCCAGGGTTCAAAGACACATTATACAACTTTCCTATCAGGGTAAGCAAGGAGCTCCTCAACTGTGGAAAATCTATCTGCTGTGGTCCCACTGCACCCAGCCCTGAGCTGCACACAGTAGATTCTCAGTGAGATCTCTGTCCTGAGTTAATATCTACCAAATGCAGGCATCTCCCCCTCCTCTGCCTAGCCCTATATAAAATCCACAGTGGGCACAATTTATTTTTCAATTCCAGCTATGTGCAATGTGTTTAGATCATCCTAACATATTCCGACGCATGCTCACCTTAAGTAATGTGTTGTCTCCAGGGTGAGCCCTTGAATCTGCCACAGTAACTGATTTTTATCAACAATTAGGAAAAGAGGCATTTGATTACTTGCCCAATTTCTGAGCAAATGGTTCCTCGGCCAACCATTGCAAATACCTCCCTGCTACCACCAGCATTTCAGGTTCAGACTTCTCATTCTGATCATGCTAGGAAAGTAATCAAGGCCCTCTGTGGAGATAAGCTAATTATCTCCTCAGGCTATGAACAAACACGCGGGGTTGGTTTCTGACCATGTTGCCTAATGAGAGGACACCTCAGAGGAGCTGGAGAGCATGGTCAGGCACCACCCTAAGGCCCTTAATGACATCTGGGAGCTGCAGCCCAAAAAAAACCACCCTGGCCTCTGTGTTCCAGGTTCCCCGCTGTACCCGCTTCTGGACATGACACGCCCCGCTGCGGGGGACATTGGCTCCTGGCTTCTTCCTGGAGCAGCAGGGCCACACCCACAAGACTGGGGTTGTGCTCCAGGAGCGGAGCTGGTGCCTCCTGCAGCTCTGCACGAAGCCCCAGCAAAGGATGCCCTGCTGGAACACTGAGCCGTCTCCGCAGAGCCTCCCAAGATAGATAAGAGAGGAAATCAGCTTTTCTATCCTCCATCCCTGGGCTGCCAGGGACAGCAGGACCCAAAGGCTCAAACAGAAATCACCTGCCTATCTCCATGTTTTAAACTTCAGCTCTAATCCAGCTCAGAGTGGGATTAGCTGCCTCAGAGACTGCTAATTGCCAGATGGCCGCTGATAGCCGCCCGCGGAAGCGTGTGTGTCAGAGCCTGTCACGCAGCTTTAGAAAGTCAGAGCTGAACAGCATTTGTGAAGCCCAGGTCAACTCTCCATTTCCTTGTTATAGCAACAGGGAAACCAAGGCCCAGAGAAGCAAGGTGGCTTGCTCTTGGACACACAGCAAGTTCACAGCAGGTGCCTGGGATCCGTCTGTGGGTTGTGTTTGAATTGAGTAGAGAAGGAGATGAACACAGATGTCAATTCACCCCTAGCAGGTGATGGCTGCTGCATCCAGAGAGGCAGGAGCAAGAGTAAGGCAAGCTGACTTTTGGACTGCACCTCCTGTATTCCAGGCATGCGGTCAGCTGCTCGCCAGAGCCACACCTGGGCACTAGCCCTTGCTCTGATTGCACCTATCATCTTGCGCAAGGTGCTTCCCCTTGGGGAGTTTTAGTACCTGATATGCAGATGGAGGTGGGCAGAGCAGACAGTATCTGAAACAGCGGTGCTTGTTCTTTAACACACACCAGCAACCCCTGGCGACCTTACTGGAACAGAGTGTTAAACCCCAGGCTAAGCTGACTCCATGGGTGGGACAGGATCTGAGAACTTGCATTTAAAGGCAGCTCCCACGGGATGCATCTGCTGCAGAGTGCACTGGAAGGTGGATTGCTGTAAGAGGCAGCCAGCAGCCCGATACTTAGGTAGCACGAGTAAGAAACAAACAAATACACACACACACTCACAGACTTTTATGGAAGTACACCCCCAAACTAGCAGATTCATTCCAATGAATCTAAGCCTACATGTTTTCATAAATCTTTGAGAGCAACTTGAACACTGACAGGTTGCAAACCAAATACAAACCCAGGTTTGTAGTCTGTGACTCAATTTCTTTGCTCAGAAAAGAATCGAGTGCCTTCTTACACTTGGGGAGGCTACAAGCTTGAGTGAGAGTTTATTAACAGAGCTGCATTCAGATGGAGACCCTAATGGCATCCCAGCACAGCATCTGAAGTGTGGCTGGCACCTGACACATCTGGGCATTTCCTGTGAGCCCTGCAGCCTGTGAGGGTACCACTGACATAAGAGCAAGCCAGACGTGGCCCCTGTCATTTTCCTGACAAGTCTAGAGACCCCGTGGTGTGTCACAGCCCCTACCCAGAGCACTGCCAACCTCCTAGGATATTTGAAGCTTATTTCCAGGAAAATTCTGAAACATATACCAATCAAGATGAGAGAAGACACATATATGAAAACTTTCCAAAAAATACATGAGTACTCCTAGCAGAGTGTGCTACTCCCAGCACACCTTACCCAGGAGCCTAACATTCATGAGCAAAGCTCCTTTGGAAGGGTCTCTTAGATCTTAGAGGAGAAAAACAGGCAAGAAAGAAACCAGAGAGCTGGAAACTGCCTGAGGGCTCTGCCTCTCAGTTAAGATATAAGGTAGCTCAAGTCCAGAACAGCTGACACTGGTGACATATTTGGCCTTGGTCTTACAAGTAGCTCCACTATCACTGCAAACAGAGTAAGTAATTTGGCCAAGGACATCACATATGGGGAGAGGAGATGGAAGAAACAAAAATCTCTTTTCCAAGGCCCCCATGAGGCACCCAAAGGGCTTGATCCAGGGCTAGAAGCAAGGTCTCTCGCTCAGAATTTCATCTCTCACCTGTCTCTCTCCAGCCTTTTTCTTCTCACCTTTTAGGCAAGCCCTGAAAGCAATTACACTACAAAGTAGTCCTATGTAATCGTTCTAAGCATGGTCACAAACAGAAGGCAAATATCATAGGTAATCTCTAGTAGAATAGAAGCAATATACAAAATCCATTTAACAATAAGAAACTTAGCAAAAAGCAGCAGCTTATCAATACACACCTCAGCATGGGGAAGGGAGCCAGGAGCATGCCCAACAGAGGGACCAGGAGAGAGAAGTCAAAGTCAACACGTCCTTTATCTAAGATAGCAAAGATAGATCACTGACACTGATACTAAGTGATAATTCAGCTAGGATGCTTTTCATTTAATGTAATAGAATTTACATTTACATTTAATAGAAGGTAAGAGGGTTTAAATTCTGTAGAAATTTCTAGAAAGAAAAGCACAAAATAAAGAACATATTGGGGGGCCAGTGCTATGGCATAGTAGGCTAAGCCTCCGCCTGTAGCGCCAACATTCCATATGGGCACCGGTTTGTGTCCCAGCTGATCCAGCTCTCTACTATGGCCTGGGAAAGCAGTGGAATATGACCCAAGTACCTGGGCCCCTGCACCCATGTGAGAGACCTAGAAGAAGCTCCTTGCTCCTGTCTTTGGATCTTCTCAGCTTCAGCTGTCGTGGCCATTTGGGGGAGTGAACCAGTTGTCTCCCTCTCACTGTCTGTAACTCTGCCTCTCAAATAAATAAATAAAATCTTTTTTAAAAAAAGACCATATGTTAGAAGAAAGGGAACAGAAAAACAAGGCTTATCCCATAAAAAAGAGTCAAACAATAGGACAGAGAACAATCAGATAGCAGAACTAAGAACACATTCCTAAAAGACAAACCGAAGCAAACAAAGTGTTACACAACATTACAAATGTATTTAGTGCCTCCCAACCCACACATTAAAAATTTACATGCTCAGTTTTATGGTCTGCATGTTTTACCACCATAATTTTTTGGAAAGGAATGAAGTCCCTATGTTGTATACACTGGAATGTGGATGAGTTTACCAATGTTAAGCTGAGTGAAAAAAGCCAGATACGAGACATGCTGCATGATGTTGTTTATATGAAATATCCAGAATAGATAAATCCATAGAGACAAAATGCAGAGGGTGGTTGCCAGGCTGAGTGGGAGGAGAAATGGGGAGAGAGACTAAAAGGGCAGAGCGGTTTGCTTTGGAGCTATGCAAATGCATTGCAGCTAGAGGGAGGAGCTGATTGCACATCCCTGTGAGTGCAATAAATGCCAATATCGGTTTGCACTGGGTGTTGTAGTCCATTGGGTTAAATCACTGCTTGGAATGCCTGCATCCCATGCTGAGTGCTGGTTCCTGTGCAGGCAATTCCACTTCCCATCCAGCTTCCAGCTAATGCACTTGCCACCCACCCACGTGGAAAATCCACATGGAGTTCCAGGACCCCTGGCTTCAACCTGGGTTAGTCCTAGCTTTTGCAGGCATTTAGCAAATTAACCAGTGAGTGAATAATTCTCTCTCTTTCTCTCTCTCTCCTCTATTTTTCTCTCTCTCCCTCTCTCTCTCCTCCCCCACACACTCTGCTTTTCAAATAATAATCTTCTCTTAAAAAATTCTATTTGTGTATTCCAATTTCATCTCAGTAAATTACTTTTTAAAGTAAACTCCTCCCTCCCCACCAATAAACACTGCTCTTTGTGGGATGGCGCCATGTGGCTTCATCCTCTTCTTCTCTCTCCCGTTCTCATCCAGGCATCCACTGGCCAGCTTTGCCCCGACACTGAGTCCTTTCTTTATTCTAGATGAACACAGGATCCTGATCCAACACTTTGGCCTCTTGTTCCCTGGGTTTCTTCATCTCAACTTCTTCAGTGACCTCCCATCTACTCCAGCCACCAACGGCCACTGTCACTCACTGAACTCTGTCATCACTAAAAGCATTCCATCTCCAAGAGTTACTAAGTCAAACACTGCGTGTCGCAGATCTTGACATTTTAACTGTAAGAGGAGCGAGTGCAGATCCCAGGGAAGGCTTTTGCTTGTTTGAGCTTTTAATAGGAGAGAATGAGACTTTGTTAAAAAGCCAATGGAAAGGATTGCAATCAAAGGAAGAGGATGAACAAACAAGAAAGAAAAGGGAAATCAATAGTGGCAAGTTTTAAAGACGGCAAGAAGAGATGGGGTCAGAAGAAAGGGCGGAGCCACCGGCCTGCAGAGTTAATTAAGCTTGCGACTTACAGCTGCACATCAAACTTACAGATGAGTCCAAAGCAGCACTGAGAGAAAATTTCTGGAACTCAATTTTGCTGCTTGAACAAGGATTAAAACAAATAGGCTAAGCATCGACCTCAAGGAGTCAGTGGAGGAGCCTAGTGATAGGCGGGAACACATGCCTAGGCCCTAGTTCTCCAGGGAAATAGGACCAACAGCACATGTAGCTTTATTAGAAGGGCTTGGCTCGTGTGATTAAGCTAAGCTGAGAAGGTTCACAGTGAGCTGTCTCCAATGGCCCACAACATTTGGTGTTGCGGTTCTAGTCCAAGCTTGAAGGCCTGAGTAGCAATTGCACCAATATCCAAGAGTAAGAGAAGATGGACTCTGTACAAGGCCTTTAGACCATTTCTTGTGCACTTGCCCTGGTGTGACTATTACCATACTTTATCATGCACTGCTGCCTCAGACCCCACTAGGAAAGATATGCACTGTACAGTGCACGTATCTTATGAGCTTTCTGAAAATCCTACTGTCTTGAATTTCGAGACATATCTGGAGCCACCTGTTGCAGGACTGGTCTTGGGGGCCTGTGTAACCTGTCACAAAGCATAGAAAATATGAAAAGTTTCTCAGCTTTTTAGAAGCTAGCACAAACCCGACCCAAAATCAGTGAAAGAAAGTTCACTCAAAAATGAAACTGCAGCCTGATTTCAACTGACTGTGGAAACAAAGAATATAGTAAATGAAATTGTGTATTTTTCCAATCTATTGAGATGTATGTGTGTGTGTGCACATGCACACATATAGTAACTGTTAGAGGCTGGATTGTGTTCCCCTAAATCATATGTTGAAGACCTAACCCCTAGTAACTCAGAGTGGGACTGTATTTAGAGATATGGCCTTTAAAGAATTAATCCAATTAAAATGAGGTCTTTAGGGTGAGCCCTAATCCAATATGACTGGTGTTCTTACACCAAGAAGAACTGTGGACATAGGCACAGAGGAGAGGCCCTGTGGGGAAGCAGCCAACTGCAACCCAAGGAGGGAGACGTCAGAAGAAAGCAACCTCGCCAGAATTGTGTAAAAATGCATTTCTGCTGCATAACCACCCAGACTTTGGGTGTGATAAGCCCAGCAAGCCAATGGAGTCACACTTTAATATTCCATTAAAATACCCATCAGCACACATCACACTGTCACAAAAACACTTCTTTTCCTTCCCTCTGGGTACCACTTTCATGAAAATTAAAAAAAAAAAAATCTCAAGGACAGATATCAATCTATATACTTCACATACATGGTAAATACCAGACACTCATTCTGTAAAAAAGACAAAAACTAGAAAATCTGATCAGTCCACCAGAGGGCCGAGCGTACTCCTGCTGTATTTCTTGGACCACACACGGTATCTCTGATGAAAGCCTGTGACCCAGCATTGGGGGACATCCCTATCCACAAATGCAACCCTAGCATTGGCCCAGACACCAGCCCCAGGTGGTCCAGTGCTTCTGGGCCAGGGTCGCAAGCCCTAGGGTGCTTGAAGCATGCACTAGCTGGGTTGGTCCTACACAAGTTCTCAATCCACATCTTTCAGTTTCTGAGTCCCGAATGCTGCTGCTCCCTTACAACGTCCTTTCTCACATCTTAATCATGTTCCCTACAGCACTTTCAGGTGCCAAAGAGGCTGAACCCAGGAGGCACCAGACTCAGGCACACACCCAAACCCAACACCTGGCTCCAAGGTCTTGATAGCTTGAGTCTTAAAAGGAGAAATCACTCCCTCACTCAGCCCCAAACCCTACTATTCCTGCCTAGCATCCATCTGAGTAGTGCCAGGGGGAATCTAACCTTTTCAACTCACAGAAAGCAATAGCAAACTGAGTCACACAAAGGAGAAAGGGTAGAGCTCCCTATGAAGAAGCGGTCATTCCAGGAATGCAAAGAAAGTGCAACACTAGAAAGAAACATAAAACCTCCTATCACAAAGTCAAAGGAGACAGTGCAATGAAGCCAAGAAATGAATCTTTAGTCACAACACATCAGAAAGTGCAACTGTAACCACTTGCAGATGAGATGACTGCCCAGGTGACAGAATCAACTAATGAACAATTGCAAATCATTTTTTTTTTTGACAGGCAGAGTGGACAGTGAGAGAGAGAGACAGAGAGAAAGGTCTTCCTTTGCCATTGGTTCACCCTCCAATGGCCGCCGCGGCCAGCGTGCTGCGGCCAGCACACCACACTGATCCAAAGGCAGGAGCCAGGTGCTTCTCCTGGTCTCCCATGGGGTGCAGGGCCCAAGCACTTGGGCCATCCTCCACTGCACTCCTGGGCCATAGCAGAGGGCTGGCCTGGAAGAGGGGCAACTGGACAATCCGGCACCCTGACCAGGACTAGAACCCGGTGTGCCGGCGCCACTAGACAGAGGATTAGCCTGTTGAGCCACGGTGCCGGCCTGCAAATCATTTTGAAAAATTAATTAACTAAAATGCTTATTTATGTATTAATGACTCCTTTCTATGCCAGCATTAGCCAGTGAGAAAATAGCATATTGGAAAAATAAATGCTTTTTACATGTCCACAAAATATAGAGCATACTTAAGAATAAATTCCACACAAAATATAAGACACTTAACCATCCAGCATTGTGTCACAGCAAGTTAAGCTGCTGTTCGCCATACCAGCATTCCATATCACAGTGCCTATGTATTCACAATTCAAGTCCTGGTCTCTCTGCTTCCAGCCCAGCTCCTGGCTAACATCCTTGGGAAGGCAGCAGAAGATGCCCAAAGTATCTGTGCCCCTGCCTATATATGTGGAAGCCTTGGATGGAATTCTGGGCTCTTGGCTTCAGCCTGGATCAGCTCCAGCCATTGTGGCCATTTGGAGAGTGGACCAATGGATGGAAGATCTTCTGGCCCAAGCCCACCCCATTTCTCCACCTGTTAAATAAAAAAACAAAAAAAAATTTACAAAAAGAAATGTAAGACACTTACATAAGTAGCTTGAAATGGCTTTTGTTGCCCTTCAGCCCACAGTTGTTTTGTTTTTTTAAGATTTATTTATTTATTTGAAAGTTGGAGTTACAGAAGCAGAGACAGAGAGAGCGAGAAAGGTCTTCCACCCAATGGTTCACTCCCCAGATGACTGCAAAAGCTGAAGCTGTGCTGATCCAAAGGCACAGGATCAGCTGTGCTGATCCAAAGCCAGGAGCTTCTTCCTGGTCTCCCAAGTGGATGCAGGGGCCCAAGGACTTGGGCCATCCTCTACTGCTTTGCCAGGCCATAGCAGAGAGCTGGATCAGAAGTGGAGGAGCCAGGACTCAAACCAGCGCCCATTTGGGATGCCTGCACTGCAGGCTGCAGCTTTACCTGTGCTGCCGCCATGGTGCCAGCCCCACCCACAGTTTAAGGAAGGGACTGAGATATTCTCTGTGATGACCAGAGAGCAGACAACAGAAATGAGTTTCACCCATGACTACGCAGACTGTGCTCATCAAACAAACCACTTTTAGTGACTGCTGCTCCAATATCCAGCCTGAATGACCATCTGCTGAAAGTAACATGTAACCTGTAATGAAAGAACATCAAACTGACTGCTGTCCAAGGTTGGAAGGAACCCACTGATGAAGGGAAAGGACTTGCATCTCTCCTCCCAAGAACAAAACTTTGCCTGGGCTCGAGCTGGACTGCTGGGGGGTCAGGAGGTTGCATTGCGTCCTGCCTGCCACTGTGACTGCTGCCAGGAGCCTGGTTTTGGTGTGCCGTCACGGTCCATGGTGGGGAACACGGTAAGGCAGGAATTCCACCTGCTGCAGCAGTTACTGTTACGTGTTATAGAGCACGTGGTCCACTGTAGCGCACTGGCTGCTTTTAAGGCACATCCATAAAGAACGTTTTTTTCTGGACTCAAAACCAGAGCTCATTTGGTCCTTCTGGGCCACGTTTCAGCTCTTTGAAAGGGATAGGGAATTTCCAGCATAAGGGCCACAAAAGGCCTACAAAATCTTCTGGGCCGACCCCACCAAGGCAATCATAGGCAGGTATCATAAATAAATCCATTGCAATATTTACCTATTGCTTTATTTATTTGACAATCAGAGTCACAGAGAATGACAGAGAGAAACAGAGATATCTTCTACCCACTGGTTCATTTCCCAGATGGCCACAATGTCCAGGGATGGACCAGGAGCTTCATCTACATCTCCAAGGTGAGTGACAGGGACCCAAACAGTTGGGCTTTTTCTGGTGCTTTTACTAGGCCACTAGAAGGGAGCTAGAAGGGAGCCGTTGGAAGTGGAGCAGCCAGGACAGGACCAGTGCCCATATGGGATGCCAGCGAACCAGGCAGCAGCTTTACTTGCTATGCCACAATGCTTGCCCCTAGCAGGCTAATTTTTAAGTTGGCAATTTTGCATGGCCTGTAGATGATGTTACAAATATCCAAATGACCCTTGGCAGCATAAAGGTTCTCCACCATGAGAGCAATTCATGCGATTCTCTTTCCTTTGTCATTGACTGCCAGAAAAGTGAGGACAAGATATACAGCATATTTCTATCCAGTATGGTAGCGCTCACAGCATGGAAGCTGAGTAAAGATCTTGTTGCTGGCTCCATATTCTGTTTCCTGTCTTCACATTCCTCTGGCGTGAATCTTTACTTCCTTTCTGACTACTGCATATAAAGCATGGTGTGCCCGCTGTGTCCCGTGCTGACTTCTTGCCTTGTCTTCTTCCCTGCCCCTCTAGCTTTCCTATGTGGGATCTGCTCCTCCTCTTCTCCCCCACTTACCCAGGGATGGAGCTGGGGCAGATACCAGCAGGCCCAGAGACCAAGGAGGAGCCATATAGGTGCAGGAACCAGATCCTGGTGGGCTACACCCTGCTCAGCGGCATCATCTCCAACCAGTGGGCAACACCTGCCCATGCCCTGGGTACTCGGGCCCTGGGTCTGGTTGAGGAGGATGAAGAAGAGTGATTTTTTTACTGTCATGCATTGCAGAGTCCCCATGCCTCCCCATTGCTGGTACAGCCGGAAACAGGTGCTGCCCCCAGTCATACTGACTGGCATAAAAAACAAAAACAAAAACTCACATCTCAGTGATCCTGTCACTGCTTCAGAGATGAACAAAGTCTCTCTGCACCTCCACTTGGCCACCCTACTGACAGCACATTCTTTTAATTATGCACATTTGAAAATGAAACTCATGGTGCTTTTCATTGTGATACCGGAGCACCAGTCACTAAAGTCTGTGGATACGGAGGGATTTGTAGGCCTATGGCCCATCAAGGACAGTCTTGTCTGCACTGAGGTTTAGTCAGATTGTGAGAACATTCCTTCGGGAGTAATACTTGGTTGCCAACTTACTGAATACAGGAGGGTACTTGTGTGTGGTTTCTCTGAGTCTTTAGTAGACTGAAAAGGCCAGGCAGAAGTCTCTCACCTTCCTCATGGGCTCAGAGAGGCCTTAGACTCTGGGAGTTTCTAGAACCCAGAGTCTTGTGATTAACCTGGCCTAAGGCTGGCAGTTTCCTTACCTCCCAGGTGAAAGAATTCATTTGTCCCTTGAGACAAACACAAAGGCCCCATGGGAATGCAGAGGGACAATTGACACATGCCCAGAGTTCCAGGGAGGATTTATACTTCCCATGTCTCTCCACCCTGGACAGGAAATCAGGAATTCTTCAGAGCTGTTTCTTGGGAAGGGACCTAAGGACCAGTGGTTATGAGAAGTGGGGAAGATGTGTGGGCGCAGGCTAACAGGAGTTGTGCCCTTTCCTAAAGCTTAAGCATTGGAGAAGTAGCAGATTTGGGAGTTCAACTTGGAAATCACCAAGTGCAGATGTGTTAGCAGGCATTCAGACCTGGCATTCAGGAAAGACAATCAGCCTACAGACACAGATGTTCATGACAAAGCTCAAACCAGCGGTATTTATTATTTCTCTCTGGGAAATCACCTAGGTTTTTGTTTCTGTGTGCACACAAAGAATATGTTTTCAGTGGCCTATGGAAAGATTCGGAGCAGCAGCACCCAACCCTTCACACAACACAGGTGGGCAGAAACTCCTGAGTGAGGGACGTCTGTTTCCTATTACCGCACAAGAAATGTGCACACATTTAATCCCTTTAAACAACACTCATTTATATCCTGAGTTTCTGTGGGGCAGGAATCTGGGGACAGCTTAGTAGGATTCTCAGCTCAGGGTCTAACAGAGCTGCAACTGAGGGGTTAGTTGGGCTCTGTTCCCATCTGGAAGCTTTGCCTAGGAAGAATCTGCCACCAATCTCCTTCAGGGTGCTGGCAGGATCATTTCCTGTGGTTGTAGGACTGTGGGCCCCAATCTGTTTCTGGCTAAGGTTTCGAGGCTGCCCTCAGTAACTAGAAGCCCTCACCATTGGTAGAAGCCCATGTAGTCTTTTCCAACATGGACACTTACTTTACCAAACCAGCAAGGAGTTTCTAGCGTGAATCTGATAGTAAGACAGAGTATCATATAATGCGACAAAGTCACAGGAGTGACATCTCTCTGCCAGATTTTACTGGTTAACAGCAAGTCACTCATCCCACCCACACAGGATATTGGACATGAATAGGAGATGGGGATCTTGGAGATTCTGTCTACCACATGGTCTATGGATGGGGGAAGACACTGAAATAGAACTGAAAAGCCATCTCCAAGGAGCAAACGCAGTGGCATGAGCTACAAGTTCAGGCACCACATATTCTGCCATGACAAGCCCGGCAAAAGTTGCAAAAGATCAGAAACACTGACAGTGTGATGCAGAGAGTAAGTTTGCCAACTTGTTTCTTGTTAAATAAATTCATGTAACTCTGCGAGGATATGAAAAGTTAGCCTGACAAAAATTCAGAGGGTATTATCTAGAGTGTTCTCAAGAAATTTTATTGGGACAGAGACCTGAACATTAAATGGGCACAGTAGGTTGGTCAAAGAATATTTTAATTGACCAATTTTTTTTTCTGTTTTTTTTTTTTATTATTATTTTTGACAGGCAGAGTGGACAGTGAGAGAGAGAGAGACAGAGAGAAAGGTCTTCCTTTGCCGTTGGTTCACCCTCTAATGGCCGCCACGGTAGCGCGCTGCGGCCGGCGCACCGCGCTGTTCCGATGGCAGGAGCCAGGTGCTTCTCCTGGTCTCCCATGGGGTGCAGAGCCCAAACACTTGGGCCATCCTCCACTGCACTCCCTGGCCACAGCAGAGAGCTGGCCTGGAAGAGGGGCAACCGGGACAGGATCGGTGCCCCGACCGGGACTAGAACCCGGTGTGCCGGCGCCGCAAGGCGGAGGATTAGCCTAGTTTTTGCCACTTTCCCACCAGAAAGAATGGAGTTAACGAGTTCCTGGAAAGAAGAAATACTTGAAACCTTCTCAACTCAAGAGTCAAAAAGCTACATGAAGAATCAAGTCACTGCTAGATGTTGAAACTCAGATCACAGATGCCCCACCTCATCAACAGCCTCTGCTGAAGATGCCAAACCACGGAACACATAAGGCTTTGGCCTCAGCATTCTTCCAAGGCCTACTCACCTCCTTTCCCAGCTTCTCCCCTGCCAGTACTGCCGGAGATTCCCGAGAGCTGTCACTGCAGAGGGCTATGCAATTTCAGCTCAGTCTTTTCTCCACTGGAAGCACGTCCAGGAGCCAGCCATCTGCTCAGCAGTACGGCAGCTCAGGCCCCAGGGATATTCACCAGGATATGAATTGGGGCCAGGGCCATTTCCTCGTGACATCTCAGAACTCATTTCTCCTCTCAAACAATAAGAACAGAATGCCCTCTTTAGCAGGGACCCCCTCAGTGCGGCAGCAAACAGTCGTTCTCGGTAAGTCTGAGATTTCAGGTATGTTCAGCGGCAGCCAGACCTGGTCCTCTTGAGCATCTGCCTCTGCATAGCCAGATCCTATGAGAGAGTTGATGGGGAGAAGCGTTGTCACCCTGCCACAGGTAGCAGCAGATTCCTGTTTGTCCAAAGAAATAAGCATAAAGGCAAATGTGGCTCTCCCAAAAGGGGAGGCTCCCATCATGGACAAAAGGGATAGACACCACCAGGGTAAAAAAACTGCTAGCCAGGGTAGGAATTGGTACAAGCAAGAAAATGCTTAAGAATTTCATTGCGAACTTGGAAAACAGACCCTTTGGGTGCCTGTCCTTTTGTTTTGCTTGTTTTCTGAATGCCAGGGTGTTTGGGGAAGCTTAGTGCCTTTTTGCAAAAATATAAATAAATAAATAATGTCATGAGGTTTGTCAAAAGACAGTCCCAAATCTGAATGCTGGCTTCTCCATTTATTCACTGCCCACCTTCCCGAACACTACTCTAATCCTTTTAAATCTGTTTCCTCATCTGCTTAGAAGGGAAAATTTAAAAGTCTTTAATCTCACAAGGTGATTGCAACGGGAGCGTGTTGGGAATCAGTATAGCACAGAAGCCGCCTACACTCTGATGGCAAAACAGCAGGGCTGCTGGCAACCCTGGTCCAGCACACTCATCTTAACACTCGACATGCTTGGAAACTAATCTCATGCACGTGTCGGGATGCAAGTCCTCTGGCACCGGAAGACTCGATGGGTGGTACTGCCTCCTGTAGACACCTGCCACGCAGGGAAGACAGCACTGCAAAGTAAAAAAATCCTGAAGTCTTGCTTCCCTGTTGGAAGTAGGGCCAGCAAAGGAGAGGACAGGACCCAGAGTAGACACGGCACTGGCTGGGTCATGAGCTTCATTGACCAGGAGACCCACTAGTCAATGGTGGCTCCAATTCGATCTTTAGCCACCTTGGTTCTACATGACTGCCAACTGTCCCCTGCTGCTGGGCATCACAGTGGTCTGTCATCCAGGGTGTCAGTCCAGCTACATGTTCCAAGGGAGCAAGAGGGCAGTAGGGCTGGTAGAGGGGAAGTTTAGCAGTCTCTGATGCAGACCAGCAGGTCTACGTCTGCACATTGGTGCAGCCCCATCACTTTGCATCAGAAAGCTTCGTGGACATATTTGTTTACTCCATTTGCCGATATGCAGTTTGCATAATATTGAATCTGGAAAGGACACTGCATCCGCTGACAGGAGTTTTCCCAGCTGGAAAAAAAAGGGGGAGGGGGGGCAAGCTTTACGTTGTGGAATAAAAATAAAGACACCAACTCCATGTGCCAAGCTTTCACGGGCTGGGGAAGGCCACGTCTGCGGTCAGGCCATGCTCCCAGATCCAGAGTATTGTTGGATGGCTTTCTCATAAACACTGTTGGCAGCTCCAGGAATGGCTCTTTTGGTAAAAAAGGATGTGCTGGAACGAAGCATGGGCCTTCCGCCAAGACACATTTCTTCCTATAAAACAGAAAACATGCACGTGTCAGGATGCAAGGAGCCAAGCCTCTCCAAGAGTGGAGGCGGCCTCCTGCTCAACATCCCTAGAGGACAGAGAGGACCAGAACGAGCCAGACGCTGACCTAAAGGAGCTGAGGATGGCTAACAGGCCTGTGCCCCCGGCCCCTCTCTGCAATCAGTTGCCTTTTGCCAGCTTGCTTATGCTCTCAGATTGGTTCAGCAGCTGATGCAAACACAAGGTACAATGAAGCCCCTCCCAGTTCGTAAAAGCAAAGACACCAAAGCACAAAGCCAAGATAAGTGGACAGAAGCACACTGGGGGTGTTCTCAGGCCTGGACAGGCGCACTTCTGGACACTCTCTTGTAACTCAGACCTGCACCTCTGGTGAGCAGTGCAGGAAGAGGCCTGTCCAAAGCTCGTTCTCCACATGACACAGTACCCTGGGCTCTTCCTATGCACAGTGAGGGCCACAGAGCAGCAGCGTTCACATTACCCGGGAGTTGGTGAGGAATGCAGACTCTCAGGCCCCACCCACATGGGCAGACAGAATCTGCAATATTCTGATGCCAGATGCCCAGTGGATTTGTAGGCACACATAAGTTAGAGAGGCACTGCCCAGGGCCTCCCAGACCACCCTCATGACGACACATGCACAGTATTCAGGAGCCCGTCCTGAGGGGAGATGGACAATCACTGAGACACTGGTGCCAAAGGCCCTACGTCACACAGCACCTCCAGATCACAACTAAGCCACATGCATGTTGGGATTACAGGCCCCACTGTTCCTGGGATTCCAGTAGCCCCAGCCACCCAACCTCAAGAGTGAGGAAGTATTTGCTTACAACCTCATCCCACCCTAAAACCTTCCCAGAAGGAGGAAAAATATGGGAGCTCAAATCTAGGATGATTTGTGAACCTGGCTCAGAGTTCAGTGAATAAAAACATAAACAGATCTGGGGGTCTCCTTCATATATTTCTCCACCCTTAGCAGGAATTTGGCTTCACTTTTCCCAAGGACAAAGGATTCAGGTCCTGCATCGTCAGGGTGAAGTTTGAAATGGAGACAGTTGCACTCATCAGCCACACTGCTGAAGAGCAGGCCCAGAAGTGCCACCGCACCTGAACTATCATTTTGTTCTTCAAATGTTGCTGCTGAAACTGGTGCTATGACACAGCAGGTTAAACACCACCTATATTGCTAACATCCCCTATGGGCCCCAGTTCAAGTCCCAGCTGCTCCACTTCCAGTCCAGTTCTCCGCTAATGCACCTGGGAAAGCAGCAGCAGATGACCAAAGTGCCTGAGCCATGTGGGAGACCCAAATGAAGCTCCTGGCTCCTGACATCGGCCTGGCCTGGCCCTGGCCATTGCAGCCATTTGAGCCAGCGAATGAAAGATCAATCAATCAATCAATCTCTAACTCTGGCTTTCAAATAAATAAATAAATCCTAAATAAATAAATATTGCTCTTGTCCGTTGACTGGAACCTGGAGAAATGATGGGTTCATTCCTGGGCAGATCAACAAGCTCTGCAGATGACTCAACGATAAACTGCTCTGAGAAGCAAAGTAACTCAGCACATCAGCAAAACTCAGGAACTCAAAGCCCCCTTCACTCTTAATGTGATGTCAACAACAGAGCCCAGTGATCACAGAGCACAGTTGTGTGCCACTGTACTACTCTGGGAGAAGCAGGGGACATCATTCCCTCCTGGGTGGGCCACCAAACCATGGGCCACAAACGGTATAACAACATTACTTTGTACAGTATATGTGGCACGAGAAAATGCTTGTTCTGCTACCTTAAACTGGTATTGTACCTCCTAAGAACAATGAGACAGACTTATGTTTACAATATACATGCTATGTATGTATATGTGTGTGTGTGTGTGTGTGTGAGTTGTGCTTTAGAGATCTTCTTTGGCATCAAACAGATAGATTGTAGAATTACAATTTTGGTCCATCTCACACACTTAACACTTGTCATGCCTGGAAACTAAAGCCCAGGGTGAGAATGGAATTTGCATAAATCCCCAGTAGTGGAGTGGCAGTTCCATTTTTCATTTTGTGAGGAGCCACCGTAACCAGTGTACCAGTTTACACTCCCACCAACTGGGCACCAGGGTTCCCTGTTTTCTCTACCCTTGTCAGAACTGATCATGTACTTATCAAAACCACAGTGAGAGGCCACTGTTCTAACCGAGGTATTCTCATTGTGGCTCTCATTTGCATTTCCCTGATTATTAGTGACACTAGGCATTTTCTCATACACTTGCTGATCATTTGTTTCCTTGGGAGAAATATCTGCTCCGATGTTTTACCCACTTTTTGTTCAGGCTACTTGGTGGGGAGGGTCCTTTGAGGGTTTGTTTGTTTGTTTTTGGTTTAGGTTTTTGGTGGTTGTTTTTGTTTTATTTTTGTTGTTTTAGTTTTGAGTTGTGTGATTTTCTTACGTATTTTAGAAATTAACCCCATATCAGATATATGGCTTGCAAATGTTTTCTCCCATTCCATATGTTGTCTTTTCATTCTCTGGAGTGTTTACTTTGCTCTGAAGAAGTGTTTTAGCTTGATGCAATCCCATTTGTTTATTTTTGCTTTTGTTGCCTGGGCTTTGGGTGTCATATCAAAAAATTCATTACCAAGAACCAAGGTCAAGGAGCTTTTAACTTACATTTTTTTTTCCAAGAGCTTCACAGTTTCAAGTCATAACTTTGCCTTCAATTCACAGTTGATTTTTTTTGTGTGTATGGTTTACAATATGGATCAACTTTCATTATTTTGTATGTGAATATACAATTTTCCTGATACCATTTATTGAAGAAGCTATCTTTTTCCCCATTTTGTAACCCCAGCACCCTTGCTGAAACTTTGTAATTTTCTATGCTCAAACTTATTTGTAGACTTTCTATTCTGTCTCCTTGGGCCAGGGGTCTGTTTTTATGCCAAGGCCAAATGCCTTTGATTACTGTAGCTTTGTAATATAATTTGAAATGAGGAAACAGGAGGTCTCCGGCTTTGTGCGCTATATTTATTCAAAGGAACTTACAACAGGATTTCAAAGAAACAGCTGCATTCCCATATTCATTGCAGCACTATTCACAAGGGCCAAAATATCGAATCCACCTAAGTATCCATCAATGCATAAATGGATAAGGAAAACGTGGCAGAGGTACACAATGAAAGATTACTCCATCTTACAACACAAGGAAATCTGTCATTTTCAACATTGTGGGTGGACCGTAAGGCCATTAAGCTACGTAAAATAAGCCAAAACACAGAACGATAAATTCTTTATTATCTTGCTTATATGTATACTCTAGAAGAGTTGAACTCCCAGAGGCAGAGAGTAAAATGTGATTGCAAGGCACTTAAGGGGTGGGAAATGGAGAGGTCATGGTCAAAGGGCACCATTTCAGTTATAAAAGATAAATGTCTGCAGGTCTGCTGCATCTACAACTAACAATACAGCTTTGTAGACTTAAAAGTTGCTAGGAAGGTAGATCTTTCCTTAAATATTCTTACTACCAGAAAAAATGAAGATGAAGATGATGATGATGATGGCAAGGAAATATTGGGAGGTTCTGGGTATGTTTATAGCTTTTGAGAAAAAACTACTCTTATAAAGTATTGTCCAGACAGAGCTATCAGCTTTACCCACCAGGTCAATTTGATCTGGGTGATATTCCCATAGGGTCTATTTCATCTTAAACATCTCAAAGCAAACTTGGGTAATCTTCTGTTATTTATCTACGCACTTCTTATCTAGTCCAAGAAATGTCCTTAAATATAACCAGCAGCCTGCTTTTCAACAGCCTCTTTTCATAGACAGTATCTTCCTCATCTATGAAGGATGTTTGTAATGAATCGTTTTTTTTATATATATATTTGTTTTTATTTATTTGAAAGGTAGAGTTAGAGAGAAAAGAAGAGACACACTGAAAGAAATTTTTCATTCACTGATTCACTCCCCAAATGGTCACAATGACCAGGGCAGGGCCAGGCCAGAGCCAGAACCCAATACCTTCATCTGGGTCTCCCACGTGGGTGCAGGGGCCCACATACTTGGGTCATCTTCCTCTCTTTCCCAGGCCATTCTCAGGGGCTGGATCAGAAGCAGAGCACCTGGGACCGGCACCCATATGGGATGTCAGCATCACAGGCAGCCGCTTCACCCACTGTGCCACCAATCATGTTCTAAAGAAAATAATCTCCAGGGACAGGCATTTGTCACACCAGTGAAGGCAAACACATCCCATATCAGAGTGTCCAGGTCCATGGTCAGCTCCAGCTCCCATTTAACATCCCATCCTTCTGTGTATACGACATAAACAGGGGAGCAACAGGTTCAAGTACTTGGGTCCCTGCCACCCACACAGGAGACCTGGCTTGAGTTCCAGGCCCCTGGCTTCAGCCTGGTGCAGCAGCTGTAGGCCTTTGGGGAGTGAAACAGCAGATGGAAATCGATCAATATCAACCGATCAACCAATCTCTCTCTGTCTCTGTCTCTCTCACTCTCATACATTCCTTTTTAAATTGAAAATGAATCTTGATGTGAATGGAAAGGGAGAGGGAGCAGGAGTTGGGAGGGTAGTGGGTGGGAGGGAAGTTATGGGGGGGGGGGGGAAGCCATTGTAATCCATAAGCTGTAGTTTGGAAATTTGTATTTACTAAATAAAAGTTTAAAAAAATGAAATTTTAAGAAAAAGTAATCTCTAACCTATGAGAAATTTGTTTCTGCTTACCTAAAAATCCTCCATTTCAAACCAAAACAATGCATGCTCACTGTGCAATCATAAGTGAAGATTTACCACCAGGGAACACCTAAGTCCCGACTAGAATTTGACCACTTTGGAAGAATTACCAAGAGTCATTAAAGTCATCGGGCTGTGTCTCCCAGGCGTACGTCACTCATATTCCACTTTGAGTAAATCTTGTGTTAACCTATTTACAGAGCCTGTTAATTTCCTGCAACACCTTGATGGCAGTGATGGCGTCATGGTGCAACTCACTGAACTGTATGTATTAAACATGCATGGCTTTTCACATGTTCACATATCAATCACACCTCACTGAGTGGTTTAAAAAGAACAGCAAAGAAGGGGGTTTGGCCAAGTTTATTATCCTAGTTTTGTTTGAATTTTGAGAGCTATAGCAGTCATAAGGTTACTATCCTTTTAAATTTGGGGGGAGGCCAAAGCTATTATAGCAGATTTCACTGAATGGAACCCTGCGGCCTTGATTAACATTTTTTTCCATGTGTTTAAGTACATCCAAAATGACTTTCTGAGAAAAATCTTGGCCTTGCCCATAGGTACATCCTGGCTTATCTCCAAAAAGAGATGGAAGAGATTTCTATTCAGGCAGGAGTTCTTGTAAGGTGACACAATTTTGACATGAGCATGTTAATTCCACTCCCACCTTGGGTGACTGTTAGACAAGGGCTCCACACCCACCTACTTCCTGGCAACAGGGAATATTTGCACCCCTGGTAGTTGTCAGGGAATGTAACCTTGAACTTGTTGCTGCTCAATCCTTTTCATTTCTCTGGGTTGAGAGGAACTGTGCTTAGGGAATATTTCCCAAGTGGGGATTGTATTAGTTAAGATAATGTAACTTGACGCCAGCAGATAAATTCTGAACTCTCAGTAGCTCAGCAGAACAGGAGCTGTTTTCTTGTGTCTGCTACAGTCGGAGGACGGGTACTATTCCACCAGGCTACCCAAGCCCAGACTGCCTCCTTTCTGCAGCTCCACCCTCCTCTGGGCCCTTACAGCCTTCTCCTTTCAGCCACCCGGCGGGCACTGGAGCCATGGAGAGAACACATTTGTGCCCCAGCCACTTCTGCTCACTCACATTCATGCTCTAAGCCACAGGCAGCAGCTGGGAAGGCTGGGAAAGCACTCGTTCTAAGTGCCCAGGAGGGAAGGAAACAGGCTTTGGTGAACTCAGAGTAGTACTTGCCATGGGAATGTATTGGCTCCAAATCCTTAAAACTGACCCCAGGTTAAGCCAGTTCAGATGAGCACTGGCTACTGGAGGCTGCAGAGGAGCTACAGAACACCTCCAGTCTAGACTGCGGGGGGAGGGACGATTGCCTACCGCACTCTGCAGGAGCTGTTGCAGATGCTGTTAGCTGGATGAAGTTTCATTTCTGGGAGGAGTCAGGAAGAAAATCTCTCCCAAGCCTCTGAATCCGAAATAGTGATGTTCCTCCCCATCTCCTGCTTTGTCTTTACTTGGTCACATTGACATTCATGTAACTTACTGGGCTTCCCTCTTCGCCTAGGCTGGTGGGAAGCACAGAGTCGGGTCAATACAACCCAATCTCTAGCAAATACAGGAGACTTACAGGGATGTATTTATTGAATTAACCTCATACCTGATTCCATCCATCTTCTCTATTCTTACTTCACCATTGCCTCATTTGGGGGGAGTTATTCATGTCATCTTGCTGTAATCCAACTATCTTTGTCAACTTCATCCAGGATATTGGAGGAATAAAATAAAACAAATACAAATAAATAACTACAGAATAATTAATAAGGTGCAAGGATAGCAATGATGCAGAAGCCACCAGAGCAAACTGGAGGACTCCTATTGTTTCTGCTCTTCCGGCCTTATGGATGGGGCTCTGAATGAGCAAGCCTCTCCCCTGTGTTCTGGTACACACACAGTTGGATAGCTCTTCAGGAAAATATTTTCCCAGCTCTCAGAGCACCCACAAACCCCACGTGTAGCCTTTGCCTGTTTCTCAAAAGGGTGATAATCTTCAGGTGGCTTGAGTGTAGAGGTCCTGATGTCATCAGTTTGTTTCCTGCTACACTTCTTCCTGTGTCTGTGCATCAGGGTCATGGCTTGTTCCCTAGCTTTCCTGAGCTCCATGGACAGGTTAGCCAAGGTGCCACATTGCCCACTGGGGAAGAGCAAGACTGGGAGGAGCGCTGCTGAGCATAGCAGGTGCTCATTGTATGCTTCTGCTAAGCACTTGAAAGGAAACTGATCTGAATGGCATGTGATGGAAGTGTAAAACACACTGACATAAAGACTATAAAATATCTCATTAATTAATTTTGATATTGACTAGATGTCTAAAAGATAATATTTTAGATTTGTTAATTTAAAATTCATCTTCTTTGTATGTGTGTGGCTGATGGAACATTTGACGTCACACACAGGGCTTGCCGGTTGTGTTGGGCAGAGCTGTGCTAAAGCCAAGCCACCTGGATTTGATTCTTGCTCCTGCTACATAACAGCTGTGTGACTTTGGCCAAGTTGTATGACCTCCAGGGGCCTCAGTGTCCTCGGGATTAAATCACTAGTATTTGTGTGGGACAGAGTTGGAACAATGACTGGGGTGTGTTAAGGGCAGAAAAAGTGTTAAAGGAAATACTAATGAGGGAGGGCCCTTCCAAGATGTGCCTGGGGCTTTCCAGGTCTTGAGGGCCCTCCCAAGACCCCTGTGAGTCTGAGCATGCTCTGACAAGAGAAGTCACAAGGATTGAGAAGACAGGAGCAGCATGTGGACACAAGAAAGGACCTGTCCTGGCTGACCACCAATGGAAGCAGAATCGCATATAATTATAACATAGTGAGTGGAATTTGTAAGGAGGAGAAGCTGAGCAAGAGTGACCAAGGGCCAAAACACTGAGGACTGTGAAGACAGGAAGGCACCAAAGGTCACCAGGGAAGTTACAAGTGGAAAATTGCACCACGATTCCACAGCCCCATATCCCTACCCACACCCTTGGCTGACCTGGCCACTGACCTCATCCTGGTTCGCTCTAGCTCTGCCTCTAGGGCCTGGATTGTCAGCCCTTTCTCTCAACACACTCTCCCTCAGATGTCCAAGTTCCAGTCACCTGCACCATAACGTATGTTGGTGGAAAATGATGACTTCCTCACTGGAGGACATTTACTTAGCCAGAGTCACATTGTGTGCAAAATGTTTTATGAACAGGTGGGAGGGTGGCTGCTTCCATCACGTCACAGCCTGCTGTTTCATCACTATCACGTCCTGGTGCGGGGATGGGTGCTTTTTTCTGATAAGACACTCCACATGCAAAGCAAATGATCCTGAAAAGTCGCCTCACTAAAATATGATCACTTAACCCCTGAGCAGGAGTAAAAAGGGATGGGATTAAGGGGATGAGACCAGATGCAAGAGGATCCAAAGCTAATTTTGTACTCTTCAGACTTCTTAGGAGAAGGTCTTCATGAATCTCCCCCATGACTTTAGCTCGACTCTTGTCTCTCTTTCTCGGACTTTAAATGAGCAAGAACATGGTAGAAATTGGCAAACTTCAACCCACTAGAGGCATGCTGTTCCCCTACTCCTATGGTACAAGGACTAACAATGGCTTGAAGGCTGAGACCTGGAATCCAGGCTCTTCTCCAAAATCTTGAGGCACCCATGTGTGGCATCTTCCTCCAACCATCCTGCCCAAGGTTATCCCTGTGCGATCACAGGGAACAGCACAAAGTCAATTGTGTCTCTGGGCTTCTATTCCTTTTGCTCTCAAGTGGGAATAATAATTCATGCTATGTCATAGTTTTAAAAGAAAGTGCTAATAGAACTTGCAGGAAAGGGCTTTGACAAAGTGCGTTGACATTGGAGAGGTTAGAAACCACAAGAGTCCCTTACATCGTAAGACTGTCTGTAATTAGCATTGAAGAAAACCCTGCCTGACCCACTTTTCACTTCACCCAGTGATGCACTGCAATATTCTCTTCATAACTGGGCATATTTAGTTGCCAACTGGGCCACAATTCTCACCATATGGCCTTTTTCTGGCATCTCGTGCATGGTACTTCCTAAGCTGCCCTCCTCTTGCACTAACTCAGACACTGCCTTCGCTCCCACATCACACACTATGTTCCCTGACAACAGTGCCTGTAGTTTATTGATTTTGTTCCCCTTCTCTCCTGCACAACAGTGCCTAGCCCAGCGCCATGAATAGAAAGTACCAGTAAACAGCTGCTCAAGCAAAGGGCAGGCAGTACATCCTCCCCCCAGAAAGATCCAGCTCTCCTGCAACAAGAGACGGACAAGTCAGCTCTTCCACATGTACCTGTAAGTCATGCAGAATTGCAATGCTAGTGAGTTCTGGCTGACCTCTGGTTGCCATCTGGTCTCTCACCCCCAAGTCTGTTGGACTTTGATCAGCAGGGTTTGGGCTGGTGCCCTGGAGGAACAAAAGACTCACGTTCTAAGACAGAAACTGAGGATTCCACGCCTCTGCCTGCAAGTTTTAGCACAAGTTTGATGCATTCAGCTCTGAGTCTTTGTTAGAGAACATAGGCTTCAGGGAACCACTCCCTTGCATTGTGTGGATTCTGTTCTCAAGTACAAAAGAAATGGCAACTTAAGGGGGAAAGTCAGTTTGAAGTTTGTGGGGTTTGTGTGTGAAATTAAATCTTACCTGGAGAGAGGTTCAATCACCCACCCCCAGACCTCTGAATAGCAACTAAGAAAGATAAAAATATGGTCCTGGTCGGAGATGGTAAGCGATCAAGAGCATTGTCTATGTGGTGAATGAGCAACTGGCTTATGCTGCTTGTCCATGGAGCTTGGGTCAGCTGCCCAGGAGAATTTTGGAGGAGCTGTGTGGGAAGGAAACAACCAGCGGGTGGAAACACTCCCTGTGAGGCCTGCTCATGAAAGCTACAGGGAAGAGCAAGAACTGAAGCCACATCATCAGCTACATCTGAAAACTCATAGACTTGCAACACCAACAATGGGGACTCACTGAGTTGCACAGAGGCCTCCACCCACCACCCTGCAGCCCAAAGAGGCTCAAGTTCAAACAGCCCACCTCCAACCACCCCCCTCTAACCACCAACATGTCCCATCCCCCAGCCTGGCCCTGCTCCCCTCCTTCCTGCCACACAATGTGGCCAATTTACCTCTTAAGCGGTCAGCATTTCTGCCCTGGAAAGCACAGCCCAGCGGGAGGCCTTGTATTCTTCCTTGCCCTCTACTCAAGTTTTCACCCTCATGTGCTCACAGCATAGCCAAACAACCTAGGACATATTTTTAAAAGATTATTTAAAGCCGGCACCGCGGCTCAACAGGCTAATCCTCCGCCTTGCGGCGCCGGCACACCAGGTTCCAGTCCCGGTTGGGGCACCGATCCTGTCCCGGTTGCCCCTCTTCCAGGCCAGCTCTCTGCTGTGGCCAGGGAGTGCAGTGGAGGATGGCCCAAGTGCTTGGGCCCTGCACCCCATGGGAGACCAGGAGAAGCACCTGGCTCCTGCCATCGGATCAGTGTGGTGCGCCGGCCACAGCGCGCCTACCACGGCGGGCATTGGAGGGTGAACCAACGGCAAAAGGACGACCTTTCTCTCTGTCTCTCTCTCTCACTGTCCACTCTGCCTGTCAAAAAATTTAAAAAAATAATAATAAAAAAAGATTATTTAAGTTTTATTTATTTATTTGAAAGGAAGGGCAACAGAAAGACAGAGAAATTGTCTATCTGTTGGTTCACTTGCCAAATGGCTGCAACAGCAAAGTCTGAGCCAGGAGCCATCCAGGTCTCCTATGTGGATGACAGGGACCCAACTGACTGGGCCATCTTCTACTGCCTCCCCAGGCACATTCGCAGGGAGCTGGATTGGAAGTGGAGCAGCTGGGATTTGAACAGGCTCTCACATATGGGAGGCAGGTCATAAGCTTTGGCTTAACTCACTGTGACACAATGCAGGCCCCAACCTAGTACTTCTTAGCTTACACATAGTATACTGAGCTCCTTTGCTCCATTTCTAGCTCCTTTATCCTCATCCAATTCCTTTACAACACAATCTTCAATTACTACAAGAAATCAATTCTTCAATCCCCACAGCAAGGCAGTCTTGCCCAAATTAGAGGAAATTTTAAACGAATTCAGTTGAAGCCATAATAATTCAGTTATTTTCAGAAGAAACCCATTCATTCATTAGCAGATGCTCACCCAGAATTCTATGGGTAGAATTCAGTGAATGGACTTGCCAAGCTACTTAGCTAATGAATGGTGGCAAACCCAGATTTGAACCAGAAGATCTGATTTGGAGCCTGGACATGCTAACCTCTCCCTAAGCTGCCCCTGGGCCTTGGCACTCCACCCCTTTCTTGTATGTGATGTTCAGGCCAGCCCCCGTGGGCCACCCTTTAAACCAGATTCGCTAGAGCTTGTGCCAAGAAACCTCCAATGCAGAAAAGAGTTTCCAGGTAGCCTGATGCTGCACCCTTGTTCAAACCTCTCTCCCTGATGAAATTCCCTCCAGCCTCCGCCATTCTTGCCGATTCTAGACCTCAGCTCTCCTCCTGGCCACTCAGAGAGATTTCAGGTAGGGATACCTCCTACTGCTGTGCTTTTTGAGGCAAAGTTCCTTTCACCTGAGGTTTAAACTGGAGCCCCACAGAGAAACAGCAACATAAGCCCCAAGTCCCAAGGGAGGAAAAATCCAATCCTATAGGCTGGCTTTTTCTCTCCCGTGAAAGACACGAATGCACACGCAAGGCAGCAGAGCCCTTCAACTCTTTCTCTCTCCTTGGTTAGGGGAAGACTACCCCCTTGGGGTGGGGCTTGTTCCAATCCCCTCCCATAGGACAGAGGAAGTAATGGACAACTCAGGTCCAGGCAGGAGAGGAGATCAATGGCTGTAGAGGTGAGTGTGATTGGGGTGAGGCATGGAGTGGGACACTGCCACCAGGACCCGGAGCAGAGCAACCATCTGAGCTGTGGATGGCCCCCAGGGCAGTACCCATCCCCCTCTCAGTCCCCTGGGGCCCTGGGCTCCAGACCTCAACAGCCGGATGCCTCCCCCCTTTCAGAAGTAGCCTGTTCTGTGTGACATGAGAAGTAAATGGACTTGAAGGCCCATCATTAAAGCAGCATTGGCCAGAGAAAATGAAATTATAAAAATTGTAAGATTAATTCCTTATTAGAGACTTGGCAAGGGCCTATGGGCTTAGGGCCATCTCAGCAAGTAAGCAGGAACAAGCACTGAGGAGAGGAACAGCTCCGGGCAGAATCGCCAGCTGTGTACCTCCCAGCCCCTTAATTTTACAGGTAGGGAAACCGAGGCTGTAGACAGACAATGTCGCTTGTCCCAGGTCTCAGGGAAGCTGAAATCCAGGCCAGGAATCTTCCTACGTCTGCTCAGGCTTCTCCTGGATTTTCACAGGGAAAAGGGTGCTGCATGGCCATTGCTTACAATAGCATCTGTTCATCACTCATGCACTGATTTGTTCAGCAATGTTTATAGACTGTCCACCACAGGGCAGGTGCTGTTCCGAACCCAGGTTACAGCTGTGGACAGAAACACGCCAACATCTCTCCCTGCGTGGAGCTACTTGTTGAGGGGTGGAAGACAGAAATTAAACACACACTAAACAGACAAATGCCATGCTAGCAGGTGGTAAGAATGATAGTCAAACACAGACTGGGCAGGTCTCAAGTCAGAGCCCAGCAGGGCACTCTCACTGCAGCCAGCCCAGTGGCAGGAGGAGGGAGCCCACTCTTTGGTCATGGTCCTCTTCATGAGCTCTCCTGCCTTGTGAAGGGACAGCAGGTGAAAGGGGAGCAGAAATACAGAGCTGGAGGCTGCAATTCTTAAGACCAATGAAAAAGAGGCCAAGAGGCAGTGTCCTCGAGGGGACCAGGGAGCGACCCGGGCAGAGGGGTGAGCTGGTGAGGTCAGGATGAGCTTCCAGGGACAGCGACGCTTGGCAGGGTATTAAGGAAGTGGCATCACATGCAATTCAGAGATGCAGTAAAAGGATACATGTGGATCCCCCAGGCTGGTGGGGGAGCAGAGTATGGGAGGGGAGCAATCAGGATGGGACTAGAGGTGTCACCTGGGAGCCACCATAGGCTGCCGTGGGCAGAGGCTGCATGGGTTTGTTCTCCCAGTCACGCTCTAGCTGGCAGATGATGTTGCAAAGGGGCCACTGTACAAGGGTCATGCTGGCACCTGCAGGAGGGTGGCACTGGAGCCAGAAGCTGTCTGTATCCCGCAGCCTATGGGAGGCTTGAGTGTGAGGTGGGAGAAGGGATGGGTGTCAGAGAGAGGAAGAATCGCAGCACTGGAGGCTGAGCTGCACCGTTGTCCACCTGAGGGTGCTTCTGGGGGCTGTGGCAGGGCAGCAGCCTCCTGTGTTCCTGCTCTGCACGCGTGGCAACCTTCCAGGATGGGTACAGGGTACCTGGTTGCCTGGGGACCTGCTCCCGATGCTACCTCACACTACTACCGCTGTGCTCAGCCAGCCTCTTCTCCAGTAGTCTTCCTCCCACAGGACTGACTTGGACTTGGCCAGCCAAGGTCAGACAGGCTCTGGGTCACCCTCAGCAGGAATGTCTGGGCCTGCCCACAACTAAAGGAGGTGTACGTGATCTGTTCGTAGAACATGGCAAGAAGGGATCTCCAAGGGCCTGCACTGAGTCCATTTAAATTGCAGACAAGGAGACCCTGGCCACTTCCGGATCCCCGTTGTGTTGTGTGCCAGTGACCCCTTTGAGGATCTGTGCTCTCGGCCTCTGGACTTGTTGGAGCCTGGTAGTGACCTTTGGGTCTTCTATGTGGACAAAGCCTGACCCAGTTCCCAGTGCCTTTTCCAAGAGTCATCAATTCCAGCCTGGACCAGGACTGCCTCTGGGAAGGGAATCATGCCATGATTCTCCAAGCCCTACCAGATGTTCCTGCTGGAATTCCCCAGAGAAATTCTGGATAGACATGGACTGGGCCTCTGGGGTCCAAGGCCAGAGCCACACTTGGGACAACATTAAAAGGTGCCAGAAAATATATGCAGTGGAGAATGGTTGGGGGGGGGGGGGTAGACCAGATGGATACCTGAAGACAGACTCAAAGATAGGAAAGGAATTCTGATACAAAATAGAGCCTGGAATCTTGGCATCTCTCCAGAGCTCTGGCAGGGAGCTCTTAGGGGCCACGATGGGACAGAGGAGCTTCAGTGGCAGCAGCCTGAAGCAGGTGCTTTGCCCTGATTCAATGAGGCATTGTTGCTGTGCGGCTGCGGGCTCCCCACCCTCTCTGTGCCGACTGCGGTGGGTGTGTACTTTGTGCTTAATTATAGTGCACATAACCAGAGAGGAGCTGCTTGGAAGCACATGTCACTTTGTTTGGGGATAACAGACAGGAAGGCTGGAAAGTACCTATTAGATCATCCCGTCCTGCCTCTGCCAGAGCCGCTATGACTGGTGTCACATCACGCCAGCTTTCTTCAGCCTGCGATGCAAGCAGGGGGGCCTGGGCTAGGCCTCCAAGGCTACAGTGGCTCCTCTTGTTTTCCTTGACTTTCTACTCATTCGTCATCCATGGGCCTGGTTCTGCAGGCCTTGCCCACTGGTGTCCTCCCAGGGAGTCTTTCTTCCTCCAGTTCTAGCTGTCTAGCTCTGCTCAGTGTCAGGCCAGTGCACACTCAGTTCCATGATGGCCATGGGTTCCTGCCCCCAATCAAGTGCAACTCGAGGGGCAAGCATTTAGCACAAAGATTAAGATACCACGTGGGATGCCCAAGTCCCTATCTAAAGGTTTTTAATTCCAGCTTCCTACTAATGCACACTCTGGTGGGGCAATAGGTGATGGTTCACGTACTTGAGTCCCTACCACCCACATGGGAGATGTGGATTGAATTCCCGGCTCCTGGCTTGACCTGGCACAGCCCCAGCTCTTGCAAGGCATTGGGGCAGCACATCAACAGATAGAAGAGATCTCTCTCTCTCTCTCTCTCTCTCGATCTCTCTCTCTCTTAGAAAGAAAGAAAGAAAAAAAACAAAGAGGAAATTTATTTTAAAAAGAACAGTATGAGACATGCCCATCAATAATTCCAATTCATGGCTCAGTGTGGAAAGTACTATGCAAGAAGCAGTGGTCCAGGTGAGGGGAGGGGAGGTCACATGGGTTTCTGCAGGTCTGGAGGGCTTCCTGGAAGCAGTGGTGTCTGAGCTGGGGAAGAGTACACTTGGAGAAGAGGGGTTAGACCCCTGCAGCTTCCTTCTTCCCCTACTGCTGGACTTGAGTCTGGTGAATGTCCTCTGTCTCTGCCTCTAAGTCTCCCCTTTGCCTTGTCACCCTTTTCCTCCCTCTCTTCTGTTCCACCCTGGGCAGGCAGATCAAGGTGGGACTTGGGTGACTGGAAGTTAGTGTCAAACGCACCACCAGCCTACAGGTCCTGAATCTGTAGAATAAAGGAGGAGGGAGATCCCCACAAACCCTGTAGGCCTAGTGTTCTGGGACTCTCAACAGCAGTGAGCCTCCATAGCCGGTGCCATGGCTTAACAGGCTAATCCTCTGCCTTGTGGCGCCGGCACACCGGGTTCTAGTCCCGGTTGGGGTGCTGGATTCTGTCCCAGTTGCTCCTCTTCCAGGCCAGCTCTCTGCTATGGCCCGGGAAGGCAGTGGAGGATGGCCCAAGTCCTTGGGCCCTGCACCCGCATGGGAGACCAGGAGAAGCACCTGGCTCCTGGCTTCGGATCAGCACGATGCGCCAGCCGCAGCAGCTGTTGGGGGGTGAACCAATGGCAAAAAGGAAGACCTTTCTCTCTGTCTCTCTCTCTCACTATCCACTCTGCTTGTCAAAAAAAAAAAAAAAAAAAAAAAAAAAAAAAAAGAGCAGTGAGCCTCGCAGCTGAGTGAATCCACAGGTGGCCACCCCAAGGGACTCCCACTGTTATGACGGGCCTGGAAACCCCCAAACTGCACCCTTGGCCCAGGTTTCCTTCCTGATCTGTGGAGCCACTTATCCCCAGCTACCGACCAGCTCTCTGGAGGTGCTCTACCATCAGCCTGCCCAGCCTAGGGGGACATCACTTAACCGCACTTGCTTCTGAACCACCTGCTGCAAGAACGCATGTGCAGAACACACGCACGCTTGCACACTCTCGCAAAATCCCCGGAAAACCAGGCTTGGTCTAGCGTAGATCTTGAGACACTCAATCCCAGCATCATCTCTCCTTGATCCTGATCTCCACAGACATCACGGCCCAGCCAACCTGAACTGCTGAACACACTGTGATATTTCACCCCTCGGTGTCTTTGCAGAGGCTCCTCCTCAAGTCTCTATTATCTTCTCCCAGGTTTCCCGAGGAACTCCTATCCATTCATCAAAACCCAGCTTATCCCCTCCTCAGTGATGCCTTCCTGGAGAGCACTTGTCCCTGTTAATTGCCATCCTTTGGCCTTGTAAATACAGTTTTTGTAGCATTTATCAGTTGGTTGCTGTCAGTCACAGTCTGTATCGACCCATCTCCTATCCATCTTTTGGTACCAGATTCCTATAGCACAAAACTCATAACTTCCTGCATGTTATAGTATCTGTTTCATTTTGATTAAGATTTATTTTTATTTATTTGAAAGTCAGCATAACTGAGAGGGAAAGTAAGTAGGAGAGGGAGGAGGTAGGAGAAATAAACAAACAAAAAAAAAGAGGTCTTCCATCCACAGGCTAATCCCCAAATAGCCACAAAGGCCCGGGTTGTGGCAGGCAGAAGGCAGGAACTGGAACTCCATCCAGGTCTTCCACATGGGTGTCAGGGGCCAAGCACTTGGGCCATCTTCTACTGATTTCCCAGCTGCATTAATTCAGAGCTGGATCATAAGCAGAACACCCAGGACTCTAACCCACACTCCAACACAAGATGCGGGCGTCACTAGCAGTAGCTTGACGCACTGAGCCACAGCACTGGCCCCGTGTTCTGTTTTTACACTGGATTGAGACGAATTCAAATGGCTATGCTGGCGGGGGGAGGGGGGAGCTCACCACCTGTTGATATCAGGACCCCGCAAGGTCAGGCGTGCATTTCCCGAGGGCTCTGCTGTGGGGACAGCAGGAGCAGTCAGTGTGCATTCGGCTCTGTGCGCTCCGCGTGGCAGGTGTTCAGCGTTTTTTCTCTTTCTAGGCTAGCAGAGCCCTTGAGCTGACCCAGAAGTTCTGAGAATTTATCACCCGGTATTGATGACCATGTATTTTGCCTCCCTTTCTTTATGCCTCCAGATGAAGGAAGAAATACAAGCTCATGTTACAAAGAGTATTTCCCTGGTTTATCAGCTCTCCCCCTCTCAGCTCGAGCTCAGACGGATTTCTCAGTTCTCAGCTTTTATTCCTCTGATCAAAGTGCCTGAGGCAGTGAGCGCCAGGAGGGCTCAAGCATCTCTAGCAGAGTGCAACGCTCCCCTCTTCTGCACCTGTTTTAAGAACCTGGGCCCCAGGATTCTGTGGTCAGACAAGTGTGGTCAGCCTGTGCAAGGGCTCACCAGTCTCAGCTGGTTAGAGATGTGGGGGGCGGCTGCTCTGCCTCCATTGGGACCACATTAAAGCCCCCTTTCCTTTCTTTGTCCCTCTCTTCCCCACTCAGCTCACTTAATCGCTCTTTTCTCTCCAATGAATTAAATGCAGCAAATCCATGAGCAGGATTTCTCTCTTCAAAGGATCAAATAACCTTTCTTTTTTTTTTCCTCCTTTAAAATAAAAACTTTTTTCCCAAACTGCAAAAGGAAAACACGCAAACAGACTTGCAGTTAAAGGTGAGACAAAGAAAAGTTGCAGCAAAGTAATTTCAACTTGAGAAGTAGAGCAGTTGAATCCCAGGAAAAAAAAAAATGTATACTCAGCAATATGGTGCTTCCCTACAAATTAATTAACCCAAAGTGCTTGTTTAATTAGTGTGAGGGGTAGGGAATTGAGTAGCTAACAATATCTCTCACCCGGGTTAGAATTATGTTCACAAAAGAATTTTCTCTTCCTCTCCAAGAGGGAAGACAGCTGCCCCCAGAGATCAGGAATCAGCAGGTACTTCTTGGCTAGAGAGGAATTCTCCAAGGAGGTGGGTCTCCACGGAGGTGGCTTTTTGGGTGCATCCCCTCTGACCCCCTGCCTGTTGGCCTGTTGGCATAGGTGGCCTTCCCAGAGTGAGGGCAGGCAGGGGCCGCTGGGCCTTGCTCCTGGGAAAGGGGCACCAAGAGACTCTGAAAAATGGCTCTCTGGGTCCCTCAGTCCTTCCCACCCCCACTTCCCATCCCCATGCTGTAATGTTTTTAGTTTCTATTTTTTTTTTTTGAATTTGTAAAAACTTTGAACAGGTAATACACTTTTTTATGGGATACAGTACAATGTTTCAGCACATGTGCGTAATGTCAACTGATCCAATCAGGCAATTAGCTTTTCCATCTCTTGTTCTTTATGCTGGGAGCCGACCAGCTCCTCTCTTTCCGTTCTTTAGAGAGAATACATTATCGTGAGCCATAGTCTCCTACTGCGCTGTGGGTTTTCTGCTTCTGATGCAAGCATGGGCATTTATCCCCTCTCAAGGCAGTAGGAGAACTTAAGTCTCTGAAGTGCCCTGAGGGCTACTGTTTAAGACGTTGGTTTAGCCCCTTTGCTGCTGCTCTAATGAAACACCGGAGACTCGGTAATTTCTAAAGAAAAGAGGCTGGGGCAGATGTTCGGCACAGCAGTTGAAATAACACTCAGGATACCCACGTGCCATATTTGAATGCTTAGGTTCAAGTCCAAGCTCCACCTCCGAATCTGGCTTCTCATAATGCACACCCTGGGAGGCAGTACATGGTGGCTCTGGTGGTGGGTCCCTGCCACCCACGTAGGAGACTGGGATGGACTTCCAGTCTCTTGGTCTCAGTCTATTCCAACCTCAGCTGTTGCAGGCATTTGGAGAATGAACCAACGGATGAAAGATCTCTCTTTCTCTCTTTTTTTCTCCCTCCCTTGCCCCCCCCCAATCTCTATGATTTTCAAATAAGTGAAAATAAATAAATCCGTAAATTGTTTTAAAAGAGAATAGTTCATTCGTCTCATAGATCTGGAGGCTGAGACGTCCAAGAGCATGGTGCTGGCTTCTGGCGAGAGCCTTCTACCGCATCAGTCCATGGCAGAGGGCATGACAAGGCAGCCAGGGCAAGCGTGCTGGCTCCCATCTCTCTTCCCTTTCTTCTAAAGCCATTGACAGCACATGGGCCCCACCCCTACGACATCATCTAACCTAGTCACTTCCCAAGGCCCCATCCCCAAATAACCTGAGCACATGGATTTGGAAGCTAGCATTTAACACATGAACTTTGGGGGACATGTTTAAACCATACAGGCTCTGTGACTTGTACTGTCACAGGGGTCTTTGCAGTGGAGGTGACAAGGGAGTGGGGTGGGTGAGACTCGAGGCATTATTTTCCTTTTTTTATAGAGACTCTTTTGGTATCTGGTGAAACCTATGGACTCATTCTCAGAGTAATGTTTCATGCACAAAATAAAATGCATAGGCTTACAAACGAAGCTAATTGTACTGAGAATGCATATATCAAAATACAAACAAAATATGTTTGTAGTATAGTCATATATGCACATCCTTATTAACTTTTTAAGAAGCAAAATCTACTGTATGATTAATAACTGTCATACACTTGAAGTATAGCAACCAAAACCAACTAAATACTCAATCATCACATGTTATGATTGTACACTATCATAACAATCATAAGATATTAGAAATACTTGAATCCTACTGTTGGCACACTACAGACATTGCTGAAGCTAGAGGTTTGTTACATTCAAATTTGAAGAAAATGCTACAGCTGTGAGAAAAGCTCAAGATGGATCTTTTTCCAATCCTAGTTCCTAACCTCTCTTCCCCATCTGCACACGAGAATAATAAGAGCATCCACGTCACAGGCTTGCTGCGGCAATGGAGTGATTCAGTATCAGTAAAGTCCAGGCCAGTGCCTGGGACACAAGAGGCATTCAACAAATGTAACTTTTAGTAATAGAAAGACATATTCCTCCTAATCACTACTGCCCCCCTGTCATTACTGCCACCACCAAAGACAGCCCAAACTCTCCACCCTTCAAAGCCTCAAGACACAGCCTCCTGCATAGAGATGCTGCAGCCCCTCAGAAGGGCCAGGTTCTAGTTCCCAAGGCAGCCAAGTCCCAGGCACTGTCTGAGGTCCCCCTGCCTCCCCATGAGAAATGACATGGCAGCCCTTCATCAAAAGGAATCAATCAACCTCAGAAAGAAGATGCACCCTTGGAGGAAACGCTGGGAGAAGCTCTGGCAGATCCCCAGATCTGCCTCCACAGTAGGGATGCAAAGTCTTCCCTGGACCCTTGGGTGCTGTTCTGAGAGTCCCTTTTTGCCTGGCCTCCCACTTTGTCATCTCTTCCCGGTCTGGAGCAGCCAAGCTTGGTGCCTCACAGAACTAAGCAGTCTCCAGACCAATCAAGAAACTGCTTCCTATGGGCAACCCACATGCATCTCCAGCCTCTGGTTTCAGACAATGATTTCAATTGCCAGAAAAAAAAAATAATTCATGCAAATCAGGGCCAAATTGAAAATCTGTTCATCACTTCTTCTGGTGCCTGGGGTCCCTTGTTGGGGAATTTTTAAATGGCTCAGCTCATCTGAAGCCAAAGAAAAGAGAGGAGACAGATGGAGTCATGCATTTTTACAGAGATTCTTAAGAATTGTCCTTGTGGAAACCCCCTCTGCCCATCCACGCTGCAGTGGGGAAGTCTCATTCCATGACCCGTTCTTACTAAAGATATTTCTCCCTGCACCTGACAGCTTGGGTATGCTTCTGCAGGGACCCACTTGCACAGTGGCCTTGTCTCTCATACACTGGCTCAGAAAAATCCAAGGCTTGCTTAAAAAAAAAAAAAACAAAAAAACAAAAAAAAAAAACCTTTCTGCTGCCCAAAAAAAATGCATGAGCCTTGGTTCTAGTAAGAGAATAGCCACCAACAGTGGGGCTTCTTGTTAATGAAAGCTGAGTCCAGCCACGAGGTAGAAAAACGGGCAAGCCAGGCTCTGCCCAACGCACTCATCTCCTGCCTGCATGGAAGGCCTGATGTGATGAGCCCCAAGGATTCCCTTTGCCTGTGCTCTTCCAGGCAGAGTCTTGTGGTGTTGAATTTGGAAGCAGAATTTGACTCGATGTCTGGTCTTGAAATACTCTGCAAAGGGAGCAGGGTTCTCGGAAGCTGCCCTGGGGACCATGATCACTCAGCAAAGCCTGCCCCTCACTTGGCATCATTATTCAGGGCTACCCAAGGAAGCGGAACCAATGGGATGCAGATATGTGTATAGAGAGAAAGGAATATATTTTAAGGAAGTGGTTCATGGGTGTAGGCGAGGCAGGCTAGCAATCCAGGTAAGATGTTGATGCTGCAGCCTTGAGTCTGGGTCCCACAGAGGAGCAGACTGGAAGCTCAGGCAGGATTTCTATGGATTCTGAGGTCTTAAGGAGAATCTCTGTCCCTGTTCCTAAGGCCTTCAACTGATTGAACAATGCCAAGCCTATGGTAGAGGAGAATCTGCTTTGCTCAATATCTGTGATATAAATAGAAATGTTAACCTGATTGTCACACAGTGAAAACATGCATTGACTTATCACACTGTTTCCTATAGGTATGTACAATCAAAATAATAACTTGGAAAATGCTTTTTATTCACATTTTAAAAGACTTTCACAGCCCATCTACTACTGTTTGACAAAATGACTGGGAACCACAACCTAGCCAGTGTCACATAAACTAACCATCATTCTCAGCATGCCCTGGCCACTCCCCGGACACACACCTGGCCACTCCGTCCCTTGTACCAAAAACAGTGCTGCTTCCTCTCCCTGAGCACATACTTACCCACAGCTCTGTGTTCCTGCCACACTGCCCCTCCCTCATAAAGCACCCCAGCCCATCCTTGGCTGTGACACCTGCCATCACCGTCCAGTACCCTACTCCATCCTCATCCCTCTGATGGAGACTTCCCAGGCTTCTCTCCTCCCAGGACTCCTGAGCTCCAGTTATCCACTGCACAGCATCAGCTTTTCATCCCACATCTCCTGAACCACCCCCTCCTTTCCCTATCCTCGCTTGTGAATCAAGAGATCTGTACACACACCTCCCCCTCCCACCGAGGGAAGATTCAGTGCAAACGCCTGGATTGTGGGAACTTTCTCTGCCAGGAAACCACAATGGTGGCACATGTTGGATTAAAAAGCAAACCAATAAAATCAGAGCAGCAGTGCCAGCAGGATCAGATGAAGAAGGTGACCTCACTGTAGATACAGACATTAAATGGCTCCCGCCCAAGCTAATCTTCTGGCCCTGCGATGGGCGGTGCTTCTGGACTGCAGCTGGGGCTTCCAGCAGGCGTCAAGACAACACTGAGGGAGGACTGAGTGATTCACTCAAAGGAGACCTCGCCAAACAGATGAGTTCAAAGTTCTGCTTTTAATCGATTCTGTGTGTGATATCATTGGACAGCATTTCCTCCAAAGATAAGGCAGCATTGATTATCACACAGGGAGAGAGGCAGCCCTGAGGAACAAGGGCCCATGGCAGAGCCAAAGGCCAACACAGCACTAAGAGGGGCGCTGGCTACTCTTTACCAGGGAGAACCCAATTCCCGGCTCAGATTCCCACCTGGCAGGCAGGAGGGCCCAGGGCCTCCATACAAGGAACAGGCCCCCAGCTTGGGCGCAGCAGAGGCAAATAGACAAAGAACAGGGACGTTGCTTTATAATGGAGTGTGGCAGGTCTCAGTGTTTGCTGCATTTTTGGGTCATTGTTAATATTGCAGAGCATGGAAAAATACCATATCCTGTGCAAAATGCTACGGAAATAGCACCCAACCCTGTATCCTGCTTGTAGGGGCACACACTCCAGTAGAGAAGAAAGATACTGGGCAAGTGTTACACACAATTGCCCAGAGGATCAGCCAAATGACACCACAGGAGAGACTTTTCCCTGCTAACGGGTGGAAGGGATTGCACAAAGGCCGGCTCATCTGTTGACAGAAGGCTTCCAGCACTGCCTTTGCTCCTAGGTCCTCCCTGCTCCAATGTGGCCCCCAGAGCCTCCGTCCAGCCTAGCAAGGGCTAGCACTACATCTTGAACTGGATCAGATGTCCCTGCAATATGCCTCCTTTGTGACTGGTGCTGCCACCCCAGCACCACTCCCCACACAGCTTGCCACACTATGTTTTCATTGTCATTTAGTTGCCTGTCTCATCTAGAAAAATATGAGACCTTGTGCTCACAGCTCTGAGTGCTGCCTGTTTAATTTGCTTTTCCAGAAACTTCCCCAATAACAATAGCTGCCATTGTTTGAGGGCATCATTCATCACATGTTGCTAAGCACTGGGCAAACATTGGCTCCCTTAGTCCTCACAATAATCATTTAAGTTTGGCATTAGGAACCCCATCATGCAAATAAGGCACCACCTGAAGTTCAGAAAATCCATATAATCAGCCCAAGATCACACAGCCTGGGACCAGATTCACACTTGGAACTGCCCCAGGTTTCCATATGTGCCATGCAGGGTTCACCTGGAGTGAGACCATGTTCTCTGTAGATGCAAAGGAAGCATAGTTCCTGCTTCTTGTCAGCTGTAGCAAGGATTGAGAGCTCTCAGTGCTCAGCAGGTGCACAAGGAAGCAGGATGTGCAGTCACGACTGAAAGCTCCCGGTGGTGGGGCTCCTAAGTCCTCGGGATCCTTTGTGAGGAAGTGAAGGCAGTGCCAGACCCCTCCAGTCTCCACCAAGAGGAAGGAAAAAGCCTACACCAGGAAAGGGGGGTGGGGGGTGGGGCAGCCAAATACAGTGAAGGGCACAGAAATGTCAATCATCAATGCCCCACCCCAAGGTTCTACACATTCCTCTGGCTCATCAGGGCTTCTCCCTGAAACTCAGGGACAACTGCTTGCACCAAGTTCCAGAGCCTGCCCCAGCCCCTACTGGGAGTGGGCAAGGAACAGAGAGAGAGCGCATGTCACAGGTGAGGGTCAGGGCAGTCCCAGACAGGGAGCCCAGGCTCAGAAGCGACAAGTGATTTACCCGCTGTCATATGGTAAGCCTTCGGTGGGGGATGTGCAAAGACAATCGTCCCTGCTGTGGCTGTGAAGGGATGAGTCTCCCTGAAGAGCCACTTCAGCCTCCTGCTACTCCCCTGTGGAAAACTGAGAGAGGAGTTTGTCATCACTGAAAGCAAGAAAAGTAGCCTGCTCATTTCATCACAAAAACTCCAGCGAGCCCATGGCAAATGGCCTCAATTCTTCCTTCCACCTGATTTATATTGAAGCCATTGTTCACCCTGATGGTGTTCAATATATCACTGGAATGAACACCGTGCATCTTGGTATTTCACCCTCCAAAGCCTCATAGAAAAATGGATGCTAATGAAGAGACCTTCCGTGTTTTCCTAAGAAGGCTATCACCTCTGATAATACAGAGTGCTCCAGCAGATCAATAAAGGCAATAAATCAATGCAATTTATTAAATACAACAAGCACTTTCTTAGACAAGCACTCAGGAAGAGTCCAGAAAAGCACGTCATCGGCACTCGGCATGAGAAAAGGTGCTGGTGCCTATGAATAAAGGCCCAACACATAGCCCAAGAAGAGATTCATAGCCAGGGACAGTGGTGTTCATAACTGCCCCACCCAGATCTGGCAGGGCTCTCCCTGCAGAGATGACCATCAGCACTCCACAGACCAAATCCCATTCTCCACCCTTTCCACAGAGATGCTCAGATGGGTCCCTGGGACAGAGTTAGCAAGTGTTCGGGTGAACAAGGCCAAGTTCTGCTGGGTGAAGAAAAGCACAAGTGAGGTGATAATGAACATGATGAGTCGCAGCATGGGAATTAGTCTTTGTATCTTCCCAGAGAAGATGCAGGGATTGGCTCTCCACGCAGGGGTCTAAAAGCCATTCCAAAGGTGAGCCTGCATCCCTACACTGCTCCTGACGCTTAGTGATGCTTGGGCAATTCACTGGTATAGGTAGACTGTTAGGTTTCACTTCCTCTATAAGCAAGCATTCCTTCAACAGCTGCAGCTCTGTGGAAGGTGAGAACATACCTCTCAGTCCCAGCTCCATTTTAACCTCCACCCCATAAGACCACCAGCGAAAGAAGAGTAGAGCAGCTGTGGGGCTATGGTGCAGATTCACAGATGCTCAAAACCCAGCCTGCGTGAAGGCTCCTTCCCAGGAAAGGAACTTTATAAAAAACATTCTCCCTTCCTGTCCATCTTGCTCTTTTTGTCTCCTCCTGTCTATCTCATATACCCTCCCTCCACCCATGCATGTATCCATCTATCTCTATTCATCCTGCCACCAGTCTACCCACTCTGCAAACACTTGCCAAGAGCCCCACTACATGTAGACTCTGTGGGAAAACAGAAACAGAAGATCTCTCAAGGATTCAGAGTACAAAACAAGTGAAAAGATCACCTTGTGACCAACGATTCCATGAACCAGCCTGAGCTCCACAAGCTCCTAGGTCCTCATCTCAGCTGTGTATTCTCGGATAAGTTACTAATAGAAATAACAACGATGCCTACCAATTAGGTTCTTCATGAAGATTAAATGAGATAATGGGGTCTTTCTTGGAGGAAGGGAAAGTATACTGTCTGCAGCACAAGGAAACTTCAGTTGGGATAGGGACAAACTTTTATTGGAAATAGATATATCTTCTAGCAGAAGCAACCAAACAACAAACTCATAATTTCACAATGACTGCTATGTAAGATAAATCTTAGTTTACACAGAGTGAGGAAGTTACACACAATGGCATTTACCATCCAAGGGGTTATGTCCAGAATATATAAGAATCTCAACAAATCAATAGCAGATTCTTAAAAATAGAAAAACAGATAACAGATTTGAACAGGAACCTGTATAAGAAGGTATCAAAAGTCTCAATATGAAAAATATGCTGCAGCACATTAGTAATTCCCAGATGGCTGAATGGAAGCAATGATAACCCTCAGTGTTAATAAGGGTGCAAAATGATGGAAAGTTGCATACTTGGCAACTTGTATGTAAGGTACTCTATCTTTGGTACTATAACAATTGGAAAACCTATTTACCACTACCTACTAAAATTGATGGTATTTGTAATTTATAACCCAGTAGTCTCTAAATGCATACTCAGTATAAGGGTGCTTCAGTATGTATGAACAAAAATCACTAATATTCCCAACTACCAAAAACACAGAGCGGTCAAAATGTCCAGGAACAGTAGAATAAACAATGTGCTATAAACACACAATACACAGCAATGCAAATGAGTGAACCATAGATATATACAAAAACAGAGGTAGATCTTTCAAATATAAAACTGAATTATAGAAGCCAGGCTGTCTTAGTCCCTTCATGATGCTATGACCAAAAAAAAGAAAAGAAAGCCAGAGACTAGGTGAAGAAACACATTCCATATAGTTCCAAAGACTGGGAAGTCCAAGATCATGGCCCTAGCAGATGTAGAGTCTGCTAAAGGGCTGCTCTCTGCTTCCAAGGTGGTACCCTCTTGCTGCAAACTCACCCAGTGAATGGGGCGAATGCTGTGTTGGTAGCTAGAGATGCAGGAGGGCAAAAGGCGGAGCTACTTCTCTCCTTTGATGAGACAGGGATCCCACCCATGAGGTTGGAGCCCTTCTGGCCTAATGACTTCCTAGAGTGCCACCTCTCAATCCTCCGACATGGAGGATTAAGTTTCAAATGACTTTTGTAGGAGACATATACATTAAAACACACACAAAAAATTATAGCCTGCATCTGATCTCATTTGTATCATGAGCAAACACAGGCAAACAAAACCAGAACCGAACAGAAAGTTACCTCCGGAAAAGCAGGAGAGATCAAACAGCAGAAGGTTTCCAAGGTCCTGATCCTGTTTCTTGAACTGAGTGTTCATTTTGTTGATTTGTACAGTGAAATTTCTTGATTGGTTCACTTATGTTTCCTATGCTTTTTCATATACCTATTGTAGTCACAATATCTACAAAGCCTGCAAAGTTTTTAAATATTAATACATGGTTGGATGATTGTAGAAAAACTGTGAGAATAATGACTAAAAAGATGACAGAGGTAATTACCTTCACAAGATGCAGATCCTATTTGGCACACTTTACAGAAATTGTCTCAATGCTCACAACAATCCCATGAGGTACATTATACCCATAGCTCCATTTTACAGATGAGAAAACCAAGACAAGGAAGAGTTAAGTTACTTGCCTAGTGACATGCAGGTAGTTAGCAGCAAACCCAAGATTCCAACCCAGGCAATCAAGCAGTGAGGCCTCTGACATGGACCATCATACCACGCTGCCCTCATGCAAAGGACTAGCATGATACCTGGCACTTAAGGCACGCTTGCTCAGTGTCGACTCTCACTGTCATCAATCATTTGCTGCATTCTGCTCTGGAAACCTGCCTGTCATTCATCACTCCTCTTCCAATCGGTTTTGTGTTTTGGCTTAGAGACTCCTTCCTTCCCCTGAAGTCATGCTTACTCATTTCAATAAATCTGAAGAGGGGCCTAGGAGATATCCAAGGCAGAACAGCACCGCTTTTTGAAACATACAATAAATGCCCAGGCTGGTTTCCCTGATATATTACCCACAAGCTCTCAAGGTGAGTCTTGGGTGCACTTGAGCATGGCCGTCTCAGGGAGACCACCAGAAGATTTTCAGCCTAGGGGTGATGTGTTAACATGGACTTAGGCTTCCTCTAGGTCTTTCAGGAGCCTGAACACTGCAGGTGGTGGGATCACAGGAAAAGCCTGCTCTAAACAGTGGGCATCTTCCCCTCCTAGGAGGAAGCCAGAGGTGGATGATGCAAGTGAATTCAGAATGAAGCAGTGGAAGGAAAAAAAATGGTTCGCAAATGTTAGGCAAAGCAAGAAGATGCACTCCTGGTCCCGGGCCTTGAGGCTGTTTCCTGAAATAAGCTCAAGCTGCATCTGCTCCCAGGAAACATCACCGTTTGAGATTATGGGGTCAGCCACTGGGGAGACAAACCCTCTGAGCTCCCCCAGAACATTCTGGGAAGCCTGGCTAATTTGTCATGTCCGAGCCACTTATGATTCCGAACAACTTCACAGTCCTTTCGGCACTAGATGTGTTTATAATCATCGCAGTGGCCTGTCTGATTATGACTAGTAGGCCTGCTCATGCTAGGTGGCATGCTGCTAGAAGTCCCTTTTCCCCAGCTGAGAACACCCACAAAGATGCATCAGAGAGGCAGGGCCAGGAAGCAAACATATTGGAGACCAGCCTCCTCCCTTTGAGGCCCTGCCTTATATGGAGAAATTTCACCCAAGAAATGTCCCCATGGGACACCTGTGGGGACAGCGCCAGCACCTTCAAGCTGTGGGGACAGGGTGTCCTGCTTGTGAGCTGCCACTGCTGGAAGCTGGAGGGCAGGGGCAGAGCCCCCCCACCACCACAGACCTCCTACAGGCGAGGTGATTTCCCATGCACATTATTAATGAGCTTCATCCTCAAGTTATTCTGGCTGCATGTGGAGCTCAGAGAACTGGGGAGCACAACTTGGCAGGCAAGATGGGCTTGAAAATACAGCACTTCCCCAGCCTCTTCATAAAAAAAACTGGGGGATCCTAATATCAAAGAGGAGATGGGGATAGGGGGATAGTAGGAGAGAACAAGAGTTAGGAAAAGCAAAATGTGGAAATGAAATCTAAAAGGAATGCTTTCTTTCTTTTTTTTTTTTTTTTAGAGAACTATACTCATGTATATATGCATTGAGTTGCACTTCTGTTCTGCTCTGTTCCTCCCAGCCTGGGGGCTGCTCTCTTGCCAGAAAGGATTTTGTGTTCTCTGCCCGGTCAACAACTGCAGGTCCTTCGGTGATACCCAAGTCATTTCCGAAGTTTCCCCAGATCTCAGAGCACTTTTCCTCCTGGACATCCCTTCCTAGTAGTCATTTGGCACCTCATTCATTTAATTATTCATCAAAACAGATATAGATATCTTGCTGTGCAAGTAATTGTGGCAGGCACTAATCCCAGGCTTAGATAAGTCAGCTTGCCCTGTGGGGGTCTTGTCTTTTTCAAGGGGTTGAGTTCCCTCGAGTAGGAAGTTCACAGCCATGCTGCTCCAAGCCTAGCATGATGCATGGCACATACTGGCTCCTTGGTGGTGACCGCTGGATGACCTAATTGGACTCAGCACGGTGGGCAGTGGCCTTGCTTGCTCTTGCCCACTGACTCCAACAGGATATTATCCACAGCATCATCTACCATCTTCTCAGGGGGCAACTGGGGGCTGAGGACTGGTCCCCCGAGGGGGAGGTTCTTGGATGTACATTTGCTTTTGCTGGGTAAGGATCAAACCTCTGAAGAGCTACGACTAAAGCCACAAATATCACTGTACTCCTATAGATACCCTGTCAGGAAGGGTGCCTCTGGAGGACCAGGCCAGAGATGAGAGGAGTGGGGAGAAGAGCCGTGGACAGCTAAAGGGTGCGCTCAGAAAAGACTTTTTTAAAAAAATGCTTATTCATTTATATTTATTTGAAAATCAGCGTGACAGAAATAGAGAGATCTTCCATCCACTGGCTCATTCTCCAATGCCCACCAAAGTTAAAGCTGGGTCAAGTTGAGGCCAGGAGTCAAGAGCTCCGTCCAGGTCTCCCACAGGGGTGGCAGAAACTCAAGTACCAGAGCCATCCCTGCTGCCCTCCGAGTCATTAGCAGGAAGCTGGATAGGAAGCAGAGGCAGAGGTAGGAGTCAATCCCAGGCATCCCAATATGGGTTTCCCAAGGGGAGGCTTAACCCACTGCACCACAACACCTGCCCTGGGAAAAGATGTGGCTGCAGTAAATAATGAAAGAAGGATCACAAGAAGGATGGATGAATGGGGAGCTCTATGGGATGAGAGGGAAGAAGGGATCTTGACCTGGGCCCTGCCCTGCCCCCTTTAATAAACCAAAGATGTCTAGGAAGAATAACTCATTTGTCATCAGGATGGAATGGCAGAGCTATCTCAATCCCATTTCAGGGAAGAGTTTAGAGATCAAACAACACCCCGCTCACAGCTGTTCACAAGGAAGGCTGGCCACCTGTGACGCATGGCATAGTTGCTCTCTCTCCAAGTATAGCTGCTTTCCAATCAAGCCCTCTTCCCCCTGTGGGGCTCTTGCCTTTTTCAAAGGGCTGAGTTCCCACAAGTAGGAAGCACAGCAAGTTCACAGCCATGAGGCACGATTTTCACGACTCATACAGATCCCTGTGTGTGTCTCCATGTGGGTACAACTGTCTTCTACACATTGAGCGGCAGCTCCCGTGGGATACCAGAGAATAAAAGGGAGCCTTTACAGGAGAACTTCCTGGTTATGAATACAAAAAGAGGAACTCTTGTCATTATGATAATGATTCATTTACAAAAAGAGAAGAGAAAGAAACATGTTAGTACACCAAGAAAATGATTGTTCCCTGACCAAAATATTTTCCAGAAGTTTCTATGATGCACCAATTACCCTGAAAGCTGCAATGAGCAGAATGAGTGAGCTATTTTAAGCCTGGCGTTTAGAGATGTCCACCCAGGCTCACCAGGTGCTCCAATATCATGGGCATAGGGTGGTCACTGCTTCTCTTGAGGCAAAGCAGACCACTGCCAACTTTACAAAGGACTGAAGCAAAATGTCCAGATATAAGCCATTCCAGGGGCTGGGCAATGCTATGAGCATCTGGATGATGAAAAATACTATTTTCTATATTTTCCTGCTATATCCAGGTTTCTCCACTTCAGGAGGGAGGGAGGCAGCCAGACATGTTGCTTCTGTTGCAAGATAGGACAAAGCAGGAGCCTCTTGGCCAACATAGAGACATGTGGAGGGCCCTGGACCTCAGCCCTCATCCCTTTCTAGATCACTTCAGAGAACTTGAATGAGGTTTTCTTCTACTGGTGGACACTTTACTCCAACTGCTTTCTGCAAGGAAACACACACACACACACACACATCACTGTGGCATACACACATCACTGCAGCAGTGAGTGCATCAAAATGAGACATGACGCAAGCCACATCTGATGTGAGAGGATCTCTTAGTTGCATTTGACAAATATCAACAACTTTAAGCTTTTCTTTGCATGAAGCTAAAATCTAGATTGCTAAATCTAGCAACAACCATGCATCATACTCTGTTTTTCTTTTTTTTTTGCCCCCCACAAAAATCTTCTGTGCCAAGCAGGGCTCTGGGTGATGGAAAAACTTCCTATTTCTTCCCTACTCTGTCCATAAAGGTTCACCTTAGAGCAAGCATGGATCTGTCAGCTTTCTTTCCTGGAAAGGTTGTAGTCAGGGTTAAATAACAAGTGATTACAAAGTGCCTTTCTCTTTGAAATGAAATTAATATTAATGCAATTATATGCTGATGGCTTCCGAGCTCTGCTAGAATAGATCAACATTGAAGCCTTACCATTTAACAAAAATGAAGGCATCCTGCAATACGACAAGAGTGTGTTGAAAGCCAGAAATGCACGTGGGATTTTACCATTTTTTTGTAATGACTATTTCAAGAATAAAAATCGAGGAAGAAAAAAATACACAACTCCCTCAGTTGAAGATGTTTATTCCCCTAAAAGGTAAAAGTTGCTTTAGTTTTATGAAATATTACAAATATGTTCTAAAGTCACTGAATTCCTTAGCTACCTCACCCAAAATCATTGTTTTATGGAGCTTTTAAGGCCTTAAAAATCCAGCACTGTAGCTAAAATAGAGCCATTCCCCACACAACAGGATTGTAAAGAGGATGTGAACAGAAGAAAGAACTCCTTCAGGGCAGTCCCTAGTTTCTGGCCATTTCTGGCAGCCCAGATGGTGATTCTGAGGGCAACTAGACAGCACACCTTTGCCTACGCCAGCTGAGCCCCACATTTAGAATCAACCCTTTGCGTCTCCGTCTGTTCAGAATGCCAGGGCTAGTAGGGACCCCAGTGGTCCTCCAGGTGAACCCCTACTAAGACACAGCTGCAAAAATGCAAATCTAGAGGCTCATTCAGGGCCATACAAATAGACCTTGGTCAAATTTTGGCCCAATGCAAGGCTCCCATATGCCAAGCCTGGTACCCCATCCATCACTCAGCTATGGGTTGCATTGTGTCCATCTTCCAAAAGGGTACGTTGGAGACCTAATCCCCAGCATCGCCAGTGATGACTTTATTTGGAGGTGTTTGCAGAGACAATCATGTTAAAATAAGGTCTTGGAGGTGAGCCCACCTCCAGCATGAGAGCTGTCCCTATGGAAAGGAGAAATAGATGTGCGTGGAGAGAAGGTGGCAGGAGGCAGGGAGACAATGGCCATCTACCGGCCAAGGAGACGGGCTTTGACCAGTCCTTCACTCACAGCCATCAGAAGATGATGCCAACATGATTCTTTCCTGAAGTTTCAACCTCCCAGCTGGCAGTACCGTGTCAGGACAGTGCTTGCAAATTTGTACACTAAAGATCGACCGTCTGCAGGAGAGCAGGTGCCCATGTTAATGTTTGTTTATCTGTCAGTAGCTTCACTACAAAGGAATATATAAAAATAAGTTTCCTTAAAAGTATCTTTTGCAAATGTGAGCCCTTAAAGGACTCAACCTTGGTCCAACCCTAAGGATAGGCCAACAGCCCTGTGAAGTAGATACCGTTACTAACTCCATTTTAGTGATGGGGAAATTGTGACACAGAACGGTTGCGGAAACGGCCAGAGGATAACCAATTAGGAAGTGGCAGAGATGATCCCAAACCTAACTCTTTGGGGTTCCAGTGCCAAAGTTCCCAAGGACTACACTACACTTGAAGTAGTGAGAGGCCTGTCGCTAGTAGTATCTAAGCAGAAGCTGGAGGACCACCAGCGAGAGACACTTTCTAAGAAATTCCTTCCCTTGCAGGGAGGGGTGATGGAACATCTTCTGAGACCCAGCTGGCCTTGAACTCCTTGCAGTTTACAATATCACAATCACTGCCAGTTTGAGTAACCAAGAGGAATTTCCAAGAGGAAATAAGATGATAATGAGAGCCAAAATCAGTGAGGACAAAAGGAAATTTATGATGGGGGTGGGAGATTTCAGTACAGGAGTGACAGAAAGTAAAGTATTAACAATTTTGAATTCTTGGGTTTTCTCAATAAAATGGATCCAAGCTCTAGAGACGTCTACCTTTAGGCTGAGTGTGGAACCATCTGAGGCTCTCAATGGAGCCTCCATCCTTTGCACAGTCTGAGTAGATTGTCATGAACCCTGCTAACTTCCATGCCATTAAGGATGGGTATACAGTCAATGCACCATGCTCTTCATTTAGTTCTCTTTTGTGCAGCCTAGGTTAAGTATGTTTGTGTGTTCTCTCTTTCTCTCCCTCTCTCTCCCTCTCTCTCCCTCTCTCTCTCTCCCTCTCTCTCCCTCTCTCTCTCTCACACACACACACACACACACACAAACACTGCTTCTACCATGCTATGAGTTAAATTCTGCCCGTGTGTGAGTGCCTGCATATCTCACATTATTCTTAATGTGAGCTTCTAGCTCCTGCAGTGGAGAGAGTGGGTGTCAGAGCTCTCAGTTCCCTGAGCACTTCCCAAATATATGCAGCTGGAGTCAGAGCTGTTTGAAGGACGGTTGTCTGTCTCTGCCACAGTGCGGGCTGCAGACTTGTGTTTCTGATGAGGCAGCTACAGAACACGGAACTCGCTCATTTTCAAGCTAGATTTTCATTTTCTCTGGTTTCAATAGGATGCTGTGTGAAATACCTACTCAATATGTGACATTTCCCCAGCTTGCTTTAAAATGAGAAAGGTAGACTCCCAAAATGCCACCAATAGGGTTTCTAGGTGAGGCAGGCAGGAGGCATTCAGAAGCCTGGTGCCCATCTCCAGGGAGGCTCTGAGAGGTGGACAGAGAGGGCCATCAACAGCACCTGCAGGGGGAAGTACAGGTGCTCACCAGGGCCCAGGGGGTCAAGCCCAGGTTTCACGGAACTCTACAAACCACTCTAAGCAAACCTTAAATTCGTCACCCTCCATCAGTTCCTGAGACATACCTGCTCATTTCTGCCCAAGAAAGCGGGAACTCTAAATGGGAAAACAAGCAAAGCTGCATGGAGAATATCATGAGTCCTTGCAGGAGCACTGCTTCAGCTCCATGCATTCTAGGGCTCCTGGTCCTCCCTCCTGGGTGCCAGTAAACACCAGTTCTCCCCCTACCTGGGGCTCCTCCCAGGCATGGGTTAGGATTCTTCCCTCTCTTGGGCAGGAAGCTCAGAGCTCTCATTTAGTGCTCACTTGAAAAAGCCACTTCCACTCAAGGCTTCTGGCATACTGTCACCCACCACCATCTAGCAAATGATATTTGACTCAAAGAGAGAGAAACATACATTCCTCGCATCTGCTGGTTCACTTCCCAAACACCCACAGCAGCCAAGGCTGAAGCCAGGAGTCTGCAATTCAATCCAGGTCTCCCGGATGGGCAGCAAGGGAACCAACCAGCCAGCACTGCTGCCCCTCAGGGTCTGCATTAGCAGGACGTTGGAGCCAGAAGCTGAGGTGGGCATCTTAACTGATGTCTTAACCATTAGGCCAAACGACCGCCCCACTCGTCACCTTTTCAATGAGTCCACCATGACCACATCTCTTATTGTAACCTGAGTCAAACGCTCTAGGGAAATAAGCCAGCTGGATATCCACAATAAACATCACCAAAAATTACTTTAGTGGAAGGGGGCAATACTCAGATGCTGGGGGAGAGGGCAATCCTTCCAGGGAGCACACAGAAACTCAAAGCCAGAGGGGACCATCGTGTGCAGTGTCTCATTTTTCAGATGGAGCACGGGTGTCCAGAAAGGGAATGAGATTTGCCAAGGTCACCCCTCCTCCACCCCAGTCATTGGGCAAATGGACTGAAACAGAAGTGATCTGATTCCAATACGCTGCTCTTGCCCTCACAGCCACTGCACAGAGGTGTTCTGCCGTGGGGGCTCCGGCCACCTCTACGGATGCTGTCATAGCTACACTTCCTGTATCAAGCAAAATCAAGAAATGGGAAATTCATTTTCTCCCTTTTATGATGTCTGTCGACTGTTCCCAAAATCCCTGTTCATATCACAGTGGAATTCACCTTGCTTGTGAGAACGAACATTTAGGGACATGTAATGACATCATCAGACATCGCTGGAGGTGTGCCTGTCACAAACAAGCGTGGACCTCAGCATTTCCTAGGGACTGTGCAGGATGTAATTAAACACAGACAGAGCAGCCCGATGCCCCACAGCCATGTGCAAAATAGTGCTCATCCCAATTATCTTTTTTTTTTTTGACAGGCAGAGTGGACAATGAGAGACAGACAGAGAGAAAGGTCTTCCTTTGCCGTTGGTTCACCCCCCAACAGCCGCTGTGGCCAGCACGCTGCAGCCAGCACACCATGCTGATCCGAAGCCAGGAGCCAGGTGCCTCTCCTGGTCTCCCATGTGGGTGCAGGGCCCAAGGACTTGGGTCATCCTCCACTGCACTCCCAGGCCACAGCAGAGAGCTGGACTGGAAGAGGAGCAACCGGGACAGAACCTGATGCCCTGACCAGGACTAGAATCCGGTGTGCCAGCACCACAGGTGGAGGATTAGCCTATTGAGCCGCGGCGCCAGCTTGTCCCAATTAATCTTATGTCAAATTTCTTTCTTCCCACTCTGCCACAAGACTTTTTTGAGGGGGTGGGGAAGCAGATTCCTCTTGGGAATTTGTTGTTCTACTTGTTCTCAACTTGAAGTGACACTTCTTTGAGTAAAGAAGCCAAGGCTGCCGTGAGAATAGGAGACAGAGAGAGTGCACACCTGGTGACCAAGGACAAGGCCCGTGTACTCGCAATAACCAATGCAAGTCCCTGGCCAGGGTCCTTCCAGATTCCCCAACTCCCACATCTCCACGTATGAAGTTCAAAGACCTTGCCTGATCTACAAGGCCTTCCCTCACCTGTCCTGCCTATGTCTCCAGCCTCAGATCAGCACTTCCTGCTGTTCACTTGGCATTCCAAAGACAGTGCACGGTCCCACAGCTTTCTAATCACCCAGCCTCTGTTCTGCCCTTGGTCCTCTGTGCACTTGGCCTTTCTGTTCTCTACCTCTGACTTGCCTCCCCTGCCAGACAGGGACCTGAACTGTCTCCTCTTGGCCATGTGGCCTACCTTTCTTCTTCCTGCAGTATAATGTCATTCCAGTGGCTAAAAAGACCTGTTTCATTCCAGAGTACTTCAGTTTCCCTTCAAAGTTTGGGGGTCCCAGAAAATGTCCAAAGGGTTATTCCCCATGGGTCACAAACTGAAAGGTAGCTTTACAGTACTCTGCTTGTCTTTCCTTTTTTCTAAAGATTTACTTTTTAATTTATTTGAAAGGCAGAGTGATAGAGATGGAGAGAAACTGACAAAAACATCTTCTGTGTGATGGTCCACTCCCCAGATGGCTACAACAGCCATGTCTGGGCCAGGCTGAAGTCAGGCATCAGGAACTCCATCCAGGTCTCCCACATGGGTGGTAGAGGCCCAAGCATCTTGGCCAGCCTCTGCTGCCCTCCCAGGCACATTAGCAGGGAGCTGTATTGGAAGCAGAGCTGATGGGACTCAAACTGGCACTTGAATATGGGATGCAGTGCAGACCTAACCTGAATGGCTCTCTGGTTTTATTTTCTTTCTTTCTTTCTTTCTTTTCTTTAAAGATTTATTTATTTATTTGAGAGTCAGAGTTGAGAGAGAGTCTTCCATCCACTGGTTCACTCCCCAATTGGCTACAACAGCCAGAGCTGTGCCAATCTGAAGCCAGAGGCCAGGAGCTTCTTCCGGGTCTCCATGTGGGTGCAGGAGCCCAAGGACTTGGGCCATCTTCTACAGCTTTCCCAGGCCATTGCAGAGAGTTATATCAGAAGTGGAGCAGCTGGGACTCAAACCGGTGCCCATATGGGATGCCGGCACTATATGCGGCAGCTTTACCCACTATGCCACAGCTCTGGCTCTGGCTTTCTGGTTTTCAATTGCTGTGTGCTCCTTGTCCTGAGGGGTGACCAAGGTGGGAAGGGATTTAAACAAAGTCCAACTTCAACATCAGTAGTTGTTTCTTTTCCTAAACCACAGTCCAAAAAACACCTTTATTTCTCTGCCTCTCAGAAAACATTTTATGTTCATCAGCGTATGCTTCTCTCTTCTCCACTCTTGGATATCGGGAGTCTCCCTAAAGCCCTGAGGGTCAGCTGGTCCTGGCCACACCGGGGTGTGGCTGAAAGGAAGCACTCAGAGGTCTGGGCTTTTCTCTAAGTGTTGCTGATGAGTAGACCCAAGTGGGCAAGGTGCGGCCCAGACATCTCCATGGTCCAAGTCAAATTCCAAGGTTACGCTTTGTTGTTAGGATCAGAAAAGGAATCATCGGAAAAGTATTTCCTTAAAAATTCCTTGGCATAGCTCTTTATGCAATTATAGAAGCTGCTAGGGTTTGTTCAAAATCTTTAATCCACCCACGTTTCTCAGATGGTTTGACCAAGGCCAAGAGAGGCAAATTAACTATATCACGTTTCCTTATTAGGGCCAGACTCTGCTGCCTGGCCCCACCCACTGCCTCATCACACAGGGATCTGGCCTCATTCAATGCCTCCCAATTAAACACAAGCATGGAGTCTCTGCCCTTGCCATGAGCTCCAAGAACAGCTACACACCTCCCAGTGGCAGCACCACAGCAAATGCAACTCAGACAGGCCGCCTGACCCCAGCAGCAGTAAACTCTCCCCACATTCTCAGAGTGACAGTGGGACACACAGGGTGCCGTGCTGTCTGAAGGATATCACGCTCATGCCCTCTTCTTCCTCTGGTCCATCTCCTTGAGCACCACGACTCCACCATGGCCTGCGAGCACTTGTCTGAAAGCCAGAATGTTCTGCAGCATGAATGTCCAGCAGGGATAACTGTCAGAGGTTTTCATCTTTCAGCATGAGCTCCAGATAGACTTCCAGTGTGTGGAGCTATCTCCCTTCCTTAGGTGCTAGCAGCTCAATTTCTCTTCCCAGAGACCAAACTTCTGATTCTTTAGTCCAGAAATAGCAAAACTATGTAAGACCCCTGGAGTAGACCAGAACTTCAAGGCTCAGAATCATTGATTCCACAGAAATGGATCTGAACTAAGTGGAGCCACAGAGAAGACACTAGCATTGGGAGTTTGATAAGTGGCTGTGTCCCTATAGAGAAAAGGGCAGTTCTGTCCTAGGAAGCACCATCACTGTGCCATCCAGGCACAGATCAGTCTCTGTGTTCAAAGTACCTGGGCAGACATGGTTTACTCACTAAACCTAACAGCATTTAGCCAGAAGTAGCCATCGGCCCTGCAGTGGTAGGAGAAGCACAGATGCCTAACATTTTTGAATATTTGTGATAGGAATGGGTATTCTCATTTTAGCCTCAAGTTAATTTTATGTGGTACTACAATAGTGGAAGGCAGAATAACGCACACACACACGCCCAACATGTCTACAACCTAAGCCTGGGATCTGTGAATCTGTTAGTTTACATAACAAAAGGAATTTGCAGATGTGATTGCCTTCAATAGCTTGAGATGGCATTTGTCATGAACTATATGGGAGGAATGATGTCATCACAAAAGTCCTCAGAGGAAAGTAGTAGGGGCTGGCGCTGTGGCATAGCAGATGAAGCTGCCACCTGCAGTGCTGGCATCCCACATGGGCACCAGTTCGAGTCCCAGCTGCTCCACTTCCAATCCAGCTCTCTGCTGTGGCCTGCAGGAAAGCAGTGCAGGAGGACCAGAGTCCTTGGGCCCCTTTACCCATGTGGGAGACCTGGAGGAAGCTCCTGGCTCCTGGCTTTGGATCAGTGCAGCTCCAGCCATTGCAGCCATGGGGAGTGAACCAGTGGATGGAAGACCTGTACGTAGTAGAGGGAGAAGTGAAGATGTCAAGTTGATATGGCTGCTAAATTGAGTATTGGGGGGGTTCAGAAGACACAGAATGTGGGCAGCCTCTAGAAATTGTAAGCAAACTCATTCTGCACCAGAGCCCCAGAAGGTATACAGCCCTGTCTACCAGTTCTTAACCTACTGAGACCTGTTTGGGCTTCTGAGTTCCAGAACTTTAAGTAATAAATCTTTGTTGTTTTAAACCACCAAGTTTGGGATAATTTGTTACAATAACAATACAAAGCTAATACAAATATCATCACCCTCATCTTATAGATGAAGAGACTAAAGTACACAAAGGTGAAATAACTCATTCCAATTCATATACCCAAAGATGGTAGATCCAAAACTGTCTGAACCACAGTTTGACACCCAGAGCCAGGATTCTTAAATACTAAACTATACTGATAACTAATAATTAAATCCATGAAAGAGCTAAGGAACAAACTTTAAATACTTTCATAGAGGTTGTGGAGCTTTGAGTTGAGCTAAAAGATGATACATAAACAATGATAGAAATCCCACAAGGATCAACATGGGCAAAAATTCAATAATGTCCTTTTGTAAGAGAATTACTATGACATAAAATGATCAGTGATTGCTGCTGTGAATACAAAGTGGTACAGTTACTATGGAAAACATGTTGATAGTTCCTAAAATTGTCACACGTAATTACCACATGACCCAGAAAGTCCACTCCTGGGCATGTACTCACCAGGATTTTTTTAGGTATTGAAACAAATACTTGTACACTCACAATAGAAAAAGAAGGCAAAAATAGCCCAATGTCTATCAACAGATGAATAGACAATTTGAGATATACACATACAATGGAATACTATCCCACTGTAGAAAGGATTGAAGTACTAATACATGCAACAGTGACTGTGTAGAGGAACTTCAAATTGTTCAAGAAAGCAACCAGGCACAGAAAGTCACGTATTGTTCAGTTCTATTTATATGAAGTATAAATAGGCAAATCCGTAGAGATGGACACAGAGTCCTTTGTTTCCAAGGGCTACGGGAAGGGGCGGTGGGGAGTAACTGCTTCATGGACATGAGCTTTTATTTTGGGGGCTAGTAAGAATATTTTAGAAGCAGATAGAGGTAGAGGTTCACATTCTGAACATATTATATGTTACTAAATTTTCCCTTTACATTAGTTAATGTTACATTATGTGAATTTGATTTAAAATTTTTTAAAGGAAAAAATAATCATCAAAGAAGGCTTTCCAGAAGATGCAGAACTTTACCTAGGCCTTGAATGACAGCTGAGAATAGGCAGGGAGCAAGAGACAAAGTAGAGAATGAGTTCCCTATAACCCCACACAGAAGGCTGTATGGCATATCTAGAAGTTCCTACACAGTCAGCTCCAGGCTCACCTCACTTTACCTCCTCCATAAACTCCACCCAACACCCAGTGACTCCGCAGGAATTAGCAAAGACACTCTGCACATTTGCAGATGGTTTTATATAAAGTGTGTGAAAAAGAATACTTAGTGAAGAGAAATGTGCTAATATCAGAAAATCTGGGGCAAGTTCCAAATGACTCAGAGAGCCACACGGCACCTCCAATTAGTCTACGGAGGGCTTGCAGTCAGAAGATCTGGCTGCTTGTGCAGCAGGTGGCCCAATCAAGTTCCTGGAGGCACTCACAGCTCTGCCTTGCAGCAGCCCACCTACCAGAACCTGCCTGGTCCTCCCCCATTAGCCTCTAGGACCCCACCAAAGGTATAGGTCAGGGGTCCCAGCAAAGCTGCAGGGACCTGGAGGGGGTTACCCCAGATTCTTTCTGAGTCACCACCCACTCACACAGCCTCAGGGGCAAAGGAAATGTCAGTGGGACTCAGAGCTGCCGTAGAGCAGGGATGGATGCCAATACAAGTAAGACTCACTGTCATGACCAGCTCCTCAAGGCATGGAACAGAGAGGCAGCTCTGAGAACTGCAAGATCAACCCATGTCTCAACCCAGTTCTCTGCCTCTGAGCTCCAAACCTTTCCGTGGGAACCTCCTCTAGCTACCTTCAGGCACATTAGGGTCATCTGGCTCCCCACCAGCTGAGTCAGCTATCAGAGTTGGGTAGAAGGCAGGTGGGGAGGAGGAATGGGACATGCCGTATTCTGTATCACATTGCTTTCAACACTATGGAGAGAGCTGCTTCTGAATGTGAAGTGCTAGCATCCTTCAAGGAGGCAAGCATGTGACGGATAGTCTTGGCCTGAAACCTGTCAAGGCTGGGGACAAAGCCACCACTCACCTGTGTCCCTCCTTCCTCATGCAGGAACAGGGATGCTGGTGACATTGTCCACCTCTTCACAGAAAGGTATCACCCCATGCCCGGAGAGCTCTCCTCTGGAAACCATCCACCCTCCTTGTTCCCTACTCTCAAAGGATGAAGGTGTGTCACAGACAGCCTCATAACCTTTTCCCAGGTGTGCCCTTCATCTAGCACCAGGCCATCTGTTCACCCAGAGTGGAGATCTTGGTTTATTCATCCTGAAGGCTCTCATTGAACCTGCCACAGGACCTATACATATACACACTGGGCAATCAAATGTTGGCCAATTATATTCTTGCACCTGGGTTACCTAAAATGAAGTCCTGTATGATCTCAAGATTTGTGAAGACATGTATTAAAATTGTTAATATTTGCTACATGCCTACTGTGTGCCAAGCAGAGTGCTGGGTGATTTATATTCACTTTGTCCAAACTTTACAACTACCCTACAGAGCAAGTGGTCTGCCCACCTCCACATTCTCAGTTCATTCTCCTCCAAGCCAAGTGGTGCTCACTCTTACCCTATACCCTTCCACCAAAACTGCTTTTTCTGCTATTGCCTATACCTTCGATACTCTATCTGACCACAATGACCCCATTGACCACATCTCCTTCAAATAATCTTCTCTCCCTTCACTTGGCATCAAGCTGTTTTCCTCCAAACTCCCAATTCTTCTGGTTACTATTCCAGCCTCCATAAGAGTTAAGGTGGAAAGGTCTGGAGCAAAATTATTGAGTTCATGCCAGGGTTCTTCCTTCTACTAACTATGACTTGAGCAAATTATTCAGTCTCACATAACCTAATGTGTTTCACAGGGGTGTTATAAAACTCAAGGAAAAAAATTCCTGTGCACAATTAATAGAAAATCTGGTACATTATAAGACTTCAACAAATGCTAGTTCCTTCTACAGTGACTATTTCTGCAATAATCCATTATTATTACACCATCTCCAAATTTTGAAGTTCCACAGAGTTGTTCCGGTCCTTTTCTCATCTCACTCTCGCCTAAGGCAACCTCATTCATCTCCTTGACTTTCAATGTCATCTATATGTTGGCATCTCCAAATTCATATCTCCGACCCAGATCTCACGGAAGCTCCAGACTCATTTATCCAATAGCCTCCCTGACACATCCATTTGGACGCCTCATAGCCATCTTAACTGACATGTCTAAAACGGAACATTCCTCTTCAACTTGCCCCTCCTCTGTCTTCTTTATCCCAGACAATGACACATCATCTACTGGGGACTTAAGTGAGAAACCCTACATCCTGGACACATCTCTTTCTCTCACCTCCCACACTGAATTCATTAGCAGAAGCTTCCAATTTCACCTCCAAGATACATCTTCACTCCATTCCCTTTTCTACTTTTCAATTGCCATCGCATAGTCTAAGTTGCAGGTGTCCCTGTTTTAACTCTATGGATACCACATTCCTTCTTCTCACATACAACAACAAAGAAGGGTTGTTGTTTGGATGTTGCTCAATGTAAGTCAAATGGTAGAGGCAATCTCTGCTTATGGCACTCCAATTGCTTCCCATTGTCCATGAGAAAAATCAAATTCTTCAGAGTGGTCCTCAAGGCTCTTCAATATCTGGTCCCTTGCACCTCTCCAGCCTCACCTGGGAATTTTCTTCCTGGCTGACTAGTCTTCTTTCTCTGGGACTGCCTTCCTCCCCTTCCTGTATCATGGCTTCCTTCTGCAGGGCAGGCTTCTCTCTCTCTGTCTCCTGCTCTTAACCCTTCTGTGCCCTGGACCACATTGTTAACCTGTTACAGTCTGCAAAACCCTGCTTTGAGCATTTCAAATGTAAAATGAAGTTGCATGGGATTACAAAGGAAACCAATTCTATCAAAATAAGCTACATTTGTGATGCACTACTCTGGTTTGGGATGTTGAGAGTGAGGGGGGCTGTGCACGTCACTGGTGGGAAGACTACCAGACAGTATAGAGATCTCGGGGCAGTTTTAATGTGGCCCTAAAATTACCCCCAAATTCAAAATCTATTGAAAAAATACATTCATGATACAGATATAACATCCTTTACCATGTGTTTATTAATAAGATCCAGCAATAGGGTCTAGTAGCTACTGTATTTGCAGTGAACATGATAGGAAAATAGCTGTGATTTCTATTAACAACATAGTCAGAGGCACTGCCAACACTCTTGAGAGATACAGTTGAATTCCTCTGTGGTTTAGAGCCTTGTTCTTTCTCCCTTTGTTCTCCACTGAGTGGTTCCTACTCATATGTCAAGCCTAAAATGGCCTTCTCTAATCCACCAAGCTAAGTGAGCACCCCCTCTTGTTCTGTAACCCTTTCTCTGTGACCTCTGTTACATCTGAAAATTTGTTTCAAGTTCTTATGGCATATGCATTTGTTTGCAAGATTAGGATATTTCTCTGGCACTACACTGAAAGATGTGTGATGACTGGAAACATGCCTACCCTGTTCAGTGCCTGTGACATAGCTGGGAGTGGTTCAATGAAGGAATGAGTGATGGAGTGAATTTGCCCAGAACTGGTAAGCAATGGAGCATGGCTATACTACACCCATCTGTCTACTCCAGAGGTTTTGTTCTTTGTTGTGTCACATTGAAAGAAGGGTGTTTAAGAGACCATGCCTTCTCACACATGTCCCTTCTTGTACTATCTTTGAGTGATCTTGCTATTTAATTGAAAAGTTGTCTAGTAACTTTCTTTAACTTGGCCTTCAGAAAGGCCATCTTTACCAAAAGTGCATCTGTTTACAATGATAGCTTTCATTGAAAACCAATGGAGAAAAACTGGTTTCAGATCATTATTACTTTAGTTTATTGAAATGTTAAGTGATTTCAGATCTATTTAGGGTCTAAGAAATAGAAAAATCTGACCATAGTGATAACAATGGTAAGCATTTGTTGAGTGTTCTAAGCACTTTCCACACATTAGTTAATTCAATCTTTTTTGTTTTGTTTTGTTTTGTTTGGACAGGCAGAGTTAGTGAGAGAGAGAGAAAGGTCTTCCTTCCGTTGGTTCACCCCCCAAATGGCCGCTACAGCTGGTGCCCTGCACCAATCCGAAGCCAGGAGCCAGGTGCTTCCTACTGGTCTCCCATGCGGGTGCAGAGCCCAAGCACTTGGGCCATCTTCCACTGCCTTTCCAGGCCATAGCAGAGAGCTGGACTGGAAGAGGAGCAACTGGGACAGAACCGGTGCCCCAACCAGGACTAGAACCTGGGGTACCAGCACTGTAGCCTAGTGAGCCACGGCGCTGGCCAGTTAACTCAATCTTTACCATACCCCTACTTCATGGTTTAGGAACGTGGGGCACAGAGAGATCATGAATCTATGCAGAAAGCCACATCCTATCTCCCCTCCACTCACACATGGAATAACTTAAACCTTTCTCCATCCGCTCCAAGAGCCTGGGAATCAATAACAATTTGATAACTACAAATCATTTATACAAATAGATTTTTAAAGGGATGATGCCTCAATCCATTCATATCAACTAATACACTGCATAGGATTAGTCACTCATCAGACCAACTAGTCTTCCACCTTAGAAATGAAAAAGCAATGATGAAATGTTCAGTGTTCAGGACTCAAAACCTGGGGGCAAGGGTCATCACATTAGAAAGCCCAGAGCAACAGGCAGGGGAGAGGAGGAGTTAGTGATGAAAGGACAAAAGAGCTCAGTGACGTGGACAGAGTCAGGACCGCATCTGGCAAAGTTTGAAGAGTCAATCAAAAGTATATTTAGATCTGAATGCATGCCCTATAGAATGGTGCACAAAGTCCAGGCTAATGATTCACAGCCTGGGATTTGGGTGTAGATGTGGGACAGGGTTGTCTATCAGTGAGGTGTAGGTCATTGGGACTGCACCTTAGCATAGACAATTGCACACCTAAAGAGGGTATTTGGGGACACAACTGCCAGCCAAGGCAGCTTCACTCCAAGTGCCTGGGCTTAATTGCAGCTGTGAATAAGGCATGCCAGGTGTTCAGACCCTTCACCAACTGGGAGTTGTTGCTGACCCTGCCCTCTACCCTGGCTTGCTCCACTTCCCAGGCTGGAATTAGCAGCCCTATATCTCACAGAGAAAGTCAATGGTTGCCCTGCCCCTGGACAAACAAGCCAAGCAGGCCTCTAGGAATCAGAGCCTTGGTTATTTCACTGATTCAAGCAAGGGACTGCCTTGAAAGCTTAGAACCCAATGCAGGGGACAGACCACGATGGGACATAACTCTGAGTCTGTCTCCCCAGTGCCCAGGACACCACCTCCTCTATGCCTCAGCCCCAGCTTCAATCGGCTCTGATTGTCCTTCCATCCTAAAGAACGTTTTCTCAGTCAGCTGGATTTGGAGCCGAATCCCCTGACCTCTAAGGACAGCAACTGCTGAATGCTAAGTCCCAAAAGCAAAAGGAGCAAAGATCCCTTCAGATTCATGGAAGATGCTCAGGACATGACTGGCCCCACCCAGATACCACAAGCCCCTCTATTCTGGTGATGGAGGGTGGGCATTGTCTAGAAAGAGCTGAGACCAAGGGAGCCAGTGGAACACACAGGAAAACCAAGGGGACAGGGATCCCAGCCTCTTTCAGGAGACATTGAATTCACAGAGAGCCTTGTCCAACCCCTTCCTAGGACAGCAGGATTTGGTTTGCACAGCAAGTACTCAAAGTACTCACCCGTTTTTTTTTTTTTTCCATGAAACTCTTATGAGGACCATTTGAAAAATAAATTGTAAGAAGAAACCCCCTTTTCTACTGGGAAAACATTGTATTGGAAAGAAATTTCTCACCAAAGCAACACTAAATAAGAGAAAGGGCACAGGGGACCTGAGTTCTAACCTACAAAAAACCACCACCAGTGTCATATGGAAAGGCTCACTCATTGAGGATTTGTGAGGGCACCTGTAAAAGGAATATCCCAGCTGGCTCCACCCCATGGGAATACTGAGGCAAGGGTGAGACGGAGCAACCAGCGCAAAAGCCAGAGAGCTCCGACACACACACAGCTGGCACCTTCAGAGAGCTCGGTGCCAGGCCGAAGAGCAGCCACCTGGGAGGAAACAGCAGCATGCAAATGAGTCCGAAGCTCAACCCTGGCCTGCAGGAATGGCTCCAGAGGGGCGAGTCCCCCACAGGTGGGCTCCTGTGTCCAGCTGACCTCCAGCCACAAAGTGCTCTCCCCACACAGCCTGCATTTGTCCTCTCCTAATTTGGGGCCATTTCTCCTTGTTGTTCCTACACTGATGACTAAAATTAATCCCTGGCATTTCCCAACAGCTAAATCATCATAATCAAACGCCGCAGCTGCCAGATCTGCTGACTCAAACCCCCTATGTATTCATATGATATTTGCCGGGTAATTACAGAATAGAGGTAATTATATTCATGACTCCATTACTTTCATAATTCCAGAGACCCAGAAATCACTAAAAAAAAAAAAAATTCAGAGCCCAGAGAGGAAATTCCTTCAATCGCAGCCCTAGCCCACCTCTTACCCCGTGTGCCTCTCCACGTCATTCTTCCCTCCTCTTCTCAATCCCTTCGCACCTGACAGCAGCAGCTCCCAAGATCCTCAGTGAAGGGAAGACAGGGGAGGGTGAGACACCTGGGAGGAAGGGGCACCTTTGGTTGCTTAGGACAACAAAGTTCTAGGTTTTCTGATCCAAAAAGGGGGGAGGAGGGGCAACACCAGTTATTGTACAAGTTAAGCTTAAGTTTCCATGAGTTCTGAGGGAGCTCTACACAGTGAGGATTCCCTTCATGTCACAGCCAATTTGTCAGGCACCTGTCATGTGTTCATTCAAGGATCCAGGTCCTCTGTCTCTGGCCCTGTCTGCTCAAAGTCCTCACTGCTATCTCCAATCAGCTGACAGAGGAAGAAGGACTTGTTAAGGCCCTTGGTCCAGAGACAACACTCACCAATTCTACTTTCTCATTCCTACTGACAACAACTCCTTGCAGTGCCCACCTGAGTGCCAGGGCACTGATGGATGGAACCCTTGCTGGACAGCCACCCCAGCATCAGCCCTGGCAAGGGACACACATCTTTGGGGGTCATCTGGTCACTTCTGTCAACAGGGCAAGGCCAACAGGGTGATGCCTCCATGAGCATCCCAGGGTGTTTATGAAATGATGGACAGCCATATGCTGTGTACTGTGCAGTACAAACTAAAGCAGAAAAACAAAATATCCTAAAGAGACAAGGACACTCACTGTCCCTCTTCCCATGACTTTGCCACTTACAAAGCCCCCATCACAGCAGTATACAAATGAAATCCTTGAGTCACTCCTGAGCAGTGTATTTAGACTCCTTTGCCTCATATCTCCTACTCCCCTACCCTGCCTTTGGTTTGTGCAACAGTTTGACAGTGCTACTTCAATGTCCACATTGGAAGCCCTCCTTAGAGATCCACCGTCTCCCCATGGCCCACACTTTGTGCCCCATCTGTCTGTCTCTGCAGTTTAGTCCCCAGAGGCATCCATAGTAGGGAGCACTTATATGTGTTGCAATGGTAAGTGACGCCAGCAAGGACTCTGGTCACACTGAGCCTGGGGAAACTGGAAAAGGAGGCTTGTCAAGAGGGCAAAACTCAGGAGTCAGGATACACTCAAGAGCTACCCCTGGGGACGCTTGGCCCGGGGCTGGTAGCAGCAAAGGAGATCTCATAGCAGTGACATTCCAGAACATGACAGGGTGATTGGGTCCCTAGCCTCTGAGCACTGCAGAATCACAGGAGGGACCCTGCAGCTTCTGGCAGACCTGGAAGGCTTAACTGGGGACTGAGATGGAGTTGGAGGCCACCAGCCAATGTCCCAGGAGGACACAGGAGCAGAGGAAACCTGGCAGCAGGAAGAAGTGAGGACCGGCAATGAGGATAAGTCCAAGGGAAGCTTACACAGGGTCCACGAGCTGCATCCCATCTGTCAGAAGGGCCTGTGAGACAGACTTCACTGCCCACTGCCCAGCAGATGGGTGGTCCCCACCCCACTCACACATGGGGAATACACAAAGGCATTCTCTCCAGTTTTTAAAACTCCAACCGGATGGCTGTCCTACATTTCCCATTCTGAATTTTCCACTTCAGCAGTTTTCTTTTTTGTTTGTTCCAGAAAAGGGATAGAATTAAGTTTTATTGTGCTTTTTACACTTGAAAACCTTTACAACAAAAAAAAAAAATACAGCTTTTCCCCAGAACCATTTTTGTGGCTGATCAAGGCAACCGATGAGTGGGGACACAAGGGACAGCCTTCCAGCATGACAGTCAGGGGCCCTGGGTGAACGAGTCCTCTCTCAGGGAAAGTGAGGAAGGCAGGTCACAACTTCCAGGCCATGAATAAGAATTTTCCAATTAACAAGCCATCCTCCAAGGCATGATTTGCCCTTGTCAACTTTCTCATCTAGGAAACCCTGGGGATTTCCCAACACTGGTAGAGAAAGCTTTTGTGTGTGTGTGTGTCTGTGTATGTGCATATTAGATTTATTTAAATGCAATGTTTAGAAGCATATACCAATAAGCAACAATAAAGAACAGATGTGAAGGTTTTTTTAAAGAAACTCATCTTTAACTAGAAAGGAATGGACTTTTGGAGCTTCATCCTTTGTGTCCTGCTCATTTCTCAAACTATGTCCCATCTGTCCAGAACCTGATGCTCCTACAACCCAACTGTGCAGAGCACACTTGAGAAAAGAAAGACCCTCCACAGGCAGCTGAGCATCCAGGTGAGAGGTACCCTTGTCCACTGCACTCACAAGGAAGCCTCTCCCTCTCTCATTACACCTGCACTTTAGTCATTGGTGAGCTGGGTTCTTAGTCCATAGCATTCCAAGGGCAGCTCACTGCACAGGAAGTGGGGGACTACATGGCTGGCTGGGAATACTGGCAGCAAGGAGAGGTGAGAAGGCAAGAAATCTAAAACCAGGCAACAAAGCTCTGAAACCACAGCAGGCTGAGTTGTTAATGCCTGAGCAAACACCCTGAGACATTGCAGGAGCCTGGGATGGCCTTGGAGGAGAGGCCCAACTCAAAGAGACAGAGGAGCGCATTCCAGTCCAGCAACATTTTGAAACAAGCAGCTGGTTATGCTCCAGGCAAGAGCAGAGGAGCACAAGACTGAAGGCCATGTGTAGAAGGCAGGCGAAGCTGGTCCTGGGAGGTGTGAACAGGAGACAACCTGATAAGGGGCTAGGTGCAGAAGAGGATCATAGAGGCCTCACAGTCACCAGGAAACCAGGGAAAACAGGTACACCAGGACCGAGCTCATGCCAGCTCGGAATGACAAAGCAGCAAGGGCTGTAAGACATCAACACCCACTTCCTGTTTCTCATACAGTAACTCTGAGACCCGGATTGGGGGTGGCTGCCTGTGATAGTAACAGCTCCATGTTCTGCCCAGCGGCCAGCATGACAGCTAGAGCTGGCCCTCAGACCCCTGGCCTCCCAGCCCAAGCACCTCCCCTGCACACAGCGCTGCCTCCCAGTCCCTCCCTGCCCCCATCCTGTGAGGCTTCCAGCAACTGGCCCTGGCCTGTGTTGGGGTCAGCAGGATCTCCCATTACCCTCAGCTCACCTGGGGAGCTGGCCTCCACCATTTAGCCTCGACTGAAGCAGGCAGTGGGGCGCCTGCCCGGCTGGGGAGTGGGAAAGCTTCCTTAATCATGCTCGCAGAGCACTCTGAGATGCAGAGATGAAAGACGGCTGAGCAGAGCAAAGTACAGCCATTACAATCTCCATCTTCCTAATTGAGGAAAATGAGGTTATTTCCAAATCCTCTGTGATGCGATGGGAAATGTACTTGATAGGCCCACGCTTATGGCGGCTGCCCCTCCCACAGCGACACGGGGCTGAGCCAGCGATGTGCTGTGTGTGTGTATGCATGGCACCCAGGTTAGAGCCCCAGCACCTGGACGTCCTGCTCCGGCTGCCCAGGGGTCACTCCAGATGCTTCAGCCCCAAGAAGGGCGGCCTTGACAAAACATCAAAGTTGAGCACCTTCCTGCAGATGGAAGTCCTCCTCCTCGGCACTGAGTAATTGGAACAAAACGACCCAGGTAGTCTTGCTGTAACATCAAAGCTGCATATAACAACCTCAGAGATGAATTCAAGAGTGAATACATTCACAGCCACTGCTCAAGTTTGAAGTATGCCGCAATTTTTTTTTCAGCTTCAGAACCAAGCAAGAAGAAAAAGAAAAATCACCAGCCACAGCTTTCTTTATTAACCAACTGCCTCTCCTTTCAGACTGCCATGAGAGGTGTGGGTTCACAGCCTTTAAGTAATAAGAAGTCAGTCTAGGGACAATAGTGGGAAAGGGAGCAACCAAGAATAGGACTGGGGGTCAGAGGAGGGCTCCCCAAGGAAAAACACCATGAGTCACATTTCTGCCCAAATGCAAACCCTGGCTCATCCACAGGCCCCTGGCGCCCAGTGAGACTCCGTGAGACACAGACTGGCACGGATCAAAACATCTGTGATGGGTACACCACCAGGGTCAGGGTGCAGGGCTGGCCATCCACTGCCACCTCCAGGGAATGGCATCCCCTCGCAGGCCAGAAGGCAGAAGTGTGTACACGTCTGTGAACAGCACAGCTACCAGAGAGAGGGATCCAGAATTGGTTAACAAAGCTAACAGACAGGCCCCTCACTGCTGGACAGCTGAAGTCCTAGGACTTTACGGGAGCAAGTCACAGGCTCCCAGGTCTAGGAGGGACCCAGAGGCCAGAGCCAAGGGGACCCTGGGAGAGGATTGCCACATACCCTGTGGCCAGTGTCTGTAATATGACAACATCCTTTGGAGCATGCTGAAGGCAGAGCTCCGGACATTTCACTCCTCAGTGCTGCCCCACACAATCCCTGCTGCTCTGCTCCCTGCCCCAGCAGGGCTTTTCAGCCCCACTCCCTTTTCCTCTCAGTTTAACCAAACTCCCTGGGTCTTCTATTCCCTAGTCCCTATATCCCAATGTGCCCTGATATCTGCATATATATTGCTAGCCTTTGCTATAGCTACCATGCTGTAGAATTACACATCCAGTTAATGACAATTTATTCAACCCATTTCGCAGTTGAGAAAACAAAGAGACTAAAGGTATAACTACTCTCCTCAGTGAAATCAGTGAGGTCAGATCTAGGGGCACAGCATTGCCATAGTAACCGGTATGTGCACCCTTCAAAAATCAAGAAAACTTGAGAGACATTATCAGCCTCACACCATGAAGCAACATTGTTGAAATGCTGAGACCATATGGCAGGGCTGCACTTCAGCCACTTCTTAAAACTCTTATTCTTCCCCCACATACCTATGGCCCAGTGGCACCTGGCTCCTCTTGTGGGTTGAATGATGTCCCTCAAAAAGACATTGAAGTTCTAATCCCCCGTGAATGTGACCTAATTTGGAAGCAGGGTCTTTTCAAATGATTGCGTTAAAATGAGACCATTAGGGTGAAACTCCAATCCAACCAGTGTATTTAAAACAGGGAGGCCGGCGCCGTGGCTCTACAGGCTAATCCTCTGCCTTGCGGCGCTGGCACACCGGGTTCTATGGGATAGAATCCGGGGCACCAGATTCTGTCCCGGTTGCCCCTCTTCCAGGCCAGCTCTCTGCTATGGCCCAGGAGTGCAGTGGAGGATGGCTCAAGTCCTTGGGCCCTGCACATGCATGGGAGATCAGGATAAGCACCTGGCTCCTGGCTTCGGATCAGCGCAGTGCGCCGGCCACGGTGGCCATTAGAGGGTGAACCAATGGCAAAGGAAGACCTTTCTCTCTGTCTCTCTCACTGTCCACTTTGCTTGTCAAAAAAAAAAAAAGGGAGAAACTGAGGCACAAAGGCATTCATAGGTGGACACCATGCGATGACGAAGTCAGAGATCAGGGTGATGCATCCCCAAGCCAAGGCGCTCCGAAGACATCAGCAGCCACCAGGAGCTGAAGAAGGGCTGTGGGAATGCTTCTGCCCACAGCCCGAGGAAGGAACCAGCTAAGTCACTGGCACCTGCATCACAGGCTCTGGGCCCACAAAACTCACACAGTGAATGTCTGCTGCCTTGCCAGTGAGCAGCCCATTCTGGGGTCTTTTGTGCAACAAAGAAATACACCCCCTTGTATTCACTTCAACCTCAGTCCAAAGCAACAGACCTCCCCCAGGACTCCAGCACAGGGCAGCATCAGAGAAGTGACAACACCCCTCCAACTTACCTCCTGTGCACTGAAAATGGGTAAGGTTGAGCTGGTTGCTGGAGAGGTTCACATCCAGGTCCTGTCCACACTATGTGCTCCCCTGCATTGGCTCATGTGCTTTCTTTCTCCCTCCACCAAACATGGAGCCAGGGACCAGTGGAACAAAAAGGCCTGGGGCTCACTTGGGACAGAAAGAGCCCCCTTGCTACTTGGCCTCCTCTGTCAGTGGGGTAAGCAGCCACCAAAGCAGATACAACAGTGTCCTGGGAAGGCTCAAATGCTAAATCCCATACCTCACAACATACCTCCATCCCATACCCCACAACATACCCTGCTTGTCCCATGCCTACCTCATCAGTGGGCTGCCAAGGTAGATGCCCACTCCCCAGAGCAAGCAGCCTTTGACAGCAATACCTGATGTTGGGGAACCCTGGAGGGCACAGACCTCCTCGTCCCTCTTTTCTTCGAGGGCTTCCAAGAGCATTTCTTGATGCCCTGGAAATTCGCAAATTTGCACCCACTGTGTTCATAGGAAGTCACTGCTGCTTTTAATCACTACTTTGCCAAATCCATGGCCAAACTCAGAGGGTGTGTGGAAGTGCCTGACTCTGCCTCTGCCTCTGTTGCCTTCTGTTCCGGTTCAGGTATCTTCACCAAGCAAAACCGATGCCCTTGACATCCTGACAGCTCCGAATGAGGCCAAGGCTATCAGTGAGCAATAAAGCAGCAGTCAAGACAGGAATGGGACAGTCTGCATAGATACAGATGTCTAACTCACCATCCTTCTGCGGCTCACTCTGCCTCCCCACCCTACCCCTGGGTCCTTCTGCTTGCCATCCAAGTTCCTCCGAGGTGAGGAAGGAGGCTGGCAAGTTCAAAGAGTGAGGAAGCAAGTGTCCCATTGGACAAAAACTGATGGCTCAGGAAGCAACAAGGCTGAATAACATCTACAAGAGCCCCTGTCATGTCACAATTTTGACTTGGATGCTCGATTTTAGAGTTTGTTTAATGTTGTGCTTATTGTGAATAGCATAGCCTTATTGATATGATTTTGTGCCGCTGTTCATTTTCCAATGAAGAGGTGATTTCTTACACGCTTGCAGTTAAGTATGCTTGCATCCCATCTCAGCCCGAGCTGACTTTCCTGCTGATACGCAGCTGATTGTATGCTATGCTCAACAATGCAATTTGATGCATTTTTTTTCTTTCTGTCAGCCCCTGCCCCTACACATGGGGCATCAGCACTCATACAGGAATGCAGCGAATTTAATGCAGGGGTAGAAGGGGAAGAAGCTCCTCCAACAACTGAAGCACCTGGAGATTTGTCAGACTCTCCAGGGCACTCTGAGCCTCTCCAGGTCACCTCTGAAGCACACTGGATTTAGGAGGGATTAAGAGAAACTTGAAAATCTCCAAGAATGCAAGGAAACAATTAATGACTTGGAAAATAGGACTCTTTGAGGTTGGTTAAGAATGCGGTCATAAAACAAAAGACAAGAACACTATAAGGGACCTTTGAATCTAGAATGAAATTTGCCACATCTGTGGTTTTTTTTTTCCACCTTTTTGTTATTAAAGCAACTGCTGCTTCCCTCTCAGTCTCCTTCCCCTGGATTGCTACTCAAGGCCCCCACTCCTACCTGTGCCTACTTAGTGTTCATCAGCTCAGAAATCAATGTCTTTTATAGTGTTTCAGTGGTTCTACACTATGCAGATGAACTATTCAGTGGAACATGACCAGGTAACCAAATAATGGCCAACTGTCCACCCACTTATCTGCATAACACCACCAAAGCATCCTGCTCTATGTGGTGACATCTACATTTTCCCCATCACAATCAAGTTTTATTTACCACTGCTTTCTCCACACTCTATAATATATTTCATATCTGTCCCCCGACTGATTGCCTCTACTAAGCAGACCCTTCCTTCCCCCCTAGTCATACAAATATCTTTGTTCTGTAAGGATTAGCTCAAGACTCTTAACTCTCTGTGTATCTGGTTCTCTTCCCTCCTCTTAGTGCCTGGAACCAGTTATGCACCATGCCCCCAAAGCATTTAGACTTGTGTGCAATACCTTCTTGTAGAAAGACTTTAGACTGGGGCCAATGCTGTGGCACAGCACATAAAGCTGCTGCCTGCAGTGTCAGCATCCCATATGGGTACCGATTTGAGTCCCGACTGCTCCACTTCCGATCCAGTTCTCTGCTATGGCCTGGGAAAGCAGTGGAAGATTGCCCAAGTCCTTGGGCCCTTGCACCCACATGGGAGACCTGGAAGAAGCTTCTGGCTCCTGGCTTCAGATCAGCACAGCTCTGACTATTGCAGCTAATTGGGGAGTGAACCATCACATGGAAGAATTCTCTCTCTCTCTCTCTCTCTCTCTCTCTCTCTTTCTCTCTGCCTCTCCTTCTCTGTGTAACTCTGACTTCAAATAAATAAATCTTTTTTTAAAAAAAAGTTTATGTGTTGAGCACATGGCTAAGATTCAATAAATATTTACCAATGTGAAGGATTATAGCCAATCACTCCATATTGAGTTTGAGAATAGAGTTGGGGGAATTAAAATAGGATTCTTGTGGGTGAAACATGGAACACTTCTAATGCTTCCCCACTGGCTCTAGGTCCACTCCATCATACCTGTCCAGCGTTTTGGCAGACATCCTAAGAGTCCCAAGAAGTAATACAAATATACAAGTGAGTGCTGCAGAAACTATGTCTGCTAACATGCTAAGCTCTTGTGCAGATGCTAGGAGTATACCCACCATCCAGAGCTCATTCCCACCAACATACCATGGCTCACCTTAGCTGGTTCGGCTGGAGAGGCAGACTTGTCTCTGTTCTTTCTCAATCATGCATCTCTCAGAGTTGTCTATATTATCGCACTTCCCCACCTGGAGCCCTGACCATGTCTATCTCCTTATCATAGGTCATCAGCCCTGGATACATGGGCCTCCACCCTAGTGGCTGATGGAACTGGCCCAGGTTGAGCCCAAACATTAGTATTTCTGAGAAGCTTCGTTTGTTTCTAAAGTGCAACCATAGGAAAGAACTACTGCACAATACCCTTCCCCTACTGCCACAGCCTGGGCAGAGGAGGTCCTCTATGATCCTTCCCTTGGCTCGACAAAGATAGGCTTACCACAGGCTTGTGAGCAACTCTGAGGAATGATAAAACAGGGGTGATGAGACTCAAATGAGATATGATATGACTGCACAAAAATCCAGGAGCATTATTGAGCTCTCTCCAGTGTTGAGGTTGACCAAACCCCTCTGAAAGAGAGTCCCCCTCCAGTCCCGTTTTTTACTCGCCTCATACTCTACTCAGATCTTTCCAGCACTTCATCCAACCTACTCATTTCATAGGGCAATACTTGAGACACTGTTCTTTACTTATCAGAATTATGCTACCTGGAAAACCCCCACTGGCGCTTTCAGGAGATCAGCCCAGGATTGTGCACTTCACTTCACATTCATTTCATTTCAAAGTCCTGCATCAAGACGTAGCAGCAGCTTTGGCCAAATCATCAAGCATTTTTCTCAGACCACCCTGCAAATCCTTCATACACTGTAACACCAAACAGCTGCATGTCTTCTCTCCTGCTTCCAGACCATGCCTCGGGGTCCACCAATGCATCCTAAATGCTTTGTCAAACAAAATCATGTGCCCCCGAGGGCCACCTGTATGCACCCAGAGACCCTGAGAACAGTGGTTTAGCAACCCTGGCTGCATACCCAAACTAGTTAGGAGGGCTTTGAAAAATGACTTGTGTCTGGATCTTAACCCAGGTCAATTGAGAAATTCTGGAGATGGAGCACAGGAATGGTTGAGAACCACACTCGCAGAAGCTTTGAAAGTAAAATATTTCCCTCCCTTGCAGCAGAAGTTCTATTACAGGGCACCTGTCCTTCTGTTCTCCATGGGCAGCATGGGGAAATATTTGAAGGTTGTTTTGTTTTTTGGTTTTTTTGTCTGCTCTCCCCTATATTGAACAAACCTTTGGAGGCAGAGTAGGAAGGAGACATATTCATACTCTGTTACACAAAGAGGAGTAAGGTATACCCTGTGACAGGCTCACATACATCCTCCCAGGTCTGCATGCTGGAGTCCCAACTCCCAGTGCCTTTGAACATGACTGTACTTGGAGATACAGTCTTTCAAGATGTGATTAAGATTAAGTAGAGTCATTGGGTGGGCCATGATCCTTATAAACCTTAGGTGTCTTTATCAGAAGAGGCCGTTAGGACACAGACACACACAAAGACAGGCTGTGTAAAGGTAGTCCCAAGACAGCCATCTGCAAGCCAGCAACAGGGGTCTCAGAAGAAACCAGCTCTTCCAATACCTTGATCTTGCACTTGCAGCCTTCAGAACTGGGAGATACTAAATTTCTACTGCATCAGCTACTAGCCTTGCAAACAACAGTGAGCCTTCATCTTCAAGAAGCTAGCAGCGAGAGCTTGAGATACTCCCCATCCCCACTCCCACCCCAAGTAGACCCCCATGAGTTAATGACAAGAGGCTGGCTCAGGACAGTTGTGGGAACTTCCTTCCAGAGCTCGGAGCACACAGGTATCTGTTTCTGTCAGGAACACTTAGCTGGAGTTTCACTAGAGCCACACAGTAAAAGCAACGAGACCTCTGCTTCTAAGAGCCCCAGGTCACTCACATCCCCAGGGGCCTGGGAACGCTAACTCTGTCCCCACATGGGCTTCCGGTTCCCTCAGAGGCCCCGGCTGTCTCTGGACCTTGATGTGAGGCAGGGCTGCGTGCACTGCCTGCCAGAGCCGCCCCTCTCACTCGCCGGAGTCGGTTTCCCATTCAGACGGAATTCAGAAGCTCCCTGTGTGGGGTGGGACATGCATGAATGCTCGCAGAGGAGCGTCTTTGTCCCGGAGCCTGAAGCGGGGACAAAGAGAACGTCTTCACCTGTGAATTAGCTTGATTTTTCCAGCTGCTGCTGCCGCCACTAACTCCTCCATCAGAAGGGCCTGCCTCTACACACACGGCATCTCTGAAAGCTGGAGCAACTTCCCCCAGCTAATAGCAGGTTTAAAAAAAAAAATTTTTTTTTTTTGGCCACAAAATGTCCTTTTAGCAGGTAACGTGAAAAATGCCCTTCCCAAGAACTGAGTTGTCAGTGTAAACATCTAAATGGACCATTATTAGAACCATAAAAAAGGCTACTTTTAACATGTAATTGAACCATTCTTCATGCTTAAATACACTGTTAAAATTGTGTCAATAGCTAGGTTAGAAACCCAGGCTAAAAGGCAAGTGTTTTATCTGCAGGCTCCATTTTATAGGCTGGTAAGATGAGATCACATTGATCTCTACAGCTTTCAAAGGAAATAGAAAGTTTCCCAGGTACCTCCACGCCATTCAAGCTTTCCACTTAGATTGACCAAAATTAGCTAATGGAAAAGCCGCTCTAACAACATCATCCCACAAATGCTTGCTCCAAGCAGGAAGGAGAGATGATCGCAAGTCTCCCTCACCCTGATGTGGGTCCATTTCCATTTCCTTCCCTAATCCTAATGCTCATAGTTCTGTTTATTATCAACCAGTTTATAGATCTCTAGTTAATATTTGCTCAGGGCTTATGTTGATTTCTCAATACATGCAATTTTCTGGTTTCATCTTTATCTTAAAGGATTAGATTGGATCGAGCTGCCTTGTAGTAATTTAGTTTTTATCTTATGCCTTACAGTTTTATGTTCTTGTAATAGCACTTGCTTTTCCTTTTTTATTTAATTAAATATATCTTATTTCACAACTACAGCATTTTTGTTTCGAGTTTATTTATTTAACAGCTGGCAGGGTGCTGGTGTTTTGTAGAGGGAACCACGCTGGGTATTTTTAGACATTCAAAAGTTGGGGAACGCACCAGCTGAGCAGAGGGAAGAGAAATCTGAACTTGGGAGATGAATACTTGGAGATTAAACTTGGATTGCTTTGGTTGCATGACGGAGCTCCATATATTAAGTCCTTAAAACAAAAACAGAAACAGACAACCAAAAAAAGTGTATTTAGAAGTATGTTCAAGAATGAAGCTGTAAAACTCCATCTTCACTCTTGCAGGGAACAGCTGGCTCTGTTCATTGGCTCAGCCAGTACAAAAATACCAAGTATTGCTAATGCCTCAGGAAAGTGCATTCACATTATCTGCAGAAGGCTCTACAGATGTGTGAGGCTCTCCAGCTGTCTGCGCCCAGCTCCATTCAGCAGCCCTGTGGGCCCAGAACACGAATCAATACGAGCTGTGTAGAGTAGTACGGTAGCCTCTGGCCAAAGGATATGACTTTGCTCCAAGAAGGACTAAAATGCCAGTGATGGGATCCGATAGTACACAGCTGGAGTCCACAGGCCTCCTCACACCGTGCTGACCTCACCAGGCTGCTTCCACGCTTGAAACAACAGCCACGGGCATCGCAAAATCGTGAGGCAGGAGTGGGTCAAGAAAGGCACCTAGGAAGCAAAACGTATTGAGGTGCTCCTACTTGGGGTCAAGCGAAGTTTGCACAAACCCGAAATAGGGGGCTCCCTAAATTTCACACGCTAGTCACTCTGCTTAACTCACCCTAGCACTAATCCTGTTTTTTTCCCCTGCAAATATTCCTAATACAGGCTACTCTCAGACAGGGCCCAGCGAGGAGGCAGGCATAGGTTCTTATTGCACCTGTACCTGGAAACACTTGGAACTGTCAGCCAAACAACTTTTCTCCATCTTGACCAGAAAGTTGCTGCTCCATGCTCTGCTCTGAGAAAAAAAGCATCCCAGGGAGAAAGACCTCAGAAAAGTCCCCAGCCTTTCTCACTCACCCAGCCGAGTCATCAAATCTTGCTAGCTCTTCTGCGTTAGCTCTCCTCCTTTTCCGAGCCACAGATCCTGCTTTGAATCAGGCTGGCACCCCTTACAGCTGTTTCCTAAACAGCACCATGCCTCCAGGCCTCCTCACCATGATACCCTGCACAGAACTGGTTTCCAAAGCTTGGTCCCTTAGCATCAACATCACCTGGATGCTTGATAACAATGTCATTTCTCAGGCCTCTTTCCCATAACCATCGCACTCAGAAACTCTGGAAACTGGATTCAGCAATCACATTTCAACAGCCTTCCAGGTACTCCTGATGCTCAGCAAAGCTTGCAAACCACTGCTCTACCATACACAGATTCTACTGAACTCCATACCACACTGTAGCTTAAAAATCCTTCATTGTGCCCCTTAAGATGACGGTCAAATTCACTCGCCTGACTCTGCAGATGCTTTGCAATATGGCTATCCCCACTCTACATCTCAAGTCACATCATGCCTACCCCATACCTGAGCTCCAACCAAGGGGCATCTCTAGATTAATCCCCAGAAAGGGTCAATTTCTTTCCCAACTACCTCCTGTTTGCCAGGAACAACTCCCGGCAATTCAAAACCACATTATTCTGATGAAAGTATGACCATAGCACTGGGGAGTGGGTTAACCACAATGCAGGAACAATAGATAAAGTTGAGAGTGGAAAGGCAATAATAGACGCACTGGGTCTGATCACTGCCAGCCATACTACTGATTGATTTCCCTTCGATGTTTCATTGAAAACTCACCTGAAAAACCTAGGAAGGACTGATGTAAACAAGGAAGCCAGCGTATCCCAGTCACAAAGCAAACGTGATGAGAACCTTCCAGGCATACAAAGAATAGGAATAGATCCTGGCTTTGGTTCAGCTCAGCTCAGGCTGTTGTAAGCCTTCAGGAAGGGGGTGGGAGTTGGTAGTAGGGGGTAGGGGGAGGTAGGCCAGAGAAGACCGAGCCAACAGATGAATGATCTCTCTCAGTGTCTCTCTTTCTCTCTACCCCTCCTATTCAAACAAAAATAAATAATAAATTCAATTTTTACAAAAAGACAAAAGTGGACGAAGTTTGATGCTAACTCTTGCTACGCTAAGCCAGCCCAGAGTCCAGTGCTTCTTTGGGTGCCCCGCTGGGATCCTGGAGCCCAACAATCAGCCCAGGTCCATCCTATGATTTCATTAATGCCTTTTCTCTCTTTGCTGATTGCTGTTGAAGAAAGATACAAGGGCCAGATCATTTTTGCATCATTTTTGCTGAGTCAGAGTAAGCAGAACCAGTTATAGAGCCATTGAAAGGACATGGGAGGCCTCAGGGCCCAGGAGTAAGCACAGTGCTAGATGCTGTGAGTCCAGGTCTGCCAGCCACACTTGACTCAGACAACAGCCAGCCCCAGTGCACTGCCAGTCCCTAGCCTGGACTTCACTTGTCTGACTTTATGCATAATGAGGCCACTGATTCAATCTCTCTAAGGACTGTGCATTATTCGGCTTTTCATTACTACAATGAAATACCCAAGGCAACTCTCTTTCTAAAGATAAAAAATGCCATTTAACTCACAGCTTGAGAGGTTCAAGATCAAGATTGGGTGCCATTGGTTTGGCTTCAGGTAAATGTGTGCAGAGGATCACATGGTGAGTCAGGAAGCAGAGAGAGCAACTGAGCCCAACTTAGGGTTTTGTAATCAACCTTTTCATGAGCACTACCTTCCAAGGACGTGGCCCCAGTGACCTAAGAACCTCCACCAGGTCCACGTACATCACAATTAGATTAAGTTTCCATTCTCTTAGTACAGTTAACTTATGACGTTGGGGTTTAAATGCCTGCATGAGTTCAAGGACCAAACTATATATTCCAACTATCAGCACACTGGTCAAGTCAACCACTCTGTCCCTGGCACAAGGAAGAGATCACCTGTAGTTTCAGCCACTGCCCAGAAGCTACCATTAAACCATTCTTTGTATCCCCAACTCTGCCAGGTGCCACCATCCTTGTGTGCTGGAGCCAAGCATCAACTCTTGGGGCAGTGCGGGGAGGCGCAGCTTTTGAATTTTTCTCTTGGAGTCTGAGGTTTCCAAGGGTGTTCTGTCTTTCAGATTTATTTCAGCAAGTTGCTGTTAATTGTGTTTTCAATTAGTTATGTTTAAAACATCTTGAGATTTGTGCAACTGAAATTGCAGTGCATTAATAATTATTAAACAGAGGTTCTAATCCATTATTTATTGAATAAATTTTTAATACTAATGCAGAATCCATTGTCACTGCCACCATGAGTTTGGCCATTAAGGAAAAAGCTGACGAAAGGAAAATGAAACTCCAGGATTCTTAAATGAAGGCCTGTGGAGCAGAGCTTCCTGGAGGAAGGATTGGCAGCTGTTTCTCTTTTATGTCTGTTTAATCAAGGCTTTGTTGCCTAGAGAGAGAGAGAAGGAGTTCCCACATAGTAGGTACTCAGTAAATGTTTGCACAAGCAGTAAATGCATGCATGGGTAAATAAATGAATTTAAGAGGAATTAGGCTAGGAGAGATCCGTTAAGATCTAAGCTCCTTTTTATTTTAACCACTAACAAACACTTAGAAAGCATTCAGCTAGGTACTGAAGTGACTGGGATGGATAAGACAGTAATCCCTTCCCTCTCAGCCTGACAGATCTTCATAATGCACATTCAAATATAATTACACTAAAGTGTAGTAATCCAAGAGGGCATAGGTGAGGGGGTGACCCTGGCTACAGTCATAGGAGAAAGCTCCAGTAAAGGGATGACGTCAGGTCCCAGAGACGAGTTTGACCAGATGTAGGAATGAGAAGAGGATAATACAGCCAGTGTATTGATGTGCATATGCAAAGGCAGCAAGGTACAAATGGGGACATGTTCAAAATCATATGCAGTTTTGCAGGAAATGAAGAAGTGAGGCTGGAATGTAGAATGGGCCCAATAAAGTAAGAACTTTGCAAATCATAATCAATTTGGTTTTCATCCTATAGTCAAATCCACAACATGGCTATTAAGCAAGGAACTGATGGCTGCATTTTTGTTTCAGGGCAAGCAAACGATTCATGTTCTCCTGAATAACATAAGCATTGTGGAGAGAACTCTGGGCTGCAGTTGCAGCAATGAAGAAGAGCAGGGATTGGATGACTGAGCATCTGAAGGATGAGACAGACACCATCTCTAGGTTGAAGGTGAGGGAGGAGTCAGAGACGTCCTCCTCATGTTCTGGCTATCAGGGTTTCAAGGAAGGAGGGTTAAGTTGAATACGTGGGCAGGGGTGGCAGATGTGAAGAAAATACTCGGAAATAATAGCTTTGAGGTATCTATGGGCTATCCAAGTGATATGTCCATTAAATGCTTAGATGCACAGGTGTGGAGATCAGCAAAAGATCTGGGTCTGTTTCAGATGAAGAGTCTTTCACACAGGGTGCTTTTCAAAGCATTCATTCGGAATGTACTATGCCCAACATTTGGTTAAATAAATGTTTTGCAATGGAGAGTCATTAAAAATGATTTCCCATAAATTCTTAAAAACACACTCTAATTAAATGTAGGAAAGTCTAACGTCTTTTTTTAGGGCAGAGGAAGAGATACAATGGGAAATAAAGTAGCAGAAGGAACAAAAGGGACATTTGGAAACAGTGCCAGTCTTGGACTCAATCCAAAACTAATGGATCAATCAGCATTACAAAGCACCATCTCCAAAGTACCACCACCTTTCAGAATCCAGAGATGCAAGCAATGACATCATGCAATCCCCTCTCAGATTCATCAAAATCCCTCAGAAGCTTTGAGCCTTAGCTTCAACCCATCTACAACACCCTCTTTTCCAAAGTCTTCTCAACACGGCAGACAAGAGAGAGTCTACTCATCTGAGCACCTTTAGCCCTGCCAACCTCTGATTCTCTTTAGTTTCTGAGCATGGTGGCTTGGAAATCTTAACTTTTCCTGCTCAACCATACATCTCCACACATTAAACCTGTGCAGTTTGGGCTTCTGGAAGGCCACAGCCTACCCCCATCTACATTCAAACATTCTGCCATGGCCCAGAAAAAGGTTGAGCATATAACATTTTGTCAGTAACTGCTGGTTCCCCAGGAGCACAATCAGCCCAGGAGGCCTCTACTCTGCCACCCCTGTCCTATTTCCAGTGTGGCTCAGCTTGATCAAGCACAGAGATGAGCACACATTAGGTACTCAGTGAAGACCTCAATAAAATGGTGCATTGCATCCAAGTCTTTCTTCCTCAGTCAAGAAAGTTCTGGGATTCAGAAAGTTCTGAACCATCTTTCCAATACCAGCAGGACTCTGAGCCCTTGACCCATGGACCTTTGCCAGTGGGAGATAAGAGATGCAGGAGGAGGTAGGTAACCCTCAGTCTTCCCTCTCAGAGACGCTCCTGTAAATATGTTGGAATCTCTCAGAACATACATCCAAAGGACACACAACACAATCTGTGCCAGGGAAGGTACAAATAGGCTTGATGATGTCAATGCACAGGAATTAGTGGAGCCCCCCACCCCCACCCCAGTTGAGCAGTATTGAGGCCAGCAGACTCTGAAGTGAGGTCTGCAGGAATGGGTAGAAGCAGGGCATGGAGTGGGTGCCCCTGGGTTGTGGAGCAGTAATAAGTGAACCAAGTTGGTAAATCTACTTCATCCTTCCAGAAGAAATTCGCCGCACCCTGTCTTCTCCCATTTTGGGTTCATCTGCTTGTTGTCCTGTCTACTCCCTAGATATAAACTCCTTAAGCCTGGGAATCTGAAATGCCCATCTTTGTATTCTCCATAGTAACATAGGGCTTGGCACATAGATTCAAGTGCTGTAGAATAAACAAATAAAAGAACTTTTATTTTTTCTTTTTTACAGGCTGTATTTCTTTTAGAAACTATTTACTAAAAAATAGGATTTTATAAATGAGTTTCAACTTCTAATCCGCCATCAGGCTTGCAAGAATATACAAACTAATGCAGTATAATATACTACTAAATACTGTTTGTTGGCTTTCTAAATGCATTCTACATACCCAAGGACAACAGAAAGAGCAGAGACAAGCAAGCACAAACTTGAAGGTCATTATATGACTGTACTGTTTTAAATTGTGTCTGCTATTTGGGTCAGTATCTTTCAGGGGGGAATAAGGATCCATTAATAATCCTTGAATTTTAGGAAAACTCTTTTCAAAGGAAAATATTGTGCTTTGTGAACATTCTGGGTCCTTGGAGAAAGCAAAGCCGCAGCCAGCCCACTCAGGAAGAATTGGGTTGGGACCAGAAAATCAAAATGAGAATGAACTTAGCACTGGTGTTGTTATTACTGATTATCAGGAAGAATATTTAGACAATTTTTATGGGAAACAGGGAAGAAGCCATGATGGTCTTCATAAAATTATACCAGTCAATGAATTACAGGACTGGAAAACTTTTTCTTTAGCTGTTGAGTGTAGTAGCTAACACCTCACTGCTGAGAGGCACATCAGTGTCGTACTTGACATATAAATCCAATGACTTTTTAAATAATGACAATAAAAACAGCAAAACAAGAAATCATCTTAAATATTATATGACTGAATGTGTTTTACCCAACACTCTCTCTCACAAGTGTCAGTACTATTGTGCCTTCTCCAAGTGAGAAGGTGAGGGTCCACCAGTTAACCAGTGTTAGATGTTGGGTTCCAACACATACCTTCTGACTTCCAACTCTGTGATGTTTGTCCTCCATGTGGCTTGGAGCACTTTCTGATGGAAAATCCTCTGTAGATCTGAGAGCTTAGAAGACTGGAGTCCCAACTCATCACAAAGAAAACCAGAGCTACCAGAGCACTTGGATCTCATCCATCCAATCTGTACTTGAATACCATAATTAGCATTTTGACACATTCACTTTTTCCAGGCATGGATTCATGGTAGAACTGGCCTGACTTACATGGCAGAGAAGTGGGTTGGGGTGGTGCTCAGTCTGGAACAAGACTACCTGATGGCCCCATCAGAAGGTGCCTCATAGTTAGAATTCAAGAATCAGTGAACATATTTCACTGCAGAGGGCAATGTCAATGGCTTGTCCTTAGATTGCATCTCCAGCTGTGTGACTCCTGCTCTTCTGGCTTGGCTACATCAGGATATTCACTATGAAGTGGGAATGAAAATACTAATTACATCGGTGTTGTTGTGAGTGTGAACTTGTGCTTATTAACGCAGCCCACCCTGAGCTGGGAAGACAGCCTGAAGATCATCCTGTCCCTAGCCCTTCCCTCCGTGAACACCAAAGACTGTTTGTGTGTGAGAGAAGGCAGATGCCCCTCCAGAACTCAAGGCCCTCTCAGCCTTACAACAAAGGTCCAGCCAAGGTTCTGTTCAACCCAGGGATAATTCCCCAGTATGGACGCTCAGTCTGGAACAGGGCTCCTGTTTGTGCTAACTGCATTTGTGTGTTGCTGTACTTCTAACTAGATCCATGCCACCCTATGGAGACAATGAAAGTGTGCCCCCAACAAAAGCCATCTCTTTTCCCTTGACTGTGCTAAACTTCCTCATTTCTCTTCTCCTCTGCAGTTAGTAATGCAAGTCTGCTTGTAGCTAAATGATCCAGTTAACACAGCCTCGATAGCTGACCATCTTGTGCTTGCTTACGAGTGGCCATTGCAACACAGTATCTGTTATACATTGCATCATTTTCCACTCTGTTCGTGTTTTTTTATGTTTCTAGGCCAGGAACTCAAGAGGCATAGTAGGTCTGTATTCCCAAGGAGAGTCAGGATCGCCTTGAGTCTGACCTCACATGTCAAATGGTCCTTTTCCCCCGAGGCCTGGATGGATGAGGAATAGGTTTATCTTGTTTATTAAGGGAGCAATGCTTTGTCTTTTAGAGAAACACACTGAAATATTTATAGATGAAATGATATGATTTATGGGATTTCCTTCAAAATCATATGGGGAGGGGAGGCATGGATGGTGTGTGGATGGGGCCAGTGTGGCTGGGGGCAATGGCCATCAGGACGGGACAATGAGTATGAGGGTAAATGCCCAGTAAAAGTGATTCCATCTGCCTTGGTGTATGCACAAAATCCTCCATAATCAAAAGCCTCTTTTTAAATGGCATGGTTTAAAAACTGAAAGACTGAAGTGAGCAATCCTAAACAAGCATATTTCTAAATAAATAAAATCCTAAAGCTTGGTGGGTGGTACTTCTCTAAGTTGGACTGTGTTTTATCATTATTTAACCAGGGCTTTACTCCCAGTCTTAATCAGAGAACTTCCTTGTTAATTGATCCTAAATCTTGATTTCTAAAACAGTCCCTTCAGGACAGCCTCAACACAGCAAGCCAGGCTAGCTTCCCATGTCTCTCTGGCATGCTGTCCACAGCTTTCTCCATCTTAGCCATGAGCAGATTATCCATTCTCATCCAGTTGCTCTGTACATCCATGCTCAGGTCGAGGCATAAAAGGAGAAAGGCCTCAATCACAGTCGTGTTTGTGACCTCAATGCCCTCAAGAGAATGTTCTAATTGACTGGGGGGGGAAAAAAAGCACATAAGAATCTTCTCCATTGACTCACACCCCACACCCACACCCATCTATACACCACTGCCAGGACCCAGGGGTAAACCTGCTGTACCTCTGCTTACCAGCACTCACCCCATACCAAATCACAGGTCTCTCCCAAGAGGAAGGAGCCTTCTTGCAATTCTAGTATGGCAAATCCTATTCTGTTAAATCCCCACAAAGGCCTCACCACCATGTTCACCATGCTGGCTGGCTGCTCAGTCCCGCTGGATCCCTCTGCCTACATCTTGATATCTTGCTGTTATTGTACTCCAGCTTTCCAGCTTTAATCTAGCCCATGCCTCTCCAACATCTTTAGTCTAGCCCATGCCTCTCCAACAATGATTAGCTTCTTTAAATTGATGTATATACAAAGTCATTGGGATTTGCCCCAGAGAAATGCACACGTGTATGCCTGCAAACTATGTCTCCCCCAAAGACCCTGCCTGGTTTCTTTCTATTTACGATTAGCACCAGCACTGATAACCCCTCAGCCCAACCACTCGACACGCCATTCCCTGATGTCATTCCCAGCACTGTCAGCTGGCACCGCTAAGGACAACTTCACGTCACTTCTTTATTATTTATCTTCTTGTCATGCTGTAGGTGAGAAACGACTCTCACAAAGTGTTCAGTGGAGGAAATCACTAGCCAGTGCCCAGTGTATTTCAAACCCAGAGTAGAACAAGGCTAGAAAAGGAATATTCTAGGAACAGAGAAAGCAAAACAGGTGGCTTCACCCTCCACGAATGAATTTGCACCCCTGGTATATCTTGTTTCCTCCTCGCCCATTGTGTGTTACCCACTACCTGGCTAATTGCTTGAAGGGTCAAATGGAAAAGCCAGAACAGAAATTAGAGCTGGAATTGGGTATGAAATAATTGTTGGGGACATGAGATGCCCCTGCCTTTGTCGTAGCTCATCCAGGAAAGACAGGTCTCCTGTCCACCACAGCACTTAAGTGTGTCATGTTTCATAACACTGCATGGGAGACATTGGCACACCCCACTTCCTGAACAGGAAACAGCTTGCTAACACCTCTGCCAAACATTTGTCACATGGCATTCTACCTCCACCTAGCAAGGCGGCAGATAAACAGGGAGAAACGTGGCTGATCACTGGGTCTCCCCGTTCAGCCTCCAAGATTCAGCCCACTCTAACTTAGCAATAGTCTTCATCTTGGAGTCCCACTAATGCCAAACCTTTAGCGCTTAAGCCTGGATATCAGTGATCAAGGACAATTAAACTCCAAGTAATTCTAGATTTCTATCCAACAGGTGGGGATATGCTGTTGCTGGTCCTACAATATGCTCAAGCAACCACCACGCCCATTGAAGCCCCTCATCCTCACCAAAGAAGTCAGTCCACTAATCTCAAGCTAAGCCATACTCCCATACCTCTATCACTTTTGCATACTATCAACCTCATTTACAGTGCTCACTGCCTTCTGAACAATCACAACTAGTTCAGTCTGTCAGTCTGGGGGAACATTTGAGCAACACACTGGGTAAGACTTAAAGAAAGAGAAAAGAATATTATTATAAGAAAGAGTCAGCCAGTACCTGGGATGTGGCTCAAAAGACCAATCCTCTACTGCTAAGAGAGCCTGACCTTGTGACCGAGGTTGGAATTCATCCCTCTAATTTTGTAAAGATGTGGAAACTAAAATTCAAAAAAGCAGATTTAGGGGCCGTATTGTGGCGCAGCAGGTTAAGCCACCACCTGCAATGCTGGCACTCCCTATGAGCACCAGTTCAAATCTTGGCTGCTCTTCTTCCAATGTAGCTCCCTGCTGAAATGCCTGGGAAAGCACTAGAAGATGGTCCAAGTACATGGCTCCTACCACCCATGATGGAGATGCAGATAGAGCTCCAGGCTCCAGGCTTCAATCTGGTCCTGCCCTGACCATTGCAGCCATTTGGGAAAAGAACAGCAAATAGAGATAAAAGATTTCTTTCTCTCTCTCTCTCTCTCTCTCTCTCTCTCTCTCTCTCTCTCTCTCCTTCCATCCCTCCTTCTCCCTTTCCCTCTCTCCCTCTCCCTCTCCCTCTTTCTCTGTAATTCTGTCTTTCAAATAAATACATTTTTAAAGATATGATTTATTTATTTATTTATTTGAGGGGTTGGGGGGAGAGAGAAAGAAAACTCCTGTCTGCTGGTTCATTTCCCAGGTATCCACAAAGGCTGGGGTGTGACTGAGGCAGAGCTGAAGCTCAGAATTAGGAACTCAATTCAGATCTTCCACATGGACGGCAGGTCCCAAATACTTGAGCCATCAGGACTGCCTCCAAATGTGTACATTAGAAGGAAGGTGGAGGGGTGAACATTAGGACATAGCAGGTTAAGGTGCTACTCGGTAGCCTGATCACATATCAGTGTTCCTGGGATGGAGTTCTGCCTCTGCTTCCTATCTAATTTTCCACTAATGTATGTGTTGGGAGGCAGCAGATGATGCTTCCAGTATCTGGGTACCTGCCACCCATGTGGGAAGTCCATATGGAGTTCCTGGCTCCTGGCTTCAGCCTTGCCCAGCTCCAGCTATTGCAGGCATTTGAAGACTAAACCAGAAAATAGAAATGTTCTTTTCTCTCTCCTGTCCCTTTCCTCCTGCCTCTCTCTCCCTCTTCCATTCTGCCTTTGAAATCAGTAAATAAATAAGGCTTTAAAAGAGAGGGAAGCTGGAGAAAACAGTCCAGAATCAAGCACAGGTATTCTGACATAAGACGCAGGAAATTTAATCACCAGTCTAAACACCCACTTCAATCATTTTATAGTTTTAAAAACACATCTCAGCTAAGGGCCTGAAACACAAGAAGCATTCAATAAATATTTAGTTATTTCATTAAAAAACAACACAGTCAGAAAAACACAGAAGACCTTATCTTTCTCTCATCTCTTCTCTAAGGGTCTCAACTTCTAAATGTAAGCTATGATCACTATGGGATTCTTTTATCACAATGACTGTCTGAAGCCAAGAAAGAGCTGACTTATTTCTGAAAATGTCAGAATTATGGAATGTTCAGAGTATACCCCAGAAGGGGCTTTCCTGTTCTCAACCCTGCTGGCTGGATCCTGTTCACACCCAGAGGCTTGCACGGTCACTCCTTAAATTGATGATTCTCAGCTCCTAGTAGAGAACTTCTCCCATAGTAGCACCCAGCCTACTACAAGCACAAATTTGCTGCATGTCCCCCAATCCAGTGAAGGTGGCCTGCCTGACCACAACTATTGTGTTCAGAGACGAAAATCAGAGGCTAACTCTCATGTGTGCAATTCTAAACTGGAGATGATGAAGATGGGTCCTCAAGTCGCTGAAATCATTAAGTTGGGGTTGATTCTATGTGAACCCCAGCCCCACCAAGGCTTTCCACTGTGGTACTGAAGGCTGGCTCCAAAGATGGGAAAACGGGGTGTTTCTGATGTTCAGGCTGTGGGTCACTCTTCACTTGTGTGTCTCAGCAAGACAGCCAGAGCTGACCATCAACAACTGCACACTGTTTTTACTTTCCTCAAGGAACACTTCTGTGGTGTTACTGGATCCTGTGACAGCTCTGTGGGGAGGGCGGGGCGGGGTTTAGTATGCTCCCTGCCTACCAGGCAATCCTGCATCATTTGGCATCACCAGCATGTCGTCTGCGGTCAGATGGGGTCCAAATCCCAGTGTCGCCTCCAGCTTCCCCTGATGGTGACTGCTCTGCCACTCACTGCTCCTGACCCCCTGCAAACTGAGAGATCAGGAAAACCTGCCTCTGTCTCTCTCTGCTTTTCCCTTTTCACCGTCCTCCACAACTCACCCTTCCTGCAGCCTGGGGAACATAGGCTGCTCTTGGGAAACTGATGCTCATAGCAAGTACCCCACTCTCACACACAGCATGAGCTTTTCCTTTGCTTAAAGTCTTACAAGCCCTGTAAAAGAATTCATTTTCCATGTGTGTTGAATGGTTTTTCATCATATTAATTCTTAAACATCTTATATGGCTTTTTGGTTGATAATGCAAATGGCATCTCATATTCCAGTATATCTTCCATTTCCTTACTTCTGATACAGAAGTACATTATATATTTTGTGTCTATCTTACTTCTGGAAATATAACTGGACTATATTATTGGTTGCATAGGGTTTTTTTGTACTTCATTTGTTTTTCAGGGGAGAATAAATAGTCTTTCTTGGACTCACATCAAAAGTCCATGAATTTTGAGAACCTCTGCCTATTTGTCAGTTTCCTTCTCCATGTCCCTTTTGGTCTGTTTCCATAATCTCATAACCTGTGTTTTCTTAGCCTTCTTCCTCTTCTCCTCAAGGGAGGCTATCACCACCTGGCTCTCCTATCCAACCTCTGGAGCCAGGTGGCCCAGGTAGGGAAACTTTCTCAATGGCTTCAGACAAAGAACCTTGAGGGCAGCAGAGACCATCATCCACTTTTTCCTGTCATTCACCAGCAAGACCCATCAAACACCTGGAGGCAGGCCAGGGAAGCTTGGCCTCGCCTGGTCCCAGCAGGCAGCATGTCTGGGGCAGAGGAATGCAGGCCCGCTCAGTGGGGCTCATGAGGGGAGCCAGGGCAGGCCTTGGATGGCAATGTATGCAGAGTCATCTACTGGTCAGGAAACTTGAAGATGAGTGGGAGAGGTCTTCATCACTGGCCACCACAGCTCCATGATTCTGATAGTTCTAAGGACATGGTAGTTGTTTGGGATCTTCCTTTATAATCAACGTGCATGTTTGTGTGTGCATGCACTACTCTTAAAGGGAGTGAGTGTAAAGGGAGACAAATATATGTGTGCTGCAGGTTTTTAGTAAAAGAGTTTCATCAAATGGAAGAAGCTGGCTTTCCAAGAGAGTGGCTATCATAAACACGAGTTGAATTTTATCAGTTTTTATTCTTGCCTTTATTAATGTACTAACATGTTTTCTCTTCTGTTTAACAATGCAGTAAATCACATTGGTAGATTTTCTGATGCAAATTTACAAGTGAATTAGCAGGGTCCCAGGACACCTGCTTCCAGTGAGGACACTAGGATTGAATAGTTTGTGGGCAGACCAATACTCTTTCAGAACAGCTGGGAAATTCAGAAAGAAATACCAAAAGAAAAATCCATTTAGAACATAAAGGGCCAAAATTCCTGCATGCAGGGAGACAGAGAAAAGGTATGTTGGACCTATTTCCACCAGGAGAAATAGCCAATTCTTGGCACACATACCTGGCAGAGAACCCCTGATAAGGAGTAGAGGAAGCCACAAAGGCTTTGGCAATCTCATGGGACTGGATGGGAAAAAAAAGAAAGAAAGGTTCAAAGTAAATGGACTGAAATAAATAAAAGGAGAGTAATGTCCTCTATGTCAGACAGCAATACCTACTATAAGCTATAGCAATTAGGAGGGTGTAGTATGACACAGGGGTAGACAAATAGAACAACAGAACCAAGTAGTCTAGAAGCAGCGCTATGCATATGCATCATGAGGCTTAGGACAAAATTGCCCCTGAAATGCAGGAATTGTGCTGTATACATCCATATGAGAAACAGCAAACCTTAAACACCACCTCAGACTGTATGCAATGAAAAAATTCCAGATGGATTATAGCTCTAGATAGGAATGGAAAAGCCATAATATTCCTAGGAGAAAGTAGGAGAATATTTTTATGACCTTGAAATAGACAAAGTATTTTAAAAGCAGGACATTAAAGGTACTAACTCTGAAGACAAAAGATTGATGTTTGACTAAATTAGAATTAACAACTTCTGTTCATCACCAGATACCTTTAAAAGAGTGAAAAGGCTACCCATACTTTGGGAAGAGGTTTTAATCCAAATAACTGACAAAGGATTCATATAGAGAGGCATAAAGATGTCTCTGAATCATAAGATGAAGACACACACCTCGTAAAAGTGTGAAAGATAACTTAGCAATCACTTCGCCAAAGAAGAGATCCATATGGCCAACTGGCACACGACAAGACCACCTGGGAAAGGCAAAGTAAGAGCACCATCAACACCGCTCCTCAGCCATCAGAGTGGAGGAGGAGGACAGGAGAGAAAACCAAATCATGCAAAGGTTGTGGAGTAACTTCAACACGCCCACACTGCTGGAGGGTACACCAAAAGATACAACCTCTTTGAAAAACTATTTAGCAGAATCTACTAACACTGAACAATGGCATACACTGTGACTCAGAAATCACACTCCTACCTAGATACATATCCAAAAGCAATATATGTGTAGGTTCACATACACATATGTAAAAGAATGTTCAGAGAAGCAGCATAACAATGACAACCTGGAAATAACTCCAGTATTCATAGATGACTGGATGGGGAAACAAATCACTGCTCCTTTACAACAGGAAATGAAATGACTGTTGCCATGTGCATCAGGTGGGTGCACCTTCCACACCTAACTCCAGGAAATGTTCTCACCCCTGGTGTCCTCCAGGTGAAGGGACTCTCACTGTAGACTTTCAACTCCCTCATCTGCTCCCTTTTTCACTTGGTTACTTTCTAGAGGAAGCTGCAAACTCTTAATTCACAGAAGGTGTCACTAGTGAGGTGCCCCTTAAGAAGAGCTCTCACTAGTGGAATTTGCCTTTCAACAGGGAAAACTCCCTCCATCCCACAGGCATGATCCTCTAAGGCTTTATCGCTAAGTCAGCTGAGTAGATAGTAAGCCAGAAAGGTGGAGAATCTTCCAGAAGAGTAACTAAGGCTGCTTCACATGTTTGTGAGGCTGCTAGAGCCAGACACCCTGGCTAAAAAAATTTCTAACATGTCCACAAATCTGAGGAAGCACACTTTCTCAGTAAGCACAGCTGCTCTCCATTTGGTTAATGATAGCCCATCTCAAATTTGGTGTATGCAAACAGAAGAGCCAGCAGGCCCAGCTCCGCATAGCTTGCCTACAGAGGCCTCTGCACTGCAGGCTGCCACATGATCTCTGGTAGAAACACAATAGTCTATGCTGCATCAAGGCTGGACTGTGCCAGGTGAGTTCCAGGTACAGATACTGGCTTATACTATGGTCCGGAAGCATCTGGTAGCAGACAAGATAGTGAAAGGATCCTAGAAAGATACCAAGGGTTGTGCCAGTAGCACAAAGCAGGAGTAGAAAAAAAAAATAAGTACAGTTGGCCCTCTGCATTGGCAAGTCCCAAATCCATGGATTCAACCAACTGCAATTGAAAATATTTTTTAAAAACTGCATCTGTCCCCAACATGTACAGGCTTTTTTTCTTGTCATTATTCCCTAAACCACACAGTGTAATGACTATTTACATTGTGTTTATGTTGTATGTGGTAATATAAGTAATCTAGAGAAGATTAAAAACACAAGGAGAACTACAAAAATTTGTGGGAAATGGAATTAAAATATGGGTGTATTTTGATGTAAAAAAAGTATTTTCATAATATGTGGAAAATGCATATTATGAAAAAACTATACAATTTTTTTTAAAAAATTGCACCAAAATAAACTCATTCTGTAAATCCCATTTTCCTGATAAATGTTTTGAAATATTCTCATGTATGAGAGGACGCATGTATTGTACATGCAAATATTATGCCATTTTATATGAGGCACTTGAACATCTGCTGATTCTTGTATCCACAGGGATCTTGGAACCAGTCCTCTGTGGATACTAAAGAACAACAAGCTATAGACCCTTGAGGCTAAGACAAATCATTATCACTCTAGGTAGATGTCTAGACATCTCTGTTCTGTCTCAAAGGTCAACCCAATTTTTCAATCAATCTAATGTTGACCTACTCTATAATCCCTATTAAGAAAACGTATTCTCTCCAAAACTCCCATGAGAAGCCTTCCTTGAATCTTTGCAGTGCTTAGTCTTCACTGTCTCCCAGTGTCTCCATTTATACTCAGGATAGGCGAGAAGCAACAGGAGAGGACGTTCCCCAGTGATCACCCTACAGTAGAGCCTCCATCCTCATCCCTCTACTTGAATCATGTGCACAAGCTGGGATCTGTCACTTTGGATCTCTCCAAAAGGAATGCAGGTTGACCCATGTCCCATCACTAAATCTAGTTAGAATGGTAAGCAGGGAGAATCCTCTTGAGAGCAAGCTGTTGAGGTGATCCCTCCTGGTCGTTCCACAAAGTGACCTCTGGGAGCACAAAGATTTTTGCCTGACTTGTTTGCTGCTGGCTCCTTAAGGTCTCCCACAGTTCCAGCACATAGTAGGTGCTCAAATATTGACTGCTTAAATAAACAAGGACTGTTCTATTACAAAAGAAATGATTTCTGGTGTGCAGCATTTCCCTTTTTTAAAGATTTTTTTTTATTTGAAAGGCAGAGTTACAGAGAGAGAGAGGGGAGACAGAGTCAGAGATGGAGAGAGACCTTCCATTCACTGGTTCACTCCCCAAATGGCTACGATGCTCAGGGATAGGGCCAAACCAAAGCCAGGGGCCTGGAATTCCATCACTGTCTCCCACATAAATGTCAGGGGCCCGTGCACTTAGGTTATCTTCATCTGCTTTCCCTAGCACATTAGTAGGAGGCAGGATTGGAAGTGGTACTTCTGGGACAGGACCCATCCCAGGTAGCTGATTAATGAGCTGCAGCACAACACTGGCCCCAGGGTGCTACATGTCACACAAAGGACTGCTCACACTGCCTTTTATAAGTAGGGATACTGGGAATGGGCTGAATTACTTGCAGAATCTCCTCCTCAAATTCAACCACTTTCTACTGATGCTTTAAACCTCTACATTCTCATCATTTTGGTACATTTTCTGACTATCACCAGGTCAATAAGTCAGCTGAGCAGTCACGATCTATTTTAAGGTCTACCTCACAATCACCAGAACTGCTCAGCTAAGCCAACTTGAAAACTACTTTTGATGTATTCGAAAGGATGTGAGAGGCCACTGTTTCGGCTACAGGACCTGTAACTGAAGACTAAACATCCACTGTAGGCCAAAGCTGACTTTCCTATAAACTTGTGTTTTTTCAGCAGGGTGGGACTCCGTAGTGTGTGTGTGTGTAGGGAAAGGAGAGAGGAAGGATGGAGAAACAAGGGAAGGGAGGAGCAGAAAATACAAAATGCAATAAAGAATCTCGTCATCTCCAACACCACTTCCCTTAGTGCCATTACCCTTCAGCCCCCTCTCCTACAATCCTGTTTCCTCAGCTCCAGATGGTGAGGATTGAAATCAGAGACAAACCAATTTCTTTCTGAATTCAGTAACATAAACTCACAGACAAGAGAATAAAACAGAAGTGAAATATTAATTTCCCCTAAGTAACAGGAGTCTTGGCACAAATTCAGCACAGACACCAGCCCCTAGATGCAACCCTAGTTGCTGAGGGCTTAGGGCTTTCAATCCAGGTTTGGTTTCTAGGTCCTAGGAAAATATGGCTATAAATACAAAATCACAAATCTAGCTGTTATTTGAGCTGATCAGGTAGGCTTATCTTGTAGATGGAATTCTCAAAGGGAAATTTAATTAAGTTGAATAGAAATAATGGTGCTTTTATTACTTTTAACTTTAAAAAAAATCATAAAAGCAGATCAACACCACTCATGTTCCTAGAGGAAAAAATAAACTTTGAATAATGCCCCATCACTCACACCACAAGGCCCAAAGTCCATAGTCTGACACCTAAAGCTACCAAGATAGATCTCTAACTTGCCTTCCCAGGCTCAGGTTTCAATGCTTGTACATAATGTTTGTGCCCCTTCAAGGTACTTGCTGTTTCCTTATAATCAGTCTCTTGTGATCCTTTATCATCTTTTGGTTCATACCATATCTTTCAGCTGAAGATCCATTTCTTTTCCATTTGTTCATGAACAAATTATTTCTCCATGACTCAGGCCCACCTCAAATGCTACTTCCTTTCTGAAAATACCTCCTGTTACCCCTCCACATGGACTCTCGCATTCTTCCTCTAAATCCCATATCTGTATAATCATTCACCAAATTCTATAGTATGCATAATGAAGACAACAATAATAACTTTTAATAAAAACAACTAACAAATATTATTTGTCAGGCATAATATTAAGTGTTTAATATTCATTAATTCATATAATTAATGATTTTCACATTTAGTCCCCCATTCACTGGTGACAACCTTCAGTCTACATCATCTTTCGCTACTGTAATACTTAGCATTATGCCTACACAGATTAAATTATCAAAGCATGTTTATTGAATATCAATGGATCAGTATAAATATTGGTATATAAATGTAAGACTGAATAAAACAGAATGCCCTTTGTTTATAAGCAGTATTCTGTAGACCACTGGGATAATTTTCTGGAACTCTATTCATATTATTTGAGCCCCTTTCTACTCCAGAGAAGATTCTAGAACCTCAAGCAGCAAACCAAAATATGTTGTATCTATAATATATAATGGGAAGTGTTTTGCTTCTAATAATAAAGAAAACGCATATGCTTACCTTTTAGCCCTCTAATTCATACTCACCTCCTCAAAAAACCAGCAAACAGTCTAACGAGCTAACACCCTTACTTTCCTGGCCCACTGTCCCCAGCTCTAGCACTCAATGTTTATGCTTCCCGGTTCCACAGTAACTGAAGAACTAATGAAAACATACACAGGTGCATATGTATCCCCTTCCAAGCATACTTACAAGACTTAGAGGGCAACACTTAAGGCAAAGGAACTTAAGGAGTGATTTCAAATGCCAATGATGTGGAAAAAAGTATAGCCAGACTTTGTTGCATGCCCAGTTTCTAATATTCTATACAAATTAACTCCTGTGATGCTTGCAGTAATTTTAATGATAATATTAACATGGCACTTACTATGTACCAGGTATAAGGGGACTTCAAAAAGTTTGTGGAAAATAGAGTTAAAGTTTAGTGGTGGGCATTTATCCTAGTGTTTAAGACACCAGTTAAGAAACTTTCATCCCATGGGGCTGGCATAGTGGGTAAGGTCACCACCTGCAGTGCTGGCATCCTGTTTGGGTGCCAATACAAGTCCCAGTTGCTCCACTTCCTATCCAGCTCTCTGCTATGGCCTGGGAAAGCAGTGGAAGATGGCCCATGTCCTTGGGCCCCTGCACTCATGTGGGAAAACCTGGAGGAAGCTCCTGGCTCCTGGCTTTGCAGTGTAGCTCTGGCTGTTGTGGCCAATTGGGGAGTAAACCAGCAGAGAGAAGAACCTTTCTCTCTCCTTCTCTCTCTGTTTAACTCTTACTTTCAAGTAAATAAATAAATCTTTAAAAAAAAGAAATCTTCACCCTATGTCAGAGTAACCAGATTTGATGCCCAAGCCTGACTCCTTATTCTAGCTAATATTCCTACTAATGCTGACCTTGGAAATCAGAAGTGATGGTTCAAGTAATTGGGTTCCTGCCATTCATATGAGAGAGCTTCATTGAATCCTTACTACCAGCTTTGGCCAGGACAAACAATGGCCTTGAAGGCATTTGGGGAGTGAATCAGAGAATGTGGGGGTCTCTCTGTCACCCCTTCTTTCTCTTTCTCTATCAAAAAATAAGTAATTTTAATTAAAGAGATATGTTTGTTCTGTTTTTCTTATTGAAGAGATGAGAAAACAGCAATATAAAATGTCATTAACTTGCCCAAGAGCCCAAAGCTAGTAAGGAGTCGAGGCAAAATTCAAACCCAGTTCTTAGAAGTGGTCTACATCTTCTAAGGGAATAGTTCTTCAAATGTATTTGTAAAAGGTGAAAGATTTATACAATCTGAAGAGAAATCAGAGTATAACCTCAAATGTATTTATAAAGAAACTGGTCCTCAAAAAGGACACCAGGTCCAAAGTCATACACTTAGTAAATCCAAAAGCTAGAATTGAAGTCTTAATATTTTTGTTACAAAGAACACACTTAAGATGATCTTTTAGAGCAGCAAAGTTTCCTTTATGGGTTTCTCAAATGACAGTGCATGTGCCTCTAAATACAGTCATCCATTGAGAATGCAAGTGGCTTTCTTGTTTCCTACTAAACTTCCCAGAGTTTTGCTCCAATCATCCCCAGCTACAATCTCCTCTGTCCATGGTTCTGAATGTAAAGACTACTATAATATAGCTGCCATAAAGAAAAAAATAACCAAATAATCAAAACATAAGTGGTAAGGATCTTAAATAGTACTCTGAGCCTGGTCACTGATAATTGGTGAAATCTTTTTCAAACTCCTGTTTTTTTAAACCAAAATCCCCACTTTCTTCCAAAATCTTCAAGTTGAACAGGATAAAATAAATGAGGCTTACAATTTACAATGGTTGTCTAAAACATGGTCTTGTTAATGTCACAATTCCAAAGATTCTGTTATCTGGAAATAAATTGAGATGGGGGCATGAGAAACTCTACTTCACAAACACCCACAAATGAATGAAGTTCAAATAAAAAGTAATCACAGACTTAGGAACTCTCAACTGAGTATGATGCCACAGCAGTGGGCCAATAGAGGGTGGCTGAGGCCAGTGCTGGAACAAAGGCTGGAGACAGAGAATGTCTTTATATCTGGTGCAGAATTGATTTTCAAGCCATAAAAATGTTAGTTAAGGAAACACTGACATGAACTAGGGCAGGGAGGGGGTAAAATAAGTTGGAAAATAGCAAGTGCAATTTCAGGCTTATGAGAAATGGAATTAAAGTTAAGGGAAGGAAGGCAATCTATTGTTGTCCAGAAACTGGCAAACAGCACAGCCACTGCATCATTATAGTGGCAACGACCTGCTGTGTTCATTTGTCTCAGAGCTGTCTGACCTAGGAGCTTGGTGATTTATCTACTTTCCACAGCTTCAGCTGGGCCAGGCCAAGAGGATAACTTGGAGAAAGGGTTGAAGGTGGGGGTGGTGACACTCAAGCACCAAACCAATGAACTCCATATGTCTTGTATTACAGGGCACACTCATAAATCAACCAATATCACACATTTATTTCACACCTACTATAAACAAATCTCTGTGCTAGAAAGATTCCAGTCCTACAAAGATTGAAAAAGATAGAGCCATTGGCCTTGAAGAGCTTACAGTCTAGTGGCAAAGATTAAACATGAAAAAATAAATTAATAATAAATGCTAGATTACGGTGAGAGACAACAATAGCCATCAGACTGTGGAAGAGGACTGTGTTAGTTTTCATTATCAGGGAAGGCTTCCCAGAACAGGTAAGCACCTTGACTGAGCTCAAACAACAGTTAGGATTTGCACAGTCAGAAAAAAAAAATGGGGTGAGCATTCCAGGATGACAAAGCAATTAGCAAAGTCTCAGAGCTAGGAGTAGGTCATTTACATTTTGGTGAGGACATTGCCTATCCAAAGCCAAATTCCTGACCCAAAACCTAGACACTAAGTAGAAAGTCTCCAAGTTTCCCATATACATGTAGTAAGTTGAAGCAATAGAGAGGGCTTAAGGCTGTCTACGCTAATACTATGTTGAACCATTTTGTCAAAAAAAGAAATAGAATGACTTCAAGTATCCAAATTAAATTTCTAGATTTGTGGTAACAGTAGGATATTCTGCCATGGTGGGAGAGAAAAGCATTCAAAGCAAGCATTCTTTCACCACGATTCCCAAAAAGTTTTCTGTGAAATTAGACAGGATATCACTCCCACATCAAGAAAGCCTACTCTCATCTTGGTAAATAAAATCTAGTCACGCGGTCAATTCTGGCAAGAAAAACAGAGAATTCAAGATCCTGAGAAGTTAGACAAATACCATGATGTTTACCTGTCGGGGAGTCAATGACCTCATTGCAGACTTGCCATTCTAACTATTCACATCACATCCTTATTACAATAGACTACTTCTCAGAGCCACCACAACATCACAATTTCCCAGTCAGAAGCAAAATTAGAGGAAGGAAATAGTGCAAAGCATAAGGAAAAAGTACCTTATTTCTATTTCTAGGTATATTTCTAAAACATACATAATTTTTAATTCTATGCCATGGTAGGACTTCAGAGAAGAAAGTCAAGATGGAAATTAAGATCACATGTCTCAGAGATAGTAGTTTTAAAGTAATAGCCTTGTTTACATTACAATAAAAAAAAACTTTGGATGTGTGGGGAAGGAGGCAGGAACAAACAAGTGCTTTGATGTTGCAAACTCATCTACTACACAGGACCACCAACCTGAGAAAAGACCAAAAAGTTTTATCGTATGTCTTCAGGCAGATGTAAAACAAACAAAAAAAAGGTAGCTAGAAATTTGGTGTTTTCAACTAATGGAAAAATACAAACTTCACTCAGAGAAAAGAGCACATCTGTAAAATGTGGCCATATCATACCACTGAGAACATGCTTTGGAAAATGCCTGATGGACTCACAATTGCTGACTAATGAAGCATTCAAATGGATGAAGCACTTGCATGAATCATCATGCTGGATGACTTTGAGATTCCCTAATCCCTTAATTTCTGCCACCAGCACCTTCCTGGTGCTTCTTCAACATTTCTTCTGCCCAGTCCACTTCAATCTTTTTTGCACACCATTCTTTTTCCTCTTCCTTCCAGATAGCAGGTGTTCCCCTGAGATACAGATCTCCCTTTACTCCTTTCATCCCAGGGACAGAAGGGAAGAAGGATTGGAAATGGCATAGAAAATTAATAAATTTTTTTAAAAAATATTATGTAGGATCTCTGTCTTTAATGTGCTGTACACTCTTATTTAATGCTATAACTAGTACTCCAACAGTATTTTTTTTCACTTTGTGTTGCTATATGGGGGCAAACTGTTGAAATCGTTACCTAATATATACTAAACTGATCTTCTGTATATAAAGAGAATTGAAAATGAATCATGATGTGATTGGAAGGGGAGAGGGAGCGGGGGGGGGGGGGAGGGTTGTGGGTGAGAGGGAAGTTTTGGGAGGGGGAAGCCATTGTAACCCATGGGCTGTGCTTTGGAAATTTATATTCATTAAATAAAAGTTTAATAAAAAAAAAAGAATTTAACTGCAGGGAGCCCTAGTGACTGGAAATTAGGCGAAGTACTTAACTACTCTAAAACTATTGCCTTACCAGTGACATGTATCTGCCTTCTTAACTAATGTCAACTATTTTGAAAAATCATATGTAATTACATAGGAAGAGTGCTTGAAGATTGGAAAATACTTTGGAAGTTGATCATCTACAAAGTAAAAATGAGTGGACTGAATCCTATCTCACCAAGGCTGCATCCCCTACCAGTTTTTGCACTGTTTCTTTGTACCTTCATCTGACTCCAAACATAACTTTCATGTTTTATCTCTCTCCTCAGTCTACCTCCCTCCATTTTGTCACTCTAAGACAATGCTAAGAAATTATTTGGTCTAAGACATGGCTATGGATTAGCTGGAGACTTTGATTGAGAGCAGATAAAGCAGAGTTAACTCTAATACACTGTTGCTCTACCAAGAACAATATCTCAGTGTTGTATTTAAGCATGAAGTCTACAGGTTCAAATCCCAACATCATCAGTATTATCTGCCCTTTGTTCTTCAGTAAGTTATTTGACTTTTCTGGTTTCAAATTAGTCAACTATAAAATAGAACTTTATCAATAATATATGTCTCTTGGAGGTTTTACATGAAGCAAGGGTATTTGAGATGTGATAAATGTGGGTTAAATATCTGATTTTATTTCACACAGCTACAAGTGATAGCAAATATACAAGATTGGTAATCTATGTGCTCCAAAAATGAAGGATAAAGAGACAACACAATAGAGGTCTACTTGGATTTATTAGAGTCTTGTATGACATATAAACATGTAAATAAGAAATTATAGCATTGGGTAAGTGCCATAGTAGAGACAAATATAGAGGCTATGAAAATACATAGGAAGAACATCTTGGAAGATTGGGACATGAAAACAAAAAATGGGGCATTGTAGGCTGAATTTTGTCACCCCAGTGATTCCAAAATTTGTATGTTGAAATACTAATTCCCAATACCTCAGAAAGTGTCGACATTTGACATAGCCTTAGACAGGTAACTGAGTTAAAATGAGGCTATTAGAAAGAGCTCTAGTCCAATATGACCAGAATCCTTATAAGAAGAGGAGATAAGGGCACAGACACACACAGAGGAAAGACCATGTGAAAGCATGGGATAAGGCCTTAGAAGAAACCAATCTTGTTGACCCCTGATCTCAGATTTCTGGCCTCTAGAATTGAATAAACATAAATACCTGTTGCTTAAGCAATTCAACCTGGGATGCTTCCTCATGGCCTTCATAGTAAACTATGCATGGACTATGGCAACAGAAGTCTTCAGAGAGAAGCAACAATGCCAACAATGCATCTTGGCCTAGAGTATGAATAGGAGTTGCTGTTTGAGTGAGGGCTGAAGGCAGGGGGCCAAAATCAAAGGTCAACACCACTATTCCTAAGACCTTACATTTGCACAGATCTCAAGCTCTTTAGGAGCACATTCATTTATATTAACTTCTTTTGTCCTCACGACAGCCTCAAGGTGGTTGGCCCCATCTGCTTCATAACTATCCTTGTTTGATAGAGATCAAAACTGAGGCCCAGAGAGATACATGAAAAAGCCTGGCATGGAGCTGAACTTGTCTTAATCAAACTATATTAGTGCAAGGGTGAAGATCTTAGTAAAGGAACAACAAAGCTATCTCTTTATATTTGGAACTGAATATAGTTTTGCTTTATTGATGTCCCAGAGTAGGGAAAAAATAAATTCCCAGTGAAACCTCATAACATGCAAAAATAGCTAAACCATACAAAAAATAAAACAGTTTGGAGGCAGACAACAAGTGCCCATTTTGAAAACTAGAAACAACGGCTGTATAGAAACCTACAGATGACTTAAGCCAGCTTAGGATAAAAATAGATGCTGGATATGCAAAATGTTTTGGAGGCATTGTGTATGGTGGGGGAATTTAGTGAAATCTGTTTTCCAAGGAAGGAGAGAGGCAAATGGTGAGTCCAAATTTCTCCATTAGTTCTCACATGTCATTGATGATTGAGGCAGTCTTACTCCACACTTAGTACATCTTCCTTAAGGAAATGAGTCTATACCAAACGAAGACTTCCAAAAAGTAAAAACAAACACCAAGGCCGACATCTCACCTGGAGACTGAGACTGAGAATATTTTTGTTTTGTTTTATTGTGTTTTTTGCTGTTCTGATACATTCTAGTGGTAGAAAACTGGGTAAATTAATTAAGTCAACATTCTTTAAGCTTTATCTCATTTTCCTCACCTATAAGATGGGGTCTCATTTAATGTGTGAGTTGAATGTTAAGAGTTGGAGGTAGGGCATTGCACCTGCACAGTGTGGGCACAGGGTAAATAGTAGGTTAATTTCTAACATTTTAGATGGATAAAGGGAGTTGCTCTGACTCGGAACAGTTAAAAGACATCCAGCTTCCTTCCACTCTGAACTTCACACCATACAAATGCATCAGTTACAGAAGAACACTTCCACAGCCATGAGCTCCCCAGAGCAGACAAGGAAAGACAGCTGGCAGCAGCCAGCCTCATCCTCCTTCTTCCAGAGGGGAGCAAAATAAGTCAGAAGAACCCAGTAATGTCAAATAAATATATTTGGGCCTGTCACTGGAAAGTTCCTAATAAGGTTTTCAGGTGATTCATTTGGTGGCGGAGGTATCTGACTCACCATGCCTGCCCTTGTACACATTCATAGATTTGATGGACAACTGGCCTCCAATCATGCTATTTCAGGACAATCCAAGGAACTCTGCAAGGCATCGAGAACAGAATTACTCCACTGAAAAATTATGAAAACCCAAAATAACAATTATATCATCTTCACCAAGACAAGAGCAATAGAAAAATGAAAGCCAGTATTTTCCAGGAAGACGGACATGCCATCCGGCAAGCCTATTAGGGCAAAACCCAAGACCTCCAGATTACCCCTGGAGTTCCTGTCAATGAGTTGCACATGACTGCTCAAATGTGGAATGCCAAATTTTGGGAAATGTCACTAAGGCAAAGGATTTCAGACAGGACATCTAGTCCTGAGCTAATTCCAAACAAAGCTAGTGGCCACCATCTGGCAAGATTCCAAAAAAAGACACTTGGTCTTGTGACCCTGCTCCATGGAGCCTCCAGAGAGTGAATCAGACAGCCTGTCGATCAGGGTGAAAAAGTTCTCTGGAGACCTTTATGCAGGGTGGTACCTCCCAACACAGTCCCAATGCCCCTCTGATCCCACACCTATCCCATTCCAGGGATTCCTGCTATTGATGCATTGTTTGACTTCTGTTGCAATACTTTCATTTGTTCAAGATCTGTGTCCCAGGGGCCGGCGCCATGGCTCACTTGGTTAATCATCTGTCTGCTGTGCTGGCATCCCATATGGGTGCTGGGTTCTAGTCCCGGTTGCTCCTCTTCCAGTCTGGCTCTCTGCTGTGGCCCCAGAGGGCAGTGGAGGATAGCCCAAGTGTTTGGGCCCCTGCACCCGCATGGAAGACCAGGAAGAAACACTTGACTCCTGGCTTCAGATCGGCGCAGTGCCAGCTGTAGCGGCCATTTGGGGAGTGAACCAACGGAATGAAGACCTTTCTCTCTGTCTCTCTCTCTCTCTCACTGTCTATAACTCTAACCTGTCAAATAAATAAAAAAAAAAAGAATCTGTGTCCCTTCCTAAATTTTAAGTCTTCAAAGGCAGTAGTAGGAAGTCACTCTAGAATTTTAAATGCCCTTGTTTCCTTCTCCAAATCCCTGTCCCAAGCTTAGCTTCATCCCCAGCCCCAGCCCAGGCCACTAGGCCCAGGGGCCTCACACTAATGCTTGTGGTGTGACAGAAATAACAAGTTCATGTTTGCCTCTACCAAGGAGAACATGGAACTCCCAGGGGAAATATCTTCATCCATAACCTTGGCGAGGACAACTGTCCAGTACAAGTGCTGTCACCATGTTCATTCTTGCATGTCAAACTCCTGCTTATTGGACTGATGTGTTAAGCTTTTTAAATGACATGCAATTTACTTTGCAATGTGTGAAATGTCTATGATAGTTTGCAAGATATTCAAAACAGAGAACATAGAAAGACAGAAATGGTTTTAATCAGGGCCAAGTTTTGGTGGTAAAAATAATGAATGTAAGAATATGTTAGTGCTCTCTGTACATCTCACTTCTCACTTCACACTGACATTGCTGAATGAAGGCGCCTAAAAAGCTAGGAGTGGGGAAGCAGGGAGGTCTTTTTAAGGATGCAAAACTTTCCCATCTGCAATCAGACCCTGGAAGGTTAAATAGGCTCATCCCTCAAACTGAAGCCCTAGGATCTGAAGCTCTGCTGGGCAACTTACAGCTCCAACTGCTGCTTTTTAAACATTTAATAATATGTTATTATATTTAATTAACATATATTTAATATACATTGTAGTCAAAGGCATATTGGGTCCACTAAATAAAGAGTTCAACAAATAAAACGCAAAAAAGATCATAGTGTAGCAGTAAAATAAGCAAGGGCTATAGACAATAATCAGATGAAAAGATGTTTGATTTCACTCATAGAAAGCAGGTTTTCAAATATTCTCAAAATCATTAAAAATATCATAGGATATAATTCCTATTGATGTGTTTGACAACAATTTAAAACAACGTTTGGCAAAACACTGTATTTGCAGCAAAACTATATACTCAGGCATTTCTTTTATTAAAAAAAAATTAGCTCAAACATGTAAGAGAGAAGCTTCTAAGAAGCTTCCAGAATCATGATATCCACAGGGAAGCTCTAATGGCCTGGGAACATCTATTTGCACAAGACTGTACAGTCCTGGAGTACCAAGAGACATACAAGGTCAGGAAACTCCTTTATTTTCTCATGCTTACCATCTTTTCTAGATGCCCCCCCCAAAAAAAAAGTAAGTCAACTTTCACCAATCCTGATCCCCTCCCAGATTAGTTGACCAAAAACTGATGGCAACAAAATCCAGAAATTATGCATGTTCACTATAAATTAGTTGGCTATTAAATTAGTAATTATTCATTGCAAAAAAAAAAACCCTATAACAATGAAAAGTAAAAAATCAAAGTTCCCATATACACATGGTTTATGAATATGTCACAGACGGGGCAGCAAGCACTCTCTTTACACTTTCTGGAAGACTGTTCATGACTAGAACAGATATGGAAAAACATATAGATGGACAAGCTATATATTCTTGGAATAGAGAAAATTTTTCATAAACTTTTAAAGTGTTTAAATGTTTTACTCTGGCCGGCGCCGCGGCTCACTAGGCTAATCCTCCGCCTCGCGGCACCGGCACACCGGGTTCTAGTCTCGGTCGGGGCACCGATCCTGTCCCGGTTGCCCCTCTTCCAGGCCAGCTCTCTGCTGTGGCCAGGGAGTGCAGTGGAGGATGGCCCAAGTGCTTGGGCCCTGCACCCCATGGGAGACCAGGAGAAGCACCTGGCTCCTGCCATCGGATCAGCGCGGTGCGCCGGCCGCAGCGCGCTACCGCGGCGGCCATTGGAGGGTGAACCAACGGCAAAAGGAAGACCTTTCTCTCTGTCTCTCTCTCACTGTCCACTCTGCCTGTCAAAAAAAAAAAAAAAAAAATTAAAAAAAAAATTAAATGTTTTACTCTGAGCATGTGTTGTCTTACAAAAGTTAATATAAATAAGATAATTAATAATTACTTTTTAGAAGTTCATTTTGTGAACAGGCATCAAAACCTGTTCTCTCAAAATTCTTTTCTGAGAACCTAAAAACAGAGTTCAGTCTTAGCCCTTTCCTTAACTTTCCCCTTGGCCGATAAATACAGAGTAGTTTTGCATTTATTGATTTCATGGATTCCTTTCACTGATGTTTTAGTTTTCCACATATAGATCTTATACATATTTTGTTACCTCTATTTTCTAGGCCTTTAATTTGGAGGGGTATTATTGTAAATGGGTTTTTTTTTATATTTTAATAGACTTAATTATACATATTTGTTGAGTACAATGTGATATTTTAATACATGTATACAATGTATAATTATCAGGTTAGAGTTAATTGGTATTTCGAGCATCTCACACATTTACCATTTTGAATGCACATGTATGTGTGTGCATGTTGGAAATATTCAAAATGTCTTCCACTTGCTATTTGAAATGCAACAGTACATCACAAAGTTCATGAAAAATGGAATTAAGATTAATTTATTTTGGTACAAAAACTTTCAAGTCCATCCATATTTTTTTCATGATAAACATTTTCCATAGACTTTTTGAAGACCCATCACATACAATTCATTGCTGACTGCTATAGCTGGTCCTACCATGCAACCAAACATTAAAAGTCATTTATCCTATCCAACTGCCTCCCCATACCCTTTAACAAGTCTCTCTATCTCTACCTCCCACATCCTTCCAAAACTTTGATAACTCCAATTACACTCTCTATTTCTATTAGATCAACTTCTTAGCTTTCTCACATCAGTTAGAATATGTAATATTTAGCCGGCACCACGGCTCACTAGGCTAATCCTCTACCTGTGCCACCAGTACTCCAGGTTCTAGTCCCGGTTGGGGTGCCAGATTCTGTCCCGGTTGCCCCTCTTCCAGGCCAGCTCTCTGCTATGGCCCGGGAAGGCAGTGGAGGATGGCCCAAGTGCTTGGGCCCTGCACCCACATGGGAGACCAGGAGGAAGAACCTGGCTCCTGGCTTCAGATTGGCGCAGCGTGCCGGCCGTAGTGGCCATTTGGGGGATGAATCAATGGAAGGAAGACCTTTCTCTCTGTCTCTCTCTCTCACTGCCTAACTCTGCCTGTCAAAAAAAAAAAAATAAAGAATATGCAATATTTGTCTTTCTTACTTTGTTCAACATCATGTTCTCCAGTTCCATCCATGTTGCTTCAAATGACACATTTTCATCTTCCCTATGACTTAGTAATAGTCCACTGTATGTATGTGTGAGTGTATATGTGTGTATATATATATATATATATATATATATATATATATATGTATGTATGTGTGGGTGGATGTGTATCCCAGTTTCTTTGTTCACTCATGCACTGATAAACTCCTGGATACATCCTGAGTCTACATCCTGGATATTGTGAACAGTGCTACAATAAATATGTAAGTGTAAATATCTCTTCAACATTATGACTTCACTTCCTTTGAATGAATACCCAGTAATGGGATGGCTAGATCTGTGGTACTTTTATTACTAATAATTTGAGGAACCTCCACACTGTTTTTTAATGGCTGCACTAATTTACATTCCTACCAGCAGTGTCTTGAGTATTCCCTTTTCTGTGTATCCTTGCCAGTATGTCAATATTTTTTATCTTAATTTCAAGACTAAAATGTTCACTGCAGGCATTAAAGAAAGCATTTGATTTTTTGTGTTAACCTCTTGTTCTACAGCCTTGCTGTACCCACTTAGAAGTTCCTAGAGGTATTTGTTTTGTTTTCAGTTATGTAGATTTTTATACATAAACACATCTTCTGTGGACAAAGCTTTATTTCTTCTTGATCAATTAACTTTATTTCCTTTTCTTGTCTTATTGCATTAGCCAGAACTCCAGAACCAAACTGACAGGAGTGATTTGTTGCCAATGTTAGGGAGAAATAAAGATGTTTTTTATAAATCTGAATAATTTCTCACTTTAAAAAATTACATTTATTTATTTTGAAAGAGTTAAAGAGACAGATCTTGCATCCATTGGCTCACTATGCAGATGGCCACAATAGTCAGCACTGGGCCAGGTCAAAGCCAGGATCCAGGAGCTTCATCTGTGTCTCCCATGTGGGTGGCAAGGGCCCAAACACCTGGGCCATCCCCCACTGTTTTTTACTGGCCATTAGCAGGGAGCTGAATTGGAAGCGAAGCAGCCAGGACACAAACTAGCACCCATATTGGATGCCAATGTCTCAGGTAGCAGTTTTACCCACTATACCAGCATGTCAGCGCCATAATTAATCCTTATTTGTTGTTAAGTTGTCATCACAACTGACTGTTGGATTTTTGTCAAATGCTTCTCGTATACCAAATTACATTATTTTTCTTCTTTGCCTGTTAATATGATGGATTAAATTGATTGATTGTAATATTGAACTAGCTGACAGAATAAATCCTATTAAGTTGTAGTGTTTAATTCATTTTATATGCTATTAGATTCCATGTACTAGTATTTGTGGAGGATTTTTGCTTCTATGGTGATGTAATTTTCTCTTCCTGAAATGTCTTTATCTAGAGCTTTAGTGTTAGAGCAACACTGGCTTGATAAAGTAAGTCAGGAAATGTTCCCTGTTTCTATTTTTCTAGATGAGTTTGTGAAAAGTTAGTATCATTTCTTCCTTAAATGCTTGGTGGAACTACCAGTGAAACCATCTGGACTTTTTGCTTTCCTGTTGAAAAATTATTAGACAATTTGAGATTCAATGATTTTTTTTACAGCCCTTGTCTCGACTGTTGAGGAACAGTGTGTTTTGGTTTTTTTTTTCCCTACTATTTGTTGAACTCTTTACTTAGTATATTTTATATATATAAAGCTAACTGGAAATAGATCTTTGTAAAAATTAAAAATGGGAATAGGAGAGGAAGAAGGAAAAGGGTGGGAGCGTGGGTGGGAGGTAGGTAGGGTAGGAAGTATCACTATGCTGCCGAATCTGTATATAGGAAATACATGAAATTTGTATACCTTAAATTAAATTTTAAAAATAAAAATATATATTAGGGTATTCATGTCATCTGTTTTTCTTGTGAAACTTTGGTGTCTTTCAAAGAACTGATACATTTAGTCTATCCAATCTGCAGTCACTGAGTTGCACGTAGTATCCCTTTGTCATCCTTTCATGATGACAGTAGTGATGATCTTTTATTTCTTACTTTGATCATTTGCACCTTCTCTTCTTTTTCTTGGTAAGCCTTACTAGATGGTTATCAATTTTATTGATGTTTTCAAAAAGCCAAATGTTGGTTGTTTTTCTCTATTGTTTTCCTGTCTTCAGTTTCATTGATTTCTGCTCTATTTTTATTACTTTATTTTTCAACTTGCTTTAGGCTTAAACTGCACTTCTTTCTCTAGTTTCCTAAGGTGGAAGCCCAAATTATTGATATAAGGTCTTTACTCTTTTCTAATATGCATTTAATGCTAGAAGTTTCCTTCTGAGCACTGATTTGTATACAGCCAACATATTTTGATGTCATATTTTCATGTTCACTTAGTTCAAAACGATTTTAATTTTTCTCAAAACTTCAACCCACAGGTTATTTGGAAGTGTTTTAATTTCCAAAAATTTGATTATTTTCCAGCTGTCTTTCAGTTACTGGTTTCCTGTTTAATTTCATTGTAGTCTGAGCACATACTTGGTGTGATTTCAATTATTTTAAATTTGTTATGTGTGTTCTATGACACGGAGTGCACTCTGTTTGGTGACTAGTCCATGTGAACTTGAGAAAAACATGTATTATGCTGTTATTAAGTAGAGTATTCTGTGTCAATTTGATCAAAGTGATTGACTGTGCTGCTCCAAATATATCCTTACTGATCTTCAGCCTGTTTGATCTACCAATTACCAAAAGGAAGATATTAAAATACTCTATTATAGAAATAAATTTATCCATTTCTCCATCAAGGTCTGTCAGTTTTTGCCTCATATTCTGGCCCCCTTTAGTTGGTTGTGTTCACATTAAGGATTGCTAAGTCTTTTTGGATATTTGATTCCTTTACTGTTTTGTACTGTCCCTCTTTATTCCATAAGTTTCCTTCTTCTGCACTCCAGTTTATCTGAAATTACTATCGTTATGCCAGCTTTCTTTTGAGTAATATTTGAATGATACGTCTTTATCCATCTCTTTCCTTTTAACATTTCAGTCATTATTTTAAATGCTTCTCAAATATGTAAACTATTGCTGATTGTTGTTCTTTTACATAGACTCTTTTAATTTGTATATTTAGACCATTGATATTTAACATGATTATTGATACAGTAGGATTAATGTCTTCTACATATGTAACTGTTCCTATTCATTCCTTGTTTCTCTTTGACCTCTTTTTTTCTATTTTTAATGGAGCATTTAACATAATTCAATTATTTCTCCTCTCATAGTATATCAATTATTCTTTTAAAGACATTTTAGTGATTTCCCTAGAGTGTGAAATGCATAGTTTGAATTACTCTAAGCAAACTTTCAAGCAATAATATCGCTTAGCGAAGATGCTTTATAAAGAGTACTTCCAAACCCTCCCTGTCCCTTGTGCTATTCACCTCACTTACACATAAGCCATATCACTCAATACATGATCACTATTCTTATTTCATCATACAGTTATCTTTTATACCCCGAATAAAGAATATAAGGAGTTTTTAAAATTTCTTACATATATAATTTTCCTTTTCTCTACACTTCTTTTAACTCATGATGAATTCTCTGTTTTTGCTTGTGGGAGAAATACTATTTCCCCTTTTATTTCAAAAGATAATCTTTCTGGATATAGAATTCTAAATTGGTATTTATTTCATTTAACACTCAAATTCTACTCTCTTCTTGCTTGTGTAGAAGTCTGCCATATTATTATCTATACTCTTTTATAGAAAAAAATGACATTTCCTGTGACTTCTTTCATAATTTTTCTCCTTGTCTTTGGTTTTCTATAGTTTGAATACATGCCTACATGCAGTTTCCTTTTTATATTTATAATGTTTGGTGTTCTCTTGGATGTATGATTTGATATCTGTCACTGGTTTGTAAATTCTGTTGTCATTACCTCAAATATTTCTTCGGCTCCATTCTCTCTTTTCTACCTGGTATTCCAATTATATCCATGTTACAGCATTTGAAAGTGACCCATGGTTCTGTTGTTGTGTTCTTTGAATTTCAGTTTGGAAAACTTCTATTGGCAAGTTTCCAAGCTCACTGATTCTTACCTCAGAGGTGTCCACTCCACTGATGAGCCCATCAAAGACATACTAGCTTCTGCTGCAGTGTTTTTACAGTATTTACTTTGATTCTTTCTAGAGTTTCTTATGTTTATACCAGTCTGCTCTTGTGTGCTGTCCGTTTTTTCCTCTTTTCTATTTATGTCTGTATTTATATGAAGGGAACAGAGTTCATAAATTTCATATACACCATTTTAAGAACAGCAGGATTCTTTTCACCTCCCTTTTCCTTCCTTTCTTTTTTTTTATGACATACTTTTAATTTACTTTGTAATCACAAGTTTAATCCTTCACTAAATAAATAATTCTACAAATGGTAACTACAAAGACTACTGTTGGGACCCTTAAATATTGATTATAATTATTTTATACTCTCCGATCATTTCAACATCTCTGTCAAATCTAAGCCAACTGGTTTTGATGCTTGTTTTGTACCTTCAGACTCTTTTCTTCAGTGTTTTTCAGCATGCCTTGTAATGTTTAGTTGAAAACCAGATATGATGTATGGAACAATAGGAACTGAGGCAAATAGGCTATTAGTGGGGTTTTTATGATAATCTGGCTAGGAACTGAGGCGTGTTTAATGTTTGCAGTGGATATTAGAGACTTAAAATCCCCCAGAGCCTTTGTTTTTGTCTCCCCTGTTGTCTTTGTGTTTTCATAGCTGTAATCCACTCTTCTTGTACTGGAGCCCTGTTGGTATAATAATAAGATGTGCAGGAAAGGAAGCATTATATAATCTTACGATTAAATCTCAGTCTCTCAGTGAGTCTATGTCCCTGGGTTGTGACCTTCACAAGTAGCTGTGGCTTTCTTTCTCCCCTTAGGTAAGACAGAAGTCTAAAGGGGGCTGAAGACAGATTAATGCTGTCCTCTGGGTGTGATAAGAGTAGGTGTGTTTGCCTCTTATAGAGAATGAGTTGGAATTACAAGGATACCTCAAAAAGTTCATAAAGCAATTGAACTATAAAATAAATTGTTGGTGCAAAAAAATGGAAACACAACGATCATACCCATTTTCCATGAACTCTTTGAATACCTCCTATATTTCCTAATGGTGACTTTTTGCCTCTACCTGCCAGAAACAGGAGATCTTTCTTGACACAATAAAAACCTGGTAGAGCTCATAGAATTAAAACCCACAAAACCATAGGATCCACCTCAAAACTGTGAGTCCCACAAGCTATTTACTTTGACACTAGTCCACATTCAGCCTCCAGCAATTCATCAAAATTACCATTTAAGTGACTTCTGCTCCAGGTAAGCAGATTTCAGCTGTGATTTTGCAGTTGTCACCTGTCTCCCTAGATAGGGGTGGTTTGCTTTGCAACCTCATTCTCCTGTGGATCCAAAAGTTGTTGATTTTCAGTTCATTCAGCTTTCTTCTTGGAAGGATGGAAGCAATGACTTCCAAGCTCTTTACATGTCAGAGCTGAAACCAGAATTCCCCCTGACTTGGGTTTCAGAATTATCCTTTGCAAATTGGAGACTGACTCAGAGAACTTGTAGGGCAGTAATATACAGAGAGAGGGTTCTTAGGAGTATCTCGAGCCAGGACAGTCTGTGGGAACTACTAGCCTATCTTTTGTTTCAACAAGCACAATTCACTTTTTTTATTCTACCTTTCCAGAATCTTCCATATTTATGTATTTTTGTCCAAGAGAATTTTTTAAACAAGCCATAATGACAGTAGACTATGAAGCATTGCTTTGGGCCTCTATTTGCTTAACATCTTACCAATTCTTCATTCTGACAGGACAGATTCTGCCTAAAATGGAGTCATACTCAAGTTAGGGACAACAATTGAGGAACGTGGGAATCAGAGATGTTATGGGTTGTGGGATAAAAGTGCACGGCTTTGTGATGGCAGATGCACCAGAAATAGCACTTTCTGTCTCTGAACTGATGCAGAGCATGCAATGAAAAAAGAAGAGCGTCAAAGAGCTGTGATCTTCACAGGAAGAGCCTGGGATAGCTCTTTCCTTGGAATTCCATATTAACCTCTGCATGACCTCTTGCCTGCTTCTTCCCACAGTTCCAAAATTATGATAACCACTATTCTTAGAATTATAAAATCCCAAATGAATAAAGAACATGAGAATTCACATAGTCCAGTCATCTATCCAAGGCAAGGATCTTTTCAAGCACAAAGGCATTATTAAGTTAGTATCTAGTTTCCTCTTCAGTCAAATTTCATCTAACAATTTCCTAGTCTCATCCAGCGGACTTCGCGTTTTCAGAGAACCTTTCCGAATCCTCCAGTTGAGAATCAACTGAAAGTTTCACTAACCTGGATGATTTATTTCCCGTGCAACCATGATCTGGATAAACTGCCATCTGCCTCACCCTTCTCTTTCTGTGGTCTTCTGTCCATGCTCCTTCCACACGGCAAGGGCCCCTACAGCTAAGCTCCCCCACCTCTGAAATAAATGATGTGAACCCTGGTGCCAAACCTGTGAGTAAAGTTCAAAGATTTATGCTATCTTTTAAAATTCAGCCAATTCCTGTGCACAAGAAAAAAATCAATTGTTGGACCTGCTTTGTTCTTGAAAAAAAAAATCAATCATGGTTCTTGCCAACGATCCCATTACCCTCTGAATGCTGGGGTCTTTCCTTCACATCCCCACTGCATGTCGACATCAGCTGTATTGAACTACATTTCCATAAGGCTTCTGTCTTGGTTCAAGATTGAAACCACCTTTTGTATTCCCTTCTCTTCTTAGCATCCTTAGATCCCTATTAGTTTTCCCCAAAATAACTGTAAGTGTGTGAACTAATTAGCTTAGAGAGCACAAGCTCCCTTAATGCCTACGGAATCCTGCCATCCAACGCTGATTTCTCTATGTTCTGAGCCGCAAAATAGCCCCTCACTTGGTTTTGGTTTAATTATTCTTCAAGGTCATCCCTGTGCCACTCCTGTCCATGTTTCTTTTCTTCTCTGCTCTAAGAGGATTTTTAAATAGGTTTGGCAGCTCAGCCGTTTTTGAGTCATTACTAGCTTCAAGCCCCTTTTGCACTTATTACTTGGCCTATTTTTTTTCTCCAGCCTCACCTCTTCCTCTGCTGTATTCCTGAGAATGTTTCTGATTCTCTCTAACCCCTTTGCTGGGTTGGAATTGTTCTGTATTTTGGTGGCCTGTAACTCTTCCCTGCAGTTTGAATCAACCATGCCAGGCCTTAGTTTGGGAGCTGGAACTTCCCCTTTCCTCACATGGATAGCACATACATGTCTTTTCCTTCCATTTCTGCTTGCTCCTTCAGGAACGAAACTGAATGCTCCCTTCATCTTTAAGATGCTCACAAGACAGAAGCCCCAAGAAGACAGCTTCTCTCCACTACCTAGGGTTCTTCAATAGCACCCCAGCCTCAGGATTTCCAATCCACTCACTGGTTTATTCCTATGTTCAACTTTAGCAGAGACCAGGTGAGAATAAAAAGTTTGATGCAACAATTACCATCACAATGCCACCTCCCACAGGAGAGCCTTGAAGTCTTTTCAAGCTCTTTCCTATAAATTACTCAATTCAGACGACACTGCATAACAAGCTATTTTTTGGCTGTCATCTAATTATTATTCTAAGTATTTTCTGTTTTCCTCTATTGTCTCTTCCCCAGTCACCTTGCTTCATAAAGCACCATCTTAAGGAACTGTAGAAGATACTCAGGGCTGGATACAAATCAGGGGTGGATCCTTTAGAAGGAACAGAACACGAAGATTCCACTAAAGCCAGGTTCATATCCCACAAGGAATCTGGAGGTAAAATTAAGAACTCTCACAAGCAGCAACAGCCAAGATAAACTGGGGAGATGCTACAACCCAGAGGCACACGAAGACACAACATCCCATAATAATCCCAACACCAGCCTCAGGGCCGGCATCCCAGGCAAAGGTCAGGAAACCTGGAGCCCTTCACAAGATCACTTTTAGGATAATCTAAGCAGAAGAGACTGCCAAGCCAGACTTCCTGTGTTCAAATCTCTCCTCCACCACCTACGAGCTATGTAACCTTGGACAGTTTATGTCACCCACCTGTGACTTAACTTCTCCATCTGTGGAATGGGGAGAATAGTGATACCTACCATCACAGAGTCGTCATAAGGATTCATGAGTTAGCCTTATAACATGCTTACAAGATTATCTATCTAGCACACGATAGAGTACTACATGAGCATTAACTCCTGCTCGTAGTGTGATCATCTAAATTGTTAGGATTTTTCATGGGTTTCTGGAGTGGCGGAAGAAAATCAATGACACCAGGGCAAACATGTAAATAGAAACGGATTTTTGAGGGAGAAAGTGTGTGGCCTAAAGCTTCCACTAGGCACACATCGATAGCTAATTCCAGGAAACAGAGGCGGTCCAGGAAGATGGAGTATTTTTCTTCCTTTAATTTACACACATTGTCTGATGTATGGGCTCCCCAGAGTTCAAAAACATCCCGGCAATAAACATCAAACACCAGCATCTTCAACAACATGAAGAAAAAGAACAATAAAGGAAAGTATCAGTGCTTATGTGGGGGAAGGCTTTATGCTACCATAGTCCAAAACCAGAAAAAAAAGAATCTGGAGTCACATCAATTTTTGATGTAGAATTTCTACATCCTCTTCTTTTATCTAATTGCTTAAGAGAAAATGTGGACATCCCATTCCCTTGAAGAGAAGCCCCCACCCCACACAGGAGAGAGATAAAGTGGGAAGGAGCTAGCATTCAAGTTGTCAGGTTGGGGAAAGTTAATCCTGGTTTACAATCAATAATACATATGTTATTAGATGTAAAGAATATTTGTCCTCCAAAAAAGGACCTCCATGCTGTGATTCTAGCATGGAAAACTAACCGAGTGGCCCTTCAAATTCCACAGTCTTCATTTCAGCCTGGCTAGAAAAGGAGATTGAAGCCACATTCCCAGAAGCGGCATATTTACCGGCAGTGATAAATTTGGCAGACTCTGAAGGACTCATCTGCACTGACTTTAGCAGCAAAGACTCAGAAAATGGGCAATTGCTTCCCCAACATGAAAAAAGTATTGTAGAGCTGAGCAATTGATGGGAAAAAATGAGACTAGCCTACCAAAGATGAGAACTCTGGGAGATCATTCACGTTCAGAGAAAGAATCCAAGCGTGGTAACAAAGGCAAGCTGACAAGTGCAATGAGAGGAACTGAGTACAGACCACATACTACAAACACAGGGAGCATGGCTCATTGTGAAATTATTATTTTTTCCCATCACTTAGAAGACTAGGATCAAACTGCTTATCCCAGAGTTCTACCAGCCTACAAATCCATCTCCAAATCCTTGGTTTTAGTCCTACTTTTTTAAGGCTCAAGAAAGACCATTGTTGGTTTGAAAACAAGAGATTCTTTCAAACTCTTTTACTCCAATCCACTGAGAAATCAGATTTCCAAAAATATTTCCATTAGATGTGTGGCTCTGTGACCCTTCAACCCTAACAACAAAGCCTAGGGGCAATGAGTTATGTGTCTGCCAAACAAGTGAAGGAAGGTTTTTAATAAAACCAAGAAGGACTGAGCTCTGGGTAAGGTAGGTGATGAAGGAAATGTATAAGCCATTCAGTGTTTTAAAGAGTTTTTGAGGATTTTGCCTTCTGCCAATGCAAACCACACTGAGAGTAGCTCCACTCCACATCCCATGTGATAGACCCGTTGATCTATCAGCTACTCAGACTCTGTACACGGCTGACTAGGTCACACAGCTAACCCAAGTTCTGCAAATGCAAAGGCCTGTTGACAATAGTTTGTTTTTTTTTTTTTCTCTCTTTGTTTATCCTTATGTGTTGACACCCAGAGAGATTCTCAGGCAGGTCCCGAAGATTTCAGATTTTCACAATATTACAATTTCAGCAGGCTGGATGTTAAAAAATGGAAATTGGACAGACTGTTATCAACTTTAATCGACCATTAGCGCATCGGAGCCTGAAGGCACAGTATTTAACGGTAGGAATGGGGTGGTCAAGTAAAATGCTGTCTCTTTCATTTGGAATCTGGGAATAAAGCCAACCCAGATAAAAAGGGAAAAAAGCCATTACTCTGACAGCTGTGGCAGAGCACAAGGATCAGTGTTACAAAGGAGGCCAAGATGCAAACATTGCACTGCACTTGGGTAAGGTTTGTCTACTGAATTCTGGTGTGCAGATTTTGTACATAATGGGAGATAAATAAACCAAGGAATGAAATACTGACCCAGCAGAATGAAGGCTATTATCAAATATCAAAAATGGATCCTGTGACATCATTGCATTGCCAGACTTGGCCTCAATATGTCATCACCTTCCTGTGTAGCAATCGCCAGTTTCTGGGGAAGGCAAAAAGATTTGCTGGCTTGCTTAGACTCTGCTTCGGCCCCCAGGCATGGTGCACTGTGCATGCTTTAGAGAATGATTCTGGCATTAAGGTTTTTAATTACACCTGATGTTAGTGAGCTTTCACCTGTTGGCAGCCATCTTGTTAAAACCACCCATGGGAGAAAAGTTGTTTTACTCGAAGTCAAGGCTCTGTTCTCCGTTATGCCTCTGTGGGCTGTGCCACCAGCTCCTTCTCAACACCATTTACTCTGCTAATGTGATTTTGCACATTATGAACTTTCAAAATGTTGAACTGAGCACAGTTTTTTTTTTCTTTTAAACAAAATATATTGTTTATGTAAAGAGTCTAATGGCCCATAGCAATCCAATTTACATGTAAAGTACAAGATTTCATATTGAATCAGTTTTATTACTTCACATATGAAAGATATTGAGCAGTGGTAGGTATATTGCATTTGTATCAGAAAAATACAAGGGCAGATTTATTGGGCCTGTGCTTAATAATATTAGAATCGATTATCTCAATGAGAGGCAAGACATCTGTGCACTGTAGGAAGAAAGATTATTTCCACCACACCATTGCCGTCCAATGAACCTTCCCCCTCTTCACTCAATGAAAAACTATCGTTAAAGGGTTAATAAGGCTTCCCAAAATGATAATACTAACTATCTCTCAACAGCAAGAGAATATTGTTGAGACCACTTAAAATTAGCCCATTTGGTTTGCTAGGAATTACACCAAACCATAAAACACATGATATTTTATCACTAGAAGCTTTTATGCTAATTATGTGGATTTGTTTGACCTCTCAAAAACGTGATTTAATCTTTCCTGTATTTTCTACATTATGGAAACCCCAAATCTATTTTTGTTTACATGTTAGTTTTTCTTTCCGTAAATTCCAATCATTAGATGATCTCTTTGAGAAGCAATCTGTACTCTCCCAAACTGTAAACTATCTGAAGTATCTTAGGAAGAGCGAATCATTTTTAACATATTAATCAGAAGGTTATTCTGTTAAGTACTGCTGTTGAAAAGAAAGAGTTGGGATGTAACTAATGGACAGATTGTGCTGATGTCCCTTTTCCTTTTACCACAATGCATTTTCATTTAATATGATTAAAAACTTCAATTTATATCACTTAAATCAGATGAGGATAAAGCCTGGTCTTGTTAAGAAAAACTAAAAGTAGGAGGCAACGCTATAAGGAACACATAATAATTTGAAATGAGACTAATGCAAAATTAAATTTGCTTATAATATCCTGCTGGAAATTTTGTTACATTTCTGGAAACAAGATTTTTGCTTTATGAGTTTTCATTTCTAAACATGTTTCCCCCTCATCTTTTCAAGGATGAAGAGAGCTTTCTTCCTTACCATTACTTCTTGCAGTGAAAGATGGTCCCTCGTTGTCCACGGCTGAGTTGATGTGATTTTGCTTTTGGATTTAGTTAGAATGCACACATTTTCCACAGCCTGCCACCCCTAGGCATGCAGGTAACATTCATATACAACATTTCAAGTAAACAAAACTAAATGGAACAACTGAAATTGTTCAAGGAAAGGAAAACAGATTAGGACAGGCCAACCCAGAGTATGATTCTTCCTGATGCTCCCAAAGATAAGATAACCATATTCACTCTAGAGAGAAATTGTGCATGAGCTATGTTGTGCCCACACATAGTTTGTCCCTCATGGGCCCTGCACAATAAGGCCTGTGATATGTACTATATATAAAATCAATGCACTTGTGGGTGTTGGTGTTAACCCTGTCTCCCTTCAGCAGAAAAAGAACACTAGCAAAATACTGAGCTTGCAGTAAGAAAATATTTCCCATGCAAGCACCCTCTCCCCCTCCTTCCCTCCTACAGATTCCTGGGTCTAGACTTAGCTGCTACACTCAACCTTTGCCAGCATGGCTACTCACCAGGCAGAGAAGGAGTTGAGACAGATGAACCTCTCTGGCCAACACTAAGTGAGCCACCAGGGTGGGTCATAAGCACATGATGACTGGTCTCCCAAAATCAGCAGTGTGCATCCATCAGATCAGAGTGCCCTCAGGGGTGCCTATCCCCTTGGACTTCAAATGGGAATAAAGCACACATTTAATCAGGCAGAATTTTTTTTTTTGCTTTCTCCTTTTTTTTCTGCTTTTTTTAAACTTTTATTTAATAAATACAAATTTCTAAAGTACAGCTTTTGGATTACAGTGGCTTCCCCCCCTCCATAACTTCCTTCCCACCTGCAACCCTCCCATATCCCGCTTCCTCTCTCATCCCATTCACATCAAGATACATTTTCAATTATCTTTATATACAGAATATCAATTTAGTATATATTAAGTAAAGATTTCAACAGTTTGCACCCACACAGAAACACAAAGTGTAAAGTACTGTTTGAGTACTAGTTATAGCATTAATTCACATCGTACAACACATTAAGGACAGAGATTCTACATGGGGAATAAGTGCACAGTGACTCCTGTTGTTGACTTAACAATTGACACTCTTGTTTATGGTATCAGTAGTCACCCTAGGCTCTTGTCATGAGTTGCCAAGGCTATGGAAGCCTTTTGAGTTTGCCAACTCCGATCTTATTTAGACAAGGCCATAGTCAAAGTGGAAGCTCTCTCCTCCCTTCAGAGATGGCCCATTCTTTCCACTGGGACCTCACTCACAGAGATCTTTCATTTAGGGTTTGTTTTTGGTTTTTTGGGGTTTTTTTGTTTTGTTCGTTTGTTTGTTTTGCCAGAGTGTCTTGACTTTCCATGCCTGAGAAACTCTCATGGGCTTTTTAGCCATATCCGAATGCCTTAAGGGCTGATTCTGAGGCCAGAGTGCTGTTTAGGACATCCAGGCAGTAACTTTAAGAGGATCTCCTCATGCCTTCACATGGAACTTACATTTTTAACGTGTTGCAATTTCTTAATGTGCTAGCTCCAACATCTTTCATTGATCATCATCCGTTATTATTAGACAAGCATCCGTGACAATTCACACGTCGGAAAACTAAGGCAGCCAAAGAATCGGTGTCTCTTCATCATTCCAGTCTGATTCACTATTCTTTATAGATCACTGCTAATGTCTAAGTCACTGGGCTAAGCTTTCTGGGGCAGAACAAGACATAGGAAACATAATCTGCTCCCAGGGAAGTCACAGGCTCCTTGGGGAGGTAAGTTTCACACATGATATAGTTTATAAATAACACAAGGACATATGGGATTAAGACATCAAAATGCAGGGTTGGAGCTGTGGCATAGTGGGTGCCACCACCTGCAATGCCAGCATCTCATTTGGGCACTGGTTCATGGCCGGGCTGACACAGTTCTGATCCAGCTTCCTGCTCATTTGTCAGACAGCAGCAAAAGATGGCCCAAGTACCTGAACCTTGCACCCATGCAGGGAACCCAGATGAAGCTTTTGGATCCTGGTTTTGCTCTGGCTTAGCCCTGTCTGCTGCAGCCATTTTAGGGAGTGAGGCAGAGAATGATAGATTGATATCTCTCTTTCTCCCTATTTCTCTACAATTCTGCCTTTCAAATAAGTAAATAATTTATTAAAAAAGAAAAACATAAAAATGTGAGGTCCTTGAGGTTCAGGGAAATAATTATTCCATTATATCCACTACACTCCGTTACCAAAGCAGAAAGGTAGATGAACATATTCTTGAAATATTTTCAATGGTAATTGAAATAATGACTACTCTTTTCCTTATCTATAAGCAGAAAAGTCAAGTAATCATATTATGTTAGTACCTCATCATTCTATTTACTTGATTAAGTAAAATAATAGACATCATTTTTATGTGACTCTAAATGTCTTTGGTTTCTGCTTTTCTTTCTTACTGCCGAATGCAGAGTTCCAAAGAAAGAATGTCATGCATGTGGCACTTAGTACTCACTCTACTTCAGCCCTTCAAATGCACCTGATCAGTGGTTAGGAGAAACCATTAAAAACAAACAAAAAAAAACCTTCTAGAGTATCTACAGCTCCCTCTAGCCTGCCAGTACCATTCAGACACATTCATTAGTTTCCCAGTTCTCACTGCCTTCCTATCCTCTTTGATACAAGTCTGGCTGTCATACTAGCAAGTGCCTTGCGTTGACTTCAGAACACAACTTCCTACATCCACCGATGTGCTCCACATGGGAGAAGAGCATCCATCTAAGCCTTACCAGAACACGTCCTACAAGACCCAAGGATGATGCCTAGACTCAAAGAATCATTGTGAGTGTCAACTATGTGAGTGTTAAAGTCAATATTATGGAAGGAACCAGCATTTTCTCAAACTAGAGAACATTTTGATGTCAGAAGATTATTCTGAAAACATCTGTTTCCCTGAATGGAGGTATATATGGTAGGGGAGTTCTCCAAAGGCTGGGGCAAAACTTCCTTATCTCCTCATTCCAGCACAATGCCAAGAACAATAACATGCAGATGGTTGCTTAATTAATTAATCAATCCATATTACAAAGTTAATTAACTCCCCAAGACAAAAATTCCATTTATTCTGTGGTCTCAACTAGAGTTGAGAAAGAAAA